>NC_067412.1:10679046-11939046 GCF_009764475.1 Pristis pectinata | reverse complement strand
ATGCACACTGTCTTTTTCCCAGGGAAAGGGAATCAAAAACTAGAGGACGTAGGTTTAAGGTGAGAGTAGAAAGATTTAAAAGGGACCTGAGGGGCAACTTCTTCACGCAGAGGGTGTTGCGTATAGAACGAGCTGCCAGAGGAAGTGGTTGAGGCAGATACAATAGCAACATTTAAAAGACATTTGGACAGGTACATGGATAGGAAAGATTTAGAAGGATATGGGCCAAGTGGGACTATCTTAGATAGGCATTTTGGTTGGCATGGACGAGTTGGGCTGAAGGGCCTGTTTCTGTGCTGCATTATTCTATAATTCTATAACTCTGTAAGAGCTTCGAAAATATGACACACTTCCCATATCTCAGGAGTCATTTCCCATAGAAGGCAGACATTGATGAGGCAATTTACCATCAGCTTTAGTGCACCAGCATAGACTTTAGCTGACTGAGGAAAAAGAGCCTTTGAAGAACAAGACCTCTTACCTGGCACAAAACTCATAGTCTACTGGACTTGGACTACCTACACGGCATCTCAATACACTGGAGATATACAAACAACACTGTCTCCGCAATACACTCCAAATGAACTGAAATGATAAACCAACCTCTCCCAGGCTAACGTCCCAAGCACTGAGGCACTAATTACGTTCAGTCAGGTCTATTGGACAGCGCATGTCATTTACATTTCCAACACCAGACTCCTGGAACAAACACTCCATTCTTAACTCTGACATGGGAAGAGATTTCCAGGTGGTAGAAGAAAAGCTTCAAATATGTTGTCAAAGCTTCCTTCTAAATCATAAAATCCCCACTGACTCCTGGGAATCCCTGACCAATGCATGTTCAAAGTGTAGTACAGGGGTTCTGAGGTACATTGGGACAGCTTCCCGAGGCAATACATTCGTTATTCACCAGCCACCTTGGCTAACACCACCACCACTTGGGTCACTCAATGTCTACCCTACCACGGACCTTCCCTGTTGTTCTCTCTGCCCCTCCCCTCTTTCTGCACACCTTAAATGTTTTACCCCTAACTTTTCCCAGTTCTGATGCAAAGTCATTGACCTGAAATGTTAACTCTGTATCTTCCTCCACAGGCGCTGCTGGATCTGTTGAGTATTCCCAGCATGCTATGTTTTTGATAGATTCTTGGTCACCTTCTCAGTTCAGGGAATGGACAATTGCCAGCGACGTCCGCATCCTGGGAATAAAACAAATTCAATGATTTCAGATTCGAGTCCTTTAGACCTGCAGCCATCATCGGATAAGGCAGCGCAGTAGTGCAGCAGGTGGTTCTGTTGCTGCACAGCTCCAGTGACCAGGGTTTGGTCCTGACCTCCGATACTGTCAGAGTGGAGCTTGCAAATTCTCCCTGTGAGTGCATGTGTTTCCCCGGGATGCTCTGTTTTCCTCCCACATCCTAAAGATGTGGTTGTTAGGTTACAGTAAAGCTCTGTTAATCTAGCACCCTTTGGGTTTAGTGCTGGACTAGCAGATTGTCTGGATTAATGGATGTTACTTCTATTGTTACCCAAACACACTTTTACTTTACTTCTTTTTGACATGTTCCACAGTAACATGATAAGTTTTCCAGTGAACTTGGTGATTTTAAAGGGAACGGAAAGGTACAAGTACTCTGGCCACAAACCTATCCATATTCTTGACCCCTGGTGTTCCAGACCCTAACTCTAACTCCAGTCACGTACCAAGCCCACAGTCTGGACTCCCAGCTCTGGCTACACACCTCTCTTACATGCTGGACCCCAGCTCACATTCCAGACTAATGCAGAGCCTTCGGGACTTCCAAACAACCAGATACTGGATGGTCCACTGCAAATAACTCCTAGTGCAGGTGCATGGCAGAAGAATGAGTGTGGAGATGATGGGCACGTGTGGAAAAAAAGGTTATAAAGAAAGGTGAAGGAATGGGACTGATGGAATTGCTTTATGAGCCAGCAGGGAGATGATGGGCCAAATGGCCTCCTTCCGCATCAGAAGATATGAGAAGCAAGAGCGCTAATACATGAGCCTCATTAGGACTCTTCTATCTCACCCTTTTTGAATTTTGGACTGAGAAATGTTGGCTAGTGTGACCATTCAAGAAATCATACGAAGTTCCCAAGAGCTGATATACAAAGATTTGCCAATATCAAAGTCTATCTTTAAATATAAAGTAAGAGAAAGAGCTAAATATTCCATCCATTTAAGGACATCCTTGCATTTTGGGCATCTTTAGTCATCTCTCGAATGTAAAAAAAAGGATATAAATCATGTATTGTTGCTCGTTTCAGGACTTTGAAATATTACGCAAATGGTAGCAAGACCAAGAAGAAAGACTTCCAATTCAGGAGATGATTTTTAAAAAAAATATTTTGCCAGTAAGTTTTCTGAGAAATCTAATTTTATCTTATTTGTCCTTTAACTTTCCTAAGCAGAACTCGTGATAGGTTTTTAAATAATCCAATGGATCAGCATTAGGCTACTGCAGTATTGGACAACTAATGTTGGGAGAGTTCTCTCCCCACAGCTCAGGAGTGACAGACATCAGGGATTGATTGAAAATCACCTGCTTTACACTCTCGGCGTACTTACTTCCCATAAGTGAATGAGTGTATTGTCCAAGTCAGGTACAAGAGGAATGATTTGGAAACAATACAAATGAAAAACGTCAGAATCAGAATCAGGTTTATTAGCACTGACATATGTCGTGAAATTTGTTGTTTTGCAGCAACAGTACAGTGCGAAGACATAAAGACATAAAAATTACTATAAGTTACAAAAATAAATGAATAGTGCAAAAGAGGAATAATGAGGTAGTGTTCATGGGTTCATGGATCGTTCAGAAATCTGATGGCGGAGGGGAAGAAGGGGGAAGCACAGTGTTGCAGCAGTTCGTGCTACTGCCTCACAGCTCCAGTGACGGGTTCAAGCCTGACCTCCTGTGCTGTCTGTGTGGAGTTTGCACGTTCTCCCTGTGACTCTGTTGGTTTCCTCCGGGCGTTCCAGTTTCTATCAAAGATGCGCTGGTAGGTTAATTGGCCATTATAAATTACCCCTAGTTTAGTGGGAAAAGAATTAAAGGTGAGTTCTTAGACATGTGTGGGAGAATGGGTCATAGGGAAACAAAGGGGGAATGGGACTGAAGGGAGCTGTCATAGATCTGATAGGCCAAATGGCCTCATTCTGCATCATAGTAAATAAGGAAGTTTATCCCATTTTCTCACAATTGAATATATAAAAATGGTTACTGATCCCTTGTCTGGCTGTGCACAGATGGAAGATCTCTTTGGAAAAGAGGATTGTCCGCTGGATGATGAATTGGACTCATTGGTTATATGTCAACAGTAAATATAAAAAACTGATCAGGCCATGCATTGCATCCAGTTCTGGTCATTAGATTTAGAAAGGATGAGAAGATACCAGAGAAGTTGCAGAAGTGATCTGTTAGAGTTGTTCCAGGAGATGAGGGATTTCAGTCACAAGGTTAGATTTGAGAAGCTAGATTGATTTTCACAGAGCAAAGAAGGCCAAGAGGAGATTTGATTGAGGTGTACAAGATCAGATGGACTCTTGACCTCATATCTACCTCGTCATGGCCTTGCACCTTATTGTCTACCTGCACTGCACTTTCTCTGTAACTGCAACACTTTATTCTGCATTCTATTATTGCTTTTCCCTTGTACTACCTCAATGCACTGATGTGATGAAATGGTCTGTATGGATGGCATGCAAAACAAAGTTTTTCACTGTTTTATTGGTATTGGTTTATTATTGTCACTTGTACCGAAGTACAGTGAAAAACTTGTCTTGCATGCCGTTCATACAGATCAATTCATTACACAGTGCATTGAGATAGTACAGAGTGCATTGAAGTAGTACAGGTTAAAAACAATAACAGAATACAGAGTAAAGTGTCACAGCTACAGGGAAGTGCATTGCAGGTAGACAATAAGGTGTAACGTCAAACAAGGTAGATTGTGAGGTCAAAGTCCATCTCATCGTGTAAGGGTATTGGTATTGGTATTGGTTTATTATTGTCACTTGTACCGAGGTACAGTGAAAAGCTTGTCTTACAAACTGATCGTACAGGTCAATTCATTACACAGTGCAGTTACATTGAGTTAGTACAGAGTCCATTGATGTAGTACAGGTACAAACAATAACAGTACAGAGTAAAGTGTCACAGCTACAGAGAAAGTGCAGTGTAATAAGGTGCAAGGTCACAACAAGGTAGATCGTGAGGTCATATCAGCACATGTGACAATAATAAACCAATTTACCAGTTTATGAATGTTTCAGAAATGGAAAGTAGTGGGAATCTGTTTCTCTTAGTGGACTGGGAACACAGAAGAGCAAAAGAAACAGGCAAGATGTTAGAAAAATCTCTCATGAGTGGTTAGGTTCTGGAACTCACTCTCTGTAAGGGTGACAGAAAAAGAATCTATCAGGGCTTTCAAAACAGAATGGAGATTTAAGGGAAAATAATTTGCAGCTCACATGGAGTGGAAGGGCCGAACGGTCTCCTTCTGTGCTACCGCAAGGTAATCAATTGTGTGGAAGGACCCTGAAAATGGAGGGATTATAAGACGTCAAATCTACCAAGTGAGATGTTGCCACTCTTGCAGGAAGTATCGCCTTCTGTTGGACAGATGTCATACGCCAGGGTCACCAACACATCCACAAAGCACAGGGTGACCGACTCGGGGCAGCTGAACCTTCTCCCAAGATTTTCTGGGGGCTGGATCATTGCAGATTGGATGAGAGCAGTCAGCAGCCTGAGAGAGGAGGGAGACTGGAGTGGACCTAAGGTGGAGGAGGAGTGGGGGTTTGGAAACAGGAAGCAATGGTTTCAGTGGAGTTGAGTGGGAGAGGGATATGAGGGGAGCATATGGGGAAGGGGCAGAGTGAGGGATGGGTGAAGGGGATCAACTTGATGAGGAGGGGTGTGTAAAGGGGGAATGATAGTGAGGAAGGGTATGAGTGAAGGGAGGTGAACAGCAAAGGGGGAGAGTAAGTGAAGAGCAATGAGGGTGGGTAAAGGGAGGGGAGGGGGCTGAGAGGGAGGAGGTGGGAGATGAAAGAAGCTTGGAAGGAGGTGGGAGAAGGGAGAGGGGCTGAGAAGCAGGGGCTGAACAAACAGAGAGAAAACTGAAATGTGTTGAGTTGGGGAGGGCGCCGAGAGGGAGGGAGCCAGGGAAAGAGTTATAGGAGGGAGTCTGATGCAGGCAGAGTAAGGAAGGGGGTTAAGGGAGGGAGGACTGAAGGAGGGTGGATTTGGCGAAGGGTTATAGGGCAGGGAGCGAAAGGACGTAGTGCAGACAATGTTTGTGTGTGTTTATTCAGAGTGTGTCTGTGTGGGCTTGGGTGAATCTAAGTATGTGTCTTTGTGTGTCCATACGTGTGTGTGCATGTGTGCATGTGTGTGTGCACATTAAGTCCATGCCTTGTCTCTGATGATCTTGGACCTCGTTGCCATTGGACCAAGACCTTAGCTCATGTGGTAACTGGCATGTAATGACCACACCACATTAAAAAGAATCACATACAGGTATCTTCCACTCAAAACTGGAGAGGAATCAAGTCATCACCCTGACAGACTGCCACAAAAAGAAGAAGAAAATTTATACCAGTGAAGACAGAGCAAAGAAGTGCTGTGTGAGGCATTAGCTGGTTAAAACTTCCTGCGAGCCAAGATTTGATTGTGCTGAAGAATTAAGTAATGACTTGTTATCAAATTATCTTTGGGGTTTTTTTTGTGTGTCATTTGTTTTGTAATTATTTTGTAATTTTTCCTTGAATTTATAATGAATGTCATCTGTTTCATTAGCATCTTGTGAACAGAATGCCACACAGATGCAGAATTTCATTAATTACATCAAATGTGGGAGGATCACAAGACTGGTTAACTATTTCATGACCATATTTATGCAGCAATGAACTCTTCCAGTGCAACACAACAGTGGCTGGATTTATTGTAGGTAACTGTCCTTAAGCATTCCAAGCTGCAGATTTTAAATTTAGTTCACTAAATAACCTAGAAAATAAAACCTGATATCAGTAATGGGAACCGTGAAACAACTACATCATCTTAAACCCACCCAACTTTCAGAATCAGAATCAGATTTATCATCACTGACATATGACGTGAAAATTGTTGTTTTTCGGCAGCAGTACAGTGCAAGACATAAAAATCTATAAATTACCAAAATAAATAAATAGTGCAAAAAAAAGGAATAATGAGGTAGTGTTCATGGGTTCATGGATCGTTCAGAAATCTAATGGCGGAGGGGAAGAAGCTGTTCCTGAATCGTTGAGTGTGGGTTTTTGCTTTAAGGAACTTTAAGGAAGGAAATCTGCCCTTTTTTCCAAAAATACACTTTATTCATATAATTTCTTATTATACATTTCAGGATATTCCTTTGACATTACTCACTGTATGGAGCATATCATTGCATTTGCTTGTAATATTTATATTATATCAACATACCACTAATTTTTCATTGCCAAATATTCCATCAACGATAAGCTTGAGATGTTATTCCACAAGGCCCAGCTCCTCACTGTAGAGCCTTTGCACCAAGCTTCCAGACATCTCTTAGCATGTACCTTAGAATGTGCCAGTCAACAGCATTCAGTTGCGTTGCATTAGAAGACTGAACATTTTCAGGTAAACCAAAAGTGCATCCATAAACCAAGGTTGTGACCTTCCCGCAGCAGCCACTGCTTGTCCCAGTGTAGGTTCCTCAGATAATCAGCTCAAGAAATGTGCCTATGTCCCTCCTGATCCACTACAATATGGTTGAATCTTCATTGTCTTCAACCATTGGCTCACCTTTGCCTTCTAAAAGGCAGTAGTCATGGGCATTATCTACTGTCCTTGCCCTTGACAGCAATGAGAGAATTAAATAAGTTAAGATAGGATAATGGATAAAGAACTGATAAAGAATCCAGGTAATTATTAAGTTCATTTTTTTCAATATTCGTCATCATAACATTTAATTTTTGATGTGGATTGGGAAATGGCAAGGCTCTGTTTCTCTTTCCACAGGTACTGCCTGACATGATGAGGTTTTCTGGCATTTACTGATTTTTGTAGAGTCATAGACTGGAATCACATAGCACGGAAACAGACCTGTCTGCCACCACATCCATGTCAACCATCAAGCACCCATCTAAACTGGTCTCATTTACCAGCACTTGGTCCATAGCCCTCAATGTCTTGGTGATTCAAGCGCTCATCGATATACTTTTTAAATGTGGTGAGAGTACCTGCCTGCACCACCTTCTCAGGCAATGGTTTTGTAGTTGTTCAGTTACTGTACTAGTAATCAGATGCCTGACCTATTCAACTAGAGGCATGAGTTCAAATCCTACTATGGCAACTGCAGAATTTAAGTTCAATTAACTGAATGAATCTGAAATTAAAAATCTAGTATCACCAGTGGTTACCATGAAATAACGGGGTTGTCTCGAAAACCTATCTGGTCTGCTAATATTCTTCAGGAAAGAAAATCTGCCATCCTTACTCACTCTGACCCGTATGTGTTTCCACCCCCATGCTAATATGGTTAGCTCTTAAATGGCTCACCAGGTTCAAGGGACGATTAGTTTTGGACAATAATTGTTGGCTTTGCCAGTGAGGAACACATCTTGTGAGCGAATAAATTATAACAAAGTGAACTGAGTTTGTTCTTCTTCTTTAGAGGCATTCTGGTTGTGGAGAATTCATCATGCCCCAGAAATGTAAGGATGACAAAGATTAACAAGAGTGGTGTGCCCAGCAGCAAGTGCTTGCTCCATGCAGCATTGTTATAATAGTAGTAAATTGCTTGTGGAATTGCTTATGTTGAATCAGATGGTGATTCTTGCAAAATACATTCTAAGGGCATTGTATGAAGTTTATTGTTATCAATGCACTATTGAACGCCTTTTTAAGATTAGAAAATCTAATTCTTCTTAAGTAAGGTGTTGGACACTAAGATAGGCGGTGTTTGCGGACGACACTAAGATAGGCGGTGTTGTGGATAGTGTGGAGGGCTGTCGGAGCTTACAGAGGGATATTGATAGGATGCAGAGCTGGGCTGACAAGTGGCAGATGGAGTTCAATCCGGAGAAGTGTGAGGTGGTACACTTTGGAAGGACAAACTCCAGGGCAGAGTACAGGGTAAACGGCAAGGTACTTGGCAGTGTGGAGGACCAGAGGGATCTGGGGGTTCATATTCACAGTTCATTGAAAGTTGCCTCACAGGTGGAAAGAGCAGTTAAGAAGGCCAATGGGATGTTGGCTTTCATAAGTCGCGGGATTGAGTTTAAGAGCCGTGAGGTTATGATGCAGATTTACAAAACTCTAGTTGGGCCACACTTAGAGTACTGTGTTCAGTTCTGGTCACCTCATTATAGGAAGGATGTGGAGGCGTTGGAGAGGGTGCAAAGGAGATTTACCAGGATGCTGCCTGGATTGGAGAGTATTGAATATGAGGAAAGGCTTAAGGTGCTAGGGCTTTATTCACTGGAAAGGAGGAGGATGAGAGGAGACATGATAGAGGTATATAAAATATTGAGAGGAATAGATAGAGTCAGTGATAGGAATAGGAGTCAGTGCCTCCTTCCCAGGGCACCAATGCTCAAGACGAGAGGTCATGGCTTTAAGGTTATGGGTGGGAGGTTCAGGGGAGATGTCAGAGGGAGGTTTTTCACCCAAAGAGTGGTTGGTGCATGGAATGCACTGCCTGGGGTGGTGGTGGAGGCAGATACATTGAACAGGTTCAAGAGCTTGTTGGATAGGCATATGGAGGAACGTGGGATAGAGGGATATGCGGGAGGAAGGGGTTAGGTAGTGTGAGGGTGGTCTGATGGACGGCATGACACGGTGGGCCGAAGGGCCTGTTTTGTGCTGTATGGTTCTATGGTTCTATGGTTCTATGGAATGTTGATTAAAAGAATGTTGCTCTTGAATAAGTTAGTCAGCTGTGCTAACTAGACACTATATTAGATTGCAAGAGTGAAGGTTGTGGGTTCTGGCCACAATCAGAGATTTGTGCACACAGTCCAGATTGATGCTCCGGTGAAAAGCAAAAGAGAACCACATCGTCAAATGTCTCATCAGTCAGCTGAAACTTTAACCCAATTTCCTGTCTGCTCTCTAGTTAACATGAAAGGTTACATTTGGAGAAATGCACGGAAGTTCTCTTCATTGTTCAAGCCAATGTTTTCTTCAAACAACAACGCTAAAAATAGGTTATTATCTCTTGTTGTTTCTGGAGGTTTGTGGTGGCTGCAAACTTCACTTTGCATCGAAAAGTAAACAATTAGCTGTTCTGTTTTGTGATGTTAAGGGGTTTTGAAAGACACCATATAACTTCTTTCTTTAGGCTGCTGCCTTTAGACATGTAGATATCTATAACTATTAATGTTTTGTGCAATATGTTTGTACATTGAGTAAATGTAACCATTTATGGGATCAAATTAGAAATTTACCAGAAGTATTTAAATGGCTGCTCTCAGCAACTTGTAAAGTCATGTACTTCAAAGAGTTCAGTGGTTTGGGAATTTGGGTTAGAATTGAGATGGTATCTGAGTAATCTCATTGAAATTGCTATTGGAAATTTGGCAGTTCTATTCCAGCCATTAATTTATACTTGAACAGCTCAGAGTTGACTCAATGCCGCAAATATTTGAGTGAAACTGCATTTTTAACAGGCAGATGCATATGAACATGCAAAATTAGCCATCAGGAAAAGAACATCAAGTCAAAAAAGAAAAGTTGAGTTTATTGTCATATGTGCAAGTACAAGTATGCACAGGTACAATGCAAAACTTACTTGCAGCAGCATCACAGGCACATAGCATCATATCAGCAGCATTCACAAGAAAAACATAAATTAAACATAAATTAAACGATTTTTTCAAGAAAAAAACACAATCAGAACAAAAAAAAAGTCCATTTCAGTGCAAAGTGATCAGAATGCTTATAATGTTGCTAAACTGTAGTGGTGATTAGGGTTTTGCCAGTTGGTTCAAGAACCGAATGGTTGAAAGGAAGTAGCTGTTCTTGAACCTGCTGGTGTGGAACTTTAGGCTTCTGTACCTCCTGCCTGATGATAGCTGTGAAAAGGTGGCATGCTTCCCCCACAGTGATGGTCAGGGTATCATGATTAAACATTTCTGTCCTTCCAACTCTTACTTCCCCCGTTATATAAGATAAGATATTTATTTATTAGTCACATGTACATCGAAACACACAGTGAAATGTGTCTTTTTGCGATACTGAGAATGTGCTGGGGGGCAGCCCGCAAGTGTCGCCATTTTCCCAGCGCCAACGTAGCATGCCCACAGCTCCTAACCTGTACGTCTTTGGAATGTGGGAGGAAACTGGAGCACCCGGAGGAAACCCACGCAGACACTGGAGAACGTATAAGCTCCTTACAGGCAGCAGCAGGAATTGAACCCAGGTCGCTGGCGCTGTAATAGTGTTATGCTAACCGTAATGCAACCGTTTCCCCCCCCTCTCTCCATCCCTCAGTGTCAGCCTCAGTTCAATTGTTAGCACTCTTGCCTCTGATTCAGAAATATCTATGTTCAAGTTTCATTCCAGAGACTTGATCTTAAAAATATGGGTTGCCATCTCTGCATGACTGAGGGAGTGCTGCAGTGTTGGAGGTGTTGTCTTTCAGAGGGGCTCTTAAGCTGTCCTTTTCAATTGATGTATATGGTTCCATGATGTTATTTTGAAGAACAGGAACATTATCTTTGCCCCAATATTTGTCTTTCAATCAAACATTACACGGAACATTATCTTGTTGCTGACTGGGATAGCCTGTGGTGTGCAAATTTGTTGCTGCATTTTCTAAAACTGTGACTATGCTTCAAAAGCAATCCATTGCCTGGGAAAATGTGAAAGATGTTACACGCATGAAAGAGTTTCTCTTTCCACCAGCTGGTACACTGGTTTGCATTTACTGCTGTAAGAAACAGGTCTTTCTTTCCCACCGACACATTTTATATCAGTTCCCGATAGCTCAGCTTTCATTGTGAAAAGAGGGTATCTGCTCACCGTTATTTCTTATTGAGTTGTGGACCTCTAGAAGTTTGGAGAGGAACATTAAAGATGAGGAGGGACATCAAGTATTCTCCTGTCTTCTTGTCTTCCTTTGAGAAAAACATTAGAAAAACATCTGGGGCATCACAGTGGCACAGCTGGTAGAGCTGCTGCCTCATAGTCAAATATTATTTACGTGGAGTTTCCATATTCTTCCTGTGACTGTGTGGTTTTGCTCTGGGTGCTCCAGTTTCCTCCCACATCCCAAAGGCATGTAGGCTGGTCGATTAATTGGCTGCTGTAAATTGTCCTTAGTGTGTAGGTGAGTGATAGAATCTGGGCGGCCTGCTGGTATGTGGGGAGAATGAAAGGAGGGGTATTAGTACAGATGGATACTTAATGGCCAGCACAAACTCAGTGGCCTGTTTCCATGCTGTATAACTCCCTATCTTTATGACTCTATGAAAAATTACCTTGCTTCCTAGGGGCAGTCCACCTAGATCTCCAAGGGATAGATCATGATGGCTGGCCATCATTCATTTGTCTAACTTAGATGGTGTTGCCCATTGTGTTTCATTCAACACCAGTTTAAAGAAATGTATATTTCTGGCTGTGAAATGAGGTGAAAGTATCCTGACTGGTTTGCATCATGGTCTGGTATGGCAATTTGAATGCACAGGAATGTAAGAAGCTGCGGAGACTCAGCCCAATATATTATTGGCACATCCCTCCCCAGCATCGGTAGTATCTATATGATGCACTGCCTCTAGAAGGCAACGTCTAACATGAAAGACCCCAACCATGCGGGCCATGCCGTCTTCTCACAGCTATCATAGGGCAGGAAGTAGAGAAGCCTAAAGTCCCACACCACCAGGTTCAGAAACTGCTACCTCCCTTCAACCATTTGGTTCTTGAACCAACCTGCACAACCCTAATCACTACCTCAGTATAGCAACACTATGACCACTTTGACCACTTTGCACTACAATGGACTTTGTTTTTTTTTGTTCTAATTGTGTTCTTTCTTGTATAATTTTGTATAATTTATATTTAATTTATGTTTCTCTTGTGAATGTTGTGTATCAGATGCTATATGCCTGTGGTGTTGTTGCAAGCAAGTCTTTCATTGCACCTGTGCATACATGTACTTTTGCATATGACAATAAACTTGACTTTGACTTTGAGTTTACTGTCATATGCACAAGTACACGTATGAATTTGACTTTGAGAGGGAGAAGCTAACATCGGATGTATCGGTATTACAGTTGAGTAAAGATAACTACAAAGGCATGAGAGAGGAGCTGGCCAAAGTTGATTGGAAGGGGACCCCAGCAGGGATGACAGTAAAGCAGCGATGACAGGAGTTTCTAGGAGTAATTCAGAAGACGGATCATTTCATCCCAAAGAAGAAGAAGCATTCTAAAGGGAGGATGAGGCAACTGTGGCTGACAAGGGAAGTCAAAGACAGTATAAAAGCAAAAGAGAGGGCATACAATATTGCAAAAATTAGTGGGAAGCTAGAGGATTGGGAAGCTTTTAAAAACCAACAGAAGGCAACTAAAAGAGGAAACCAAAAGTTTTTTCAGATATATAGAGAGTAAAAGAGAGGCAAGCATGGACATTGGACCACTGGAAAATGCTGCTGGACAAGTAGTAATGGGGAAAATGGGGAACAAAGAAATGGCGAATGAACTGAATAAGTATTTTGTGTCAGTCTTCACTGTGGAAGACACCAGCAACATGCCAGAAATTTGAGAGAGTCAAGGGGCAGAAGTGAGCAAAGTTGCTACTGCTAAGAAGAAGGTGCTTGGGAAACTGAAAGGTCTGAAGGCAGATAAGTCACCTGGACTGGATGGATTACACCCTAGGGTTCTGAAAGTGGTAGCTGAAGAGATTGTGGAGGCATTAGTAGTGACCTTTCAAGAATCGCTAGAGTCAGGAATGGTTCCGGAGGTCTGGAAAATCGCAGATGTCACTCCACCCTTAAAGCAAGGGAGTGAGGCAAAATACAGGAAATTATAGGCCAGTTAGCCTGGCTTCAGTGGTTGGTAAGATTTCAGAATTCTATTAAGGATGAGGTTTCGAGGTACTTGGAAGCACATGATAAAATAGACTGAAGTCAGCATGGTTTCCTTAAGGGGAGATCTTACCTGAAAAATCAGTTGGAATTCTTTGGGGAAGTAACAGGTAGGATAGACAAAGGAGAGTCGGTGGATGTTGCTTAGTTGGATTTTCAGAAGGCCTTTGACAAGGTGCTGCACATGAGGCTACAAAACAAGATAGGAGCCCATGGTATTACAGGAAAGGTACTAGCATGGATAGAAGATTAGCTGACTGGCAGAAGGCGAAGACGGGAATAAAGGGGGCCTTTTCTGGTTGGCTGCCGGTGACTAGTGGTGTTCTGCAGCGGTCGGTGTTGGGTCTGTTACGGACTCAGTGAAAGTCCCTTTAAGATAGAGAGTGTGTGTGTATGTGTGTGTGGGGCGTGCTTACGTCAATAGAAGATAAAGGACGTAATGACGTTGTTGAAGAAGTAAGAAGAAGAAGGAGATAGAGAGAGAGAAGGGAGAGAGACACCAGCCTGCTTGTTTTCTCTACCGATGGATGAGAAACAATAACTGTGTTTGCTACTGAAATCCATGTATGGAAGTTGGAAGTAATCCAGTGGAGTTCACTTTGTTGCTGACCTGTAGAAGGAAACAGGTATTTGTGTGGACGACCACGATTCGGATGCTTTTCGGGGTGAGGAAGTCACTACCGAGTAAACGCTGAAGTGTCGTTTGGGGTTCCATCGTGGAACATTTGGATTTCGTATTTACTCTCCCTATGTTCCCTACATCTACGTCTTATCTTCTGACAACGGTGGTTGTTGAAGAAGCCCTTGCTCATGTTTCACCTTATGGCTTGCGGAACTGAACTTTAAGAACCATTCCGGAACTTGGAGTTTTGGACTTTGTCACACACACACACACAAAGAGTTTAGTTTTGGGGTTAACGTTCGAGGTTTAACATTTTTGAATTCTAACATACTAACATTTTTACTTTTATTTTACGTATTATCATAAGTAGTAATTAATAAAATAGTTTTTAACACTGAATCATGCTCAGTGTGTTTCTTTTGTTGCTGGTTCGTGACAAAATTGGGGGCTCGTCCGGGATAGTTCCCAAGGTTAACGAGATTCGTCCGGGATCCAATCCAAAGATTTTTGAGTGTCGTCTGGGATCGTTCCCCAGATTGACGAGATTTGTTTGGAATTCAATCCAAAGATTTTTGAGGGAGGTCTGATAAATTCTTTTTAATTGGCTTGTGTGTGTGGAAACCAGCAGCAATGGATATTAAGGCATTTTTGGAGTCACCAACCCAAAAGGGATTGGAGGTGGCGATAAAGGATGATCTGATAAAGATTGCTACAAGGTTAAACCTTACAGAAGTAAAGCAGTCTATGAGAAAGGCAGATATTCAGAGACTGATAGCTGGCCATTATGTGGAAAAGAAAGTGTTTGAGAAGGAAGTGTTAAAACAGTTTCCTGGCAGTGAAATAGCAATTTCTGAGGCACAGGTGCAGCTGGCAAAGATAGAGGCTGAACGAGAGCAAAAGAGATTAGAGGCTGAATGAGAACAGACCCAGTTAAAGATAGAGGCCGAATGTGAGAAATTAGAGGCCGAACAAAAGATAACTCAGATGAAGATAGAGGCTGATCTAGCAATGAAGCAGATGGAATTGAGGAGGATGGAGCTGGATAGTGAGGAGAAGGAGAAACAGAGGCAGCATGAGTTACAAATGAAGCGAAAGAGTTCGGAATCTGATTCTGATGATGGTTTTTCAGCCAGCAGGGAGGTTCGGTTAGTCCCTCTGTTTGAGGAAGATCAGGTTGATCAGTATTTCCAACATTTTGAAAAGGTTGCTGTGAGTTCAAACTGGCCAAGGAAAGGATGGGCTCTTATGGTACAGAGTGTGATTAAAGGTAAAGCTCAAAAAGCTTATTCTGCTTTGTCTGCTGAGGATGCAGCTGATTATACCAAGGTAAAACAAGCTATATTGAAGGCCTATGAATTGGTACCTGAAGCTTATAGACAAAAATTAAGAGACTTGAGGAAATCTGCAGATCAGACTTATATGGAATTTGCCAATGGAAAGAGAATATGTTTTGAACGATGGTGCCTGGCTAAAAATGTAGATGGGGATTTTGATAAATTGAAAGAGATGATACTAGTGGAAGACTTTAAAAGATGTGTTCCAGCTGAATTAACAACATATTTAAATGAAAAAGCAGTGGAAACTTTACAAGAAACTGCTAGGTTGGCAGATGATTATGCTTTAACCCATAAATCCAAATGGGGACAACCTAAAACCTTTCAAAAGAGTTACAAGGACAATCCAGGTAAACCGGAGATTAAATTGGGAGGTAATCAAAAAGGAAAGGATGAAAAGAAGCCAGGGCTGGAGAAACCTGTTGAGCGTACTTGTTATTACTGTAGGAAACCTGGCCATGTGATATCTAATTGTGCCCTTTTGAAGAAAAGGAAGGAAGCTGTGCCTAATGCTTGCTTTCAGGCAATTAAAAATCAAAAAAGTTTAGGAGACGTTGTTAAAGATCAGTCCTTGCAAGAGGTAAAAGCTGAAAAGTTGGAGGAGGTGAGAAAGGAATTCCGTTCTTATGTATCAGAGGGTTTTGTTTCACTGAATGATGAGTCACCCCAGGTGCCAGTGAAAATTCTTAGAGATACTGGGGCTATCAATCTCTCTTGCTGGACAGTGTTTTAAATTTTGGTGAAGAAACTGACACTGGTGAGGTAAATCTAATACGAGGCATTACAGATTACACCATATCTGTCCCTTTACACAGGGTGATTTTAAAGTCAAAGTTCGTAGAAGGACCAGTCGAGATAGGGATAAGACCTAGTTTGCCAGTGGAAGGAGTTTCTTTGTTATTGGGAAATGACCTTGCAGATGGAGAAATTGTTCCTGTGGTACGGTTAACAACCAAACCAAGGATTGATGAGTCTGAGAATGATCCAGATGTTTACCCATCATGTGCGGTGACTCGAGCTAGAGCTAAAGAATTAGCCAAGACAGACAGTCCGGTGCAATCTGGTGTGGTTCCTTGTGACAGTCCTAAACAGGAAGAAAATTATGATGCCTTATCTGAGACCTTTCTGTCTTCACTGGAGGATCAACATCCTTATAGTGAGCCTGAATTTAAAAATTTGTCTTTGTCGAGGAAGGATTTTATGGTGGAACAGACAAAGGACCCTGAGTTGACAGAATTGAAAGAAAAAGCACTCTCATGTGAGGAGATTGAAAAAGTGCCAATTGGATACTATGTCAAAAATGGAGTGTTAATGAGGAAATGGAGACCTCCTCATGTTCCTGTTAATGAGGAATGGGAAGTTATTCATCAGGTTGTTGTTCCAAAAGTTTATAGGAATGAGATTTTAAATTTGGCCCATAGTATGCCTTTGGGTGGTCATTTTGGGGTGAATAAAACTGTAGGGAAGATCTTGAAACAATTCTATTGGCCTAGTTTGAGAAAAGATGTGGTGATGTTTTGTTGAACCTGCCACACATGTCAGATGGTAGGTAAACCAAATCAAAAAACCCCCTGTGGCTCCATTCAAACCAATTCCTGCTTTTGGTGAGCCCCTTTCGAAGGTGATTGTGGACTGTGTTGGCCCCTTACCAAAGTCTAAGACTGGAAATCAGTATTTGTTAACCATCATGTGTGCCACTTCTAGATTTCCAGAGGCAATACCCCTTAGAAATATTAAGGCCAAGACGGTGTCAAAGGCTCTTTTAACATTTTTTACCTTGTTTGGTTTGCCAAAAGAAATCCAATCTGATCAAGGTAGTAATTTTATGTCAAATTTTTTTCAACAAATAGTCTATGAGCTGGGAGCAAAGCAGATTATATCATCTGCATATCACCCAGAATCTCAAGGAGCTCTGGAGAGATTTCATTCTCCTCTCAAAAATATGCTGAAGACGTATTGCTTTGAAAACACAAAGGATTGGGACGAAGGTATTCATTTACTTTTGTTTGCCGTTAGAGAATCAATCCAGGAGTCAATAGGATTTAGTCCGTTTGAGCTTGTATTTGGACATAGGGTGAGAGGACCTTTGGAGTTGTTAAGAGAGCAATGGGTTAATGAAGAAGTGCACTTGAGTCTGTTGGACTATGTCCAAAAATTTAAAACTCTGTTGGAGAGAGTCTGCCAGCTAGCGAGAGAGAATTTGAAAACTAGCCAGATAAGAATGAAGACATATTTTGATAGACGTGCTCGGCCTAGGACATTTGCAGTGGGGCAAAAGGTGTTGGTATTTTTCTCTAGCCAAAATAATCCCTTGCAATCTCGTTTTCCTGGACCCTATGTTATTGAATCTCGAGTGACTGATTTAAAATGTATAATCAAAACACCAGATAGACGCAAGAAAACACAACTCTGTCATGTAAACATACTAAAACCTTATTATGAGAGGGATTCAGTTGTGGCCTTGGTGGATGATGTAAAGGTTGCTTCTAGAATGCCTGATGTTGATGTTGAGGAAGGCCAATTTAGACCAAATATTGTTCCATCGAAACTAAAAAACCAAAATATCCTCGAGAACCTTGAAACGAAGTTGGACCATTTACAAGTTTCACAAAAACAACAGATGAGAGAATTAATTTTAACATTTAAAAATCTGTTCCCAGATGTTTCAAACAGAACATCGATAATTACCCATGATGTTGATGTTGGGGATGCAAAACCAATCAAACAACACCCATATCGAATGAATGTGGAAAAAAGTAAACTTGTTGATCAGGAAATAAAATACATGTTGGAAAATGATATTATTAGACATTCTAGTTCAAATTGGAGTTCGCCCTGTGTTATTGTACCTAAACCTGATGGAACTGTTAGATTTTGCACAGATTACAGGAAAGTGAATGCTGTAACGAAGTCAGATGCTTACCCTATTCCTAGGGTGGATGATTGCATAGATAGAGTGGGAAAGGCAAAATTTCTTACAAAGATTGACCTATTAAAAGGGTATTGGTGTGTTCCATTAACAGATAGAGGAAGGGAGATTTCAGCCTTTGTAACCCCTTCTGGATTGTATGAATACAATGTTTTGCCATTTGGAATGAAAAATGCTCCGGCAACATTTCAAAGAATGATTAATTCAGTGATTCATGGGTTAAAACATACAGATGCCTACATTGACGACTTAGTGACTGGGAATGATACTTGGGAAGATCACATCTCTGCATTAGAAAGGTTGTTTGAAAGACTTTCCAAGGCTAACCTTACAGTTAACTTGGCTAAAAGTGAATTTGGCCATGCCACTGTGACGTATCTTGGTTATGTTGTAGGTCAAGGCAAGCAAGCTCCTGTTCAGGCAAAAGTTCAAGCAATATCTGAGTTCCCTATTCCCACAGGTACAAGAATGGTTGGATATTACCGAAAATTTTGTAAAAATTTTGCTGATATTGCTCTTCCCCTAACTAATCTTCTGAAGAAGGGAGTAAAGTTTGTTTGGACAGATTCTTGTCAAGAAGCATTTGAGAAGCTGAAAGCCATTTTTATGCTACCATCCTGTGCTCAAAACACCTGACTTTGAAAAGCCATTTTCATTAGCAGTAGATGCCAGTGATGAAGCTGCAGGAGCTGTGTTATTGCAGAAGGGTGACCTTGATGATATTGACCATCCTGTAGCTTACTTTTCAAAGAAATTTAATGAGCATCAAAAGAATTATTCCACCATAGAGAAAGAATTACTGTCGCTTGTTTTAGCCTTGCAACATTTCGGTGTATATGTTTGCACCGCTCAGAAACCATTGACTGTATATACAGATCATAACCCATTGGTGTTTCTGAGCCGAGTCAAAAACAAGAACAGAAGGCTGTTAAACTGGAGTTTAATTTTGCAAGAGTTTGATCTCATGATAACTCACATTAAAGGCAAAGATAATGTGATTGCTGATTGTCTTTCCCGATGTTAAATGGGAAACATGTATCTGTACTAATCTGATAGTCTGTAGTTGTGTAGAATGATAATTATTAACATTACTAACTATGCGCGGTTAAATTTTTCTTGGGGAAAATTTTTTTTAGGTGGGAGGTGTTACGGACTCAGTGAAAGTCCCTTTAAGATAGAGAGTGTGTGTGTATGTGTGTGTGGGGCGTGCTTACGTCAATAGAAGATAAAGGACGTAATGACGTTGTTGAAGAAGTAAGAAGAAGAAGGAGATAGAGAGAGAGAAGGGAGAGAGACACCAGCCTGCTTGTTTTCTCTACCGATGGATGAGAAACAATAACTGTGTTTGCTACTGAAATCCATGTATGGAAGTTGGAAGTAATCCAGTGGAGTTCACTTTGTTGCTGACCTGTAGAAGGAAACAGGTATTTGTGTGTGGACGACCACGATTCGGATGCTTTTCGGGGTGAGGAAGTCACTACCGAGTAAACGCTGAAGTGTCGTTTGGGGTTCCATCGTGGAACATTTGGATTTTGTATTTACTCTCCCTATGTTCTCTACATCTACATCTTATCTTCTGACAACGGTGGTTGTTGAAGAGGCCCTTGCTCATGTTTCACCTTATGGCTTGCGGAACTGAACTTTAAGAACCATTCCGGAACTTGGAGTTTTGGACTTTGTCACACACACACACACACAAAGAGTTTAGTTTTGGGGTTAACGTTCGAGGTTTAACATTTTTGAATTCTAACATACTAACATTTTTACTTTTATTTTACGTATTATCATAAGTAGTAATTAATAAAATAGTTTTTAACACTGAATCATGCTCAGTGTGTTTCTTTTGTTGCTGGTTTGTGACAGGTCTGCTACTTTTCATGTTATATGTTAATGGTCTAGATGATGGAATTGAGGGCTTTGTGGTCAAGTCTGCGAATGATACAAAGATAGGCGGAGGGGCAGGGAGTGTTGCGGAAGCAGGGAGTCTGCAGAAGGACTTGGACGGGTTGGGATGAGGAAGTGAAGGGTTAAGAATTGCAACCATATCTATAACTGGCAAACAAAATATATATATATGCATTTATATTTCTTTAGCAAGGACTAGCAAGCTGCTGACCCACTAGTTAGGTTGGAATGTCAAGTATGTTAACTGCCTTTGTTTCGGGTAACGAACCATTCCGATATGTCAGACGGTGGCGATACCGAGTGTAATTAACATCGAGGTGAAGACTTGGTCTGAACAATGAGGGGTGAAACCTGCCTTTGAAGGCCTTGATTATAACTCAATTATACTAAGACAAAAGGTGTGATAGCTGTCTCGGGATCTCTATAGCTTGACCGAAACTCGCGGCGCCGTTTGCATGGGATGTGCGTGACAATTCCTGTATAAATGTCTGTCTGCCCTTTGTTCAGGGAGAACTCGGGAAGCGACTCTTAGTGAGTGCTGAAGAGAATTCTCCTAGCGGTGCACTGCTAATAAAGGTATTTGTTCGAATCGACCTTGTGGCACTGTTATTTACAGCGAACGGAAAGGGAAAATTAATTTTGGGACGACAGGGAGAATGAGCAAAGAAGTGGCGGATGGAATACAGCATAGGGAAGTGTATGGTCATGCATTTTGGTAGAAGGAATACAGCATAGACTATTTTCTAAATGGGGAGAGAATTCAGAAATCAGAGGTGCAAAGGGACTTGGGAATCCTAGTGCAGGATTCCCTAAAGGTTAACTTGCAGGTTGAGTTGGTAGTAACGAACCAGCAACAAAAGAAACATACCGAGTCATGATTTAGTGTTAAAAACTACTTTATTAATAACTAATGATAATAAGAAAAATAAAAGTAAAAATGTTAGAAGTAGTAATGTTAGAATCTTAAACATTAACCCCAAAAACTAAACTCGAAGTGTGTGTGTGGCAAATTCCCAAACTCCGAGTCCAGGAATGGTTCTTAAAGTTCAGTTCAGCAAGCTGTAAGGTGAAACGTGAGCAAAGGCTTCTTCAACAACCACCGTTGACTGAAGACAAAACGTAAATGTAGAGAGAAAATAGAGAGTAATTACGAAATCCAAATGGCCCACTTTGGAATCCAAACGACACCTCAGTATTTACTCAGCAGTGACCACTCCACCGCATCTTCCTGACCCCGAAAGGCACTCGAATCGTGGCCGTCCACACAAATACCTGTTTCCTTCTACAGGTCAACAACAAAGTGAACTCCACCGGATTATTCCAAAAATCCATACATGGATTGTAGTGACAGACATAGTTACAGTTTTTCATCCATCGATAGAGACTAGCAGGCTGCTGTCTCTCTCTCTCTCTCTCTCCTCTCCTCTCTCTCTCCTCTCTCTCTCTTCTTCAGTCTGACTCCAACTGACTGCTTCAAGACATCATTACGTCCTTTATCTTCTGTTGACATAAGCACGCCATGAGCGTGCGCACACGCACGCGCGCACGCACGTACACACACACACACACCCCCACACACACACCCACCCCACTATGCTCTATCTTAAAGGGACATTCACCAATAGTAACAAATAGCAAATGCAATGGTAGCATTCATTTCAAGAGGACTAGAATATAAAAGCAAGGATGTAATGCTGAGGCTTTATAAGGCATTGGTCAGACCACATTTGGAGTACTGTGAGCAGTTTTGGGTCCCATATCTAAGGAAGGATGTACTGGCATTGGAGACGATCCAGAGGAGGTTTACAAGAATGATCCCAGGAATGAAAGGGTTAATGTATGAGGAGCATTTGATGGCTCTAGGCCTGTACTCGCTGGAGTTTCAAAGAATAAGAAGGGATCTCATTGAAATCTACAGAATATTGAAAGGCCTGGATAGAGTGGATGTGGAGAGGATGTTTCCAGTAGTGGGAGAGTCTAGGACCAGAGGGCACAGCCTCAGAATAGAAGGACGTCTTTTTAGAACAGAGATGAGGAGGAATTTCTTTAGCCAGAGGGTGTTGAATCTGTGGAATTCATTGCCACAGACAACTGTGGAGGCCAAGTCATTGGGTATATTTAAAGTGGAGGTTGACGGGGAGAAGTTAGGAGAATGGGGTTGAGAGGGAAAAATAAATCAGCCCTGTTCGAATGGTGGAGCAGACTCGAAGGGCCGAACTCTGCTCCTATGTCTTATGGTCTTATGAATTCCTCCCTTCATCCTGGGAATTTGAACCAAGAATGAATCAGGTGAATTGCAACAGGGGCTAATTCAATATAGGTATCATTCAGGTCACAGTTTCAATATAATGTGTTCTGTTATGTGCAACCCCTTGAATCATTCAGTTAGCTAATGGCTAACCTACCTAACATAAATATATTCAGCTAGTACTTTGCTTTCTTGTAACTATTTATAGCTAAGGCTTGAATTTTTCACTTTTCATTTTTGATTCAATTCGTAGATAGGGCGTTTTATCTTTGACAAAATCTTATGGAAGGAAAAGACTTTAAGTAAATGCAATGGTGATGATAATAAAATGTTATCCATTGCAGCATGTGCTTTTACTGGTCAGGATTTTCACTTTTCACTTTATTCCTCAGTCTTCCTTTTTGCGGAGAAGATTACAATCTTTGCGGACAGATATAAACTGTTAACTCTGGTTTTAACCTAGTGAACCTTTCTCAAAGAGTTTGCAATATAGAAAGGGACAATGGACATTCTAACATAAATTATTACCATAAAGTTAACACAAGGAAGAGTAGTTAGTAAGTGAGAAAAATTTGAAGATAGCAGGAAGTGAGAAAGGTTAGAAGATCTCAAGCGTTTCATTTATTATTGTAAACTCGTCCTCAAATTGCAATGGCGAATAGCTCTCATTGTCTAATTAGCACCTTCTGCAGAAATCAATGTTCATGGATCACATGCTGAACACAAAGACAAATGGCAGCTGAGTAAAGAGGTAGAGGAGACAAGGTGTTCTACATGTGGAGTGACAAATGGTGGAGGGGAGACATGCAGACTGTCACCATCTGCTGTGTACATCAAGGGCTCCATTATATATTGCCTGACCAGAGGGAGCTCTGTCAAAGCAGTAATGTTGACCAAAGCATTGGAGCATGGCCTGTCACCATCTGTTGTCAGAAGCTGTTTGCTGCTGATGGAACATGAATGGAATCAGTAAGGATGGTTAGACCTGAAAGGCTCAGCATAGAGACCAAATGGGGTTGAGACATGTTTAAAGTTTCAGTCAGCTCGCAACCTGGAACACTTTTGTTTCATCCCCAATGGAGAATGTGCTCACAGTAGAAATTATTCTACCTTTCACTATACAACAGAAACCTTCTGTACCAATTGTACTAAAAAGCAATTTTAAACTTTGATGGATTCTAATGTAATTGTAAAAGTGGAAGAACACAGAGCCCCAAACAATAGAGAGGACCCATGGGATTGGACACTTGGCCCCTGTGAAATGGAGAGGGCCAATTGCACACGTGGAGCTCCCTGTGCTTTGGAGTGGACCCAGAACCCCTTCTGTACTGGAAAGGATCCATGGTCCTCGCACACTGTGAGGACCCAAAACCCCTGCGCGTTGGATAGGTCCATTAATCCTCAGATGACTGTTGAAGGATGGATGCTGTTGGCACTTGTAGTTCACAAGGCTTTCACTTCTCATCACCTTCATTTCTCTTATGGTGATATCCAGACCAAAATCCAATAAAATGTTTTATTTGGCAATGAGAATAGATTAATCACAAACGACTGGAGCTAAGCAAGATCAATATCTCAGATCCATATGGGTAGTAGCACAGTTCAATAAAATGCGAATCTGTTGGGGATAATTGCCATTATTGACTAAGGGATAGAACTTAAGAGCAAAGAGGGCAGGTTAGAACTGTATTAAACACCAATGTAGTGTGTACATTCCTGGACACCATGCCACACGAAGCATGTGATAGCAATAGAGATGGTGCAGAGGGGATTCATGCCATTGCTGCTGGAAATTTTCAGGCAGGAGAGGAAGGACTGGGGATGCTTTCTTAGTCAAAAGGGATACTGAAGGGAGATTTAATTGAAGTGTATAAAATTAGGAGTGGCCTAGACAGGATGAAGAGGAAGATCCTATTTCCTTTAGTAGCGTAGCGATTAGCACAACGCTATTACAGCGCCAGCGATCGGGGTTCGATTCCCGTTGCTGTCTGTAAGGAGTTTGTACATTCTCCCGTGTCTGTGTGGGTTTCCTCCGGGTGCTCTGGTTTCCTCCCACATTCCAAAAGATGTACAGGTAGGTTAATTTAGACTTAAAATGGGTGGCGCAGACTCGTTGGGTCGGAAGGGCCTGTTACCACGCAGTAAATAAAAATTTTAAAAAATTGAATTAAAATTTTAAAAAATTTAGACAGGGTAACACTAGCAGGCATGGAATTAACTTAAGTGGAATCATTGATAGAGTTAGATAAATATCTTTCACCCAGAGAGTGGTTGGCATTTAATTAGCAAATCATAGAGTGCTAGAATCACACAGCACAGAAACAGGCCCTTCCGTCCATCTCGTCCATGCTGACCAAGATGTCCATCTCAGCTAAGTTCCATTTGCCCTTATCTGATTCATATCCCTCTAAACCTTCCCTATCCATGTACCTGTCCAAGTGCCTTTTAAATGTTGTTGATGTACCTGCATCAACCACTTCCTCTGGCAGCTCATTCCTTATACAGACCACCCTCTGGGAGAACAAGTTTCCCCTCAGGTTCATATTAAATCTCTCCCCTCTCCCCCTAAAACTATGCCCTCTAGTTCTTGATTAGAGTCCTCACTAGTTCTCCTATGCCCCAATGAATAAGGTCATAGCCTACTCAACCCCTCCCTATAACTCAGTCCCTCGAGTTCTGGCAACATCCTTGTAAATCTTTCAGCTGAACATATAGCAAGGTGACCAAAACTAAACACAATATTCTAAGTGTGGCCACATCAGCATCTTGTACAACTACAACATAATATCCCAACTTCCCTACTCAATGCCCTAAAACATTATAGTTTTGTTCTCTTCCATTTCCCTATACATTTTTGCATAAAGGACAGTTTCCATAAGCAACCTTTTGTCTAAAATTGAAAACATATGCAAATAGACCTGGTATGAATGGGTGTAGTTTAGCACAAGATTACCAATGGGCCTGGCCTTGTTGCACGCAATGTTCCATTCATCTGGACTTTGCCGCACTACTATCCTTTGTAGGAAAGCTTTTGTGCCAAAGCACTTTGACCACAAGTTCATCTGGTCAGCAGGTTACATCCTGCAGGACACAATGGATCCTGTGGGATAGTTTCTGGATCAGACTGTCAAAGCCACTTGGCAGAATGCCTCATCACCAAAATTCACCAATATATACCAAGACCTCACTTGGATGACAGTGACAGCCCTCCCTATTAGATTCTTCCTGCACGATTGGAGTCTCACTCCCAATACAATCTGCCTTCAAGATGGCTACTCAAGATTGACTATTACTTGGCAGACTGTGTTTTTGCCAAGAATGTCTGGAAAAAGACGCAAGGGTCCTTCCTGAGGTTCATCCTGAGCAGCTGCGCAACAGAGGATTCTCTGATCTATCGGCTGTACCCAAGGACGCATGGTAGTGTAGCGGTTAGCATAATGCTTTACAGCGCCAGTGACCTGGGTTCAATTCCGGCCGCTGTCTGTAAGGATTTTGTACGTTCTTCCCGTGTCTGCGTGGGTTTCCTCCAGGTGCTCCAGTTTCATCCCACATTCCAAAGACATACAGGTTAGGAAGTTGTGGGCATGCTATGTTGGCACCAGAAGCATGGCGACACTTTTGGGCTGCCCCCAGAACACTACGCAAAAGATGCTTTTCACTGTGTGTTCTGATGTACATGTGACTAATAAAGATACCTTATCTTATCTTATATTGAAACAAACATCAAATGCTGCTGGAAGATCATCAGCTTGGTGAAAGGTTCACTTTGGTCTGCCCAAAACCTGTTGGCCTTCCTGTGCAATGAGGTGCCTGCAAGTGACTGGCACATTCCATGCTGCAAAGGAAAACATTCCAAGAGACACACTGAAGCTCAGTGCAGCCAATGCAAAGACTTTGTGTGGGGATGACCTTCAGTCTAAGGTCCTGTCCCCATTAGACACTGAGGAGCTGGCTCCTGCGTAACAGCCCTGCAAACTCTTGAAGGGTGTATTCAAAGAAGTCACAGGAGTGGCATTGGTGCTTTGTACATAAAATGTATTGGTTTGATGACACATTGACTGCATTGACTTGATGACGTTACGAATGTAAAGAAAGATGTACACTGATTGTATTGAATTTTGATGAATACAACTTATTTTGGAAATAATACAAAGATTGACAATTAAGTGCATACAGCAAGACTCTGGACCAGCATGAACTGCTCACCAAAAATCCTCCCACTGACTCAAAATACCATCCAGTCAGAGGCTATCATTCAGACTGAGGCTGGCCATTTATTTTATTTTGAAGATTTTTCAGCACAGAAGCAACAAGAGAAAGAATGCCAGAAGAAACGTCAAAGTCAAAAGATCAAAAGTTTATTGCCATCTGCACAAGTACATGTATGCACGGGTGCAATGAAAAACTTACTTGCAGGTGCAATGAAAAATTTACTTGCAGCAGCATCACAGACACATAGCATCATATAAGCAGCATTCACAAGAAAAACATGAATTAAACATAAATTATACACAATTTTTACAAGAAAGAACATAATTAGAACAAAAGAAGTGCATTTTAGTGCAAAGTTTGGTGCAAACACTTCTAATTATACACAATTTTTACAATAAAGAAGACAATTAGAACAAAAGTAAAGCAATGTCCATTTTAGTGAAAAGTCTGGTGCAAACACTTCTAAAAACTGGAAAGGTTGAATCAGTGCATAGGGTTTCAATATCCTTTTAGGACATATTTTAATCACAGACTTATCCATAAAGGTTTTGCAGGCTTGGCTTCTGTATGTGTTGGACTTCTGACTGTCCCCTGAGATCTTTCATGAAGACTGCTACTCATTGTAAAGAGTCCCTCCACATCCCACCCATTAAAACCTAAAAGCGTTTCCTTTGACGTCATCCTGTCAAATGAAGCTCAAAATGAATAATGACTTGAAATTCTACCTGACCAAAACTCCAGGCTTTGACGTGATGCTTGCCAACTTCTTTGCATGCTATAAGCTTTTGACCACTCCATTATCTCATAAATTGATGTTTAAGTATCTAGCTCCAGCAATGTTAATATCTTACATGCGTGTCATAGATATGACCACATATTTGCAAACAGGTAACCCTGTTGAATGAGATTTCAGACTAAGATTTTTTAATTTCAAAAACTAATTTCATTCATAAATATACAGGAAATGCAATACAAACAGTACATTTCATCACATCTGATCAAGTCAATACACTCCCTGTACAAAGCACCAATACCACTCATGCAACCTCTTTGAACAATGCACCCTTCAAGTGTTTCGAGTCTTTTACACAGGACCCAGTTCCTCAGTGCCCAGTGGCTGCAGAACCTTAGACTGCAGTCCTTCCCAATAATGCCTTTGTGGTGGCTATGTCAAGCTTCAGTGCACCCCTTAGCGTGTACTCCCACAGCCTGGAATGTGCCAGTCAGCAGTGTCACTGATGGATATCTCGTTGTCTTGGAAGACTCGCAAGTTGGGACAGACCAAAGAGCGTCTTTCAGTCTCAGGTCTCTTGAAGCTCATAATATTTATCTTACTCTGTTGCTTTGTTACATTTTCCAATCAAAACAATGTTGGTGGGTGAAGTTACCCTTCACAAATCAAGAACGGCCACTTAAGAGGAGCCTGAAACAATGGGTGAGGAAATCTGATGAAACAGTTAGTAAACAGACTGACGGTCTGGGATGGTCCAGGATGTGACCTGTTCCCTTATCGATTCAGCCATCACTCCACAGCCTTGAGGTTTGATTGGGAGGAATTTCATGTTGTTATTCGTTCTGTGCTTCATTACGGAGGACTCTCTGATCTACGGGCTGTTCCCAGGGTTACACACTGAGACAGCCATCAAGTGCTGCTGGAAGATCATCATCTTGGTGAAAGACGCTCTTTGGTCTGCCTGGAACTCACTTTCTTTTCCTGTTTCAAAGGAGACTTATTCAGTGATTATAGCGTCACATTACTACAATACTTCAATATCCTACGATTCATACTATTTACAGCCAATAACTTCAAATTATAACACAGTCATCTCTATCCAGAATACATTTGACCCCTGTGGCACCCAATGTCCTGGAAGGCTCCCAGTGTACCTATGGATACCGTGTGCTCTTTCTCCAGGGACACACGGGCATGGATGTAACCCCGGAAGAGGGGCAGGCAATCAGCCCAGGCAGAACCCTCGATTGCCCGCCACCTGGATCCATGAATGGCCATCTTGGTCACGTCCAGGAGCAAACTAACCAGGAGATCCCCCCACTGACCCACCCCTCCCACCGTCCCCCCCACACCAGGTAACCTAAGGAGCATAGGGGTGAAGTACAGCCAAAACTTGAGGAGCAGCCCATTCAGATACTCAAATAGAGGTTGCAACCTCTCCCCCTCCGTATATACACGA
The DNA here is from genome assembly GCF_009764475.1 of Pristis pectinata. NCBI lineage: Eukaryota > Metazoa > Chordata > Chondrichthyes > Rhinopristiformes > Pristidae > Pristis > Pristis pectinata. Next base: position 11,910,491 of record NC_067412.1, on the reverse strand, counting down.
TACACTGATTCCTCCCGGCTGCAGAAATGGCAGGCAGCCAGGGAATCCAACCCAAAACATTTTGGTCTTCCAGCACAGCGAGATGTCCTTAAGGGAATACTGCTGACTGGCACATTCCAGGCTGCAGGTGTATGTGCTGAGGGACGCACTGAAGCTCAGTGCAGCCAACGCAAAGGCTCTGAGGAGAAGGACCGCAGTCTAGGGTCATTCTGCAACCGCACATGGAGGGGCTGAGAAGCCCCTCAAACATTGAAAGGGTGTATTGCTCCAGGGACCACATGAGTGGCAATGGTGCTATGGTTTAAAAAAGATGTTAACACTACTGAATGTATTGACCAAATGACACTAAGAATGTAAAAGGTTTTTGCATTTTGTTTTTCTTTTTGTGTAAATATTTCATTATGAGTAGAGTTTATTCTTGAAATAAAACAAGTTCCATGCTTCATTTGACAAGACACCATCAAAGGAAACGGTTTTAGGCTTTAATGAGTGGGATATGGGGGGGGTTCTGTAAAATGAGTAATACACAAAACGTGCAGGAGAAACTCAGCAGGTAGGCAGCATTTATGGAGGGAAATAAATGGTCGATGTTTTTCCATGACCCACTGCCCTCTCCGACTGGATTCCTTCTTCTTCAGCCCTTTGCCTCTTCCACCTATCACCTCTCAGCTTATTACGTCTTCTCATCCTCCCCCACCCACCTACCATCCCCCTCTCTCACCTGGACTCGCCTATCACCTGCCTGTGTGTACTCCTCCCCCTCCCCCCACCTTCTTATTCTGGCTTCTGCCCTCTTCCTTTCCAGTCCTGATGAAGGGTCTCAGCCCGAAACGTCAACTTTTTATTTCCCTCCATAGATGCTGCCTGACCCGCTGAGATCCTCCAGCACTTTTTGTGTATTGCTCCAGATTCCAGCATCTGCAGAATTTTTTGTGTCTCTGTTGAATGAGTAGCAGTCTTTAGGAAAGAGATCAGGAGAAAGTCAGAAGTCCAACAAGTACTGAAGCTAAGCTTGGGTCTACAATGAACCAGGTTGTAGGAGTTTATTGTATGTTTATTGGTGCCGAGTAGTAGATTTACATTTAAGCCACATAGTCATACCTGAACCACAAAGAGTTATGCAATTACACTTGAAGAGAATCCTTTCCATTAGAACACATGGGTTACCTCCAGGCTTCCTGTGCTTGGAGCCTGAATTTCCAGAACAATTATCTGATGTTAACACTTCCATGGTCAAATTCTTGGATATGCATTCCTCTTTCCCGTAACTAATCCTCCTGCTGAAATAAATGGAACAAATGCTCCTAAGTAGCCCAGAAGTTAAGTCAATCAACAGGGGGTTAAATATCTTCTTCAGGTCGTATTTTAATCACAGCTCATCTCTAAAATGATTTTGGCATTCCAGGAAACAACCAGGGAGATTATCTCAGTGTCATGGACAATATTTACTTCACAGACAATATACACAAAGAAGAAATTATCAGTGTCTTTTGAGGAAACTTACAGTGCATGAATTGGTGCTGCATTTCATACATTGCAACAGCGGCTACTCTTAAAGTACTTAATTGGCAATAAAGAGTAGCAACAAGTTTTTCTCTTCTTTGCAGGTTAATGGTGGACAGCTATACCCGTTCCTGCTCCAACTTCCTCAGCTGCTGGCTTTGCTTCTTTTGCTCTAACCGAGCAGCTTCCAACCTTGGAGTCAAGAAGTTATGATGCGTCCCTATAGAACTCTGGTTAGGCCGCGTTTAGAGTATTGCATGCAATTCTGGTCACCTCACTACAGGAAGGATATCGAGGCTTTAGAGAGGGTGCAGAGGAGGTTTACTAGGATGCCGCCTGGATTAGAGGGTATGTGCTATCAGGAGAGGCTGGACAAACTTGGGCTCTTTTCTCTGGAGCGGCAGAGACTGAGGGGTGATCTGTTGGAAGTGTATAAAATTATGAGAGGCATAGATAGGGTTGCAAGCGATATCTTTTTCCCATTATTGAGCAATCCAATACCAGAGGGCATGCACAGAGGGGGTAGTTTTCAGAAGAGATGTGAGGGGTAAGTTTTTTACTCAGAGAATGGTGGATGCCTGGAATGCGTTTCCTGATAGGGTGGTGGAGGCAAATTCTTTGGGGGCTTTTAAGAGGGGCTTGAATGGGCACATGAATGAGAGGAAAATGGAGGGATATGAACATTCTGTAGGTAGGAGGGATTAGCTATGTTGGCACAACATTGTGGGCCGAAGGGCCTGTTCAGTGCTATACTGTTCTGTGTTCTATGTTCTTGTGGTCACGACCCAATTTAGGGTCATAAAGCTAAAAGGTGGAGACAGAGGCTTGACAGTGTAATGCTAATTTGAGTTGTTCACTTGGCTAAGTAACCAACATCACTCAATAAATTCCCAGTATTGAAATGGGAGAGTTAGGCTAAGACTGAGGTGAATTGGTCTAACTTTACTTGTTTCATGCAGTGTGCATTTTCTTGCCTCACTTACTGTCTCCGGCATGCTTTCTCACAGAACCCATTGTATTTCCAAGCAATGATGCCCCACTGCAATCAGAGCAGCCCTCAGGACATTTCCCCATTATATTCTTTGCTCTGGCCAAATTATCGTAATTTAGCCATTTCCTATAAAGAAATTTCAGTGCCTGTCCTATACTGTGGCTGACTCAAAGCCTTTAAGCACCTCTTTAAACTGATAGTAATAAAACATAAGTGCTGAGCAATGATATCATTTGGTTTCCAAGGCAAAAAAATGCACTGTCAAGGTCACAGGAGTAATGCCCCACTCAGCAAGTGTATATTGTTCCTAATCCATGTTATTCAGGTTAAGAAAGATGAGCAGGTTCCTGGCTGTTTGTTTATTTCTGATGTAATTTACATTTCAAATATCTTGGTTCCAAAAGGTAGAAAATGTGCCTTTGAGTGTATGACAAATGTCAGCATGTTTCTCTGGTTGTTACCATTTCGAAGACATTTTAAGGTATTTCTGATAGAATTGTTGTTTAAGTACAAGCAGTTGACACCACTGTCTGAAGATGCCTACACCTCCCCTATCACTCAAAATCCACCTGCCCTTCTGCAACTCAGCACCTCCTCTGAAGCTAACAGCTATCTCTTGGCACAGTTCTGATTTCTCTTACCTTTTCTGAATAGTGAAAGGCCTTTTATATCAAGTTGATAATAGTTATAAAACATGTTTTTTTTAAAATCAAAGGCAAATTGAATGTGGTATATTTTAAAAATGATTGATGTGAAACAAAGACTTGCCTATATTGTAGTTTTCAGGGTGTAGGTTGAAACAGGAGAAGGCCACTTAACCCCTTGAGTCTGTTTACCTTTCATTGAAAATTGGGTCTAACTCCCTATTGGACATTTTCTCCATTTTCTCTTGGTTAACAGAAGTCTACCCATCTGAGATGTAGAATTAATGGCCAATCCCCAAGTCCATCGATTCCCCTGATGAATATATTCGAGAACTCAGCACTGAGAGGTTCACCATGCTGAGAGAAGAAAGTCCTCCTCATCTCTGTCTTAAATTGCTGAACCTTTTAACCTGAAACTAGAGCCCCAAGTTCTATACAGGTCTCCAATGAAAACATCCCCTTAACATCTACTCTGTGTCACTCCATCAGAAAGTCAAATGTTTCAATGAGATCGACTTTCATTCTTCTGATCCCCAGAGTATGGGCCCAACGTGCTCAACCTTTCCTCAAGCTAGGGAACAAAGTCTGTGCAATAATTCTGTGCACTCATAACACCCTGTTGGATTCTGGCCTGATTCCCAGGTTGTAACTTTATTCTTCAGTTCAATTTGTGCTGGATTGTTAGGCCCATTTCCTATGGATCATCCAAAGTGCTATGAGCAACGATATAGGAAAGACAGCTAGAGCATCAGATTTGTTGTCTTCTTGTGTACAATACAAACACTAAAACACTCCACTTGTTGCTTCCTGGCAATGCTCTCCACACTGCATGCCATACTATCTTTGCTTCATGCCAAGATGGCGCTAGTCTATTAACAGTGGGATGGATTTGCACGTCTAATTTTGCCTACTGAAGTCGTATTTAAAAAATCCATATCCACTTAAAACTCTTGTGAGGTGATAAAGGGCTGAGTCCATGTCGAGCATTGTGCCTGACACACACTGTAAGTGGGACCCAGGAGACTCTTGCTTCACAGTTACATAAAATGATTAGAAAATGCCATTAGTAATTGAAAGAGAGAGATTTTTTCATCTCCCATGTTACTCTGTGCTTCAGAAAGTGAGAATTTTATATTCTGACATGGCACGATCAATTTGCATTGACTTTTGCATTAGTCAGGAAAGTCTCGAAAAGAATTGATTGATGAAACTTAGGTCAGACAGATCAGAAGCCTAACATCATACCACAATCTACAATCTTTACTGTTGGCAGTCTCCAAAGCATTGATTTAGAAGAAGTTTGAAACCTTCTGGAATGAAATATGAAAATGTGGTGCTTGAATATGTTACATTGGAGATATGGAGGTTGTGGCCATGTACGCACATTAGTAATCTTTTTTATTTTCATTCATTGGATCTGGGCAGTGCTGGCAAAACAAGATTTCCATCAGCTGCAGTGTTCTGTATCTCACAGTGCCAGCACTTCCTTTTATCCCTCTCCCCTCTGCCCTCATCTGTCTCCTTCTCACATCTCCTGCAGACGCATCACCTTCAATGAACAAGCCCATCTTGGCCGGCACCACCACCATTTTCAACACAGTCTCTCATGGTCTTCCCCATCTCGAGGGCGTCCCCTCTCCATTCCTCCACCTCCTCTCCTGAAAGGTCATTGACCTGAAACATTAACTCTGCTTCTCTCTCCACTAACGCTACTTGACCTGTTGAAACACCACCCCCCCCCCCACCACAACGCCTCTTCTTTTCTTCCTTTTCCTAGTCTATCTCTCTTTTTTCTCCTCGCCTATTTTTCCTCCCCTCCTCCCATGGGGTGCCTGCCTCCATACCTTTGACCCATCCCCCAGTGGATCTGCTCTCCCCTCCTCCCCGGCACCTGCCTATCACTATCTCTTACCTGCATCTAGCTATCATCACCCTGTGCCCATCCCGCCTCCCCTCTTTTTAGATCACTGCTCTGTCCTTCCCCCCTATATATTGAGCTTCCCCTTTTCCTATATTCAGTCCTAAAGAAGGGCCCTGACCTGAAACGTTGACCGCCTGCTTTTCTCCAGGGATGCTGCCTGGCCTGCTGAGTTCCTCCAGCATCTTGTTATTTTTTTCATCTTTTGACCTGTTGAATATTTCTAGTATTTTCTGTATTTACTTAAAATTCTCAACATTTTAATTCCCTGAGTAGCTTCTGATAGGATATTTGATGAACTTTTGGAGTCATACATCAAACAGACCTCCTGCACTGACCACCAAGCATCCATTCACACCAATCCCATTTTATTCTCTCCCCATTCCCATCAACTCCTATCAGATTCTACCACTCACCCACACACTAGGGGCAATTTACAGTGGCCAATAACTTAACAACCTACACATCATTGGGATGTGGGAGGAAACTGGAGTAACCCAGTGGAAACCCACACAGTCTCAGGAAGTATGTGCAAACTCCGCAGAGACAGCACTGGAGATTAGGACTGAACCCGGGTCACTGAGGTTGTGAGAAAGCAGTTCTACTACCTGGTACAAAGGTCACAAACTTTGCTGTAGGAGCAGCCTAGGTGAGCTACTGCTGTGCAGTTTATAGATTGTACATGGTTCACCAATGTTGGAAGGAATGTATGTTAAGCCTGGTGAACAGAACACCAATCAAGAAAGCTGCTTCATCCTGGACGGTGTCGAGCTTCTTGAGAGTTGACACTGCTCACACTCCCAACATGCCTTGCAGATGGTTGAAAGGCAGTGTGGTCAATTTCTGTCTGATTTTGCTCCTGTGAAGTGCCTTGTGATATTTTGCTAAAGTCAAGTTGTCATCATGCTCTTTTCACTCAATTTCACAGTGTTCTAGATGGTCTCAAAATAACCATAAGTTAGACTTATTTTTCCCAAAACAGCAGTTGACCAAATTGCTCATTTCCACACAGCCCAGAAATAGGGAACTATTTATACCTGAAATGAAATGATCCAACCTATGTGTAAATCATTTCAACCAAATTGCCAGAAATAGTTGTTTGCTACCCACTTAAATGAATATGTAGTGAGCCGGCATTATTGATTGTTGTTGTTGTGCTGTTATGACATCAGCTGTTTCCTCAGAATGATATGTTGTACTCACTGAGAGCCTACACATTACACAAATAATAGATAATTGTTCCAAGCTGTTTAATTATTTTTTTAAATGGGCACTGAGCAAAATTGTAAGAGAGAGGGGGAAGAAGAGAGAGAGAGAGGGAGAGGGAGGGAGGGAGGGAGAAGGTGAGAGAGAGAGAGAAAGAGAGAGACGGGGAGAAAGAGAAAGCGAGAGAGAGAAAGAGGGAGAGAGAGCGAGGAAAGAGAGAGAGAGGGAGGGAGGAAGAGAAAGTGAGAGAGAGAGAAAGAGAGACGGAGGGAGAGAAAGCGAGAGAGAGTGAGAGAAAGAGGGAGGGAGAAAGAGAGAGAGGGAGGAAGAGAGAGAGAGAGAGGCAATACAATTGAGGGTAATGTAAGCCATTTAACCTGTTACTCTGCATTCCAATTCATTGAAATTCTTCTCTTCCTACCTCCACTTTCAAGTAAGATTAGGCTTTTTATTGGACATAGCTGGAGAACAGTTGATCTGTTCACTAATTCATTGCAGTAGGATCCTGCTCTTTACAAATTAGCTGCTGCATTTCCTGTCGTATAATGGTGACTGTTCTTCAAAATGGCTTTATTAGTTGCAGAGCTTCTTGGGACATTCTGAAGTCATGAATGTTTGACCCTAAGTAATGTTCTTTCTTTCCGCAGCTATATCCTTGGTTTCTTAGGCATGAGTTTAAGAAACTTAAAAAAGTTGATTCCCCAGAGTAATGCCAACAAGCCGGGAACTAATGCTATTTTAGCAACTAGATTCAGTGGCTAATGGCTGTATAGACTGGAGTATGATAGTGCTCTGTACATTTTTGTGGAACGTGTTTGTTTTATTCACCATCTCACAAGTAAGGACTTGCCACCTATTGTCTCCATCACCGTATTGGAACTTTGACAAAAGATCGCTGCACAGTGGCGCAGTTAGTAAAGCTGCTGCCTCACAGCTCCAGCGACCAGGGTTCGATCCTGACCTTCGATGTTGCCTGGATTTCCTTCAGGAGCTCCAGTTTCCTCCCACTGCAAGTCAGGAGGTTAATTGGCAACTGTACATTGTCCTCAGTGTGTACGTGAGTGGTGGAATCTGGAGAGACTTGTTTGGAATGTGGGGAGAATAAAACGGAATTAGTGTCAATGGGTGTTTGTTGGTCAGTGTGGATCCAGTGGCCCAGTTTCCATGCTGTATGACATTGTTAATTATTGCACTGAGACCTGGCCAAGCTCGGGCAAATTTTTACCTTGGCATCCACTGCTTTAGCATTCATACTCTGGGAAAGCACGTCAACAATTCAATTTGCAGGCACTGGATTTATTGCTTCCAATTTCTGCAGGACTCTTGGCACATGGGGTCTCACTTTCCTGCCTGTCTCTTTCTCAGCTCTCTTCCATTCCCACGGTGCCTGGTTATTAATTATTGATGCAGCTAATGTAGTTGCACTTCTGAAGTCTGGCACCTGTGTAAAGTACATTCACATTTTTTACCCTTACAGTGACAGGATCGATAGGAAAGGCGAGGGGTAAAAGGTAGTGATGGGACTGAAGGTTATACAAGGTGGGCATGAATTGCTTCTCAATTAATTCCACTTTAACAGCTGATTAATGGCTACAATCTAGGTCTTAAAACCCAACCTGCATTATAACTTGTACTGCCTCTGGTAACCAAACTTTTCCCTGCTTTCACTTTGGAATCTAAATTCCACCTTTTCACAAGAAATCTTTCCTTAATGATTTCCACAAGAGTTTTCTCTACCTTATCTTGATCACCTAATAAATGGTGTTTCTTCAAAATTTGAAACATTTTATTTTGCGTTCTATGTACTGGAGGTACTCATTCTTGGTTCTGCTCTTGCTAATCTTAGACTTACTGATCCTGATCTGGCTCAAGGGCAGCTTCTATCCCACTGTTTAAGACTATTGAACAGTTCCCTAGTATGATAAGATGGACTCTTGATCTTACAATCTACCTTGTTATGGCCTTGCACCTTATTGTCTACCTGCACCGCACTTTCACTGCAACTGTAACACTTTATTCTGCATTCTGTTATTGTTTTCCCTTGAAACTGATGTAGTGAAATGATCTGTATGGATGGCATGCAAAACAAAGATTTTCATTGTACCTCGATACATGTGATAATAATAAACTAATTTACCAGTTTACTGATTTAGTGATCTGATCAGGGTCGGGGTTCATCTTTGATCACTTCTCAACTCTGCTCCTCAACGCAATTTATACATGATAGGTCATTTCTTCTTCCTCAAAAGACCCCTGGAAGTGTCATTTACAGACATTTTTTTTCTAGATTTTCATTAACAGAATGTGGACATTGCTAGTAGTGCCAATATTTATTGTTCATCCCCAAACTCCAGAGACCCTGACCTCAGGTGCTGTCTGTGTGGAATTTGCACGTTCTCCCTGTGTGAGTTTCCTCCGGGTGCTCTGATTTCATCCCAGATCCCAAAGACATGCAGGTAGGTAGGTTGATTGTCCACTGTAAATTGCACCTTGTATGTGGGTGAGTGGTAGAATCTGGGTTGATGAGAATGTGAAGAGAATAAAATGGGAATAAAATGGGATTAGTGTAAAAATAGGTACTTGATATCTGGCACAGACTTAGTGGACAGAAGGATCTGCTTCTGTGTTGTATCTCTCTATGGCTCTATGATTCTAATTGCCTTTCAACTGTGGAGGCAGTTAAGGGTCAAACACATTGGTGGGCTTGTAATCAGATTTACGCCAGATTGTCTAAGAAGGGCAGATTCCCTGAAGGACATTAGTGACTCAGATGGGATTTTACAACAATCTGGTGGTTTTACGGTTACAAATTCTAGCCTTTTTAGTGCATGTTCCAGATTTATTTAATGACTTGCATTTGTTGCTGTGAAGGGATATGAACTCATGTCTCTGATTCAATGGTCCAGACCCCCGACTGCTAGTTCAGTAACTTAACCACTATGCCACCACATCAGAAATTCCTAGAATTGGCACTAACTGCACTGTTTTAAAAGAACATAAGAAATAGGTGCAATTGTAAACCATGTGTCCTCTTGAGCCTGCTCTGCCAAACAATAAGATCGTGACTAGCCTGACCTCAACCTTAAGTCCACCTTCCTGCCTGATCCTCATGATCCCTTGTTTCCCTTATAGTCTAAAAATCTATCTCATCCTTGAACAAAGGTTGGGGGTGAGGGGGCTCTGCCGTTTTCCCACAGGAAATACCTATAATGTTGGTCATTGTGCCATTGGGGAAACCAGCTCAATGCTGGTCTCACGGATCAGACCGATACTACCATTGGAACGATTCTCCTGGACAGCTCATATGGTGCTCTGATACGTTTTGACTCGATCGTGATGCAAAATCTCTCTCTACCCATAAAGTTATTAAGTTCACGGTCAGGCTCATCACAGTTGTTCTCCTGAAAAATATTATCGGGAGGTTTCACTATGCTGAAGGTGCAATAGAACAACAGTGCTGCTCTAATCAGAGATGTTCCAACCACCAACCAAATTCCAAATTCCAACCACCCTCCGGATGAAAAAATTATCCTCAGCTCCCCTCGAAACGTCTTATCTCTTATCCTAAACCTACGCCCTTTAACTTTACACATCTACGGTATGGGGAAAAGTTTCTAACTATCTAAAGTATCTATGCCCCTCATAACTTACTTTGAGGCATTTTAAGTAAGCATATTTGAAATCTTCTTTCATTCTTATGGATATCCTGAGGTTGCCAGAAACACTGAGTAAACGCAGCAGAATATCTCATGGTTCTGCTCTTAAACTCTATGACTCTGCAGTGTGGACTGATTGGAATCCCCTTAATCCAGTTAGACTGGTATCAGTTTGTAAAGTTTCCCCACCTGCAGTTTCCTTATAGACGGGGAACAGACTGTGACACCCAGCGCTGACTTTGACTGGCTAGAAATTATACAGCTCGAGGTTGAGGAGCCTGATTCAAAATGTTGCCCTGTTGAGTATCCTTTAAAATTTAAGGCAATGGGGCAATAATGCTGCTGTGTTCAACATTCCAGCCTGAGAGCATGAGGATAATATGCTCTTGAATAAGAAGAGGGTTTTTGAAGCTAAGCAGATTAGTTTTATACATATTTTTATAGCAGTGACATGATAATTCCATGCACTTGTCTTATATTTGGTTGATCCTTCTTGGTAACCTGCCAAGTCAACATTGCAGAGATGATATAATTACAGGGCACCCATTCCACAAACCCCACAGAGCTGAGCTTCAGGTCTCCAAATAACTCCCATTTGTTTGGCTTGAAGCCCACCCCATCTAATTTTAATATAACCTGTCACACTGCCTTTAGTTCTGAAAGTAAGTGGAGCTTTGGATATTTCATTGGGATACCAAAATGCTTTGCCTCATTAGGTTCATCAGTTCACTGAAGTTTGTATCCCTGGGGGGTGCCCCTTTAAGAGATCATTATTGCAAGGAAAGATTTTGTAAAAACATAACAGAGAAGGCAGCACACACAGTTAGTAGAACTGCTGCCTTACAGCTCAGGTGACCTGATGCTCAACAGGGCAACATTCAATACTGACCTCCAGTACTGTGTCTGTGGAGTTGATGCTTTCTATCTGTGATCACATGGTGCTCCAGTTTCCTCCCACATCCCAAAGCTATGCTTGCAGGTGAATTAGCCACTGTAAATAGGCCGCAGTGTGTAGCTGAGCGGTAGAATCTGGGGTGGAGTTGATGGGAACGTGGGGAGAATAAAATGGTAGTAATGTAGGATTGTGCAAATGGATAGTCCCATTCCCCTGCTCCCACTTTCCTGTACCTCTGCAATTTATTCTCTCAAACATATCCGTCAAATCTCCTTTGATTCTTTTTGCTATAAACCTACATTACGGGGTAATTTACATTGTTAATTAAATGATCAGCACATGTCTGGAATGTGAGAGGAACTGGAGCAGTTGGAGAAAACCCATGCAGGCTCAGAGGGAACATGTGCACCGACAGATCAGGATTGAACATGGCAACATTTCCCAAACCCATCTCCTCTTCGCGGAGAAGGACAAGTACACCACCACTTGCAAAGCGCCTCTTCCCCAGGGCACCGATGCTCAATACAAGAGGGCATGGCTTTAAGGCAATGGGTGGGAAGTTCAAGGGAGATGTCAGAGGGAGGTTTTTCACCCAGAGGGTGGTTGGTGCATGGAATGCGCTGCCTGGGGTGGTGGTGGAGGCTGATACGTTGGTCAAGTTCAAGAGGTTGTTAGATAAGCATATGGAGGAATTTAAGATAGAGGGATATGTGGGAGGAAGGAGACAGATAGTCTTAGGAGTGGTTTGAAGGTCGGCACAACATGGTGGGCCGAAGAGCCTGTATTGTGCTGTATTGTTCTATGGTTCTGTGGTTCCATCCTGACAAGGATACATATTTCTGTTCATTGTTGCTGGGTGTAAGTCTTGAAATGCCCAACTCAACGACACTATGAGAGCATCTTCAGTAACACAAAGCAGCAGTTTGAGAAGGTGGGTCATCGCCACCTTCTCAAGAGCAATTCGAGATGTGTGATAAATGCTGGCCATGCCAGCGATGCCCACATCTCACAGAAATAAAGAAGGAAACAGAATTTAATACTAGAGAAACAAAGGACTGCAAATGCTGGAATGTAGATGAAAAACATGATGATGCTGGAGGAACTCAGCAGACAAGGCTGCATCCATGGAGAAAAGCAGGCAGTCAAAGTTTCAGGTCAGGACCCTTCTTCAAATGCAGACTAGGTGGCCTCCTTTACGCTGGCGAGACCAAACGCAGGCGAGGTGACCGTTTTGCAGAACACCTGCGCTGTCTGTAACCACGATCTGCATCTCCCCAGTGCCAGTCACTTCAACTTCCCCTCCCACTCCATCACTGATACGTCAGTCCTTGACCTCCTCCACCGCCAGCAGAAGTCCAAGCCCAAGCTGAAGGTACAGCACCTCATTTTCTGTCTTGGAACCTTGCAGCCTAACGGCATGAACATTGAATTCTCCCACTTTAAGTAATCTCCACCCCACTTCCCCACAACCCCCGCCCACCACCCCTCCCCACATGCTCCTCGTCTTCCCTTTCCTAGTCTATCTGTTTTTCTACCTTTTTTCCCCTTTCTCTCCTTATCTTTGACCCATCCCCTGGTGGATCTGCTCTCCCCTCCTCCCCCGCACCTGCCTATCAATATCTCTTACCTGCAACTACCTATCACCACCCTGTGCCCACCCCGCCTCCCCTCTTTTGTCCACCTATCACTGCTCTACTTTTCCCTCCTATATATTGGGCTTCCCCTTTTCCTATCTTCAGTTCTGAAGAAGGGTCCTGACCCAAAACGTTTACCTCTTGCTTTTCTCCATGGATGCTGCCTGGCCTGCTGAGTTCCTCCAGCAGCACTGTGTTTTTCAACAGAATTTAATATGCTGGAATAGAAGAGCCAGTGGGGGTTAATGAGGACAGGGGGAAGTGGGAATGATAGTTCCAATAAGGCAGGTGTAGGGTCATGTTTTAGACAGTACAGACTGGCTCTCAGCTTTGGAAAGGTCAAGCATGGAGATAGGAATAATATAGTTGAGGATCTCAGTGATGGTGATGTGAGAGTAGAGAGTTGGAGTACACCGTCTTGCCGATTGATTGGAAGCTGAGTTCAGTGTCTGTCAATGAAGCACATCAATTGCTATAAACCTCGATAATTCCTTTCCTCTCACAGATGCTGCATGGCTCATTGAGTTCCTCCTGCAGATTGTTTGTTGCTCCAGATTCCCGCATCTGCCATCTCTTGCGTCTCCATTGTGCTACTCCACTGCCAAGTCTCTTCAAGGTATGCCGACACTGAAGAAACTTTCCTCGTCTCTCCGATGAGAGTTCTGTGAGACCCTCTCTCATCTGTTCCCCATCTGTGGTTTCCTCTCTATACTGGCCACCTCGCCTCTCCACTCTCAGTCCTGATGCAGGGTTTCGACCCAAAATGTCGACAGTTCCTTTCCTCCCACAGATGCTGCTCAACCCACTGAGTTCCTCCAGCACATGGTTAATTGCTATAAGTTATCTTACCAGCACCAACCCCCTACTTCAGTGCAAACTAGAATAGACAGGTTGGAAAGGGAGAGTATGAGAACATTTAGCAAGTGACTGCAGAGATCAATCAGCGTGGAAAGTGGATTAGTAACTTTCACTTTCATGGACTGTATTACCTTTTGTGAATTTCAGTGTTATTGGTCTTCACTGATATAGACACCTCAAAACACTAGACAAGGTGATTTACTTCTGAAGTGCTGTGACAATCAAATTTTATCCATTGGCATAAAATAGTTGCATTGTTTCTTTCACATCGAGTCATAGTGTCATTGATGGGACTTAGGAGCGTTTACACTGGTGGAGCTGAGCCCCAACGTATATAATAACATATAGTTGGGCAAGAGTATTGTGAGCAGTTTTGGACCCCATATCTAAGACAGGATGTGCTGGCATTAGAGACGGTCCAGAGGAGGTTTACGAGAATGATCCCAGGAATGGAAAGGTCAATGTATGAGGAGCGTTTGATGGCTCTGGGCCTGTACTTGTTGGAGTCTGGAAGAATAAGGGGGAATCTCATTGAAACCTACCTAGTATTGAAAGGCCTGGATAGAGTGGACGTGGAGAGGATGTTTCCAGTAGTGGGAGAGTCTAGGACCAGAGGGCACAGCCTCAGAGTAGAAGGATGTGCCTTTAGCACAGAGATGAGGAGGAATTTCTTTAGCCAGAGGGTGGTGAAACTGTGGAATTCACTACCACAGACAACTGTGGAGGCCAAGTCGTTGGGTATATTTAAGGTGGAGGTTGATAGGTTCTTGATTAGTAAGGGCATCAAAGGTTACAGGGAGAAGGCAGGAGAATGGGGTTGAGAGGGAAAAATAAATCATCCATGATCTAATGGTAGAACAGACTTGATGGGCCAAATGGCTGAATTATGTTCCTATATCTTATGGTCTTAAGACCTTTGCTGAATATTTCACTGTGCACAATACATTGCCAGTCCAACTGAAAACACCTTCAAAGTGAACATTTATGTTTGAGTGTCAGGGGCAAGTGTAACATGATGGTGAAGTGATTTGCCATTGAGTGAAAGAGAAACCTTCAGGGCCGGTTAAAATGAGTCATGAATCCTTTACTTGGCAATCAAACTTGGCAGAAGCTTGAGAGCAGAACAGCTGCCTGCATCCCATCAGGGAAAAGAGGATGAATCGGAAAATGAAGGAAAAAAAGAGTGATTTATTTAAAATCTGGAGAAATCTACTGGCTGGGCTCCATTCAGTATAGTATCAGGGATGGAAAACCACTTGTGGAGGATTTGAGATATTTGGTTTATGACAGGAGCTAGGAAATGCAAGCAGAGAATTAAGAGAGGTTTTAGTAGCTACAACTTGTTTGCCAGATGGAATCAGGACAACCCTTTAACTTGAATTGGGAAGACAGTGATGAGGCGCACACAACATAAATTCTTCCTGGAACTGGATTAGAGATGAGGAGGAGGTTCTTTGTGAAGGGGGCTTTCAGAGTATGGGATGTCCTGGGATAGTTGAGGCAGGGGCTACTGTACCTTCTACAGAAGAATTGGGCAAATATTTGAAGCCAATGGTGATACAAAGCAATGGAGTAACTTCACTCTGGACATTGCATCTTAAGAAACTTAAGAAGGGGTTGGAGAAAGTTCACCTCGGATACATCAGAAGATTAACAAGGTTAAATCATGAGAAAAGTTAATATAGACCACACAAATATTCCATTGAGTGCAGAAGGTTTGGTTGATGCTTTGGAGGATGTTTAAGATGATTTAAGGATTTGATGGTGTAAAAGACCTTGCAGCCTATTTCAACATGCAAGGGAGCCCAGAACGAGGGACATATTGTTAACATTTCAGATAAACCATACAGAGGTGATGGCAGGAAACATCCCTTTACCCAAGGGATAATCTGGAACCCCTCCCACAAGCAGCTGTTCTGGCTGGGTGGTGGTAAATTAAGAATTTTAATGCTGAGATCAATAGGTTTATCTTGGGTGTGGTTACTAAAGGAAATGGAGCCAAGGCAGACAAATGAAGTTAACAGCCACATCAGCAATAATCTGCCTAAAGGTAGAACAGGCCCAGGGTCCTACTGTTCCAATTTATTGTGCTGCATAGTACAGTCTGAACACTAGAGGGTCCCTGATGGAAGCAGCATTCTGCAGAAATTACACTCCAGTCTCTTCCTTTCACAATGTTTGCTTTTTTCAACAGGGAAAGCTCCAGAGAGTCTGAAATAAAAACAGCCATTACATTACCACAGCAGCTTGAATGTTTGTTGGACATAACAGAGAGAAAGGTTTTTGATTTAGCTGAAGTCGATCTCAATTAATCTCGATATATTCTGCGCGTGTTCCAGTAAATAATTTAGTGTCTGTGTGGCTTTTCTATGAAAGTATTCCAACAGAGAAAAAAAGAGTGACATCTGTGCCAATAAGGAAACAAAATATAATTAGAGTGTCATCAAAAATTCAGACGTCAAACTATATTGGAACTAAATCTGGATTTATAATTAAACAACAATTTTAATGTTTTAGCTCAAATAATAACCAAAAATTCCACTCACATTATGTTACATAATGGTCACCACATTGCAGAAAGGATGAGAGGGTGCAGAGGTTTACCAGGGCTGGAGAAGTTTAGTTCTGAGGCATAATTGACTAAGTTACTTTGGAGCAGAGTCACTTGAGGAGGAATTGTGTTGTATAAAATCGCACTTATACTTAGAATCCACTAAAGTTCCTCCACCAACTTTCCCCTGACAATGAAGGTTAATAATTTAGCAATGAAAAATATAGACCATTTGCCATACCTTGGGACCACCTATCAATGAAGACAGACATTGATGACAAAATTGACTGTTGCTTTCCGGTTACTGTCTGAGGAAAAGAGTGTTTAAAAATGAGGATCTCAACCCAACACAAAGTTTACCAAGCAGATGTTATCTCTGCCCTTCCAATATATGGACTATCCACAGTGGGCACCTTAAACCACTGGAGAAATGCCACCTTTACTGTTTCTACAAAAAACCTCCAACTCCACAGGCGGAATAAGCAAACCAACATCCAGGTCAATATACCCAGCATTCAGGCCCTATTTCCACAGTGCAGTCAGCTCTGACAGGCAGATCACACTGTTCATGTGCCTAACATCAGACTTCTGAAACAGATACTAAACCTCCAGCTCAATTATAGAAAGAGATTACCAGGTGGATAGAGGAAATGGTATAAGGATGTCCTTGAAGTCTCTTTGAAAAAAAACTGATTTGTGGGAATCCCTGGCCCTTGTCTGCTCAAAATAGTGAAGGAACATTTGGGGTGTCATTGAAAACCTCAAGCCCATTGTCAGGAGCCCAGGGTATAGGACTGAAGGAGGGCATCACTTCGCACACACCCGTCTGTCCTGTCAACCATCTGCTGCCCCAGCCGGCAGTCACCTTGTGGATCACAGACCCAAAGTGGAAGCAAAACATCCTCAATCCCCAGAAGATAAAATTATCTGAACATGAAAGATTTCCTTTGGCAGACAGGTCAATAACCAGGGGGCTCAGATTTAGTGCAGTTGTTAGAAGAATTCACACGATTTTTATTCACCCGAAACGTGTTGGGGGTTTGGAACTCACTTCTGGAAGGGTGGTAAGGCAGAAAATCCTCATCGCATTTAAGGACTACCTGGATGAGCTGTAGAATGTGCCATAATCTATAAAGGAATGGGCTGAGACCTGGGAAGTGAAATTAGTCTGAATACTTTTTTCCACCAGTGAGGGCATTAGGTGATAAAGTACTTTTAAAGTTTTATGATTCATAAAACAGAACTACACCACAGGAACAGGCTCTTCAGCCCATGACCATGATGTCAAGTTAAACTAAACCCATCTGCCTGCACATGATCCATATCCCTTATCATGTCTGCTTCCATCCCCCCCTCCCCCCCCCCCCCCCCCCCCCCCCCCCCCACGGCAGGGGTGATTCTATTTGTCGGTACCATAACTTTCTCTTCTTGTGAGGTCCAAATTATGACCATTTAGTAGCAATGGCAATATTTTAATATATTATTTGTTAAAGCTTTTGTTAGAGTCATTCATTCACAATGACACAGGGGCATCTTTCAAACTGTCTGTATGCTCCTCCATTTAATGCCTCAAAATGTGTAGCTGCAGCACACTGCCCTCCAATGATAAAGGTTCATGGTGAGATTTTGGAAAATATGGACTAGTTCTCATACCTCAGGAACCACTTCTCAGCAAAGGCAGACAGCGATGATAAACTTCACCACTGTCTTCAATGTGTCAGCCCAGCCTATGGCTAATTGAGGAACATGGTATGTGAAGATCAAGAACTCAGATCTGCCATAAAATTTATGGTCTACGAGGTAGCAGTGATCCCTACCCTAATACAGGCTCCTGAGACCAGGACTACCTACAGCAGGCATCTCAAGGCACTGGAAAAATACTACCAATGTTGCTTCTCCAATATAAACTCAGAAAGACTGCCTGTTTAATTGGTATCCATCTATGACCTTAAACGATCAGATCCTCACAGAGCACTGGCTGCAGGTTGTACTGTTGTGACTATGAATGAGCCACAGGGAGACTGAAAGTGTGGATGTAAGAAGTTTTAATTCAGCACAACAAGCAGATATTCTGGAAGAATCTCTTTTGGATGAATCTCACTGAACTCAAAGTACATGGAGGTTTTATACTCTATAAACACAAAGATAACAGGAGGTGATTTAATATGGTTTCAACTTCTACATTTTGGGTGTAGGCAAAAGCCTTCATAGAGTAACTTATGTGCATCTGAGCTGATGAGAACTCCTCTGCATGTGCAAACACTGTTGTTGGGAATCCAAAACAGCCTTCTCTTGCCACTGTACTGCGAGATGGCTCTCTCTGCAGACAATGGTGTGCATTCTTGCAGTTACCCTTGTCTCAGATTGAAGACTGCTTCTTGTTTGTATTAGTGGCTACTATCCACAAAACTGCTGAACAATGTCCTATGTCCTCTTACATCTACAACTCCAGTCTCTGTGAGACTCACTCAAAGTCACAACAGTAGGATCTGCTAGGAGTTGTCCAGCAAATCCATTCCTCAACCATCTAAGGCAATGACAGCAGGATGCACAGGAGTGTCACCATGTGTAAGTTCCTCTCCAGATCACTCACCATTTCTTAGCTCAAAATCCTGGAACTTCCTGTAGGAATACCTTCACCAGAAGGATTGCAGCTGTTTAGGAAGGTGGGTCACCACCATCTGCTTAAGGGCAACTAGAGGTGAGCAGTAGATGCTGGATTGCTAGTGATGCTCACATCTTATTGATGGATGAAAGGTATCAGTGAGTAAGTAGTACAACCATACAGAGAAGGAAAGCATTGCCTCAATTTTCAGTTTTTCAATAATTAATCATTTTCAGTTATTATTGGGGTTAGCAGAGTTCAGCCAGGGTGTTGACTGGGCATTACAGTTGGCATTGTCACCACTCAGTCGAAAGAATGATTTGAACTCATAAAGCACGTTACATGGCAATGTGCTTTTGTGGCCAACGTACTTTTGAAGTACAGTCTCTGTTGTAACATGGGGAACGTGGCAGCCAATTGGCAAACAACAAGATCCTACAAGCCGTTCCATTTCACACAAGGCACTGGCTTCGGTGCAGGACTATCAATTGATCAGATAAAAATAATTCTTTGTCTCATCTTTTGGTTACAGCTCATTTTGTTATTAATAAACGGTCAAACTTGATTATGGATCAAACTAAAGTACAATTAACGTTGTTGTTAGCTGCTGATTATTGTAACAAGCCTCCATGTGTCTCTACTATTTTTACTCCATTTTCACACTCTTTGTTCTCAGTGTTACATCGCACCTGTCAGCACAAAGACTTGTCTTCCCATTCTTACAATGAACAACCACCAAAGCCAGAGAGGCTGCTGTGAAGGTGACACCTTTGCTATGATCTTGATATTAAAGAGGCACTGCAATTGAGAATTTCTGGATCACTGTCTAAAATTTCCTGGTGGGTACAACTGAGCAGACAATCTGTTAACAACACGGTGGCAGGCTGCTGAAATCAGTCAGCATTTCTAAGAATACAATTATTTTAAGTGTTCAAATAGAACAAATTTTTAATCAGAGACATATGTGTGAAAAAGACCTATTAAAAGAAAACTGCAACAGGCAAGTTGGTCTATAATATTGTCAGATAGTATGGTTATTATTGACATTATCATTCCATCAATAATGCAAAGCTTTTGTGCATCATTTCTTTTGTGAGGAAGAATTGCTAAACTCTGCGAGGGTAATTCTGTTTGCTTTGGTTTAGCACTGTTTTTTCCAGCTCTCTCCTTTCAATTCCGAGAACAGATGGATGTTGGGAGGGTTCAACATTCCATACATGGAAGAGAGGCAGTGACCTTCATTGTCCCTCTGTCTCTAAGGTAATATTCTGTTGTCCTGGGGGCCCCTTTCAATTATAAGAGAAGACTGTCACAGTGTGACAGGTGAATTGGATATTGGGAGGTCCTGGGGTTTCAAACTTGGGACCATCTGCTTCTTAAGGAGGCCACTGGGCTTCAATGCAATCTTCTCTGAAGGTTATTGCAAGACGGTGCATTGTATTAGTCAGTGATTCGCAGCAGTGTTGTACAGGAATTCAAATAGGCTGGCTTTTGGAACATCATACACATTATAGCGGCACAAACCTTGTAGATGATTGTGTGAGGCGGAGGGTAGGGAACATTTTTGCCTGCTTGCTCCCACCCCACCCTGTCATCCACACCTCATGCACGTCCCTGTTGATTGGTAACTGAAGGTTTGAAGGCCACTGGGTGAGTTTCTGTTTAACCTTCCCTGATAAGAGTTTTCCTGGCCAAAATATCCAAGTGCACTGTATGATCACAGCAGTGACATGCAAACTACTGCTTCCACTGTAGGCCCATTGCTGGTTACTTCAGTAACACCAAGGCACAATTCAGTTCCTCACCAGCAAAAATGTGCAGCATGAGCTCAAGCCTAGGTCTGCAGGGATGGAGGTGAGAAAGAAAGAGAAAGGTCGTGGACATAGGTTTGGGTCAGTAATTAGATATGCAACCGGGGATTGGTGGGTCAGATGGAGTGGAAGATAGGGCGGTTGTTGGAGAATGGGGCTTTCATTGGGGACTTTGGAAGATCTGAATGTTTGGAAGATCTGAATGTTTGGAAGATGAGATTGGTAGTTTGGAGTGGAGAGATTTAGGGGATTTGGATCCACAGGAAGAAATTCACAAAGAATGGAATGAGTTTGGGTCTTACCCAAACTTGGGACCTGAAGAAGGGACCTGACCTGAAATGTTGATTGCCTGTTCTTCTCCACGAACACTGCCTGGTCTGCTGAGCTACTCCAGCATTATCGTGTTTTTCATCTAGATTCCAGCATCTGCAGTCCTTTGTTTCTCTTGGGACTTACCTCACTGGAGTCTCAATCTGACATTGTACTACAAAGGCCCAGTTCTCCCCCAGTGCATCAATGATTACTACCAGGAGAATGTGGCCTAATCCCCCCTGCAAGACTCCAAGTGTAATACTGCATGGACAATAACTTAATTTGAGGCATATCTGATGTAGAAATTTTGTCATTTTGGAGCATTTTTGCTCCAAGTTTATATCCAACTGGATTTATCCAATTTGTTTTGAACAGGGTTATTTTCCATTACCCTTTCAGTCAGTGTCTTCCAGTCAATAACAACTGGCTGTGTAAAAACAAATTCTCACGTCCAGACTTTTGCCTCAGTTCATTTCCTCTATTTCCAATGACTGCCAGTGGGTACAATGTCTCACTAGATGTTCCATGTGGAGACTGGAGCTGTATATGTATCAGGTCTTTATTCGGCATGACAAGCAGTCATTCTGGAAGAATTTCTGTTGGATGAATCTCACTGAACTGAAAGTACATTGCAGTTTTATACTTTAAGCGCAAAGATAACAGCAGGTGATTAAAGACAGTTTCAACTTCAGCATTTTGGGTGAAGACAAATTGCTGCACAGAATTACATATTTGCAATGGAGACTCACCTCAACTGTTGAGAACACCTCTGCATATTCAAACAGCTTTGTTGGGAATCCAGACACCCAAAACAACCTTCTTTTGGTTCTGTATTGGGAGATAGTTCTCTCTGAAGACAATGGTGCATATTCCTGTGTTATCCTTGCCTCACATGGAAGACTGGACCTTGTTTGTATTAGTGACTGCTATCCACATAACTCCTGAAGGATGTCCTATGTCTAACACTAAATAATCTATCAATACAATTTCCATTGCAGATGTCTTCAATGTACAACTGTGGAAAAAGAGTGTATTTAGATTTAGTGCCTTATTTAAATTCCTCAAGTTATCGCTCTGATAAATGAGTCCTACTCAAAGAAAATGGTTTGAGATTTGGTTGTGATGTTTAAAGCCACGGGGTTTGTATGCACAAGGGTAGACTATGTGATTGAAGCAGGGAGGGGATAATGAGAGGTCATACAAAACAGCTACATAAGCACAAAACTACATCAGAGGTTTATCTTTTCACAAATGGTCCTCTTTGTGCTTAGTTGTCAGTTTGTGCAATGTATGCAAATTCACGTCAAGTATTCATAAATGACTAGTGATAAATCATGGAAACTGCTCTGGAACAGCAAAGCGGGCTGGAAATAGACACAAAAGTGGAGGGTGGAATTTAATGCAGATTTAAATACTACGCACATAGGAGAGAAACACATATCTGCAGCAATGACACCAAAAGAGCTACAATCAGCAATATCTAGGTTTCCTTATAGACTTGTGACTTGACACATCCATCCAGCTCATGCACAAATGCTGCCAATGCATCCGAGGAATACTGAAGCACAAAGGCAACGGAGTGTAAGGCAGGGAACGTCACGATTAAATTGCAATTGTTTTCACCCAGAATACAGCTCGAGGACACGGGTCCTCTGGTTGCCAAGAAATAAAAGAGATCCTCGAATGATGGAGACTGTAGACAAGAGCAATTATGCTGATGCAAGGGTCAATAGATCAGAGTTATGTGGATTAATGTGAGGTTTTCCATCTGGGAACAAGTCATGGATGAGTTAACCTGAAATCCAAGATCTTGTTTTACATTATAATGAAATGGGGGGACTGGTTCTTGCCAGTAAAAGAGAAACTGAGGACTGATATCAGGAAATACTTCTTTTAATCGAAGAATAATAAACATATGAAATGAACTTCTGGATGGCATTCACCTCATCTCGAGCACAATATGATCTGCCAAGAGGAAAGTGACTGCTCAGCAAAGTCCGATCTCTGCTGGAAAAGAGCCTCAGGATTAATTTCAGGAACTTCTAGAAATTGTAAACATGGCACTATAGTGTTCAGTTGGATAAATGTACCAGAGAATAAATGCTTGGACAGCAAGCAAACTGCAGGAGATACAAACTTGCTGTTGCTTCACTCTGACGCCTCTCTATCAGTGCCAGAATCCTCCTTTACTGAAGTCATTGTAGGCTCATTAATCTCCACAGTACTGTCTAAA
Source organism: Pristis pectinata (assembly GCF_009764475.1). NCBI lineage: Eukaryota > Metazoa > Chordata > Chondrichthyes > Rhinopristiformes > Pristidae > Pristis > Pristis pectinata. Next base: position 11,887,674 of record NC_067412.1, on the reverse strand, counting down.
TTTCTATATCACAGAAGGGACATGGACTCATGTGCCAGCTAACTACTCTTGTGGTGCTTTTCTGGGGAACTTCTCTTCTGCCTAAAGGACAATGGGAGTGCACAAAGCATCAAAATTGCTCCCTGGTGGTAGCAAGTAGCTGCAGTTCAAAGCTTTCCTTGACTCTGCCTTGGAGCTGGGAACCGTAAAGTGCGGCCGCTGAGTCAGAAGACTGCAAGCTCCAGGATCAGTCCAGAGACTTGAGCATAAAAGTCTGCACCAAAACATCACTGAAGGTGTAATTGAATGCTGCATTGGCTTTGGTTGAGACATTAAAATGAGGCTCTGTCTGCCCTCGAGTGGACATAAAGGATCCCATTAGACAATCGTTATCCCCATTCTCTTAGGCAACATTCATCTCTCAGCCAACATCACCAAGACAGATTATAGGGTCACATTGCTGCTTGTGCATGCTGGCTGAGCACAAACTGCCTGGCATGTTTTCAGCATTACAAGAGCAAGCAGAGCCAAAAAGGGCTCTCAAATATTTTGTGACGACCTAAAGTCATGAAAGGCACTGCATAAATCCAAGGCCTCCTAAAAGCATGTTGCTTGTATATGAAAAATGTTCCTGTAACATATAAGAACATAAGAAATAGGAGCAGGAGTTGGTCATCTGGCCTGTTGAGCCTGCTCTGCCATTCAATAAGATCATGGCTGATCTGTCCGTGGACTCAGATCCACCTACCTGCCTTTTCCCTACAACCCTTAATTCACCTACTATGCAAAAATCTAACTGTGTCTTAAAATATTTTTAATGATGTAGCCTCTTCTGCTTCCCTGGGCAGAGAATTCCATGGATTCACTACTCTCTGGGAAAAGCAGTTCCTCCTCATCTCTGTCCTAAATCTACTCGCCCGAAGCTTGCGGCTATATCCCCTAATTCTAGTCTCACCTACCAGTGGAAACAACCTTCCCGCCTCTATCTTATCTACTACTTTTGTTATTTTATATGTTTCTATAAGATCCCCTCTCCTGAATTCCGGCGAGTATAGTCCCAGGAGACTCAATCTCTCCTCATATGTTAGTGCATGGCATGGCTTTCATCAGATGCCTTAATGGCACACGCTATGCGAAAGAGTTAAGATGGAACTGGTTGTGCAGTGTTGGCTTGGCAATATGACCTGCCAACTGCCAAAGTATATCAGCACAATAGGGGAAGGACACTCAGTGAGCTGTGCCTGAGTTGTGCATCACTTAGTTCTATTACATTCCCACAAGTGCTGAATGACTCATCACTTCCTCCTTCTCCCAGAGTGGGTTACAGCATTGTTGTCTGCTTCAAGTTGGTGTGGTGCAAATGGAAACGATGCTGTATGGCCAGTTGAATTCAGTCATCTTTAGTTTAAAGCTAACGATATGAGTAAGTTGACTATCTGTGAAAACCTCAGTTTAAGAATATCATCGTAGAAACATTCAAATTCAGAGCACATCAGGAAACCATTTAGTTCATTGTGCCATGCCGATGAAAGTTCACATTTTCTTAGTGTAGTAGAAGGCCATTCAGTCCATAGAGTTTATGCTGGTTCTCAGAGTAATCCATGAATCACACTACTCCACATATTTCCCTGTAAGCTATTCTCTCTCGCACGGCAATACGATTCACACTGATGCTCCTATCATCCATCAGTATCAGGGGTAATGTACAGTTATCAATTGACCTATTCACTAGCACGTCCTTAGGTGTGTGGGAGGAAACCAGAGCACTTGGAGGAAACCCACTAGGTCACAGGGAAGACATGCAAGCTCCACAAAGACAGCACTTGGTTCAGGATCAAATCCAGGTCACTGGAGCTGATACGTTCTCCCCGTGTCTGCGTGGGTTTCCTCCGGGTGCTTCGGTTTCCTCCCACATTCCAAAGACGTACGGGTTAAGAAGTTGTGGGCATGCTATGTTGGCGCCGGAAGTGTGCGGACACTTGTAGTCTGCCCCCAGAACACTCTACGCAAAAGATGCATTTCACTGTGTGTTTCAATGTACATGTGACTAATAAAGATATCTTATCTTATAGAAGCAGCACTATATGCTGCCCCACTTAATTAAGCTCATCTTCTACTCAGCTCTTGGTCCACAGCCTTGTAGGTAAAAGCTCATCAAGTGTTTATCTAGTATGTCTTAAAGGAGTGAGAGTTTCTGCCTCTACCACTCTTCAGACATTAAGACTATTGAACAGTCCCTTAAGCATGACAAGATGGACTCTTGACCTTACAATCTACCTCGTTATGCATTTTATTGTCTGCCTGAACTGCACTTTCTCTGTAACTGTAACACTTTATTCTGCATTCCGTTATTGTTTTCCCTCGTACCACCTCAATGCACTGTTGTAATGAATTAATCTGTATGGTCGGCATGCAAAATGAAGTTTTTCACTGTACCTTGGTACATGTGACAATAATAAACCAATTGACTGAATTTACTGAAATTTACAATTTACCCCACCCCACTACTCTTTGAACGAAAAGACATTTCCTCAAAACTCCTTTAAGTCTTCAACTTGAATCCATGCTGCCTGGTTACAGACTTATTCAAAGCGTTACAGGTCATTTCTAGGCCTCTGATACATGTTATACAGATCATTTCATTATATGTTTCTGCACTAATGGATATTCCAGACTGGTCCACAATTAGCTGGGTCTTGCTGTTAATTCCACACCCAATTGCCTGCATTTCTCAGTATAAGTGCCAAAAAGTTTCAGTACTTCAGCGCGAATATGTAAGTCCTGAACTTGTGCAGCTGTTCCCTGCCTCTGGATTCCACAGGGGGTCCACCTGAAGAGAAGGATCCTGCTGAGATTCCCTGGCTTGGGGAGTCTGCTCTTTAACCTGAGGGATCCTGAACCCATTCATTTGAATGGAGATTATATTCATTTTTTAAAAAAATCTATTAATGATTAAGACTCTCCCAATAATTAATAAATGTTTTAAAAATTAATACATTCATTAATTATTAATATTAATTACTTTTAATTTAAAAATATTTTTAAATGCTTATTTCAATACTAATATTTTGTAAGTGCTTCAGAGTGCGCTACTGGACAAACTTTGGCCACTAGGGATGTGGAAGGAAGGGAATGTGCCATCCGTCAGATATTTCCAGAGGGTTTCATGGGCAGGTCTTGTTCTGACCATGTTGCCAACCCTCCACCATTATAGTCTGTGAACCCAGCTGCCTGGATCTTAATACTTGCCTTTCGGGCAGTCTTGGTCAGGAAGAAGAGCTTTCAAATCAAGTCGTGTTTGGGCCATTTTGTGAGCTATATTCGTATATTACGATATATACCAGAGACTGTAGCTCTTCTGCCTTCCAAGGTTGACTCCCCCCACCAAACTGAGAAGCTTTAGGTGAAGTTGATGATACACAGTTATTACATGAAGAGTATCCTCATCATGGATTGTTAAAAGGTGGTTTGTCCCTTGAAGGTCTCTTTTCTCGTCACGCCATCGAAACTGTAACCTCACATTTTCACTTAAGTGTACCTTGATAACTTTGTTCCCTTTAGTGGTTTAGTGTATATCTTAGACAACTATTAGTATTACTCTAAGGTGTGCTGCTAGTAGTACTAAACTACTATTTCCTTACTCTAAGATGTACTAATAGTACTAAACTATTATTTCCTTTCCTTCCATATTTATCTCCATACTTCCTTTAAAGTTGACAGATTTTCTTGTGCTCTTCTTAAACTGAGTAAATTCTTCTGGTTTTCTTTTCAGAATCATCAGCAGGTAAAAGTACCTTGGCCATTTTAGCTACACACCCTTCTAATTTGTGAATACCAAAAGCATGCTTACATTTTGCCATTCCAGTGCCTAGATTTGCCTGGAACTTTAGGATGAAAGGTCTGCAGGGTCATTTACTCAGCTCAGGGCCGTTCTGTACCTCAGATCTCAGTACAAGAGCCAACATGTTTCAATACTTTAGCATGAATGTGCAAGTCCCAAACTTGTGCAGTTGTTCTCTGCCTCTGGATTCCACAGAGCAGCCTTACCACATATGGCTTGAATAAACATCACCCAACAAAAATCCATCACGTGGTAAATAAAGATAGAAAAGTAATTTTAAGTTGGAGAGAAGGTGACCAGGCCAAATCGGTTATAGGGGCAGTTGGAGGGTGATTATGCTTTTTTGTCTACTTTATGTGTTGCTAATAGCAGGTCAGGCTGCAATAATGGAGAGAGAAAAACTGAGCCAAAGACACAGATGTATGACTTACTGCAGAAATTGACAGTTCTGATACAAACAGAGAAACCTCTAAAGTTGCAGAAATCAGTATTGAACCCAAAAGGTTCCAAAGTGTCCAGACAGAAAATGGGGTGCTGTTTCTCAAGCTTGTGTTGAGCGTCCAGCACTGTTACAAGAAAAAATAATTTGCAAGGCTTGGGAAAAAGAATGAGTGAATGAGACTGACTGGAATTGGTCTGTTGGAATTAGCAGTGATTTGGGCTGAACCATCTCCTTTTGGGCTGCGCCAATTCTAATTTTAACTCACATGCAGTCAAATGACTATGTTTGTTCTTGTGGGTGATTAGGAGTGGATGGTAAGTGTTGCCAATGACACCCACATCCTCTTGACAGTTGCTTGAAGAACAAAGATCTTACCACAGCCAAATTGTGATTTGGCTGTTTTGTTTTTCTTTCAAATCAGCTCATGAAATTCCAAACTAGAGAATCACAAACCACAATGCTACATTTTCTCTCAGTTTTGATTGCCAACTGCTTAAGAAAGATTGTGTCCCACCTTTATTTGTAGCAGCAGGGAAGTACTGTGTTAATTAATAAGAAAAAAAATCTGCTGCTGTTCTGGAGGAAGAAATGGTATCTTGGAGTGGAAGCCATTTGAAGAAAGGTCACATTTATGCAATGTTTTATTGCTGTAGACCCAAGGAACATCTGGTACTCTTAAATTCCATGTGGTGTTCTGGCAAAATTGGATTTTGCAAAAACTAATTATAGGGATTGCCTTGAGATAAGGCGACCAAGTACAAACCAGGCAGTAAGTGAAGGAAACCACCCCACTCTTATCACCAGACTCAAGCAAAGGCTAAGCAGAATGGGTTTCCACAAATTGCATCTATGATATGATGTCTTAATATTGTAGAAGTATTTGGTGCCATTATGGCACAGTAGAACTTCACTTGTTTTGCTTTATTCACAGAATGTGGTGTCAATGATAAGGCCAGCATTAATGTTGGGGTCAAATGGGTTAATGGGTAGTTGGAGGGTGATTATGCTTTTATGTCTGTTATGTGTTGCTGGCAATTTTTTTTTAAGTAACACACTATTGGTGCCTTCCTTCTCAGTCGTACAATCCCCATTCAAATGAATGGGTTCAGGGATCTCACAGGTTAAACAGCAGACTCCCCAAGTAATTGCCAAGGAATCTCGGCAGGATCCTTCTCTTCTGGCGGACCCCCGTGGAATCCAGAGGGAGGGAACAGCTGTACAAGTTTGGGACCTGCACATTCGCGATGAAGTATTGAAACTTGTTGGCACTTATACTGAGCAATGCCAACACATAACTAACCCCAACCTTAACCCAAACCCTATCCCTAATGCTAATGTCCATTCATAATTGCCCTTGAGAAGATGGTGGTGAACTGCCTTTTTAAAACCACTGGCATTCCTATTGATGAAGGTACTTGCTATGTTCTATTAGGGTAGGAAACTCCAGGATTTAGACCCAGAGATTATAAAGAAGTGATGAGATATTTCCATGTCTTGGTGGTTCATGATGTGGAGAAAAATCTGAGGGAGGTGATGTTCTCAAATACCTGCTGTCCATGACCTTTCTGCTTTGGAATTTGGGCTTTGGACTTTGGGATTTGGGAGGGGCTTTTGAATAAACCTTTGTCAATCAGTGCAGTGTAATTTTAGATGGTGTTCACTGCAGCCATAATGCACTGGGGATGGAGGGAGTAAATGTTTTAGGTAACCAACATACTGCTTCATCCTTAATAGTGTTGAACTTGAATGTTAGAGTTTCATCATAGTCCTAACTTGTGCCCTGTAAATGATTTGCAGTTAAAATGTTAGTAGTTAAATCCTATGGTGAATTTAAGTGCAAGATCAAGGAAGACATTTTGGTTTATAAATAAGGATGTGCAACATTGTTAGAATTGCCTCTTTCAGTTTACCGGCTACGCTGTGCCCATTCTCAGGCAGGTGTGACATATCCAATTTGGGGAAGGTCAGAAATTCCTTCTGGTTTTGTGGCTAAAGCATCCCTCAGTGGATACACCAAAACTGATTAATTAAGATAAGATAAGATAAGATTTCTTTATTAGTCACATGTACATCGAAACACACAGTGAAATGCACCTTTTTTGCGTGGAATATTCTGGGGGCAGCCCGCAAGTGTCGCCATGCTTCTGGTGCTAACATAGCATGCCCACAACTTCCTAACCTGTACGTCTTTGGAATGTGGGAGGAAACCAGAGCACCTGGAGGAAGCCCACGCAGACACGGGGAGAACGTACAAACCTCTTACAGGCAGTGGCCGGAATTGAACCTGGGTCACTGGTGCTGTAAAGCGTTACACTAACCGCTATGGTGCTGTGCTCCAATGGGCTGCTGTGCCTATTAATATGTAAACATAAGTACTTAGAGCAAGAGTGGGTCAAATGGCTCCTGAACCCTGCTCTGTCACTGAACAAGATCAAGACCCATCTAGTCTTGGCCTCATCTCCACTTTCCCACCCAATCTCCTTAACTCTTCCTTCCCTCACAGACTAAAAATCTGTGTATGCACTGGTATGCACAGTTCCAGACTAAAAATCTGTGTATGCACTGGTATGCACAGTTCTGAGGTTGAGAATTTCTAAAGATTCATAACCCTTTGAGAAAAGAAATCCTCCTCATCTGAGTCCTTAATAGGTGATCCCTTCTGCACTACATCCAAATGCAGTGCACTAAATTGGAAGTACAACAAATTGCTGTTCATCTGGGAAGAATGTTTGGAGCTCTGGACACTAGGAAGAGAAGATGGAAAAGAGTGAGTGTTGCTTTCCTGTGGTTACGTGGGAAGATGTACTGAGAATGGAAATAAGTATTGGTGGAGATGGATGAGTGGACTGGAACACCCCAAAGGGAACATCCATTTAGAATGCTAGAAGTGGAAGGGATTCAGATTCAGGTTAGTTTATTGTCATATACATTGCAATTACATATATTGCAATGAAGTTCCTTGCTCGCGTGAAGCTCACAGAGTAAACAATACACATGGTAATAATAAGTACAACAATAAATACATCAACAAGCACAAAACAGGATGGTGCATAGATAATAGCGTAATCTGAAGTAGTGCAGAAAGAAATGCTATAGTGACAATAACAGAATAACTGAGAGAGGTAGATTTAAGAGTCTGAGAACGGGCAACACCACTGGGAAGGGGGTGTGAAAGAGGTGATTGGTTCAGAAGTCTGACAGCAGTGGGGAAGAAGCTGTTGAAAAACACGATGATGCTGGAGGAACTCAGCAGGCCAGGCAGCGTCCGTGGAGAAGAGCAGGCGGTCAACATCTCGGATCAGGACCCTTCTTCAGGACTGAAGATAGGAAAAGGGGAAGGGGAAAAGGGAAAAGGGGAAGATAGGAAAAGGGTTTCAACAGCTCTAGCAAACTTGCCCGCAAGCTCATTGGTCTCCCTCCAGTTCAGGTGCAACTCGTCCCTTTTGTACAGGTTGTACCTTCCTCAGAAGAGATCCCAATGATCTACAAATCTGAAACCCTGCCCCCTGCACCAACTCCTCAGCCACGCATTCATCTACCAAATCAACCTATTCTTACCCTCACTGGCATATGGCTGAGGAGGTGGTTGAGGGTAGAAACAGTTCATTCTGCTCAGTCTCCCCCCACGTTTTGTTTAAATCTTCTCATATCTCTCTAATTCCCTCTCCTTCATGTAATTCTGTAGCTTTCTCTTAAATGGATTTGGGCAAATCATTTCTTCCACTCCCTGTGGTAGTCAGTTCCACATTCTAATCATTCTTTAAGTAAATAAATTTCTCCTAAATTCCCTAATTTTATTTGAGATTACCTTCTATTTATGCCCTTTGGTGTCTTCCACTAATGGAAAGATCACCTCCACTTCTACCCCATGAATGCCCTTCATAATTTTGAAATCCTCCATAAAGTCACCCTCTTGCCCTTTCTCTTCTCCGTTGTCCGTAAGGAGTTCCACTGTCTGTAAGGAGTTTGTACATTCTCTGCGTGACTGTGTGGGTTTCCTCCGGGTGCTCCAGTTTCCTCCCACATTCCAAAGACGTACGGGTTAGGAAGTTATGGGCATGCTATGTTGGTGCCGGAAGTGTGGCGACACTTGCGGGCTGCCCCCAGAACACTCTACGCAAAAGATGCATTTAATTGTATGTTTCGATGTATATGTGACTAATAAAGATATCTTATCTTAATAAAAAGATGGGGCCTGTCCAACCTTTCCTGATAAATATAATCTCTGAGAAGAAGATGCAGTAAAAAAGGAATCTTTGCAAAAATAACTTTCTCCTTGGTCCTCAAAATTTCCATTATTAGGAGTCATTAGAACTGTAAATAGGAGTTCTATTATAACAGCAACAACTTGGGAGAGAATGAAGTGTTGGTGTCTCTGAAGGCTTGTGTAAAGTTGCTAATAAAAAGTGATAATTTATTCACGTCCTTGTAATGGTTTTAATGTTTAACACTAAAACCAAAAATTGTTTTTTATCTACAGACAGGGGCCCTAGGAACTGAGATGTACCTTAGAAAGTGCACTAAGTCGTCTGTGTGTGGAGATTGGTATTTTGGTGGGGGGAGGGGTGGTTCATTGAACATAAAACACTTGAATGCAATGTTATAAACACTACCTTAATGCAAATCTGTCCAACTTTGTTTCAGCCACATCTAATCACTTTTTACTGTTGTCTATCCCTGTGAAGCTCTCGATATTATATTGCAGCTGACATCTTGCTACCCTTCTCCATTTTTCCACCCCTCCTCCACACCAAGGACAAATCTATCCTTGCCCGATCATCACATCTCATCAATTCAAGTCACATCCTCTTCAAACATTTTGTAATCACTTTCCCTTTTTGTCAGGATTACGACCTAAATCATTATATGTGTTTGGGACTTCGTTCTGCTGTTGTAGGTCCACAAAGCTGCGAGGGTAAAAATGATTCTAATTCCAGTTCCAATGTTTCTCCTCATAAACTGCGGAGAAGATCAATTGAGGTGAAGTATTATTGAAGGAAAATGTTGGCAGTCTGAAAGACAAAAGGATTCAGAAGGTTCAATTGCATTTCACACAAAGCAATTGAATGTTTGGATAATAAACAAACCAGTATGGTGTGCCAATTAATTTCTTGTGATAAGGAAGGAAATGGCTACAAAGTTTATATTGCTTGAAGTTTCAGGATGTGATTTGTCACTATTAAGTATGCTCGGTATAAGGCCCCTATAATGCTGATTGGAGCTTGCTCATAATATTAATTAAGAAATTATAACACTTAAATTTAAGTAGATGACATAAGATAAGATCTTTATTGGTCACATGTACATCGAAACACACAGTGAAATACATCTTTTGCGTAGAGTGTTCTGGGGGCAGCCCGCAAGTGTCGCCACATTTCCGGCGCCAACATAGCATGCCCGCAACTTCCTAACCGTACGTCTTTGGAATGTGGGAGGAAACCGGAGCACACAATAGCGAGGTCAACTGAAACAGTCACAACAGTGGAGTTTCAAATAAAGAAGGCCAAAATTAAGAAATAACATTGGATCAAAATGCAACACAATAAAAATCTGAAAATCTGAAGCTTTGGTGAAAGGTCGTCGACCTGAAATGTTGGCTCTGTATTGCTCCAGAGATACTGCTTGATTTACTGAGTATTTGCAAAATAGGAGCAAATCCCAGGAAATAGAATGGTAGTGGAGTTGAGATAAAGGAACTTTCCTGATCAAAATTGTTTAAAGTTTTAGTTCCTATGAGCAAACGGGCAGAAGGATATTAAATCCAAAGAGGTGAAGTTCACCAAAGCTAGACGTATACAGGTTTATGGGGTGCCAGTTGTACCTACCAATACATGGTCCATCCTATTGCCTTCCACAAGCAGCTTCAGATGGTTCATCAGCATACTGTATTTCTAAGCCGGACCTAATGACCCATTTTAAATGGGATTTGACCAACAAGATGTTGGTAAGGCTGCATTTGGAATATTGTGTTCAGTTTTGGTCACCCTGCTGTAGGAAAGATGCCATTAAGCTGGAAAGAGTGCAGAAGAGATTTACAAAGATGTTATTGGAACTTGAGGGACTGAGTTATGGAGAGAGGTTGAGAGGGTTGGGACTTTATTCATTGGAGAGTAGGAGAACAAAGGGTGATCTTATAGAGGTGCATAAAACCATGAGAGGCACAGATAGGGTCAATGTGCACAGTCTTTGTTCCATGGTTGGGGAATCAAGAACTAGAGGGCATAGGTTTATAGTGAGAGGGGAGAGATTTAATAGGAAACTGAGGGGCAACTTTTTCACCCAGAGGGTGGTCCGTGTATGGAATGAGCTACTGAAGTGGTTGAGGCAGATATATTAACAACATTTAAAAGGCACTTGGGCAGGTACATGGATAGGAAAGGTTTAGAGGGATATGGGCCAAACACAGGCAAACGGGACTAGCTTAGATGGGGATCTTGGTCGGCATGGACCAGTTGGACTAAAGGGCCTGTTTCCGTGCTCTATGACTCTGTGACTCTGCCTTGCAACCACCTTTATTGAAGCCTGAGGCCAGATTACTTCCTCTCCCTTTGCCCTTGTGGCTCAGGAAAAATGATAAGCAGGAAGGAGATGAAGTAAAGCCTATTTTAATTGATCGTAAACTGCAGCTTTCAGTACAAAGGTAAACAAGTCTGCTCTGAAACTATTATACATGACTTGAGGAGTTGTAGGTACATTTTCAGGAATTTGTTGCAGTGTGATCATCTGGTTATGTACACAAGGCTCTGTTTTTTCTTGTTTCACCCTTTTCTCTTTCCACTTTCACCTTCTGAATGGATTACTTCGCTGTAAGGTGCAGGTACGAAAAAGAGACTTAATATCAAAATAAATGTCCTGCATTTCAATAAATTTTGCTGAAGCTACTCATTTCACACTCTGCCAACACCAGAGTCCAATAATTTTATGGTCACTCTGCACCACGTTACAACACCACTGATTAAAAACATGTGCCTGTTTATACGCTTTGCCCAAAGTGAACCTAATTGGGACTAATTGGGTTCAGAGTGGGACTAATTGGATATCTTTTTCAAAGAGCTAGCATAGCCAAGATGGGCCAAACAACTCCTGTGGCATATGATTGTATGGTCACTTAATGAGCCTCATGGTGCTGAATGCATGGATGGATAGACTACCCATCTCCTCGTCTGCTCTTTAGACTCCGCTAGGCCGTGGAGATCAGGAAAATAAACACCATGAACGTTTCCACTGATGTGACATGATCTATGGACTACAAAAGATCATGAAGCATCAGAGACTGCTGTTGGATTTGTGTCGTTTCCATTCCAACGAAATGGACCTGACATCAGCTGCAACATCTTGTATTTGTTTCCTTCATCCAATTGGATGGGATGACATTCACTTCATTCAGTTCTTATCTACCCAATAGTAGCCAGTGTCCCTAACAGTAGCTTCTCATCCTGGATTGGCTGTGATAGCGTAATGGTTAGGTTACAAGACTAGCAGCCAGAGCTCAGGGCCATTGATCCAGAGGGTTGAGTTTGACCCAACAAGGCAGTTGGGAAATTGGTACTGGTATTGGTTTATTATTGGCACTTGTACCGAGGTACAGTGCAAAACTTGACTTGCATGCCAATCGTACAGGTCAATTCATTACACAGTGCAGTTACATTGGGTTAGTCCAGAGTTCATTGAGGTAGTACAGGTAAAAACAATAACAGTACAGAGTAAAGTGTCACAGTTACAGAGAAAATGCAGTGCAATGAGGTGCAAGGTCACAACAAGGTAGATTGTGAAGTCATAGTCCATCTCATTGTATAAGGGAACCATTCAATAGTCTTATCACAGTGGGGTAGAAGCTGTCCTTAAGTCTGGTGGTATGTGCCCTCAGGCTCCTGTATCTTCTACCTGATGGAAGAGGAGAGAAGAGAGAATGACCTGGGTGGGTGGGGTCTTCGATTATGCTGGCTGCTTCACCAAGACAGTGAGAGATAAAGACAGAGTCCACGGAGGGAGGCTGGTGTCCGTGATGCACTGGGCTGTGTCCACAACTCTCTGCAGTTTCTTGCGGTCCTGGGCAGAGCCATTGCCGTACCAAGCCGTGATGCATCCAGTAATTTTAATTCATCTGTAATTTAAAAAAAGTCTAATCTCAATAGTGATAAACCATTGGATTATCATAAAAACCCATCTGGTTCACTAATGTCCTTCAGGGGAGGGAACCTGCCATCCTTACCCAGTCTGGCCCATATGTGACTGCTGACCCACCAATGTGCTAGATTCCTAAGTGCTTCCATAGTTCAAGGTCAGGGGCAGTTAGGAATTGCCAGTGATGTCCATGTCCTGTGAATGAATAAGTGAAAAATACGTTTACCTCTGGTGATCACTAAGGTTCTGTTCTTGGCCCCTTCCTATTTCTTATCTACGTGCTGCTCTTCGGGAAGACCTTTGGAAAGCACTGACGGGATGGTGGTGGAAGAAGATACGATAGTGGTGTTCAAGTGGCAGGGAATAGAGGAATAGGGATCACGTGCAGGCAGAAGGGACTAGTTTAATTTGGCATCATGGTTGGGACCTGTTCCTGTGCTGCGTTGTACTGTTCTATGCTCAAGTATGGCACCTGACATCAGTGTTGATGCTGTTCAAGCTCAGAAGAGTATTGCAGCCCTGACCAATCCTTTCTTCATCTTAGTGCTGCTTCAGGTTTACAGTATATTTCCACCTCTACCCTCTCCAACATCCCAGTCTGGGGATATTGAGCTCAACAGTTGTAGCCATACAACCAGCAGTGAATTCGTCATAGGACACAGACAATCCAGATAGCTCATACCCAGACTGTAGTGAAGATCACTGGTTAATTCAATTGAAAGGAATATGTCCATCATGGTATGTATTATAGAAGAGAGGTATTTCTGGATCTATTGCAAAAACGACAAGAAATATGAGCACAAATCCTCTCAATTCTGCCAGTCAGTAAGATGAAGGCTGATCCTTAACCTCTTCCACTTTCCCACCTAAACCCCATATCCCCTGATTCCTGTGGTGAGGACCTATTGACTTCAGCCCCGAGTGTGCCCAACAACTGGGCAGCCAAAGACCTCTGGAATAAGGAATTCAAAAGATCAGAAAATCTTTGATTTCTCCTCACCCTCGAGCTAACGGGCTGACCCCTTCACCTCCGATAACAACACCCCCGGCCTTAGCTCCTGCAGCCTGAGGAAACCATCTCTTAGCATTTCCCCTGTCAACTCATTCCCAGAACCTTACACGTCTCAATGAGTGCTCCTCCAGTTCTTCCAAACTCTGCTGAGCATGGGACAATTTACTCAATTTCTCCTCTTGGGACCATCTCCTCAAGTCTAAAATCAATCTATTAACTCTTTGTTGGATTAACTTCAAGGCATGTATATCCTTCTTTATGTATGAAGAACAAAACTGTATGCCAAACTCCAGATGCAGCACCACTAAATCTGTGCATAATTGCAGTGACACCGCCTTGGTATTGTACTCCAACCCATTGCAATAAACACCAACACGACACTTGTCCTCCTAACTTCCTGTATCTGTGTTAGCGGCCCATTTATTGTTTTATTTTTGTTGGCGTGAATCCAGCCTCCACTGGACAATGAAATTACCTCAGGGCTTCCATGGACTAGAGATCATTCACTCCTGGATTGGAAAATGTCTGTTATGGCTCTGAGCAATCTGTCATACATCACAAAGTGTGTACCGCCAGACTGGTTAATAGGTCATACAGTGGATTTCGATCACTTCTGACAAAGCTGCAAAGAAATGTGGAGATAGTATTTGGTGTTTGATAAATTGCAGTTTACCCCACCTAACATCTGCAGGGGTAGATAAATCAAATCCCTTGATTGCTTGACCTTACATCCTTCATTTTATTTTTAACACCTAGACCTGATCAGCTCTATTAAAAACCTTGGCGTTTATCACTGTCATGTTACACCCCAGCTGCTCAAAATAGCACAATCTAATATTAACAGTGCTATAAATCTCAGAGGTAAATATTTTGATCAGAAGATGCATATATCTTCTTGTTAAAGTTTCATCTGACTTAGTGTTATAGGGGCTGTATTCACCCTGTAACACTATCAAAATACATCTTTCATGCAATAGTAGTGTGTTCTTCTGTTGATTTGCAATCCTCCATTTGATGCAAATTATATGTTTCGATTTCTGAGTAAGTATCACACCTGCGAATATCTCCTCACCAATACAGGCATCGCTAGATCACAAACTTGCTGATCTTTAGGGCTGGAGCTTAGGGTCCACAAGGAAGAAAGAAGGGTCCAGAAATAATATACCTGTAAACTCGATAAATGCTGTAAACTACACAACACTGCAAACTCTGAGTTCACTCACAACCAGAGTATTACCTCCAGTATGGGTGTCTTAACTACAGGAAGGATGTGAAAGTCCTATAGACAGTGGAGAAATTATTTTGTAGAACGGTCCTGGGCATGATTGACAGGAGTAGCTGAGGAATGTCACAGACCAGAGAAGTTGGAATTGTTCCCCTTGCGGCAGAGAAGGTTGAGAGATGATTTGAGAGAAGAGTACAAAAGCCACAAGGATCTAGAAATCGTCTCTACTGGGGGGGGGGGGGGGGGGGGGGGTGGAGAGTCACATGTCGAAGGTGATTGGCAGAAGGACCAAGGGCAATGTGAGGGAAACCTTTCTCACACAGTGAGTAGCCATGTTCTGGACTTCATCACCAAAAAGCAGAATCAGTCAGGTCTTTCAAATAGGATTTTTTTTTAGATGCTTGAATCAAGATAATTGTAAGACTTCAGGGTGAGAGCAAGGGAATGGTTTGTCCTGAGGGAGGGTTCTCATGAGGCTGAAAGGATCCTATGGTGTAACAACTCTGCGGTTCCTCTCTATGAAAAGCAACTGTAGTCATGTTCAGAAATTTAATTCATGTGCTCCACATCTCATGACCTCGAAAGAGTAATGATTATGCTTTTGGACTGCATTGGTAATCAGGAATTCAAAGCCCACCGTCACAGCTGGGTAATTTGAAATCAGTCAACTAAATAACATCTTGAATTAAGAGTAAAGTCAATAACAATGACTATGGAACCGAGGAACTTGTGTAAATAAAAAGAACCTAAGTTGTTCTCAAACATCCTCCAGAAAATCTGCCATTGTTGCCTGACTTCAGACCCAGAACGATGTGGTGGACTCCTAACTGGCCTCTGAAATGGCATAGCAAACCATTCCATTCAATGAATGCTGATCCTGCCAATAAAGTTGACATGACATGATTGAATAAATAATGAAATAAATATTTATATCTTTTCTTCTTTTTCCAGGTCATACTTTGTCAGCATAACTTCCTCCCCTTTCCCTTTGGATTGTCCGATACATTACACAGCATTGTGTGAAACTGGGTACCGGGAGCCAAACGAAATGAGGCCAGAGCTTGAGCTGTTCCAGATTTCCTTTCCCTGCCGGTGGGTCAGTGCCTAGCCTCTGTTCAACTCCAGCTGTTGCCAAGCCCAAGAACTCACTGTGGAGAATTTCATGACCTTGTGACCATTATTGGTTCTTCCAAGTGTTGACTTAGGCTCCTGCTCTGTTATTGCTCAGTAAACAACCATCACTAACAATTCCACAACTTGGATTCCTTTGACACCTTAAATGGAGTAAAATGACCCAAGATACATTGGGTTGGGTGGGGAAGGGGGACAGGTGGTGGGGTGGGGATAATCTGATACCAATAGTGCACCAAATGAAGAGGGGGATATACAACAGGTCATGGTTAATGAAGGATTGGAGGTTATTATAAATAAAGCGAGCGATGAGGCTGTGGAGGGATTTGAATCTTTTCCTCTCCCTTGACTCTGTCTACACTTCCTGCTGCCTCAGGAAAGCAGCCAACATAATCAAAGACTGTCCCACCCTTGTCTTCCTCTCTTCTCCTCCCTTCCATTGAGTAGAAGATACAGAAGTTTGAAAGCATGGACCACCAGACTCAAGGACAGCTTCTATCCTGCTGTTATAAAGCTCTTGAATGGACTTCTTGTACGATAAAGATGAACTCTTGATCTCCTTGTCCGGGACCTTGCACCTTATTTGTCTATCTGCACTGCACTTTCTCTGTAACTGTATCACTATGTTCTGCATTCTGTTTTTCCTTTTGTACTAAATGCAGTGATCTGTCTGGATGGCAGGCAAACAAAAGCTTTTCACTGTATCTCCGTACATGTGACAATAATAAACCAATTACCGATACAAAGAGTAGAAATTTAGAATGGAAGTGCACTGGAGCTGGAGACAACCTGAGTGTATTCCATGCCAGTGATATAGTGCAAGGCAACTGTTATATCCAGTTAGCCAAATCCTAAGTAAATATCATCTAAATAATTGAGTAATTAAGGAGTAATCTAATCAATTAGGAGTAATCTAATCAAGAGGTTTATGTGTGCTGAATTCCTGAAGCAATTACTATCTTGTAACCTGCCCTAGACACCTTTTGTAGTTTCAATGATTTCATTAAACTTGCAGAAGGTTCTCCTGAGTTTGAATTAGTCCAGGTCCATAAAGAATATGCTGCTTATGTGTATAAAAGCAGATGCCATTAAAAGGTGTGTGTCATCTTGAAAAGGGAGAGTGCTTGGTTATCAATCTGTGAAAGATGGATTATTTTTGATTTTAAATTGCTAAATTGGTTTATTATTGTCATATGTACCGAGGTACAGTGAAAAACTTTGTTTTGCATGCCATCCATACAGATCATTTCTTTCCCAGTGCACTGAGGTAGTACAAGAGAAAACAATAACAGAATGCAGAATAAAGTGTTACAGCTACAGAGAACGTATAGTGCAGGTAGACAATGAGGTGCAAGGCCATAACGAGGTAGATTGTGAGGTCAAGAGTCCATTTTATTGTATGAAGGGGACTGTTCAATAGTCTTATAACAGCAGGATAGAAGCTGTCCTTGAGCCTGGTATCCTTAGGAGGAAAGATTTGCATTTATTTCACACTTTTTCAGACCCATTTCAATAGTCCTAAAGTTCTGCAAGCCTCGGGAGTAGTTCTGAAATGCAGTTCTGTTGTAATTAATGAAACACAGAAGGCAACTTGTGCACAGCAAGCTCCCAAGAGCAGCATTGTGGTAATGTCTAGATAATGAGGATAAATGTTGACCTCAGACCACTCGGGATAACTTTCCTGCTTCTCCTCAAGTTAATTTGCTGGAATCTTTTACAGGCACCTGGTAGAGCACACAGAGTCTCGGTTTAACAGCTTGTCAAAGTGATCATACCTGCTACAGTGTAGCATTCCCTCAGCACTGCACTAGGGAGTCAGCTGAGATACCAATGCTCATGACCCTGGAGTGAGCTTGAGCCCAGAAGCTCAAAGGCAAATATATATTCAAATACATCACAAAATTGATTGTTGTTCCCATTTAAAACCGGAGTTAATATTTAGGGAGTGAGGGTGAAATTGTGGACTCTGAAGAATTGGGAATAAGCAAGGAACTCTCAACTGACTTTTGCAATTCAATTTGTAAAATATGTCACTCCAAATTGTGGTGAAAATTACATTGAGGTTCATGACCATTACAGAAAGGGATTGCAACAAGGGAGACACGTATCTCTTCCTATGGCTCACACCTCACCAGCTGTAGATCAGACAAGCTCTCTTCTTCATTTTAGGGACCAAAGCAAATCATCAATGAGACACACTTACTTTCATATACAATTTCTAGATCGCACCCTTGGGGAGATTGTTATAATCACAGTCCCTTACCAGACTGAAGGAGGCCATTCAGCACTGTCTCCCAACATGGTCCAGCCTCATCATCCAATTCTTATTTCTTTCCTAGAGGTTTACAGTTTAATCCCAAATTTCCCCAATCTGTTTTGTTACCTCACCATGCTCTTGAAGTTGCAATTTTAAAATTAAGAACTTGATTATTACTAATTGGCATTTTCCCCATCTCTCTCCTACAGTTGAAGAAATTCTTGAAGTCGACATGTGGGTGAATGGTCTTGTAATCAAAGTAGTTCCTACGGCCAACATCTGGGCGAACAGTCTTACAGTTGAAGTTGTTCCTACAGGCAAAGTCTAGGTGAACAGTTTCGTAGTTGAAGTAGTTTCTACAGTCAACGTCAAGGTGAATGGTCACACAGAATGTGTGACACAGAATGGGGTTGAGAAGGAAAAATAAATCAGCCACGATCGAATGGTGGAGCAGACTCGATGGGCTGAATGGCCTAATTCTGCTCCTATGTCTTATGGTCTTAGTTGAAGAAGTTCCTACAGATAACAATTAGGTGAATATCTCCTAGCTGAAGTATTTGCTACAGTCAACATTTAGGTGTTGGAAACATTTATATATTTGCTCATGGGACATTATAATTGATCCTGAACTGAATGGTATATCTTTCATTAGTTCCTGGGATGCAGAAGACATTGGTATGTCAGTATTTAATGTTCAATTTCTTGAGGGGGTTAAAGATCGAATACATATCGAGGGGAATACACACACATAGTAAGTGCTAAGTTTTATGTTGCTTGGCAGAAGAAAAGCGGAGTATTATTAAAGTCTTCACTTTAAGCAATGCTATTCTGAACCCATCTCCTCAACAGTATATATTAATTTAGGACTAAATAAAATAGCTATTTTGGCATTAGAGCCACGATGGCTATTGTATTGGAAACACAGAACCCAGATGGCTAAAGATAAAACCACCCCGTGCCAACTTTTCAATAAAATTACCCACAGGAGGAATTTCACCCAGGGTTGTGTTACAACTGTGTGCTATGAATAAATTGCAATAAATTAGCAGAAAGTCAAGCTGTTTTATTCTGTTTCCTCTCCAAGGATGCTGAATATTCCTAGCCTAGCGTTTTTTGGTTTATACTCCAGACTCCTGGTATTTTGCTTCTGTTTTGCACATGTGATTTTGGACAAGGTCCACCATTAAGGCCTCAATGATCTGAGAAATCAAGAAATTGGAGTTCACCATTTGTTTGGATGATTTATGTGGTAGGAGCCAACAGTTAGGTTGTTGAGAAAGATGGAGTCTAATCTGTGGGGGTTCTACTGTATTCCTGAGCTAACATGGCATCGTTAACTCCCTGTTCTCCTTAGTTTCCCTTTGATGCAAGTGAAGGTAGCTTTGCAGATCTCAAGTGAACTCTCTTGGAAGTCCTAAGTAAAAATACAGAGACACTGAGAAAATAAAAGGAGTGATCAGAATCTAGAGTACTATTACCGAAAGGCAGCCTCAGGCACCGAACAGTTGCAGTAAACTGTGACAACAGAGCTGTTCAAAGCTTTTGCCTGCATACTAAAATTGAATAACAACTGTGAAATCATATTCTTCATTGTTAAAGGTGTACCTGTCACTTTGTTTCATTCTGCACTGTGGAAACCAATTAATGATCATGGTGTGTTGTCACTGATGTATCAAAAATGAATTTGTGGCTGATGGAACAAAAATCTGGTCTCCAATCCAAATGATCCAGAATCAGAATCAGAATCAGGTTTATTATCACTGGCATATGTCGTGAAATTTGTTGTTTTGTGGCAGCAGTACAGGGCAAGACATAAAGACATAAAAATTACTATGATACAAAAATAAACAAATAGTGCAAAAGAAGAATAACGAGGTAGTGTTCATGGGTTCATGGACTGTTCAGAAATCTGATGGTGGAGGGGAAGAAGCTGTTCCTGAAATGTTGAGTGTGGGTCTTCAGGCTCCTGTACCTCCTCCCCGATGGTAGTAACAAGAAGAGGGCATGTCCCAGGTGGTGAGGGTCCTTGATGATGGATGCCACCTTCTTGAGGCACTGCCTCTTGAAGATGTCCTTGATGGTAGGAGGGTTGTTTCTCTTTTAATCCTGCACATTGTCCTCAATGGTGGGAGGGTTGTTTCTCTTTCAATCTTGCACATTGGAGCCTCTATACCAGGTGGTGATGCAACCAGTCAGAATGCTCTCCACCGTACATCTGCAGAAATTTGCAAGAGTCTTTGGTGACATACCAAACCTCCTCAAACTCCTAATGAAGTAGAGCTGCTGGCGTGCCTTCTTCGTGATTGCATCAATGTTTTGGGCCCAGGATAGATCCTCTGAGATGTTGGCACCCAGGAACTTGAAGCTGCTCACCCTTTCCACTACTGACCCCTCAATTAGGACTAGTGTGTGTTCTCCCAAGTTACCCTTCCTGAAGTCCACAATCAATTCCTTTGTCTGGCTGATGTTGAGTGCAAGGTTGTTGTTGTGACACCACTCAACCAGCCGATCTATCTCACTCCTGTACGCCTCCTCATCGCCTTCTGAGATTCTGCCAACAACAGCGGTGTCATCAGCGAATTTATAAATGGCATTTGAGCTGCATCTAGCCACACAGTCATGAGTGTAGAGAGTAGACCAGTGGGCTCAGCATCCTTGAGATGCTCCTGTGTTGATTGTCAGCGAGGAGGAGATGCTACTACCAATCCACACTGACTGTGGTGTCCCGATAAGGATGTCGAGGATCCAGTTGCAGAGGGAGGCGTAGACGCCCAGGTTTTGAAGCTTGTTGATTAGTACTGAGGGGATGATGGTGTTGAATGCCGAGCTGTAATCGATAAACAGCAGCCTGACGTATGTTTTGCTGTTGTCTAGGTGCTCCAAAGCCAAGTGGAGAGCCAGTGAGATTGCGTTCGCTGTAGACCTGTTATGGCAGTAGGCAAATTGCAGTGGGTCCAGGTCCTTATTCAGGCTGGTTTATCCAGGGTTTCTGGTTTGGGAAAACTTGGTACGTTCTCGACGGCACACACTCATCCACGCATGAAGTCAGTGACGACTGTGGCATATTCATTCAGATCCGAAGATGAATCCCTGAATATGGTCCAGTCCACCGATTCAAAGCGGTCCTGTAAATGTTCCTCTGCCTCTCTTGACCATACCTTC
Organism: Pristis pectinata; assembly: GCF_009764475.1. Lineage (NCBI taxonomy): Eukaryota > Metazoa > Chordata > Chondrichthyes > Rhinopristiformes > Pristidae > Pristis > Pristis pectinata. The sequence goes on along the minus strand of NC_067412.1, from coordinate 11,866,501 downwards.
GTGGTCCTCACCACTGGCACTGCGGCCCTCAGTCTCCGCCAACACATCGGGAGTAGAAGTACAGCCAGGTGATTGGACTTGTCAAAGTGCAGGCACAGGATGGCACGGTGAGCGTTCTTGATGGTGGTCTGACAGTGATCGAGTGTGTTGGCTCCTCTGGTTCCTCAGGTGACATGTTGGTGGTAGTTTGTCAGAGACTTCTTAAAGCTGGGCTGGTTGAAGTCCTCCGTGATGATTGGGAAGGCATCAGGGTGCGCTGTCCCGTGACCGCTGATCACGGTGCTCAGTTGCTCCAGTACCAGCTTGACGTCTGCCAGGGGTGGAATGTACACCGCTACCAGGATGACAGCGGAGAACTCCCTCAGCAGTTCATCCACTTGTCATCAAGTGGATGACACTTGACCACCAGATGTTCCAGGTCGGGGGAGCAGGACTGAGACAGAACTGCCATGTCTGTGCACCATGATGAGTTAATCGTGAACCAAATGCTGCCGCCTCTGCCTTTACCTGATGCCACCGTCCGGTCCATGCAGTGGATGGTGAAGCTTTCGGGCTGGAGCACTGTGTTCGGAGTGCTGGGGGTGAGCCACGTCTCTGTGAAGAAGAGTACACAACAGCCCCTGATGTCTCTCTGGTACTGCAGTCTTGCTCTGAGGTCTTCGATTTTATTTTCCAGAGACTGGTCATTAACCTGGAGGATGGTAGTGAGAGGGGGGCCTTAGGACTCTGCATTTCAGTTTTACCTGCAGCCCTGCCCTGTAGCCATGTCCTCTGAAACAATGGGGACATCCCCTGAGCTTCAGGCTCCCGGGATAGTCTGGAGTCTGGAGTCTGCCGGTTCTTAAGATTGCTAGTTCTTTTAAATGACAGAAACAATGTTGTTTACTCCAGTCTCTCTGGCAGCAGATTTCAGCCCTAGTAGTTGTAAACTGGAGTATTTTATAATTCCCTTGGGAGCTGCACACAAAAAGTTGCCTCTCTCCGGCACCATCTTTAGTTATACAAAACATTAAATTTATCTAAAACAATATTCTATGCGTCAGCAATGGAAAATATGGATTGTTAGCTGAATAAATGCCAAGGTCCACTTGTTCTGCCACCATTCAGATAGCTGTGTGATATTATAATGATGGAGTTGCAAATTAATACTGAGGAATTCAATATCCATCCATGATTCAATAACATTCCTTGATGTATAGTGAGGAAAATCCCTGTGGTGGTGATCTCTGGGAGCCATCTAAGAACATAGAACATAGAATGTTACAGCACAATAGAGGCCCTTCGGCCCATGATGTTGTGCCGACATTCTATCCTGGTCTAAGATCTATCTAACCCTTCCCTCCCACATAACCCTCCATTTCTCTATTTTTCATGTGTCTATCTAAGAGTCCCTTAAATGTCCCTAATGTATCTGCCCCCACAACCTCTGCCAGCAGTGCGTTCCACGCACTCACCACTCTCTGTGTAAAAAACTCACCTCTGACATCCCCCTTATACCTTCCTCCAATCACCTTAAAATGATGACCTCTCATGTTAGCCATTTTCGCCCTGGGAAAAGGTCTCTGACTGTCCACCCGATCTATGCCTCTTATCATCTTGTACACCTCTATCAAGTCACCTCTCATCCTCCTTCTCTCCAAAGAGGAAAGCCCTAACTCATTCAACCTCTCCTCATAAGACATGCTCTCCAATCTCGGCAGCATCCTGGTAAATCTCCTCTGCACACTGTCTAAAGCTTCCACATCCTTCCCACAATGAGGTGACCAGAACTGAACATGATCCTCCAAGGGTGGTCTAACCAGAGTTCTATAGAGCTGCAACATTACCTCGCGGCCCTTGAACTCAATACCCCGACTAATAAAGGCCAACACCCCATACGACACCTTAACAACCCTATCGACCTGTGCGGCATCAGTTTAAATTTAACGGTTCCTGAACAGACCGTTTATACCCTAAAAATGAACCCTTGATCTCTCAATCTTCCTCATCGTGGCCCTTGCACTTCATCTGTCTACCTGAACTGCACTTTCTCTGTAACTGTAACACTATATTCTGCATTGTTTTTTTTTCCTTTTATACTACCTTGATGATGAATGATCTGTTTGGATGACACGCAAACAAAGCTTTTCACTGCATCTCGGTACATGTGACAATGACATACCAATTACCATCGCATTCTTTAACATGCTATGCTTCCCAAGGGTGCTGCAAACTGATCCATGGTTTAGGATCCTTATTATCAGCCCCACCACTGTGGACAAAGTACCTTAGTATCCTTCGACCTTTTATCTGTTAGGATCAGCGGCAGCAGAAGTAAAGAAGTGACAGCTGATCAATTCTTAAACTCCACCCACAACCCCTTCTGTTTTATGCCATGAAATTACACACATTTCATAACAAAGGACTAAATTATTTTAGGAGCCAGCTGATTGCAGTCTAAAAGGATTTATCAGTTGATGTGGTATAATCTTAAATATACCTTTAAGAGTTGAGCATAAATGTGGGTCGACCTTTGTGCATTTTTGTACTGGACACCACTGTTCAGTTTACTGTTATCGCTTTCAATAAAAGATGTTTTGTTTGTAGTTTTACCTCTATTTATTTGCTTATAAATAAAGGAACCTACTGACTCTGTAGTTAACAACACACCGCACATTGACATCACAGAGGTCCCAAAGAGCAGCTGTATTATACATATAACCCATTGATTCAACCCGTTGAAAGCTGTTAGTGTTTATCTTCCATTATTCAGTAAAGCCCTCGAGTTGCACAGATGTGTTTGAGTATGAGGAACCAGATGATGCTCTTCAGACATGACATTGAGCAAAAGCCATTGAATTGTTTTAATTAGTTGCCATAGGCAATGTACACAGGAAGGCCGCAAAACTGGCAATGAGATAAAGGACCAACCAAATGGTTTAGAGATGGTGATTACAGGATAACTGCTGTCCAGGGCATCAGGAAAACTTCCCAGATCTTCTTTAAGTATTTCACCTGGGAGATCAGATGGGATCTTGGTTGAAGACCTCACCACTTGTTTGCCAGTCATGATGACACGTTCCTGTACAAACTCACACAAGGCTGGGGCAAAGTCCATGAGGTGGGGTCTGGTCAGGGCACATTCCAGTCTGCCAAAAGAGTTGGCCTTCTTTTAGCTGAGGCTCAGTGGTGGTCTCTCTGCCTCTGAGTCAGAGGTGGTGAGTTCAAGTCAAATAAAGGATCTTGAGGGGTTTTTTTGGATTCCTGCAAACTAAAATGATCTTGGAGTTATCCTTTGATTTGCTTTTTGATGACTTTCCTCCCCAGTGTTGGAACTGAAGACCATCTTCCTTGCCAATTCTAATGTTTTAGGGTGTACCTTGGACTAAGCTGAGAGTGCTGATAAATCCACCTGACAATCATATCCACAGGACTCCTGCAGCTCCAAAAAAAGGATGTGTAATTTAATGAGGAGTGACAGTATATTTCTGCAGGTCAGTATCTCCACTCTGCTGTTAACCCAATCTATCCCTTTAACTCTGTTTCTCTCTCCCCGGGTTTAATCTGAGCTGCATTTTCTGTTTTGATTTAAGATCAGATCAGATCAGATTTCTTTATTAGTCACACGTACGTCGAAACACACAGTGAAATACATCTTCTGCATAGTGTTCTGGGGGCAGCCCGCAAGTGTCGCCACACTTCCGGCGCCAACATAGCATTCCCACAACTTCCTAACCCATACGTCTGTGGAATGTGGGAAGAAACCAGAGCACCCGGAGGAAACACAGGGAGAACGTACAAGGTTTCCAGTGGCTGCAGTATTTTTCTTCTGTTCTTTGCTCTCCCGTTTGTTCTTTCTGTTTACAACATACATACCATCTATGATGTACCCTTAATCTCCCGACAAGACCCAGTCTTTCAATTCTTTTTGAATCTATCCTTTTGCAAATACTAGCTGAACCTGCCAATGCAATTTCAAGTCATTCACTTCTATTTCAGATTTTTATTTTTTCCATATTTTGGGCCATTCACGGGAATCAGATTTTCCAGGGATGCTGACTGAATCCCTGTTTATGCAAGGATTAATTAATTAATTAATTGCGGGTAGATTCATTGTCAATCCACAGTTGATTCTTCGACAGAACCCTGGGATTAACAGGCACTCTGTATTTTAATGCAGCACAGTCACACTGCTGTAGTGACGACTACAAGATTCATTTAACGACTGATATTATTTTCTCGAGGGGAAATATATGCAGAGTAGATTTTGTGTGCGAAAATATGTGTGTTAAGGGAGTCTGAGATTGGAAGACTTTCCATTCTATTTCTGCTCTAATTTGATGATGTGTTTCACAACAAAAGCAACTTATATTTATAAACCACCTCACCCTGACTAGAAAGTCCCAAGGCTTTTCATGGGAGCATGAGCAAACAAATTACTGAGCCATTTAGGGAGACATTAGTGCAGATGATCAGAAGTTTGGGTAAAAAGACAGGTTTTAAGGAGGAGTTAAAAGGAGATTGAGGTAAAAGAGACAGAGAGGGTCAGGGAAGATTTCCAGAGCTCTGACTAACTGAAGGGCGTGGCCGCTGATGGTAAAACGATGAATATTGGAGGTGGTCAAGAGACCAGAGCTGGAGGCTGCCGAGGTCTCAGACGGAAGATACTGCAGAAGTAGGAAGGGGTAAGGCCATGGAAGGATTTGAAGACAAGAATGAAGATGTTAAAATGAATTGTTGCTTAACCGGGAGCTAATGTGGTTACAAACAAACAGCGACAGGTGACTGCGTCTGAGTAGGACTTAGGACATGGTAGGTTGGGTTTGAGTGACCACGCTCATAGGGAGTAGAACAGGAGACCTCGTCTTGATGACAGCACCGCATCCTTCAAGTGGACATGTGCAGATCTTCAGGGTCAGCACCAAGTTCCGTAATTTCAGACGATTCTGCTATTTTCTGTCATTTTTTTATTTCTTCACTCATCCCATCAACGCTCTTCACTGCCTCTCCACTCTGCTTCCTTCGAAGGGGCCTTGTCATCCCTTCCATCACAATCTCTCCTCTCTTCCACCCTCGTCATATTCCTTCCATTTTGCAAATCAGTTGAAGGGTGTTACATGCTGGCCTTGCCAATTATGCCCACATCTCACAAACAAATGCATAAATAAATCTCTTCCTTAACATATGCCAGGGTTAGGACTAGATCTAAGAGCCTCCCCTTACCAAAGTTGTGTGGAGATTCCATCTGATGGGCAAAGCTAAAGATCTCCTCCAGCCATGTTTGCACAAGAATTTTTGTTTATATCAAAGCAGAACAAGGATTCAGCGGGTTGCCTCGACAATAGAAGAATAATTTTACTAGCTCACTTTTGAACAAAGACTCATTCACCCACCCCTCTCACCCCTCTCTCCCACCTTCTTCCACCCACTCAGTGTCTGTGTGCAAAGTCTTCAGTGACACTAAGTACACGAACGAGAAGAAGCTGGATTACAATTGACCTAAGACTCACGATGCTCAAAGGTCATTTCAGTTTCAGAATCTGCTAGAGAAGAGTGCAGGTTAATGAGCCTGGGTTTCACAGCTTGAGGTGAGAGCATCAGTTGGTCTTGAACTTCTCGTGGTCTCCATGGAATAGTCATAGAGCGGTACAGCACAGATAGAGGCCCTTTGGCCCAATGAGTCCATGCCGACCACAGTGCCCACCCATCTCATCCCAATTTCTTGCGTTCGGCCCATATCCCTCTATGCCCCGCCCCTGCATGTATCTATCCAAGTGCTTCTTAAATGATACTATTGTACCTGCCTCAGTCACTTCGTCGTTCCATATACTCACCACCCTCTACGTGAAAAAGCCCCTCAAGTCTCTTTTAAATCTTTCCCCTCTCATCCTAAATCTCTGCCCCCTAGTTTTGGACTCCTCTACCCTGGGGAAAAGACTGTTACCATCCACCTTATCTATGCCCTTCATGATTTTATAAACCTCTATAAGATCACCCCCCATTCTCCTACGCTCCAAAGAATAAAGACCTAGCCTGGCCAACCTCTCCCTATAACTCAGACCCTCTAGTCCAGGCAACATCCTCGTAAATCTTTTTTGCACTTTTTTCAATTTAACTACATCTTACCTGCACAGGGTGACCAAAACTGTACACAGTACTCTGAGTGCGGCCTCACCAACAATTTATACAACTGCAACATAATGTCCCAGCTCCTATACTCAATACCCTGACCGATGGCCAGCGTGCTAAGCACCTTTTTCACCATCCTGTCTACCTGTGATGCTGCTTTCAATGAACTATTGTACTCCTTGGTCCCTCTGTTCCATCACACTCCCCAGTGCCCTACCATTCATAGTATAAGTCCAACTTTGGTTTGACTTTCCAAAGTGCATCACCTCACACTTACCTATATTGAAATCAATTTGCCACTGTTTGGTCCATTTCCTTAACTGATCAAGATCCCCCCGTAATCTAAGATAACATTCTTCACTATCGATAACACCTCCTAATTTTGTCTCACCTGCAAACTTACTGATCAAGCCTTGTGCATTCACATCCAAATCATTTATATAAATAACGAATAACAAAGATCCCAACACCGACCCCTGCGGCACACCACTAGTTACTGACCTCCATTCTGAGAAACTACCACAACCACCACCCTCTGCTTCCAACCTCCGAGTCAATTTTGAATTTACCCTTTCCCTGGATTCCATGGGACCTAACCTTCCAGACCAGCCTACCATGCGGGACCTTGTCGAAGGCCTTGCTAAAGTCCGAATAGACAACATCCACTGGCCTACCCTCATCTACCTTTTTGGTTACCTCTTCAAAAAACTCTAAAGGGTTCATCAAACAGGACTTTCCAAGCACAAAGCCACACTGACTCCTCCTAATCAGACTCTGCCTATCCAAATGCTGGTAGATCCTGTCCCTCAGAATTCCCTCCAGTAACTTCCCCACCACTGACGTCAGGCTGACCGGCCCTGGTTTCTCCTCGCTACCTTTTTTAAACAATGGAACAACATTAGCCACCTTCCAGTCTTTGGGAACATCACCAGTGGCTAACGATGAAGCAAAAATCTCTGTAGGGGCCTCTGCAATTTCTTCTCTAGCCTCCCACAAAGTCCGAGGATACAATCGGTCTGGCCATGGGGACTTATCCACCTTAATGTGCTGTAAGGCTGCTCCCTGGTTATACGAATGTTCTCCTAAACACCTCCACTAATTTTCCTTATCTCTTGAGCAACCATGATTTTCTCCTCAGTAAACACTGATGACAAATATTCGTTAAAAATCCTGGTTAAATTCTCGTGTTTGAATGATGGACGTGTTCTGTATAAATGGATTGGGGAGAGTGATAGAACTGTTTTCGGGAAATGTCATTTCAAGTCATAAAACACAGAAACAGGTCCTCCTGAGAGTCTGAAGCGACCATCCCACACTAATCTCAGCCTGTTCTCCCCACATTCCTGTCAACTCTTCCCAGGTCCTACCACTCACTTAACCACCTGGGACAATTTACAGTAGCACCCGGAAGAGACCGACGCAATCACAGGGAGTACATGCAGACTCCACATAGACAGCAGCAGAGGGCAGGATTGAACCTGAGCCGCTGGAGCTGTGGCAGTATCTCCACCAGTTGCTCACTGTGCTGTTCCGAAAGAAATGGGGCTGATTTTAGAGCATGGTGAAGAACAAAGCATTCTTACCTCCTACAACATTGCCAAGTTAAGGATGCCTGTACCAGCTACTTCCCTCCATCTTTCTTGCCCTTTACACTGAATCCTTTTTAAGCACCCATGTGTTGGCACCTGTCACCAAGTCCTTCGATGGTGTTGCATTTAAAGCATCAGTAAGGTGAAAGGAAGTTAAGAACTGGCTCTATTTAGTTTAGGTACGACGGGGCAGGGACTTTGTTTCTTGCTTAGCATGCATTGGATTCCCAGGGTGCACCTTGCTGAGATGAGTTAGATGCAGGGTCATGAACATAGAATCAAAGAATGCCATGACACAGAAGGAGGCTTATTTGGCCCATCAGATCTATAGCAGCAATGAGAATGCCTACCCATCTGTTCTGGATGGACAATCAGGTTAGTTTTCCCTAGTAGTTTAAAGTTTCTAATTCGTATCTCCCCTTAAAACTGAAGCAAAGCACTTATATAGTATTAATAGCATTCACTAAGAATCCACTATGAGCTTGCTTCCTTCATTTCCTAGTATCTTTACCCACGCCTTGCTCGTCCTTCCTTTTCCAACATTCTTTCTCATGCTCCCACTTTAATCTTATTATTATTTCAACGGGTTTCTCTTTCATTTTTATTACCTGTTCTCGCAGCACTAAGTTCTTCTTTATTTTCAAATTAAATGTTACCTCTGCTTTTATCCATGGAATTCCAATCTTTACTGCATTCCTTTTCTCATTACTGGATGTGCAAGATTTATAACCATTGCATTTTGCGTTTAAATATTTCAAATTGATGATTTTTTATTTCTGTCTACCATTTTTCAATCCCCTGGGTCTGGGACCATTCCTTGCGATCTTGTTAAAATTTCCCATTTTCCAGTACTTATCTTGTACTTGACCTTTCACTCCTCCACTCTTGCATTGAATATCGTCCTATCACCCAGTTCCCAATTACTCTCACACTTTTAGCTTCCTACAGTTTTACTATGTATTCTGGGACACAACTGCTTGATGCTTCGCTCTTTGTTGGAATGGGGACACATATGTTTTGTAGAAGTATATCAGAGGAAAATCCAGGAAGGGTCTGTGGAAAACAGTTGAAATTACTGTGAAGCTTTCAGATGTGTTATTGTTTCACAACCGTTAAGTAATGTATTAATCGGCTATTGTACAATTAGTTTATCACTATGTGAATTGGCTTCTGTGTAACTACTTACATGTAAATAAATTCACATTTTGGTTTCAGCCTGAGTATTATGGACTGACAACCTTTTAATTGTGGATTTAAATTAAAAGTATTGGGAGAAAGCTTCAGATGTGTTGAACTTTTTATTCTATGGCTTAAATCAAGAAAGGGTGAACAATAAGGGAAGGAGATTGAGTGCATATTGCTGCTTAATTAACAAGCCCACTTTTATTCATATTTCTACTTTTAAACCTAGCTGCAGCTGATTTTGTGTCCTTGTTGTGGTCACTAATGTACTAACTTGCTCCTTCATGTGTTCTGACTGATATTTCAACATTTTCATCCTTTCTTTCAAACCCTTTGATGTCTTGTTCCCACCACCCCACTAATTTCCTCCAGTCTTACAATCCTCCGAGATTTCTACAATCCTCAAATGCCGGCTTCTCGCTCGAGTACGAGTTCCATTTGTCTACCATTGGTAAGTATAGCTTTAATTGCCTGGGCCCTAAGCTCTGGAACTCTCCACTCTCCAGCCCTCTTTCCTGCATTAACAGGCTCCTTAAAACCTACCTTCCTGTTGCATTCATTCCATGGAGATGATATTGGAAATGAAACAAACATCATGTGTCCAACATATGATGTTCCTCAACCCCCACTCAGGAGAACTGAGCACAAGGTCTAGGCTGATGCCCCAGGGCAGTTATAAAGAAGTGCAGCACTGTCAATGGCAATGATTCAAAGAACAGCAAAGTATCCTCACCAAGATTTATCCCTTGATGAAGAGCTGAGATGGATTATCTCCTTGCTTTTATAAACAAAAAGATCTCCTTACACAGTGAACTGATAACCAAAGCACAGAGGCTGCTATTTAACTTGGTACCTTCTGTGACTCTGGAGACACATCATCCATGCCGTTAACCTGTTCTCCAAAAAGCTGGAATAATGATGTTGGTACAGATGTAGTTGCATTCAACTTGATTGTTAAGAAAATAGAGCACACAGCATTGATAAGACAAGATAAGATATCTTTATTAGTCACATGTACATCGAAACACACAGTGAAATGCATCTTTTGCGTAGAGTGTTCTGGGGGCAGCCCGCAAGTGCCGCCACACTTCTGGTGCCAAAATAGCACGCCCACAACTTCCTAACCCATATGTCTTTGGAATGTGGGAGGAAACCTGAGCGCCCGGAGGAAACCCATGCAGACACGGGGAGAACGTACAAACTCCTTACAGACAGTGGCTGGAATTGAACCCGGGTCTCTGGCGCTGTAATAGCATTACGCTAACCGCTACAGGATCTGAAAAAAATAAACATGTTACTCCTCTTTCCTTTACACTTTAACATGACACTGGAAGCCTTGTAAGGGGAGGGGGGTTGTTCATGGGACAGATAAAGGCCAGCCAGAGAGGGGATTCATATGTCCAGGCTTTGCTACATGAACTAATGGCTGTCTATGGTGGCAATGACATAGCCAAGCAAGAAGACTTGTTGCATGTTTAAGGTCAGAGGAGGAAAGTATAGGGGAGATGTCAGAGGTAGGCTTTTTACACAGAGAGTGGTGGGTGCTTGGAACACACTGCCGGGGTGGTGGTAGAGGGTGATACAATATGGAAATTTAAAAGACTCTTAGATAGGCACATAGATGTAAGAAAAATGGAGGGTTATTGGCTGTGCAGGAGGGAAGGGTTAGATGGATCATAGAGCAGGTGTCTATATAGGTCAGCCCAACATTGTGGGCCGAAGGGCCTGTACTGTGCTGTGCTCTACTGTTCTATGTTCTATGTACCAAGATATCATGAAAAGCTTTTGTGTGCATGCCATCCAGACAGATCATTCCATACATAGGTATGGTAGTACAAAAGGAAGAAAAAACAGAATACAATATATAGTGTTACAGTTACAGAGAAAGTGCCGTGCAGTTTGACAAGTAAAGTGCAAGGGACATGACGAAGTAGATTGAGAGATCAAGAGTTCATCCTTGGCGTATAAGAGGGCTGTTCAAGAGTTTGATATATGCAACCACCCTCCACTCTCTGCATTTTTTTCTGGATTGCTCTGACTGAGAGAAGTTGCTGTAGTTTGCTTCCCCTGTTTTTAAGTGGACTGTTTACTATACAATGGACTGTTTTCTTTGAGTCATATTCCCTTCAACTGATTGGGTGAAATTGTGTTGGCAATAAATGCACTGCAATCTAAAGTGGAAAACAGCTGGGTCATGGGCTTCCAACCATCCCCATCCATTGTCTGATAATCTGATTTGGGTGGTACCAGACCAGCAGATTTCCAGACTATTAGAATGCACTCCTCTTAATATTCCAACCCACTTGTGGTCCACTTTTTTGTTGTATGGTACACGATAGTTATGGTAAATTTTCCAAGGAAGCTGATCAGTTTAAAGGGAGTGGAAATTGGGGCTCCAGTGAATATAAAGGGAGAGCAGGAAATGGGGTCCAGGTGAGCGTAAAGGAAATGGGACACTGGTGAACTTAAAGGGAGAGTGGAAAACAGAGCCCGCTGATCCAGATCCCAATCCATTGGGATTTCTGGACAGTCAGATCCTGGGCTATTGGAGTTTTACTGTGGTTTATTTTTCTGGTGATGAATTTACAAGGAACAGAACAAGTATGAGATGATTCAAGGGAATTTGGATGAAAAGTCAAGCTGAATGGCAGAATTGGACTCAGTCAATCATTCCCGAATTTGACACTGAACAGACGCAGCTGAAAGATGGAGCGTAAACAGGCAAATTGACTCACCCTCTGATGTAAAAGCATCACTCAGGAGCAGCACACAGACATTACTGCATTCAAGTTGATGGAGAAGAAAATAAAGCCCACAGAACTGACAATCCAAGCCTTTGACAGAGCAAATCTATTATCTCTTTCCCCTTTACACTTTTGCCAAGAACCTGGAAAGATTTCAGTTTCTCAGCTGCTAGAGCAGAGTCCAGGGATTACACTGTCCATTTCCATCACCTTAATGTGTCCTTCATGCTCTCCTTTCTCGTTACAAGTAGAAAGATATCTTTACATGGTGCACTGATAACAAAGCATTGGGGCTGTTTTTTAACCTATTCTGTGCACTCAATCACCAGAAAACTGCCTCAAATATTTTCTTCCTGACTCTGGAGAAGCATTGCCCATTCCTTTATCCTGTCATCTAGAAAGCTGGAATGATGATAGACCAAATCTGCCACATCAAACCAAAATCAGCAATGTAAATATAAAGCATGTTTCAAATGTTTCAAGGGCCCTTCACAGAAGCATTAAAAACAAAATTTGATTACCAGCTAATAGCCTGGCCAGTGACAGAGATCCTTGTATCTTCTTTATCTGCAGGCAAGGAGCCAGAAGAATGTAGAACAGCCAGTGTTGTTCCTTTGTTTAAGAAGGGCAACGGGAAGAAACTAGGAAATTATAGGCTGGTGAGCCTTACATCAATGGTAGGGAAATTATTGGAGAAGTATAAGCAGAGGTTAGACAAGCTTGGAATGTTTTGTCTGGAGCTTCAGAGGCTCAGAGGCAACCTAATAGAAGTATATGAAATTATGAAAGACATTGAGATGATAGGTAGGCAGAGTCTTTTTCCCAGCGTGGAAATGTCAAATACTAGAGGGCATAGGTTTAAGGTGAGAGGGGAAAAGTTTAAAGGAGACTTGCATGGCAAGATTTTTTACACAGAAAGTGGTAGGTGCCTGGAACATGCTACCAGCAGAAATGGTAGAAGCAGATACAATAGAAATGTTTTGGAGGCATTTAGACACACACATGAAGAGGCAGGGAATAGAGGGATACAGACACTATAAAGGCAGATAGGTTTAGTTAAATTGGCATCATGATTGGCACAGATATGGTGTACTGAAAGGCCCAAAATATCTGCACTGACTATTAAACTAAACGCATCCTGTGCTGTACTGTTCTATGTTCTATGAGGTACATTTTAAGGAGTAGCTCTAAAGAACAAAGAGAGGTGGGGCCATTTGGGGATGGATGTCCAGGTTAGGGTGTTGACAGCCGAAGAACAGTCAGCATTGGTTGAACAACAAAATTTTGAGCTGCAAAAGAGGTTGATACTGGAGAAGTACCAAGATCTTAGACTGTTATATGATTCAAGGAAATGCAAAGGCATCAAGTGATTTTATGCACAGTTTATGTGCAACTATATTCCACTGACTGAATCCTACTGGAGAAATTACCTAGTTCATACTGGGTGAAGTTACTGTTAAATTCCAGTATCTGAGAGAGAGAGAGGATAGATAGATAGATAGATAGATAGACAGACAGACAGACAGACAGACAGACAGACAGACAGATAGATAGACAGACAGATAGATAGATAGATAGATAGATAGATAGATAGATAGATAGATAGATAGATAGATAGATAGATAGATAGATAGATAGATAGATAGATAGATAGATAGATAGATAGATAGATAGATAGATAGATATTGCGACAGGGAGGGCCAACGTCAGCCAGTGTTCCAGGGTCTGCTTGTTCACTGATAGAAAGCACATGAGCATGGACACATAGTGAATTATGAATCAGATGACACTGTCGAAGGCAGATAGGTGGCCTTTATCCATCAAGTATTTGCAGTCAAAATCTCCATAACAGGGAGGAAGAGAAAAGGAAACAAAATAAAATGATCCAACACTGAAAACAGTCTTCTCTCCCACAAGGGTATCTTGAAATGATGATGGTAATGTAGCTGGCATGCTGCACTCAAAGTATGAGCCACATTCAATGGCAATCTTCTGGTTGTTTCAGAACACATCAAGTGCCTTTCTTTTAACCTTCAGAAGAGGCAGGGACCAAATATTGGCTGTAGCTCAGTCCAAGCATGATCATCTCTGATTAAGAAGGCAGTGGTTTTCAGTTCCAGTCCAGGATCTTCAGCACAGAGTATCTAGATTGATACTTTGGTCTGGTACTAAGGAAATTCTGTACTGTCTGTTCTGTAACTTTTGGATGAAGTAAATAACTGAAGCTTTGTCTACTCTGTCAGGTGGATATAAGATCCCCTGGTGCTATTTTGAAGAAGACCCGGAAAGACTCCCTGGTGTTTTGGCCAATACATATCACTGAAACAACACCACAGAGGCAGATTTTATTATTAATTTGCAAGGTGTGGATATCACTTCATCACTGATGGCCCCTTAACTGAGAAGTCAGTTAATAGTCAACAACCTTGATGGTGTTGTAGACAGTCAAGGAGAGAAGAAAGAGTTAAATGGAATAATTGAAAACAACAAAAGACACTTGGTCAGTATGAAGCTGAAGGGATGATGTGAAGTGGGGTTACGCTGACATTTGAACATTTGGTTAGTGTCAACGTGGGAATGTAACTGCAGTAATTTTCCACTGAAGACAATTTTACAGTGCTGTGTTTTCCTCCGCTATTCCTGATGCCGAGAGACACAGACAATTTCAAGATACTATGTACCAGGGAGAGTTTTGTACAAGTCTGGACTCTGATAACTGTGGACCAGGTGGCTTGGGTGATTATGGGGACCAGCAAGAATTTGAAAGTTTTTAACAAGTACATATATGGAAAAGGTGTTGACTTTAGTTATATAATAGGCTATAAAATCAAAGCAAATCTGAAAAGTTTACAAAGGACTGTATAAAAAGGTGCCTCATGAGATGATTGATAGCAATAACTTCAGAGACCAACAATTGCAGAAGTCCACAAGTCTCTGATTTGGAGAAGAGCTCATCACTTGGCCAGGTTCATCTGGAGCAAGTAATATCTGAATAGACAATGAATTTTGGAGGTTGTGAAACTGCTAAAAGAGTTGTGTGATCAAAGAGTTAATTAAGTTTATTTTGGTACTATGGAGTGAATCTTTGTTTGAACTAGCTGTGATTAATAAAGAAATACAGTTAATGGGCAAAGTCATTGTCTGATGTGGTTTGTCATGTGCTGCATTTAGTTTGGTATAATTGGAAACAGTGTCAGGAGTCACATATAGTCCACACAGGGTAAAGGTTTCCTTCCCTGAAAGGCATTAGTAATGGCAATCCAATAATTTCAGCACCACCATTATTGAGTTTTGTTTTAAATTCCAAATTTATCCAACTGCTCAAGTTTAAATTGCTGAACTTCAATTGTGGGATTCAAACTCACACCATTGGATTATTGCTCTCAGCTTCTCAATGCTAATTTGGTAGCCTAACCTAACTCCCAAACCCCTGGCGTACCATTGTTCATTAAAACCTTTCTCCTGCTACTAGCTTTCCTTGCACAAATTGACTGTCGCACCTCCTACATTGCAATGGTAATTATATTGCAAAGGTTGTTAGTTAGCTGTAAGGTGTTTAGGGATACATGTGGCTGCAAAAGGTGCTATAGAAATGCAAGCTTTTCTCTTATATCATTGGAGAAAGAGGAGTCAGAGCAACAAATTAAGACAATGATATAAGCATCTTCACCTGATCGTTTCTCTGTTCCAGGAAGTATAATTGCAACCACTTTTCTGATCGTGTAAAACAAGAGTGAATTGGTAGCTGGTAATACTCACTCATGATTTTCATTTCCATTGAGATCAAAGTCTAAAGCTAAAATTACACACACCTTTTTACCACCGCAATAGTCTCTGATCTTCAAGTCAAATTCTCAATAAGAACTTTACAAACAGCAGCACACAAAGGAGCTGGAGCAACTCAGTGAGTCAGGCAGCATCTATGGAGGGAAATGGGCAGTCGACATTTCGGGTCGAGACCCTTCACCGGGACTGGAAAGAGGGGAGGTAGCCAGTATAAAAAGGTGGGCGGAAGGGGTGGCGGGTGATAGCTGGATCCAGGTGAGGGGGGGGGTGTGACAGGCAGGTGGGCAGGCACGGTAGTGTAGCGGTTAGCGTAATGCTGTTACAGCACCAGCGACCCGGGTTCAATTCTGGCCTCTGTCTGTAAGGAGTTTCTACGTTCTCCCCGTGTCTGCGTGGGTTTCCTCTGGGTGCTCCGGTTTCCTCCCACATTCCAAAGACATACAAGTTAGGAAGTTGTGGGCATGCTATGTTGGTACCGGAAGCGCGGCGACACTTGTGGACTGCCCCCAGAACATTCTATGCAACAGATGCATTTCACTGTGTGTTTCGATGTACATGTGACTAATAAAGATATTAATCTCGATCTTAATATTGGAATTATCATTGGACTGCTGAATTACACAACAACCAACTGGTAGCAGTTAAAGAATGTCAATGGAACTCTAAATATTTCAGTTTCTTTGTGGTTGTTTTCGATTTATTTTACATTTGAATCAACTTGTATTTGTTCCCTCTGATTTAGTGGTCTGGATTGTATTGGATTAGACCTGCCCCTCACACCCACCACCCCTATCCCCACCACCATGGCTACAATAACCTTTTGTAGCTGTTTGAAAAAGAAGCATTTCACTGTGAGTTTCGATGTACATGTGACTAATAAAGAAATCTTATCTTATGATGGAGGGAGGTGTTAGGTAGAAATGACAAAGGGCTGAAGAAGATGGACTCTGATAGGACAGTGGACCATGGAATAAAGGGAAGGTGAGGAGGGGAACCAGAGGGGGGAAAGTGTAGGTGATGGGCAGGCCAAGAGGGTGGTGGGGAGGAAAGAGATGGGATGATGGGGGCCAGTGGGATAAGGAAAAAAGAGAAAAAAAAGGACAGAGGGGAGGGGTTGCCAGAAGTTAGAGAAGTCGATGTTCATGCCATCAGGTTGGAGACTACCAAGGTGGAAGATGAGGTACTGGTCCTCTAATCTGCGTCTAGCCTCAACTTGGCAGGAGAAGAGGCCGTGGACAGACATGTCGGTGTGGGGATGGGAAGTTTGAATCAACATGTTGGCCACTGGGAGGTCCCGGATGGTACGGCGGACAGAGTGAGGTTCCCAGCATTCGCAGTCTCTTAAAACATAGAACATTACAGCACAGTACAGGCCTTTCGGCCCACGATGTTGTGCCGACATTTTATCCTGCTCTAATATCTATCTAACCCTTCCCTCCTACATAGCCATCCATTTTTCTATCATTCATGGGTCTTTCTAAGAGTTTCTTAAATGTCCCTAATGTATCTGCCCCCATAACCTCTGCAGGCAGTGCGTTCCACGCACCCACCACTCTCTGCGTAAAAAACTTACCCCTGACATCCCCTTTGTACCTTCCTCCAATCACCTTAAAATGATGCCTCCTCGTGTTAGCCATTTTCACCCTGGGAAAAAGTTTCTGACTGTCCACTCGATCTATGCCTCTTATCATCTTGTACACCTCTATCAAGTCACCTCTCATTCTCCTTTTTTCCAAAGAGGAAAGCCCTAGCTCACTCAACCTATCCTCATAAGACATGCTCTCCAATCCAGGCAGCATCCTGATAAATCTCCTCTGCACCCTCTCTAAAGCTTCCACATCCTTCCTATAATGAGACAACCAGAACTGAACACAATACTCCAAGTGTGGTCTAACCAGACTTCTATAGAGCTGCAACATTACCTCGCGGCTCTTGAACTCAATACCCCGACTAATGAAGGCCCACACACCATATGCCTTCTTAACAACCCTATCAACCTGTGCGGCAACCTTGAGGGATCTATGGACATCGACCCCAGGATCCCTCTGTTCCTCCACACTGCTTAGAGTCCTGCCATTAACCTTGTATTCTGCCTTCAATCTCCCAAAGTGTATCACTTCACACTTTTCCGGGTTGAACTCCATTTGCCACTTCTCAGCCCAGGTCTGCATCCTATCAATGTCCTGTTGTAAGCTACAGCAACCTTCTACACTATCCACAACACCATCAACCTTCATGTCATCTGTAAACTTCAACATCCTTATCCAAGTCATTTATAAAAATCACAAAGAGCAGGGGTCCCAGAACAGATCCCTGTGGAACACCAGGGTCTTGTGTCTCCATTTTACAAACAGCAGGATGTGTGAAGCATACTGTATATCTTCTTTTATGGTCAATAGTTCAGTTTCTTAACTGTCTAACAGTTCTAGTACTGTTCAGTGGCTCATTTTGATCATTTTAAATACATGATAAGCTGAAGTTAATGCAAAAGTCTTTACAAAAAAGAAGCCAAAGAAATAAATGGCTGGATGATAGCTTAATCTAATAAGACCTGTTAACTGTTAACAGGGAAAGAGACCAGTCCCTCTTCAATGGTAAAGGGTTTGTACAGTAGCAAATTGGTTACATTATCATTAAGTTATATTATATGTACCTAGAGCCTTAGATGTTTGATCAAAGCAGCTGTGGAACTTAAATTCAAGTAATTGAATAAATTTGAAATGGAAAGCTAATGGCAACTGTAAAGCCACCAGATTTGTGTACAAACCCCTTTGGTACACTAATGTCCTTCCTTGTCCAACCTGGGTAAATGTATCTCCAAACCAAGTATTATGCTTAACTCCTCACAGCCCTCTGCATTGGCCTGGGCAGTCATTGGCCTGGGCAGTCAAAGGGCAATCAGGGATGGACAATGGGCAGAATCAGGCTCACTTCTGCCGGTGGTTCCACAGGGAGTAACTGGCAACATCTTCCTCGTGAGTCAGTTCAATCCCGGCATGCCTATTGAAACATGGAAAACCTGGTTCAATAAATGCTGATCCTGTCATCACTGTCCACACCCTGTGAGAGAACAAAAGGGAAAACACAGCCTCTTCCTTGCTTTCTAGGAGGAAATATTGTGTAAAATTGCTGGGGTTTGTCTTTTTATAGATCCTTGAAGCAGACAGAAGCTCAGAAAGGTGAGGAGTGATGTATTTGTGCTGCTTTTCTGCCTCAATGCAGCCTTTATGAGTCATGGCAAATTTAGTATAAATCCACTTTGACAAAAGGTTTGGCAGTGGATAGGGGAGAGTGGTTACATCTTTAGAGTACTTGTGTTCCTTCGAGCTCCTCAGCTCAAAGCTATGATAGGTGACAGCTGCAAAGTATTACAGTTGAAGATTACGTTGTCAAGGAGAATGTCAGAGAAAAGGGATGTTTCTAATTATGGCAGGTTTTAATGAGCTCAAAATTAAGTGGAGTACTTGTGATGAACATCAGGTGGGTGGGGGACTGGAGGGGAGGGGTTGGATGTTGGGGCAGATGGGTGGGCAAAGTCATCAATACTCTAGCAAAGAAGTGGTTCTTGACAAGTATTACTCAAAGTTATGCAGGATAAGACTTCACAGAAGAAATTCAGAGATTAGACTCCACATGAGCATTAATGAGAATTATAACTGGATATGGTAACAGAATGGTAAATTTACTGGAATAACTTTTAAACCAATAATACTGAGATGCAAGTTCAAGTCCCAGCAC
Organism: Pristis pectinata; assembly: GCF_009764475.1. Classification (NCBI taxonomy): domain Eukaryota; kingdom Metazoa; phylum Chordata; class Chondrichthyes; order Rhinopristiformes; family Pristidae; genus Pristis; species Pristis pectinata. Next base: position 11,847,354 of record NC_067412.1, on the reverse strand, counting down.
AGTAGCTGTTGTATTTTAAATGTGGTTAATTAAGTCGTTCTGGAATTAAAACAAAACTAGTGTCAGTGATGGTGAATTGAGCGTGTTGCTGAAAAGTGCATCTGGTTCACTAATTTCCTTCAAGGAAGGCAATCTGCTACCCTCACCTGGCCTGGTAAATATGTGACTCCAGACCCACAGCACTGTGTCTAATCATTCCACCTCTAAAACAGTCTGGTGAAACACTCAAATAGACATTAAATGCTGGCGACACAAGAGACTGCTGATGCTGGAATCTGGAGCAACACACAAGATGCTGGAGGAACTTGGCAGGTCACGCCACCTCTATGGAGGGAAATGGACAGTTGACATTTTGGGTTGAGACCCTTCATCTGGACTCTTAATGCTTAATGCTGGCCTTTGCAGGCAGTGCACAAATCCCTTGAACATACTTTATTATAGAGCATGTACTAGCGAATGGTGGTCTAATTTATAGCAGAGGGATGGGTATATTTGAAGAGAAAAACAAAACAGTTGCAAATTGAAACTGTAAAAAATTAAAAATGTTTACGGAGAGAGTTCAGATTAAATCCAAAATCATTTCATGCTGACAACAGGATAATAGCAAAGCCTAAGGTTAAATAATAACATTAGTGTGCATAAAATTGAAGTGAAAAGATCTGAAATGAGTTAGGAAAATGAAAAAAAACAAAATCAATTTGAGGATCTAGAATGCTTTGCCTCAAGTATGTCAGGTATAAAGGTAACAGTCAACAACGAAGCTGGATGACTGGAAATATAAAGCTGAAAGAAAGGAATATAGTAAATTTCCAACAACCACAAATGGAATAAGGGAAACACATGCAGAGAGCTTCTTAGTAAAGGTTATATAGGAACATAGGTACTGTTGATGGGATCACAAAACAGAGAAGGAGGTCAGGCTACACAGAGTGGTGAACTTGGGCCAGTTCCGTCACAGGTATTGGTCTCCCCACCATCGGGGACATCTACAAGAGGCAATGTCTCAGGAAGGGGACATCCATCATCAGGGACCCCCCACCATCCAGGCCATGCCCTCTTCTCGGTGCTGCCATCAGGCAGGAGGTACAGGAGCCTGAAGACCCACACCTCAAGGTTCAACAACAGCTTCTTCCCCACTGCCATTAGGTTCTTGAACCAACCTGAAAAACCTTAATACTACCTTGGACTGTATTTTCTTTTTCTCTCAACTTGCACTAGTACCCTTATGTTTATTTTGTCATGTAAGTTACATATAAATTATGTTAATTTAAATTTGTCCTCGTCTTGTAATGTACCGTGCAGCTGCTGCTGTAAAAAGCTAATTTTCACGGCATTTATACCCTGCGTATCCATGCTGATGACAACAGTAAACTTGAACTTGAACTAGCTCATTGTGATTGTGATACCTCTGTGAAAGAGAGTGTGAGAGAATTAATATTGCACTTTTCATAGTCTCTGTACGCCTGAAAGCCCTTGCAAGACAAGGTAGTCTCTGATGTAACATAGACTGTAGTTAATTTACACACAGGAAACTCCCATAAATAGCTCTAAGGTAATAACATGATTATGATCTGGATGTTCCACTTAAAAGCTTATTATTCTGCTTGGCTACACAACTGGCTTGGAAGTTCTGGCAGGGTAATTTCCTTTTTTTTTGATTCAATTGCGTTGATTTAATTGTAATCAATTGTTTTGAACTGTTTCCTGGTGCTTACACATGGTTATCATTTCTTGTACCCTTCTAAAGGAATTTGAAACATTTCAATCTTATTCATGCTTACCGGGATTTGAATATTTTCAAATACTTGTGGATGTCAGAGTCTTTCAACCTGTTTGACAGCTGTGACAATGTAATCCTGGAGGAATGGCTTAACCTGTACTCGAAGCTGTTCTGGGAGGAGAGGCTGTCAGTTTCCATCAAAAAGGCTGTCTCAGCAGTCAGGCTTTGGTTTCCTGTCTTCCTGGTTAAAGAGTGCGCCTGGGGATTGGTCAAACGTGTGAGCAGACTTGAAGAGCGAGGGACCAAGGAGCTCCGGAATCTCACCGATCAGCGAAACATCACTGAAACTGAGTCATTCTGTTTTGGTGAAGTTGGCCGGGCTATCCAATTGGTCCCATTCCCTTCTTTCCCCATTGTCCTGTAGATTCCTCCTTTTCCAGGACCTGACCATTTCCATTTTGGCTGTACTTTCCACTTCGTAGCAAATCAGGCTTGGTTTTATAACAGATCATTGCCAAAGAGAAACTCTCTTTATTTCTTGCCAATGTTTTGTCAATGATTTTAAAATTGAGCGGATTGAAATGGACCAAAAATAACTAACCTTTGGTCATCCTAGCAGTGACATGATACAAGACTGGAGTTCTTGATTACACAGTCTAAAAGTGGGGAAATCCCATTGGAGAAGAGTTTTGAGAACTATAATTTCAAGATCGTCTGTACTTTCCAAAACATTGCTACACTTAGCACAAGCCAAATATTCATTTACAATTTCCTAAAATATGATACTTTTGGAGTTGGAAGTATATTACAAGCTGCAGAGCTTTGTTAATAGCCTCTTTGTCTAATGCAGATACAAGTCACCAGAATGTAAATTTATGGAATTTTTAAAAGTGGATGATGTATCCTCCTGATTTTACAAGCAGGCTCTTGTTATTGTACAAAGTATACTTCTGAAAAGAATCCAAGACTAGTGTACAATATTCTAAAACAGCAAGATGTGCTTGTGGAAGTGAAAAATTCTTAGGTCCAGAATTTTTGTCAGTCAGTTGGGACTATCAACACCACAATGGAAATATGACATTAATTATAACATTGAACTTCATGAAGATAAAGGTTATCCCAGAGGCTGAACAAATATTTGTGCAGATTGGTATGGCTTTATCCAATGGTCTCCAACCCTGAAATCGCAACTCAATTTGTGCTGCAAAGACAAAATAAGATTGCTTTGCAAAGACTGTAATTCATATACACTGGTTCTATTATATGTACTTATGACATGTTGACTTTACCATTTTGGGCTCTGCAAAGTATTTGTAATGTCTAAGTGGACAAAATAAAATTGCTTTGCAAAGACTGTAATTCATATACACTGGTTCTATTATATGTACTTATGACATGTTGACTTTACCATTTTGGGCTCTGCAAAGTATTTGCAATGTCTAAGTGGGGTCATAGTGAGGAAAAGATGGGAAAGCACCTGCACAATCAAGTGGAAGAGGGAGGTTGCAGGCTCTGTCCATGATTTGAGCTTGCTTAGCGGCCAAACTGAGTAATTTGCAAGTTGTATACGTGCTTATTATAAATACTTATTAACAACATTGTAAACCTGATGGTGTTGCTTTGTAGCTCTTGTTGAGAAACAGCTGGTGCCTTGCCTTCACCCTCAGTCTTCAGGAAGGACTGGGGACTGAGTGATGCATTACTCGACACTGTCGGCCTGGAGGGAGGATCTGCTTCACTCCCTCTCACTCCAACACTCAGCTTGATACAGCCACGAGAGCAGGACCCAGAGCCCTAGAGACTGACTCCAACTGGCAGGGTAGGCCAACTCCCCTAAACTTTCACATGCAGTCCACTGTCCCTAACAAATTGTCCCACTCTTTGATGGTCATTGACCCCTGACCTTGGTCTGTGCACAATCCCTGGAATTGCCTGGTATGGCAATTCCAATGCACAGGAATGCACGAGGCTGCAGAGAGTAGTTGACACAGCCTGGTCCATCATGGGCATAGCCCTTGCCACCATTGGAAGCATCTACATTAGATGCTGCCTCAAGAAGGCAGCATCTATCATCAAGGATCCCCACCATCTGGATCATGGCCTCTTCTTGCTGCTACCATCGGGCAGGAGGTACAGAAGCCTGAAGTCTCACACCACCAGGTTCAGGAACAGCTATTTTCCTACAACCATTAGATTCTTGAACTTACCTGCACAACACTAATCCCATCTCAGCAACAGAACACTACAGACCACCTCTTACACTACCATGGACTTGTCTCTGATTGTGTTTTTATTTCACTAATTTCTGGTTTTGCACAGTCTTTTCTTCACCATCTTGTATAACGTGTATACATTTTATACATAATTTACGTTCTTTGTGTTGTCTGAAGCTACGAGCCTGTGACGCTGCTGCAAGTGAGTTTCTCATTGTACCTGTACCTCACCATACTTGTGCATACGACAATAAACTCAACTTGACGTTCCGCTTTGCCTCACTGCTGCTGTCTCTACATTGTCTCAATATCTCTCCAACTAGTGTTTGTGTGTATATGTGAGCATGAGTCTGTATGTGCGTTAGAGGCAGTCAGTACGAGTGACGGATGGAGAGTCGGCGTGTGTGGGAGGGTAAGTGAGACAGCCCTGGCCACTGATGACCTAAACAATTTCAGCAGGGGCCTCACAACATTTCAGAAGTACCCAGACAAGTACTTCAATTGCCAAGGTGTAGAAGGCCACAAACCAAGTGCTGGTAAATGGGATGAGTATAAATGGGTCCTCGATGGTCGGCATAGACACAGCGGGCTGAAGGGCTTGTCTCTGTGTTTTATGACTCTGTGACGCTATCAGAGGGAGAAAACTTGCCTATGGTCTACTGGACACTACTGGCTGCTCACAGCTTCACTGGTTCGACACATGGAACACCTTGTGAAGACTGTACCCTAGTGCCAACTCAGGAACCCCATGCAGAGTGAAAGAGAGCCAAAGCTCCAACATGGTGACAAGGAAGTGCAACATCAAAGAAATTCAGCTATCGCACAGAGAATGGGAAGAACTATGCCCACGAGCCCTCACTCCGGAGAAGCCAGACCAAGAGCCACCAGAGAGCACAGGTTGACGCCATAGTGCTCCAAGAAAGAGAACATGATCCTCCCACACCGTGGCAACTGGCCTTCTACACACTCTGGAAAGACTTGATGCTTGTGTAGGTCATTCTTCTCAACCACCGCTGGCAGGCAGCACTTACTGACTGACCTTTGTGGCTGGGCTTCAGTGGAAGATAATGCGAGGAGATCTGTGCAACGGATACAGTGAGAAGAGTATACTTCAGTGAGAAGAGTATACTTCAGTGAGGAGTCAGATTTCAGGTGAGGTTCTGATGAAAGGTTATTGACCTGAAACATTAGCTCAGTTTTATTTCTCCACAGATGCTGACTTACCTGTTGATGATCTCCAGCATTTTCTGTTTTTATTTTATATTTCTGGTGATTTATGCAGTAGATACAATTTGAGGTTCAATGGCTTTGGTGGGATGGATATGTCTCGGGTGATTTACAACTGTAAAAGCAATTCAGAAGTTGAGAAGTTCATGAAGTATAAGGAGGTGAGCAAAGATCTTGTGATAAGTAATTTCTGAATAAACCACTTTAAGCTTTCTTCAGAATAAATTGTATTCACTGATCTGCCTCAAAGTATTTTCTTATTGATCGCCTAAAGTTGACTGCACTAATTAGAGTTGACAGCTTGATCACTGCTTTGACTGCACATCCTATTGGTTATTGGTGCCATCACGCATCATGCTATCAGCAGCACTTGAAGTGGCACATATCCAATGAGGGAGACGTTGGAGCAGCCTTCATGCATTGTTACTAAATGCAACCAGTCCTGAAGCAAAATTTATGATTCTTAATTTACTGATGGCATCAGCTGTAATGTACGAACAGGCAGACCTGGGGGAGGACAGAACATGGTTGAGAAGAATTTGCCAGCCCCATCAATTGTTCTGATATCATATAAATCTCTTGATATCCGTGACATCCCTGATGTTATGCGGCAAAATCATTCACTCTGCAATTTTGCTAATCTGCTGGACTGAGATTTCCATTTTCTTTCAATGATGTATTTCCTATGCACTAACCAGACAAAATGATTAGTGGGTTTCTCTTCACACAGAATAGTTTGGACTATTGCTCCTATATGATTGACCATTTTTCTTTACTGGTGACTTCATACCTTTAATTTCACTTCCGTGGAAAAAGTTGTTCACCTGTCTTAAAGTAATATCTACTGTCAAATCAGCAGGACATTGGATAACAATATAAATTAGAGGTGATTTTTTATAAAACCTGCTGTAAAGAGTATGAAAGCAGTTATCTTCATGCCTTACATATTTACAACTACATTGCTTGTACAATGGTCCCAGTTATATCTGTTTTCATTTGATATTTAAAAAAAATAGAGTGGCTTTCATTACTGTGGGACATCCTGAAGGAAGATAGGGTCAATGAAATACAGACCCTGATAAACTGACATGCTCAGGACTTTGGTGAGCAAAGACTTTCCAAACTATTGGATGTTATTCCTATTAATACCCCAATATGCTATAAATTTACTTTTTTTTAGATATTACACAGTATTATAATAAATTTCCCAGTGAACCTGGTGAAGTTAATGGGAGCACAGGAACCAGGGACCCCCTGATGTTCAGGGGCATGTGGGAACCAGGGACCCGTGAAGCTCAGGGGAGTGTGGGTACCAGGGACGTCCTGAGGTTTAGGGGAGTGTGGAAACCAGGGCCCCCCTGAGGTTCAGAGGAGTGTGGGAACCAGGGCCCATATGAGGTTCAGGGGAGTGTGGGAACCAGGGCCCACGTGAGGTTCAGGGGAGTATGGGAACCAGGGCCCTGGTCAGTTTCAGGGGAGTGTGGGAAACACCACCCAGTGAGCCAGATCCCGAGCCATCTGAATTTCTGAATTGTTGGCTGGTGCATTATCATTACTTTTGAAGTATAGTCACTGCCGTACATGGGAAACATAGCAGCTAATTTTTGTCCAGCAAGCTCCAACAGCAATGAAACAATGACCAGATTGCTTGAACTGGTGATGTAGGTTGGAGGTTTATCTCTAACCATTGACTCACTTGCTCATTTTTGAAATGGTGCGAATTTTTATATCCAGTATAGGGACAGATGGGTGCAGTTACTTGTGTGTTTCAGTTTAAAAGGGTGGGAACAATAATACTAATTATACAGTGGGGACTGGGTTGTAAGTAGCACTGTTTAAGTGAAACACAGAAGAGAAGGTGTCTAGCAACATTGACTGTGGAAGACCATTTAATTAACTTAATAACTTTTGGATTCCCTGTTAGGCTACATGTGGATATACGGGAAATCCAAAGTTACTGACAGCTTCATGGAATAACAAAGTTCAAGTCAAAATCGAGTTTATTGTCATTTGCACAAGTACATGTATGTACAGGTACAATGAAAAACTTACTTGCAGCAACATCACAGGCACATAGCATCATATAAGCAGCATTCACAAGTAAAACATAAATTATACACAATTTTTACAAGAAAGAACACAAATAGAACAAAAATAAAAGGAAGTCCATTTTAGTGCAATGTGATCAATGTGGTCACAGTGTTGCTAAACTGTAGTGATTAGGGTTTTGCCTGAATATGGATAGCTTTTCTGTTAGCCCAACCACAAAATTTGAGCTAATGTGGAAAGATAGAGGCTGATGTACTTTTGGACAAGTATTTGAGACCGGTATATTCGTAGATGTTATATTTAAGCTCTGTCACAAGAAGAGGTTATCAGGCAGACAGAGGAAAGGTTTCAAGGACGTGGTCATAGCATTCTTGAAAAATTACAACATCCCCACTGACTCCTCGGAATTTCTGGCCCATAACTACTCAAAGTGGAGAAGAAGCATTCAAGACAGCCCTGACAATCTTAAGTCCATGTGTCAGGAGCTCTGTACAAGCGGCGGAAGGAATGCACCATCTCACCTACCCCAGTCAGGCACCCCTTACCCCACCTGTGGAAGAGTCTGTGCTTCACATATTGGCCTCATTAGCCACTCAGAACCAACAAAACCAGAGTGAAATCAAGGCCTCCACCATCCTGAGGGACTGCCTAAGAAGAAGAAGAAATCTTTATTTATTTTCTAATATGCACCATTTTACTTCAAGTTTAGGAAAAGGAACAGTGTATTGGAGACAAAATTCATGAATTTGATCTTTGCTCTGATTTTGCCATTTTGATACCACTGTGCCTAGTGGGAGATTGTTGTTTTGAGTCATGTTCCTTTGCAATGCTCACACCAGGAATGTGAGGAATGTTGGATTAGATCAAACGAACAGCTGCTGATAAATTTGATGTTTCTCTGGTTTGAAGAATTCTGAGACATCTGACTGACTGAATGTGCTTAGCAATTTCCACCTGCCAGCTATTCCGGATCAGATGGCCAGCAGTCCTTATTGTTGAGCGATAATATGTTATTCACAACAATCCTTCTGCTTTGGAACAAAAATAATAAGCTTTTGAAAGCAGTGGAATGAATTGCATAGCTTGCTTAAAAAGCACATGGGATCCTTGGATTTATAACCAGGGGTAAAGGTGGTAAGATTAGGGAACCTTGGATGACAAAACACATTGAAGGTTTGCTCAGGATAAAAAACGGAAACATATGGCAGATATAGGCGTCTGCAATCAAAAGAGTATCTTGAGGAATATAGAGTGTGAGGGACAGAATTTAAGAAAGTAATTAGGAGGGAAAAAAGGCACTATTAAATGTCCTTAGCAAGTAAGATTAAGTAGAATCCCAAGACATTCTGTCAGTACACCAGGAGCAAGAGGATAGCAGGGAAAGAGTGGGTCCCCTTAGGGACCAAAGGGTAATCTATGTGTGGAGCAAGGCGATGTGGGCAAGGTCTAAATGAATACTTCTCATCTGTGTTCACCAAGGAGAAGGGCATGGAAGATAATGAGTTCATTGAGGGGTACATGGTTGATCTGTAGCAGGTAGGTATTAAAAAAAGTTAGATGTCATAGGATGCATACAGGTTAATAGATCCCCAGGGCCAGATGAGATCTATCCCAGGGTACTAATGATAACAAGAGAGGAGATATCTGGGGTCCTGATAGAGATTTTTGCATCTTCGTTAGCCACAGATGAGGTACCAGAAGACTGGATGATAGCTAATGTTGTTCCTTTATTAAGAAGGCCATCGGGGATAAGCCTGCAAAATACAGGCTGCTGAGCCTTACATCATAGTAGGAAAATTACTGGAAAAAATCTTAAGAGCTGGGATCTATGTACATTTGGAAAGGCAGGGGCTGATGAGGGATTCTCAGCATGGCTTTGTGCAAGGGAAATCCTGTCTCACTAATTTGATGGAGTTTTTTGAGGAGGTAACTAAGAAGATTGATGAAGGGAGAGTGCTGGATGTTGTCTGTATGGACTTCAGCAAGACATTTGACAATGTCCCACACGGTAGGCTGGTTTAGAAGGTTTAAGGCACATGAGATCAAAGGCGAGCTGGCTAATTGGATCCAAAATTGACTTGGTGAGAGGAGGCAGAGGGTTGTGGTGGAAGGATGCTTTTCTGATTGGAAGTCTGTGATCAGGGATCAGTGCCGGGACCCTTGTTGTTTGTGATATACATGTCAACGACTTCGATGTGCATGTGGGTTAGTAAGTCTGCGGATGATGCAAAAATTGGTGGTGTTGTGGATCGCGAGGAAGGGTGTCCAAGGCTACAGCAGATCAGATGGAATGTTGGGTGGAGCATTGGCACATGGAATTTCAAACCAACAAGTGCAAGGTAATGCATTTTGGGAATTCACATAGGTATAGGATATATACAGTAAATGGTAGAGCGCTGAGGAATGTTGATGAACAGAGGGACCTTGGGATTCAAGTCCACAGTTCCCTAAAAGTGGCAACACAGATATCTTTGTTAGTCAGATGTACATCGAAACACACAGTGAAATGCATCTTTTGCGTAGAGTGTTCTGGGGGCAGCCTGCAAGTGTCGCCGCGCTTCCAGCACTAACATAGCATGCCCACAACTTCCTAACCCGTACGTCTTTGGAATGTGGGAGGAAACCGGAGCACCCGGAGGAAACCCACGCAGACGCATAGAGAATGTACAAACTCCTTACAGACAGCGGCCGGAATTGAACCCAGGTTGCTGGCGCTGTAATAGCGTTACACTAACCGCTACACTACCGTGGATGGTGATCAAGGCATATGGCATGCTTGCCTTCATAGGTAGGGCACAGAATATAAATATTGGGAGTTATGTTCAATTTACAAAAGACGAATTAGACCACACTTGGGGTATTGTCTTCAGTTCTACTTGCTACACCATAGGAAGGATGTGGTTGTGCTGGAGAGAGTGTAGAGGAGATTGACCAGGATGTTGCCTGGATTGGAGGACTTTGGTTATGAGGAGAGATTGGATAGGTTGGGTTTGTTTTCCCTGGAACAAAGGAGGCTGAGGGGTGACCTGATAGAGGAATGAGGCATAGATAGTGTCTTTTTCCTATGGTAGGGAGACAGAAGAAATTCTGCAGATGCTGGAATCTGGAGCAGTACACAAAAAGTGCTGGAGGAAATCAGCAGGTCAGGCAGCAACCATGGAGGGAAATTAACAGTCGATGTTTCGGGCCGAGACCCTTCATCAGGACTGGAAAGGAAGAGGGCAGAAGCCAGAAATAAGAAGTTGGGGGGGGGGGAGGGGGAGGAGTACAAGCAGGCAGGGGATAGTTGAGTTCAGTTGATAGGTGAATCCAGGTGAGAGGGGGAAGGTAGTGGGTGGGGGAGGGGGAGAAGATGTAATATATGTAGGGCATAGGTTTAAGGTAACAGGAGGAGTTTTAAAGGGCATTTGAGAGGAAAGTTTTTTTACACAGAGAGTGGTTGATATCGGGAACTCACTGCCAGAGGAGGTGGTAGAGTCAGATACAGTCACTACATTTAAGAGACACTTAGACAAGCACTTGAACAGGCAATGCATAGAAGGATGTGGATCTAATGCGGGCAAATGAGATTAGTATTGATGGGCAGAAAGGTCAGCATGGACATGGTGAGGCGAAGGACCCATTCCTGTGCTGTATGACTCTATGACTATGACTATAGCTATGACTCTATATCAGCAATGAAGCTATGCTAAACCTTCATAAAAGGTTTACGAACCTCATGGCTAACACGAAGGGGCACAATTTTAAGGTGATTGGAGCAAGATATAAGGGGGATGTCAGAGGTAAGTTTTTTTACACAGAGAATGGTGGGTGTGTGGAACGCACTGCCTGCAGAGGTTGTGGAGGAAGATACATTAGGGACATTTAAAAGTCCCTTAGATAGCCATATGAATGATAGAGAAATGGAGGGTTATGTGGGAGGGAAGGGTTAGATAGATAATAGAGCAGGATAAGATGTTGGCACAACATCGTGGGCTGAAGGGCCTGTACTATGCTGTAATGTTTTATGTTCTAAAATGCTGGTTGACTCCAGCTGGGGTATTGTGATCACTTTAGGCAGTGACAATATGACCAGAGAGGTGTGGAGGAGATTTACCTCAATGTTTCCGTCACGTAGTTAGGCTGAAGAACTGGGATTATTCTCAGAGATGTGAAGTTTAAGGGAGGGTTGAAAGAAATGTTCGAATTCTTGAAGGGTTTCAATACGATAAAGAGAATCTGTTTCCACTGGTAGAAGCTTCAAGATCCAGAGGATGTTAATTGCAGGAAATGATTTATCACATGGCTTCCTGCAGTATATTTGCCAATTCTAAATAATTGAAAAGTAAAACTTTAGTAAAAATGTTTGAATACAACTTGCCATCACTCTTTCAAACTGTGTGTACTTATTGTGTGCTGGGGCCCTCCTGCAGCTAGTACATTGCCAATTTCTCTTCCTTAAACCACCACGCTTATAAAACCACAGAAAATGCTGGAAACACTCAACAGGTCAGGCAGCATCTGTGGAAAGAGAAACAGAGTTAACATTGCAGGTTGGACACCCTTTGTCCTGAAACATTAACTCTGTGCCTTTTCCCACAGATGCTGCCTGACCTGCTGAGTGTTTCCAGCGTTTTCTGTTTTTATTTCAGATTTCCAGCATCTGCAATTTTTCTTTCTTTTTAAGACCACAGGCTTGGCACTGCTACTTTATTGTTAGTTGATATATTTCATCTGTTTGTTTAAATCTTTTTGTTCTGGGGGGAGGGGGGGGGTTAATCATTAAAAAAACGGGGGCCTAAACAGTCCTGATGAAGGGTCTCGGCCGGAAACGTCGACTGTTTATTTCCCTCCATGGACGCTGCCTGACCTGCTGAGTTCCTCCAGCACTTTTTGTGAATTGCTCCAGGTTCCAGCATCTGTAGATTTTTTTTGTATGTGTTTCCGGCCTAATTTTCTAGACTGGCCAGAAAACAGCCAAAATTCTAAAACAAATGCAAAGCTGGAAACACTCGCCAGATCAGGCAGCGCCTGTGGTAAGAGAATCAGACTTGTCAGAGCAACGACCTCTCAGAAGAAATAAAATAGCTATTATACGAAGTTGGAACGTAAATGGCGTGGATATTTAAATAATGCCAGCAAAGCAAAATATGGCAGATGCTGGTAATCTGAATCAAAAGGGCTATCGACTTGAACATTTAACTGCTTCTCGCTCGGCAAATGCTGTCCAACCTGTTGTTTTTTGTCCCCCTAGTATTTTTTTATAGTCTTTAAAGGACTTTGTGCACAGTGAGCGCATTATATACCTGGCGTATTTAAATATGCAAAACTCCAATGTAAAACGAAGCCTAGTTCATTGGAATGTCTCCTATTAAGCCACTGGTTTTGAACCTCTTGAAGTGTAAACCGTGCTAATGGAGCCTCGGTGTGTCCCGGGGGCAGGATTACAGCTTAGTGCACATTCAGTTTGCAGCTTTGGGTCACACGGAATCCGCAATTGCCGAGCAGTTCCTGTAGGAGGCAGGAGCGTGCATCTTGAAGAGCGAAATGCTACACCCCAATGCCGTGGACCGCATTGTTAAACCTCGGAAAGGTTCTTTCTTTTCATTCTCCTTATATTTTTTGCAGCAGGCTCTTCCTCGACATCTAACAACGGGCCCTGGGAGTGGAGAAAGGAATCGTCCACAAGCTGGGGGTTTCAGTCACGTTGCACGTTGCTGAAGGGTGTGAGAGAGAGAGAGAGCTCAATAGATATAAAGGCAGGGGAAGAGTTAAAGAGTCAAGAGCAACGCTGTTCAACCATGGAGAGTTAAACGGAGCCGGAGGACGCAACGGTGCGGCCACTATCAACACAGCTCGGGGGACTGAGGGTCAGAAAACGGGGCGAATCGTAAAGAATGCAAGCTGATGGCCTGTGTAATCCAGTGAGAAAGTTTTCGCACTGCCGGAAGGGTAACGTTTTACCAAGCCTAAGCATGCATCTTTAAGTGCAAACTAAAAGCATCACTTTAGTGTTTTTGTTACATTTAATTCTCCGATCCGGGTGGTTGTTCTTGGAGATTTCTCTTCCCCCTCCACACACACATACACAAGAGACTCGGAGAGAGGCAGGATATCGAGGGCGAAGTTTCCCAATGCTGCGGATTTATCCGAAGGACGCACTTTCTGGTGAATTATCCACGGGTCAGTCTCGCTTTGTTCGGAACATGTGCAGTATTTGGAATTTTTTTATTTCATTATTTGTGACCGTTTAGCTTTTTTTTAAAGAAAGCGCATTATTGAACAATGTGACCATGACTTTGCTGGGTTTCAAATGCGATTACAGTGCATGTAGCTGATATACACTCTGAAAGCTTTTGTGGAGCTCGCGTGGGGGTTTTCTGTACGAGCGAGGCAGCCTTTAGGTACAGTATCTATGTACGTTGTACTGCTATTAACTGGGGATGCAAAGCATTGTCGTCTGAGATCGTACACACGAGGCAACTCCAGTAGCTTAAGTGACCCAGGGATAACTGTAAGGAGATGTATACATCTCCACAGACACATGCACACTATTGTATGCTGATGGTTATTTCATAAATATCGATAATTTAGGCCATCTGCGCTTTTTATATAAACAGACGTGTGTGTGTCTAATACCTAAGTTGTGTATCTTAGAATGCATTGACACATACACACTGATAGTTATTTCATAAATAATTAATGTCACCTCTGCTTTTTATATAAACCCAAATTGTCCGTTTAACTACGTTATATGTGCTTTATAGCATTATCTACATTCATGTAATGTTATACATAACATATCCTTATATGAAATACCTATCCACATATCAAGTGTGTCTATTTGTATGTACAGATGGATATTTACATTTGTACAGATATATTTGAACATTTATACACCAATGCAGTTGCTTTAAAATCCACTGGCAGGATAAGTGAACCAATGTAAACAGCCTATCCCGGGTCAACACCTCCAGTATTGAGGCCCTGATAACGTCCATTCAGCTGTAATGGGCAGGTCACATCATTCACCTGCCTAACACCAGTCTCATGAAACGGCCATTCTATTCTTTGCTGTATTAAGAGATTACCAGTTGGCCAGAGGAGACCATTCAAGGATATGAATATCCCACTGATTTGCGGGATCCCCTGGTTCATGACCACCCAAAATGGAGAAGGAGCATTCGAGATGGCACTGAGAACCTGGAGCTCCTCCCTCAGAAGCCAAGTGTAAAACAGTGGAAAGTGCAGCCCACATCCAACCACCTGTCCCAACAAGCACCTCCTGTCCCACCTGTGGCAGAATCTGTGGCTCCCACACTGGTCTCGTTGGGCACTTCAGGATCCACCGAACTGCAGTGGAAGTAAGTCATTCTTGACCCCAAGGGATGGCTTAAGAAGAAGAAGATAGTTCTCTCTTGCAGTTAACCCTGCACAGCATTTAAGTTGCCTCATGCTTATGATACACAGATGAACACTATAAACGCAGGATCTTGACCTGAAATGTTGACCATCCCTTTGCCTCCACAGATACTGCTTGACCTGCTGAGTTCCTCCAGCAGTCTTTTGTTGCTCCAGGTTCCAGCATCTACACTCTCCTTTGTCTCCAATGTATGAAATGTACTTTTATTTAGATATCTCTGCGTAATATATTTTAGAATATTGATATCCAGTCAATGCTTCTGATTGCTTTTCCGAGGTCAAACTGCACACATTGTTAAACATTTACATAGAACATAGAACATTACAGCACAGTACAGGCCCTTCAGCCCACAGTGTTGTGCTGAGATTTTATCCTGCTCTAAGATCTACCTAACCCTTCCCTCCCACATAGCCCTCCATTTCTCTATCATTCACGTGGCTATCTAAGAGTCTCTTAAATGTCCCCAATGTACCTGCCCCCACCACATCTGCCGGCAGTGCGTTCCATGCACCCACCACTCTCTGTGTAAAAAAAAACTTACCTCTGATATCCCCCTTATACCTTCCTCCAATCACCTTAAAATTATGTCCCCTCGTGTTAGCAATTTTCGCCCTGGGAAGAAGTCCCTGACTGTCCACTTTATTAACTAAAGAAGAGAAAATGCCTGGAAACATTCAGCAGATCAGGTAGCATCTATGGAGAAACAGTATTATCACTTAAGGCCAATGACCTTTCATCAAAACAGATATACCATTCACTGAAAAATTCCACTGCACTGTTTTTTTATGGTAGTCAGGAATTTTTGTTTTGGCACGTTGACTGCTTAGGAAGGGAGTTGCTGGCATTGGTCGCTGACGGAACCCAGTGTGCAGTGATCTTAATTGGCCACTGAGGAGGAGGTGAAATTCTTCACTCCGCAAAACGTGAGAGGCCACCCGAAAGTATATGGTCAGACATCCTAGACTTTAGCAGACTTTAAAGCAAGGAAGAGAGAATTATTGTATTGTGCACTGAATGGGATATCAAACCCAAATAAATCACGACTTTTTTTTATTTTCCTGTTGTAAAATTTCAGGACGGAAATACTGTTGTAAATCCTAGAACATAAATATTTGAGAGCAAATATTAAAGTTACAAATGGTTCTAAATGTGACGATAAAATTTTAGATTTAATTGTTGAACAAACTGTCGAGTGATTGCATTGAACAAATGAGTTTGTGTTTACCTTCCAGCCTTTGCACATTAGATTTAATCTCGTCCATTTGAGAGAAACATTCAACGGGGAGCAGGCAGGAGAGAAAGGATTAGAGTTAAATAAAGGAGAGAAGGCTCGTGTGAGACGTAAACACTGCCCTGGGCCGGTTAGGTTGCAACCCCCGCTTCTGTGATTTTGGTTTCAGTATGCACACTATTTGGATGGAATAGTTGTACAGTAGACGGGTGTTGTTGATGGTTTCTGAACGGTAGTTTATGGAGTGGACATGACAGAAGGATAATTCGGAATACTGGAAAGTAGCCACCGCGTGTGAGGGTCTGGTTCACTGGGGCACCGGTGTGCTCGAGTGTCTAATTTCTTTCACTGAGATGTTGGGGGAGGCAGAGGCGGGGAACTTGGGGGTAGTTGGCAGTGGGAGTGTCCCCAGTCTCAGGAATACACATCAGTTGTCAGCACCGGTGCATTGAAAGTAGAGAAATATTCAAACTGGCACTGACTTCGGTAAACTCGCTAAAATATGAAATGCAATGAGATTTGAGAGAACCTCAACCCCACAGGGGCAGAGGGTGTGGAGGCGAAGTGGGGGAACAAGTGCACGGAGCCCCCGCCTCTATAATCATTAAACACGTTTGCATAGAATGTCTAACATGGGCTTCTAACAGTGGTCACATTTGCATTCCTGTACACATCACTACACAGAAACAAACGTTACGTGTCCATGCCAAGACAAGGAAAGGAACAAAAGCTGGTACTTAGTAAACTCAACAATAAAATTGCTCCATCTGAACCATTTTTCTTGGTGTTTACGATGAGACTGTGCACCGATGAGAACTTATGTTTTACAAACAAAACCAAAAAGCTAGTGATTAAAAATAGTCTTTGATTAAAATATTTCGCATTTTTCCTTAATAACTACTCGTGATTTAAAAAAAAGACATTATTGTTCATATGCTGGGGTTGTCGTTGGACTGAAATTGGGTCAGTCCCAATTGACTGAAATTGGACTGAATAGGTTGATCTGAGGAAAGAGCAAACCCTCTCAGTTCACCCGCCACCGCAACTAAATCTACTGTATTTTTTTTTAAAGTATTGACCCCTAATATTTCACACATTTACTTAAGCTACGCAAGTGTGTAATCCATTGAGCGCTCTGGAGATCATTTCATTCCCTTTCACCGGGTTGCTGACCTCAGGAAAGTGCAGGGCTGGTAACTGTGCGAAAGAGGTTGAGAACATGAGTGTTTACTGCTTCAAAGCCTCACTCTTATTGCGTCACTGTGTCGCTCTCAATAGCTGATTCTCCTGACCTTTACCACAAGATGATAGATTAATCTAACCCTTACTGCCGACATGGCGCGTTTACTTCTACAGTTGCATTATAACACAGCGTTCCATCTTCTTCAGTCAAACTTTTAATATACTTTCTTTTTGTGATGTCAGTTTAAATTGGTTTGTGTTTTTCTTTCCCCTCTCCCTGCAGAGTAACAAAAACTGAGCTTTCAAACCTTGCCTTTGAAGATCGTCCCACAGGAGATTGTGTTGGGGTTTGCTGTAGCATTTCGGCACGGGACGGTAGATCGAGCACGGCTGATTTTTTTTAATACCATCAAGTGGTGACGGGACTAATGCATGACATCAGTTAACCAACAGTGGTTTCAGAAGTGATTCTCTAAGAGTGCCTTCAACAAGTTTCTATTCCTCCCAGACTGACGCACCACTATGTTACTGAAAGAATACAGGATCTGCATGCCTCTCACTGTGGAAGAGGTGAGTGATTTCCAATATTCATCATATGGTTATAACTTCCTCTGTAGTCGTGGATGAGACCTTAGAATTTCTTGTGGAAAATGTGAATTTCGAAGTCTTCAAAAAAAATTGAAACTGATCTTGTCATTTGCATTTAAAGATGGGCTGAGAGTGTTTAATTTTCCATCGGAAGTGGATTACTTGGAAATTTTGTGCACTGAAGCACACAAATTATACTAATCTCTCTCTGGAGGTGACTACTGAAAGTTAATACAACGTCTATGAGTTCAACTCAGTTCAGTTAACTTTGTTTTCTGATCCTGGTAATCGACCCAGTTTGGCTATTGTATTACAACTTAACAGTTCGACCCAGTCTGGCTATTTTGTTACAGTCTACAGGTCTACAATCAGAAACTTTTTCCCAGAGCGACAGTGGCTAACACGAGGGGACATAATTTTAAGGTGATTGGAGGAAGATATAAGGGGGATGCAAGGGGTAAATTTTTTACACAGAGAGTGGTGGGTGCGTGGAACTTACTGTCGGCAGAGGTCGTGGGGGCAGATACATTAGGGATATTTAAGAGACTCTTAGACACATGAATGATAGAAAAATAGGGGGCTATGTGGGAGGGAAGGGTTAGATCTTAGAGCAGGATAAAATGTCGGCACAACATTGTGGGCTGAAGGGCCTGTACTGTGCTGTAAATGTTCTATAAGCCTGACCCAATTTAGCTACCTTAATAAAGTCTGCATGTTCAGCCCAGTCTAGCTACCTCACTGGATTAGTAGTAGGGGTATTAATTTACTCTTGATGTTCGTGGGATTGATAATTGTGAGGCTAGGATGGATTGTTTTTCAGTATTGTGGTGAACAGGGAAAAAAAATTCTG
Source organism: Pristis pectinata (assembly GCF_009764475.1). Lineage (NCBI taxonomy): Eukaryota > Metazoa > Chordata > Chondrichthyes > Rhinopristiformes > Pristidae > Pristis > Pristis pectinata. The sequence goes on along the minus strand of NC_067412.1, from coordinate 11,828,892 downwards.
CCTGTATACTTGGTTGTTGGGGCCATAAGTGTAAGATAATCACTAATTAATCCAATAAGAACATAGAACAGTACAGCACAGAACAGGTCCTTTGGCCCGCAATGTTGTGCCGACATAGCTAATCCCTCCTACCTACAGAATGCCCATATCCCTCCATTTTCCTCTCATTCATGTGCCCATCCAAGGCCCTCTTAAAAGCCCCCACTGAATTTGCCTCCACCACCCATCCGGCAATGCATTCCAGGCATGCACCACTCTGAGTAAAAAAACTTATCCCTCACGTCTGTTCTGAACCTACCCCCTCTCACCTTAAATGCATGCCTTCTGGTATTGGATCGCTCAATAATGGGGAAAAGATATTGTTTGTCCACCGTATCTATGCCCCTCAATTTTATACACTTCCCACAGATCAAGAGGTTAGATAAAAATAAATTTCAGAGGCTGGTGAGAACTCGCTGTCATTGGGAGTGATTGAGACGAACATTATCCAAGCTGGACAAACACAAGATGGTGATGAGATGAATAGAACTGGGCGAGACTTGAGTTGAGCATAAATGCTGGCAAAGACTGGATGGGCTGATTGGCTTTGCTCTGTGCTATAAATTGTTGCATAATTCATTGTAATGTCCTAACATATGAAGTTCCAAATCTCCTGCATGTGACTTTGTGGTTGTTTCCACAAGACAATTCTGACAACCAAGAGAGATGACGAAGCAGTGGAATATTTCTCCTTTTGCAGGGTTTTACGTTATGTCACAACCTTCCTTTTTAAAATAAAATCTGGATTTTTTTTGTTGAGTGAGAGGATGCAATGAGCCCTACTGTGTAATGTGCCCATGCTGGCAGTGTTGCATTTAAATTATCCTAGTTTTCTTCCATCTGTAAAGCTGTTTCTACTCTAGGCAATGTAATGACCATTAAGGGCAGTGGTGTGAGTCTTTAGTCCTTGACTGACTGTGTGGGTCTGGCAACTAAACCACATGAAGCCTTGATCCTCCAATGGTAGGACAGCTTGTGGGAATAGATGATACTATAGCATGGCAGTAACAACGACTTCACATTGTTGGGATGCCCAATGCTGTTTCTCAAAGCTGCCAAAGCTTTGGAGAATTGCAGTCGGGTAGTTCTCGGCAAGAGAACAGGCTTGAGGGGATGAGGAGCCTTCTATCCCTCTGATATACAGAGTGGGTTCTCACTCTGAGTGATACAACTCATATAAGTTGTGGCAGTTTAGGTATAGGTCACACTCTTTGGGTCAGGCTTCAGGTAAGATGAGATAAGATATCTTTATTGGTCACATGTACATTGAAACACACAGTGAAATGCATCTTTTTGCGTAGAGTGTTCTGGGGGCAGCCCGCAAGTGTCGCCACGCTTCCGGCACTAACATAGCATGCCCACAACTTCCTAACCCATATGTCTTTGGAACGTGGGAGGAAACCGGAGCACCCAGAAGAAACCCACGCAGACACGGGGAGAACGTACAAACTCCATACAGCCAGCGGCTGGAATTGAACCTGGGTCTCTGGTGCTGTAATAATGTTATGCTAACTGCTACACTACCGTAAAGGGAAGGGCAGAGGGCATTGTTATACCATGGCTGGAGTGTGACCAGCAAATACCCAATGATTGGTGAGTGATTTGGAATTGAATGGGAAGGATCCCAAACTTTTGCGCTTGGTCTTATCTGTGTAAGTACCATTAATTGAGCCCATCTTGTTGGACAAACATTAGTGAATACTGTTGGCTACCTGAGGAGCTGTGAGTTTCCCCAGGGAGCTGACCAGCTTCCAAATTTTCACCATGATGCCTTTTAACATGGGTGTCACATTAACCGTAAAGGTACCAGGGTTCCACACTGCTCACAGCACGCCCCTCCCTCATTCTCAATGCGAGGGGATGGTCATTAGCAGCAATGCAGCGGGCACCAAATACCAGAGGGGGACACTAAATACTTGAAGCACCTCGTCAGGTGTGGAATGAGTAGAACAATGTGCCATGGATGGGTGTTAGTTTTACCTGGTTTTGGGCCAGGCCATTGGCACACACTGAAGTCTACAGAGTGCATCAGTTAGGGCTTCAGATTGCTTGCCTTTGTGTAGCTCAGTTCTGCTTGGGAAAGAGCCTTGGATACCAATGTGTGTCCTTGTATGCAGCTTATAGTTAAAACCTTCTGGCCATGACTGTCCCATGGAGCAGAGTTCCTCCCTGATGTCAACAGTGGACATTAGCCTTCTGTGCAGTGAAAGGGGCAACTTGCATTGTGCCAGCAGATATATTATAAAGGATATCTCAGTCTGTTTAATTATATTGTTCAGAGGGGTTTTTATTCCTTAACTTTCCAAGACAGCTGTGGTTCCAGTCATGGTCGACCACCAAGGAGCCACTACGCTTCACCCCTGGCCCTCCTTGGAATACATCAGATGACCTGTGTGCACAAGGCAGGGAGAGCGGGCCAAGGGCAAGTTGAAAGTGGCCATATGATATCTTCTGTTGCAAAGGTACTCTTGTTCCTTCTGACTCCACAAAGCACCAAAACTCTTCCAAGTTCTTTTGAATGACCTTTGGAGTTCAAGATTAAAGACCAGCAGTTAGGCTGCTCTGTGCCTGAAGGTGACAGCCCATGCATTGTGACTGTGGCAAATATGGGTAGTCTGAGTCTGAAATGAGCAATGTTGCAAGGAAGTTTGTACTCATTTCGATTGGCCAACATGGATTACATTGGCTACATTGGCTCCCAGTCCAACTTAAAATTCTCCTCTTCGTTTTCCAATCAGTCTGTGGCCACACCCCTTCCTGCCTCCTCCAGCTTGTCAGCCATTTGAGATCTTGACCCTCCTCCAATACTGGCCTCTTCTGTGTCCCTGATTTTTATTGATCTGCCATTGGTGGTCGTGCCTAGATCCAAAGCTCTGGAATTCCTTTCCAAACCTCCTAGTCTTTCTCACGCTCTCATCTTCTTTAAGACTCTGCTTAACAATTGTATTTTTGACCAGTTCATTTTTTGTGTCTCATTGCCAAGTTTGCCAGATGACATCCTTCTGGAGTTTCTTGGGAGGGATTAATTCTGCTAAAGTGCTATATGAATGCATATAGTTGTATCTTCTCTGGGAAGTTCTGCTGGAAATAACTTGCCATGGAATTTCAGGATCATCCCCATTAAAGGCTCAGCAATGTATTCCTACAACAAATGTTGTTGATAATCAAAATAGTGCATACAATTCATGTGACATTTCTGAAATATATTTTTTTATCCAAAGAAGTAGAATTAAAATGAGTAGATTCTGTGCATGAGATTGAAACTTTAGCAATATAATTACTGTCTAATTAAATTCAGTACAATTAAATTTACATCCCAAAAATCACTTTTAGAGATATTTATATATTTGTTCCATATAAAATCAATCAGGCCACTTATGGCTTACAATATTTAATAAATCAAAGAACTTATTCAAATTATATTGCTCAACTTGTGTCATGGAAATCTTACATAAAATGGCAAATTCTATTTGCATTTTGCATATTTAAAATTAGAGCACAGCGCACAATATATATATAATTAAAATTTCATTTTGACTCTTCTGTATTTTATTAAAATGGTTCTCTGATTTGTAATCTCTCCTGTAGTGATCGTTTTTCAATCTCCTGACGTATTTTACTTAATTGTGCACATCATTAAAAAGACAGCAGTATTTATGTTTTAATAAAAATGAATTTCTGGTCTGCAGTCCAAAATTGGCCAAGGAGCGGTGAAATGTAGTTAACACTGATGTGCATTAGTGCATGCACACGTGGTAAGATGAGAAATTGGGCCCAACAGACTGGTGCACAGGGAGATACAGAGAGTAAAGAAAATGGGCAAAATTCAAGGAAGGAAATTGGATGTGCAGAATTTTCATGAGTAGAGAAGTGTGTGCACAGAACAGCAAGCGAGGGATCTAGGGTATGGGCGGGTTGACGCCTAAACTCATTTGCAAACCTTACTAGGGTTGAATGAGTATCAGGTGGACAGTGAGTCATGAAAGGGCCTTCACTTGGAGCATCAACTGCTTGGAAAGGCACAGACAGGAAACCACCATAATAAAATCCAAATGATTTTACCAGCCTTAGTGCAAAGGGCTGAATAGCCTTTCTCTGTGTTAGAACGTAGCACAGGAACAGATCCTTCGGCCCATGATTTCTGTGCCGAACATGATGCCAATGGGCAGCACAGTAGTGTAGCGGTTAGCGTAACGCTATTAGAGCGCCAGCGACCGGGGTTCAATTCCCGCCGCTGTCTTTAAGGAGTTTGCCTGTTCTCCCCGTGTCTATGTGGGTTTCCTCCGGGTGCTCTGGTTTCCTCCCACATTCCAAAGACGTACAGGTTAAGAGCTGTGTGCATGCTTTGTTGGTGCCGGAAGAGTGGTGACACTTGCGGGCTGCCCCCAGCACATTCTCAGTAACGCAAAAAGATGCATTTCACTGTGTGTTTCGATGTACATGTGACTAATAAATAAATATCTATATCTTAAATTCAACTAAATCTCTTCTGTCTGCATATCATCCATTTCCCTCCATTCCCTGCATATTCATGTGCCTATCTATTAAACACCACTATTGTATCTGTTTCCACAAGTACCCCTGGTAGTCCATTCCAGGCACCCACCACTCTGCGTAATTAAAAAAAAACTTGCCCCGCACATCTCCTTTAAACTTTCCCCTTCTCACTTTGCGTGTCGTCTAGTACTTGACATTTCTACCCTGGGAAAAAGATTCTGACTGCCTACCCTATCTACGCCTCTCATAATTTTATAAACTTCTATCAGGTCTCCACCCAGCCTTCGACACTCTCGAGAAAACATGTGGCAACTCACTGTGAAGGAATGGTCAAACAGCAAGATGTTGGACAACAACATTAATGACATAGCAAGATGTCTAGTCCATGTAATCGACAGCTTTCTTTATTCTCTAATCTTTTGGGCATGTGTGTGTACCAGAAGATAATTATTCAGCTTGTGACGTCTAGCTGCTGATTTATTATCTAATGTGTCACACCCCGTGTATGTGTCACACCCCGTGTAAGGTTGAGGCTGTTTCACGCTGGACGTAAACCAAATGGCCTCCTGCCAGTGCAGCTGTCCTCTTGTATTCCTTGGGTTTGTGTTTCCCCCCTCTGAGCCCAAGAGTTTCATTGGGCCCCATCCATCATTTTTCCTTTTCAGGTACTGAATGGCGTCCATGCATTCAGCTAGTGCCGATCGTGGAAAAAAAAATTGGTTTTATTTGCCCTGGATAGCATCGTTGAGACAAATTTCCTCCGTCTGTGCATTAACTTCCCTCCGATTGCTTCTGTCAGCCTGTGAGAAAGTGCTCCAACTCTCAAGGGACAAATCAGTTTAGATAGCGGTGAAGGGAGGGGAGGAGGGAGAGTCACCTTGGTGTGGTTGCTGTGATATTAGGGAAGTGTTTATCCTCTCTTCCTCCCATTCTGAAAATGTTGGCATCTGTTGGCTACAGTCCTGTTGGTTCTAGTAGGTCTGGCTCCTCATCCAAGTATTCATTCATTAATTTTCAGTGTGGTGGGTGTTTGACAGTAATATACTTTCTTGGGGAGATTACAATTGATCCTGATCCTGTTCGATTATATGTACTTCTGCTTGGGGTTGCTGCATGACAGTCAGGAGTATCAATTCCAGCCGATCTTTGGCAAGTATTCTGAATGTCATTAAGCTTGTTGCATACTAGTGGAATTGCGCTCATCCAGGCAAGTAGTGGTTGCTCCATCATACCTTGTAGATGGTTTGGTGAGTCACTTACTTAAGTCCATTATACTCAATCACTTATCCCTTGGTGACCACAGATAATATATAACGAAAACAGAAAATGGTGGAAACACTCACCAAAAGAGGCAGCATTTGGTGAGAGAGAAGCAGTGTTAATGTTTCAGACCGAAGACCCTTCATTAGAACTGGAAAAAGGAGAAACACTTGTTTTATGGTGTAGAAATTGTGTGTGGGTGGGGGGTGGTGGGGGAGTGGGTAGGACAACGGGGATATCTGTGATAGGTTGAGGCCAGAGTTGTTGTGGGGATGTGCTGTTAGTGGGACATTTAGGGGATGACAAAGAAGTCTGGTTAGTGGCAAAAATTGCAGCTCACACAAACAAAATAGCTGGGCCGAGATTACAGATGCATGACTTACAGCTAAAATAGTGAGTTCTGATACAGACAGAGAAAGCCAGCTATTGGAAATTGGAGATTTCGATATTGAGTCTGGAAAGCAACACGGAATTTATTTGGCTGGTCCAGTGAAGATTCTAGTCAACAGTCAGTCACACAGCATGGAAACAGGCCCTTCAGCCCACCACCTTCATGCAGATCAGTGGGCATGCATTGTATTAATCCCATTTTCCAACACTTGGTCTGAAACCTTCAAAGCCACCATGATTCAAGTGTCTTCTAGACACTTTTTTAAAGCTGTCAGCAACTCTGCTTCCATCACTCTCTTTCCGTCAGTGCATTCCTGGTACTCGTCACTCTCGGGGTGAAAATGGCCCCCCTCGGATACCCAGCGTGTTGATGGTGGGGAACTTGACAATGCTGACCTTGTTGAATATCAAGCTTGGGTGGCCTTACTCTCTTGTTGGGAGGAGAGGCAAGTTGTATTGGTGGTGTAGAATCTGGATTGCTACTGTGTGATATACACAAAAAATAGCCAGACAGTTATTGGCGCCTCTGGACTGGAGGCTTTCAGGGCAGTAGTGGTAAATACCTTGTAAGGGAATAATCATAATTACCTTAATCGGTGGAGTACTGATGAGCAATTGAGCATTGATTTCTGCCTCCACTGGCACCAATTAATGTCGCTATTTAAGGCAAGTTTAACAGCTTGGACTTGCCTCAATAGAAATGCTTCTATTGTTTCCGCTGAAGTCTGTAGGTGTGAATCTCTGCCTTCTCCCCAAGGGTGGCAAACAGCATTATCTATCTGCCCTTTTGCTTCACTTTCATAAAATATTTTCCATTGCACTGATTAGCTTTTATGTTTGGTGTATAAAAAGGTGGCCCTGAGGCCTGAATGGGTAAAGCACAGTTTACACAGCAAAAGAGCAGTGTGAAGGTAATAAGGCCAATCTGTTCACAAACAATGCTTCTAGTTACCTACGTCATGTTTTGGAGAGAGTTTTGGAGGAGGGGGAGGTAGTCTGAGGTTTTACTAATGACTAAATGTGTGTACTGTTTGGCTGCTTTGCTCAGCTTACTTCTGATGGTTCAATTGCTAATTTCAAATGGTCCTCCAAGGTAAATGGTTGTTGAGAATGGCAACTGCTCGACAGATCTGTTTACATTAATCCTTCACCTGTCTGACACAGTGGCAGTTTAGGAATAGGATTTGATTTTGACCCCAGTCCCAAACTGTGCTTGTGAAATGGTCCTCAAAGCTATTCACAGTAAAAAAAATCTTTCATTCTTCCATTGTTGAATTTGTTGTCAAGATTTCTAGGTGTGAACATTTAAGATACAGTATCTTTATTAGTCACATGTATATTGAAACACACAGTGAAACGCATCTTTTGCCTAGAGGGTTCTGGGGGCAGCCCGCAAGTGTCGTCACGCGTCCGGCGCCAACATAGCATGCCCACAACTTCCTAACCTGTACGTCTTTGGAATGTGGGAGCAAACCGGAGCACCCGGAGGAAACCCACGCAGGCACGGGGAGAACGTACAAACTCCTTACAGACAGCAGCCGGAATTGAACCTGGGTTGCTGCCGCTGTAATAGCGCTACGCTAACCGCTACACTACCGTGACAGCTGGTGTACATGGAATATGAGCTGCTATGTTCATGGGCTGTAGGTAGTCGTATCCTTGGACATTGCACTCCTAAGGGAAATTGGGTTTTCATTTTGGTTTTCCCCATACTAAGCAGTCAGGGGGAGTTGGAGGTGCAGTGATTTTGGACACAGTTCGAAATTTAGGTAACATTATTGGCATGAACGAATGCTCATTCTGCAGGTTGGTAAGTTCTTAGAGAGTCACATTCTGAGTTCTGCTGACCAGTGCGTGATGCATATTGACTTGTTTGTCAATCACAATTGAAATGGCCATAAAGTGGTGGTTTCTGACAATCATGGACTTTTGGCACTAAAAGAGGCCATTCTGGGCATTGTGTGCCTGCTGGCTCTTTGAAAGAGTAACCTTACCCTGCTGCTTTCTTCCTGCTGCCCTGCAAATTACAGGGGAGAAGTGTGTCCTCAGTTACTGGTGCCAAACATCCATGTACAACTACTCTGAAACTACATTCCACTGACAATATGCCAGTCACTTCTGTGTATGTACCTGCACCAGATGTACTTTTCAAATACTGTATATAATCACTCTGCTTATAAAAGTTAGCATTAAATCTGCATCCATTACCATTGCCACCAGATCTTAACACTGCACTAAATAAAATTCTCCTTGCCACCCCTCTAATTCTTCGGCCAATTATCTTAAATAGCCGTCCTGTGACACTGAACCCCTCCTGTCATGGGAAACAGTTTCCCCATGTTTTATCAAGAGCCTCTCAGAATTTAAGGTAGCTCTACTAAGTCTCCCCTCTTTCCTAATTCCTTAGGGGAAATAACCTCTGCTGAGGAACAGGAAAATTAGGAGCAAGAATAAGCCATTTCACCCCTTGAGCCAGGGCAGAATTCCAGAGGGATAAGATTGGGATGGGGTATATTTTGGCAGAGGATGAGGTACATGTAAGGAAGACTTCACCCTGCCTCTGAGGCGCTCCATCTTGGCATGTGCATAGAGCATGGTCTATAGTAAGCATCCACGTCCTTGCAGTGACTTCCCATAAATTACTGAGCAAACTAAATAAAAACTAGATAGCTTGCTCCATTGATTAGAAGGGGTTTCCATTTCTGTTCCTGGCTGTTCAGTGAAAGGGCTAGCACAGGAAATCTTTGCGAAGATATGAAGTTGGAATTGATACACTTGTCTTGTGCAGCACGGTTCAAAGTGGTTATAATTCAATTTATGATCCTTCGAAAGAACTCATGTAGATAATATTAGGAAACTTGGGAGCCCACAAGCAATGAAGTAAATGATCAGTGAGGTTTGTCCACTTGTCTCAGTTGTAGGATAAGTATTGACAAAGGCACTAAGAATATTCACATCAAGTAATACTGTGGCACATCTTTGTGCTTTGTACATGAGATGATAAACTGAGATCCTGCCTGTACTCACAGGTGGATGTATTAGATCTTATGACTCTGTCTCAAAGAAGAGCAAGGACGTTACTCCCAGTGCCCTGGAAAACCAATATTTATTCAATTAATGTTACTTAAGTATAGGTTATTAGGCTATGGGAGGTTACTGTATGAAGATTGCTACATTCCCTGAATTACAATATTTCAGAAAGTACTTTGAAGGGGGTTTGGCGTTGTGGAAACTGCAGTTGAAATGCAAACCTTTCTTTATTCACCTTCAATTTGGTGTCAACTTGTGAGTCCTGAATTTTGAAGATTTGTCAGTCCATTCCAAACTCGCATTTCCAAAGAGAATTGAATTCTCAGCTGGGCTAAAGATGATACTGAATGTGGTGTGATGCTAGTGAAAGGACATTCATGAAGGGAGATAAAAAAGTAGAACTGGCTGGAAACACTTAGCTAATTAGGTGGCACTTGTGAAGAGAGAAACAGTGTTCACCTTATTCTTCAGTGAAACAAAATAGATATCATTGCCCTGAAATGTTAACTCCTGTCTCCACAGATGCTGCCTGACCTGCTGAGTATTGCTGTATTTTCTGTTCTTATTTCAGCATCTGAAATACTTTATGTGGGTGACGTGTTATGGGCCCACTCCCAGTTAATTAAGAAGGAAGTTTTGTGGAAAAGAACCCAAACATTTAAGTGCTATATGTCTCAATGCTGAAAGATAATTATCGGACCAAGTGTAGAATGCAGTTTGCTGACATAAGCTGATGTGGAGAGTGAAAGGCACGTGTAGTGCCCGGGTAACCTGGGAACTAATGAAGAGAAGCATGGCACTTGTCAAGGAAGCTTCCATATTAAGACAAAGTATTATTTGCCAACCACGTACTCTTCGTTAAAAGGTCAATCAATCCTTGTTACCAATGAAGGCAATTTCATGCTGGATATGTTGTATCCAGCATGAAATTGCCTTCATTGCTAACAACAGCATTAGTTTAACATCGCATTAGTTAAGCATTCCAGTTATCTTTGGTATGGTTCACCTCTCTTGCTGACTTGGCTGTCCAGTGTGACTGTCTTGATAACCCAGGCTCAATGGGTGTTTTCCCTTACCTCAGACTACAGGTTTCTTTCAGTTGCTGAAGTTTTAAATCTGATGACCAGATGACCCAGCACTCCTTGGTTTGAAAGGACGATTGGTGTTGGGTGATTCACCAATGAAGTCAGGGTGGACTTGTTCCAAGCAAAGAGTGGTAGACGTTTTGTGCCAACTGCTCCTTCCCAGTGACTGAGTAGGAGTTTGGGGTGGGTTTCATGATTGAAGTGCAGTGGCTTAGGTAATGACATTAAGCGGTAAGGCAGAGGAATAGAACTGAGTTCTGGATCAGACATGATCTAATTGAATGGTGGAGCAGACACTGGGGCTGAATCTATGTTTCTAGATATCCTTGTGTTCCCAGTGTACTACTGGCACCAGTAATGTGGAGTTCATGCATGACAGTACACAACGCCATGTACAAAGTTTACTCTGCATGGCTGGTATCCAGGTGTTGAGTTGTCATTGGCTCCCAAGAATGGAGATCTGACACATGACAAACCTGAGGTTATCGGTTCTTAGAAGATTGACTTGAAAGTCAATTGTCTGTGCTTGACTTTGAACTTGAGCACCAGCATAGAACACATTGAGGTACCAAGCAAACCAAGTCTGTCCTGTTCCAGTTCAGCATTAAAATGACCTTCCATGTTGATTGCCATTGTGAACCTTTGGTGGTGTTTCATCACATCACTTGGTATGTGCCAGGAACAGTGACACTGAGAGGAGGACTGGCAGTTTACAAACTTAACTTGATCATTGGACACACAATTTCAAAACCGTCTCCTCCTGTGAAACAAATGCACATTTTCCAGTGGCCAGCCTTGGGCTACAACACACGCCATCCCTTCCTTGTCGATGAAAGTAGCTCTTGGTGTAAATCATCATTCATGGCGAGACCTTGGGCTTGCCACTAGGACGACACAGCATTTCCACAGCCTTTAGAATGGCTGTTGTTAAAACATAAGGGATTGAGCTTTTGAAGTTAATTGCTAACTGCATCCGGGCCCAGCTTAAAGGCAATGGTAGCAAACCCAGTAAGCACGGGGGCATGAAAATAAGTGTGGAAGGAGTGTATTAGTGACACCTATTGTTAGGGAGCAGGCGCAGTACAAGTAGATATGAGAATAGACCAAGTGTAGAATGCTAACATAAGCTGATGTGGAGAGTGAATGTGTAGTGCCAGAGTAACCTGGGACTAATGAAGAGAAGCATGGCACTTGTCCAGAAGCTTCCATATTAAGACAAAGTATTATTTGCCAGGCAGAGAGCCTCGTACTCTTCGTTAAAAGTTCAATCAATCCTACATATCTTAAGCCCATGGGTGTTCCAACACCTGCTTTGCTTAACATGCACGACTAATTTGTCTTAACTTACAGTCGAATTTATTGGCATACTGACCAAAGACTTTGTCACAGAGAAGAGTCTACCTGGATGGTGTATAATCACCCACTGGTAGGTTACCTGTATGGCTGTCAGAAATAACTTTTCCACTTAGTGACATCGGGCACGCTCGACGTGGCAGAACGACTATTCGGAAGGACAGGAGGAAAGGACTGGTTCAGGTTTGGGCATCACTTTGGTGGACACTTCAGATGAACCAATGCTGGCCTGGAAGGAAGGAAGAAATGGAAGTGGTTGGGGGAGGCTCCCTCCCAGCTGTGTTCCTGCAAGTGCAGTATTACGATAAAACAGAATAGAACTGCAACTGGTTCAGTGATGACCTGAACACTGGCAGGCTTCCTCATCGGGATCTGCTGGGACTGGAGGATGATGCAAAGCAAAATCTGGGTGATCGGATCAGAGGGTCCCTGATTCCTGCTGATTTCCCCCATCCCACCTTGCACTACTCATCCGTGATATATTAGTGGAAAGCTGATAGCCTTGCCACCACCATCACCCACTGTCCCCACCCCAAATCAATAAATATCATCTGAATTTGATAACCACAAAGAACTTTCCCCTTTAGTTCCCCATAATTGCATTATGAGGAGAGACTAAGGGAGCCAGCGCTTTACTCTTTGGAGAGAAGGAGGATGAGGGGAGACATGATAGAGATGTACAAAATATTGAGAGGAATAGATAGAGTAGACAGCCAGCCCCTCTTTCCCAGGGCACCAGTGCTCAATACAAGAGGGCATGGCTTTAAAGTAATGGGTGGGAAGTTCAAGGGAGATATCAGAGGAAGGTTTTTTACCCTGAGAGTGGTTGGGGCATGGAATGCGCTGCCTGGGGTGGTGGTGGAGGCAGGTACATTGGTCAAACTCAAGAGATTGCTAGATAAGCATATGGAGGAATTTAAAATAGAGGGATATGTGGGAGGAAGGGGTTAGATAGTCTTAGGCGAGGTTTAAAGGTCCGCACAACATTGTGGGCCGAAGGGCCTGTATTGTGCTGTACTATTCTATGAATACATTGTTGTTCTCTCAGGGAAGTTTAGGTTCATGGAAAGTTTTTATGGCTACTATTTTTCCAGAGCTTTTCCCCTTCCTGCTGCCATTTCTGGCAGCCAATGTTTCAGCTTCCTTTGAATTCTGTGTGCACATTTAACACTGTCAGGTGGAAACACAATTCTCCTGTGAATATTAAAAGTGGTAGAAAAATGACAATCTTTCAGAAAAGTGGCTACAAAATTAAGTAACAGAAGCCATGCAAAAAAATTTGGCAGCAGTACCAGGAGAGTCCAAAACTTGGAGCTGTGGAGAGCTCTGAATGTCGAACGGGGCGAACAGGACTAATCTGCTCACCTGTAAGATCATACCTGTAAGGTGGTTTTGACAAAACACTGGCTCTTTCCTCAGTATGATCACATTGACCAATCTTAATGCACTTAGCACTGTCACGCTGCCAATTCAACAGCTACACATCTAGGCTGGCATCCCAGTCCCAACAGTTTTCTATTGATGACCTTGACAACCAGAAAATCTCTTCTGATTACTTGACCAAGAGATCTCAAATATTTTTTTCCGAGTTGATCCCTTTGACGATTGCCAAATGAGTTCCATGGAAAGCCCATGGCAGTTTGCTCCTTAATTTGCATACTACACCCAATCTTGGTTGTTGCATTTATCCACCAATGAGGATGTAGAGCTGACAACATGCCTTCCTAAACTGCTGGGCCTATCACATCGAAACTGAACTGAGCCAAGAAAGGAAGAAGAATACATATTTAACTCATAGACTCACAGAATTGGTATGGAACAGAGGGAAGTTATTTGGCTCATTGCGTCTCGGTCAGTTCCTTGCAAAGGAATACCATTATTTCTCTTCCCTTGCTCTTTTCTTGTAGCCCTGAAGACTATTCTCTGTCAAGCGCCCATCTAGTTCCCTTTCAAAGGCACTGATAGATTCTGATTCCACTACCTCTACAGGCAGTGAGTTCCAGATCATAACTTCTCTCTGAGTAAAAAAAAATGTTTACCTCACAACTCCTGTTTTGTAATTTCTGTCTTCTGCCCCCTCCTCCCTCTCTGTCCTTGAACCATCTGCTAATTGGGGCAGTTTCCTTCAATTTATCTAATTTAAAGCAGTCACAATGTTGTACCTTTCTCCTCTCAACCTTCTTTGATTTAGAGTGATCATGAGTTGTTGAAGCTTCTGTATAAAGGCCATCATACTGACGTTACTTTATTATGCAATAAAATCCCTACTGAAATCCAATACATAGAATGGCTCTTTAGATAGGTCTATATGACGACTGAAGCCAAGGAAATGTTGGGCAGGCTTTTCTTTCACAGAAACTGTTGGCATAAAAATCATAGGTCTTTTACGCACTCGTTGTTATGGTAATCCCATGCTTTTGGTTTCTAACTGTGCTTTATGTGATTTATTATTACTATTAGTATTCTATATGGCTGCACAAATGTTTTAACGGATTTTATTTGCATGTCAAGATTGGTAATGAGAATTTTAAGGAAAGATCATTTTGTTTCAGGTCAGGTGTGTCTTAATTGGTGGCACTGTCACCTCTGGGTCAAGGCCTACACCAGAGACTTGAGCACAAAAACGTACACAGTCGGAGCACTAGTGTCATAGAGCCGTACCTCACAGATACAGGCCCTTCAGACACCGAGTTCATTGCGGCCATCAACCACCCATTTACACCAATCCTACTTTATTCTCCCCCCACATTCTCATCAACTCCCTCTAGAGTTAGCTGCTCACCCAGTGTACAGTGGCCGATTCACACGTCTTTGGGATGTGGGAGGAAACCAGAGCACCCAGAGGGAACCTACATGGTCACAGTTAAAGGGAGAACATGCAAACTCCACACAGACAGCACCAGAGGTCAGGATTGAAGCCGGATTGCTGGAACTGCGAGGCAGCAGCACTACCAGCTGCACCACTGCTGCTACTCTGAGGATGCCACCTTTGGAACAAGCGCCTTGTCTGCCCCCTTGTGTGGGTGTGAAAGATCCCAAGACATTGTTTTAAAGAAGAGCAAGGAAGTTCTCCAGGTGTCCTGACAATTATTGTGCAATGAAAAGCATAAATTGGATTAAATAGGTAAATTAAAAAATTGGTAAATTGGTTTATTATTGTCACATGTACCGAGGTACAGTGAAAAACTTGTCTTGCATACTGTTCGTACAGATCAATTCATTATAACAGTGTATTGAGGTAGTACAAGGTAAAACAATAACAGAATGCAGAATAAAGTGTCACAGTTACAGAGAAAGTGCAGTGCAGGTAGAGAATAAGGTGCAAGGCCACAATGAGGTAGATTGTGAGGTCGAGAGTCCATGTTATAGTAGGGGACGGTTCAATAGTCTTATAACAGCAGGGTAGAAGCTGCCCTTGAGCCTGGTGGTACATGCTTCCAGGCTTTTGTATCTTCTGACGATGGAAGGAGAGAGAAGGGAGATTATCTAGTCACTATCCCATTACTGTTTGTGGGAGCTTGCTGTGCACAACTTGCTGCTGTGTTTGCTACTTCACAGCAGTGCCTGTACTACAAAAGGACTTAATTGGCTGTAAAGCCCTTTGAGAGTTCTTGAGGTCATGAAAGGTGCAGAGTAAATGCTAGTGTTTATTTGAACTTGTTACTGTCATTTCTGTCGTTTGTGTGTGGCAGGTAATGTTTAAAGCCTCCACGGTTTAAAATGCTACACTTTGGTCTGACTCATCGTTTTCTGTGCTAATTGCCTATTATACTCTGCATATCTAGACCGTCTTGACAACACGTGGCTCTGTATTAAATAAAGCCAGGCTGCCTCAACAACAGAATCCCTGATACTAAAGCCACTTGCCTAATTTCAGAGCCTTAACTGAGAGGGTCGGAACAAGGCAGGGCTGACTGCCTTGATAACATTCTGCCCAGCTGGAGAGTTTCTGTTAGGCTCTGAGCTGGAGGAGGAGGGAGGTTCTACTTTCATAGTTAAAACATAACTGACTGATTGGCAGTGTTAATGGCTTGCAGCTAATAATGAGCCTCGTTTTCACAGCAGTGCCAGTGTAGGATTAATACAGACGTTTATTAATGTTTCAAATTGGAGTAAAAGAAAATACTTCATCTGTGAGAGCAATGTGATTTATTATTCTGGTGAACAACTGAACCTTGAAGCCAAAGTAACACACAGAACCTAAAAAAAACCAGTTAAACGCTGGAAAGGCACAGCAGGTCAGGTAGCGTTTGTGAACAGAGAAACGGTTCTGATGAAAGTGTTCTGTTCACTGAACTGTTATTCTCTATTTCCCTCTCTGTGTACACTGCCTGACCTACTGAGCTTACCAGCGCTTTCTGCCATTGGTCACAGAATGGTTACGGTGTGGAAGGAGGCCATTTGGCCCTTTGAGGCTGTGCTAGCTCTATGCAAGAGCAACCTAGCTTACCCCATTCCCCTGCCCTCTTCCCATTGTACTGCAAATTTCAGAATTTATTTCCAGCACCCATTGCATTTTGCTTTTGTATCAATTATATAAGCCCTTGCTCCTCAATATAGGGCATTCAATGATTACACAATATACAAGAAAAAGCATAGGGTTTGTTTGTTGCTGTTAATCTCTAAAGATATCTGGCAAAAAGAGGCATTTGTGATATTCATGCTACTTGCATATACGTCAGTGGTGGCTCAGTGAGGGCTTCCATGTGAAGATGAGCAGGGAAATTCTCCTCATTTATCCCTGGCTACATTTACCTTTTAGGGAATGACTGGCCCATTTATTCGGGCTGCAGAGTGTGGGAGCTTGGGCCTTGTTTCTAACATTATAACAGCAACTACACTTCAAACATATTTTATTGGCTCTACAATGTTTCCCAGACATCCAAAGGTTGTGAAATTCATACATAAATGAAAGTCTTTATTTGTAATAAAATTGCCGGGGATATTCTAACCATTGAAGTGGTTTAAAAGTGATTGCTGGTAAGAACATAGGCCGGGAGGAGCCATTGAGCCTGTTCTTCAATTGGATCGCTGCTGATGAATTGCATTTACCCATATTCGTCCTATAAACCCTGATATCCTTGTTCAATCATCTACCAATTTTCATTTTGAAATTTGGGGAAAAGGGCCTCAGATTTACTCTACGCTTTGAGGAAGTGTTTTCTGATGTCACCCTCAAATAAAGCTGTCCTGGTTAGATTGGAGGAAATTATTTCCCTATTTCCATAAAATGTAGAAGGAGGCCATTCAACTCATTGATTCTATGCTGGCTCACAGAGCGATCACATTCCCCCATTAATTTTCCCTGTAACCTATTCTCTCCACATTCCCATCAACCACCCTGAGGTTCTACCACTCATCTGCATCCCAGGGTCAATTTACAGTGGTCAATTAATCTACCAAACTGCACGTCTTTGGCATGTGGGAGGAAACCAGAGGACCCAGGGATACCCATGTAGTCACAGACAGAAAGTGCAAACTTCACACAGACAGCACTTGAGGTCAGGATTTGACAGGTTTCTGGAGTTGTGAGCCAGCAGCTCTGTTAGCTGCATCATTGAGACAACTCCATACAATCTATACAACTCTATACATCTTAATTAGGCCACTCCTTAATCTTTTTTACTGATTGGAATGCAAACCTAGCCTCTGCCACAGAGCACTATAATTTAACCTTCTGAGCCAGGGTTAATTGGGGTAAAATTATGTGTAAAAACTGTAAAAAGTTCTCTGCTTAACAAATGTATGAAATGATAATCTAACAGGAGCTTTTGACTGGAAAAGCATCATGGAATTGAGATTAACCCTCTGTTGTGCTATGTTTTATGATATGTGCATTGAAATCTGCTTCTGAAATTCAGTTCCACTGAAGGCAAAACAAAGGAGCATACAGTATATCATTGCCCCCATGGTTCCTCTGTGCTCCAGTAAAGCTGACAAAGTATTGTGGACTGCATTCAAACCACAAAGATACCTTGAACCACGAACCTTTGCAGTAGCAGTGTTGAGGGAATAACCCGGTGTTGTGGGGATTGACTTTCAAATAAAATAGATGTGAAGAATACTTCAAGCTGCTCACAAAAATATTCCTGGCTGCTGACATGAATAAAAAAGCTCCTGGAGCTATGGTAGGTCTCAGGAGTACTCAGTTAGCGTGCAATGTTTGGAATTACTTTTGTTTTTAATATGAATGCTCTGCAGTGTTATCCTATACAGCTTCTCACCACTGGCCCTTCTGTCTTTAGCATATTTCTTGAGTGCAAGTCCTGCTGTATTCTCGTATAGGTTTTTGGGTGCACTCATTGATGGCTGTTGTTGTCACTTTAATTCTTCACTCCTCTCCTATCTCTGACCTATCTGTCCATGGCCTCCTGCACTGTTTTAGCAATGCCCAATTTACGTTTGAAGAACAGCACCTTATCTTCTGTCTGGGCAAGTTGTAGCCTTCCAGATTTAATATCGAATTCAACAATTCCAGGTAACTTGCTTTCTCTGTTTGTAGCAGAACTGACCAATTCTGCTGCAGGATATCAATTTGTAATATTATCTTGTTTTTATATTTTGTCTCTCTCTCTCTCTCTCTCTCTCTCTCTCTCTATCTCTCCTCCTCCCTCCCCCTCCCCATTCCCGTTCCTCCCTTCCCCCCCCTCCCCCCCCCTCCCCCCCCCTCCCCCCCCCTCCCCCCCCTCCCCCCCCTCCCCCCCCCCTCCCCCCCCTCCCCCCCTCCCCCCCCTTCCCCCCCTTCCCCCCCCTCCCCCGCTTCCCCCCCTTCCCCCCCCTTCCCCCCCTTCCCCCCCCTTCCCCCCCTTCCCCCCCTTCCCCCCCCCTTCCCCCCCTTCTCCCCCTTCCCCCCCTTCCCCCCCCCCTTCCCCCCCTTCCCCCCTCCTCCTAACATTCCCTGACCTTTTCCTACATCTAAACTGCATTTCATGGCTTTTTATATATTTGTTTTCTCTTTCTCTAACTCGCCTCGTTAACCTGTTAAAGCAGAAGGCTTCATAAGCAGCTTATCACCATGGCAACCCTGGCCTCACCCTATAAGGGAGATTCCCTTTCTCTCACCCATCATTTCTTCCATCCACTCTACAACTTAAAGCTTATTTGTTTTTTCTCTCTTTCCCAGTTCTGATGAAGGGTCTTTGACCTGAAACGGTAACTCTGTTTCTCTCTCCTCAGGTGCTGCCTGACCTGCTGAGTGTTTGCAGCATTGTCTGTTTTTATTTTGGATTTCCAGAATCTGCAGTTTTCATGCTTTTGAAGCATAGCTCTTTGGTTTGAACTACAAGAATCATTCACTGTTTGGGTCACTGTGTTTCTTGGGCTGAGAACTGGTTTCCTTGCAGTGGGACAGTGAAGAAATTGGCCAAAAATATGTCAAGAATATTGGAGGTGGTTTTGACCTAACTCAGTCCAGAGGAAGCCCACAAGCTTAGGTTGGCTACTGATTTTACAACCTGCTCTATGGTGATTTCAATAGAAAGTAAAATCTGACAGGATTTAAAATCAGCATTTTATCCAAACCTATCAGATTACAGTTGCCCCCTTCCTGTACTGCAGAGACACTGGCTTCACAATGCCATCAGTGGAAAGATTATCCTAAAATAGCAAATACATTAATGTGTAGACACAGTTACAGTTGGAACATCTTGGAATGTACCTAAACTGGAAAGAGCTAAATGGGCTGTATTTTGTTTCCCAAATCCTTGACTTTCTTCTTAGAGGTGCAATTGATATATTCACACACTGTCCCCTCTTTAAATTGGCCTAGTGCCTCTTTAATACAGGAACTTCTGGAAGAAGCAAACCAGCATGAGGACTTTGGGAAAAGTCTGCCGCAGAGAAAGTGATTGCAATGCTCCTGAATAAGGTTATGGTGCCTAGGTGACCAGAGCTGAAGATATCTTGCAACCAGCATGTCAGTTTGATTTAAGTGTTGGAAGTGTAAAAGAATCTTAGCAGAGAGGAAAGAAAATGGAACAAAACTCTTTATAATATTGTGGAGTGATACAGCACAGAAGGGTGCCAATCAGACCATCAAATCAATGCTAGTTTTCATGCTGAGCAATCTAGAGAGTTGTATCCCAAGTTCTTTTTCTATGTTCAAGCACTATTTTCTCCAAGTGTTGACTCATTTCACTTTGTATCACTCACCATGTTCAGCATTCAGAACAGCTATGATAGTTGGAACATAGATAATGACCAGAGGGCTATAATTAATCTATGGAAAATGTCCTCAAAAATACCTTCGTGACATACTGGAAGGCACGATTGATGAACCCGTTTTGTTTCTAGACAACATTTATCGGGTTGTTAAATTGGAGAGTTTTGTCCTGGTCAAGTGATGTTGTGGGTGCGCTTTTGAAGTTGCCTGTTGATTAGTCAGTAAAATGTATAAAGGAGTCTGTGGCTTATCATACAAATACTTATGCCATGTGCAGTCTCTTGAAGGTGGCTCCCCAGCTCTTTCTCAAGGGCAGTTATGGATGGACAACGAATGCTGCCCAGAAGCTGTAAAATAAATAAATAAGACCTGTCCATACACTTCATGAGTTTACATACCTCTTTCAGATCTCCTTACAACCTCCTCTACTGCAAGGAGAATAAACCCAGTTTCTCCTGTCTACTACCCACATAATTGAAGTCCCTCACCCCAGAATATATTTAGTAAATAAGTTCTGCCCTTCTCAGAACAGGGGTGTAAAGGAAAAGCCAGAACCATGGAACTCTGAGGTGATGTCGGTGTACTGACTGCTGAGATCTCAGATTCCTTCTCTACTCCCTGTTGGAGAAGATTGGAACAATTGTTCTATGAGATCATCATTCGTTTGTAACATCTGCAGAACTGATTTCCTTTAAATCTGCTGTGATGATTATATAGAACTTTAGTAGGTTCTGGTAATATGTTATTTTTTGCTACTGCTTTTTCCAGCTGAGTGGTGTATCAGGGATTATCTCCCGGATACTGTCTTACTTCACCAGCTCTCCAATGTGTCCCCAGGCACACAGTGTATTGTAGTCAAGGCTGCTCCTCTGGCCTGCTCAAGTTAACGGCTCCACCATCTGTGGCCCAGACTTACGAACTAGCCTCTGGAATTCTCTCTCTAAACGTCACTGTGTCCTTTTCCACCTTTGACCTATCTTTCTCTGACTGGGTGTAATATCTTTGAATATGCCAGCTGTGGAACTTAAATTTACATAAATCAATCTGGAATAAGATACTACCAAGACCATGGAACTTGCAGGCTGTTGTTAAAGCCTATCAGGTTCACTGATTTTACCATTTCTATAGTCCATAGTCCAGTCTATATATGACTTGAGATCCATCGTTGAACCTCTGAGATGGCCTTGCATACCATTATGTCCAGAGGAAATTAGTAGTAAGTGATATATGACATATAGTGAGACATACAGCAGGGAAACAGGCCCTTCGGCCCATTGAGCCTGTGCTAGACTTCAGCAATGCATCCACACTGATGTACATTAATCTCATTTTTTTAAAAAAAATTCTTTCCACGTTGTCATCAATCCCCCCCTCCAGATTCTACCAGTCGACTAGTTAACCTACCAACCTGCACGTCGTTAGGATGTGGGAGGAAAGCAGAGCACCTGGAGTAAATCCACGCAGTCACAGGGAGAGCGTGCAAGCTCCACACAGACAGCACCCAAGGTCAGGATTGAACCCCGGTCTCTGCAGTTGTGAGCCAGTGGCTCTACTACCTGAGCCACTGTGTCTCCCCTGAGTGCTGGCCTGATCCGCAATGCCCTTATACCATTAATGATATTGTAGAAGTGAGTCTAGAGTTCCCTACCCCAGAATTAAGGCTGAAGGAGATTTCTTGCAGTACAGAGGAATCAAGGGTAAGGACATCAGGAACAAAAATGGAGTTCAGGCTGTGGCAAGGCAGCTATGGTTTTATTGAATGGTGGAGCAGACTTAGGAGGCTGAATGGTCTAATGTACTTTAGAGGGAGGATCATCTGCCACCCTCACCCTGTCTGTCCTGTGTGTTAATCCAGACCCATCCATGTGGTTGTCTCAATGTGCAAGTCTCTCAGTCCAAGGACAGGCAATAAATGAAAATCTAAAAAAAATAACGTGCAGTTGTTGGAAATCTGAAATAAAAACAGAAAATGCTGTTTAAAAACTCAGCAGGTTAGGCAGTATCTGTGGAAAGAGAAACAGTTAACATTTCAGGTACAGGATCCTTCGTCAGAACTGGTCCCAGACCTGAATTGTTAGCTATTTCTCTTTCCACAGATGCTGTCAGACCTGCTGAGTTTTTCCAGCATTTTCTTTTTTTATTATTGTATGCAATAAATGGCTGCATTGATCCTGAAAAATGAATAAGAATCTCCCATTTCTCATGTTGTCATGTAGCCTGGGTGTTAAATTTTGGTTAAAATTTCTGTGAGCCAACTGGGGTATTTTCGTATGCAACATAAAGGTTGATGCTGTCTGCATTCAAAGTGGAAACAAGGAGATTCTTCACGATAATGTGGACTCAGGATTGAGCATGATAGGATCTGGTGGAACTTAATAACCTCAAGTGTAAAAGCTGCTTCACTAAAGCTTTCATGACCTGTTTGGAAAATAACTGTGCATTGTTAATATGCATGTCAAGTGTTAGAAAAACCTTCAGTCAGGGACTACCACTGGCAATGATTTACAGTGAAGAACTGTGGCTATTGAAGTTTATGAAATGATTGTGTAGAGTCCCATAAGTGAACATGGAACACTACAGTACAGTGCTGGCCTTTCGGCCCACAATGTTGTGCCGACATTTTATCCTGCTCTAAGATCTATCTAACCCTTACCTCCCACATAGCCCCCTATTTTTCTATCATTCACGTGTCTGTCTAAGAGTCTCTTAAATGTCCCTAATGTATCTGCCCCCACAACCTCTGTAGGCAGTGCGTTCCACGCACCCACCACTCTCTGTGTAAAAAAAATACTTACCCCTGACATCCCCCTGATACCTTCCTCCAATCACCTTAAAAGTATGTCCCCTCGTGTTAGCCATTGTCGCATTGGGAAAAAGGTCTCTGACTGTGGTGAGATCTTTGAGCCCAGACACATTAACAAGAGTTGGGTGTAGGAATGGGTCGCCGAGTGGTCATGATTGTGGGTAGGGGAGTTGCTGTGGGGGGGGCAGGCCTGAAGGAGGAGAAGAAAACAATGGGCCCCAGCTGAGCTAGGGTAGGACAGATTAAAGTGGAGCTGAGCTGACAAGAAGGAAGCAAATCTTCACCAGGGTGGTCAGGTTCTGTGGACCTTGTTTCTTTAGTAAGCTTTCTCCAGCTGTACCTTTAGGGAGCCAGATGAGGCTCATGGCCTGTTACATGGAGCTGAGCATGTACAGGTGATGAGAGTACACACTATAACACAGCCATTCACTCTTTCATCTGCTTAAACAGAGAAGTAGGAAGAGCTTCTCCAGGGACTATTCTTGGGAGCTTTGTTCATTGAATACCCAGATTCAGATCAATTTATTGTCATATACACCAGGGTGCAGTGAAATTCCTTGCTCATGTAAAGTTCAGAGTAAGCAGTATACATGGTAATAAATCCAAGAATAAATACAGCGATAAGCGCAGAACCTCAGAAAGGTACCACAGAATGGAGCAAAGATTGTAGTGCAATCTGAAGTAATGCAAAAAGAAATGCTAAAGTGACAGTAACAGAATAACCAAGAGAGGTAGAATTAACAATCCGAGAACGTGGCAGCACCACCGAGAAGGTGATGTGAAAGAGGGTACTGGTTCAGATGTCTGACAGCAGTGGGGAAGAAGCTGTTCTTGATTCTGGTTGTCTGGGCTTTCATATTTTTCACAAGCATAAGGTTATTAGTCACGTGTACATCGAAACACACAGTGAAATACATCTCTTGCGCAGAGTGTTCTGGGGGCAGCCCGCAAGTGTCGTCACACTTCTGGCGCCAACATAGCATGCCCACAACTTCCTAACCGGTATGTCTTTGGAATGTGGGAGGAAACTGGAGCACCCAGAGGAAACCCATGCAGACACAGGGAGAACATACAAACTCCTTACCGACAGTGGCGGGAATTGAACCCGGGTCGTTGGCGCTGTAATAGCGTTACGCTAACCGCTACACTACCGTGCCTGCATGAGTTACATTCAGGGGTATGGAGGTGCAGCATCTCCAGATCTGGAGGCAAGAGTTTCAATGCAAAACAACAGCTAAAGAATTTCAAGTCAGTTAATTGATAATCTAGATTAAAAGGTTGATATTAGATCCAGGAACTATGTAGCAACTGGACCTTGTAAGGAAATTTGTCATCTTTACATGGTTTGGCTTGTGTCTGCAGATCTACAGCCCAAGTAGTTGATTCTTAACTGCCCTCCATGTAATTGGGGACAAATGATTACCTTGTAAGTCATATCCGCCTTCTGGGAGTGAATAACGTAATACTCAGATCCCAGGAAACCAGTGGGATCTCCCTGTGTTTGCAATGCTTAACCCACTACATAGAAAGGAACAGGTATGAACTGAATTAGCATCTTCCATTGGAAGAGTGAACTTTGGCTCGCTGTAGGACAGAAAGAACAAATAAATGGGAAAGGGTTCATCAGGGATTTTTTTTGTGTGAGCTTTGTTCATTTAATGCTGTATCACATTTCAGGCAGAAACTTCCAAACATTAATTAGCTCAGAAGTGTGTTGGTTAGAGACTGAGCTCATTACTTGGCTAGGCCTGGTTGCATTGCTGAGTAATGTTAAGTTTTACAAAGTTGAATTCAAAGTTCATTTCTGCCTCCAGGTCTCTGGGAGGTGACCTTGAGCTTTTGTCCTGTTTAATAGTGTTTCAGTGATTTCTTTCCAAATTAACAAGTGGGCGCATAATGCTGGTGTTGGATGTCATTGTATGCTTCACGTTACCAGCCAAAGTGGGTTTCAGGTGTTCCTTTTCCTTGGGCATAAATATGACAGCACACACTGCAAACTATAACACCAAGCCCAGTTTTAACTCCTAGTATGTTTTGGGTGAATGTCTGGCAAGGTGAGTTGGAAACACAATGTAGTAACAGCTCTTTTAACTGCTGGTCCTCATTTAAGTGATAATGTCCACTACAGAAGTGGTAGAAAATTGGGTACTCAGGAGGCTACCGGCCCATGTAAGGAAAGTGGTGGAATCACATCTCATGGATGCTTCATAGGGGTGTCTCTTCATAGGGTGGCAGGCACGGTAGCATAGTGGTTAGCATAATGCTTTACAGCGCCAGTGACCCGGGTTCAAATCCGGCCACTGTCTGTAAGGAGTTTGTACATTCTCCCCGTGTCTGCGTGGGTTTCCTCTGGGTGCTCTGGTTTCCTCCCACATTCCAAAGACGTACATGTTAGGAAGTTATGGGCATGCTATGTTGGCGCCGGAAGCGTGGCAACACTTGTGGGCTGTCCCCCAAAATCACTACGCAAAAGATGTATTTCACTGTGTGTTTCGATGTACATGTGACTAATAAAGACTTGATCTTGATTTGATCTTGATCTTGTTTGGAACGGGGGTGTTAGAAGGTGGGTGGTTGGGATGGGTCAGAGATCCAAAAGGAGGAAGATCTAAGATTTCTTTGTGGGACCTTAGTAGCCACGCAAGACCTTCTGCCTCCACTAGGGAAAGGAAAGCACTGCACCTCTTCTGTGGGTGACCCTCTTCAATTGAAGGTCAGGGAGTTGGCTCATTTGGGACAATGTCATCATCAAAACCTGACATGCACAAAGCCAGCCTGTGTAACCATTCTGAGCTACAGTATGTCCTGCAGCTTCAAACCTGTCAGGCAACATTCCAAGGTGATCTTACCATATTGTAGCTGCTATATAAATACAACTTTTACTTGCTCTCAAAGGCAGAAAGTTATTAAGTGTCAGCCTCTGAATAATTAGTGGTGGATAATACTGGATTCTAACTGTAACTAGTAATTAGGATTAGGTACTGAGTGTGGATAGGAACTAAAAGCCCAATTTAATTGGAGCACTAAATTGAACCTAATTCACTTTGGTGCTTGGATTACGCTGGTGATTATCCAGTGGGCTGCATCCCACTGGCTGAAGGGAGCAGCCTGTAACCAGCTGTTGGTGCCTCCAGCTAAAAGTGGATACCCAGGATCTCTGGAAGATCAAATGTCCTCTGAGTAGCCATCCTGGCCCTGACTGTACCATGGAGTGGGGTTCCTGAGCGAAAAAAGAAAGACAAGTATTTACTTCACTTTATTTGAATGATCTTTGTTACACCTTTAAAGTCCTTTTAAATAACTTAAATAATTCAAGTCAACTTTATCGTCGCATGCACAAGTCCAGTGAGGTACAGGTACAATGTAAAACTTGCTTACAGTAACATCACAGGCACCTAGATTCAGACAACATACAGAACATAAACTATGCATAGATAATATAAGTGAACAAAAAGACATTAGTGCAAAAAAACAACACAGAGACAAGCCCATGGTAGTGCAAGTGGTGGTTAGTGCAAGAGGTAGGGTTAGTGTTGTGCAGGTAGGTTCAAGAACCTGATGGTTGTAGGAAAGTAGTTGTTCCTGAACCTGGTGGTGTGGGACTTCAGGCTTCTGTACCTTAGATGCAGAAGGCTGAATAAGCTGGTTCTTTGCACCTGAGTGATGCCCAGTGAGGTGGTGCATGCTTTGGACAATGACTAGACTTGACCTTCGTTTCCTGAGGCCCCCGACAAGAACACCATAACAACTCGCTACTGTTGAAGGCTGTCAAAGGCTTTTGAACAACTTAAAAATGTCTTTAGTAGTCAAAAACATCTAAAACACTGATATCAGTAATTTGAAGAAATGAAAATTTCTTGGACCATCATGGGCACAGCCCTCCCCACCACTGACAGCATCGACAGGAGGCACTGCCTCAAGTGGCAGCATCTATCATCAAGGATCCCCACCATCTGGGTCATGCCCTCTTCTCATTGCTCCCGTCAGGCAGGAGGTACAGAAGCTTGAAGTCCCACACCCGATTAGTGTAAATGGGTGGTTGATGGTGCGTGTGGACTCTGTGTACTAAAGGGCCTGTTTCCACACTGTATCTTTCCATGACTATGATATTCCAAGGATTCACCACTCTCTTGAAGGAACTTCTCTTTACCCCTAGTCTTATATGGTCTACCCATATTCAGATATGTTGACCACTGGTCTACATTCTCAGAAGTTCAAGCTGCTACTTTGAATGGAAAATGAAACTGATTTTCCTTCCAATCCAGCCTTTCTATTTAAGTACGAAGCAGATGTGCTGGGTGTGATGTCACACAAAGCTCACTGTCAGGGATGCACTGCTCTCCCTACATCCTGCTTTACCATTTTAAAGAAATTTGGCATGTCCCCTTTGACCCTCACCAACTTTTATCGATGCACCGTAGAAAGCATCCTATCTGGATGCATCATGGCTTGGTATAGCAACTGCACTGCCCAGGACCACAAGAAACTGCAGAGAGTTGTGGATACAGCTCAGCACATCTCGGAAATCAGCCTCCCCTCCATGGACTCTGTCTATACTTCTGGCAGCCAGCATAACCAAAGACCCCACCCACCCCGAACATCCTCTCTTCTCCCCTCTCGCAGAAGATACAGGAGCCTGAGGGCACATATCACCAGGCTCAAGGACAGCTTCTATCCTGCTGTTATAAGACTATTGAATGGTTCCCTTGTATGATGAGATGGACTCTTGACCTCACAATGTACCTTGTTATGACCTTGCACCTTATTGTCTATCTGCAATGCACTTCCTCTGTAGCTGTGACACTTTACTCTCCATTCTGTTATTGTTTTACCTTGTACTTCCTCAATGCACTGTGTAATGAATTGATCTCTGTGAACGGTATGCAAGACAAGTTTTTCACTGTACTTCGGTACAAGTGACAATAATAAACCAATACCAATACCAAAACAGTGGACACTCTAAATGGCGTGGATTATATAGACACGTTAAAAGAAGTACTATGTGTCTGATACTGTGAGCTGGAGCTGACGCTTCTGATTAAAGTGACATCAGACTCTTGCCCTCACTCCGTAGCTGTGACACTTTACTCGCTATTCTATTATTGTTTTATCTTGTACTTCCTCAATGCACTGTGCAATGAATTGATCTGTATGAACGGTGTGCAAGACAAGTTTTTCACTGTACCTTGGTACAAGTGACAATAATAAACCAATTCCAATTCAGTCCGCTCTCCGATACCCCGCACTCTCACCCTGCTGTCATTGTCCCTGAAGCTAATGGAAGCCCCCAGGATCAGCAGAAGGAACTTGCATTGCACTGCTGTCAGTTCTCCCTTGTGGTCAAGAGCCTCTTTCGGACCACAGCACAGAAATAGCACTGTTCCTGTTGAGTTGGAGAATCATTGTGTCACATTTGGCTACTGGCAGTGCCCTTGTCCCTGAGCTAGAAGTCCACAGCCCCTCTTTTATGGAGCTGCATTATCTCTGTCGACAATCCAGCGTAGCACTGGGTGATGCTTCCACAGAGTCATACCGAGATACAGCATGGAAACAGGCCCTTCACCCCACCGAGTCTGTGCTGACCATCAATCACCCATTTCCACTAATCCTACATTAATCCCATTATTTTATTCTCCCCATTCATCTGGAGGAAACCCAGGCAGTCACAGGGAGAAAGTGCAAACTCCACAGAGACAGCAACCAGGATTGAACCCAGGTCCCTAGCACTGTGAGTCAGTGGCTCTACTTGCTGTGCCACTGTGCCGCCACTGTTGGAGGTGTACACCAGATGATAAACCAAGGCCCTGCCTCAACAACGATACTAGTTTGTAGTTGCTTCACACCTTTAAAGTAGCAAAGCATCTTATTGCATTTCACAGGAGTGTTATCAAACAAAATTTGACACAGGTGTGCATGTTATAAGCTATATTAAATATCTTAAGAACATAACAACATAGAAATAGGAATCAGGGTAGTTGGCCCTTCAATCCTGTCCTATCATTCATCAAGATCTTGGCTGATCCTCTATCACTTGCACTATTCCCATACCTCCTGATTCCCTGTGCCTGGAAATCTACTGATCCTGTTTTGAATGAACTCAATGACTGAACTTCAACAGAGAATTCCAAAGATTCACCACCCTCCTCTCTCCCCATCATGTACTCCTTATTCTGATGCTGTGGACGATAATTCTACACTGCTCAGCCACTGGAAACACCCTCCCTGCATCCACCCTGTCGAGCTGTGTAAGAATTTTTTAAGCTCCTAGTCTAGTCTACCTCAAGTTGCAAGCCCGCCATTCCGGACATCAGTTCAGTTCATCTTTTAGCACACCCTCCATGGCATGGCAAGTACATTCTTTTTCAGGTAAGGAGACCTTAACAGTGCATGACACTTCAGTTGCAATATCACCAAATCCCTGTATAATTGAAATAAGGTGTCTTTGCTCTTGTACTCTAATCTTCTCATAATTAAGGCTAACATAGCACTTGCCTTCCCAATTGTTTGCTGCATGTTAGCTTTCAGTGACTTGCGTACAAGGACACCTAGGTTTCTTTGAACATCAATGTTTCCCAACCTGTCACCACTGAGTGGAGACACAAGAGACTGCAGACTCTGGACTCTAGAGCAACACACAAATGCTGGGGGATCTCAACGGTTCAGGCAGCATCTATGGTGGCAAATGGACAGTTGACATTTCACATTGAGACCATGGCCATCTTCCCTCTATCTTCTAGTCCAGATGAAGGGTCTTTGACCTGAAACGTCGACTGTCCATCTCCCTCCAGAGATGCTGCCTGACCCGCTGAGTTCCTCCAGCATCTTGTGTGTTGCTGATCAAGCTGTCTGGGACCTTATTGAAAGTCTTCTGGAAATCTAAATAAACCATACAGTATGCATTAGTTAGCCCTTATCCACCCCACGGTCACATCCTCTCAGAACTCCGGTAGGTTATTTAAACCTGATTTCCTTTTCAGAAATCCATGCAGACATTGCTGAATTCTGCTCTTCTGTTATTGCACTTTTCATTTAGATTCCAACCTTTTCCCTGCACTGACATAAAGACCAGCTTCTTGGTAGTTCCTTGATGGATGGTCAGATTTTATAAAGCAGCCTTGGAAGTCTTGTTCAGTGGTGCCTAATGCTGAGAGAAATGCATTACATATAACAACCAGATCCTTGGCCTTCTTAGGAAAAAATGAGCAGAATTCAGTCTTTGAATTAAATAATCGATAATTCCAGCAGCAATGATAAAGGGTTTGCTGGTTCCTGGAAAATGGGAAGTCATTTTCTTTCACAATGCAAATTAATAATGGTCAAGGTGTCAGCCTGTATTGGGCAGTCAGTTAGTTGACTGTAAAGCAACCACAGCTGTAGAGCTGTCAAACAAATCTGTGGGTGGCTAAATGCAAAAGGATGTTAAATGGCAAAAATGCGGGGGTGGTCATTTCCTGAGAGGGGTCTTCACGTCAAAAAAGACAAGCCAGTTGACTTGTGTGGTTTGTTTAAAAAGCTTGCTTCAAGCTTCAGCCAAGGCTTAGTGCCTCCTGAGTCAGAGGCTGTGGTTTCCTCTCTAGAGGTCTGAGCACAGAAATCTATGGCATACACTTTACAGTGGTGCTGCAGGAGTGTTGCATTGCCGGAGCTGAGCCGTTAAACTGAGGACCCATCTGCCCTGTCAGCAGCATGCAAAGGATGCCATAACATTAAAGAGCAGTAGAGATACCTGCAGTGTCCTGTCTAATATCTAACACTTCATCGGTGTTACAAAAAACAGCCTTGCTGGTTGTGAGAGCTTGCTGCGAATAAATGAACTGTCACCATTCCTATGTTATGACAAGACTAATCTACAACATCCCCGCACTAAAATTGTAATTAATTGCTTCAGTGCATTGTACTCTACTTTCAGAACTCAACCCACTAACATCAGGTACAATACACAGGGCTGATATGATTATGTAGTGAGTCGCCGACTGGGCTCAGATTTTGAGGCAGCGATGCTTCAAAAGCATTTAATGGGCTGTAAAATCACTTTGGGATGTCCTGAAGCCATGAAGAGTGTTATATAAGTGCAAGTTATTTTTAAAACTGGATGTAATTGAGAATTGGCTTTTAATATTTAATGTGCAGGCCTCATTCCAGTCCTTAATGTCAACTTGATCTTCACATTATTTGCTTGGGGAGTTCAATGTGTGTGTGTTGGATGGTGTGCCAATGAGTTGCCAACAGTACAAGCATTGAGGAGTTTGCAGCTCGGGGAAAGTCGAGGCCCAACATTTGGCATAGCAGAGCACTCCAGCCACGTCTGCTTCGGAGGGCACTTGCCTTTTGTCTGTAATGGCAGTTTAAGAAGCTTCAGTCGTCTCAAAGCAGTGGAGCTGGGGATCTCACCAATTGTTTTCTTACTGCTTGGGCAATCCCTTGGGTTTGAGGATGACTTGCCTCCACTCTGGCTTGTGGGTTCTGAGGTGACTAATGAGGCCAGTGTGGGAACCACAGACTTCCACGGATGGGGCACGGGTTGCCCGATGGGTGAACAGTTTGGGAGCTGGTGTACTGCTTCCGTCACTTACATAGGACTTCCGTGTGCTTCCGATTCATGGGCTCGAGGTTCTCCACACCATCCTGAATGCACCCTTTTCCACTTTGAGTTGCAATGGGCCAAGGATCCCCATGAAACTGGGGAGATGTTGGAACTTCCAGGGAGGCTTTGAACACAGCCTTGAATCTTTTCTTTTGTTCACATGGTCATCTTTTCCCAACTTGGAACTTAGAATGGAGTTTTTCCTTCTGGAGTCTTGTATAAGGCAGGTAAATGATGTAGCCTGCCCAGTGGAGTAGATTGAGTAACTAAGGCCTCAGTGCTGGGAAGGTTGCTGGGAGAGGATGCTGATGTTGGTTTGCTGATCCTTCCAGAGGATTTTGCGGACTCAACATTGATATGCCTGCTGCAGGCAGTCCAGATCTCAGATGTGTGTAGGAAGGACAGGGATCACAGCTGTACAGTAGACCATGAGCTTTGTGTTAGGTCAGAAATGTTGGTTCTTAGACCCTCTTTCCCTCAATCAGTCAAAGGGTGTGCTGATGCAAGGTGACGGTGAATTTACGCCATTTCAAAGTCAAAGTCGAGTTTATTGTCATATGCACAAGTACGTCTGCACAGGTGCAATGAAAATCTTACTTGCAGCTAGCATTACAGGCACATAGCATCATATAAGCAGCATTCACAAGAAAAATATAAATGAAACATAAATTGTCTACAATTTTTACAAGGAAGAACACAATTAGAACAAAAAAAACAAGTCCATTTTAGTGCAAAGTGATCAGAGTGTTGCTAAACTGTAGTGATTATATTCCTGTGCATTCGAATTGCCATCCCAGACCATGATGCAACCAGTCAGGATACTTTCAACGGTACATCTGTAAATGTTCTGCAGTACATTGGGTGGCTCCCGTGATACAGAATATGGGAAGCGGGTCTCATTTTCCAAGTCTCACCTCAAACCTTAGTCGTTGAGGAGTGGTACAGTCCAGCAGGAGCAGGTTGATAGGGGAACTTTGTTATGTGAACATTCCTGGATCCTCCGCCACCCCAGTGAATATTCTTGAACCTCTTGTCGTTTAAGGCCTTTCTTTTCACATGTTAGTTCCATTGGCGTAATGCTACTTTGAATGGATGTCTGGTAATGGCACAGATCTCCTGCATTAGAGCAGTTAAAGACTTATTGAGTAGAAGCTTGGGATTCCCGGGCACGGGCGATGGGATTCCCGAGCGCGGGCGGTGGGATTCCCAAGCACGGGCTGTGGCTAGGACCCCAGCCCCAGACATATTTGCCTTGCTGGTGAGTTCCTGTTGGAGTCGCTGAGGGCAGTGTCAACTTCCGCTACTTTCCCAGCTCTTTAGCTGCCTGCTAAAGCTGGGGTAAATACAGCATCCCTTAACAACCTCCGAACTGCACAGATAGCTTTATATTTGATTAATTTAAGTTAATTTAAATGTGTTTTTTCATTATTTTTATCTGATCACTTTAATCTTCTTAAAATTAATTGCTCGAATTATTTTCATGTTTAATAGCTCCCAAGTCTTTTTGACTATAAATTTCAAAGGTGTTCGGAAGAGCCGTTATTTAATAACAGCTGGCCACTTGCACTGGGAGCACTGTTGCACTGGACGCAACCTCACCAGTGTGATGAGAACTGCCTCCCTCCCTCTCCTTCTCCCCACCCCCCTTTCTCCCTCCCCCTCTCTCTCCCTCTCTACCTGCCTGCCTGCCTGAATACTGGATGCTCCCTTGGGCTGAGTTTTTAGTCATATTCTCCAATCTCTCCTTTGTCTGGGTACTAGTTTTTTGTCTGATTCTGCTCCTGTGGAGTGCCGGGGGCACTGAAGTACATTAAAGGTGCTCTCTCAGAGTGCTGTGGAGGACAAGCTAAATTTTTGATTCAAGGGAAAAGGTTCTCTCTTGATTTCAACAGCTTTGACTTCTGATGCATAAGTTATTATTGAATATTAGTTCAGAGTAGTGTCACAACAAGGATGCAGTGTGTAATGATGACAAAGGCAGCTTGTGGAACAATGGAGATACAGTATAAAGTGGCAGAGAAAGGAGGTTTGCACTGTGAAGTAGCACCAATGTATCCCCTGCCATCGCCATCCAACACCACCTCGCCGATAATATGGGATCCTGAAGGATCCTAATCATTCCCTTCAGTTCCGTTGCTATGATACGGCCCAATTATCCTTGAGAAGACCTCATTGAATGATGGCAGTACAAACTGTGATTGACATATGGATGTTGCATCTTGAATGAACCTTTGTGAGTGTGCTCAACTTCAGTATGTCGTTAGCAGGCCTACAGACATTTCCCACACCTGCTGACTCGCATGTGGCAGGGCACAGGCATACCAGCTGTCAGTATTTAAAACAGACGTCAGCCTTTCTGCCCCTGTGCCAGCTTGTTACTGCTTCGCAGAGCAACCCCAAGTCTTGGACCAGGTTCAGAGGTTGTCAGTGCCAGCCAGTCAAATCCAATTGATTTAACAGGATCTATCAGAAGCAATCACATGACCTTGGCCAAGTTGTAACTGAGGGGAAATGCATCAACTTGTGACACGTCAGGTATTCCCAGTGTAATTAAAAGTGGTAAATTGGTTTATTATTGTCACATGTACCGAGGTTTTGCATGCCATCCATATGGATCAATTCATTGCATCAGTACATCGAGGTTGTACTGTCTATACCTGTCTATACCTCTTGCTGCCTTGGAAAAGCAGCCAGCATAATCAATGACCCCACCCACCCGGGTCATTCTCTCTTCTCTCTTCTCCCATCAGGCAGAAGATACAGGACCCTGAGGGCACATACCACCAGGCTCAAGGACAGCCTCTATACCACAGTGATAAGACTATTGGACAGTTCCCTTATACGATGAGATGGACTTGTTTGACCTTGCACCTTATCGTCTATCTGCAATGCACTTCCCTGCAGCTGTGACACTTTACTCTGTATTCTGTTATTGTTTTTACCCTGTACTACCTCAATGCTCTCTGTACTACCTGAATGCACTGTGTAATGAATTGATCTTTATGAACGGTATGCAAGACAAGTTTTTCCACTGTACCTTGGTACAAGTGACAATAATATACCAATACAAGGGAAAACATAACAGAATGCAGAATATAGTGTTACAGTTACAGAGGAAGTGCAGTGCAGGCAGGCAAAAGATACAAGGCCATGATGAGGTAGATTGTGAGGTCAAGAGTCCATCTTATTGTACAAGAGGTCTTATAACAGGGGGATTGAAAGTGTCCTTGAGCCTGGTGGTATGTGCTTTCAGGCTTTTGTGTCTTCTGCCCGATGGTAGGAGGGGAGAAGAGAGAATGATGTGCCACTCTTGTTTGACATGGACTATTTAGTCCCTAAGACGTGGAGATGGTGGGATTGAGGAGCTACTGGTATCATTAGGAGTGCCCAGTGTGTTCAGAGGGAGTTACCAGGGCAGCTGCTGGTGATAGAAGCATGGTTTATGGCAGAGTTACGTTTATGGAACAGGAGCAGGTCCAGCAAAATCTCAGACCTTGTAACATGCACATCAAAACACCCATCAATCCATAAAATTGAAGGCACAGTAGTGTAGCGGTTAGCATAATGCTATTACAGCGCCAGTGACCAGGGTTCAATTCCCGCCGCTGTCTGTAAGGAGTTTGTACATTCTCCCCGTGTCTGCGTGGATTTCCTCCGGGTGCTCCGGTTTCCTTCCACATTCCAAAGGTGTACAGGTTAGGAGCTGTGGGCATGTTATGTTGGCGCCGGAAGCATGGCGACACTTGCGGGCTGCCCCCCAGAACATTCTCAGTAACGCAAAACGACGCATTTCACTGCGTGTTTCAATGTACATGTGACTAATAAATAAATATCTTGTCTTGTGTTCAAATCCCTTTGTGGCCTCTTCTTTCTCTATGTGTGTAATCTCCCCCTGACCTTGCTACCTTCCAAGATCTCTGGGCTTGCCAATTCTGGCCTCTCCTACATCCACTTTTTCTCCTCTCCATCACTGCTGGCCACACCTTGAGCAAGGAAAACAGTCTCCCACAATCACATTGTTTAATGGACTCAATTACTCGAGCAAAATAGAATTTGCAAGAACAATCCATATAACTATGTTAAAAATATTGTCATTAGTCCTTTTTCAACAAAGTATAAATCCTAGCGTCAAATTCAAAGTCGAGTTTATTGTCATTTGCACAAGTACGTGTATGCACAGGTGCAATGAAAAACTTACTTGCAGCAGCATCGCAGGCACATAGCATCATATAAGCAGCATTCTCAAGAAAAACAAACTAGACATAAATTCTACCCTTTTTTTAAATAAGAAAACACAATTAAAACAAAAAAAAACAAAGTCCATTTCAGTGCAGTGATCAAAGTGGTCATAGTGTTGCTAAACTGTAGTGATTAGGGTTGTGCAGGTTGGTACCATGCGTGGCACCATGATGGTGATATCTGTAAGCAATGTTCATGTCTAAATCCAATCATTGTGCAGTTCGGCTCATTAATGGTAGTATATTGGTTAAGTTGCTGGACTAGTATCAGTTGCCTGGAGACAAGAATTCAAATCCCACTGTTGCAGCTGAGGAATTTAAATTCAGGTAGATAATTTTGGAGATAAAAAGCTAGTACCAAAAGTAGTTGTAAAAATCCATCTGGTTCATTAATTTGAGGGTGCATAGTGATGTAGCTCCATTGACCCTGGTTCAATCCTGACCTTGCTTGCTGTCTGTGTGGAGTTTGCATGTTGTCTCTGTGGCCACATGAGCTTCCCCTGAGTACTCCGTTTTCCTCCCACAACCCAAAGATATGCAGGTTTATAGATTAATTGGCCGCTGTAAGTTACTCCTCGTGTGTAGGCTAGTGGGAGAATCCGGAGGAATTGATGGGAATGTGGGGAGAATAAAATGGGATTAGTGAAGGATTAGTGTAAAGGGGTAATGGATGGTCAACATGAACTCAATAGGCCAAAGGGCCTGTGTCCACAGCGATTGACTCTAGTGTCCTTCAGGGAAGGAAACCTGCCATCCTTGTCTGCACAGTCCTGTTGTGACTCCATACCCACAGCGATGTAATTAACTCTTAACTGCCCTCTGTAAGTCAGTCCAGAGCATTTGGGAATAGGGAGTAAATGCAGGCTGAGCCTGTGACAATCACGTCGCGAATGGATAAATAAATATGTAATCGGAAAACAACAAACTGCGGATACTGGGGATGAAATAAAAACAGGAAAGGCTGTTGGAGAGAGAAGCAGAGTTAACATCGATGACCTTTCATGAGAGCTAGCAAGAGAGAGAAATCAAACATTTGCAGAGAACGATGTCTGTGATAGGGTAGAGACCAAGAGAGACTGAATGACCCAAAAGAGTGTGGTGCTGGCTGAGAAAGAGGCGGGGGGGTGGGGGGGGGGTGGTGCTTGTTAAAGCTGATCTGTGTGGAGAAGGTGTAAGAAGGAGATGATGGAGGACAGGGAAGTGAACAACAAGAATAATACAGGAAATGTGAGAAACAGGACAGTACAATTGCTAGAAACCCGACACTCAATGTCAGCAAGACTGAGGAACTGATTGTGGACTTCAGGCAGGGGAAGTCGGGAGAGCACACACCAGTCCTCATTGAGGGGTCAGCGGTGGAAAGGGTGAGCAGCTTCAAGTTCCTGGGTGTCAACATCTCAGAGGATCTATCCTGGGTCCACGACATTGATGCAATCACAAAGAAGGCACGCCACCGGCTCTACTTTGTTAGGAGTTTGAGGAGATTTGGTACGTCACCAAAGACTCTTGCAAATTTCTACAGATGTACAGTGGAGAGCATTCTGACTGGTTGCATCACCGCCTAGTATGGAGGCTCCAATGTGCAGGATCAAAAGAGGCTGCAGAGGGTTGTAGACTCAGCCAGCTCCATCACGGGCACAACGCTCCCCACCGTCAAGGACATCTTCAAGAGGTGGTGCCTCAAGAAGGCAGCATCCATCACTAAGGACCCTCACCACCTGGGACATGCCCTCTTCATGTTACTACCATTGGAGAGGAGGTACGGGAACCTGAAGACCCACACTCAACATTTTAGAAACAGCTTCTTCCCCTCCGCTATCAGGTTTCTGAACAGTCCATGAACCCATGAACACCACCTCGTTATTCCTCTTTTGCACTATTTATTTACTTTTTTAACTTGCTGTAATTTTTATGTCTTGCACTGTACTGCTGCTGCAAAACAACAAATTTCACGACATAGGTCAGTGATAATAAACCCGATTCTGATTCTGACAATGGACAATGCTGGAAGTTCCCGGCAACTCAGTCAGCATTTGGGAAGAAAGGGAAATACATAATGTCCTGGAGCCTGAGAATAACTCACAGTCTGAGTTAGTAAAGATCCAGCTGGCACAATATCAGGGAAATCCAGGCCGGTGCCTTCAGTTTCATTATGGATCTGGGAAGGCAGAGTTTCTGCTGCCTTTGAAAGTCAGTATTGTGTTACAGGAAGTATCTTTGACACTGTATCCTGTTCATTTGTAATAGCGTGGTGAGTTTGTGTACCGGAAATTCCTGTCAGCTATTGAAGTGCAGTTGGGTCTGCTGATTGCATAAATCTGTCTGCTTAAGGGATATGCGGTAAATTGCTCATTTGACGTGTTGAACTCCACTCTGCACAGCCACGTAAGGCTTTTGTTATTTGGAGCTTTTGCGTAATAAATCTTCTGCAATAAAAGCTTGCTGATGGTATGCTGCTGTGGCAAAGACGTGTCCCTTCAATCAGTCACACTGATTAAATATTGCTCAGTAATATAAGTAAGTTGTTATTCATAGGTTCGGTTGTAACACCCTTGCCTCTGAATGTTATGGGTTTGAGTGTCACTCCCGACAGCTGAGAAAAACATCCAGCTTGATGCTCCAATGTGATACTGAGAGTGGTTCCTTCGTTTGGATAAGATGTTAAACTGAGGCCCTGTCAGCCTTGTGCATGGATGGAAAGATCCTCAGGCACGATTTCGAAGAAGGATAGGTGGGTTCTCCCATTGTCCTGACCAACATTCAACCCTCAACCAACCTCAAGAAAACCAGATTATTTGGCCATTATCACCTTACTGTTTAAGGTATTGCTTTGCAAAAATCGAATACTTTGTTTCCTGCATTAACACTGTGACCACACATCAGAAAACGTGTCAGTAGCTATAAAAAGCTTTAGAAATCATGAAAATAAATGCAAGACCTTTTCTTTTCATTTCTTATCTTGGAGTTCCTAACAGACTCAGATCATGGGACATTTGAGTGATAGTCACAACGAGTGCCAGCTGAATGGTTTTGAAGTGTGTTTGTTCATTTGAATTTGTTTTTTTAACAAAATAATGAAAGTGAGAGATTTGACGAGCAGTGCAGCGATATCATATCACTGATTTAGCTCATGCAATCTTCCGAAAACAGGAAGTAGACAAGCAACTTACATAACTTTTGAGAGCCAGCAGCACGTTATCTCTGATGAGCCAACAAAGATCTTTATACTCACTCTCCAATATACGTCACTGGATGCTATCAAAATGTAAATCTAGGTAACTGGAGCATTGTGTGATAATAGAAATAGGTGGTCCATCATACTACCAAATGTGACTGAAATTTATGCATGCTGTTGAGGGCCATCAGAACCTATTATAAATCAAAGCAAGAATCCATTTAACTTTCGCTAAGTTAAGCTACTTACTTTTAATTGGTTGAGGTACCTGCTAAAGATCAGTAGTGAAAGTACTCATGGCCATTCTGGACTTCTCTGAGACCCAAATCTCCACAGAGCTTCCACCAGGAACGTCCCTTCCACAGAACAGGTTTGCAAGTTTGGAATGGCTCCACTGGGGGAATGGAGAAAAGGGGTCCTTCCTCATAACTGAGGAGGTGGGGTTGGACATGCGCAGGAGAGAGGGGCAGAGAGCATAGTTACGGGGTGGACGATGTATGCGTGAAGAGGGAGAGGGGCAGGCTCTTCCTTGTCAATCACACATAGCTTCTCCAGGTCTAGAAAACACAAGGGATACAACTGAGCGAGCACGGTGTGTTCAAATGTATTGGTTTTTGGAAGGTCACACATGCGTGTCCTTAATGTAAAGCAGAGAACCGTGTGCTTGTGTCCATAGGCTTGTGTATTGGAGATGATTATTGGGGGCAGTTCATGCCTTGCTTGCCCCACCTCTCTCCTCCACAGACAACTTGCACATGCCCTTGAGTGGGAGAAGATTGGACTGAAGAGAGAAGGATAAGGTGAATGCAGGAGGGGTAGTGAGAAAGGTGAGATTGGAAAGCAGAAAATCATAAATCACATTCTTAATTAATTAATGCATTCATTGAAGTTATCGTGTGCCATGAAATGATTTGGGCTGATTGGTGTTTGCTAAGGTGGAGCTCTGAATGAGAACCTTCTGTCTCTCCACTGAAAGGCATGCAAGATGTGCAGGAATTTCACTGGACACCTTTTCTGTGCAGACAATTCTGTGGATCTTTGTCTCTGTGACCGAACGGCTGGAAGATTCTCCAGCTGACTGAGGCATATTGATTCGCCTCCATTTCATGGGGTAAGCTCAGTGGAGAAGTACAGGGCACGTCTTTTACACAGAGAGTGGTGGGTGCCTGGAATGCGCTGCTGGGGTTGTAGTGGAGGCAAATACAATAGAGGTGTTTAAGAGGCTCTTAGATAGGCACATGAAAGTGCAGAGAATGGAGGGCTATGGACATTGTGTAGGCAGAATGGATTGGTTTAGTTTGGCATTTAATTACTAGTGTAATCGTTCGGCACAACATTGTGGGCTGAAGGGCCTGTTCCTGTGCTGTACTGTTCTATATTCACCAGCGACCTGGGTTAAAATCCGGCCACTGTCTGTAAGGAGTTTGTACGTTCTCCCCATGTCTGCGTGGGTTTCCTCCGGGTGCTCCGGTTTCCTCCCACATTCGAAAAAGACGTACGGGTTAGGAAGTTGTGGGCATGCTATGTTGGCGCCGGAAGTGTGGCAACACTTGCAGGCCGCCCCCAGAACACTACACAAAAAGATGTATTCCACTGTGTGTTTCGATGTACATGTGACTAATAAAGAGATCTTAAAAAAAATCATATCTTCATCTTGGAAATCCTGGTACAAGAAGGCCATTGTGCTTGAACCATGTGGCCATCATCATGGTTTGGGACACTGTTTCTGGGGCTACCTGCTCTCTTGATTAACATGAATTGTTAGGGCACAGAATGAGGCCATTTAGTCCCTTATATACTGACCACTCCATGTAGAACAAGGCATTCAGCCCCATTCCCCTGAGGCAGGGTGATGCATGAAACATTGACAATTCCTTTCCTCCCACACACACTGCTTGACCTGCTGAATTCCTCCAGCAGATTGTTTGTTGCTTCATTCCACTGTGCTTTCCCTGTAGTACTTTCCCTCAGTATCTCTCCAATTCACTTCTGAGAGTTCTAATTGAAGCTGTTTCCCCCATTCCTACAGACAATGAGTCAGAGAAGTTCATCCCTCTGTCTCAAGTGCTTTTTCTCCCATTCTCTCCACATGCACCCCCTCCCCCCAGTATTTTGTGCCCTTCACTTCAAACCTGGTCCTTGAACCATCAGCTAATGAGACAGCTTCTCTTTATTTACTCTGTCTAAACTGTTGTGATTTTGTTCCAAATCCCCTCTCAACCAAGGTCTCCAATCTAACCTTGCAGCGGAAAACACTCATCCCTGGACCATTTCCATGAATCTTTTCTACATCATTTCTCGGACATCCAAATCCTTTCTAAAGCTTAGTGATCAGGATTGGACCCATTACTCAAGTTGGGATATATCCAGAGTTTTATAGAAGTTCAAAACAACCTCTCTGGTTCTATTTATGAAGTACAGGATTCCATATGTTTTACCAACCACTGTGGCATGTATGACTCATGTAATATTGGGTATGTTTCTCTTTAAGTATTGCAAACCATTCTTGTGTAGAACTGGGCCGAAGTTAAGAGTAAGCCACAACAAGGACATTGTCCCTTATTGTAAGCTGTTCTTTTGTTTAATCAAGTAAATTTGTCAATTTAAATA
The DNA here is from genome assembly GCF_009764475.1 of Pristis pectinata. Lineage (NCBI taxonomy): Eukaryota > Metazoa > Chordata > Chondrichthyes > Rhinopristiformes > Pristidae > Pristis > Pristis pectinata. The sequence goes on along the minus strand of NC_067412.1, from coordinate 11,787,667 downwards.
GCTGTTTTCCAGTAACTTAGGAGAGAATATTGAGGTGTCACACCCTTGATATGACCTGCCATTCTCAAAGGTATTGTGCAACCAAGTCCCTTTATTCCTCCACATCATCAGAGAAGGCCATTCAGCCCTTAAACCTGTCCCACCAATGGCATATATCATTGATTGGTGTTTGTTTCATAAGCCTTAATACGAGTGTTGCACAAAACCCCACCAATTACACATTCCTACATTTTCAGTCAGCTCTTCTGTCCTTCTACCATCCTCCACCTTATCTGCCCCACAGCCACACCTACCTCCCTTCCTACCCCCACCCGTCAACCAAAGGAGGATGTAATTATACTGGTGAGGGTGCAGAAGAGATTCACCAGAATGCTGCCTGGGATGGAGAGTTTAAGTTATGATGAGAGACTGGATAGAAGTATTTATTTTCCTTGGAGCGAGGGAGGTTGAGCAGGGTACTTGATGGTGATATACTTAATTATCAAGGCATAGATAGGTGGTAAACTTTTCCCCACAGCAGAGGTTTCTAAAACTAGAGGGCATAGATTTAGGGGAAGGGGTAAAAAGTTTAGAGAGGACTTGAAGAATTTAGAAGAAGAAATTTTCACACAGAGGGGTTTGCAGTCTGGAACACACTGCCTGAACAGGTGATGGAGGCAGCTATTGTCACAACACTTAAGGAGTGTCCAGGCGAGCACTTGAATTGCCAAGGCTATGGACTAAGTACTGGCAAATGGGATTAGTATAGATGACTACTTGATTGTCAGTATGGTCATGGTGGGCCGAAGTGCCTGTTTCTGTGCTGTATGAATCTATGATAATGCCATAACAGCATTTTGGGAGAGAAGTGTTCTAAATTCTCACTGTATAAAAGTTCTAGCCAAGGGAGAGATGGAGTTGACACAAAAGTCTACACACAACAATCCTAATCTATGAGTGCGTTCTTTACTATTGTTAGCAGAAGAGGAGAGGTGATGGTTTCTTAGCCAATCTGCATAAACGAGCATTGTGTTCGGTCTGCAGAAAGAGAAGTGGAGAAATATTCAGGCTAATTAATGAAGTGGGACCACCGTGAGGGGTGATTGGTAAAGCATACTGCACAGTGATGAGAATCTCAACACTGTTGCTAACATTAGTAAACTACACAGAAACCTGTATGTTTTGTGTTTTTCATCCATTAGTCACTGTTTTTGTGCTGAGCTTCATGTTTCCATAAGAATTATGTAGGCCCACAACAGTGGGAGTCTCAAGCACTGGCCAAACAAAGCAAGCCAGCAGAGACTACAATTGTACAGAACTCAGCAGCTTTAGGGACTGAGGATTCTGAGTATGTGTGCCGTATACTTAATCTGAGGGTATGATGTCCTGTTGTGTCTGAACAATAATTGCATGAAAAAAGTCTTAGTAATTAGACCTTAGAAGTCATATTAGAAAACGTGGTTGCAGTTTGTACAACCTACAAAATGCATTGCTGTTACTCACTTTGAATACAGTAAAAACACTTCCCATACCTGTGACTCCCAGCACCAGGAAAAGGGAGGGCCACAGGCACATGCTCCGCAGATTCTCCTTGGTGTTGTTCACCATCCTGACTCGAAATACATCACTGCTCCTTCATTGTCACTCGGTCCAAGCCCTGGAACTACCTGTCCAATAATCTATTGCCTCTACTAATGGCAGGAAAGAACAACAGAGTCACTGTTCCTTCTCCATCAGAGTGCAGTGATACTAGAAGGTGGTTGATCTTGACATCTCAAGGGCAGTTAGGAATAGACAATAAATGCTGGCCTGTAGCCTCTAAATGAATATTTAAAACCATACATCATAATGGAGATGGAGCCTGGCTACCCACCCCAAACTCTTTAGGAGCTGACCTCATTTTTTGTTTATTTCCTAAAATCTATTCATAATATATACAATTGGGTCTTGTCATTTTCTTCATTATCTGTATCAACAATTCAATGCACTCCCTCACAGTATAACATTGTCCCTAATGTTTCATCCTTAAAGACTGCGTCAGTGAAATGTTTGAGAGGTCATTACACAAGGCCCAGTCCCTCGGAGCCCAGTGGAGGGAGGACCTTAGATTGTGTTCTCTCCCTTTGCAGGGACTGCACTGAACTTGTGTTCCACAGCACATACTCTCCCCTACCCCCACCCCCAGCCCCCACCCCCAGCACCTTGGAATGTACCAGTAGGCAACATTCAGTTGCGGAGATCTCCTTGCACTGGAAGATCTATGAGGTTCGGGCGTCTTTCATCGAGTCGATGACCTTACAACAGCGGGCGATGTCTGTCTTAGTATGTGTTCGTAGGAACAGCCCACAGAGCACAGTGTTACGCACCTGTTTGGGATGAACATTGACAAAGACTGCTGTATTCTTCTTCTGCCGGTCTGGTGTATACTCCATTTACTTTGGGTTGAGATGCACCTCCCAGCCTAGCCCAGCACCGCATCCAACATCACCCAACATGAGCACTGTGCCCAAGGTGCCTCCCCTCACAGCAGTGGTTGGGTCAGGGATGGAGAAAGCCATAAAGCTTGACTCTGATCCAAAATAGCTGTAGTCACATTGGGCGTGGGCTGGACCCTATTGTCTACTGGTCCATCCCCTTTACTGAGCTCTGCACAGCCTGTCTAACCTTTATAATGCCCATCAGTGCAGGCATGTTCTTCAGTTATATACCTGTTGGGAGTTTTGCCACATCTTTTGTAAAGTTTGCCACAGTATATGCATATTGGCAGCAATTCTATATTCTCTGGGTAACGTAGCGTTAAGCAAACCCAAGCAGAATCTCCTTGTCTTGCCTTACTGTTGTTAGATAAGAAGAGAAGAAAGTTCAGTTTTTATTTGAGAAGGCAGAAAGTACTTCACTTCAAGAGAAAACGTGTAAACAAAAGTCTTGTTGAGATTGTGCGGAGGGAAAGTCCAAAGCCAGAGAGACCGGAGGCACTGACTCAGGTTATTGAGGCTGGGCAGATTGAGATGAAGATAGTAAGCACATAAATGGCCCCGAAATTACTGTTGGCCAAAATCAGGTCAACTCATGGTGTCCAAGAAAGGACGAAGAATCAAAACTCAGGAGGGACTGGGCTTTAATAAATGCAGCTGCGAAGTGTCAGGTGTGATTACTTTCTGTTCTGCTTAACTATTGTTCTTTGACTCTTTTTGAATTTAATTGCCTTGGGAGTATTGTAGCATTACTGTGATTAAAGCATCATATCTAATGACTTGTGTTTTGTGCATTGGACCAGAGTTAAGAGTGTTCACATTTCATTACCGGCTGCATTTCAATTAGTCTGAAGTGGTGATTAATAAGTTATAATTAAGTCATTTATTTTATTAACATTTGGTGCTTGTGGGTGGTATTGCAACAAGTAAACCGAATAACCTAATTACTTGGCAATTTTAACAAATTCAGGCATGGTGGGAAACTGCTGTTATAGTGTGGTTAATTTCTCCAAACTGAGAGTATAACCAAATAAATCTGCCTCCTCAGCAACTGAATTACTTTTCTGTACAGTTAACACCCAGAAATTGCTCTGTGCTTGCTTGTTTGTGTATGAATAATGTCTGATGTACAAGGGCTACATTGTGATGCTGTGTTTATGGCGACAGGCTGGGGTGAATATGTAGGAGAAACCTTAGGCACAGGGAATTCAGATCATTTAGAATAGACAAAGCCCATATCTGTAGTCTACTTGCTGCCATGACATCTGCCTCTTAGGTTCCTTATCCCAGCCCAAGCCCTCTGCCTTGTGGGTGCAGAACACAAACAGGAGGCAGGGGAGAGGGGAGAAATTCAAGAGAGGTCACTATCACTAAACGGCTGCTTGGAATCGTGCAAAATTTGCAATATGAAAGGAAGCCATTTGGCCCAACAGGTCATGCTCAACATATCAACTAAAAATAGCTACCCAACCTAATCCCACCTTCCTGCACTCCGCTGAACATCACAGCTCTTTAAGTACATATCCAAGTACTGTTTCAATCGGATAAGGGTTTCTCCCTTCACCATCTTTCAGGCAGTGAGTTTCCAGACTCCTATACACTCTCCAGTGTAAAGCATCTTTCCTGTAATATTGTGACCAGAATTATACTTGAGTTGTCAGGCAATGGCCTGCATACAGTTATAGCAGAACCTTCCTTCTCCTATATTCAATGCCTTGTGGAAGATATTGGTATTGGTGGAACCCCACTTTAGGGATGTCTTGGTTGTATTTACCTATGCATATCTTACGTTATTGGTGGAAAAAATATTTCTTCATCTTCCCTCTAATTCTTCTACCAATTACTTCAAATATATGCCTCTTGGCTTTTGATCCAAAGGGAAAAGGGTCCTTCCTATGTACTCTGTCCAATCCCTTCATAAATGTATACACCGCCTCTCAGCCTCCACTTCTTCAAAGAAAAGAGCCCTGGTCTATCAAATTAGTGTGCGTTGCTGAACTTTTCCAGTCCTGGCAAGTTCCTTTTGAGCCTCTCCTGTACCTTCTTCAGTGAAATTGCATCTTTTCCATAATGTGGTGACAAGAACTGTACTCAGTGCTCAATCTATGATGTACTGCTGTTGCATACAGTTCCAGAGCAACCTTCGTGCTCTTGTATTCTATGTCTTGGCTAGTAAAGGAAAGCTTCCCTTTATTAGGAATGCACTGATTATACTCACCTCTGCACATTCTGAAGTCAAGGTGAGTTTATTGTAAGTCCCCAGGGGTCATGACAGGATAGAAGTTGAGATGTTCCTCTGGTGGGAGAGTTATGAATGAGGGAACATAGTTACAAGATAAGGGGGTGGTCATTTAAAAGTGAGGTGCACAGTAATTTCTTCACACAGAGGATGGTGAGTCTCTGGAATTCTGTACTCCTGAGGGTTGTGGAGGCTGGATCGTTGAGGGTATCTCAAGAGGAAATAGATACATTTTTGAAAGATCAGCAAATTGAGGGCTATGGGAAACTGGCACAGGAGAGGAGATGAGGATCAGCCATGATCATATTGAATGGTAGGATAGGCTTGAGGGGCCGAGTGGTCTATTCCTGCTCCTATATTCTTATTTTTATGTAATGGAATTGAGTCTCAGGAGGTGAATACAACCACCCGCCTGTACTCTCACACATAGTTAGCACAGGTGACAAAAGGTTATTGTTTTCCCCCAAACTTGTGTTTATTTTTGAAACAAGATGTTAAAAGGTTTTCTGTTCATGGGGATTGAATGATTTTTATCTTGGTACATGGCTCCGATTTATGTTACAATGTGAAGGGGATCTTGATTCAAGGCAGCTCTCACTAGAATGCCCACAGGATTGACCAGGGCATTTGGTGGCAATTTTATTCATGTGAACCCCTTCTCAATTGCCCTTCAGTGCCTGTGGCCCGAGAATGAACCTTTGAGAAGAGGAAGTCTGATGAGTTTTGCTGAAATCTCTCTCACAGTTATCACTCCTTCCTCAGAGTGGTGTTGGCACATCTTTAAAATACACAAGCAGGCTGCTTCACTAAAATCTCAGAAAGAGGAACACAAAATTAATGGGTCCCGAGGGATCCATTAACACCGTTTGGTTTGCACCTCAGTTCCATTTAGCTTGCCTTAGCTCTGTGTAGGAGGAGGGGAGATTTCTATAAATTTTTGAAATTTTCTTCCCCAGAGTGTGGCAGACACTTAATCATCAATTACAGTCAAGACTAAAGTCAGTGGATTTTTGGGTGCTTAGGAATTCAGGGGATTCTGGGGGATGAGGCAGGCTATTTGTCTTGAGATAAATGAGCAGCTACAATCTTACTGAAGAACAAGAAGGACTCAAGGGACTGCGCAGTTCACTCCTGTTCCAATTTTTCAAGTTCCTCTATATTACCATTGCATAACAAAAGTCTAATGATACCGGCCTCGATAGCCCCAGTAATCCCTGGCCTTTTGTTTAGTTGGGATCTGAAAGCAGCGGTGAGTAATCCGAGCTGCTAGTGATTGCTAGAAGGAAAATATGCACCATAACTGACACCAACATCTGCAGCAACTGACATGATTGCTAGAAGGAAAATATGCACCATAACTGACACCAACATCTGCAGCAACTGACATAAAACATCACATTTTTTTCATAGTAGGAACACCTTGTGGGAAGATTCAACTAAATTTGTTAAAAGAAAACTGCATGAAAGTGTTTCTAAGGGTAATGCTTGCTATTTAATGAAGTCATAGATCTCTTTTGGCTTGTTTTTAGTGTGGACATTAATCACAATGTCTTCTTGGGCAGATTTTGCCTTGGCAAATAAAGCTCAGGAGGAGAAGAGAAGCTTTAATGAAAAATGTTATATGGATATGGTAGCATCATAGTCTGATAGTCATGGCCAGGGCTAACAATCTATTAGTTCAAGGTCCACATGGCAACTGGGGAAATTAGATTCTGTTAATTAATAAATTCTGTTATTAAAATTCTGACGGTGAATGTGAAACCTCTGGACTGTTGTAAGAATGCATCTGGCTCACTAGTGTTCTTCAAGGGAGGGGAAGTCTGCCAACCGTATCCGATATGGGCTACAGTGACTCCAGACCCACAACATTGAACTTGACTTTCAGCCAGCTTCTGAAGTGGCAGAGCAAGTCACGCAGTTCAAAGTCAATTAGGTAAGGGCATTAAATGCTGGCCCTGCCAATTACTCCCATGTCAGTTTGAAAGAAAGAATTAAAGATATGCTCTCTTGTTTTTCACATATCTGGCACTGCTGAGGAAATAAGTTTTTAATATTTAAATGTATTATGCTCCCTGATCGAAAGGGGGAGGGGTTGTGAAATGAGTCATTGTTTACAGAAACCTTGGCTGTCAACACTTTGGGAGGATCATATCTCTTGGCATTTTAAATAGTCACCACAGTCAAGCACTTTTCCAAGAACAGGTCAATCATTCTAATGGACTCCCAGGAGAAAAGCCAATGCTTTAATTTAAAATGAGCATGCATCATTCAGATACAGCATTCCCTTAAGGTTGGTTTCTGTTTATTAGGATAATGACCACAGTCAATGAAAGCCTGGTATTGGAAAGGAAGGAATGGAAATTTTGTGCCTTCAATGATGTCAGGATGCTCCAATATGCTTTAAAACCAATGCACAGACAATGCTATTACATTGGAATTAGGCTAATTAGGGATAGGTAACAAATGCTGATCTTGCAGCAATGTCCACATCCTGTAATTGAATAAACACTCTACAGTCAATTTGCATATAGCAAACACTCACACACAGCAATAACATTATCATCTGTTTTAGTGATGCTGACAGGTAATCGATGACAGCATTCTCTCCCTGGCTGACATTCCATCACCGAGGCACTAATTATATTCAGTCATCTCCAACAGGCAAGCCATGTCGTTCCCATTCCTGATTCCTGAAACAAACATTCCATCCCGAGATCCGTCACCGCCAGAGATTAACAGGAGGACAGAGGAAACCATTCAGGAATGTCCTGAAAGCTTTCTTGGGAAAAGTATAACATCCCCACTGACTCCTGGGAATCCGTGGCCCGTGACCACTGCAAATTAGAGGAGCGTTCGGAATAACACTGAGAATGTCAAGTCTATTTGACAGGAGTACACAGAAGCCCAGTGTAAGGGACAGAAGGAGCCCACCTCCTCACAAACTACCTACCCATCTGCCCTGTCAGGCACCTTCTGCCCCAACTATGACAGAGTCCGGTGGTCCCACATTGGTCACCTCAGAACCATAGTAGAAGCAGGTTGTCTTTGATCACGAGGGACTGCCTACACAGAATAAGGTTGAGATGTAAATTTTGGCCTTGGCATTGGGCCTATCTTCACTTTTTTGGAACAGTGCTGTGTAAATTTATTTGTAAAGTATACATTCACCTGGGAGGGAAGCTTTTCAAGGGTTGTTGTAAATATTCAACTCCTTTGGAGAAGTTATGATAGAACCTGTTTCCACTGGACATGTGTGCAAATTTTAACAAGATTATGTGAGTTTTTGGAAACTTGACTTGTGCAAATGGTGTGATAACCTGAAAATAACCTCCAGTGGAATCAAAAGCTTATGTGGTTAATGGAAGGAAGGGCAGCAGTTATTAGGCAATATGTTCAAGGACCTTTCTCTTTGTCTTTGCAATTGGTCTTTTTTTTAGTTTTACTACACAGAAGAATGTGGTTGTGACAATCTGCGATCTGGTGTTATTGATGCACGCTGTGCTGGATGGCATTTGCAGAGGATGCCAAGGGCTGTACCACACTCAACACCTTTGCCAACTACATTGAAAACTGTAGCATTTATGGGTAACAGGTTTATCAGCACTAGTCTGCATTATCCACGTTTCAGCAGGTCACTGAAGAAACATGTAGCCATCTTTCTGACAGAGCAGGGGCCAGTGATTTTAGTACTGGAGGAGTGGTGTGTGAGGTGTTAAACCACGTGCCATTGCCCTCTCATGGAACTATGTTGAGGGTAACTTGGGAAGTCCTCCCCATGTGTCCTGGCCAACATTCATCTCTCAGCATATCTGTTCATCATAGTGTGGAACTTACCATGCCCAAATTGCCAGCTGAATTTTTTACATTACAACAGTGAGCACACTTCATTAGCCGTGAAGTGTTTTGGAATGATGTCAAGCTATAGATAGATAGATAGATATAGATATAGAGATATATATATATATATATATATATATATATGTATGCAGTTTTACCTTTTGGCCCTGTTTCTGCAGAAGTTGGTCTTTAAGACCTGGTGTGAGTGCAGGCTGTAATCTGATGTACAGTATTCCAAGATCCCATTGTGCCAGCAAGTCATCTATAGACACTTCCAAATCTGCACGTTCACACTTACAAAAGCATACTCCAGAGCGCGGAGGTGTTGAGTTAATTATCCAACAGCTATCCCCTTCAATAATATTCTGTGACAACAGCCACAGTCCGTTGTGAAATGACGGAACACAAACTGGAAACCTCGACCACCCACCACCACAAAATGTTCCCCTGTGAAGTTTCCAAGTCCAGATGTACACATTCTGTGAAACCTTGGTCTACTTTTCATTTATTCACTTTTTCAGGATCTGGGCATTGGCTGCAGATGCCAGCATTTAATGCCTATCCATAATTGCCCTTGAACTGGTGGCTTGGTAGGCCATGTCAGAGTCCGAATCAACCTAGCTGGTGAAACTGGAGCTGGGGTCACATAAACAGCCAAACTGGGTAAAGAAATTAATGAATCAGATGTTTTATTTCACAGTGATCCACTAGTGGTTTTGTGGTGGTCATAACTCATATTTTTTTTAAATGCCAGATTATTAATCTGAATTTAAATACCACAGCTGCAATGGTGGGATTTGAATTCACATTTTTGGATTGTTAGCCCAGGCCTGTGGATTATCACTCTGATAATTTAACCACTGCATCTCCCATGACGTCTGTTCCCATGGCACACTGCCAGCTCACACCACAGCGAACAACTGGCTTTCTGATTGGATAGTTCTTGAATTTCAGTCAAACATCATTTTTCTGCCTGGATAGATGTTCTTTTTATTCTTTCCAAGGATCCGGGTTTGCTAGCAAGTTTCCTAACTATGTTACCATGCCCCAGTGAGGCCATTCTAGTAGATAAAGAAAAACCATTTTCACTTCTCCACCAATTACTTGCAGTCTAATGCTAAAGATTCTCATTGATTAGTGAGGAGGAGATGTATTTTCAATGGAGCTTTGAAGATGACCCGGAAAATGGAGAATATGCTTGAGGAGTTAAATTACTTCATATATTTTTGTTACTAATATTTTTATAATGAACAAAGAGTACATCAAATTTACTAAAAACACTTCCCTGAAAGGAATCTGCACCACCACTTTCAGAGGGAATCTGAAAATGGCGTTGCAAGTCGACAGGGTGGTGAAGAAGGCGTTTGGCACGCTGGCCTTCATCAGTCAGGGCATTGAGTATAGAAGATGGGATGTTATGTTGCAATTGTACAAGACATTGGTGAGGCTGCATTTGGAATATTGTGTTCAGTTTTGGTCACCCTGCTATAGGAAAGATGGCATTAAGCTGGAAAGAGTGCAGAGGAGACTTACGAGAATGTTGCCAGGACCTGACGGACTGAGTTATGGAGAGAGGTTGAGCAGGTTGGGACTTTTTTCTTTGGGGCATAGGAGAATGGGGTGATCTTATGGAGGTGAATAAAATCATGAGAGGCATAGATAGGGTGAATATGCATGGCCTTTTTCCCAGGGTTGGGGAATCAAGAACTAGAAGGCATAGGTTTAAAATGAGAGGGGGGAGATTTAATCGGAGCCTCAGGGGCAACTTTTTCACCCTCTGGGTGGTCAGTATATGGAATGAGCTGCCAGAGGAAGTGGTTGAGGCAGGTACATTAACAAAATTTAAAAGGTACTTGGACAGGTACATGGATAGGAAAGGTTTTGAGGGATGGGGCAAACGCGGGCAAATGGGACTAGCTTAGATGGGGTATCTTGGTCAGCATGGACCAGTTGGGCCAAAGGGCTGCTCCTGTGCTGTATGAGTCTTTGACTCTGTGACTTCTTTTTTTAAATGTCCAGAGATTTATTTCCTTGGTTACTCCAACTGGTGTCCTGGGGATTAACCTTTGATGCCAAGAGTAATTGGGACAATCCTGGAATTTTACTGGCCTGTTTAGGAGCCTGTTAGTCACTACACTTAGAGTAGTGAGCCTCATGTTTTTCAGTGGCAGCTCTTTGCATCAAAGCTTAATTGAACCACACAGAAGAGGGAATTGCTACAAAGAAATTGAGTGCCGTTACACTTAATTAACTGGAAGTGGAGTGGCAGAACAATACAGTCATTTTATCGAGGAAAGAGAGAATAATTAGTCATTACCACTCACTCCAACAAACTGGCTGACTCACTGGAAGGGCTGCAGTTCATTCAGACTTGCTTCAGGGAATGCCGTAAGCTGTGTGCAAACTGTTTGATGGCAAAAATTTATAATTTGTTTATTGATGTTCCCTTGTGGATATTAATTTTGATTTGCAGCATCTGACCTTCATTTCCTGCATTTAGATTTATCTCTGTTGAGTCAGCATGCTTACACTGGTGGACTGGTATTGCTCCATTAGCTAGAAGGTGAGATGAGTTCTCAGAACTGTAGATAAATTTGTTGTCATTGCATTGAACAGACCAGCTATGAATAGAAACAATTTCCCAGCAGTAATGCTTCTCTGAGATTCCTCCGTGAGGCTAGCAGAGGCTGATTCAGTGAAGATAAGATGGTTATTACAAGCCGGTTTTATGCAATTCGTTGCTGATAAGTGGGCATCTTTGGCAAGGCTAGCATTATTGTCCGGCTCTGACATGAAACAACCTAGTGACTTGCTATGCCAGTTTGGAGGGCAGTTTATAGCAGTGATGGTTCAAGAGTTGCACCTTGACTGGAACAGGTCAGGATAACAGAAGTTTCCTGTCCTGGTGGACATTCGTAGCCTAGTTGAGTTTTTGCATCAATCATCCTAATGATACAGATTTTTATTTAGTTTTATTCAAATTCTCAAAACTACCATGGTGGGATTTGCCTTGTGGATTATTTTCCCACCCTCTAATTCCCAGACCCATGACATGTACTTTGCCCCACTGAGCTTCCCTAATCATGTTGCTAGGAAATGTAACATTAAGGCAACAGATTTGCCATGCAAAAGAATTTCTCATTATTTGAATATTAATCTGTGAATTGAACTTTGCTGCAGGCAGGGGCGAGAAAACAGAAGAACCAGTTTTGAAAAGTAAACCAAAGGCTCAAATGTTGTGGATTGTGGAGGTGGAGGATAGTCGGGATAAGTTTAAGCTTTACATGACTCTTTATTAACTTGTCTGCTTGAGTTTGTTGTTACGGGTGTGGAGCAGATACCTTGCCCAATCATTGTTACAATGTCAACACCCTTGCTGTTGTTGTTACTTTGCTTTTTGTTGACAGTGAATGTGTTGAACAGTTGCTTTGGTCCTTAAAGTAAAAATCCAACATAAAAATACTGTAGATGTTGGAAATTTGAAATGAGTACAGAAAATGCTGTGGGTAAAAACAGAAGTAGGATTAGCCCTTGTGCCTGCTCCATCATTCAATAAGATCGGAACTAATCATTTACCTCAGTGCCAATTTCCTACACTAACCCCATATCCCTTGATTTCTATCTTGAATACACTCGGCCACTGAGTCTCCACAGCCCTCTTGAGTAGAAACTTCCAAAGATTCACTGTCTTCTGGGTGAAGAAATTTATTCCCATCTATATTATCTGTGGAGAGAGATATATTTTCATCAGAAGTGGGAAAAGTTAGAAATAGAACAAGGTTTTAGTTGCAGAGAAAGTGGAGAGAGGCAAAGGGAGTGACAGGGAAGGTCTGTGACAGGGTGGGGAACAGGAGAGTGTGTTGCACAAGTGATGGTGGTGCCAGCTGAAAGAGACTGGGTAAGCTTGGTGAATAACTATCTCTGGAAGATACAAATTAAATCTAAAATAACAGAAAAGAGCTAAACAACTAGAATTCTAGAGGTGTGAGATACAAACTGGTTATCTGAAATTGTTGAGTGCTGAAGACTGTAATGTGCCAGGTCGGAAGTTTTTAATACTACTTTCGCAGAATGTGAGTGACAAAGCCAGCATTTATTTTCCATACCTAAGTGCCCGTGAGTAGGTGGTGGGGGACTCCTGCACTCCATGTGATGAAAGTTACACTGGCTATTTTACTGGCCCATTTAGAGGATGAGTAAGAGTCTCATTACCATGTATCTGGAGTGACATAGAGGCCAAACTGGGAACGTTTACAAATGGAAAATCATGCTTAACAAATCTGCTGGCGTTTTTAAGGATGTAGCTCAGAATAGATAAGGGAGAGCCAGTGCAGGGTATTTGGGCTTTTGATAAGGGCGCACATAAAAGGTTAATATATAAGATTGAAGTACATGCAATTATACTGGCACAGAACAGGAACTGGTTGAAAGAGAGGAAATGAATAAACAGGTCATTTTCCGAGTGCTGGGCAGTGACTCGTGGAGTGCCACAGGGATCGGTGCTTGGTCCCCAGATGTTCACAATATGCATCAACGATTCAGATGAGGGACATAAATGAGACATCTCAAGGTTTGCAGACGACACAAAGGGAGGGTGAATGTGAACGCAAAGAAGTTCCAATGTGATTCAGACAAGTTGGGTGAGTGGGCAAATTCACACCAGATGCAGTTGAATGTGGATAAGTGTGAGGTTATCCACTTTGGCTCTAAATCAAAAAGAAAAATTATAGGTGTTGCACTATGGGAGGACAACCTGGGTAGGACTTGCACAGTGATTGGTAGGGCTATGAGGTGTGCGATAGAACAGAGAGACCTGGGAATACAGATCCATAGTTCCTTGAAAGCGGCATCACAGGTAGGTAGGGTCATAAAGAGAGCTTTTGGCACTTCGGCCTTCATAAATCAGGGCGTTGAGTACAGGAGTTGGGATGTTATGTTGAAGCTGTACAAGATGTTGGTGAGGTCGGATTTAGAGTATTGTGTGCAGTTCTGGTCACCTACCTGCAGGAAAGATATCAATAAGCTTGAAAGAGTGCAGAGAAAATTTACAAGGATATTGCTGGGACTTGAGGACCTGAGTTATAGGGAAAGGTTGAATTGGTTAGGACTTTAGTCCCTGGAGCGCAGGAGAATGAGGGGAGATCTTATAGCGGTATACAAAATTATGAGGGGTATAGATAGGGTGAATGCATACGAGCTTTTTCCTCTAAGGTTGGGTGAGACTAGAACTAGAGGACATAGGTTTAGGATGAAAGGTGAAATACATAAGGGGAGTCTGAGGGAGTGTGGAACGAGCTACCAGTGGAAGTGGTAGGTGCGGGTTCCATTGTAACATTTAAGAGAGGTTTGGATAGGTACATGGATGGGAGGGGTTTGGAGGGATATGATCCAGGAGCAGGTGGATGGGACTAGGCAGAAGATCAAGTTGGCATGGACTAGATGGGCTGAAGGGCCTGTCTCTGTGCTGTAGTTCTCTATGACTCTATTATCTGAGGGGTGATAGTTTGGGAAAAGGTACCTTTTACAACAGGTTCAGCAAGCAGTTAGGAAGCAAATGGTATGCCGGCGTTCGCTGCAGATGGGTTTGAGTATGGGAACAAAATGTCCTCCTGCTGCTGTACGGGACCATGGTAAGAACCCAGTTGGAGTTTTCTGTGCAGTATTGGTCTCCTTTTCTGAAGAAGCACATCCTTGCCATGGAGGGAGTACCTTGAAGGTTTATTAAACTGATGAGGAGCGATTGCATTGATTAGACCTATGTTCACTGGAGTTTAAAAGAATGACAGGGGATTTTTGTTTAGAAAGTCATAAAATCCTAACAGGATAAGCCAGTAAGGATGTTCCTGATGGCTAGAATCTCCCTTTTTTATGTGGATTGATGTCTTGTTCGTGACAAAACTTCTGTAAGTGTCTGTTTATTAATTAACAGTCAGCATACATGTTTGTCATGGAACTGTAGTAGGGTGTTGTTTCCACAGCTCCAGTATTTAGTAATATCAAATCAGACCAATAAAAGCACCCAGCATTAATTCAATTGCCCAATGATAATCATAACTCTGGATTTCTCAGGAATGTATGTTTCTTCGTGAGCCCTGTGTGCTTTCTGACTTCAACCACTTCAAATTGAGGAGAGGAACTTGGCTCTTTGGTCTAGTCCAGGAAGCTTGTATTATGCTGTTTATATATTGAATGTAGGATGTTTAAAAGTATATACAGTAGGTTGAAGTTTGTGTTTGGTCAACTGCAACTAAATGAGCGTCATGGTATCAACTGCCTATTGTGTTCTCTTCCCACTGAGCTCAGTGGAACTGAATCTCCAGAGGTCAGTACAGCATTAGGATTAGGGAGGATGCAGATAAAGTACAGCCCATTGAGTAACCAAGGACTTGGCCCATCAAAGGCACCAAAATAAATACCTTAGAGTCATAGAGTTATACAGCACAGAAATGGGCCCCTCAGCCAAACTTGTCCATGCCAACCAATTTGTCTACTTGAGCTAGTCCCATTTCCCCACATTTGGCCCATATCCTTCTAAACCTTTCCTGCCTATGTACCTGTCTAAATGTCCTTTAAATGTTCTAATTGTACCCACCTCAACTACTTCCTCTGGCAGCTTGTTCCATGTACCCACCACCATCTGTGTGGAAAAAGTGCCCCTCAGATCCCTTGTAAATCTTGCCCCTCTCACCTTAAATCTATGCCCTCTGGTTTTAGACTCCCCAACCCTGGAAAAAAGACTGTGACCATTCACCTTAACTATGCCCCTTGTGATCTTATAAACCTCTATCAGGTCAACTCCTCAGCCTCCGACACTCGAGGGGAAAAAAAATTTCCAGCCTATCCAGTCTTATCCAAATCAATAACCCGAGGGGGGGGAGCATCTGATTTTATTATTGCTGGTATTAGATATGGATCAAGGCTGGGAAAACAGGAAATACTGCAGAGGAAAACAAGTCAGTGGGAGGCAAGAAGGGTTCTGACTGTATAAGCTGCTGTTCCTGGAAGTCTATAATAAGAACAACAAATACTGAAAGTGCTCAGCAGATCAGGCAGCATTGATGGAGGGGGATAAAAAGAGTGTTTCAGGTCGATGACGTTTCATCCAAGCTGATGAAACAGTTAACCTGTTTATAGACCACTGAACCACATTGGCTATTACAGCAGGGTTCTGTAGTCAAGTGCTAATTAAGAAACATCTCAATACTTTAAAACCAGTGCAGCAGCGCTGTCTGTAAGGAATTTGTACATTCTCCCCGTGTCTGCGTGGGTTTCCTCTGGGTGCTCCGGTTTCCTCCCACATTCCAAAGGTTAGGAAGTTGTGGGCATACTATGTTGGCACCGGAAGCGTGGCAACGCTTGCGGGCTGCCCCCAGAACACTAAGCAAAAGATGCATTTCACTGTGTGTTTCGACGTACATGTGACTAATAAAGAAATCTTAATATAGTCTAACCTTTGGCTATCCTGCAGTGGCAGTGGCAGGAATGCAGTGAATCAGGGAACACCTTTCTGCCTCCTCACCAAAATCAGCTCCCGTCACTCCTGAAAACAATGATACTTCAGAGACTTCACCACCTGGAATATTCCAGAACTACCCTGAAAAGGAGAAAATAATCTTGAAAAACATTTTTTGCTGTTCCAAGATTTTATTCAGCTTTGTTATTTAAAAGACAAATAGTTTTTAAAAAAAAGTGCAGGTAATTGTGTGGCAGCACTTAGAAATCATTAACTTATAAAAGTGTCATTCATCTGCAAATAAGAAGTGTTTGATTCCCCAGAACTTCCCACCATGTGATCAGCCTTCAGTGATCTGATCTGATAGGATGGAAGAATGCAAGAAATAGAACTGGAGTAGGCCATTCGGTCCCTCTACTATTTTATAAGCTCATGGCTGATACAGTAACTCAGATCCACCTTTCCATCTGAACCCATATCCTTACACACTAACTCAATCAGTCTCAGACTTGAATGCACTCAACAACTGGGCATCCACAGCCTCTGGAATACAGAGTCCAAAGGTTTATGAGTAAAGAAACTTGTCCTGTTCTAAATGGCTGACCCCTTGTCCTGACAATATGATCCCTTGGTAGACTCTCCAGCCCGCAGAAGCAACCTCATGGTGTCTAGTGTGGTAACGTCAGTCTCCTGTGCCAGTGAAAGTTTGCTGCTCTTGTGAAACACAGTAGACTGATATGTGATGGGCAGTAGTGTGGTGCAAACCAAAGAGAGATTTCTCATATTTCCCATATTTTCTTACAACGTAGAAGAGGGACGTTACATAGAACATTGCAGCACAATACAGGCCCTTCGGCCCACGATGTTGTGCTGACATTTTATCCTGCTCTAAGATCTATCTAACCTCTCCCTCCCACATAGCCCTCCATTTTTCTGTCATTCATGTGTCTCTCTAAGAGTCCCTTAAATGTCCCTAATGTATCTGCCTCCACCACCTCTGCCAGCAGTGCGTTCCACGCACCCACCACTCTCTGTGTAAAAAAACTTGCCTCTGATATTCCCCCTTGTATCTTCCTCCAATCACCTTAGAAGTATGCCCCCTAGTATGAGCCATTTTCGCCCTGGTTTTCTTTTATTATGACATTTTTTTTATATGGACGTTTGGCCCATCAAATCTATGCTGGCTCTCAGGGCTATCCCATCAATATTATTCCCCCCATTTATCAGATCATAGCACAGCAAAGTCAATGTCAGTCGAGTTTATTGTCATATGCACAAGTACATGTATGCACAGGTGCAGTGAAAATCTTACTTGCAGCTGCATCAGAAGGAGGCCCCTCAGCCCATCTGGCTGTGTTGGCTCTCTACCAGAACAAATCACCCAGTGGCCCTTTCTCTACAGACTTACGTATTTTTCTCCACCATATATTTATCCTATTCCCTCTTGAAGGCCATGATGCCTCCACCAGATCTGCAGGCAATGTGTTCCAGATTCTAACTGTTAAAAAAATCCTCATGTCACTCTTAATTCTCTTCCCCTTTACTTTATGCCTCAGCCCCTCCACCAAAGGGAACAGCCTCCCACCATCCACTCTGTTGAAACCCCTCACCATTTTATATACTTCCATCAAATCTCCCCTCAGCCTTCACTGGACAAAACCGCCCCAACCTCTCCAATGTAATTGTAGTTGCTCATGACAGTAAAGGTTCTTATCAATCTTTTCTAGACCCTCTCTAATGACCTCACATTTCTGGCAATCAGAATTGATCACAATACTCTAGCTGAGGCTGAAGTTATTTCCCTGTAACCTACCCTCTCTCACATGCCCAACAACTCCCTTTTGATTCTTTTGCCACCCACGTACAGCAAGGGGCAATTTACAGGGATTGGCCAACTCAACAGCAGCTGGGAGAGAACCACGAGGTCACACGGAGGGCATGTAAACTCCACACAGACAGCACCAGACGTCATGATTGAACCTGGGTCACTGGGGTTGTGTGACAATAGAGATGAGCCTCTAGCTAATGTTTGTCCCCTCACTTACTTTCATTTCAATGCAATCCACCCATGTGCCAGTTCCCTTTTAGCCAACACCAAGAGTTTTGGGTTTATTTCCCCAATGGTTAACCTTGTTCTCTCTAATAGTGCTGGATTAAGTCCCCAGCTTCATTTATGTAATGTCTTGCTTGGCCTCCTGATGTATTTTACAGCTATTGAAGTGTAATCACTGCTATTCTATAGGAAACCTAATCCTACCTCAGCTACGGACCTCCTCATGCTCTACCAAGCACTTGTTTCTGACTGCCTTTTTTGCACTAAAGTCTTGTTTTGCACAGTCTTTTTTTTCACTGTCCTGTATAATTTATGTATAATTTGTGTTCTGTGTTCTGGCTGAATCTATGCGCCTGTGATGCTGCTGCAAGCAGGTTTTTCACTGTACCTATACCTCACTATATGTGTCCAAATGGAAATAACTGCAGCTTGACTTGACTTAAAATACTATAGCCAGTTTCAAAAAACATCATTGGGATTGGTTTAGTATTATTATTGTCACATGTACTGAGGTACAATGAAAAACTTGTCTTGCATACCGTTCGTACTGATCAATTCATTACACAGTGCATTGAGGTAGTACAAGGTAAAACAAGCAGATTCCAAGATAACAAGCAGATCATCTGTTCTGAGAAATAAATTAGCACCCTCCTCTCCGACAATGTATTGTCGTGGGGGGTCGCTTACCCCCTACTTGAGAGAGCAAAGACTGAATTTAATATTAAGTAAAAACAGAAAAAGCTGGAAACGCTCAATGGGTCAGGCAGCATTTGTGCAAAGAGAAACAAAGTTAGTGTTTCAGGTGTGATACGCTTCATCAAAATTGAATTTAATACTTCATCCAATTGATCGCACTTCTGCAACAGTGTTAATTCTTTTTTGCTCAAGTTTCAGCAGTGGGATTGGAACCCACACTATTCCTACACAGTGGGAAGCGTGCTACCCACTGAGCCTCAGCAGACTCTTTATAATTTGTGATTTAAGCCTTTGGTCCACGTGTTTCAGCTGAAAAGTTCTCAGTGACTTTTAATTACCAGCCAGATCCCAATGTGGCGCTTGGCTATCAGAAAGATTTTTATCTCTGTAACTAGACATACTCAACAGGTAGTTTAATGATGATCCAAGTGTCCATGAACCCGTTATAAAAAAAGGCTTCCTTTATATGTGTTCTGCAGAGGCTCTGCATAAAATTGAATCAAAGCAGAGCCACAAATACATAGCAAGAAGGACTGTGTTTAGTGAATCCACATTCTTAACTTACAAGCAAATTTATTCCAATGTGTATGATGTGATTCATCCACAGACCATGTGGTCTGATTGAATTTCATGTCTCATTGCCATTCCAGTGTGTACAATTGTAAGATAAGATAAGATACTTATTTATTTTTCACACGTACATCAAAACACACAGTGAAATGCATCTTTTTGCATTACTGAGAACGTGCTGGGGGCAGCCCGCAAGTGTCACCACTCTTCTGGCGCCAACATAGCATGCCCACAACTTCCTAACCCATATGTCTTTGGAATGTGGGAGGAAAACCACGCAGATGCAGGGAGAATGGACAAACTCCATACAGACAGCGGCGGGAATTGAACCCGGGTCGCTGGCGCTGTAAGAGCGTTACGCTAACCACTACACTACCGTGCTGGTAGTTGTTCTCAGCCCAGCTGCCTCAATATCTTACTCTAGCACAGATAATTAATGTTTCCTCGGATTTGACCAGAGATTAAAGGTTGCCTCGAGTGGCATTAATAGTATAATTTATTACTATCAACCATAATTGCTTTCACTGCAGACACATCCTTAAAAACATCCTTAAACCCTACCTCCCTGACCGAGCTTTTGTTCACTTTCTCTAATATCTCAAAGTGCTTCAGGATCACCTATTCTTTTGGAATCTTTTCTTATTAAAGTTGTTGCTTTGAGCCACAGTAAGGAATGGAGAATCTTTCTCCAAGGTGGGTGTCTTTTTAGAGGACTAAATTGCCCCTCAGAGTCATCCCCGTTGACCTCAATGGAAAAACAATTTGTTTGGCTGTGGAGAGTTGGGGGATATATTCTATGGAAGGTGGATGAACTGTTCTGCCAAATTAGTAGCCTTTCAATGAAGTGAAAAATAACCCCACTATTTCATGTCATCCTCCACTGATGCAAGAACCCTTCACTATTTAGTTCACGTTATCCCTGGAAGGCAAGCAGGCAGGTGTGATCCAGCACAAACCAACAGGAATCCTTTTGATTTAATCATCTCCAAAAGCTGTTGTTTCAAAACAATTGAGTACACTTACAGAGAAGGGTAGAATTTCCTCCAGGATAGATTGGCCATAATTCCCTCAAAAGTGGCCAGACCAATGTAAAAATCCAGGGATTTCAAGCACATTACATTCCGCTGAGTTTCCATGATCTATTCCACTGATTTATAAAGGTTGCACTGGAAAATGGCCTGACCAGTAAAATTAGCCACACCCCAGAATGAATTAATCACCATGACAGTCTTTTGTTAATTGTAACCTTTTGTGATTACTGAAGGCTGCTCTTAAAAATAGGCTTTATTTCAGGCACAAGGATACTGAAATGGACCCTTTTCAAAGTTTTTAAATATTAGAAATGTTAATTTTAGTGCAAAGCAGGTGGGTGTGCATCATTGATCAGAATCACATAAAAGTTGTTTTTGGTAATTGAAAGTCAGGTTACTCACAAAGGAAATATTAGACTTACTTTTATGATGAGACACCTTTCAGCTATGTTAAAAATATATCAGGTTACTGCTCTTAAATGTCTCAAAGAATATTCTTTAATGCAAGGGAACAATGGTAAACAATATAGAGTCATAAAGTTATAGAGAGAGACAGCGTCTGGTCCAGTGAGTCTACGCCAATCTTCAGCCACCCATTTACACTAATCATACATTGACTCCATTTTTACAATTTTCCCCACATTCTCATCAACTCCCCCTGGATTTTATGAACAACTTACAGTGGCTAATTAACCTACCAACTTGCATGTCTTTAGGATGTGGGAGGAAACTGATTCACTTAACTCATTGCACCCGGAGGAAACCCGTGTGATCACAGGGAGAACACGCAAATTCCACACGCACAGCACCCAAAGTCAGGATTGAACCAGAGCCTCTGGCGCTGTGAGGCAAGTGTTCTACAAGTGGTGCTACTGTGCAACTGAAATTATATTCCATTATACCGCTCAATTGCACTGGTTCATGGAAGGACTTGTGTCTGGGATTCAAGAAGTACATTCGAGCAGAAACCAGAACCATAGCCTCACTGGAGGAAATAATCTCAATTCTGAGCAGACTTCTGCTCCCAGTTTGGCAATTGTACAAATAACGTACAGCTGCATATTTTTAGGCATTAGTTTTGTTCTAATGCTGCTTACTTTCATATCAAGATCTGAATTGATTCCAAAATGAAGTGGACAGGTTCTCCATCCCTTACCCTGACTGCAGATTTAGCTTTCACTTATATTATAAGGCCGGCATCAATTTGAAGCCAACTCACTTGAGTCTGATACCATACCCTCAGTGGAAATGCATCCTTGGACACACATATTAAGATAAGATAAGATATCTTTATTAGTCACATGTACATCAAAACACACAATGAAGTGCATATTTTGTGTAGAGTGTTCTGGGGGCAGCCCGCAAGTGTCGCCATGCTTCTGGCGCCAACATAGCATGCCCACAACTTCCTAACCTGTACGTCTTTGGAATGTGGGAGGAAACCGGAGCACCTGGAGGAAACCCATGCAGACACAGGGAGAACGTACAAACTCCTTACAGAGAGCGGCCGGAATTGAACCCAGGTCCCTGGCGTTGTAATAGCGTTATGCTAACCGCTACGCTACCGTGCCGCCTACACAATGCAACTGACTAATGGTTGCCAGTACTTTTAAGTGAAGTTGCTGTAATTAAATGTCATTTGCCTTCTAATTCATTGCAGGATTGCTGACTTGCATGTTACCAGTTTCAGTTTGGATTGAGTGTATGATTCTAGAGTAGGCACATTTTCCATCATCTTCCTGCTCCCGTCACCAGAGTGATCACTCAGTGCAAACGCACAAAGGAAGTTGTACCATTTTTTGATGTGAATCCTTGTCTCTAACTTTTAGGTTTATAAATGCAACATGGAGTCAGGTGCTGGTAAGCCTCAAGTTTTAGCATGGCACAGATTCAGTGTAGTGTTTACAACCCAGGTTGAACATACAAAGGGGGAAGTGCCGTCAAGCAAAAACAGCATCAGCTGAAATTAGACTAACATCCTGACAGAGGAGGTACGTTTTGAGGAGTAGCTCACAAGACAGAAGGAGGTAAAGATGTGGAGAGGTTTAGGGAGGGAATTCCAGAGCTTGAGGCCTTGGAAGCTGAAGGCACAGGTGCCATTGATGGAGCAAAAGAAACTGCAATATGCTAGAAGCCAGAAATGGGGGAACACAGGGATCCTGTAGAGTTGTGGTAGGTTACAGAACTAGTCAGCATAATATTAGGAAAGGAGTTGAGGACTCAGAGGAGAATGTCTTTGTGTAAGATCTCACGTTGAGGTCAAGGTTTGGGAGGTGCTGTCTGAAAAGTCTAGTGAGTCACTGCAATGCTTTAAGCCAAATTCATTTTAACAGGACATTTCTCCTTGGATGAAATGCTTCCAGATTTGTTGGTTGGCTACTTCCCTTGCGGTAAGGTTCAGGGATCTCACCTGAGTAGTCCTTTTGAAAGAGACTCCAATAAATAGGGAACCCAGAGGAATTTCTTTAACCAAAGAGTGGTCAGAGTGTCTGACAACCAGAAGGAAAGGTCGAGAGGAAAGGCAGGGGTGCATTGAAGGGAAATCAAGAAAGTAGAAAAAATGTTGTATCTAAATGGATTAACGTACCATTCTGTTTGTATCTATGTGTGTAGCCTATGTGTTGGATAGGGGTGTCGTGTATTGGTTTATTATTGTCACTTGTACTGAGTTACAGTGAAAAACTTGTCTTGCATACTGTTCATACAGATCAATTCATTATACAGTGGATTGAGGTAATACAGAGTGCATTGAGGTAGTACAGGGTAAAAACAATAACAGAATACAGAGTAATGTGTCACGGCTGCAGGGAAGTGCATTGCAGGTAGACAATAAGGTCATAACGAGGTAGATTGTGAGGTCAAGAGTCCATCTTATCGTTTAAGGGAACCGTTCAATAGTCTTATCACAGTGGGATAGAAGCTGTCTTTGAGCCTGGTGGTATGTGCCCTCAGGCTCGTGAGGTGTGGCTGCTTGGTAACATACCATTCTGTATCTATGTGTGTAGCCTATGGTTTGGACAGGGGTATCATGCAATGTGTCTGCTTTATGACAATGTAATATAGGTCCTGACTGGAATGAGCGGGTGCTTCTGGCGCTGTGAGACAAGTGCTCTGCTAGTGCTGAGTCTTCAAGCACCTGTAGCAGGAGCTTGAAGACTCAGCATCTGTGTAGGTTAATTATTGTCCCCCGCACATAAACCACGATCTCTTTTAATGCATTGATCTTGCCTAAATGCTTATGTGAAGACATTACACACAAAAATGAAAAAATGGACTTGCATTTAGATCGCACCTTTCACTTAACTTTCACCCCAGTTCAAAGCACTTCATAGTCAAAGAAATACGTTTGACGATAGTCACTTCAGTGTTGTAATATGGGAAATACTGCAGCCAAATTGCACATAGTAAGCTCCCAGCAACAGTGCGTGCAATGACCAGGCCATGTGCCTTACTTGTAACATTGAGTGAGGGGCAAACTTGGCCAGTACCTAAAAGGAGGATATGTGGGTTGGGAGAGAGGAAGTTCAGGTGGGACTGTATGGACCTGCGGATTAAGTGACCTGTCTCTATGTAATTTCGTGTCTGTCAGATAGAGAGCAATGGAGTGGCAGACCTACCTGCTGTGAGTCTCCCAGCATCCTGACTGAAAACACAGAATAGTTTGCAATGGCTATTTGCTCCTTCCATGTTGCTCTTATCAAGAAATGTGCACTGAAAAACAGAAGATTTCCTCGGCTTCACTTAGGCAGAAATGCACAGGACTTTCAGCCTGTTTTTGTATGTTAGCAACTCAATGAGAAAGCTAAGTAGATTTCTGTCTCACTGGCCTTTGAACGTCGCCACAGGGAGTCAATGCGTGCGGTAAGTGTTTAGCGATTTTAATGATGTTTACTTTTCTATCTGTTGCTGACATAGCTTCTGTTCTACGTTAAGTGATGAATTGCTCTGGAACAGAGTTATGTTTATACTACTGTATTTCCACTCTCTGAACGATTAGGTATCGCTAGCATTCCTGCAAATTGTATACATGGTGATTGGGCAGCACAGTGGCGCAGCTAGTGGTGCTGCTGCTTCACAACTTTAGCGACCCAGGTTCAATCCTGATCTTGGGTGCTGTCTGTGTGGAGTTTGCATGTTCTGGCCGTGACCGCATGCGTTTCCTCTGTGTGCTCTGGTTTTCTCCCACATCTCAAAGACTTGTGGGTTGATAGTTAATTGGCCACTGTAAATTGCCCCCATAAGATAAGATTTCCTTATTAGTCACATGTACATCAAAACACACAGTGAAATGCACCTATTGCGTAGAGTGTCCTGGGGGCAGTCCGCGAGTGTCGCCACGCTTCCAGCACCAACATAGCATGCTCACAACTTCCTAATCCATACGTCTATGGAATGTGGGAAGAAACTGGAGCACCCGGAGGAAACTCATGCAGACGCGGGGAGAACATACAAACTCCTTACAGACAGCAGCCGGAATTGAACCCGGATCGCTGGCGCTGTAATAGCGTTATGCTAACCGCTACACTACCGTGCAGGTAGGTGAATGGTAGAATCTGGGGACAGTTGATGGGAATGTAGGGAGGATAGTGTAAATGGGTGCTTAATAGTTGGCAGGGACTGGGTAGGCCAAAGGGCCTGTTTCCATGCTCTAAGTCTCTATGATTGAGTGACCAAGATGCTTTAGTGACTGGAGGGTATTGTCCAAGTGGAACCTTTAGCGCTTCTTGAAGTTCATTTCCATATGGATAATAACAGTAGGAGTTTAACTTGATCAGCACCAGTTTAAAAATACACTGATAACATCACATAGATTCTGTGAGAATGATTATGAAATGCAGGAAGATATAGGAGCTATGAAAACAAAGTGTGCTGGTGAAACGAGTTGTGGATTGCTCTGGCAAAGAACTGATTGAAGGTGCTGTGTGGCAAATTGCTCTGTGGCAACACACAAAATGCTGGAGGATCTCAGCAGGCCAGGCAGCATCTATGGAGGGAAGTAGACAGTCGACGTTTCCCTCCGTTTCTCTCCATAGATGCTGCCTGACCCGCTGAGTTCCTCTAGCAGTTTGCGTGTTGCTCCAGATTTCCAGCATCTGCAGTCTTTCTTGTGTCTCCAAGTTGCTCCGCAGGCCAACCCGAAGAAATTGGAGGAAGTAGACCTCGAATGGCATCAGCAGGCCAAGGCCCTTGGTTTCATCTGCAAGACTTTACCCGTAATCCACCTAAAATTTGCATGGAGGAATTCCATTGCCATTGGATTACTGAGCTTTTGTTTTTGTCTCTGATAGGATGATCACGTTGCTTCCTGCATATACATTAACCAATAAACACTGCTGTGGGCTGAATGGGTTCTCATCAGTTACTTTGTCCATTATCTCATCCCAATCTCAATAAGTTATGTGATCTGTCATGTTATTTCCAGTCACTATAATTGATACGTTATTATTTTGGAAAGCTGCAAATATCAAACCACAAGACAAACCTAATATTATTTATTCCATGACTTGGGACTCCTAGAGCTTTGTCTGACTGTGTTTAATGGTAATGTTTTCTATGGAACAATAAAAATGCCTTCATAAATTGGACCCATTTTTCCTCTTCATCGACCAAAGACTACCAAAAAGTCTGGAACTGCAGCATCCTCTGAATTCAGTTAGAAGAATTATGGTAGCTGGTGTTTGTTAAGTGAATCATTCATTGAAGATACATACTAATGAAGTTTTGGTGATTGCAATGTGGCTGATGTTAATTTGCGGGCTGGAACATTAGATAATTTCATTGATTATGAATATGTAACATGTTTACTATTTAAGTGAATTAGGGCATAAGAATTATGAAAATAATTTTCAGTACACTGCACATCAGAACCATTTATTGTGTGAGCCTCCATCCTATTGGAACAATTGTGGTTGATTAATAAATGAGCTGACAGAATTGCTGTTCATGCTTCCCTTTCATAGTTACTGTAGCTAGATCCATGCCTGGGAATTTTTCCTATGTGCTGCCATTGGGACTTTCCCTGCTGCGGTTCCCAGGCATGGGTTGTGTATGTTGGGCCCTGGAGGTTGGACCTGGAATTGGTTTATTATTGTCACATATACCAAGGTACAGTGAAAAACTTGTCTTGCATACCCTTCATACAGATCAATTCATTACACAGTGCATCGAGGTTTTACAAGGTAAAACAATAACAGAATGCAGAATAAAGTGTTACAGCTACAGAGAAAGTACAGTGCAGGTAGACAATAAGGTGCAAGGTCATAACAAGGTAGATTGTGAGGTCAAGAGTCCATCTTATCGTACTAGGGAACTGTTCGATAGTCTTATAATGGCAGGATAGAAGCTGTCCTTGAGCCTGGTGGTATGTGCTTCCAGGCTTTTGTATCATCTGCCCGATGGGAGAGGGGAGAAGAGAGAATGTCCGGGGTGGGTGGGGTCTTTGATTATGCTGGCTGCTTTACCAAGGCAGCGAAAAGTGTAGATAGAGTCCATGGAGGGGAGGCTGGTTTCTGTGATGTGCTGGGCTGTGTCCACAACTCTATGCTGTTTCTTGTGCTCACGGGCACAGCAATTGCCATACCAAGCCATGATGTATCCGGATAGGATGCTTTCTATTGTGCATTGATAAAGGGTGCAGATCTGAAAGCTTGATGTCAGCCAGGTGTGTGCAGACCCAACCACTGTCTTCCAACTCCACCCCTGCTCACCTCCCCTAACTGGCAGCTTACACCCCTCATCAGTCCACCAATCGCCTCGGGATCCTCTCTTGCCGCTCCCCCTCTCCTCTTTATACTGACCATCTCACCTCTCACCTCTCCACTCTCAGTCCTGATGCAGGGTTTCGACCCGAAACATTGACAATCCCCTTCATTCCCACAGATGCTGCTCGACCTGCTGAGTTCTTCCAGCAGACTGTTTGTTGCTCCAGACCCAAGTTAAGTTGGATGCACCAAGGCCAGAATTTGGCATGCACAGGCAGATCCAAAGTTGGGTAACTCAGAGTCAGCACACAGCAATCAGCAAGGCAGCATCAGTGTGTGCATTCAACAAATGAGCTCACTTAATACAACGTTAGTTACCATAAGTCTAGATATCCAATAATATATTAAATTATCGATATGCTACCCTCCAGGGCACCATGTCATATAGCACGGAAAGCAGCCTTCCAGCCCACCAAGTCTGTGCCGACATATCTAAAGTAATCCTACGCATTCCCACCAACTCCCCCAGATTCTGCCACTTACCTACACAATAGGGGCAATTTACAGTGGCCAATTAACCTACCGACCTGCAGGTCTTTGGGATGTGGGAGGAAATTGGAGCTTCCAGAGGAAACCCACGCAACCACAGGGAGAATATGCATATGCTACGCGGACAGGGTTGAACCCAGTTTTCTGGAACTGTGAGGCAGCAGCTCTACCAGCTATGCCACTGTGCTACCCTGGTAGCCATGTGTGCATACAATAGCTACCAGACAGAAACTGCACAGCACAGTAGTTTATCCTCCAGTTATTGACGGGTACTAATTCAGTTAACATGTAGTAACAAGTTTTTTTTATATTCCAAAATAAACTTTATTCATCATAAAAAACAAACTATATACAATAATAAAACAGTGCAAACCTTTACATTCATGTACCGACCAATCATTAGTGTTACCTTTTTTTAATAAAAACCCACAGCACCGATGCCACTCGTGTGGCTCCCTGGGGTGATACCCCAATCCCATATTCAGACCACTTAAGGGGCTTCCTCACCTGACCCTGCCCCTGCATCTCCAGTGGCGGAAGAACCCTAAACTGTGGTCCTTCCCCATCGAGCCCTTGCGTTGGCTGCACCAAGCTTCAGTGCATCCCTCAGCACGTACTCCTGCAGCCTGGAATGTGCCAGTCGACAGCATTCCCCTTCGGACATCTCGCAGTGCTGGGAGACCAACAAGTTCTGGGCAGACCAAAGGGCTTCTTTCACCGAGTTGATGACCTTCCAGCAGCAGTTGATGTCCATCTCCGTGTGCGTCCCTGGGAACAGCCCGTAGATCAGAGAATCCTCTGTTACGCAGCTGCTGGGGACGAACTGTGACAAGGACCCTTGCATCTTTCGCCACAACCTCCTCGCAAACCCACAGCCCGTAAAGAGGTGGGTGACCGTCTCATCCCCAGCGCAGTCATCCCAGAGGCAGCGCAACACATAGTAACAAGTTCCTGGAGATTGGGTCAAGCAAGAGTGTTCCCAGATATGCCCAGGATTTTCCAACCAAAGCATGCAAGACTTGCTCACCTTTTTCAGTGACGCTGACAAAGCATTTCACATTTAATCTTTTGAAAGACCAAGCTAGTTTCGTTCTGAAATTTGAGGCAAACTGAGCAGAATGCCTCAGGTTTAGTCATGGGTGTAAAATTCAGCTCATCACAATTGAGATGCTGCAATAGAGTCATAAAGTCATACAACATGGAAACAGGCCCTTCAGCCCAACTTGTCCATGCTGACCAAGATGCCTATATAAACTGGAGCAACACACAAAATGCTGGAGGAACTCGGCAGGTCAGGCAGCATCTATGGAGGGAAATGAACAGTCAATGTCTCGGGCTGACACCCTTCATCAGGACTGGAAAGGAAGAGGGCAGAAGCCAGAATAAAAGGATGGGGGGAGGGGGAGGAGCACGAGCTGGCGGGTGATAGGTGAATCCAGGTGAGAGGGGGAGAAGGTGGGTGGGTGAGGGAGGGGGGTGGGAGTGGGAATGATGTGAGAAGCTGGGAGGTGATAGGTAGAAGAGGCAAAGGGCAGAACAAGATGGAATCTGATTGGAGAGGGCAGTGGACCATGGAACAAAGGGAAGGAGGTGGGCAGGTTGTGAGGGTGGGGGAAGGGATAATGGGGCCAGAGGGATAAGGGGTGGGAGGGAGACAGGGGAGAGCTTACCAGAAGTTAGAGAAATCGATGTTAATGCCGTCACGTTGGAAACTACCAAGACGGAATATCAGATGTTATTCCTTTAATTTATGTCTAGCCTCAACGTGGCAGTAGAGGAGGCCGTGGACAGATATGTCAGTGTGGGAATGGGAATTGGAATTAAAATCGCTGGCCACCGGAAGATCCTGGCTGTTATGGTGGACAGAGCGAAGGTGCTTGACGAAAAGCTCGGCCAGCCGTTTTAATTCTCCTTCCCATTCCCACACTGACGTGGTTGTCCACGGCCTCCTCTAACCTGACCTGCTCAATCTCCTACAAGTCCAATGGTCACCGCTTCCAACACTACACCGTCAGTGGCTTGAAATCTCCAGGAGAGGATTCCTGTGGTTTTCTTGTGTAAACAGGATCTCACTCCAGTGAGATGCTTACATTTGTCAGTCATCAGGAAGGGCTTTGGCATCGGCTTTTGTAGAACACATCCTGGCAGGAAGCAAATGCAGGCTGCCACATGACCCACAGAGATAAGAAGAATAATGGTCTTAAACAGTTATGGAACATTGAAAAAATGACTTCCTTACTTTCTATATATAGGAACAGCTACAGGTGTCGTCTAAAAGGCAATCTGTTGCAGTTTTTCAACTGTTTTGTTGAAACTTGAAGAAGGGCATCCTATGGACTGAGTGTGTGTGTATGTGTGTTTGTGAGAGATTGATTACTACCTCAGTGCTATCTTTGTACAACGTTGCCTCCATATTGTCCATGAAAGGTCCAAGAACTTGGTTTGCTCTCTTGAGAACACAGAGGAGCAGGAGTAGACCACTCAGCCTCTCAAGCTTGCCCTGCCATTCAATACGATGATGCCAGATCTGCTCCAGGCCTTGACTCCTCTGCCACTTCCTGTGTCTGCCTTCAGCTTCTGTTGGCAGCTGTTACTTACCACACCAGTGTGTGGCTGAAACTTCCACCTGGGGATGAGCATCATGGCCTTGTAAACAACACGCCTGCTTGGCATCTTGTTTAAGGAAAAGAAATCTTCCAAAAGAGGTCACCGGCAGTGTTAGGGATAATCCTGTCTGTTGCACCAAGCCAAACTTACAGTGCAAGGTGTCTTGATGGATGAATGGATTTGGAGAGGAGGTGGAGTGAATCCAGGCAGCAACCTCAGATTATTTTAAAAAATGAGGTTGCATGACTAAGTCAATGTGGCCACATAAGACATAGGAGCAGAATTAGGCCATTCAGCCCTTCGAGTCTGCTTCACCATTCAATCATGGCTGATTTATTTTTCCCTCTCAACCCCATTCTTCTGCCTTCTCCCCCTAACTTTTGACGCCCTTATCAAGAACCTATCAACCTCCGCTTGAAATATACCCAATGACTTGGCCTCCACAGCCATCTGTGACAATGAATTCCACAGATTCACCACCTTCTGGCTAAAGAAATTC
Organism: Pristis pectinata; assembly: GCF_009764475.1. Taxonomy (NCBI): domain Eukaryota; kingdom Metazoa; phylum Chordata; class Chondrichthyes; order Rhinopristiformes; family Pristidae; genus Pristis; species Pristis pectinata. The sequence goes on along the minus strand of NC_067412.1, from coordinate 11,756,979 downwards.
CTCCTCATCTCTGTTCTAAAGGGACGTCCTTCTATTCTGAGGCTGTGCCCTCTGGGTCCTGGACTCTCCCACTACTGGAAACATCCTCTCCATGTCCACTCTATCCAGGCCTTTCAATATTTGGTAGTGGCTTGGTATTGAGAGGCTGGGACTATTTATTTGGAGAAATGAGTTTGAATCCTAATAAATAAAAATAGATTTGGAATTGAAATGTAGCATCAATAGAGGACTTTGAAACAACTATATTGTTATTTAGAATTTACCTGGTTCACTGTGCCCTTCAGAGAAGACATCTGAATCTCTCTTACTCTGTATTGAAACCCTGAACTCCATTATGGGTGGGTAATCCATTCAGCAGTGACATTAGGGATGGGCAGTAAATGCTGGCCATGTCAGTGACATCTGTGTTCCATGAACCTTTGAAAAAAGAAAAGGACTGTTTCAGTATAGGATTTTTACTTTGTACATCTCTTATTTCTACACCTCAAAGGCATTTTCCAAAAGCTTACTAAGTCTCCAGTTAAATAAAGACTCATGTTTCAGTTTCCATTGCATTTGGGTTAATGAGGTAAAGAGAAAAAAAATGAATATTTTTATCTTTTTAACGACATTCCAAGGTGCTTAACAGTGATAAGATCCTTTTAAAGTTGCATTGAACATGAACAGGCACATGAATATGCAGGGAATGGAGGGATATAGATCATGTACGAAGAGAATTAGTTTCAGTCAGCATTGTGTTGGGTGCAGACATTGTGGGCCAAAGGGCCTCTTCCCGTGCTGTACCGTTCTATGTATCCATGTAAGTGTCCGTATAAGTATCCTTGACAGTCTGAAGTGCAGCGGACAGCAGACTCCCACAGGTAACAATGTGAGGTTGACTGGTGATGAAGGTCTGAGGTATCTGTGGAAAGAGAAACAGTTAACTTCATCACAACTGGCTTTGATTCTCATGTGGGTTTGAAGGTTAAATATTGGCCAATTCCTTAGGGATAGATCTGCTGTTGCTCCTCAAGATCATGCCACAAGATCTTTTACCCCAAGTGAAAGGGTAACCAGTGCATCAGTTTAATATCTGCAATACACTTCCCTGTAGCTGTGACACTTTACTCTGTATTCTGTTATTGTTTTTACCCTGTACTACCTCAATGCACTGTGTAATGAATTGATCTTTACAAACGGTATGCAAGTTTTTCACTGTACCTCGGCACAAGTGACAATAATAAACCAATTCCAATACCAATATCTCATCTGAAAGAGACATTTCCAACTTTACAACACCTAAGGCTGGAGTGTCAGTCTGGATTTTGTGTTTATGTCTTTAGTGTGGGGCTTGAACATGTGTGGCTGAGAGGGCCACCCACTGTTAGCCTGTGCAATGTTGAACACCCCATGCTCTCTTATAATAACAAGGAAATGTAATAAAGTAAGATGGTTTTGTAGAAGTTTTGCAAACTCTGCTTGAAGAGAAGTGACCTGTAACTGAACTGGGGCTGTGTGCAAATGGAAACTTTGCCTTTTTATAGTCTGTCCATTTATCAGTAATGATGTACACAGACCACAGTGGAAATAAATGTGTGAACGTAGATAGGCTGCTGCGGAAATTAATGTAGTTCATCCATCTTTCACTCGACAGTGGTCTTAATTGGAGAGTTTGAACAGCATAATCACATTGAGTTATGTTTTATTCTTTGAAAAATGTATTTATACTGGGAACAAAAATAAAACATCCAGCGCAGAGGGAAATATATTTTCAGATTCTCATCTACTGTATTTGAGAAACATAATTTTAGTGTTTTCATGATGACTCCAGGGAGACCTGTGGCTTTTTATTGTTTTCTGAGCAGTTTTCTTTCTTATTGCAGCAACAAACCCTTCAAGGTACTTTATAATAAAAGGTAGTCTCGCCCTCTGTTGCTTTGAGGAATCAACAATAGGATTGTTTGACAATACTGTCTTAGTTACTTTATTGATTTATGAATCACCCTCTTCCTGATAGGAGCTCTGCTTGGATTTATGAGAAAGAATCCATTGTTTGGTTTGGAAAAGTTGAGCCTAGTGTACCCAAGTGGATCAATATGCTTCAGGAGCGAAAAAAAGCTTCATCTGCAGTCTCTTGTGTCTCCACAACGCCTCAAGAGTTTTTAGCACCAAAACCTAGACTGATACTATGGTACAGTGCTGAGTGAGTGCTGCACTGGCCTGCAAAAGAGAGGGAAATGTGTCATGTGTGTGTCATCCAATCTGCTTTGCTTGGAAGTTGATCATATGGGCAGGTGTGGTAGTGTAGCGGTTAGCGTAACGCATTACAGTGCCAGCGACCCGGGTTCAATTCCGTCCGCAGTCTGTAAGGAGTTTGTACGTTCTCCCCATGTCTGCATGGGTTTCCTCTGGGTGCTCCGGTTTCCTCCCACATTCCAAAGATGTACAGGTTAGGAAGTTGTGGGCATGCTATGTTGGCGCTGGAAGCGTGGTGACACTTGCGGGCTGCCCCCAGAACACTCTACGCAAAAGATGCATTTCACTGTGTGTTTCAATATACATGTGACTAATAAAGCTATCTTATCTTATAATAACTCTGAAAGCTGGTCTGAGTCTTGTAACTGTGCAGAGTGTGTGACAGTGGGGTGAAGCATACAATTTGTAGGTATGAGGCTCAATCTGTAGAGATTGATGATTTGGGCCATGGGGTGGGGGGTGATTTGAGCAGTGCTGAAGACCACTGGTGCAGTTGAGAGGATGGGCCATTTGAGGTAGATTCACTCACCCTGACGTCTCGTATGAGGCCATTGAACCTTTTGCAACACGCTGTCCAGGTTTTTGCAGCTGGGATGATCACAGACATTGATAACGCAGGGTTATCAGCTTCTATCGGTGTTTCTGAAGGACCATTGAGGATGTCGAGCTTCTCACTCCCCTGCAGCATTTAACATCTCCAAAGCCCACTCTTTCTCATGCTGGGCCAATTCTGACTCTTTCTCAGTTTGTGGTCTCCTTAGCATAGGGAAGTGGCAAAAAGAAATCAAAGGAGAGTTGTTGGGCATGTTTAAGAGAACAAGTTGCTGAGGTATGGGGAAATAAGGAGAGGGAATGTGCTTTCTCTGTGTAGGCCTGTGGGCTAAATGTCCTCCTTCTATCTCATACTAAGTAACAATCGAATGAAAAGCTATGTCCTACTTCTACATTTTCATCTGGATTCATCAGGGAGAGGAGAATTAAAACAGTCATTTCACACCTTGCTGACTTCATGTTGAGTTGAAAAGGCCACCTTTGACGAATTGCCTCTGAATCTTCTCTATCGATTTTAATAATTGATCAGAGTTTCTTTGGAGGAATGTGCACTGAAGCCTTTCCCTTGAATCAGCAAAGAAGTGCAGGCTGGTATTAGTTTATTGACCATTCTCTGAGAGAGGAGGCAAGGTTTAATGTCAAAAGTGCTCCAAGTAGCAGGTTGCCTTTTTTGTTTAGTTTATCCCATAATATTTGTGAAATATTGGTGAAATTCTCTGCTTCAGAAGAGGGAATTTAGAATTTATTACATAGTGCTTGGAAAAGCGTCTTCACTGGGCAATGCCTAGCAAGAAATGACTGTTTTCTTAAAGAAACTGCCATTGTAAAATTCTGTATTGTACATGGACAAGCAAGGAAATTTGAGAACCTTGTTGGAATTTACACTAAACCTACAATTTTCCTTTATATAAGAACATAGGAACTTGAAAAGTAGAAGCAGGAACAGGCCAAATGACCCCTTGAGCGTGCACCCTCTTTCAGTAAGATCACCAAGGTTGTGACTTTTGACCTCATTTTCATTTTCTTACCTGTAATCCTTCATTCCCCTGTAATCCAAAACCTAACTTAATTTTGAATGTACATGATAATGTAGATCTCTGGTCAGAGGGAATACCAAGGATTCAAGGTACTTTGGTCAAAGAAATTCCTTCTATCTCAGTCTTAAAAGGGTAGGTTCCTATCCTGGTACAATACTCCCAAATTCTAAATAACTGCTCCTTCCCACTGGCCCCAACTAGAAGAAACATCTTATTGTCAAGTTCTCTCAGAATCCCGTATCATGAGGTTGTTAGATGTCGCATTTTTTAAAAATTGAATCACATAACATTCAATCAGTGTGCTTCACAATCAATCTTGAGGCCAACTTGTCTTTTTGCCAGCAATCATTCTGCTTTGTCGTATATCGTGGAAATTATTTGTCGGACTTTCTGTACTCTGAGTGGTCAGGAGAGTTAATGCAGTTGTAGCAGCCCCTTGAATGAAGGGAATGTATCATCTGCTGATTGTTGCTAGGAGGTGAAAGATCTCCTGATGCGAGAGTTTTCCATGTCCAACACACCTGATTGAATACAATTGATCTAGTCATTAATCTCACTGCTCTTGCGTGGGATCTTGCTGTGCACAGTTTGGCCCAGATGCTTGCCCACATCACAACCTTGAATTGTAGCCCATTGGCTGTGTTTTGCTTGGATCATCTGCAGAGGTGAATAGGGCAATGTAAGTGCCAGCTTGCCTTAGGATGACAGACCTGCCATGTATCAGGACTCGCAACAAGCAGTGGATTGTCCAGCTAACAAAGTCAATTTACCCAGAAACCAGTCTATTAACAGGGTGGAAGAAGCAGAAACTACAGTAACTTCTCCCAATAAAAGCAGGGTAATTTCTCTTTAAAAAAAAATGCAGTGACTGGAGGATAGTTACACTAAAATTAGGTGCCTGAAATCACTGCTGTTTTCTTGTTGCTGTGTGGTCATCAAGCCTGATTAATCCAGTCATCTGTACTCTGGGTGATGATAACATTGTCACAACGTTCATTCTGTTTTAAAAGTATCGCACGTTACTCTGCCTCTCGGGAGAATCACAAAACACCCTGCATAATAATTAAGAAGACATTGTTGTGTAAATAATGCAGCATTGCTATATACATAGCAATAAAAAGAATGACTGGTCATTTGTTAAATTATGTTTTACAAGAGTTCCTCGTTGCTGATTAATGAAGGGACAAGGGCCAAGAACTTGAAGATGAGCTGAATGCAAGGATGTGCAGCTGTGTGGGTGTGAGGTCGTGTAAAGCCATATTAAAGGACTTTCCCTATGCTCTAACCTATCTTTCTCAGGCAATGAGTGAGCTGTTGTGTTAACCTCTTTATCTTTTACCTTCATTGTCAGTCAGACTGTTAACTCCTGCAATTCATTCTTGAAGCAGTTAAGATAGCCTGATGTCAGGACACCTCACAGCCCCCTCTCCACCATTACAAATCACTTCCTTCCCTTCCTACCTTTTGTAGCAAGAGGGCTTCACTTCCCCAATTCTGGTGAGAGATTGTTGTCCTGGAGCTTTGCTTCTTTCTCTACAGGTGCTGCCTGACTTGCATTTTATGGTTTTAATTTGAGTTTCATTAACTTCTGAGCCGTTCTTCTGAGGTTTGATTCATTTACATTGTGTTTGATTTATTATTAGATACATCCAGGGAACATAGGAGAGAATAGCAGGAATAGAAGCTTATACTGTTACATAGAACGTGGAACAGTACAGCACAGGAACAGGCCCTTCGGCCCACGATGTAGTGCCAAACTAATTGAACTAGTAATTAAATACCTAACTAAATTAATCCCTTCTGCTTTCACGCCCATATCCCTCCATTCTCTGCATATTCATGTATCTAAGAGCCTCCACCACCACCCCTGGCAATTTGTTCAAGGCACACACCACTCTCTGTGTAAAAAGAAAACTTGCCCCGCACATCTCCTTTGAAGTTACACCCTCTCACCTTAAATGCATGCCCTCTAGTATTAGACATTTCGACCCTGGGAAAAACATACCGACTGTCTACTCATGCCTCTCATAATCTTATAATCTTCTATCAGGTCTCCCCAAGGCCTCTGCCGCTCCAGAGAAAACAGCCCAAGTTTGTCCAACCTATCCTCATAGCACATGCCCTCTAATCCAGGCAGCATCCTGGTAAACCTCTTCTGCACCCTCTCCAAAGCCTCCATATCCTTCCTACAATGGGGCAACCAGAATTGAACGCAATACTCTAGATGTGGCCTAACTAGAGTATTATATAACTGCAACATTAATTATGCATATATTATGCCTACAAGAGAAATTTGAGGAGGGTTATGCCAAGCCTAAGGACTGGCATTAGCCCATTGGGCAGCCTGTTCCAATACTATTTATTCTGTGTTACTCTAAATATATAATTAACATGCAAGAAATCTTATATTTTGCATTAAATCTCTGACTCTACTTTTACGAAGAGCTCATAAATTACATAAAAAGATTTTCCCCTGATTTCTTTTTGCAGTGTCCTGAAGATTAACCCTTCATTCCTGGAGACTCTGTTATATGTAATGTACATATAGAAATTCCCTACAAGCTGTTAAAAGTGAACTCAATAAATAAAGAGAATTAAAGACCAGCATTTCAATATCCACTACAACAGATTATCCAGCTCTTAACACACTGCTGTTTGCAGAGTTTGCTGTCTGGGAATCAGATGCGTGACTTCCTTGGCACCTTTCTTCAGCCTGCAGATGAGATCACAGAGTACCTGAATTTCCAAATGTACATGATCCAATTTGGATTTTACCCGAAGTAGATTGCGCGGGAGATCATTTCCAGGTTGAAATTGCACCAGATGCAAAACTGGGTACTTCTATTCACTATCCTCGGTGTCAGGCACACACAAACAACTTCACTATTCACGTTATACATACTTCTGTCTGATCCAATGTAAATTGGAACAGAAAGCTCTGCACTGTGATTGTCAGTGAACAATCTTAGTCAAAGTAATGGCTCATGCTGGCAGTAGGTTGTTTTATTCACTATTTAAAGTCTCAGTCTGCTGTCATCAGCAGACCTGACTCGGTAGTTTCAGGAGTAACAGCAGGCTGGTCAACTCCTTCCAAAGTGGGAGGAAACTGGAGCACCTGGAGGAAATCCACGCACTCAGAGGGGGAATACGCAAACTCCACACAGACAATACCTGAGGTCAGGATTGAAATCGGGTCACTGGAGTTTTGAGGCAGCAGCTCTATTAGCTGTGCCACTCTGCCACCTCACTGATAATATTACCAACCTTCACTAATCAATCGGCAGATGGCTCCATGTGCAAAAATGGCTCTGTAATAACGTCAACATCCCAGCAAACTGAGTGCTGACGGCCATTGAACTTGAACCGCTGAACTGTTGTGGTGGCAGAATGCACCATAGAAACTTGCCAAAGCATTACGGACATCCCTTCCCAAAGCCACATCCCTCTTGGATGTACAAAGGTAGCAGGTGCAAAGGGTACCATCAGCAGGGAGTCACACACCCTCCTGAGTTCTTATTGCTTCTGCATCACCTCTAGGTCAGACTCCTTACCAATAGCACTGTGGGACAACAATCATTGTGAGGACTTCCATGTTTCAAGTCCCCCCCCCCCCCCCCCCCCACCCTACTTTTAAAGGCCTGTCAGGATAAACCTGAAACCAAAACAGAAAATGATCAAAACACTACCGGGGCAGGCACGGTAGTGTAGCGGTTAGCGTAACGCTTTACAGCACCAGCGACCTGAGTTCATTTCTGGCCGCTGTCCGTAAGGAGTTTGTACGTTCTCCCCGTGTCTGCGTGGGTTTCCTCCGGGTGCTCCGGTTTCCTCCCACATTCAAAAGACGTATGGGTTAGGAAGTTGTGGGCATACTATGTTGGCGCCAGAAGCATGGCGACACTTGCGGGCTGCCCCCAGAACACTCTGCACAAAAAATGCATTTCACTGTGTGTTTCAGTGTACAGTGGCATGCAAAAGTTTGGGCACCCCGGTCAAGATTTCTGCTGCTGTGAATAGCTAAGCGAGTAAACGATGACCTGATTTCCAAAAGGCATAAAGTTAAAGATGACACACTTCTTTAATATTTTAAGCAAGATTACTTTTTTATTTCCATCTTTTACAGTTTCAAAATAACAAAAAAGGATCGATCCATCCCCATGCTTAACAGTTGGAGAGGTGTTCTTTTCATGAATTTCTGCACCCTTTTTTCTCCAAACATACCTTTGCTCATTGTGGCCAAAAAGTTCCATTTTAACTTCATCAGTCCACAGGACTTGTTTCCAAAATGCATCAGGCTTCTTTAGATGTTCCCTTGCAAACTTCTGATGCTGAATTTTGTGGTGAGGACGCAGGAAAGTTTGGAGAAAAAAGGGTGCAGAATTTCATGAAAAGAACACCTCTCCAACTGTTAAGCACGGGGGTGGATCGATCATGCTTTGAGCTTGTTGCAGCCAGTGGCACAGGGAACATTTCGCTGGTAGAGGGAAGAATGAATTCAATTAAATACCAGCAAATTCTGGAAGCAAACATCACACTGTCTGTAAAAAGGCTGAAGATGAAAAGAGGATGGCTTCTACAACAGGATAATGATCCTAAACATACCTCAAGATCCACAATGGACTACCTCAAGAGGCACAAGCTGAAGGTTTTGCTATGGCCCTCACAGTCCCCCGACCTAAACATCATCGAAAATCTGTGGATAGACATCAAAAGAGCAGCACATGCAAGACGGCCGAAGAATCTCACAGAACTAGAAACCTTTTGCAAGGAAAAATGGGAGAAAATCCCCCAAACAAGAATTGAAAGACTCTTAGCTGGCTACAGAAAGCATTTACAAGCTGTGATACTTGCCAGAGGAGGTGTTACTAAGTACTGACCATGCAGGGTGCCCAAACTTTTGCTTCGGGCCCTTTTCCTTTTTTGTTATTTTGAAACTGTAAAAGATGGAAATAAAAAAGTAATCTTGCTTAAAATATTAAAGAAATGTGTCATCTTTAACTTTATGCCTTTTGGAAATTAGGTCATCCTTTACTCTCTTAGCTATTCACAGCAGCAGAAATTTTGACCAGGGGTGCCCAAACTTTTGCATGCCACTGTACATGTGACTAATAAAGATATCTTAAGTTAGGCAGCATCTGTGGAAAGAGAAATGGTTAATGTTTTGGGTCTAGGATCCTTTGTCAGAATGTTCACTATTTCTCCTGCTATAGATGTTGCCTGACCTGCTGAGGGTTTCCAGCTTTTTCTGTTTCTGGTTTCAGATTTTCAGCATCTGCAGTTTTTCTTTTGATTTTCTTTTATGATGGATAGCAAATGTTGGCCTTGCCTTTGGGAGACACATCCCAAGAAAAAAAAACAAAGAATAATATAAACTTTGAGGCACTTGAAAATATCGCTTGTTTGAGTGCACTGCAGTTGGTCCTTTGTGACTTTCTGTGTCTGGTGAGATAGAAAAGGAAAAGAATCGCTTTTGTTTCCAGTGTTTTTTGTGATCAAAGTACTTTAAACCCAATTAATACCTCTTGAGTCTCGTCATTGTTGCAGTGTGGACACGCTGCAGTCATTTCGTGCACACAAACATCCCACAGATACTAATGCGATAATGACGAGATAATCTGTTTTCTTTTAATCTAATGGAATGTTAAATGAAGGCTAAGTATTAGCCAGTGTAGCAGTGATGAGTCCTTGCCCTACTTTGTGATGGTGCAAGGAGATCTAATAAATCCATCTGAGAGATGAACCAGGCAGCCCTTCCTCCAGTACACTCCTCCCTCAGTATCAATCCTCCCTCAGGTCAGCCTAGATTTTTAGACTCAAGTCTCTGGAATGGGACTTGAACTCTCAACTTTCTGACATGGAGGTACGAGTACCGCCCACTGATGCATTTGGGAAGAATAAACAAAGAGAAGAGTGCGTTGGGACCACATGGAAATAACAACTGTGACCTTTAGATTATCCTTTGTTTTTCCACGCAAGATGGATTATTTTGAGGATGGAAATATGTTCTTTAGAGAATATTGAGCAGCTTGACTGCACATATTTTGCAATCACATCTTGACACATGTAAGAGGTAGTTTTATTAATAAACTCTTCGATGGTTGCTATTGATTTTAACTAGGCCCTTGGACACTGCTTCTTAATTTGATTTGGAGCCAAGAATTGTTTAAACAGTAGCCTTGGAATTTATCTTTCAAAATTATGCTCTGCAGTCCCAGGTGTTTGTCACTAATATTGATGATATCCTTGTGATACATATATGTGAAGATGATAGCCTGCGATCTTGCTGCAGATTCAGCCTAAAAACCTTCGGTTTTATTGGTATTGGTATTGGTTTATTATTGTCACTTGTACCAACGTACAGTGAAAAACATGTCTTGCAAACCGATCGTACAGGTCAATTCATTACACAGTGCAGTTACATTGAGTTAGTATGGAGTCCATTGATGTAGTACAGGTAAAAACAATAACAGTACAGAGTAAAGTGTCAGTGCAATAAGGTGCAAGGTCACAACAAGATAGATCATGAGGTAATAGTCCATCTCATTGTATAAGGGAACCGTTCAATAGTCTTATCACAGCGGGGTAGAAGCTGTCCTTAAGTCTGGTGGTACGTGCCCTCAGGCTCCTGTATCTTCTACCCGATGGAAGAGGAGAGAAGAGAGAATGACCCAGGTGGGTGGGGCCTTTGATTATGCTGGCTGCTTCACCAAGACAACAAGAGGTAAAGACAGAGTCCAAGGAGGGAAGGCTGGTGTCCGTGATGCGCTGGGCTGTGTCCACAACTCTCTGCAGTTTCTTGTGGTCCTGGGCAGAGCAGTTGCCATATCAAACTGTGATACATCCAGATAGGATGCTTTCTGTGGTGCATCGGTAAAAGTTGATGAGAGTCAAAGGGGACAAACTGAATTTCTTTAGTCTCCTGAGGAAGTAGAGGCGCTGATGAGCTTTCTTGGCCATGATATCTATGTGATTTGACCAGGACAGGCTGTTGGTGATGTTCACTCCCAGGAACTTGAAGGTCTCAACCCTCTCGACCTCAGCAGCATTGATGTAGACAGGTGCATGTACACCGCCCCCTTTCCTGAAGTCATTGACCAGCTCTTTTGTTTTGTTGACATTGAGGGAAAGGTTGTTGTCATGACACCATTCCACTAATCTCTCTATCTCCTTCCTGTACTCCGACTCATCGCTATGACAGTGGTATCATCTGCAAATTGTAGATGGAGTTAGAGCAGAATCTGGCCATACAGTCATGAGTGTACAGGGAGTAGAGTAGAGGGCTGAGGACGCAGCCTTGTGGGGCACCAGTGTTGAGAATAATCATGCCGGAGGTATTACTGCCTATCCTCACTGGTTGCGGTCTGCTGGTTAGAAAGTCAAGGATCCAGTTACAGAGGGAGGTGATGAGTCCTAGGACTCAGAGTTTGGTGACAAGCTTACTTGGGATTATTGTATTGAAGGCAGAGCTATAGTCAATAAACAATAGTCTAATGTAGGTGTCTTTACTGTCCAGATGCTCCAAGGCTGAGTGTAGGGCCAGGGAGATGGCATCCACTGTAGACCTGTTTCGGCGATAGGTGAATTGCAGTAGATCAAGATTGTCTGGTAGGCTGGAGTTGATGCATGCCATGACCAGCCTCTCAAAGCACTTCATGATGGTGGATGTCAGAGCCACTGGTCGGTAGTCATTGAGGCATGTTACCTTGCTTTTCTTCAGTACGGGGGTGGAGCTGCTGTTTAAATACGTAGCTTTAAGGTGCATTTCTTTAAGACTTACGAATATGGAAAGACTTTTTTTGAAGCACATTGGGCTAGAGTATACATGATGATTAACTGGTGGGTCAGTAGATGTCTGCCTGCCAGCTCGCTGCAGTGGATGGACCAGCCCATTCTACTCTAAGTCTGGTACTTATCATAATTGCACACATTTTGGTAATTGGTTTATTATTGTTACATGTACCGAGATACAGTGAAAAACTTTGTTTTGCATACCATCCATACAGATAATTTCAAAACATAAGTACATTGAGGTAGTACAAGGGAAAAGCAATAACAGAATGCAGAATCTAGTTTTATAGTTACAGAGAAAGTGCAGTGCAGGCAGACAAAATGTGCAAGAGCCATGATGAGGTAGATTGTGAGCTCAAGAGCTCATCTTTATCATACAGGAGGTCTGTTTGATATAACAGCAGAATTGAAGCTGTCCTTGAGCCTGATGGTGTGTGCTTTCAGGCTTTTGTATCTTCTGCCCAATGGAAGGGGGGAGAAAGGAGAATGTCTAGGGTGAGAAGGGTCTTTGATTTTGTTGGCTGTTTTCTTGAGGCAGTGGGAAGTGTAGGCAGAGTCCATGGAGTAGAGGCTGGTTTTCATGATGGACTGAGCTGTGTCCATAACTGTCTGCAATTTATTGCAGTCTCGGGCAGAGAAGTTGCTATACCAAGTTGTGATACATCCGGATATGATGCTTTCTAAGGTGCAGCGATAAAAATCGGTAAGGCTCAACGGAGACATGGCGAACTTCCTTAGACTTCTGAGGAAGTAGAGGCGCTGGTGTGCTTTCTTGGCCATGGCGTCTCCATGGTTGGACCAGGACAAGCTATTGGTAATGTTAACACCTAGGAATTTGAGGTTATTTCCAAAACAGCAACTTGCAGTATGGTATGCTGCTAGATGGCATTCCTGTGCTCTTATCGCCAGATCTAAAACCACCTCCAACTACCCTGTCCCCATTCTTTTGCCGTTGGTTGCCTGATGTACTAATTCTCTTGGTGCTCCATCCTCACATGACAATTGGAAAGTGAACAGGCTCTTCGGTTCAAGTGGATGATTATTCAGGGGAGACACAAGAGAGACTGCAGATGCTGGAATCTGGAGCAGCACACAAAACACTGGAGGAACACAACAAGTCAGGCAGCATCCATGGAAGGAAATGGACAGTCGACTTTTCGGGTCGAGAGCCTTCATCTGGATTATTCAGTGCCTGAGAACAGCTTTTCCTGTAACCCAGGTTCCTGTCTCCAGTAACTTCTAAATCACCATACAAAGAAAGTAGAAAAAAATGTTGATTTAATTGACCTTTGAGTTTCACGTGCACCCATGTCCACAAATATAATCTTCAATTTCTGCACACTCTGGGTTCTTTCCTGGATATGTGACCAAATATGCACTTGTATTGGTATTGGTTTATTATTGTCACTTGTACCGAGGTACAGTGAAAAACTTGTCTTGCATACCGATCGTACAGGTCAATTCATTACACAGTGCAGTTACATTGAGTCTTTATTGTAGATTCTTGATGTGTGAGGTTTGTCCTACAAGGAAAGATCAATCAGGGTAGGTTTATTCAGTGTGGAAGAATGAAAGGTGACCTTTAATAGAGGGATTGATAGGGTGGTGCTGGGGAATCTAGAACTAGGTCTCAGGATATGGAGTTGGGTGTTTAAAACTAAGGTACGGAGAAATTTCTTTACTCAGGAGGTGGTAAATGTTTTTGTTCAACCCTGGAGGGCTGTGGATGTTCCTTCACTGAGTACATTGCAGGCTAAGTGTTAGACTCTTAAGGAATAGATGTAATGGGGATTGGGCAGGAAGGTGGATGAGTGAGAGGGTCAGTTGTTATTGGGCTTCAGTGTGAGTGATCTTATGGTTTACTGTTGCTTCTGATCCTTGTGGCCTTGCATCCTTTTGCAAAACTGCCCAAAGCCTGGCAAATTAGAGTCATAGAAAGATACAGTATGTAAACAGGCCCTTCAGCCCATCGAGTCTATGCTAACCATTGACCATCAACCACCCATTTACACTAATCCTGCATTAATACCGTTATTTTTAATCTCCCCACATTCTCACACTCCCCCTAGATTCTACCACTCATCCACACACTGGGTGCAATTCAAGCTACCAACCCGCATGCCTTTGGGATGTTGGATGAAACTGAAGCACCCGGGAGAAACCGACATAGTCACAGGGAGAACACGCAAACTCCACGCGGATAGCATCAGAAATCAGGATCGAACCCAGGTCTCCAGCGCTGTGGGGCAGTGACTCTATTAGCTGCGCCACTGTGTAGTATATGCCGCAAAGGTTCTAATCTCTCCTTGAGCTCGATGGCCAGTTTATCATCTAAGTACACTCCGGTGAAGCACCCTGTGTGACGTTTTACAATTTTAAATTCACTGTACAAGCATTAGTTGTTTGCTTGGCAATACAGAAAACTAGGCTGCCGACAAGATGGAGTTGGGCTGTTCAGGGCATGCTGCCCTTTCGAATGTGACAGCTAAGCAAATGGTGAAGCAATTGATCCTTTCTTCTCTCACGCTGAAAAATTTATTGGTGATCGTTGCACTTTTCCCCAAAGAATTTGCTTGAACAGCAGTGAAGGTTGAGCAGTTTTCTCATTTGCAACCAAATCATTAACTGCAACAAAGCAGGTAGCTATTTTTAGCTACCTCTTGACATCAACGTGACGTAGCTGCCTGACTTGAGCTATTTTAGGAGCCCAATGAGGAAGGAGCTCATCTGTTAAACATCATACTGCAGGGCAAGGGGAATTAGACCCTGGTTGTGATGATGGATGGTGTGTGCGGAATATTGATGGGGTGGAATTATAGAGTACTGCTCAGAGGTCTAGTTTGAAACATGCTGCTGAAAGTACAGCCTGCTCTCTCCAATCTCCTCTGATCACAAAGATTCGGTGCAACATTTACGGAAAAGGAACATTTCTGATTTCTTCCCTTTGCATGTATTAAATCTTTCTGAAAGGGTAACCACCTACTTTAAAGACATGCATTGTTACAAGGTCTTCCACAACCCAAAGTATCCCAGTGCATTCTACAACCGCTCGAATATGTTTGAAGAGCAGTCACTGTTAAACCAGGAAACATGGCAGCTTATTTGCGTATAGCAAGCTCCCACAAGGTGATGCTGATTAGATTATCATCCTTTTCATTGAACTCCAGGATTTGCTGTTTTGTTATTTGAAATTGAGATATTTAAGACCATAAGATATAGGAGCAGAATTAGGCCATTCAGCCCATCAAGTCTGCTCCGCCATTCAATCAAGGCTGATTTTTTTTCAACCCCGTTCTTCCATCTTCTCCGCGTAACCCTTAACCCCCTCACCAATCAAGAACTTATCAACCTCTGCCTTAAATACACCCAATGACTTGGCCTCCACAGCCCTCTATGGCAATGAATTCCACAGATTCACCACCCTCTGGCTGAAGAAATTCCTCCTCATCTTGGTTCTAAAGGGATGTCCCTTTATTCTGAGGCTGAGCCCTTAGATCTTAGACTCTGGAGAGGATGTTTCCAGTAGTAGGAGAGTCTATCCATGCCTTTCAGTATTCGGTAGGTTTCAATGAGATCTCCCCTCATCCTTCTGAACTCCAAGTACAGGCCCAAAATTATCAAATGCTCTTCATACATTAGTTCTTTGTAATAGAGATCTTTTACATCCATGCAAGCCAATGGTAGGTCCTTGGTCTTGTCTGAAACCAATCATAAATAATGAGTCACTGCTGGTAGCTTAGCACTCCTCCTATACAGGAGGATCACCCTGGACTTGTATTGCTCATTCCTCTGGAGTGGGAACCCCAGGAAGGGGTCAACATTCCTGGGAGGGAAGGGGTATGGGAAACCTAGTCCCACAGTAAAGTGGTGACTTTTACTTCTAGTGACGAACAGGCCAAATATATCTCCCAGAAGATCAAGTAAGCCAAGCCATCCAACTCAACCATTCACTATTCAGTGAGACACTTAGTTCATCTGTGTACCAACCCCTTTTTAACCAAGGGCTATGCTGTTCCCCAGTGATGTATTTGTGTCCATAGGTCACTTGTACTTCAAAGCCTTGGATGCCTCTACATTACACAGCCACGGGTCATCAAGAACACTTCATTGTTTACAGAACAGTTCACATGTCCTGGATTTGTGGAGGAATCTATGTAAATCCAGGCTTATTTGTTCTTTTATGTTCTCTCTTATTCTCTCATTTCTCTCTCTTTTTCTCTCTCATGCTTTTTTTCTTCTTGCTGATTCACAAACTTTCCCTGATACTAGATGTTGTTAATGACCTTTGAATTAAATTATCCACTACAGCAGTTTCTCTTCAGCTATTTGTGGGAGCTTGCTTTGTGCCAGCCAGCTACTGCATTTGCTGCAATAGTGACTACTCTTTGAAGGAACTCTGTTGGAAATAGCACTCAGTGGGGCATCCTATCACTGTGAAAATCTAGAGCAATATAGATTTTTATTTTATTCTCATGGTATTGAACTGCCAGAATATAAATGATCCTTCCGATCATTGAATGGTTTAAAGGCTGCAGCGTGGTTACCTTGTGTAATGGGGTTGCAGAACTTTACAGTGCTGGTGGCCATTTGGCCCATCGCTGTTACCTTGCCTTTCTGAAAGAGGTGTCCATTTCCCCTTTAAGCTTGCTTTATAAATGTTTAACCACATCCCTTAAAACTGTCACTGGGTTGTGCTGCTAGCACAGGTTCTGGTATGGAGGTAGGGAGGCAGGAATGGGAAGCCTGTGTGCTTCCCAGCTCTTAGGAAGAAATCGGATCATTTGATGCTAATTCCATTGTGTTTCTTTTCTGACCACAGTACAGGATAGGACAGCTGTACACCATCAGCAAGCACAGCCACGAGCAGAGCGACAAGGGCGAGGGGGTGGAAGTGGTTAAGAATGAACCCCACGAAGATCCCGTGCATGGGAAAGGCCAGTTCACCGAGAAGAGGGTCCATTTGTCCAGGTAAGGCACCGTGAGCTGAGACGGCAGATGCAGTAAAGGACCCTGCCGGATGGTTCAACAAGTGGTGGCCAATGTGGGTTCCACTAGTGACTGTTGCTTCTGAAGGTTCACCACTGGGAATGGACTGACCTGCCCTCTGAGTTATCCCAAGCAATGATGCTGGTGGCAATGTAGAGTCAATCTGAGTTAGGTGGAGGTGAGTGACAAAATGAATAATAGAGAAGGAAAAACAAAACACTAAGGGAATAAAGGAGGCCCAACCATTCTTATTTGCAAACTGACACATTGTGCAGCTTAGCAGGAGGTCGATGAAGGACAATGTCCCAGAACTCACTACAGTGTTGCCTCCGC
The DNA here is from genome assembly GCF_009764475.1 of Pristis pectinata. Taxonomy (NCBI): domain Eukaryota; kingdom Metazoa; phylum Chordata; class Chondrichthyes; order Rhinopristiformes; family Pristidae; genus Pristis; species Pristis pectinata. The sequence continues at coordinate 11,740,051 of NC_067412.1, read as the reverse complement.
CTTGAAATTCCACAGCATCCTCCAGTTTCATGAATCCCAGGGCCATAGGGAATTGAAAAATTGGCTTAGTTTTCCTTTCAAGACCTTTGCAAAATAAGAGTTCTGTGGGTTGGGCATTACATACAGCTGTGGCGTTCAACTCTTGGAGTCATACAGCATGGAAACATGCCCTACAGCTCACTGAATTGGTACAGACCATCAAGCACTTGTTCACACTAATCCTATGCGAATCTCATTTTTATTCTCCTCACATTCCCACCAACTCCCCCCATATTCTACCACTCACCCAATTAACCTACTAACCCTTTGTTGTAAAAACTTAACAATCATTGGAAACACCAAGTTAGCCTGTTTGAAGCAGAAAGGCTTTGTTGTGATATAAGATATCTTTATTAGTCACATGTACATCAAAACACACAGTGAAATACATCTTTTGCGTAGAGTGTTCTGGGGGCAGCCCGCAAGTGTCGCCACGCTTCCAGCACCAACATAGCATGCCCACAACTTCCTAACACGTACGTCTTTGGAATGTGGGAGGAAACCAGAGCACCTGGAGGAAACCCACACAGACACGGGGAGAATGTACAAACTCCTTACAGACTGTGGCTGGATTTGAACCCGGGTCGCTGGCGCTGTAAAGCGTTACGCTAACCGCTACTTGGTGGGCTCTAACTAATCAGGGTTAAGCTTTACAATCAAGTAAATGTTTCCAAATGATTCAGAAGCATGCTTTACACAATTTAGAGTACTCTACAATGTTATTTCATTGTTTTATTTAGTTAATGGCACTTAAATGAAACATATTCACACTACAATTAGCTTGTTTGAAGCAGGTAGGCTTCTTTGTGATAGGGTGGACACTAGCTAATCAGGCTTAAGTTTTACAATCAAATAGATGTTTCCAGGTGATTAAGAAGCTTTCTTTACATATAGTGAAGTCTAAGGGATGTGGGAGGAAACGCACACAGTCACAGGTAGAGCGTGCAAACTCTGCACAAGCAGCACTCAGGGTCAGGATTGAACCTGGATCACTGGAGCTATGAAGCAGCAGCTCTTATCAGCCACATCATTGTGCCTCCTCAGATAGATCAAGAATAACCCTCTGTAGATGTTCAGTTGGCTTTAGGAAAGCAGTTTTTCATTTGATCTGACTATGAATATGAAAGAAAGTTAGGAGCAAATCCACAAATGTCTCTCCATGAAAAGAAGATACCTCAGTCACATGGACATTTCTCGCTCTCTCTGTTTCTCTCTCTCCTTGTCTCTCTCTCCCTCTCTCTCTGCCCCCACCCCCATGCTGTTTGTCATTCAAGCTCACCACATTTTAACCAGAAGCTGCTACTAATTAAAAAATCCTTTTTAAAAATTGTAATTCGTGCTGCAAAATACTTGGAACTTATGACCGCTTTTAAAGCTCCATTCTTTCTTAAATCTATCTGTAGACTAAATCATAAGAAATGTTACGCGGCACCCCAGGTAGTGATTACTCAGCCCAATAGGTGTGGGGCAAGAAAATACTGTAGATGCTGGAAATCTGAAATTAAAACAGGATGTGCAGGAAATGTGCAGCAGAGAGAGAAGCTGAGTTAACGGTTCAGGTCAATGATCTGTCTTCATTGTCATCAACCTGACGTTGTAATTGTTCCTTCCTCAATAGAAGTTGCTGCCTGGCCTGGTGAGTATGCCAAATTTCACCTGCTTTCAGGGATGAATTTTGAGTTAATCTTCTATGTATCAATAGGGGGATAATTAGGCAGGAGTCAAGTTCTATGTCCATTGAGAAAAAACCCTGCAGTTCCTCCCTCCGGTGCCTCTCCGCCACCGTATCCCAATGCAGTTTCCAATTGGCATTGAATTCATTCCTTGTGTTTGCTCCCCCCAGTCCACTGGGAATATTTTCCACTGATCAATCATTCCATGAGGTTTTGAGACCAGAACTGAGTTTGAGCTCATTGTGGCCTTGTTCTCGCCTCTGGAGCAACTTTCTTCCACTTTCTAGATGTTGCCAGTTCAACCCTCTAGATGCTTCAGCATCCGTGCTGTTTCCACAAAGGCTGGGAGCCACAGTTTGATGCTAGCTAGTGGAGACAAGATTTAGTTCAGAGCCCTGGTGTTCGGCACTTCCTGCTACCTGTGTCTTCCCGACCTTTTTGTTCCTTTTTCAATCTTTCTGTTAGTTTCCAAATTAATACAGATTAATATATAACATCGATGATTGTACATGTAATACAAAGAGATCAAGAGAACAATCATGGCATAGATAATCATAAGGAATAATAAAATATAAAAAAAATCTTTAGATCTCACGATCTCTTAGTAGATGAATATAATATAAAAGAAAGGAAAGAAAAAGATTTATTGTGTATATAAAAAAAAGAAAAAAAATCCCCAAATCAATAAAAAATTGTAAATAATATAACAAACCAAACTAAAAAGAAAATTAAAAAAAAGACAAAAAAAAAGAAAAAAAAAACTGGACTGAAATTTCTCAATAGAAACAGAGCAATATTATGTTGTCAACTCCGTTCCTCTAAATTGAAAAGTTATTGAAAAGGGATCTATATCATATGAAAGTATTGAATAAATGGACTCCAAATATCTTCAAATTTAAACGAAGGATCAACAGTACCACTCCTAATTTTTTCCAAGTTTAAACATGATAGACCTGCTGATAAAACTTGTTGTGCAAGTCACTTTGCACCTGGACTGTTCTGTGAACTTTGATTCTTAATGTAAGTCAAAGATAAAGGACCCTGCTTTCATTCATGAGTGATCAGAAAGGTTTGCATGTAGCAGCAAAATAGATTTTTTTAGATATCTTTATTAGTCACATGTACATCAAAACACACAGTGAAATACATCTTTTGCATAGAGTGTTCTGGGGGCAGCCCGCAAGTGTCGCCACGCTTCCGGCGCCCACATAGCATGCCCACAACTTCCTAACCTGTACATCTTTGGAATGTGGGAGGAAACCAGAGCACCCAAGAGGAAACCCACGCAGACACGGGGAGAACGAACAAACTCCTTACGGACAATGGCCGGAATTGAACCTGGATTGCTGGCGCTGTAATGCATTATGCTAACTGCTACACTATCATGCCTGCCCAGGAGACACTGTAGTCTCACCAGATATGGAAGAGGAAAACACCACACTATAAAGGGAGGGAGGGATTGTTCCTGGGAGCAAGGGTGTGTTGGTTAGGAGGTTGAGAGCTTGGACTGGAATAGAGTGGAGAATTAGAACACTGGGTGACCTTGACCTTTGGACTCACTCTTGTGATTGGGCAGTCGGCAAGAGGATAAAGTTAATGGTGATTTCATCCTGCTTCTCCTGACGTGAGAATGTTGGAAATAGAACCAGAAGTAGGCTATGGGGATTCCTTGAGTCTGTGCCATGGTTCATTATGAGACCTGATAGAAATCTATAAAATTATGAAAGGAGTTAACAGCCTGACTAACAATGAAGATGAAAGGTAAAGAGGATTAACACAGCAGATCACTTATCACTTGAGAAAGGCAGGTGAGAGTTTAGATAGGGTAGATAGTTAGGGTCTTTTTCCAAATACTTCCAATTAGCTTTAAGGTGAGAGAGGGAAAGTTTAAAGGAAACTTATGAGCAGGTTTCTTACACTGAGAATGGTTGGTGCCTGGAATGCACTACCAGGGGAAGTGGTAGAAGCAGATACGATAGCGGTGTTTAAGAGGGACTTAGACAGGCACATTAACAGGCAGGGAATGGAGGAATATAAGACATAGGAGCAGAATTATGCCATTCGGCCCATCGAGTCTGCTCTGCGATTCGATCATGACTGATTTATTTTTCCCTCTCAACCCCATTCTCCTGCCTTCTCCCTGTAACCTTTGACACCCTTACTAATCAAGACCCTATCAACCCCCGCTCTAAATATATTCAATGACTTGGCCTCCACAGCTGTCTGTGACAATGAATTTCACAGATCCACCACCCTCTGGCTAAAGAAGTTCCTCCTCATGTCTGTTCTAAAGGGACAGTGTGACGAGACGTGTTCTTTAGAACATCTCTTCGAAAGAGATGTCCTTTTATTCTGAGGCTGTGCCCTCTGGGTCCTGGACTCTCCCACTACTGGAAACATCCACTCTGTGTCCACTCCATCCAGGCCTTCCAATATTCAGTGGGTTTCAGTGAGATCCCCCTCATCCTTCTAAACTCCAGTGAGTACAGGCCCAGAGCCATCAAATGCTCCTTATACCCTTTCACCCCCGGGATCATTCTCGTAAACCTCCTCTGGACCCTCTCCAATGCCAGCACATCCTTCCTTAGATATTGGACCCAAAACTGCTCACAATACTCCAAATGTATAGACCACATGCAGGCAGATGTTCAGTTTAAATTGGCATCACAGACATTGCGGGCTGAAGGGCCTGTTCCTGGGCTGTACCATTCTATTAGCATGGCTGATGTGGTCTTAGCCTCAACTCCACTTTCCTGCTTTTTATCTTTGATTTCCTATCTACCTCAGTGTTGAAGGTGTTCAGTGACACGGCCTCCACAGCTCTCATGGTTAGAGAATTCCAGAGACTGACTACCCTCCTCCCTGCATTAAATGGGTGCCCCTTATTCTGAAACTATACTCCATCCATAGTTCAAGACTCTTCCTGAGGGGAAGCGTTCTCTCAGCATGTACCACGGTGGCTCATTCTGGGAATCTTGCCCAATTGCACACTCTTAGATGGTAAAATGAAACTCCACTACCTACCCAGGTTACAATGGAAACCACATGGACCACTGAAGATGAAGGGGCTCGACCCGAAACGTCAACTGTCCGTTTCCATCCGTAAATGCTGCCTGACCTGCTGAGGTCCTCCAGGGCTTCATGTGTCACTGCTGTCACTTCTCTGGTGAATGGTGACAGAAGGCTTGGGTTGCAGTGGTAATGGTGCCAGTGTTGCTAATGGAGGCAGAGAACCCATTGAAGGTCTCGCTCCAAGCGGAGTTCCATCCCACTCGATGAAGTGTACCTACTTCTATTTCGTGTGAGGATTTGAAACTTCCAGCTATGACTCGCTCCACACTGTCTGGCCCAGTCGGACTCTCACCGCCATTTCCCACTTAGGTGCTGGAGACAATCTCAGTTCGGTCACTAATGAGGCTACCAGACTACATGACAAAAAAAGACCCTCTCTGCCTTTAGGTAGGTGTCCTATTCAAGGAGTGGTTTAACATTAGGTCTTGCCTCCACCAAGAAAGAAGAGTAATGGGCTCAATTCTGACTGACCACTCAGTACAGTTCTCAACTCAGTCTGGTAGAGTTGTGATCTTCCCTGTTGGTTTTCATGAGAGTTCAAGAGGACAACCTCTTCCTTTTAAACATTGACATGTCCATCCCAGGAGAGGTTTAAACAATAAGTGCCATTGACGTCAGGAAGCTATGGAAGATGAGTTCCTTAATCTTGCAGTGCAGAGAAATCATCTGGGATTAGTGACATGGCTTGGCAAACTCTGATGTGGATCTAACCAACAGTTCCCACTGCTCCACAGCATCCACATCCTGCTCTGAGTCTGTGTCATGGATTCGCAGCCCTGAGCTTTGATTCTTTTTATATCGTACATTGCAATTTTGTGCTTGGCTTTCTGTGCTGTACCCAATATGGTTTTTTTTAAATAAGCAGAAAAGAAGGCAATATTGAATACCTTTGTAACTTTGTTTTTTTTATTTTGTTTACATTGGTGAAGTTCAATGCTATTAAGTGTTTAAGTCAAAGGTGTCAGATAATTGTCATTAACAAGGACAATTAGTGCAAATGCAGTTTAGCACATTACTTTGTTTAACATATTAATCACATACCACAGTGTAAAAAACCCAGCTTTATAAAATAAACATTGACTCCACTACATCCCACCTCAGGAATTCACTGCAGGAGCCTGACACAAGCCAGGATGTTGTTGCTATAGTGAACTCTAACTTAGAGAGTTATAGAGAGATACAGCATGGAAATAGGCCCTTTGGCCCACCAAACCCATGCCAGCCATCAAGCACCCAGCAACACTAATCCTGCTCTCATCCTCTACATGCCACACCACTACGCCACCCCTCACCTCACCTGGCAACAAGACCCTACGTGATCCACCTCAACCAGCAATGTGACCCTATTTAATAATGCACTGTGCTGCTGCTGCAAAAAGCTAACTTTCATGGGATTTATACCCAGTGTACATATGCCTATGATAACAATAACCTTGACTTGATTTGATCTGATTCACCTCACCTGGCACCACGACCCTACATGATCCTGCTGGCAATATGACCCTGTCTGATCTACCTGAAAATCATAGTTTTATTTCCTGGTGGCTTTTGTGCCTAAACTTCTGGTTGGTTGTGGGTCCACTGATTGCTGTCACCTTGCAATATTCGTTTAAAACTTTGCCATGATTGAAGCCAACTTATTTGTCAATGGACCACATGGTTGCCACTGGTAAAGTGAGAGATACCGGGAGAAGGCAGAGATCCGGGAGTTACGGAACTGCCGCAGACTACATAGAAAATGATAAAGGCCATGGATGAATTTAATTGCAGGTGAAAATAACAAATGACGTTATCAGAGGTTTTAAAATCAAAGGATTTTTCATTCCCTCAGAGATATTGGTATTCTATTATTATTTAATAATGTTTTAAAACTAATTAATTTGCGATTAATTTTTTTAGGTTTGCAATTAATTTTTAAATTTTTTATGACAGCTTTAATTCCACAATTTAATATCTTTTCTTGTTCAGTTTCTGGAAAGGAAATAAATGTTTTATCCCTGGGTGCTGGCTGGTACCACTTTGATCCTTGCTGCAGTGACAATTCATTGCTCTGTTAACAACACACACAAACTGCTGGAGGAACTCAGCAGGTCAGGCAGCATCTATGGAGAGAAATAAACACCCGCTGAGTTCCTCCAGCATTTTGTGTGTGTTGCTCCAGATTCCAGCACCTGTAGAATCTCTTGTGTCTCTGTTAATCCTGTCAAAGATCAATGTGCGGTTTTCAAGTAGAAAAATTGTTCAGTCTCTGCAATAGACTGCCTTTTCTTTCCCATTATTACTGAGCAGTGAGAGTGGCCACTTCTAAATGAAAGAGGGTCTACTGGGAGAACTTATTACAGCATATTCCTGACCCAAACCTGGCGATGATATGGGTTGGGTGGACTTTGGATAAGTCCTTGGCCTCAGGTAGATTGACTCTTTATGTTACTGCTGCTTGACTGTGCTGCTGTATCCAGGGAAGCGTTCCATGCACTGGTGAACCAACAAGGAACACAGAGGAACATAGGGCGTGAGGCAATCCGGGTCGGACAGACAAGAGTGCGGCACGAGGTGCAGAAGCCGGAGGGCAGGGGCGCAGCGACCCCCACTGAAGGCTGCTGAACCAGTTGAGCCTAACTGGAGCAGCAGCACGTCCCTCTGATGCCCATCAGGATTTGCTGTGTGTTCTGAGTTCGGGTCTGGCTGGCTTCAGGCCAAGTTTTACTTCAATGCCAGAGGAACCTCTTGGGGGTAGACTTGTGCGGAGCAACCATAACATGGGGTATTTTTACTGGTTATAATGAACTGTGTGACCTCACACAGTTTGCTGGAAGTGGCAGCAAAACTCTCATCCAGATATCCTTGGTTTCTTGCTCCATTTGTACATTATTGGATAGAGGAGAGAACTTGGGACTGGAGTCTCCTCCAGTCTCTACAATTACAATGTGATTCCTATGCAGAATTTTTAGTAAGTGATAATCACGATTCCTTACTTAAACAATAGAAACTGCAGTTCCCCTTTAATATTAGTGTTTTACACGCATACTCGTCTCTTGACCTTATCGTCGATATGTCAGCATTTTCCCCTTTCCTGTCTCTGCTGTTACTACCGTTTTAACGTTACTTCATCCTGAATTTAAATTGCATCGCCAGGTGATCAATAATGACTACTTCATTATGCTGGGTGTGAACAAATGGTTCCATTGCTCATACCTTTAGAATGGTAGCATTTTAAATGGTAAGGCTACACTGAGTATTCAAGCACCTTTCTTGAAATGTCAATATTCTAAAAGCTTCTGTGGATAAGGTTTAGAGTAAATGTCCATGACGTCCTTCTCTTACTACGGGTGTGGTGAGGGGTTGTTCTTTGGTTAACACAGAAGCAGACCCTTCAGCCCACCTTTTCTATGCAAACCATCAAGCACCCACTTTTACACTGATCCTACACTAATCCATTTTGTTTGCCCCAAACTCGCATCACCTCTCCCCCTTCCCCAGACTCTACCACACATTTAGACACTGGGGCAAACTTACAGTGGCCAATCAACCGACCAACCTATTTGATTGACTGAATTTAGTAGCCCCCAGGGTGAGATTCTGAGCTCACGTCTCAGGATCATTAGACTAATTCTCTGAATGGCATCTGGTAAATTTAACTGCTATTCCTCCATATCCTTAATGAAGGCATATTCACATCCTACTTGGCATGAATAAGCCTCATTTTGAGGCTATTATATTTTCAGTTTCATTGAGAAAACAGCTCTCTCTCTCCCTCTCCCTCTGTCTCCCCCTTCCTCTCCCCCTCCCTCTCCCCCTCTCCCCCTCTCTCTCTCTCCATTCCAGCTCCGCACTCTTGGTTGTGGATACAGTAGTATTTTTAATGTTGTGCACTTTTAAGAGAAGCTTGGATACTCCCCAAAGAAGTCAGTAATAAGCATTATAATGGGTCTTGCTCTGGAGTATAAAGACCCTCTGCTGGGATTTAAAACTAACTAGATTTTCCCATCTTCTGTGTCAGTTCTTACAGAGCTTGTATTATAAATTTCAATTTCTGTCACATATGAACTTCAGGTGGAACCTTCAAAGTGTCAAAAAAAGAATCAGTTCCTATATTTCTAAGAACAAACCTCCGCTCCACAGCACCAGATAACTTCTGACTTCTTGCAGATGTTTTTTTTTTGAAAAATGAGGGACTTGAACATTTATGATTCACAGCTCACTTTCCCTCCTTTCCTTTGGGGATGTGCATTGTTCTTTTTATGCCCTTGCCAGGACTGGGAATTTAAAGCATGGATAATCATAGTGATAAACAGAGCGGTTTAATGGTTTATCCTGTCCAACAAGGCTGGTGTAATCAGTCCTGTGAAGTGGTGAGAAATATAGTGTAGTACTTTGTGACAGGTTTGCAACAATAAGCACAGTATTGATCATCAAGGTCAGATTCTACAAGAAAACCCTCTCAGAATGTCCCGAAGTGCTTTATAGCCAATGAAATACTTTTCAATATAGCTCAGAGAGCACAGTCTTGCGGGGAGAGGCAACCTTTATAGTGAGAGCAGAATAAAGTAAACAGAAGTAAAAACATATTGCTGGCAAAACAAGGGTGCCCTTGGAAAAACAAGGGCGGCACGGTAGCGTAGCGGTTAGCGCGACGCTATTACAGCGCCAGCGATCGGGGTTCGATTCCCGTTGCTGTCTGTAAGGAGTTTGTACCTTCTCCCGCGTCTGTGTGGGTTTCCTCCGGGTGCTCCGGTTTCCTCCCACATTCCAAAGACGTACGGGTAGGTTAATTTGGGTTTAAAATGGGCGGCGCAGATTCGTTGGGCCAGAAGGGCCTGTTACCCCGCTGTAAATAAAATATAAAAAATAAATATAAATATAGAAATACTCAGCAGGTCAGGCTGCATCTGTGGGAAGAGAAACAAGAGTTAATGGTTAAAGTGGAAGACCCTTCATCAGACGTTTCATTTTATTTATTCAATGCTTACTATATGTCTTATCTGTATATCGCTTTCAAAATATTGCTCAACTTTAAAAGGTATTACCTTCAGGCTAAACCATAATTATTAGGAGCCCAAGCACCTTATCCAAAAATGCCAAATAGCTTATATTTATATAGTGCCTTAACTTGGTAAAATATTCCAAGCGCTCTGAGGAGTTTTGGCAACTGAAGACATGGATACCATTGGTGGAGTGATTAAGATGAGGGTTATACAAGATGCCAGAATTGGAAGAAGCCAGATTTCCCTGCAGATTGGTGGAGGTTATGGAGATAGTGGTAACGGTGGTGGAGAGCTTAGAGGGATAGCAAGAAAGGATGAGAATTAAAGTATTGATGAACTGAGAGACAAATGAGAGAACGGATATGATGGGAGAGTGGGACCTTGCCTAGGGGGCAGCAGGATTTGTGGTGAGCTTGGGTGGATGGAGGATGGAAGATGGGCTGCTGAGCTGGAGAGTATTGGAAGAGTCGGGTTTTAAGGTAACACAGGCCTGGGTGAGGATTTCAGAAGCAAATGAGAGTAAGAAGTGGGCGGTCACAGTGGTGATGCATAACCAGAAGGTGCTCTCAGTACAACACCAGAGAGTCCGGTTCAGGCAGAGAGAGGGATGGTGATGCTCATCACGCTTAAGGTGAAACAGTGAGGCTGATTCAGGGGAGAAGAATCACAAGCTCGCCCGAACCATTCACCAAACACACGTTAGTTCATAGTGTGGCAATTGGGAGTGGAGGGGGTGGATAAATTTGTTCCCTCTCACCATCCAAATTTGATGCAGCGGGTACAGAGGATGACAGGCTGTGTCTATCGCAAGCCCAAAACAGACTTTTTTCACTGAACACTTTTTCTCAGATTTTAGTTGTCCTTTACTTTTCAATCACATTCTTGACTTGTGCCCCTCCCAGGAGATCTTTCCACGTTGCATTGTTTGTATGAATAGAAAAGGCTTTGCAGATTATGGGCCTTGCTGAGTCAAAACCGCTTGTCCCTGTCAATATGTGCTTCCATTATCTTTCCTATGGCTTGCTAGCTGGGCCTGTGGACCCATTATGGTCACTAACAAAGTTAATTTATGTCAAAATCAATACACTGACTATAAAGCTGCATGAAATTAAGAGGCTGGATTTCTGCGCTTAGCTGCAGTGAAATGCCGTCTGCTGGGCATTTTACTGGCACTTGCTGCATATTAGACACACACTGGACTTGATATGATTCAAAAGCACTTCCAGGGCAATGTTTTGCATGGGGATTCGGGGGTTGGGAGGTGGTTCTGTCACTAGTATGAGCATGACAAGTAACAGATTAACTCCTTAACCAATAAGACTGAAGGTGTGTAAATGAGTGGTATGAGGTCTGAAAAAGTAAGTACGGAACAGTTAATTTTGTGCCCAATCAAGTTCAGAAACAAAAACAGAGGGAAAGAAAGATGAGAAAAGAGATTGGAAAAAAGTTTTTAAAAGATAAACTCTTTAAATCATCAAACTTAATTTAATGCTACTATTTTAAAATGTTCAGTGCCAGAGAAGTTGTAATTTAACAGCAGTGGCCTAGTGGTTACGTCACCTGACCAGGCCTGAGGTAGCAATGCAGACACCTCAGCTCAAATCCCACCACAACAGCAGTGGAATTTAAATTAAGTAAATAATCTAGAATTTAAAAAACAGATGGTCTTAGAGATGATGACTGCAGAACTACCAGATTGTGGTAAAAAGCCATCTGGTTCACTAATGCTCCTGATGGCCTAAAATATGCCGTTTTTATCTACACTGAACCACCTTGAAGCATCAGCCAAGTGACAAGTGCCAACAAGAGAGGATTTAAGAACCTACCTTGAAATTTAATGACACTGCCATCACCTACTCCCCTACCATCCATTACCTGGTGGAAGCAGGGGTGGTATGTCAGCATAGACCAGAAATACAACTAGCTCAGCCAAACTAATACAAAAGAAGGTGCCCCAAGGTGAATGATTCATCTTCCAATCTCCTTCTATCTTCTCAGAAAGGATGCCAGGAGCACGATTGAATTCTCTCAATGAGTACAGCTCCAACAACACAGGGTACCACCAAGACAAAGATGTCCATTTGACTAGCAACTATCCACTCCCTTCAGCAGTCACTGACTCCACCACCGGCTACAGTGTCTACCAATTTCTGACCAGCACCCTTACTTTATCTGACAAATTGCTGGCATTTATTGCCAATCCCTACTTGACCCTGAACTAAGGAGGGAGGTAATAGCAGTAGCCTGTAGTCATTTTCTCCATCCTATATATTGGGCTTCCCCTTTTCCTATCTCCAGTCCTGAAGAAGGGTCCTGACCCGAAACGTTGACCGCCTGCTTTTCTCCATGGATGCTGCCTGGCCTGCTGAGTTCCTCCAGCATCATCATGTTTTTCATCAGGGAGGCAATAGCTATTTTGTTGGATCTGGAGCTGCACATATCATCCAGATAAGCCCAGCAGATTTCCTTTCCTGAAGGCACATTGAACCAAGTGGATTTTACAACAATCTGGTAGTTTCATGGTTATCACTACAGATACTGGTTCTTTAAATCTATATTTAATTACTTGAATTTAATTTCTCCAGGTATTATGATGGGATATGAACATGCCTCTGGACACTAGTCCAAGCATCTGGATGCTGTTCCGATAACTTAACTGCTATGCTATTGTACATCAGCTATCCAGAAAGGCACAGACTTGGGTCAAATTGTCTCCTGTGCCTTAATGGTTTGATGTAGCCATTCTATAAGATGGCTCATCAGTACCTTGTCAAGGGCAAACAGGGATGGGCAAAAAATGGTTAGCCTTGCCAATGACACACATGCCCCATTAGTACCCATGGCACAGCAGGCAGTGCAACTGTCTCTCAGCTCCAGTGAGCCAGGTTTGATCCTGACCTCCAGCGCTGTCTAAATGGAGTTTGCGAGTGCTCCCTGTGATGGCATGGGTTTCCCCCGTGTACTCTGGTTTCCTCACATCCCAAAGGCGTGCTGGTTGCTAGGTTAATTGGCTATTGTCGATACTCTCAGTGCAAGAGGATGGCAGGGGAATCGGGGTGGGGTTGATGGGCTTGCGAGGGAGAATAGGTTACAGGGAAACAAGTGGGGGAATGGCATCATTGGGAATGCCCTGAGAGCCAGCATACACCCAGTGGGCCGAATTGCCTCCTTCAGTGTCATTCAAGAAAATGAGACAAATAACCCTTCCTTGAGCCCAAGCTACACTCACTACCCCAGCTATGGACTTGCCAAAACCCCGTACATTTGCAGTACAACTTCCTTACTCCAGCCCTGTAGTGTGTGTGTGCTCAGCCTTTTTATTCCATTTCAGATCTGGTTTCACCCAGAAGTCAGCTGAAATTTCAGTAGACATTAATTGGATGCAGGAATCTTGCATTCCTGTCAGATCTCACTAATCTTCATGCTGCAGCTAAGATTTTTCTTTCTTTAAAAGCAATGTCTATCAAACGCCATATTGTGTCAATTCCGTTAAAATGTTCACCTTTCATACAAAATAAATGTTCTTGATGTGTTTACTGATTTTTCAATCCTGTACTTGAATGATTTCCTACAATACTTCAGATATACTTCATTGGTTTGAAGTTACCTTGTGATGAGCTGAAATGGGATATATAGATGTAAGTCTTTCTTTCTTCCCTTCAATTAAATAGCTCACAGTTAAAAGAGGGCCAGTTGTTCAGAAACAGCCCAGCCTCCTCCGCACTGTCTGTATTGTGCCCACAGGTGACACAATCTGTGGTTAGGCAATGAAATGGAACTCCCCTGCAGGAACAATCTCAGCCAGGGAAAAGCCCTCTGCCCAATGGATTTTCTGAAACGTTGGAAGGAATTGAACCTTGTCTCAACACCTTTGGTCACTTTGCAACGAGTGACTGTTTCCTTCACCTTTTCCAACAAGGATCAGAACCCTTCACAAAGTCACAATCGAGTTTATTGTCATATGCACAAGTACATATATGCACTGGTGCAATGAAAAACTTACTTGCAGCAGCATCACAGGCACATAGCATCAGATACACAACATTCACAAGAAGAACATAAATTAACAACATAAATTATACAAAATTATACAAGAAAGAACAAAGTCCATTGTAGTGTAAAGTGGTCATAGTGTTGCTATACTGAGGTAGCGATTAGGGTTGTGCAGGTTGGTTCAAGAACCGAATGGTTGAAGGTAAGTAACTGTTCCTGAACCTGGTGGTGTGGGACTTCAGGCTTCTGTACCTCCTGCCCGATGGTAGCTACAAGAAGATGGCATGGCCCACATGCTGGATGATAGATAATAAATGTTGCCTTCTTGTAGATACTACTGATGGTGAGGAGAGATGTGCCCATGATGTAGTGGGCTAAATCTACTACCCTTTGCAGCTTCTTACATTTCTGCGCATTCAAATTATCATACCAGACCATGATGCAACCAGTCAGGACACTTTCAACAGTACATCTGTCAAAGTTTGTTAGAGTGTTTGGTGACATCCTTTCTTTAGTCATAATGTTTATTGCCATTTTATTTAGAGTTTATTTTTGGGTGGGGGGGCATGGGGAGGGGGGGGGGTTGCAAGAGGGAGAGGAGGTGATGAGTTCAACTCATCCACAAGCTGATTGACTGGAGTTTACCAGCAAAAAGGACATTAGGGTGGAGACATTATTAACAAGCTTATGCTGTTGTTGTCTGATACCCGTCTTCCAGAGGGGGAGCACTGAACAGCAGCCCCTAACAGAACGCTAACAGATTTTGTTGCCTTAATCTAGGTTCACTAAGACTCAGGGTGGAGATCCTACTGCCCTCTTGACATCTCTGCCTGTGATCATTGGTGGGTGCTCTTGCCTTTGAGGTGGACAGTTGTGGGTTAAATTCCAACTCCTGAGATTTGAGCACAAAACTCCAAGCTAATGCACTGAGGGAGAGCTAAAGAAAAACAGGCGAATTATCTCCACTTTCATGGCCAATATTCATCCCTCAACCAACAGCTACAACAGATGATTTTGCGATTATCACATTGGGAGCATGCTATGTATAATTCAGATACAACACTCCCTGCAAAAGTGACTGCACTTTAAAAATTCTTCTGTGACTGTAAAATGCTCTGAGGCATTCTCACATCATGAAGGCTGCTATAGAAATGCAAGTCTTGGTTTAGCTCCACACTGACCTGCATTGAATTCTAACAGTCTCTGGCTTGCGTTGCTTGGTTGCACATACTATTGCAACACATCTTGAACAGCTTAGGTTGGTTGCAAAAGAAAATGCAAGTGCTCACTATAGCCAAAATTGCAGCAATCAGATGAAATAAGTCAGTCTGAGCTCTTGTGATAGTGATAGGCTTCTTCAACAGGAGCTCAAAGGCCCTTTAAAAGGGAAATGCAATATTCTAAATTGCCCATAATTCTAAATGTTGTGAAAACCAGTGGAAATGTTAATGGAAAACTGAAGTATACACAAAAAGTAATTATAGTTATTACACTGCTGTGTGACAACAGACGACTTTATCATTGTGGGTATGAGTTGGTCTCTGTCGCAATGTCTAATTCTGGAGGGAAGGGGAAATAACTGATTCTGTTCAGTAACAACAATTCTATTCATAGAGTATTTTTAAAGTAGCAAAATGTCCCAAGGCGTGCCACAGAAAGTGAAACTAAATAAATACTGATACCCGGCCATGTGTTAGGACAGGTAACCAAAAGGTTGAGTTTTAAGGAGTGTTCATAAGATGACAGAGTGATGGTGAGACACAGGGTTTAAACAGGAAATTCCAAAACTTGGGGTCTTGGCATCAGAAGGGAGAACTGCTGTTGGGGGAGAGATTGGATTGGGGGGGGGTGAGCAAGAGGCCAGATTCGGAATAGAGGGCTGTGGTTCTACATTGCTCTCTGCCATGCTCCTGCATTTTCACCCCGCTTTTCTTACTGTTTTAATTAGGCACAGGGATTGAACTCCCTCTGTATTCCTCAGCCTCCAGCCCTCAGTGGGAAACCACGTTAATAGAGAACATGGGCTGGAGTTGAAGATATACAAAGGATCACTCCGATCCCCTAAACTTCCTGTGAAGAGGTGTCCCTGCTAAGTGTGGAATCATTCCTTCAGTAAGGTTGCAGATCTGAGAAAACCAGGAAAATAACTGTGTTTCCAAAGCATTTTCTTTGACTGAGTTACTTCACTAGTTTTCACATAACAGGGTAGTACTGTTTGACTGACCGGAAAGAGTCATCCAATTAGGGTCATGGAAAGTCCACTCACTTCTTGATTGGAGTAGGATGGTGGTGTACAAAGAAGATGGACGCATCAGGCAACCAATAGTAAGAGCCTGAGGTGAAGTCATTGGAGGGAGGAGATCATGCGCCCAAGCAGAGTTGGCAACACTGTCCTTCAAGTACAGTTACCTCTCCCACACCTGTACAGTGGAACATGATTGCCCTCCAACTGCAAGACTCACAACAGGGAAATAAAGTATTGCAGCTGCTGAAAACCTGAAATAAAGACAGAAATGGCCAGCGGGTCTGCTGGCACATCTGGAGATAGAAACAGAGTTAAATTTTCAGGTCGTTGACTTCGGCTCATCAAGGTCATCAAAGTCAAAGTCGAGTTTATTGTCCTATGCACAAGTGCATGTATGCACTGGTGCAATGAAAAACTTACTTGCAGCAGCATCACAGGCAAATAGCATTAGAGACACAACATTCACAAAAAAACATAAATTAACAACATAAATTATACAAGAAAGAACACAATTAGAACAACAAAGTCCATTGTAGTGCAAAGTGTCATAGTGTTGCTATACTGAGGCAGTAATTAAGGTCAGTTCAAGAACAGAATGGTTGAAGGGAAGTAGCTGTTCTTGAACCTGGTGGTGTGGGACTTCAGGCTTCTGTACCTCCCGTACAACCTGAAACTTCGGGGAAATCTGCTATTACCAGGAGCACTGTCCTCCTGCCCTGGAACCACACTCTTTCTTTCATCGTGGTCTGGGCTGTAGTCTTCTCCTGGGAGGCAGCTTCCAGCCCACCGGTGTGGGCAGTGCAGCACAGGGTTTTCCCCCCTGGACAGGTGGACTACACTCACAGAACAGCTTTGGTGGGGCTGGTGAGAGCACCTCCCATTGCCCCTAGGCCAGGCTCACCAGCTGAAAACTCTCTGTGACTTTCACAAACATTCAGAATCACTCAGCACCTGTTAAAAAATGACAAAAATTTAGAATCATTCAAAAAAAAGTTAAATATATAATTTAAAAAACTGAACACATGCAATTAAAAGTCTTTAAACTAACTTGATTAAATTAGAAGTTCTTCCTTATCCAGCAGTTAGGTTTTCCCATTCAGTTCAATGGTACTGCTGCACTGTGCCAGGTCTAAGTTGACATGATTTCAGCAGGCATACTGTATTTCCTAGCCTGAGAACTGGGAAGTCTGCAGGTATTGGCACTGCCCTGTTGCACTCTGTGAGGAGCCCACTGGAACAGTGCTGGTATCCCAAGGCAGTTGCTTTCTCAAGCAGAAACGTGCATTTAAGTCTGTGCTCGGAAACACTCCATTGAAGGTCACAGTCTTTTTCTCCACAGGTGCTGCCTGACTTGCTGAGTATTTCCAGCACTTTTTGTTTTTTATCGCAAAAAACCTGTAATTATAAAGTACCTTTAACAATAAGCCACATCTTGGTGCAGTATAAAGCTCTGCAATGTTTAGTAGGCTGTAACGATAGAGTAGGCATGTGAAATGTAGTTCTTGCAGAATGCGTTCTGTATATATTTCCCAGTGCAGTCTTTGTTTAGTGCATTTCAATATATTATTGATATGTTACAGTCACCATGGAAATGAATTATTGAGGGTCTAGTTTTATTGGACGTCATTCTGTTTCTGATTAGACACACATCCATCCATTGCTGTGAGATTTGAAGTATTTAATAACTCACAGAACTAATCCAGGGAGCTTTTACCATTCCTTAATGTTGTTTTAATAATTAATATTGTAGCACTCTGCTTTTCGTTGAACACTGTATTTATCAGGCTGTTATTGCTTACCTCCTGAAGATCTAGGTGAGAGATGATTAGTGTAAACTTACATCAATGACACGTGCAATTGGCCTTTTCATTAATCCATGAAGCTAAATATAGAAGCGGTGAAGCTCATTATCCTGTTATTTTTAACTTGCTTTTCCCCTGTGCAATTTTTCAATTTAAAACCTGTGACTGCTATTTCTGGAATCACATTATTCAAATCTGCACTGATGATTTGCACTGGAACTGAAACATTGTGAACAGGGCTAATAAATCGCTTTCTCCCGCCATTTTATAATGGAAGACATTTATCTTCTTTTGGGGAGTAATTTGACAGGATGTTTGCTGTGGTCCTGTACATGTTATTGGGCTTAATTTAGCAGGTTTAGGAGGGCAGACATCACTTATTGCTTCACTGGAGAATAGATGAGGCTGCTGTTAACTACACCTGGCACTCAGAAGACAAGTCAGGGATGGAGCAGTAACAAGCTGTTGTAGCTTGATTTCATTCACAGAATTTCTGAAATGAAAATGGATTGAGGATAATTAGTCAGAGTTGTGGACTCATGATCTGGACTCAGAAGCAGGCTGTCTGGTCCGTCATTTCATTTTTCCTTATGAGGCACCTATTTGGCCCTTCAAGTCTGTGCCAGCTCACAAAGCAAACTCATTCCCTCACTAATTTTTTCCTGTAACCTATTTTCTCGGCATTCTCATCAACTGCCCCCAGATTCTATTTGTACACCGGGGGCAACTTACAGTGGCCAATTAACCTACCAACCCGCATGTCCCTGGGATGTGGGAGGAAACCAGAGCACCTGGGGGGAAGCCCACACCATCATAGAATGTAGAAACTCCACAAAGAGAGGACACCAGACTGAACCCAGGTCACTGGTGAGGCAGCAGCTGTACTAACTGCACCATTGTGCTGCTTCTGTGAGTATTATAGTTTTTTTTGGGCAAGGCCAACATTTATTGCCTATCTTTTATTGTCCTTGAGAAGGTGGTAGTGAGCAGCCTCCTTGAACCATTGCAATTCTTCTGGTAAAGGCACTCCCACGGCTGTTGGATAGGGAGATCCAGATTTGGGCCCAGTGACGATGAAGTGCCACCAGTATATTTCCCAGTCAGGATGGTATGTGACTTGGAGGGGAGCCCGTGCTTCCACGCACCTGCAACCTTTGACCTTCTTGGTGGTAGAGGTCACGGGTGCTGTCAAGTAGCTTTGGAATGTAACTGCAATGCATTTAGTAGATTGTACACCCTGCGGTGATGAGGGAATGAATGTTTAGGATAATTGCAGATCAAGTGAGTTTCTTTGTCCTGGATGGCATCGTGTTGTTGGGACTGCATTCATCCAGGCAAGTGGAGAATATTCCACCGTGGTCCTGACTCGAGCCTTGTAGATAGTGGAAAGGCTTTGCCGTGTCAGGAGCTGAGTCTCTTGCTACAGGATACCCAGCCTGTGGCCTGCTTCTGTAGCCACGGTTTTTATGTGGCTGGTCCAGGTGGAGCTTCCAGTCAGTGATGAACTGGCCTTGATGTGGAACGCAGCAATGGTAATGGCAGTGAATATAAAGGTTGGGTGGTTAGA
This sequence comes from Pristis pectinata, assembly GCF_009764475.1. NCBI lineage: Eukaryota > Metazoa > Chordata > Chondrichthyes > Rhinopristiformes > Pristidae > Pristis > Pristis pectinata. Next base: position 11,720,675 of record NC_067412.1, on the reverse strand, counting down.
TTCTCTCTTGCTGGAGATGGTCAGTTCCTGGCATTTTTGTGCAGTGATACTTACTTGCCACTTATCAGGCGAGCCTGCTTACTGGATCATTTGCTGTGGAGTTGCGAATAGAAGTGAATATTGGGCAATCATCGGACAACATCCCTCTTCTGGTGGAAGGAAGGTCAGTGATTAAGCAGCTGAAGATGGCTGGGCTAGGACTCTGCCCTGAGAAAGTCCTGCAGTGATGTCCCGGGACAGGAATATTGACCTCCAACAACCACAGCCACTTTCCTTTGTGCAAAGTATGCCTCCAGCAATTGGAGTGTTTTCCCATTGACGTCAATTTTATCTGGGCTCCTTATCTCCAGACTCTGTCCAACGTTGCCTTGATGTCGAGGGCAGTTACTCTCACCTCGCTTCTGGAATTCAGCTCTTTGATCCACGTTTAGACCAAGGTTGTGATGAGGTCTGGCAAAACCCAAACTAGCTAACAAGGAGAACACTTTAAATGTAATATTTTGGGATCCCAGGGTCATGAAATGATTGAAAACTTAAAAACTACAGATGCTGGAAATCTGAAGTAAGACCAGAAACTGCTGGAAACACTCAGCAGGTCAGGCAGCAGCCGTGGAGGGAGGAACAGTCAATGTTTTGGACTTGGGACTCTTCATTATCAGGTCAGGGGGTAAGTGGGTAAGGTTTTCCAGCAGTGGAATGTTACACAGGGCAAATGGGTGGAGCACATTTTGTTGCGTAGAGAGTCTAAGATTGAATCAGGATTTGGCTTGCTGTCAACTGCTGTCTTTAAAGTTTATGTAACCACATTCTGTAACTCGTCATGCCTCGAATGTTCAATCATGTTTATTGAGTGAAATGGATTCTTACAGAACATCAAACAATTGGTCTTGAAATACCTGTCAAAAGGCAGCCAGCTGAATACACACAGTTGCAGTTTGTCACTATGCACTAACTGCTCTGTCTTGCAGGATTTCTTGGCTCGTATCCCATGGAAGTCGCATAATAAAGAAGTTCCTTTGTGCTTTCCCAGAATGATATTTTCATATCTAAATAGCTTTGTATCACTAAATGCCAAACCTTGGCTTACAATTTTGCACATCCATTGTTGAGCCCTGCTGCATGATCACTCCTCTGATACCCCAGACCATGCTTTCCTTATTGCTTTATTTGCTATTTGCAAATCAGCTTATTTTCCATCTTTTCTGTTCCTCGTCCCCTCTGTCTCAGTAGCAGGTGAGGATAGAGAGGCAGGGAATCTTTTTGCAAAGCCATTTCCAGAGTTGGTTTAAGGTCACCGGCAGGTATGCTTTAGAAAATATAGCAGCATAAAAGAATTGGAGCAGGGGTAGGCCACTTAGCCCATTAAGCCTGCCCCACCATTCAAATTTATCATGGGTGATCCATCCCAGGCCTCATCTCCTCTTCTGCGCCAATTTTCCATAGCCCTCAATTCCCCCATCTTTCAAAAATGTACTGACTTGCTCCTTAAATACCCCCAATGATCCAGCCTCCACATCTCTCTGTGGTAGAGAATTTCAAAGGTTCACCACTCTTTGCAGGAGGGAGTATTTGGTAAACTTAGGGACAAATACAGGGTTCATGAACAGCTACTTCCCTTCAACCATTCAGTACTTGAATCAACTTGCACAACCCTAATCACTACCTCAGTATAGCAACACTGTGATCATTTCGACCACTTTGCACTACAATGAACTTTGTTTTTTCTGTTCTAATTGTGTTTGTTCTTGTATAATTTCTGTTTAATTTCTGTTTTTCTTGTGAATGTTGTGTCTCTGATGCTATGTGCCTAGGTATATGTACTTGTGCTTATGGCAAGTATAGGACTTTGTCTTTTGACTTTGAAGTGTAGGAGGTGTGGAGATGGTGGCGCAGGGAAGCAGGGCCACAGGCTTCACTCTTCACCACCCCCCCCCCCCCCCCCCCCCAGGAATCACCCAAAATTTTATATAATAAATGAGGCTATGGTGTATGCACACATTCATTCCCTTGTATTAAGAGTGCATGTTCACTCTATAGCAATTAAAATATCTGCCTTTACATATCCCCCTCCAAAAGCTAGCATGCTGTGCATACCCCTGAGTGGATTTTAAATTCATGATTGTAGAGGTACAAAATACTACCAGCTGGGATGTGCCACAGAAAATATAATCCACTTCTCACTCGTTCATCAGAGACACAAGAGATTCTGCAGATGCTGGAATCTGGTGCAACATGCACAAAATGCTGGAGGAACTCAGCAGGTCAGGGAATTTTTATTTCCCTCCATAGATGCTGCCTGACCTGCTGAGTTCCTCCAGCATTTTGTGTGCGTTGCTCACTCGTTTATCAATGGTTTCCATTTATTTTGTTTTAGAACATGTATTTAGTTTGGCTGTGATCTCAGCCAATGTGCAATGCTTCATGTTCACCCTTAATGTAGAATTGTAACTCTGACAGCACTTTCATTTTCCTTTCTCTTCACAGCAAACTCCCTAGCTGGGCTAGGGCCGTGGTACCGCGAATATTTTATATAACAGAAAAGGCCTGGAATTACTATCCTTATACAATCACAGGTAAGGAATCTTCCAAGTGTTCTGCTATTGAAATCATTCTTAAGTTGGAAGTTATAACAACTGCATTCTGGAGGCCAGTCCCCAAGTTTCATTCATCAGCAGAAGCCAATGAATTTAGGATTTGCCTTCTGTTCTTTCCCTTCTCAAAGCCTCCTTTCCTTTCTGCTTGTTCAGAGTTCGATGCCATGAGATAGGAGTTGTGCTATATTCAACTAGAAAGCACACCAACCAAGAACAAAGCAAAAGGTTGCCATCTAATGTTATAAGTTTCTTGCATCTAGCACAAATGACATTCCAATAAGGGCAAGAATTTAATGGATTGTGGCACCAGTGACAATTTCTGAGATTGGGTGCTTACTGCAAGCCACCCGCTTCACGGTGCGACCAATGGTCCTTTTCTTAAAACAACCACAATGCAGTTAAAAGAAAATCTGCCCAATAACAAATGACTTGCTTTGTTTTAGTTGGTCAGCTGGAGGACTAAGTTTCACGTGACACAAGAGACTGCAGATGCTGGAACCTGGAACAACAAACCATCTGCTGGAAGAACTCAGCAGGTCAAGCAGCATCTGTGGGAGGAAAGGAACTGTAAACACTCCAGGTTGAAACCCTGCATCAGGACTGATTTCTACCTGAAACGTCAACAATTCCTTCCCCCCTCCCCCACACAGAGGCTGCTCGACCAGCTGAGTTCCTCCAGCAGATTGTTTGTTGTTCTAGGTTTCATGCGGATTACAAAACTTTACCTGCAGTTTCATGTGCCGCTGTAAAGCACCTTCCATATCCTCAGGATGTCTATGAGCAACTTGCACTTAATCAATACCTTTTAAAATCCCATCACATTTATGTAGGTGGACATGGCAGGCAAGTTAAATATTGCAAAGTCTCACAAACAGTGAGCTAAAGGACAGGCTAGCTAATTGGTTTTGGCTGATGGATAAATGCTGTCAGGACCTTTCTGCTCCCCTTCGAATAGGACTGTGGAACTCTTCTATCTGTGCCGGGTGAAGCTCAGTGGGTACCACGCTTGTCTCTGAGTCAGAAGGTTCTGCCTTCAAGCCCTGCACCAGATACCTGAGCACAAAAATCCATGTTACCAATCCAGTGCAGCACTGAGAGAGTGTGACAGTGTTGGAAGTGAAGTTTTTTAGCAGACATCTTCAACTATGGCCCTGCCTACTTCCTCAAGAGTACATAAAAGATCCACAACACTGTTTTGAAGAAGACCAAAGGAGTTATCCCAATGCTGTGAGCAGAACTAATCTCTCAATCAGCACCACTGAAAGAGATTATCTGCTCATTATCACATTGTAGTTTGTTTGTGCTTACTCTGGCACAGATCGGTTGCCATATTTCCCACATTGCAACAGTGACAACACTTCAAACGTACTTGAATGACTGTAAAGTGCTCAGGCTGATGTGAGATGTAGCATAGTTATTTCTTTCTGAAAAAGTAAACAGATTTTGGTTTAACACCACGTGCGGAGGATAGCAGCCCTGGTTATTTGACTGAGAATCTATTCCAATCTATTGCCACTTCAACAGGAAAAGTAGACTTACACTTACGTAAAATCTTTCACCTCCTATTCAGGACATCCCAAAGCACGCTGCAGCTGATGAAGTCTCGCCAGTGCTGTAATATAGGAAACACAGTACCTTGTTTCTGCACAGCGAGGAACAAAGTGATGTTAACCAGTTCATTTACTTCAGTCACGTTCAGTGAGGGAAAATATTGAGCAAGATATCAAGTAGAGGTCAGGAGACACAAGAGACTGCAGATGCTGGAATCTGGAGCAACAAACAAACTGCTGAAGGAACTCAGCGGGTTGGGCAGCATCTGTGGGGGTGGGGGTGGGGGGAAGAATTGTCAAAGTTTCAGTACTGATGCAGGGTTTTGTCCTGAAGCGTCGACAATTCCTTTCCTCCCACAATGGCTGCTCGATCCGCTGAGTTCCTTCAGCAGGTTGTTTATTGCTACCAAGTAGAAGTCTCCTGAATTTTGTTTCGAAATACTGCCTTGGGATCTTTTATATCCACCTGAGGGAATAGGCACACCAGGGATAGATACCTCAGAGAAACAAAGGACTGCAGATGCTGGAATCTAGATGAAAAACACGATGGTGCTGGAGGAACTCAGCAGGCCAGGCAGCACCCGATAGATACCTCACCTGAAGGGCAGCACCCCAGACAGTGCAACTATCCCTCACCACAGCGACTGGATGTAGATTTTTGTGTTGGAGTCTCAGGAGTAGAACTTATCCACAATCCTCTGGGAGGTACGAGTGCAACCCACACCGAAGCCTATAATACTGAAAACCTCTAGACCAAACTGGAACAATACCATCATAACCACCCAGTAAAAGTTCGAGCACTAAAGTGGAGTCTGTGTTACCTGGAGAGAGTTTGGTAATTTTATCTGGCTGGCCACTACCACTTTCCTTGAGAGAGAGAGACTGCAGGCATCAGTCCTGATGCAGGGTTTCGACCCAAAACGTGGACATTTTCTTTCCTCCCACAGATGCTGCTGAACCTGCTGAGTCCCTCCAGCAGATTGTTTACTTGATCTGTGTTCCGTTGCTGGGAACCGTGGGTAGTGAGGGGAGGACATTTAAAGTCAGCCTATTTTGTGCTGCCGGCTATTAATTCTGATGATGATTAAGATATGTCTCCTCTGTACAAGCGAATCGCATTTGGAACAGTGTCCAATTTCAGAACGTGCTTACAATCTAAATGCCACACAATGTGATTCAAACTGAATATTTTCCCTTTAAGTTGAGCTCCAGTGGACACAGGCATGAGAAGAGTACTTCTATATTGTGTCCCAGCTTCTAAATGGAAAATGCAACACCGTCCTTTCAAAGGACTTTGCTGCTAGGCAACGCGTTTTTGTTCTTTATTCATAAAAGACTGTGAAGTCCTTTCGGCACAAGATGAGCTCACTTAAACCTAATTGCTCGAGCAGTTCAAAATGTTCACCCAGATGATCATTTGGGGGAGCTTGGGGGTGGGGATTGTCTTGAGATTGTTTTAATTTTTCTCTCTCTCTCTCTCTCTCTCTCTCTCTCTCTCTCTCTCTCGCTGCACTGCCTCTGTTCCGTCCTGTGCAACTAGAATACACAGTGAGTACCTTCATGTTTTACATTCTGTACCTCTCTCTTTTATGGGAGCATGTGATACTGAATGAGGCCTGGAAATCAGTCACAAGGAGAATCGGTCACAATCGATAGATGATTTGCCCAGTCATATTGTAAGGTGGCTCTATTGATCCATTGCATTCAAAATTTACTTGGAATCATAACCTCTCTTGGATAAATTAGACAAGCTTCATACAATTTTGCCATCTGGTAATTGAGATCTATGACGTAAATTTTGTCATTTTGTTTAATTTTATTTTGCCTCAGAGCTGAGATGATTAAGGGGAGATTTAATGGGTAGATATGACAGAGGTGGGTACTCCCATATCATTGAAGAAGTCTTTAGATGAGCACCTGAAGCAACATGAGATAGAAGGCTGCAGGCCAAATGCTGGAGAATGGATTTGTATAGAAAGGTACTTCATGGCTCACATGAATACAGTGAACCAAGGGCATGTCTGTGTGCTGTATGACTCGATGATATACTTTATAACTGTGTAAAATAGGTAAACGGAATAAAGCAACTCACTTTCCACCTCTGTGTGCATATCCTGGGACTTCACCAGCCTACCAACATGTAGTTGTTGAGTTCTTCATATCTGAGTGACCTTCCTCTTCCTCCCCTCCTACTCCCCTCCCCCTTCCTCCCCTCCACCACCTTTAACGGTCCCTCCCTCTCTTCTGCTCCCTCCCTGTCCTGACCTTTCCCTCCTGCTCTTTCTCTCCTTCTGTCTTATGTTTCTGTTTGGCATTGATCAGCTGGGTAGCTGAGCAACGCTCTCTGGTACTGTGAATTGAGCTGAGCTACTGCAAATCTCCTTGTAGCCCTTTTTAAGACAATGGTAAACTACAGTTAACACCATATCACAAATTAGGAAATGGCCAATCTCTATAATTAGATTAACCATCACATTCTGTAAATGCAATTACACTGAATGATTATCTGTGATGATATAGATTAAAATGTTAGGTAACTTGCATTGGAAATTACCACAGAGGAAACAATTTCAAGCAAATGTACATTTAAAAACAAAAATATGATGTGTTTTTTTTCCATAAGTTATCTTCATAACAAACCTATAAAAGGAAACAATGAAGCTTTGCTTATTTGGACATAACATGGATTTGAACGGAATCTTGGATTTGGAAGACAAAGATTAATTGACAACTATCTCTGCCTTCACACATGTTAGATGACTGCTTGATAAGTTTCATGATGAAATCCTTTGCTTGGCATTTGGTACTTGTTTACACATTCAATCAGCTTTGATGCTGATTTCAGCTTTTTAATTGGGTGTCCAGCAATAACATTGGGATCAAAAACCCTCCTGGCAGGCAGGTATTATTCTGATCCAAAACAGCATACTTATTCTTGAGTAGAATTCATGAATTAAACCATCTTCCATCCTCTCCCAGCACAGATCTAGTGGACTAAATCATCTCCTCTGGTGCTGTTTCATTCTATGCTAGAAGGGATTCAATGGGCCATCTAATCTTCCATTACTTCAGTGTCTGGAACCCTGAGTTTCAGGGTCAAGTCTTCTGAAGACTGCTTTTATTCCATAATCTGCCTTGTATAAAGTCTGGAGTAGAAATCCTCCTCTGTACTTACTGAATATATGACATGGTGTATATATGTATTGCCCTCCTGAAATTTGGTTCCATTGAAATCGACAGAGTTGAATTTCAGAGCACATGCAACCAGCTTCTGGGTTGTGCTAGTGCTTTTGATTCTCTTTTACTTAATGTGAAGCTGCTGCTTGATTAAGCCAACAATGATGTAAAGATTTCCACAGTAGATTTCTTAGCGTGCTGTCCAGAAAGTGTGGTTTAAGTATGGCCTTGGTTGTCAAGGTTCTTTTGCACCTTGCTGTGTACATTAATGTCGCTTCTCCCAGGGTCTGTATCATTGCAATTCATTTGCTCAATGCAAGAACTAACATCAGCTCAATTGTGGACTATTCTATGCAGGGCTACAAAATTTAGACTGAAACCAAATATTGTAAAAGGTTCAACTGAATTCCCTTTGTGGGAAAATGCAAACGCATTAGATTCCACTATGCATCTGCAGGTTGTGCTCTATTTATAATAGTCAGAGGTAATTTTCAAAAGTGATTGTAGCCATTTTACCAAGATGTGATCACAGAATGTTTGCCAAAAGCATTAATGTCACACATCGGTTTATTCTGTGTACACACAGATAATTGATGTCATTGTTTTACCACGTATTGAAGCAGGATTTGTATGTCAGTTATGTCATTATCTCCGAAAGTTGGTACCACATTATTTTGTTTTCCATATCTCAAGGGCATCCCATCATTCAGGGAGCTGGGAATTCACCTTGGGATGGGAAGGGAGAGCACCAACGGGCGACATAGCGACGTATGCAGTGCCTGGCCTTTCATTTGAATGCATTCATTGAACCCCCACCACAATAACTGAAGCTCATCTGGAGCTTTCCCTCTTGATTTCTTTAAATGCCTACCAGAAATGGCAATCAACACTAAGAATTTCTTAATTTATAACAGACCTTTCCATTGTGCCTGAGATATCCATCCCATTTATGCCTTTTGTTAACCATATTCGGATCAGCTCAGGCTGCGCAGAGCACATGGCTTGTGCTTTCCCCAGTGAAACCTGAAAGTAATTATGTAGTGGATATAATTTGCAGTTTTGTCTATTTCAGTCTATTGGAGCTCTGATATTGAAGAGATGATCATCTAAATCCATTCTAAATAAACCCGAGCATTTACTGAAGTTACAAAGCACACTCTTACTAAAATAAGTTAGCAGCTGCTTGCATGAACTAATACACCAAAAGCCATCTTGCACACATTGCATCGGAGATAGTTTTCAATTAATTCAAGGCCTTGTAGTCCGAGATTCATTTAGTAAACTTAGTACTGTATCTCAATTCCCGTAAAATTTCACAATAACCAAAAGTTCAAGGATTTAGGAAATACTACATTGAAACTTATGAAAAAAATGTATCATCTGTGTGTTTACAATTATTTCCCTGTTGTATTTGAAATGACTGTCATATATTGTTGCAATCTATTTCTTCACGATCAACCAGTCTTTGGAATTGCATTAATTAATTAATTAAATTTGATTACAGAGATTGCATAGATTCTAACAGGTGAAACCACACAAAATTAACAGAGTTAATTGCAGAGAGTTTATTGGTGCCTTTGTGCTGAATGCTTTTAGCCATTTCTGTCTCTTTTATGATGTACATAAGGTTGAGGTTGGTACCAGAGTGGGGACAGAGAAGGAGAGAAAGACTTGAATTTATCTAAAATAAAAACAGAAAATGATGGAAATACTCAGGTCAGGAACTGTTTGAGGTGTTTCAGATCGATGATCTTTTGGGGAGAGCTGCTGGGAATTTGGGGAGAATGAAATAAGATTCATGTAAGTGGATGCTTGATGGTTGGTGTGGACTCGATGGGGTAGTATGACTCAATGACTATGACCTTTCATCAGAACTGGGAAAAGTTAGAAAGGAAACAACTTCTGAGTTGCATAGAAAGGAGGAGGGTTAAGGAGAGCGAATGGGAAGGTCTGTGGTAGGACGGAGACCAGGAAAGAGTGAATGTTACAGGTATTGTTATTGGTTTATTATTGTCACTTGTACCGAGGTACAGTGAAAAATTTGTCTTGCATACTGTTCATACAGATCAATTCGTTACACAGTGCAGATACATTGAGTTAGTACAGAGTGCATTGAGGTAGTACAGGTAAAAACAATAACAGAATACAGAGTAAAGTGTCACAGCTATAGGGAAGTGCATTGCAGGTGCAATAAGGTGCAAGTTCATAACAAGGTAGATTGTGAGGTCAAGAGTCCACCTCATCGTGTAAGGGAACCGTTCAATAGTCTTATCACAGTGGGATAGAAGCTGTCCTTGAGCCTGGTGGTATGTGCCCTCAGGCTCCTGTATCTTTTGCCTGATGGGAGAGGAGAGAAGAGAGAATGACCCGGGTGGGTGGGGTCTTTGATTATGCTGGCTGCTTCACCAAGGCAGCAAGAGGTACAGACAGAGTCCATGAAAGGGAGGCTGGTCCACAGAGGCTGAGCTGTGTCCACAACTCTCTGCAGTTTCTTGCGGTCCTGGGCAGAGCAGTTGCCGTACCAAGCCGTGGTGTGGTGCTGACTAAAAGAAGATGGTAAATGCTGGTCAGTTACAACAGGGAGATCTAGAGAAGGTGTAAGGAAGAGGAGACAAATTAAATCTGAAATTAGCAGAAGAGAGAAGAAAACGATGTTGGAAATATGAGATACAAGACTCGAATGGCTGATTATCTGCAATTGTTGAAGTCACTGTTGAACCTTGAAGGAGCGGAAGGTAACTGTACTGCCACACCCCATGTTTTAATTGGATGAAGGATGAGGCTCAAAGGGGTAAATAGTCCACATGAGTTCCACTATTCCCTTGCACCTGTCATCGGCCATCATGTACTGAATAATTATAGCATTCAGTTCTCTCCCTGTTGCTCTGCTGATACTTGGGAAATTTCTGATTGTTAGCCTACAGTACCTCAAGATGACAACAAAAATGAAGTGCTCAGTTTTTGATGTAACTGTGCAGCTACACGGTCAACTCTGTCCACTTTACAATCATCATTTGGGTGGCACAGTGGTGCAGCTGCCATCTCACAGCTCCAGTGATCCAGCTTCAATTCAGGGAGCATGTGCAAATTCCACACAGACAGCACTGGTGGTCAGGATTGAACCAGGATCACTGGAGATGTGTAGCAGCAGCTCTGCTGGCTGTGCCACTGTGCCACACCTTTGTTCGCTGGATGTGGAAGTTGCTGCCAATGTCACCATTCATTGTCCACCCCTAATTGTCCCTGAGCTGAGGAGAGAGCTTAGACTGAACCTGGAGTCACATACAGTCCAAACCAGATAAGATCAGCTAACTTCTTCCTTGGAAAGATGTTAGTGAATCAGATGGGTTTTACAATAAGAAAAAAAACACCATGGTGTCATCCTTAACATCACAGAGGCTATTTTTATTTTGAAGTACCAGATTTATTTAAATATTAGAATTTAAATTCCTCAGCTGATGAGATAAGATTCAACCTCATGTCTCAGGATCAATGGTCCAGACTCTGGCTTCAAGAGTTAACCACTTTGCTGAGGTTCTAATGTCACTTGTAAGTCAACTTGGAATGAATTTCTTGGCAGAGCAGTTTGTAATAGGGACAAAACTGATTAGAGGATTAACTAGCATAGAAATCTGTCCTTACCCCAAAAGTAAATTATAATCAGAATGAATCAGAAGAGGATCTACCAAGGGACTGAAGAAAATATATATTGCGTACATCCAGAATATAAGTTTAGCTCATTGAAACATTTAAGATTCAGGAAGGATTTGACAATGTAGTTGCTAGAAGGTTATTTCCCTTGGCTGGATAGTTGAGAATTTAGGGGCATAGGGTGAGTGGTCAGACATTTAGGATTGAATATGGAAAATCTTCTTTATGCAGATGAGTGTAGGTCTTTGGAATTCTCTACCACGGAGGACAATGGATGTTCTGACATTGAGTATATTCAAGGCTGAGATTGCTGGACTTTTAAAGGAAACCAAGACAATGGGGATCAGGAGGGAAAGTGGACAAGAAGCAAAAGATTGGCTGTGATCTTATTGAATGGTGGAGTGAACTTGAGGGTGGGATAGCCTGTTCTTGCTTCTGTCTCTTATGACAGAGTGAGAGGCCAGACCGTTCACTCCTTGTGCATGGCTACTGAATTTACGGGAGGCACCTTGAGGGCAAGTTATCCCTTTGCCACCGTGGTCGAAAGATAGATGGTATTGGAATAACAAAGGTACCACTAGAAGCAAGAAGGTGATCTGCTTGAAATGGCTAAAGTATTATCACATTCTTGTTTGTTAATGGCATTCTGTAAAATGCCTAAAGGAATTCAGTAGTCACAGCTTCACTGCAAAAATAACTTCACATGTTCTTGGTGAGAGATTGCTGGCTTCACAAGTTGATGATGTTGACTGCTCCACATTGAGAGCTAGAGGAGGTGGAGATGGAAGAGCCATTTTGATATATATTATATCAAGCAAAGGCTTAGTACTGGAGCCATCCCATCCAACCGGGAAGCTGCTAATAGCAAGTCACCTGGCTCCCTCAGGTTCCTCTACCAGTTGTCCAGCACAGTGTAGGATGGCCATTGAATAATCATTTTTATATTTAAAAGGAGACAACTTTAGAACAAGTGATAAAAAATCTTGTATAAGGAAAGACATTCCATTGGTGTTGAGACTTGGCTTTCACTGGTTTTTTAAATTGGTTCTCCTTCAGTTCCTACACAAGACACGGTTGAGTAGTTTGATTTCTTGAAGCCTGAATTTCTTCGGCACACCAAGTCCGCACCGACCATCAACCACCCACTTACATTAATCCTACACCAATCCCATTTATTCTCCTCACATTCCCATTAATTCAGTGGTTCACTGGAGAACAGATGAGGCTGCTATTAACCATGCCTGCCACTCAGAAGACAAGTCAAGGATGGAGCAGTAACAAGTTGTTGTAGCTTGATTTCATTCATAGAATTTCTGAAATGAGAATGGAATGAAATTGAGGATAATTAGTCAGAGCTGTGGACTCGTGATCTGATACGGCTCAGAATTTTATTTTCCTTATGAGGTAAAAAGTGGCTATTTGGTCCCTCAAGTCTGTACCAGCTCACAGACCAAACACAATCCCTTACTAATTTTTTCATATAACCCATTTTCCCCACATGCTCATCAACTGCCCCCTCTACCTCTCACTACCTCTCACCGCTACACTAGGAGCAAATTACAGAAGCCAATTAACCTACCGACCTTTGGGATGTGGGAGGAGTTCGGAGTATCCCGCGTGGTCGCGTGCAAACTGCACACTGACAGCAGCCGAGGTTAGGATTGAACCTGGATCTCAGTCCTGTTTGTGCACTCTCAGGACCTGGTCCTTTCCCACAGAGAGTGTGGGACAATCTGAGGAAAAATCACTCCAGGTCTCTCTGAGAGATAACTGTCATTTTTGGGACTATTTTTCAGGATCATTTAATTAAGAAACGTGGTGATTAGAAAGGAAATAAGGTCTCAATTCTATTTGTTGGGGGAGAAAACTGAAAAAAAAATCAATTGGCTTGTAATGATTTGTAATTTATTCCAGTTTCATTGTCAACTCCCAACCACAGTTGCCTTGAGTTTCCCCGAGCTTGCTGTGATAAATTACATTTGGATCCAACAGTCACGACTTTTAATTAACAGAATTCGCACATGGCTAGTAATGGGACAAATCATTCTGTGAAATATGGTGGCTTTGGCAGTCACACAGGCACTCAGCAAGCAGAGTGTTGTAGTTGCCATGGAGAGCTCCTGATTGAAAGGTGCAGCCTGGGTTCCTGAACCTTGTCTGCACTATAATTAGAGAGTTCTCCTTTTGTTAAGCTTCTTGGAGTCATTAGAAACCAAGAAATCAATCCCTAGTGCCCGTTGTTTGGAGAATGCTGCATCGTTGATATGAGGCCACGGCTGTATGCTTGGAGATCTTGGCCATACATCGAGCTATCTCTTTCCCTCCCCACACTGCATCCCAAAGATTGAGAAACCATCAGCATGGTGATAAGATGCTGTCCCTGTTAATTGGCCAGCCGGTTAATCTGCCGTCAGGGGAAAGTGATAGCCACTATATGTTACAGAGAGATAAATCAGCTTGCAAATCATATGATTTAAATGTCAAAGTCCTGCTATCCAACACAGTGTGACTTGCCTTCTATTAGATCTGGAAATGATGTTGTCCGGAAGGTCCTTCGTAAGTCAAGAATGAGGCGCAAATCTTATGGTTACAGCCGTTTTATTAGATGTTCATCCTAGTCCAGGTCAGACAGGGTCAGCCTGCACCAACAAGGAACATAACAGTAACAGTGACGAGAAATAACTGGACTGTAACTATAACAGAGGAATGTGTGCACATGCTCCCCTTTTATACTGCAAAACCAATCGGACCAGTCCCAGGTAAGAAACCTGTAATCAGTGACTGATTCACACTTCAGCTCTGCAGGCAAAGAAACAACAGAAATATACAACCAAATAAACTACAAGTTACTAGAAGTTTACAGACAAAGAGGTGATTATACAAACATATAAGCAAGTGTAAAGGAAGCTAAAACTACAAGGAAAAACACAATAAAAACAACAATCTGGACCCTGATCCAACACTGCATTTGGCTCCCTGCATCTCTAGCACTCCCTTTCCTTAAGATGCTGCTTAAAATTTATGGTTATGACCAAGCTTTTGATCATCTGTGCTGATTCCTCCTTAATGTTAGAAATGTATTTGTTAATATTTATTCATTGTTCGGATATTGGAATCACTGGCGAGGTCAATAATTATTGCCTCACCCTAGTTGTCCTCGAGAGGGAGGGGTGTGTCACTTTCTTGAACCGCTACAGTCTTTCTGGTGAAAGTACTTCCACAATGTCTCTGATGGGGAGTTCCAGTCAGCAATGAAAGATCAGCAATATGTTTCCAAGACAGGATCGTGTGGGGCTTGGAGCAGAACCTCCAAGTTGTGTTATTCCCCTGTGCCTGCTAGTACAGTTTGGGAGGTGCTGTTAGAGTAGCCTGGTAACTGCGGTGCATTTTGTAGATGGTAGACACTGCAGTTACTGTGTGCCAGTGGTCAAGGGCATTAGTCTTTGGGTACCACTCTAGTGTGCTTTGTCCGAGATGGTATTGAATGAGAGTTGTCAGAGTTGTGCTCAACCAAGCAAGCAGAGAGTTTTCCATCCACGTACAGACTTGTGCCTTGTAGATGGTGGTAAAGCATTGGGGTGTCAGGAGGTGAAGCACTCGCCACAGGATAGCCAGCTTCTGGCCTGCTCGTAGCCACGTTGTAACTTGTCCAATTGAGGTTCTGGTCAATATCAACGTACCCCCACCCTTCCCCATCCAGGTTTCAGCTGCCCTTTGCGTGAAACACGACTTCTCTCCTGAATGGCTTGTCTCTGGTTTCAAGATTATGTCCAGTGATCATCATTTTCAAACTATTGAACTAAAACAAAATGAGTTGGGTTTCAAGATGCTTTATGTAATGGCAGTGAAGTAGGAAGAGGTGCGGGTTCCCTTCCACCCCCGTTCCCTTCCAGTTAGCGTTAACCACATGTAGAACAAGCATGTTTGCATGTGCTTAACCTGTTCTATCAAAAGCAGTTGAACTTAAAAGTCCTGAATAACCCTGCATGCACCCTGTGTTTGGTGGATACTGTTACCTGGTTTGAGGAGACCTCCTTGTCAGTGGCTAACAGAGGTAGGTTGTCAGAGTATTGGTCTGTCACAGACGGTCGTAGAATCGTACAGCACAGAAACAGGCCCTTTGGCCCACCATGCTTCTGCCAACCGTCAAGTACCTGTCTGATTTGTAATTTGCAGTCGGGTCCATTGAATCTGGATTTTGTCTGTCTGCTGTCTCACATTTCAAGCCCATCTGCAGAAAAAAGAAATGAACTTGCATGAACGTAGCACCTTTTACAATCTTGGTGCAATCCAAATTCTTTGTAGCCAATGAAAGTTGTACAGTGGGCATGTCCAGCAGGTGATTTTTGGACAGCAAGATCCTACAAATAACAATGAAGTAAATAACAGGGTGGTACAGCACTGCCTCAAAACTGCAGTAAGGTGGGTTTCTCGTGTGGTGAGAGCCATGTGTTGATTTAATCCCTTTCTCCTCTATTTATCCCAGTGCTCCTTTTTGCCTAAATTCTCCATTTACATTGAGACAAAATATGAAGACAACAATGGATGCAACGATAACGTGAGTCCTTGTGTATTAAACCACACTGGATCTATATCCACTCCGAGCTTGCCTTTGTTTGTACGTTTGTAATGTTGGGTGCTCTTCAGTCCGTGTACACTGTGACTGTGTTCCTGTAAAGTTCCAGGGTTCCTAAGTTAACAAGGACAAAGGCTTCACTCTCTGTGCCACATCTGTAGCTGGATCTCCTGTTCCAGTTCCTCTTCCTGGTACCAGGACAAGTATCAAATCCTGCGATAGCTGAAAGACTCCCAGTGCTGGATTTCACCCAGACAGCCTGACTGGAACAGAGTGCCGAGGGATACTTATTGTCCGTCCCTCCCCTGCTGCCCAGGGCGGTGGGGGAGATGGTGACAGAGGAGGGTGGGGAGAAGGTTAAGGTGTTGGAACCCCACTTGTTACTCAGTTCCAAAAATGTCAGATCTTGAAGCCACTAATTTGACAGTGGGTGAGGTACTTAAAATCTACCATCCTGTTGACTGCATCTTTGTTCCGTCATCTATCATCTCCCCAGGTCCCCTCTCCATGACTTTACCCACCTGCCCCTACCCCCTGCTTCCCAGTCTATTACCATCCAGAGCCAACTGCCACTTGCAACTCATTTTCGTTGGATAACCAACCAGTAGCCACAGAAAAGGAGGTAAACTCCTCATGGTGACTGATCATCAGTGGAGAGGGGGATACCATTGGGTGTAGGTAGCAATCCATCTATTACGAATTGTAGAACCTCGGAGTCAGAGAAAGGTCACAGCACAGAAGAAGGCCATTCAGCCAACTGAGACTATACCAGGTCTAAGTTAGAACAGTGCACTCCCTTACCCCCGCCTCAAATATTTATCCAGTTCCCTTGTGAATGCTATGTTTGAATTAGCCTCTCCTACTGCTCTCCTCCCCCAGCAGTATGTTCCAGACCCAAATCAATTGCTGAATAAAAATGTTTTTTCTCAAATCACTTTTGGTTTTTGCCAGTCGCCTTCATCTACGTCCTCTGAATCTCGACCTTGCACCAATGGAAACCGTTTATCTCTATCTACTCTGTCTGACCCCTTCATGGTTTTAAACCCCCTTCTCAACCTTATTTGGTCCAACGAGAGTTCCTCCAGCCAATCCACATAACTAAAGACTTCCATCCTTGGAATTGTTCCAGTAAAACTTTGTCCTGTTTACAAATTTCCAGTGATCACAGAGATGAAAAACCAGTTATCAACATACTTCTCACAGCCAATGACCACACCATTAAAACTCATCGGTAACTTTGCCTTGGGTTGAAAGAGGTGAGGGCTGACTCTGTACAGACTGGGAGGATCCATGGAAGCTTATCCGAGAGCAGGTTTGGGAATGATGTGTTGTGGCCATGGTGAGCGTGCTTAGTCACTCCCTCATTCCTTTCTCATTTCTGCAGATTTTTGACTCTGACAAAAACCACATGGATCACGAGGTGTGTTTTCTCGACATTGCCTACGATGAAATCCCAGACCGTTACTACAAGAGTTCAGAGGTGAGCTCCTTCGACCCTCTGATGTGGAGAGACAGTGGCACAGCGAAGGCAGTGTTTCCATCCTGCCTGGGTTACACGGCAATGCCCACACGACACACGCACATACATTCACTCACACTGCACACGCACATACCTGCAACATCAATACACATTCAAGCAGCACACACAGGCACATAGATCTCACAAATAACAATGAGGTAAAGACATTTGGAAGTTAGTCCCATCCAGGTTACAATATCCCGGCTCCCTTTTGTATGCTTGTGCTGCTCCAAGTCCTTCAGCTGCCTGTTTATCAGCTTCTCGCCTTCACTTGCCTGTGTATATGAGTGTTTGGGTTGACTCTCCCTTGCTCTTTGTGCTCACAGGTTCCCCCTACCTTCTGAAGGAGTGCTGTTCTGTTACTTCACCCTGAGTGGCTGGTTAAGATGCTGTCAAATGGCAGCGATGATTTACACAAACGTATGAATTAAGGGCCAAAGTAGACCACTCGGCCCCTCAGACTTGCTCCACCATTGATTAAGATCATGGCTGATCTGACTAAATTCAGCTGCACATCCTTGCCTACCCGCAGTGACCTTTCAGCTCCTTTCATAACAAGAATTTATCTACTTCTGTCTTAAAAATGCTCAAAGACTCTGCTTCCTCCACCGTTTAAGGAAGAGAGTTTCAAAGGCTCTTTGACCCTGCAAAAGAGAAAAAAAAGAATTAATCTCATCTCTGTCTTAAAAGGGTGATGCCTTATTTACATAGAACATAGAACACTACAGCACAGTACATGCCCTTTGGCCCACAATGTTGTGCCGACATTTTATCCTGCTCTAAGATCTATCTAACCCTTCCCTCCCACATAACCCCCTATTTTTCTATCATCCATGTGTCTGTCTAAGAGTCTCGTAAATGTCCCTAATGTATCTGCCTCCACCACCTCTGCCGGCAGTGTGTTCCACGCACCCACCACTCTCTGTAAAAAAACTTACCCCTGACATCCCCCTTATACCTTCCTCCAATCATCATAAAATTATGTCCCCTCGTGTTAGCCATTGTCGCCCTGGGAAAAAGTCTCTGACTGTCCACTCGATCTCTGCCTCTTATCATCTTGTACACCTCTATCAAGTCACCTCTCATCCTCCTTCTCTCCAAAGAGAAAAGTCCTAGCTCACTCAACCTATCCTCATAAGACATGCTCTCCAATCCAGGCAACATCCTGGTAAATCTCTGCACCATCTCTAATCTTCCACATCCTTTCTATAATGAGGTGACCAGAACTGAACACAATACTCCAAGTGTGGTCTGACCAGAGTTCTATAGAGCTGCAACATCACCTCACGGTTCTTGAACTCAATACCCCGACTAATGAAGACCAACATTTTAAACAGTTGACCTCTGGTTATGGATTATCCCATGTCCACTGTGTCAATACCCCTCCGGATCTTATATATTTCAATCGTCCCCTCTCGCTTTTCTAAACTCCAGCAGATATAAGCCTAGCAGGTCCAACCTTTCCTCATGGGCCAAGGCACCCATTCCAGGTATCAGTCTAAACCTTCACTAAACTGTTTCCAACCCACTTAAATCCAAAGTTCAGTCTGTGGTGCTCAGCACATTCCTGAATCCTTTGGTCTTTGCATTGGATTTAAGCAGCCAAATAATAAGCTCTTCAAGGCAAGTACTTTTGGGTGAGGGAGGGACAATGGAATACAAGTTGCCTTGAAAGGGCTTGCATTTATGTAGCGCCTGTCAGATCCTCAGTTTAGTCCAAATTGCTGCATAGCCATTGAAGTCATTGTTAGAATGTAGGAAACGTGGCAGCCTATTTTTACACAGCAAGCGCTAACAAACAGTAATGTAAAAATGATTAAATGATTGGGGCCCCTCACCTGGATCCACCTATCATCTGCTAGTTCTTGCCCCACCCTTTCCCTCCCCTTTCTTTCAGTCCAGATGAAGGGTCTCAACCCAAAATGTCGACTGTCTATTCCCCTCCATAGCTGCTGCCTGACCTGCTGAGTTCCTCCAGCATCTTGTGTGTTGCTGTAATGATTGGTCGGAGTGTCAGGGAGAACTCTTCTTCAAAATATTAGGATCTTTTGCATTCACCTAAAAAGACAACAGGGGCTTGGTGTCATCCAAAAAGCCAACAGCTCTGATAATGAATAGATTTTATTCATAACAAAAATATGTACACTGCATAAAACTTCTGTATTCATCGTCGTTAAATGCAGTAATGTAAACTTTTAAAGAGAAAGCACAACAAACATAACACCATTGCCACTCACGTGGCCCCCTGAGGTGATACCCCTTTCATTGTTCAAGGGGCTTCCCCACCCAACTCCGCCCCTCCATGTGCAGTAGCAGAAGGAGCCTATACTGTGGTCCTTCCCCAAAGAGACTTAGCATTGGCTGCACCAAGCTTCAGTGCGTCCCTCAGCACGTACTCCTGCAGTGCCAGTCAGCAGCATTCCCTTACGGACATCTCGCTGTGCTGGAAGACCAACAGGTCTCAGGCGGACCAATGAGCGTCTTTCACCGGGTTGATGACTCCCCTGATAATGCCGCCCTCCCTAAATGCTTTAAGGAAGTGTCAACCTGGATTTTTGCACTTAAGATCCTGGAGTGGGACTTGACCCACACCCTCCTAACTCAAGAGTTGGTAGCTCTGTCCAGAGAGCCATAGCTGGTACTTTGATCCTGGTCATCAACCAGCTAATACCCAATCGATTTGCTTAATTTTTCTTAATTATTTAATTGCTGTATGTGCATGCTTGCTGAATGCAAATTACCTTCCTCATTTCCTACATTACAACAGCAACTACACTTCAATAGAAGCACTTGGGAGATGCTGAGGAAGAAGGTGCTACAGAAATGCAGGGAGGGAGAAATTCATCCAGCATTGGCTGTACTGACTTCTGCATATTTATTAGTTTACTGGATGTGGCATCATTGACAAATCCAACACTTATTGTCTATACCTAATTGCCTCTGATCTTAATGGGATTGCAGACAAGAAGATGCAACTGTGTTCAGTTCTGGTGACCTAAGAGGGATTTTCCTTCCAAGTTCTTTCTTTGTGTAGCATCATATAATGGATTTTGAATCGGACGATTTATGCATCAGCTTGTCCCTTAGTTTGGGCCCAGTTTAACCTGTCATTGAATGTCTTGTGCCAACAGGACCTTAGGTATTTTGCTTCAGTGAAGACAGGCCGGGGTCCTCTGAAGGAGGGTTGGAGGGACGAGCCCTCGCCTGTAATGTGCTCGTATAAACTCGTGACTGTCAAATTTGAAGTCTGGGGCCTTCAAACAAGAGTGGAGCAGTTCGTGCAGAAGGTGAGTGCTAATGAGAGAGGGATGTGCATGGGTAACTGATAGTGGTTGTCACTGGACTCCTTTTGATTCTGTTTTAGATGTGATTGTTTAATCGCCTTCTAGTGAATTGTTGTTTAATTATCTCTTCTACTTGTGTATAATGTCACATACCCCTGGCCTACAAGAGAATTTGTATATCTGTAAATATTATCTGTAAATATTTGTAATTCATATATTTAATAATTTATATTTTTAACAATTAAGTTTTATATATATATATATATGGAAGCATTTGTAAATATCTGTAAATATTACATGGGCTACCTGCAACCCACTCAGCAGTGATGTGGGGGTGAGGGCTGGAAATGGGAGGGGATGCTTCAGTGGGAGGGGCTAGGTCCTTAATGTGGTATTTCCAATGCATTTGCACCCAACCATTCGAGCAGCTGACCACTGCAAGCTGGAGTGGTAGTTGGAGAATTGTGCAATGATTAAAAGCATGGAAAGAAGCCATTTGGCCCATTGTGTCTGTGATGTTCTCTACCAGGACATTAACTGTGCAGTGATACCATTAGATGGTGTTAGAGATCGTTCTTACTGCCAGTCACAGCAGAGGCAACAGAGAAACCTAACAGGAAATAATACTACGGTCAGAAGAAGTCTTATTTCTTCACTTGTTATTTGATTTCCCTGTGTGTCTGGTGCTGTTAAATAACTGACCATTTTAATCTGTTCAGTTGGGAACCATTAAATCTGCCCTCTGGAAGTAAAAGATCAAAAACAAAATTGAAGCACAGTGTAGATTTACCCACTATATTGTTGAGCCTTATAGAACAGGACGACGGTAGTGTAGCAGTTAGCGGGACGCTTTACAGCACCAGTGACCCGGGTTCAATTCCGGCCACTGTCTGTAAGGAGTTTGTACGTTCTCCCTGTGTCTGCGTGGGTTTCCTCCGGGTGCTCCGGTTTCCTTCCACATTCCAAAGGTGTATGGGTTAGGAAGTTGTGGGCATGCTATGTTGGCGCCGGAAGAGTGGCGACACTTGTGGGCTGCCCCCAGAACACCCTACGCAAGAGATGCATTTCACTGTGTGTTTTGATGTATATGTGACTAATAAAGAAATCTTATATGCTCTGCTGCTCTTGGTCAAGCGAGCTTGTCCTAGCTTAGTGTTGGTAGCGAAAAATCAATTGGTGTAAATGGGTGGTGGATGGTTGGCGTGAAGTCAGTCATCCAAAAGGCCTGTTTCTATGCTGTATCTCTCAATGGTTCTATCTATGAGCCACACTGGAGACAATAGCCAATTAATTTACCAACCAACATGGCTTTGAGATTTTTAGGAAGACGGGGAGCTTAGTTCCCTCCTCCCCAAGGTTGCCCAGTGATCCTTCGGAACACACAGGATGTGACTTGAAAAGTTAGCAGAGTTCAGAGGTCACTGGAGAATGAAAGGCCCAGTCTCCAGAAATTAAAAAGCTATTTTTATACTGTGACAAAGGGCTATAACATTAAATGTGATTTTTTTTAAAAATAGAACTATCATTATGTAAATTTAACTTGTGACATCTCTTGCTGTTAAAGTAATTAATCTGTCAAAGAGGAGATAAACTCTGAGCTGAAGATAAAAATGCATTTTTATTTCCTGGCTTCAAGTACAGAGATCTCATTCAATTGGAAGGTTTAGTTACTAGAATGGACGGCTGCTCATTCAGCACAAACCAAGAGTGTCCCCTGTGAGGCTGGGACACACAGACTGATAATCTAGTAATGGTGGGCAGTTAATTCTAACTGTATAACAAGAGACTCTCAATAGTCCAATAGAAAGCTTTCAATGCAGGGTCTGATACTGAATCTGGTAAAAGTCAGTTCTTATGAATGCACTTTCCTTTTTCAAAACTCAATTCTTATCAGTGGGTGGCCAATGATTCAGTGGTGACATTTTATTTCCAAACCATGTCATGTATTAGACCAGCCAGCAGGAGGTGCATTGTATGTTCAATAATGTCTACATAAAGTTCCCTTGCCCAAACAAAACATCTTTGATCAGATTCAGGGTCATTCTCTTCAATAAAGAATCATAGAGCCTTTATAACACAGGAGGCCATTTGGCCTGTTGTGAATATGTCAGCTCTATACAGAACAATTCTGTTAGTTCCATTCCCTTGCTATTTGGCCATAGAACTGCATAGAGTCATAGGGTCATACAGCACAGAAACAGGCCCTTTGGCCCAACTGGTCCATGCTGACCAAGACACCCATCTAAGCTGATCCCATTTGCCCGCATTTGGCCTATTATCCCTCTAAACTTTTCTTATTCATGTACCTGTCCAAGTGTCTTTTAGTTGCAAACTATTTCCCTTAAAGTATCTACTCAGTTTCTATTTGAAAGTCCTGACTGATTCTGCTTTCTCCACTTTTATAGTCAGTGAGTTCTGGATCATAACCATTCTCTGCAGAAGAAAGATTTTTCCCTCACCTCTCCTCCTCACCACAGTTTATTACTTGCCCATCACTTTAAATCCAGAGACTCTTAAATATTGATTCACTGAAGATCTGAATTCCAGAGATAGCTGCACCTCTAGCCAACCTGTTCCAATACAGTTATTACACTGGCATCTACATGACAATGTGGAAACTGATCACAAAAGGTAGTGCAAATCCAATCAGCTCAGTCTATCCTCCATTATCAGCAAAGGAAAGGGGGTGCACTATCAAGGGGCACTGGCTTCCTTACAAACCCAGTGACCATGACTAGTTTGAGTTTCACTGGGATCACACATCGTCACCGCCTTTGTCCTAAAATGGACCATAGAAATGATGCGAGAGTGACAGCCCCACTGGTGCACAATGGCTGCAGTGTGCATCATCTGTGAAGTTTACAGTGGTTATTCACCCAGGCTACTCCAGCAATACCTCCCATACCACCAAGAAGGACAAGGGCTTTAAGTGCTTGCGAACACCACCACTTGCAGGTTCCCCTCAAAGTCATTTACGATCTTGATTTGGAAATATTTTGTTGGTCCTTCATCATCTCTAGTTCTGGAACCAGGAACTCCCTCCCTGGTGGCACCGTGGGAGTCCCTTAACCAGAAGGATGTCAGCAGTGTAAGGTGACAGCTCACCACCACCCCTCAAAGGCAATTAGGGATAGGTGATAAATGCTGGCCTGGCCAGCAACGCCAATATCCTAAAAATGAATAAATTTAAAAAAAGCCCTTGCTTCTGAGTCAAAAAGTTATAGGTTCAAGTTCCACTCCAGAGACTCGAGCACAAAATCTAAGCTGTCTCTCCAGTCCGCCATTGTGGGAGTGTTACACTGTCAGAGATACCATTTGTTTGGTGGGTGTGTATTCTGCTAAAACATTCCAGGAGAGGCTGTGCCAATTCAGCTCGGTGTAAGCTAGGATGATTTGCTTAGCTTTGCTGCACATCGTTCATTCTTGATCAATGGTTTATACGTACAGCATAATCAGTTTGTTTCACTTTTCCGCAAATGTCTCTGGGCGAGCTGGGAAAAATTCGAAGTACTTGAGCTTGGGTCAGGTTCAGATTGGCCATTGGGTTTTAAGTTTATGCCCAAGTAGATCTCTAAAGCCAAGGACCTCCTTCACCTCTTGAAGTCCCACACCACCAGCTTCAGGAACACCTACTTTCCTATAACCATCAAGTTCTTGACTCAACCTGCACAACCCTAATCCTTCCTCAGCAACGAGACACTATGGACCACCTCTTGAACTCTGTGCTTTTTTTTGCACTAATGTCTTGTTTTGCACAGTCCTTTTCTTTACTGCCTTGTATAATTCATGTATAATTTGGTTGGTTCTGGATTGAGCGTTTGATGGTTCTGGGCCTGTACTTGCTGGAGTTTAGAAGGATCGGGGGGGATCTCATTGAAACCTACCGAATATGGAAAGGCCTGGAAAGAGTGGACGTGGAGAGGATGTTTCCAGTAGTGGGAGAGTCTAGAACCAGAGGGCACAGCCTCAGAGTAGAAGGACGTCCCTTTAGAACAGAGATGAGGAGAAATTTCTATAGCCATAGGGTGGTGAATCTGTGAAATTCATTGCCACAGATGGCTGTAGAGGCTGAGTCATTGGGTATATTTAAAGCGGATGTTGATAGGTTCTTGATTAGTGAGGGCGTCAAAGGTTATGGGGAAAAGGCAGGAGAATGGGGTTGAGAGGGAAAAATAAATCAGCCATGATCGAATGGGGGAGCAGACTTGAAGGGCTGAATGGCCTAAATCTGCTCCTATGTCTTATGGTCTAATCACTATGATGTAGGGATAAAAATACCAAGCAAGAGAAAGTCCCCCCAGTCATCAAGCCAGCCCCACACTTCTGATACCAGGAGCATCATGACTAGACATTTCCTGCATGACCCTTTTCCCCACTTCTCACTGTAATCTCTTAAGTATAAAAAGGCTACATGTAGTGACAATACTATTCTGAGCCAATACCCCTGTCAATCAAGTCCAATGATCAGATGCTGGAAGTAATTGCAATTGCTTTTATGCAGATAAAATGGTTGTACCTCTTCTCTGCTCAATGCACTTTTCTGGAGAAATTGCCCTGTTATTATTGGGAGAAGTTGCTGCAGTTTCTGCCCCATGTTCTGCTTACTCCACTCCTGTTTCTAAAGATTTCCCTCGTGTTCTTTAATTAACCCAAGAACAGTGGACTGTACACATGGGCACAAAAAAAGGACATGGAAATATACTGAATCACTTTATAAAACAAAACAAATAAGATTATTTTTTAAGATCCGTTTCAGTCATATGAACATGTCTCTCAAAGTAAAACAGCTTATCAGTCTGAAAGGATCATTGTAATCCAAAAGCAAAAAAATTGCAAAATGCTGGGAATTCAAAGAAAAAACAGGTCGTGTGATGTTCACAAGCAACAGAGTTAATGTTTGAGGTTGTTTGCAGCTCGCCATACTTATATGTGTATATACGTAAAACTCTCTGCGTCACAGTTGGAGGCACCTCAGGATTTGCATTCTCATATTGTGCATCACTACTGTTTACAAATCTATGTAAATTCATCTTAATAACTTTTGTAACAAGGCTAAACATCTGCCTTTCCGTTTAAATTGCAATCCATTTCATTGGTAGCGTACAAGAGAGGAACAGATTCCAGATTTACAGCTGTCTTCTGGGATCTTGCCTGCCAGAATTGCAGTACATCAGGCTCTAATCATATCAATACTTGTTGAATGATGATGAATCTAGTGCTCTGGGTAATTCAATAAATCCTAATTGTGTATTTGATGAGCTCTAAAGTTCCAAGAAAGCTGGGCTGGGAGTAACAGACCATGAAGTCAGTATCTTGTAGAAGCTCTCTTGACAGATAGAAGTGATATTCTTCCCACAGATAATGGTGCTCTTATCCATGGGAAGCTGCAGAACACATGCCTAGTTTGCACAACATAGAATTATGAACTGAAATCACTGCAATATTTTCTCTCTCTTTGTTTTTTTTGAATTGTTGTCTAGAATTAAGTGTTTTGTTTTTTGCAAGGACCTTTGTGAATCTGGTCAACTTAAAACTAACTTGTTTTCTTACTCTTCCAGTTCCATTGAAGGGTCTTTGACCTGAAACTTTAACTCTGCATCTCTTTCTGCTGTCTGACCTGTTTAATGTTCAAAGTATTTTCTGGTTTTATTTCAGATTTCCACCATCTGCAACTTTTTAATTTTATTTTCATCCAGGATCTACAAGTTTGTGGATTCACCTTCACTGGGCTTTGTGTTGAAACCTGCAGCTGTCAAATAGAATGTCCGGATTGAATTAAAGTCTTCACTCACAATTGTTCAATAGCATTGGTGACAGGTGTCAAAGTTCAAGCAAAGAAGTAAATGCTAAAATGATTTCAGTCACTGTTTTTCTCTCCCTGCAGGTCATCAGGGACATTCTATTAATAGGGCATCGGCAAGCGTTTGCCTGGGTGGATGAGTGGTGTGGTGAGTTAAGTTAAATCATTCAGTTGTTTCTTGCATATTAAGCAATAGGATGTGATCTATGCCTCTTCTTAACCAGAATTCTGTCATCATATACTACTTCCAGATGGAAAAAGGAGAGGATGAATGTTTGGCTTCTTTGCCAGACACATTAAAAGCTTTTGTATTATTGAAAAGAAGAGCTTAACATGTCCATTTTCCAGTGAATTCCAACAAGAACACACTGATGCTGAAGTTGATGTGTGAATATGTGCATTGGACTGTGATTTTGAAGCCCTTTACCCATCTCTCTCATATAGTATTTTGCACTGAAATCAGTAAAGCTCAAACCAGCTGTAATGTAAAATGGCCAGTTGACCCTTCGTTATAGATTCTATGCTGTTACACCAAGACAGGATGTACCCCATTCTGATCTAGCTGCCATGGCAGCTAGGGTATTTAAACTGAAATAAACAAATAAATCTAGCATTAGTAATAGTGACAATGAAACTACCAAACTGTTATAAAAAGCCATCTAGTTCACTAACTTCCTTAAGGGAAGGAACTCTGTGGTGCTTATCCATCCAAGCCTATATGTGACTCCAGACACATCAGCAGTATGGACCAGTGCAGTGTATCAATAGGAAAGTGGTCGAAGCAGTCAGTACAAATGGGTAAAATAGGTTGTGCTTACTGGTGCAAATGCACGGGTAAGGTATTTATGTTACTCTCACCCCTGCTAGTTCAGGGGAAGTTAGGGATGGGCAATAAATGTCAGGCTTGCCACCAACATCGTTATCCAGTCAATGAATAAAAGAAGGTGGACACTGGGTTTGCCAGAGGACTCCCTCCCACATGTACTCTAAAATCCACCTTAACCATAACCTTGGCTTTCAAAGGCAGTTACCTTTACTAATAAGTACCATTCAACTTTTATCCTTATTCCTGAGACTCACGTTCATCTCATTCATGTTATGTGTAAAACACATTGCACTCAAAAGAAGGAAGCACTTGGATGTGTCAAATCCCCTAAATTTATTGTGACAGACAAATCAAAAGACAAAGAAGGACATCCTACACATTCAGTTTAATGAACCCTCGAGGCCATTGTGTTATGATAACATGTGCCAGTTCGAGTTGGATAATACCTCTGCTGATGGCACTGCCAACGAGACAATCATTGAAGTACTTGTAAATGAATTAGTGTGTGTTCTAGTTACTCTTAGTTGGAACACCTTCATAATCTGTTGGTTTCTATGATACTTTTAACATAGCAAAACCTCTTAAGATGCTTAAAAAGCTCTTGGTTCATTGATGGGAATATGGTATTGAGACAGATGATCAGTCTTGGTCATATTGATTGGTGGAGCAGGCTTCAAGGGGCAAATGGCCTGTCCCTGCGCCTCTGTTCTATGTTTCAGTGTTTCTAAATTTTAGAACTCCCTACCCAACAACATGTAGGATGACCTCCACCAGCAGGACTGCAGCTCAGTATCACCTTCTTAAGGGCGATTAGGTTTATAAAATGCTGACCTCACCAGGGAGACCCTCATCCCATAAATGAACAAGATGTATAAAGGAGATTTCAGGACAGATCTTCAAAAGATTGGTTGAAGCCATAGATCTTGAAGATTTTAAATCGGGAGAGGATGATACGGAGGTTCAGGAGGGAATTCCAGAATTTAGGATCTTGAATAGCAGCTGAAGGCAATTAGGGATGCATAAGAGGGTGATGGTTGCTTGAACCTGAAGTTCTAAAGGGGATTAAAGAGATAAGAGAGGGGCAAAGTCCCTCAAGAATGTGAATTTTTAAATTGAGGTATTATAGGACTGGGAGCCATTGTAGGCCACTGAGCAAAGGGTGATGGGTAAACACGACCTGGTGTAGGTGAGGAGCTTTGGACGACCATGGTTTTGAGAAAAGGTGAGAGGCCAATTGGGTGAGCATTAGGGTACTCTGGTCCAGAGGTAACAAAGGGATGAGTGAGGGCTTCAGCAGCAGGTGAGCTGAGCTGGGCAATGTTATGGAGCTGGAATAAGGAGAAAGAGAATGGGTTGAAGCTTCTTTTGGGGTCAAATTCAACACCTAGGTTGCAAAGGGGCTGGCTCAGCCCCTCGCAGTTACCAGGGGTGTAGACAGTGACCAGCACTCTTGATCTGTCCTCTTATGCATCCCCAATGGCCTTCACCATCAGTTTGTGATGTTGATTAAGGATAATGGCTTCAATCTTTGCGATATTTAGTGGAATGTATTTCTGCTCATTCTGTGCAAGAAACTGGACAGGGATTCAGAGCAAAGGTGTCGCCAGCAAACGTGTAAAATCTGACACTCTGTTTTTGAGTTGAAGTTGCTGAGGGTTTGTATATAAATGAGAAATGGAGGGGGTCAGGTGTAGATCCTTGCACATATAAATGTATAAGACCTATAATCTGCACAGATAGATATGTCACTGCTAAGGTCCAACTCTAAACTTGAAAATAAAAACAGAGTTTGAGAGAACTGGCTCCCAACATGCTCACATGTCTCAAGTACAAGTTGCTAGAACAACTAGTTCAGAATCTAAACAATTAGACAGGGATTTGAGGGGTAAATTTTGTACATGAGAGTGGTTTATATCTGGAATACACTGCCAGAGGAGGTGGTGGAATCAGATACAGTCACAACATTTAACAGGCATTTAGACAGGTACTTGAATAGGCAAGGCATATAAGAATACGGTCCTAATGCAGGCAAATGGGATTAGTGTAAATGGGTAAAAGGGTCAGTGTGGATGTGCTGGGCTGAAGGGCCTGTTTCTGTGGTGTACAAGTCTGTGGCTTTAAGGAATTTTACCCAATGATGCTGTGGGTCAGATTATGGGTCAAGCGTTAAAATTCCAAACCACCCTTTTCCCCAGTGTTTCACTTCATTCTGTTGTAGGGGTTGGTGCATGTTATAGGTCTAGTATTCCAAAATGCTGGACAATGGGTTCAGAGCCATGATTTTGAATCCTACCACAGCAGCTAAGGAACTAACACTGAACTAATTAAATACATTTAGAGTAATATGATAGTATAGATAATGCTAATAAGTTGTAATAATCCTAATAATAAAGTGCATTGGTAATGGTGACCATGAAACGATCAGTTTATGATTAAAAAAAAACATCAAGTTCACTATGAAAGGAATGTGTTTTTGCTCTCTGCATAGTTGAGCATTTGGCTGCAGTCACCTCCCACCCATCCGGTTTGAATGAAGTATTTCTCTCTAAACCCCACCCTGCTCTGTTCTCCCAGAGGCGGAGAATGGATCCAAGACAAGGATCTGTTTTTGAACATGCTTGTATTGTCTAATTACTCTAATAGGAACATTAACAGCACCAAACCAACAATCAGTGGCCTTTTGAGGCTGTTATTCCCACGTTCACCTAACTAGGCTCACATCTGTTTGCTTAAACATCACTGAGTGTAATAAATTGTATCCTCATTATACAAGGTGTATACAGTACTGCATTGAGGAGAAATCATTTCCTCAGTTCCAGCAATGTAATTAGTTTGCTTGTAATTTGAGAAAGTTCTAGTTATTGTTCTGAAATCAACTGGCTCATGAGGATATTTGTATCTGCGTGTGCAGTGTTCCTGAATATTGAAATCTAACGTCTCATTTATTATTGAAAAGAGGAACCAGGTTAGGTGACCACCCACCCCCCCCCTCCCCATTGAAATCCTCAAACAAAGCAAAACAAAAACATTGTAGCGGTTAGCGTAATGCTATTACAGCGCTAGCAACCTGGGTTCAATTCCGGCCACTGTCTGTAAGGATTTCGTACGTTCTCCCCGTGTCTTTCAGAAGAGAAGATAGACTGTGACTTTGGACAGAATTGAAAGGTGACATAATTTTGTAGAAGGGAAGTTTTTTGCAGCATCCAATACTTACCCTACAATCAGCATTATTAAAATGGCCTTCATCATTTGCTGTGTGTGGGAGCTTGCTGTGCATAAATTTGTTACTTCATTTCCTACATTTCAATTTCTTTACACTTCATAAGTATTACATTGGTTATAAAGTGCTTTGGGATGTCCTAAGAGAGAAGCAGAAGTCTTGGCTCTATACATGAACCAACTCTTAGTTGGTTCAAGAGAAGCCATTAAAGGAACCCCACTGTAACGAGAAAGTGTTTGTCAACCTCTGAAGTGCTCACTTACGAAGATACAGCAGCATCACCACATCTTCCCTTTCACGATCTTATCAGGGATAAACCATTCTGAAGTCCCTATTGTTCAGAGAGCTAAGGATAGCCCTTTCAAATTGCTGAGTCTTTGGCCTATTACAGTATGCTCTCTCACTGTTGCTCAAATGAGTTCCAGTTGATGCTAAATTAAAATTTATAGAAGGAACTCTGAAGCAGATCAACAATCTGGCCTCCTTATGCATGGCCCTTTAAGTATTTCATTCAATAGACTCGACCCTTTACACCTGAAGATGATGAAAGGTGCTATATAAAGGCACATTGTTTCTTTTAACGTTATCACAGCCACAAGCTGCCACAGCCAACGGCAAAGACACACTGATGTCACCAATTTGTGGGCAGCAAGTTCCTGCATTCTCGGATTATCAGTTCTTGGCAACAATGAAGGAATATTGGCCAGGAGGCAGGCAGAATATCCATTTCTGCCTTGGAGAGTGTCTTGGGATCTTTTACGTCCACCCAAGGCAGGTTTTGGTTTATTGCCACATCCAAAAAGGCAGCACCTCTAGAGGTGAGATTATTTGAATGGCAACAATAAAAGCACTGGTCAAAAGTATCAGCCTGAGGACTGCTCAACAACAGCTTGACAATAGGGAAATTATTTGTTTTAAGCATGAAAGCCATTCACTACCTGTGGGGCTGAACCACACTTTGGATTCAATTTGCCAGTAAACACCCTTTAAAGTATATTGAGGGTCAATTCATTAATACACTCTCCCAGCAGGGAACTCTAATTAAGCAGATATGTTCCTATAGTATTGGAACTCTATCTCTAACCAACACACCTCTTGAAAGGAGCTGCCTGCTGCAAGGTCGAGACTAGTGAAGTTATTGTAATCTGGGTTTCCATAGAAGCAAAATGGGCTCTTTTTAATTTTGACATTAGGTGTTTCCAGTTTTGAAAAACTTGACAACTTCTACCAAAGAGCAACCAAATTTCACAATCTATATGTCCTTCGTATTCTATTTTGAAAAGGCATTCATTTACCTCAGCACACAATAAGAGAGGTGCTTAACACCAAACCTATATAAAGCTCTGACATTTCAATTTTCGAAACCATTTCACCTTTCTTAGAAAATTGGTCAAATGACGTAGATCATCACTGCTAGACCTGTGGCTACATTTTGAGATAATTCTCTTATCTAAGAGGTGAAAAATGTAGTTCTAATAATGTTCAAAAGTCAAATATGTCTTAATAAATTTCACAGTAACAGCAATATGTGATGAATGCAAAGTTCTCCCTTAATTTATTCCCAAAATTTTCTTTTTTGTCTATGATTTTATCTGTGATTTTATTGTGGAAAATTTGGACTTAAATCATTTCAGTTGACCAAGTAAAAATTGACCAAAGGAGAATAAACTCATGGGAAGTGGTACAAGAACACACACTGGAACATATATGCACAAGTAAAGATATTTAATAATATAGATATGAAAATAATGCATTTACAAATACTGGACTGAATTTAAGAAGTAATCAGATAAGCTTCGTTTAATTATAGACAAAGAACATATTGCAGTTTTCATCATTTAAAAATAAAACAAATAGTTGAAAAATCTTCTTGCTCCCCATTTCTTCAAGGATTGCAGTAGGTCTTGAAAAGTAAGGTAGCAAGACTGGTTCAAAATACGTAACTGCTGACTCAAAAAGTGTGTTTTCTCAACAGTCACAGAGATCATTAAAATCATGGTATCCATGACACCCATGATCTCCCAGCATAAGTTATTGTCCAAGTCGTGAACACATAGCTTTAGTGCTAACACTTCGAAACCGCTTTCAGTAACTGCCAGGGGTTGTTAACCATTAATTAGTGGCCCGAGTGTAGAAGAGTAGAAATACTTCGGGGTAGAAGTATTTCCTAAGTTGGTGTAAGTGTACTGGAGGTTGCTCGTTGCAACCAACCTTAGAATTTTGGAGCCTTTGACTTCAACAGAATAGAGTTTTGTAAATGGAGTAACAGCACCTAGCCACTTTTATATCATAGATTTTAACAAATGACCAAGGATAAATTTCTGCCTCATTGCTCTCTATTGCATTGGCATGTACAAGTGGAGTTAAAATGGAGCCATGTGTTAATAAATTAGCCTTCATTAACTTTTAAAGGCAGCAGCTCTGAATTACATCAGTTCACAACAAATCCAGGATTGCAGTGAAAGCAAATGGTCTTTGAATGGTAGTTATTGGCTTCAGATTTAGTGGTATGACATGGACATACATCTGCAAAGCTTTAGCTCTTGACTTTGCCTTATGAGCAGAGAAGGACAGTTTATAAATCTTGGGGTGGGGCCAGTAGAGTTGGGAAGGACTCTAAATCTGCTTTCATAGTTCACTGTAATGGAAGGCAGAGTGGAGAACACTGAGTGGCCAGTAGCAAGGCAGTGTTTCAACTGGGCCAGGAAGGTTATTACACCCCTCCAGGTCTTTTGCCTAAGGGCACAGTAAAAAACCCACCCATTCACTACTGGAAGTGGCAGAGTGGGGGAAATTCAATAGGCATGAGACCCACATTTACATTTGGTCCCTGTCTGCTCTGTGGTAGTGCCAGCTGTCTTTAGCTTAAAGGAATATCATGGTAGACAGATGATTTAGAACATAGAACATAGAACAGTGCAGCACAATACAGGCCTGTGGCCCACAATGTTGTGCCGACCTTTAAACCTCGCCTAAGACTATCTAACCCCTTCCTCCCATATAGCCCTCTATCTTAAATTCCTCCTTATGCTTATCTAGTAATCTCTTGAATTTGACCAATGTACCTGCCTCCACCACCACCCCAGGCAGCGCATTCCATGCCCCAACCACTCTCTGGGTAAAAATCTTCCTCTGATATCTCCCTTGAACTTCCCACCCATTACTTTAAAGCCATGCCCTCTTGTATTGGGCATTGGTGCCCTGGGAAAGAGGCGCTGGCTGTCCACTCTATCCATTCCTCTTAATATTTTGTATACCTCTATCATGTCTCCTCTCATCCTCCTTCTCTTCAAAGAGTAAAGCACTAGCTCCCTTAGTCTCTCCTCATAATGCATACTCTCTAAACCAGGCAGCATCCTGAAAAGAAAATTCCACAAAATCCCTTTCTCCAGCATAATTGAAACAAGGGCCAGCTGAAAATTCTCCCCTGACGTGGAAACTGGGAATTCAGTGGAGTGTTGAACCTACGTGTGTGTCACTCGAGCTCTCTGCAGGCACACACTGCTTTAAAACATCATCCCAATGATTGCAGCCTGTTACCTATGCACAACAAGCATTCCTGCAAGTTGCCCACTCTGTAAGGTCACAAATGATAGTCACCACTCCGTAGATCTCCTCCCCTGTCCAGCTCAGAGTCACTTCAGTTAGGAACCAACACAATGAATCAAAATTAATAACCAGCAATCAGCTCAAGGTCCAGTGCAGCTCATGGACGCATTCTGTCTGAGAGTCAAGTGTCAGCAAGGACACTGTTGCTGACACTAGCTTGTTATTCCAGAATTGACGACTTGATAGGTTTATTTTATGAACTGAATATCTATTATCCGCAGCGTGGTTAGGGCTTGAACTCATAGTGCTAGATCAGTAGTTCAAAATAACTGGTCTGCTAATGTAGCCAGCATGCCCTGGTACCCTTAGCAGACTGACCTCTGTAACACAGCTGGGAGCAAATGGGGTGGGTGTGTGGGAGTTATGGAGAAGATGCCAGGACATTAGAACAAAGTGACACGTTTTTCACTTGGAACACTTTTAGGAGGTCGCATAATGAGTCCCTCAGAGATGTCTCCAAACTGTGTTGCAACCCAAGTCATGGGTCCCTTACCAGGAAGTGGGTCTCTGGCTCCCTCCCACTTGAAGTCCATTTTAAACATTTCTAAAGCACCACAGATTTCTTTCTACCCTTTTAAATGGCAGTACCACGGCAACAGTGGATTTGCTCCGCAATGCCAATGGTTAGATGCCACCTTTAGGCCCCTTCCCTCATTTACTATATCCTCTCCTCACCTGACATGACTCCCCCAAGTCACCTCCTCCAGGGATGGCAAACTACTTCCGGTGATAGTATGAGGAGTAAATGGAGGTGACTCCCCCTCCCTCGCTGACCCAAGGATCCAGTGCCACAGTAGGTTGTGTAAATGCCACACAACATGGCATCACCACAGCAACAAGCCTGTTCTGATAAAGAAAAGGGAAAATGGCGCAGCTTCAGGGAGTATTGATCCAGAGTATTTTGAGCAATTGAATTATATATTCCCATTCCCACACCATCCCAGCCAAAGCTGGACATCAAAGGAAACCATGCAATACCACATCATCAATGAGTGTTGCCCAAAACACATCTGCTCATTATCAGAGAATTTAGAGCACAAGAAGAGGCAATTTGGCTCATTGTTATCCATGCCCAAGTAAAATGCTTTTTACCTCACCCCATTTCCCAGCTGGGTTCATTGTCCTGTAAATCTCAACACTTCAGATGCTCATCCAGATACTGACTGCATTGAAGATTCTGGCCTGGTCCTTTCTTTAATGTATCAGAGAGTGTTGGCCTGGAGATACCTGGGCTCATCCCATTCGCAGTCACTCACAGTCAGTAATATGTTGCTTTCCAAATATTCGGCAGACTCTGCTTGGACCCACACCATGTACCTGGGGCCAGATTCCAGCAGGGTTAGGGTGATCTGGTCTGGACCAGAGGAGGTCCAAAGGAGGAAACTGAGTGAACTCAGGTCTTTGGATAAGGGGGCTGCCACTTATGGAGAGTCTGACCCCCACACAGTGGCGACTTGTGGCCAGTGTCCAACACTAACCTTTAAATGTTTGAATGCAGCATCACATGCTTGGAGATTATGCCCTGCAAACTCCTTTTCTCTGATTGAGGTGCGTTGCATTGCACATGGGATAAACAGGTAGTTTATAATGATAGAAGTTTGCCATCAGACAGGTAGCATCAGGAGAGCCATCAGCAGAAAAAGGATGTGTGAAAATGACAGGAATATGATTTGCACATTGTTGTAGGAATATTCAGAAAACATGCATCTAAAAGTCTGAAAGCCAGCAGAATGAGTTATTGTGAGATTATGGTCTTCTCCGTAAAATAGGGATTCCCTTATTTTGCTTCCAAGGAATACTCCCTGTTTTAAAAATTGCACAGGCCCCTGTCCCCAAACAATCCCTACTGCTCCCTACTCCCAAACAGGGTCCTCTCCAAATACACCTTGTTCAAGCCTGGGGTATTGATGCACATTGCACGTACTTAGCATACACACGTGTGTGGACCTTACTGACCAGTGTGGGATTGAGAGTGAGTTTGACTCTAGGTTGGGACACTGGGAGAAGATAAAGGATCAAATAAGATAAGATAAGATTTCTTTATTCATCACGTGTACATCGAAACACACAGTGAAATACATCTTTTTTGCGTAGAGTGTTCTGGGGGCAGCCCGCAAGTGTCGCCACGCTTCCGGCGCCAACAAAGCATGCCCATAACTTCCTAACCCGTACGTCTTTGGAATGTGGGAGGAAACCGGAGCACCCGGAGGAAATCCATGCAGACACGAGAAGAACATACAACCTCCTTACAGACAGCGGCTGGAATTGAACCCGGGTCGCTGGCGCCGTAAAGCGTTACGCTAACCACTACACTACCGTGCCTAACTCCCTGGGAAATAAATAAAAACAGCAGTGAAAACAGGAAATGCTGGGAATACTCAGCAGGTCAGGCAGCATCTGTGGAGAGAGAAGCAGAATTAACAGTTTCATGCCTGACTTGCCGAACACTTCCAACATTTCCTGTTTATATTTCATATTTCCAATATCCGTAGTTTTTGCGTTTGAAACCAGGGAAGAGTCCAGGCATGGAATGGTGGAGATTCAGCATTCTTGAGCATAGTAATCACCATGAGTGATGCAAGCTCCAGACCAACAGGAAGAGCAGGGTGCAGGATTGAGGATATCTGGGCCACTTGGCGGGGAATGAGGCTGAAGTGCTGGGCCCATAGTCAGAGGCAGGGAGGGCTAAAGGAAGAGGGAGAATTTCAAGAGCCCACACCTTGGTCTGTGTGTATGGTCGTCCATTTATTGTGGATCCCTGTTGAAGAATCACTGACTTAAAGCAGGTTCTTTGTTGCTTTGAACATGGTTCAGTCAAGGAAATGGAAAACACAAACTCACGCAATTGAATCCTTACCTCACGATCCATTACCCCAGGGCATGTTTGCAAGGGTTTTAAATCTGGACTGTTGCACTCGTGACTGCAGAGTGCTGATTCACTATCTAATTATCACAGAGCAGTGGGCCCTAGTGAAATATTTTACAATGCATTTCACCAAACTGGAAATAATAGACTCATTGCCTACTCTGGTTGGACTAATATCTGTCCAAATCCCGTAAAACATTACCTTGTGGAATGATTTGTCTTGGATCAACTCACTTCATCCGTCCTGCCGTCCTGGTGGCCTTAGTCATGACTGCTGCCTTTATTCTTGTCTTGCAATTGTATAAGTGCACGGTAGCGTAGCGGTTAGCACGACGCTATACAGCGCCAGCGATCGGGGTTCGATTCCCGTCACTGTCTGTAAGGAGTTTGTGTGTTCTCCCGTGTCTGCGTGGGTTTCCTCCAGGTGCTCTGGTTTCCTCCCACATTCTAAAGACGTACAGATAGGTTAATTTGGGGGTTTAAAATGGGCAGCGCGGACTCACGCTGTAAATAAAATTTTAAAAAAATTTAATTCCATCTCATATCAATAGACTTTCTCCACTTTAACTTGCTATCAGTCATCTGTTGAGAATTCACTGGAAGATGGTTGAAAATTTTTTTCTGAGGGCATTTGTTAAAGTGAAATTGTTGAGACTTGAGTAGTTCTTTGTACCTTGTTTTACAGTATGTTGCAATTAATTCTTGCAAACTGAAAGTAATTAAATCTGCGGTTTATGTTGTGTCCTGTCAAGCTGCCCTGGAAACTGAAATAAGGCACTTAACATTCTCTGCTGCTGATTTTGCCTGCACTCAAATGTCAGCGATCTGGCTTCTAACATCTGTCAAAATATTCTGCAGAAGCGCTGGATGAGAAATTCACGGCACGGCCCCTTTCCCAGATGTGATTCTTACTCTGAGATCCTCACCTAAATGTGTTGCCATCTGCGCTTTCCATTGCTAATCTCAACTAACAAGGGTGTTTGATTATTTTGACAGCAGCTCAGTGTAGGTAACCCTCTGAGATCTGATGATTGTGCTGTTTCAATTTAAGTTTACAGGTTTCGCTGTTTGAAGCAACACTGGAGCCAAACTGCTACAAGCCAAGCAGTATCTGGTGCCTTTGCCTTGATCGGTTTTCATTTTAATTCAAGTGAGATTGGGTAATCTTAATTTTACCCCATCTGACTGGACAGGGACCTCATGAGATTCGGTGAATTTGCGAGGGGTACAAAACTATTATAACAGCACTCCATCTGGTGAGTTTCCCTGAGGAGCAGCCCAAGGTAGAACTGTTGATTACCTTCAGTTTTGCCAAACCGTTTACTTAGTCTCCACATATTGTGTCCACCTGTTTATAAGATAACAGGCGTGTCAGAGTCTGCACCTCTTTATGTGGTAGGAACACTGTTACCTCCCCATCTGCCTGTGAGATTTACAGAGAAGGTAGTGAACCTTTGGAGTTCTCTGCCTCAGAGAAATGTGGACGCTCAGTCACTGTGTATACTCAAGGCTGAGATAGCTAGCATTTTGCCCACCAAGTTAATCAAATGGTTTGGAGAGTGAATGGACTTGTGATAAAGAATCATCCATGTCCTTATGGAGTGGCAGAACAGGCTCGAGGGGCCGAATGGCCTACCAGTGCTCCTCTTGTATTGCTATGATTGGGCAATGATTATTCATAGACCGATCATCAGAGCTTACTCACCACTCAGGCACTGAAAGAAGTTTGAATCATTAAGAGAGTGGATTGTTCTGAGGCATTGAAGTGAATGATGCAAATATTTATAGAGGAATCGATGCATGATGTAAGGTTTTAATTAAGGAGACATTCTCAGTAGTGGTAAAGACCTCAAAGATGGTGATGGGTACAGAGATTTTAATAAAGGAACTTTCTCTACAGAACCTCAAAAGCCCTGTGAGAGTGGGAAACTGCTTAAACAATTTTGAGCTCTGATTGGGAAACTGGGAATAATGAGAGTGGACATTGGAAGGAAATTTCACTGTAATGCCAACAAGAGCACACGCTGTGGGCTGAATGGAGGTGATGGTTTGGAATACCTGCAACACACTCTGCCTTTCCCAAGTAGATAAGTTTCACTGACTCCAACAGAGGGAGATGGATAAGATGCCCAGTAGAATAAACTGATCTCAGGACCTCCTGAATCCTGAGTGAGGTTTTATAGTAGTGGACAAGATGGATGTGCAAAAGATTGCTAGTGACTCAATAAATAGAACAAGCACGTATATGCTGAGGATCGGCACATTACAGTGTTGTACAGAAATTATCAATGGCCATCCCGGCTGCTGTACCGAGCATCTGATTCTTAGCTGTTGCACTCAGTATTGGACACCAGATCTGGCACTGACCATCATACACCTGGCTGTTACACCGACCACACACCCAGGTGTTACAGCGACCACACACCCCCAGCTGTTACACCGACCACACGCCCAGCTGTTACACCAACCACATACCCCCAGCTGTTACACCAACCACACACACCCAGCTGTTACACGGACCACACACAGCCAGCTGTTACACTGACCACACACCAGCTGTTACACTGACCACACACACTCAGCTGTTACACCGACCACACACGCCAGCTGTTACACCGACCACACACCCCCAACTGTTACACCGACCACACGCCCGGCTGTTACACCGACCACACACCCCCAGTTGTTACACCGACCACACTCACTCAGCTGTTACACCAACCACACACAGCCAGCTGTTACACGGACCACACACAGCCAGCTGTTACACCGAACACACATACCCAGCTGTTACACGGACCACACACAGCCAGCTGTTACACTGACCACACGCACAGCTGTTACACTGACCACACACACTCAGCTGTTACACCGACCACACACGCCAGCTGTTACACCGACCACACACCCAGCTGTTACACCGACCACACAATCCAGCTGTTACACCGACCACACACACCAGCTGTTACACCAACAACACACATCCAGCTGTTACACCGACCACACGCCCAGCTGTTACACTGACTGACCATACACACATCCAGCTGTTACACTGACCACACACACCAGCTGTTACACCAACAACACACATCCAGCTGTTACACCGACCACACACCCAGCTGTTACACTGACTGACCATACACACATCCAGCTGTTACACCGACCACACAGTCAGCTGTTACACTGACCACCAGACACCTAGCTGTTCCTTTGACCATCTGTCACCCTGCTGCTCTACTATTTGACCCTAAATTGTTTGCTGGCTATATTTCTCTAGAACAAGTTGCTTCTCAAAGACTTTTGGAAGGAGATTTTGCCCGTTTTGACAGGTAATCATTGGTAGAGTGGAAGGTTCCCTGAAGACTGTGTCAATGAAAATAAATTGCTGAGTTTTGCAGCTACTCCTCAGTTTGCCATTTATCATCAAAGGCTCCGTCATTGTGACACCTGCAGTGTGGTAAGTGGTATTGTACAAACCGCACGAGGACCTAGCTTGTCATGGGCTTAGGGATATATTATATATTATATATATATATATATATATATATATATATATATATATATATATAAATCATTGCCTTTTGATCATTACTCTGATATCGATGTTTAAAATGAAAGATGTATTTTTTAATCAATCTCCCACTGTGGAAATCACTGGCAAGACTTATTTATTACTCTTCCCAGTGAACATGGAATGGATAATTTCAATTGCCTATAATACCACTTCATGGGGCATTTGAAAGTCCACAGCATTGGCATGGACTGGTGTAACACTTTAGGCCAAGATCAAGTTAGCATCACATGAGGTTCACAACCTTAAAGTGAATTAACGACCAAAGTAGATTTTTGTAGAACACAGTGGTTTCTTTATGATCACAGTTATCAATGCCAATTTTTTGTTTCCTGATTTTATTTTTAATTGAGCTCAAGTACTCGATGGGGTGTAAATAAATTTCTCTGAACACTTAGTGTTTAGATGTTTCCGTGCAAAACAGTGAAGGAATGGTTTGACTCGCCGAGTTGAATTTTATAGACACACAAAATATTTTCTGCAGATGCTGGAATTGGGAGCAATACACAAAAAGTGCTGGAGGAACTCAGCAGGTCAGGCAGCATCCATGGAGGGAAATGGACAGTTGATGTTTCGGGCTGAGACCCTTCATCAGGAATGGAAAGGAAGAGGGCAGAAGCCAGAATAAGAAGGTGGGGGGAGGGGGAGGAGCACATGCAGGCAGGAGATAGATGAGTTTAGGTGATAGGCGAGTCCAGGTGGGTGGGGGAAGGTAGGTGGGTGGGGGACGGGGAGAAGATGTAAGAAGCTGAGAGGTGACAGGTAGAAGAGGCAAAGGGCTGAAGAAGGAATCCAGTAAGAGAGGGCAGTGGACCATGGAATAAAGGGTGGGGGAGGGGAGGAAGAATGTTTTTGTGGTACACAGGAAAAGTAGATTCTGGTTATGAAGTGCTTTGAGCAAACACAGCCATGTGACTGATCCCTGGTATGTAAAAAGCAAGGAGGAAAGATTGTGATTTATACAATTGGTAATTGGTTTATTATTGTCACATGTACCAAGATACAGTGAAAAGCTTTTGCTTGCCATCCAGACAGATCGTTCCATGTGTCAGTACATTGAGATTGTACAAAAGGAAAAGCAATCACAGAATGCAGGATATTGTGTTGCAGTCACAGACAAAGTGCAGTGCAGCTAGACAAATCAGGTGCAAGGGCCGTGACGAGGTAGACTGAGAGATCAAGAGTTCATCTTTATCAAGCAAGAGGTCTGTTGAAAACTTTTCTGCAGCACAAGAGTACACAGCACTTTTTGTCACCTCTGCACACTCTTCCACCACTGAGGTACTTTTAAATTGTAGTCACTATTGTAATAGTGTAAACGCAGTAGTCCCTTGCATGCACAGAAAGATGGCAAAAAGTGTGATAAGTTGTCTTTTTTTCCCTCAGGTGTACTTACTAAGGAATGAATATTGATCAGGACAGGTTGAAGATGTGATTATGTTTTTGACCACAGATGTCAGAGCTTGCTTGTAGTAGATCAGCTTAGTGACAATGAAACATTCTACATGCTATTATCTACAGGGAGGCAGCTTTCATTCAACTGAAATTATTTAGGATGAAAATCCGGCAGGATCTACCACATAGACAGTCTGCTCTATACTTTATCGCCCAGGCATTGACAGGCAAAATGTAATGGCTGTGAGAGGAGAGCAGTAGGAGTGAGGGAGAACTATCGTCAGTCATGATGAAGATAGTCCTCCCTCACTCCCTCCCTCACTTGCATGTCTTATGAGGATAGGTTGAGTGAGCTAGGGCTTTTCTCTGTGGAGAGAGAGAGGATGAGAGGTGACTTGATAGAGGTGTACAAGATAAAAGGCATAGATTGAGTGGACAGTCAGAGGCTTTTTCCCAGGGCAAAAATGGCTAACACGAGGGGGCATAATTTTAAGGTGATTGGAAGAAGATATAAGGGGGATGTCAGAGGTAAGTTTTTTACACAGAGAGTGGTGGTTGTGTGGAATGCACTGCCAGCAGAGGTTGTGAGGGCAGATACATTAGGGACATTTAAGAGACTCTTAGATAGCCACATGAAAGATAGAGAAATGGGAGGGAAGGGTTAACATTTGGGAGGGAAGGGTTAGATAGATGTTAGAGCAGGATAAAATGTCAGCACAACATTGTGGGCCAAAGGGCCTGTACTGTGCTGTAACGTTCTATGTTCTATGACCTGCTTATCATGAGATATGGAGCCACCTTCACGGATCGTTTGAGTGTTCAGGTCCGTTCACTGTGTGCGATGTATCTACTTGTCTGGGTCCTGAATAACTTGTGCACATCTCCGTGGTTATGCCAATATACAAGAGCTGGTTTAACAGTTCTCAGAAGAGATGGTTGCTCACATTTGCTAAATTTGCTCTCTGCACCTCCAGTAACTAACCTTCAATTGCAAAACAGTGTGCTGTAATCTTCTTGCTTTAAATTGATCTTCAGTAGAAACTCAACATGTTTACATCACCTCTTGCCAACCCTCTTTTTTTTTCATTTTGGGTGGCTTTCAATCCCTCCTTTCCAATAAAAATACTAACACCCAATCTTTGTGGCAAGCTCTCCACCAAGGCAGCAGCTACCCCTTACGATAGCTTTGCTTCCCACCTGCACCTTGCTAAAACTGCAGAAGGAATATGTTTCCACAGTCAGCAGCCTGTTTGACCTTTTCACAGACTTGACTTTGGAGGAGGTCCGAAAATTCGAGTGCCAGATGCAAGTTGAAACCAACCAAAAAATTGGATCTCAAGTCCTTGCTTCCCCTGATCCATAAAGGGTCTGTTGGACAAATGTATGTTTTGTTTTCTTATAATTTCTCTGTGATCTTTATGTGCCTATACATATGCATCTATTTTGTTCAATATCTTGTTTTGGAATAATGATTTGGGCCTTTCCTCTTTGGAAGTATCTGCTGAAGAAAGAGTTTGGTAATGAATAATGTAGGGCATCACAGCTCTTACATCTGCTAATGCAGGGAGGTGCAAGGTGTTTCTGTTCCTGGATCCAGCAGATCAAATGTATTCCTTCCCGAAACATCCAAACCAGGGTAAGTAACGTCGCTAAATTTACGGTCAGCTGTGGAAGGATGGTGCTCGCCACTGATCTCAAAGACACTGACCACAAATCCGACAGTGTCTGTGGCTTGAATTTCCCCTGTTTCCGTCCTCATTTTGCTGCCAGGTGCCAAGGAGACCATTGGCACCCAATAACCTCATCAGAACTCAACTTGGGAATGCTGGTAGGTCAGCAAGGTCTGCGGAAGGAGGAACATTTTCAGGTCAGTGACCTTCCATCGGAATTGGGAAAAGTGAGGGTTAACGCAAGTTTTAAGTTGCAGAGGAAGTGGGGATTGGTTGAGAGGAGAAAAGGGAAGGTCTGTGATAGGGTGGAGAGACTGAGTGACAGGATTCTTTGACCTATAGAACACAGACAGGGGCCATTCAACTCCAAGGGGAACAATCCCAATGGTCCTCTCCTT
The DNA here is from genome assembly GCF_009764475.1 of Pristis pectinata. Lineage (NCBI taxonomy): Eukaryota > Metazoa > Chordata > Chondrichthyes > Rhinopristiformes > Pristidae > Pristis > Pristis pectinata. Next base: position 11,676,969 of record NC_067412.1, on the reverse strand, counting down.
ACTTCCCTGTAACCCTGCGACGTATTCCTTTTTACACATGCCCATCAATTCTTCTTTGGTTGTATTTGTCATTAAACTACTAGCAGCCAATTAATTTTTTGGATGTGAGAGGATACTGGAGCCCCTGGAGGAAGCCCACCCAGCAACAGGGAGGATGTGTCAACTCCACAGGGATGGCGCCCAAGATGGGGATCAAACCCGGATCCCTGGAGCTGTGAGGCAGCAGCATTGCGGGCCGAAGGGCCTGTACTGTGCTGTAGTGTTCTATGTTCTATTAACCACTGTGCGACCATGCTAGTGTTGCTGACTGAAAGAGGGTGATAAAGGCTAATGAATAACTCGAGGTGCTTCACTAGCTGGGGGAGCTATAAACAGGCAGATAAGAATTGAACTTGAAATTACTTGAAGAGAGAAAAATATTGAATGTTGGAAGTGTGATATACCAGATTAGAGTGGCTGATTATCTGAAATAATTGAATTCAGCTTTGACTTGATAGAGTTGTACAAGATAATAAGAGGCATAGATCAAGTGGACAGTCACAGAGTTTTTCCCAGGGCGAAAATGACTAACATGAGGGGACATAATTTTAAGGTGATTGGAGGAAGGTATAAGGGGGATGTCAGGGGTAAGTTATTTACATAGAGGGTGGTGGGTGCGTGGAATGCACTGCCGGCAGAGGTTGTGGAGGCAGGTACATTAGGGACATTTAAGAGACTCTTAGATAGCCACATGAATGATAGAGAAATGGAGGGCTAAGTGGGAGGGAAGGGTTAGATAGATCTTAGAGCAGGATAAAATGTCGGCACAACATCGTGGGCCGAAGGGCCTGTACTGTGCTGTAATGTTCTATGTTCAACGTTGAGTCTGGAAAGCTGTGATGTGCAGGGTGAGCTGTCATTGTTGAGTTTACATCAGGCTTTTAGAGTAGTCCAGGAGGGCAAAAAACAGAGAGGTCGGAGCAGGAATGGAACGCAGGGTTAAAGTGAGACGTAAGACAAAGCCCAAGGCCACCATGCAGATTGAACAGTCATAGAGTCAGAGTCGTTCAGCACAGAAACAGTCCCTTTGGCCCAACTCGTCCATGCTGACCAAGATGCCCGTCGAAGCAAATAACCTTTCCTCTCCATCTACCTGCCCAAATGTCCTTTAAATGTTAAATGTCCATAGGGCTTTCTCCATCATGGGGGGGTTGGGAACTGAGTGCAGCACACTGGAGGAGAAGTTCACCTAGAGAGTGTGTTTGGGGCCATGGAGGTTGCGGAGGGAGGAATGGAAAGAACAGGTGTTGCATCATAAGCTGTGGTTGGAGGAAGAGTGGCTGTTGGTACACATGGAGGACCGTGATAGTGTCCTGGAGGACCGTGAGAGTGTCCTGGAGGACCGTGAGAGTGTCCTGGAGGGAATTGTCTCTTCAGAATGCTGAAAGTGGAGAGGGAAGCAAGTCTGGTGGTAGGATCACAGAGGAGGCCTCTTCCCAGCGTTGGGGAGTCAGGAGCTAAAGGGCATGGGTTTAGGGTGAGAGGGGAGACATTTAAAAGGAACCTGAGGGGCAACTTTTTCACCCAGAGGGTGGTCCGTAGATGGAAGGATCTGCCAGAGGAAGTGGTTGAGGCAAGTTAACAACATTTAAAAAACACTTGGACAGGTACATGGAAAGGAAAGATTTAGAGGGATATGGGCCAAACATGGGCAAACGGAACTAGCTTAGACGGGAGTCTTGGACAGCATGGACCAGATGGGCCGAAGGGCCTGTTTGCGTGCTGTATGACTCTATGAATCTTTGAGGATGATGAATGTGGAGGCTTGGTCTGGTGGAAGCTGAGGACAAAAACAAAACAGTGCTGTGTCATATTAGAAATTATTTAGGCAGATAAGCAAAGGTTTAAGTCATGGAATCATTTGTAAAACATGTCTTGAGGGAGGAAAGAAGTAAGGAAGCAGAGAGATTTATGGGGGAATTCCAGAGGGCAGGGCCTTGGATGTCAATGGCAGAACAATTAAATTCGGAGCAAAGCATGATGCCAAAATTCAAAAGAATTGTAGGACTGAAGGAACTTACAAAGATCACACATGGAGGGTGAAGACATGGAGAGTTTTGAAAGCAAGGATGAGGATTGAAAATGAAATTGCTGCCGGACTCAGAGCCAATTCCGGTGTCCGAGAGCAGGGGTGATGGACTGACAATACAGGGCCTTCTGATGGTGACAGAATGAAGGTCAGGAAGAAGCGATATGGACTAAATGTCTCCCAGATTGCCATCAACTGTTGAATCCAGCAGCCTTGCTGGCAATTTGGTAAGTTAATACTTGCCAGAGTGGACATGTTCCAGAGAGGCGATAAATCAGTCAAAGCTCCTGTTCGTCCTGGGATCCTATGACTAATGCGGACAGGGAGACTATGTAAACAGACTGTGCCAGTCTGGTTTATTCAGTAACATGATCACCCCCAATGTCCAGCAGTCTCAAGTAGCCACTTGAAAGAATTATTGGAAGACTAGGGTCATAGAGGTTTAAGGCACAGAAGGAGGCCATTTGGCCCATCCCATCCATGCTGGCCATTAAAGAGTTACAGAGATCAATCTACTTCCCTGCTCTCAGTCCAGAGCCATGTCATTCGAGGTACCTTAGATGTACAACCAAGTACTTCTTAAATGTTTTTTTTCAATGTATGCGTTGGAAGAATATGGCAGCAAGAGTGCAGAGGAAGTCACCAAGATGTTGCCTGGAATAGAGGGCAGTAGTTATAAGGAGAGACTAGATCTATTCTCACTGGAATATGGGGGGCTGAGGGGTGACCTTATCGAGGTTTATAAAATGATGAGGGGCATGGTTAGGATAGATAGTCAGAATAAGATATCTTTATTATTCACATGTACATCGAAACACACAGTGAAATGCATCTTTTACGTAGAGTGTTCTGGGGGCAGCCCACAAGTGTCGCCACGCTTCTGGTGCCAACATAGCATGCCCACAGCTTCCTAACCTGTACGTCTTTGGAATGTGGAAGGAAACCGGAGCACCCGGAGGAAACCCACGCAGACATGGGGAGAACGCACAAACTCCTTACAGACAGTGGCCAGGTCACTGGCGCTGTAAAGCATTACGCTAACCGCTACACTGCCATTTTTCCAGGGCGTGGCGGGGTCTTGAGCTAGAAGGCATAGGCTTAAGGTGAGAGGGGAGAAATTTAAAAGAGATCTGAGGGGTAAATTTTTCACATAAAGTGTGGTGGTTATCTGGAACAAGAAACCGGTAGAGGCAGATATAATTACAATGTTTGGACAGGTGCTTCGATAGGAAAGGCATAGAGGGATACGGGCCTAATGCAGGCAAATGGGAGTAATGTGGATAGGCATCACAGTTGCATTGGGTGAGATGGGGTGAAAGGGCCCGTTTCTGTGCTGTATGTTTCTACAGTTATTCTGTGATGGGAAGGGGTAGGTAAATTGGTTTATTATTGTCACATGTTCTGAGGTACAGTGAAAAACTTTGTTTTGCATGCCATCCATACAAATCATTTCATTGCAATGGTGCATTGAGGTAGTACAAGGGAAAACAATAAGAGATTGCAGAATAAAGTGTCACAGCTACAGAGAAAGTGCAGTGAAGGCAGACAATAAGCTGCAAGGCCATAATGAAGTAGATTGTGAGGTGGCCTTCCCTAAATGCCCCTTGAAATGACTAACTTGCTGCGCCATTCCGGAGGTCCCCCATATAAATAGGTCTGAACTACCACAGGGTCAACCAGTGTACAGACAGCATGTTTCTTTCCCTGAAGGACATTTTTCCCTCAATCAACGCCTAATCCTCTGGTCACTACTAAGCCCTACACTCCCTGATCAAAGACCTGTCTGCTGAGGGAAATAATCTCTTTTCATTCCTCCCAGTAATAACTGACTCCTGAGGAGGATCCAGTAAAAAAACTAGGGTAAGAAAGTCTAATCTGTCTCCTTTCAACTTGATTTATTAGGTTGGAAACTTTAATTTAGTGAATACTGCACTAACTATGAGAGTGACGTAAGTAGCTAGAGCAGAGCCTGTAAATATCAAAGGAAATGATTTCACTGTGGGCAGTCTCACAATGAATAAGCTCTTATTTGAGGAGGAGGTGGAGGTTATTTAGTTCAGTTTACACAAACTGTTCCTCAGCCGTGAATTGAGGAGTGACAGGAAGTGGACTGATATTTACCGAGAGCTGCGTTCGGTCCAAATTATTAATATGGAGGCCATAAATTCTCTGAGCTCTGTGCGCTAAATGCACATGGACGATTTTAGGTGTGTGTTGTACTTTGTTTCTGAAAATCACTTCTACTGACTTGTGTGGAGATGAATTGCGGAAAGGTTGTACAATGTGCAGCTGCCACAGCTCGTGCTTTATGTGTCGGTGACCAGGGTGACTTCCCCCCCCACCCACCCTCCCATTGCTTGAAGGCTCCACAGAGACACAGAAGGAGTTCTGTGATGCTTCATAATCTGCACAGGACACCAGGCCTGAGCATTCTTCCACGGAACGAAACCAAACCTCACCTGCTCTGGAATAAAAGCAGAAAACGATGGGAATATTCAGCAGGGCAGGGACCATCCAGAGAAAGAGAAACAGTTAGTGTTTCAAATCGGACTAAATCATTAATTCTGTTTCTCTTTCCATTGACGCTGCATGAACTGCTGAGTGTTTCCAGCGTTTTCTGCTTTTATTCCCAATTAAGCTGAAGTTTGTTGGTTTTCCTTATTGCTCTGGATTTGTCAGGAACTGTCAACACACTTATCCAGTTCAAAGAACTGGATTCCCCGCTAGGTTGTACCCACACTCAAATTACTCTTCATGGCAATGGAAACCACAGTCATGCTATGGAGTATTAAAAGAACATTTGCCTAAGGCAGTTCGAAGCTACTGATCAGCAGGGGCATTATCAAACTCCCCTTTCCCAGCTGTTACCCAGATCAGCTTTTAAGAATTCAGTATCACTAACATCGGTATCTACTATTCGACTTTTAATCAGTACAAAATCCATAGCCTCTCATCAGCGCGAATCCAAAAGTTTCCCAAGGCTTCCTGTCTCTGTAGTGCACACCAACCACTTTCTGACTCTCCATGGAGATTGGTTTCTGCCACTGCATTTGATGTGATGCTCTCCAAAGATACCCTGTAGCTTTGTTAGGGCAGGCATGGTAGTGTAGCGGTTAGTGTAACGCTTTTCCAGCGCCAACGACCCGGGTTCAATTCTGGCTGCTGTCTGTAAGGAGTTTGTACGTTCTCCCCAGGTCTGCGTGGGTTTCCTCTGGGTGCTCCGGTTTCCTCCCACATTCCAACGACGTAGGAAGTTATGGGCATGCTACATTGGCTCCGGAAGCGTGGTGACACTTGTAGGCTGCCCCCAGAACACTCTATGCAAAAGACACATTTACTGTGTGTTTCAATGTACATGTGATTAATAAAGATATCTTATCTTAAACTACCAGACTCCTCGGTCTTTGGCTCCTGGCCAGAGAAACCCTTGTAATGATTAATGATAGGATTTAACAATGATGAAGATGGTTCAGGGTAATTTTAACATAATTGCACATGCCTTTGAATGAACACTACTCGCTCGTTCCATTTCATCTACCTGCTAATCCTCAGCCTCAGAGCAGCGTTGCATAAACAAGGCTTCAAGTAAAAACGTAAAACTTTAAAACTTTATTTACAGCACGGTGACAGGCCCTTCCAGCCCATCAAGTCTGTACTGACCCATTTAAACCCGTGTTAACCTACCCGTACATCTTTGGAATGAGTTCAATCCTTTCTTATGCAACTGCATTTTTCTGCCTATCGAACATTATTCCTCCAATAACTGAACTCTGCAGGCCATACCTTTAAATGCATTTTAAACACGTCTAACGTCTTTGATTCCTGTCTCTCACCCATTTTGTTTTTCCAGCCATTTATTGACCTGTGTGTAATCAGACATTTTGTTCTTAACATTTGTTCTGCACTTGGTTTACATTTCTTATTTTATTCTTTCATTTTTTTGTTGCACCATCCTGCACTCACAGTTTGCTGCTTTACCTGGACAAAGTCTGCCTTCATCTCTCTGTTTCGTAGAGATTTATGGCACAGAGTAGAAGTCAGTAGCGCACTCAGTGCAGCTGCTGCTTCACAGCTCCAGTGACTTGGGTTCAATCCCAAACTGCACTCCTGTCTGTGTGGAGTTTGCATGTGACCGGGTGCTCTGGTTCCCTCCCACATCCCAAAGATGTGTGAGTTTGGTCTGTAAATTGCCTCTAGAGTCAGTGATGGTAGAATTTGGGGGGACTTCATAGGAATAGGTTACAGGCCAAATTAGTGGGGCAATGGGACTGCACTATGAGCTGGCAACAACTCATTGGGTTGAATGGCCTTCGTCTCTGTCAGAAGGAATTATGGAAATTGGCCCATCTTACCCATACTGGCCACAATTGGAGCGATTTAGGTTACTGCCACTTCCCAACTCTTGGTATGTAGCATTATGGTTTATGATTTTGAGAACTCAACACTCCTTTCCTCATCTCCCTCTGATCCTTTTACCAATTTATTTACATTTACGTCCCGTGTTGTTAGGACTTTAACTTTCAATGTGTTTTCCCATGGCTTTCTCTCATACACATAGTCTCCTGGATTGCTATTTCACAGGCACTCCCCAGTGTATGTACACCCACCCCAACATTACCTCATCTCACATGTATTACCTCAGAGATTGAAATTAGTCTTGGTCAGTCGTACAAAACAGAAGAAAGTAAGTTGCAATCCATTTCACATCTACCCACTCTTCCATTGGTTTAAAGCTTTACTTGTCGACCAATAAAGGTCAGAAGTATTATTGTTCATTATATTGTCATTATTTCTTTATTATTATTATTATTTTATTATTATTATACATATCATTAAGAGAAGAGAAGATTTCTTTATTAGTCACATGTACATCGAAACACACAGTGAAATGCATCTTTTACGTAGAGTGTTCTGGGGGCAGCCCGCAAGTGTTGCCACACTTCTGGCGCCAACATAGCATGCCCACAACTTCCTAACCCCTATGTCTTTGGAATGTGGGAGGAAACCGGAGCACCTGGGGGAAACCCACACAGACACGGGGAGAACATAAAAACTCCTTACAGACAGTGGCCGAAATTGAACCTGGGTCGCTGGTGCTGTAATAGCATTATGCTAACTTTATTATTTATGTGTTAATCCACCATGATCTGATAAACCTGATATTAATCTTCTCTCTCTTTTGATATTTTGGTTCTGGTAAATCAACAATCATTTAATGCCAACCACAATATTCAATCCCTTGCAAAATTCAGTGTGAGGTGTACATAATTTATTTTTCAATTTGTACATTTAACTAGTGTAAGGCACAGCTTTAACAACACATAGTTCTGGGGTTTGCTTGTTCAGGTTCCAAGTCAAGGACAGTCTAGCTGTTGAAACCTGTTAAGGTTACAGAGTGGCACTGCTGTAATGCTGCTTCCCCACAGCTCCAGAGACCAGATCCAGTCTTGCCCCTGGGTGGTGTCAGTGTGGAATTTGCAAGTTCTCCCTGTGACCACGTGGACTTCCTGCAGGTGCAGTTTTGTCCTGTGCCTTTTAGACAAGATGGTAGGCTAATTGGCTGCTGTAAATTGCCTCTAGAATAGGTGAGTTATTGGAGAATTGGCAAGTTACTAATGCGCATATGGGAGAGAATAGGTTACAAGGAAATAGGTTAGGGAATGGCACTGATGGTATTGCACTGAGAGCCGGTATAGACTTGACAGGCTGAATGGCCTTCCATGTGGTGAGGATCTATGAGTCAGCCAATTGTTGTAGCTGCTAGTCATTGTGAGAAATTGAGATTCCTGGGGAGAAAAATCCTTTTGTAAATATTCTTGATATTGCCACATCGACAGGATAATTTTACTTTATTTGCTGGGAAGTTGTGATGCCAGAACCAGCCAATGCTATCAGCTGTTGTTGAAAATTGTCTGAAGGATGGCTATCACTTCAGTGGCTTTTCTACTGTTGAAAGACAGGAGAGGGATGGCACATGATTTACAAAAAACTGCAGATTGTGGAAAACCGAAATAAAAACAGGAAATATCAGAAGCCCTCAGTAGGCCAGGCAGCATGTGTGGAAAGAGAAAAAGAGTTAGCACCTGAGGTAAAAGACTCCTTGTCATAGAATCATAGGGTCATAGACCTGCAGAGCACAGAAACACCATGGTCCATGCCAACCTCTTTGCTCATCTACACCAATCCCATTTGCCCACATTAGGTCCATAACTTTCTAAGCTTTGCCTATTCAAGATGTCTCTTAGACGTAGTGATTGTATCTGACTCCACCACCTCCACTGACAGCGAGTTCCAGATATCAACCACTCTGTGTAAAAAAACTTTCCCCTCAAATCCCCTTTAAATCTTCCTCTCACCTTAAATCTATGCCTCTTATTTTTGATAACCCTACCATGGGAAAAAAAATTTGGCTACCTCCCCTATCTATGCTTCTTATAATTTTACATACCTCTATCTGGTCATTCCTCAGCCTCCTTTACTCCAGGGAAAACAAGCCCACCCTATCCGATCTCTTCCTGTAACTGAAGTCCTCCGATCCAGGTAACGTCCTGGTGAATCTCTTCGGCACTCTCTCCAGTGCAAACACATCCTTCCTTTAGTGCCGTGACCAGAATTACACACAATACTCCCAAGTGCAATCTAACCAGTGTTTTGTAAAATTGCAACATAATAACCCATCTTTTATATTCTATGCCCTGACCTATGAAAGCTAGCATACCTTATGCCTTCTCCTCCACCCTTATCTGCCAGTGTTGCCATTTTTGGGGATCAATGGACTTGAAGCTAAAGATTTCCCTGTTCAGCATTCCTTAGCTCCCTGCCATTTACTGTATATGTCCTACCCCTATTTGACTTCTTAAAATGCATCACCTTGCACTTGTCAGGGTTAAATTCCATCTGCCAATGCTCTGCCCTACTTTCTATCTGATCTATATCTTGCTATATTGCCTTAAACAACCTTCCTCACTGTCCACAACACTACCAATTTTCCTGTCATTCACAAACTGACTAATCGTTCCTCCTACATTCACATTCAAGTCATTAATATACATCACAAACAACCAAGAGTCCCAGCACCAATCGCTGTGGTACACCACTTGTCACCAACTTCCAATAAGAGAGGCCTGCTTCCATCAGTACCCTCTGCCTCCTACCACAAAGCCAATTTTGGATCCAATTAGCCAGATTGCCTCAGATTCCATGCGCCTTAACCTTCTAGACCAGCTTACCATATGGCACCTTGTCAAATACCTTACTGAAGTCCCTGTTGACAACATCTACTGCCCTGCCCTCATCAATCTTCTTGGTTAACTCCTCAAAAAAACTCAATTAAATTAATGAGTCAGGATTTCCCTTGCACAAAGCTATGCTGACTATTTCTGATCAGCCCCTGCCTTTTCAAATGTATATAATTCCTATCCCACAGAATTTTCTCAATAATTTCCCTACTGCTGACCTAAGGCTCACGGGCCTGTAGTGTTCTGGCTTATCCTATTGCCCTTCTTAGTTAAAGGAATATTTGCCCTCCTGAATGAATTAAGCATGCAGAGTAGTAACTAATGCAAGTTGAGCTCAGTTTCCAAAATTTAGTTCCACTGAAGCAGGTTACGGAACATGAAATAAAACAAGAGAAGGAATGGACTTCACAGCTCCATTCCACTTAGTAAGGCCATGGTTCATCTTGTACCTCAACTGCTTTCCCACCCAAAATACCCTGAACGTCTAAAAATCTTTATATAAAGCAAATTTCATCCCACTGTATTACCACATTGTGCATTAGCACATGCACCAAAGAATGAATTTCTACCCCAAAGACTTTTCCCATTCCCTTCAGGCCAGGCTGCAGGAGTTGAGATGCTTCTCAAAGCACAATCACTGCTGTCACAAAGAAAACACAGGAGTCATTTTGCAAACAGCAAGCAGTGACCATTTAATCAGTTTCTGTGATAAATATCGATCAGGACGGGGAGAACTCCCTTGCTCTTCCTCAAAGTAATCCCATGGAGTCTTTAACTTCCACTTGAGAGCATTGGTTTAACAACAGATGATAACTTGGTCAGCAGAGGGAGGTTGCCAATTCTAGGGCCTGTAATAAAATGCCAAGTAGAGAAGCACTCAGCTCATGTTTCTCAGAGGCTTCAGGAACGCTGAAGTATTCAGCAGACCGAGGAACTGATCTGTTTCCATTTTCAGCACCATCTTTCATTTTGCCTTGCTGACATTTTTTTCTTTTATCTCCACACTACGTTATACCTGGGAAGCATAATCAGTGGAAGGAAAGCAGCCCCATCGAGATATGATAGCACAAGCAGTTTCATCTAATCTCTGTCAATATATTATTTTACATTCCTTCCTGGGACTACAGAAATAAAACTCCAGTTCCCTGCATTGTATCTTATCATTCTGTGCACATTCATCCTCAGGAACTGGAGTAACTTTATTATATATGTAATGCAATTGGAGGAAACATTTAAGCTGTTGGTCATTATACACCTGATCTTAACTCCTTTTGCCTGGCGGAAACTTTGAGGGGAGGGTGTGGTACAGTTAAAATGGTGATATTTTTTCTGTGATACGGAAGGAGGCCATTCAGCCATTGAGTCGATGCTGGACCTCAGAACAATCCCATTTCCCCCACCTTTTCTCCCTCACATCCCCATCAACCTCCCCCTGATTCTCCTGCCATTCAGTTACACTAGGGACAATTTACAGTGGGAAATTAGCCTAACAGCCAGCATATCTTTGGGATGTGGGGATAAACTGGTGGAAACCCACACAGACACGTGGAGAACTTGCAACCTCCACTCAGACATCATTGGCGGTCAGGATCGAACCAGAGCTGGAGCTGGAAGGCTCTCTGCGTCTGGCCCAGCAAGGTACTGGGATGTAGGAACTGCAGGTGGAGATACCCAATCCAGCATGATCCAGCCCAGTAAGGAATTCAGTAGAGCTTTCTTTTCCCAGAGAACAGTGGGAATGTGGGACTCACTCCCAGTAAACACATAAAGGAGAAAGCAATGGGAGGATGTGTTGACAGGGGTTAGATGAAGAGGAGCAGAGGAAGTTGGTGAATGTAGATGGGCTGAATAGCTTGTCTGGTCCACAGACTCCTGCTGGAGTTCAGTGGGTTTCAGCCGGATGAGCTGAGTAGGAAACCATTGCCCCTCCACTGTTTGATGCATCTTAGTTTACCCCATCTGCCTGCTGTAACCTGGGAATCAGAGCACGCTGGAAGTCAGATGGAGGTGGATCTCACCTCCCTCTCTGTCTCTGGACTCGGTGCTTCAGGGATGTACTGCATCATATGCAACCTTTGACCTCTTGGCATGAAAGGGACAAGTCAAGTTCAAGTTTATTGTCACAGGCATACATCCCCAGGGTATAAATGCCATGAAAGTTAGCATTTTGCAGCACAGTACATTACAAACATAACAAATGTAAGGTAACATAAATGTACATTGATATAATTTATACATTACTTACACATGCGCAAAAATAAACAACAAAATAAACAGAACGACACAAGTACAAGTTGAGAGTGTGAAGAAGAAATATAGGCCGAGTTAGAATGAGGGTTTTTCAGGTCGGTTCAAGAACCTGATGGCAGTGGGGAAGAAGCTGTTGTTGAACCTTGAGGTGTGGGTCTTCAGTACCTCCTGCCTGATAGCAGGTGAAAGGGGCCACTCACCTTCATCAAAAAGATTCAGAATAAACTTTTATTTTCCTTTATTTCACTCTATTTTTTATATTTCTGATTAATTCACAGTGGCTTAATGTATTTTAAACCAAATTTATTATTTCAATTTTTTTAATTGTTTAAACTCATTTAAATTAAACATCTTTGAGTGTCAGTGAAAATGCCTTTGACAGTGGTGAGCTGAGGTGAGACCAGGTTCTGCTGCTTGAGGCCTGCTTGCCTCTCACAACCTGCTCTGTCTCACAGAAAGGCTGCATAAATGACGCTTTCAATATAATGGGTGCCACAGTAGATAAATGTGGCTGTGGTATTGATGTGGGAGGCACAGTGCAGTCTTTTGATCAATCCATGCACCTTCTGGCCCAATATCAGTACCAGCACACAAATGCAATAAGAGTGGTACAGTGACACTGCTAATAAAGCTGCTGCCTCACAGCTCCAGCAATCCGTTCAATCCTGGCTTCCACTGCTATCTGCGTTGAACTTTCACATGTTCCCTGTGACTGTGTGGGTTTCCTCCAGGTGCTCCTGTTTGTCCCAGAGACATGAGGGTTGGTCGGTTTATCAGCCATTATTAATTGCCCCTCATGTGCAGGTGAATGACAGAACCTGAGGGAGTTAATGAGGATGTGCTGAGAATAAAAAAATGGGATTCATGTAAATGGGTGCTCATTGGTTGGCATGGACTTGGTGGGCCAAAGGGCCTGTTTCCATGCTGTATGACTCAATGATACATCAACTCACAGAACAAGCCAGTTTGGATCTCACTAATGGACATTTGCTGGCCCTGAAAATTTACCATGGCATGAATATAGCAGAATGTGTAAGGTTGTGCTTGCTTGCTTTTTAATGACAAAAGCAAATCTGTTGAAAATTTCAATTTTTCATTGGGGTATAACGTACCTGTTGTGATGTTATTCAGCTCCAGAGTCACCCTTTAAATCCAGTTTAGTCACCATCCTTGGCATCTCTGTTCTGGGTCTCCTGGGTGGAAACTTTGCTACAAATTTCCTCCACGGGAGTCTGCCCTGCTTCTGAGGAGTGGAGGTTGCTACAAGGAAGTTCTTGGTACCCAGAGGCTCAAAGTAGTTGATCCGTCCAATTGTGCAGTGGAGTTTATTCCGTGGGTATCATTAATCTTGAACAGTGGAGCAATAAAAATAATGGTAGTGCATGATCATTCCTTAAACAGTTATACACATGGCTGTTCTGGGAAAATTAGAAAGCAGAGAGAAGTAGAACACCATATCTGCTCCACTAACCAACATCAAACCTCTGGAGAAGTGGATGACTGCCTTATGCAAGTATTTACTTAACATCCTCTTGTTGGCACCTGTGATGGGTAAAATGCATTAAAAGAGGCTGCGCATTTTCATTGATTTTTCAGAGATGTTATTCCTAATGCAACCAAAGTGGATTCAGAACTGTTCTTTCAGTATTTGAAAACTGTTATTTCCTGATTAGAAAGTAAATTGGTAAATTGGTTTATTATTGTAACGTGTACCGAAGTACAGTGAAAAACTGGCCTTGCATACCATTCATACAGACAACAGTGCATTGAGGTAGTACAAGGTAAAACAATAACAGAGTGCAGAATAAAGTGTTACAGAGAAAGTGCAGTGCAGGTAGATAATAAGGCACAAGGTCATAATGAGGTAGATTGTGTGATCAAGAGTTAATCTTATCGTACTAGGGAACCATTCAATAGTTTGATAACAGTGGGATAGAAGCTGTCCTTGAACCTGTTGGTATGTGCTTTCAGACTTTTGCATCTTCTGCCTGATGGGAGAGGGGAGAAGAGAGAATGTCTGGAGAGGGTGAGGTCTTTTATTATGTTGGCTGCTTTCCCAAGGCAGCGAAAAGTGTAGACAGGGTCCATGGAAGGGAGGCTGGTTTCCGTGGTGTGCTCAGCTATGTCCACAACTCTCTGCAGTTCCTTGCAGTCCCGGGCAGAGCAGTTGCCATACCAAGCTGTGATGCATCCAGAAAGAATGCTTTCTATGGTGCATTGATAAAAATTGATGAGGGTCAAAGGGGAGATGCCAAATTTCTTTAGCCTCTTGAGGAAGTAGACGTGCTAGTGAGCTTTCTTGGCCATAGTGTCTACGTGCTTGGACCAGGACAGGCTATTAGTGCTGTTTACTCCTAGGAACTTGAAGCTCTCAACCCTTTCAACCCTTGGTCTCCTCCAACCCTTGAAGCTCTCAAGCACTTTCCCTTCACTTTGGAAGATAGAAACTTGTGTCTGGGGATGTGGCCACAAGGTATCCCACTGTATCTTGCCATTAAGGGTAAGCACAGATTGGCTAAGTGCTCTTTCATATTTATGGACAAATGTCAGCTTAATATTGGAATCCCATTACTGAATTATGCACACAGTAATCTTGTGGAGTTAACTGCTACTTAAGAGGTGAAAGAATCACAAAAGGCTAAGACTTTTTTTTTGCTGAACAGTCATATATTTGTTGGTCTTCCAAGGTGATAGGCTGCAGATATTGCTGAATCCAAGAGGTACCATTGTTCCAATCTGCTCATCTGTTGTCTTTCTGGCTTCTCTGCCTGGTTTCCTTTGCAGATATGACGATGGACGAAGTTCGAGAATATGAAAAACAAACTCAGGAAGCTACGAATGAGAAGATTGGAATCATGGCCCCCACCATCTCCATCAGCGAGGCTGCCCAGCCTCCGGCCACACGCAGCGCTCCTGCCAGTGCGCCCTCCACACCGCTGAGCGGCGACCCACCAGACTTCCTCAGTGTTCCAAAGGACAGACCGCGGAAGAAGTCTGCCCCGGAAATGCTGACCTTGCCAGAGCTTCGAGAGCGCTCGGCAAACAAGTAAAGCCGGCTCCGTTGTGGGAGGCAGCACTTTTTGTGACATTTTGGTTGTTGAATTTATCTAATGCTACTTAACTGAAAAAAAGCCATCTGTTAAGGGATTCTTTAAAGCTTTAGCCTGTAAAGATTCTGTGCAATGATCTTTACAACAGCAAGCTTGCATTAATACTGACTGGCCATAAGATTAGCATTCTTAATTTGTGATGGGGATTGGGATGAGGCTGTGTTTAATGCTATTGCTGTATTTTACTACACTTTCTTTATCATTCCTTATTAGGACTTTTAGGCTGACTCAGGACTTAGTGTTAGCATGACTGATAGTATGCACTGTCATATTAAAGCACTTCTGTGACATATTTACAAAGGTTTTAATCTAAATGTCATTGCTAAAAAGAGGGAAGATGGGTGGAGTGAACCAAAGTCAAACAGATTCAATTGGCTTGCAAGCGTAACGTAGAATAGATAAGGACTAGTTTAAATGGGGTTGGTATCATCCCATGACTCCAGTTCAGCGTGCAGCGATAATTTTTTTTTCTAAATTAGGCATTGAATATTTTCAGAGTACTTACAGTGAAGCAGCTACATTGCTGAAGTTTCCAGCAAGTTTCCGCTTTTATGACGTACAGTCTCTCCCTCAACACGTCTTTACAAAAAGCCTGCATAATGTCCCAACAGTTGAGGGGGTTTCTCTAACAACGTATCTTTCCTTTCTCCTACCTCCAAACCCTATATATCCCTCCTCTCCCACATTATTCCTCCTTGCAAACTACAGTTGCGTTCAAATAAAGACTCGTTCCGTCGTTTCTTCCTGGACTTCCAGAACTCCCTCTGTGTACTCTCAGCATCTAATTCAGGCATCCACCAACTAAAACCAAATTCCTCACCATGTCACGCACCATCAGGGTTCTTCTGTTGAGGAGTGCATAGTTTACAGGATGACCTCCAGCAGCTCACCACGACAACTTCAACAGTGCCTTCAGAACCCTGTGACCTCTACCAGCTGGGAGGACAAGGGCTACTGGCACATGAGAAGATCACCACCTCCAATTTACCCTCCAAGTCACATGCCATCCAGGTTTGGACATGTATCATTCCTTCATTGTTACTGCGTCTAAACCCTGAAGCTCTCTCCCAACCAATTCTCTGGGCCTTCAGAATGCAGCGGTTCCAGAAGACTGCTCATACCACCTTCTCAAGATTTTTTTTCTTTATCTATATGGCCTTAATTTATCTGGTCATTTTGTCTTTTCACAACATGGTTGTTTCACCTCAGATTCTTAAGCAGAGGCAATTTCAATACTTCCCATTCTACGAGGGCAGTTGGTCACTGCTTCCAATCACGACTTCTGCTTGCTATGTTGAAAATTCTCAAATTTGAACTTCTTAAAAAAATATTTTCAACCTTGTTTATTATACCATCAGGTTTGATAAACTATCATCAAAACCGTTTTGAAGCAACAGGAAACTGCATTTTTATCACATTCTTTATGACCTGATGATGTCCCCAAAGATCTTTATTTCTGTAGCCTCACATGAATTAATGATGCCACTGTACAATCTGGCATATTGATCACCTCAGGATTGACTATTAACACACAACTTTAACAAATTAACAAAGGATGCGTTTGTGTAGAAATAAGTTGCAGAACTAACAGCCAGAGTTGTGGACCATTGCTCCAGAGGCATGAGTTTAAATCCTACTGTGACAGCTGGGAAACTTAAATTTAAGTAATTAAATAAATCTGCAATGAAAGCTGATCTAAGTAATAGTAACCGTGAAATACTGGCTTGTTGTAAAAAACCCATTTGATTCACTGTCAGGCAAGGAAACTAGGCATCCTTAACATGTCTGTCCAATATGTGACTCCAGACCCACCAGTGTCGATGACTCTTAACTACATCGTCACTTCAGGAGCAATTAGGGATGGACAATAAATGCTGGCATTTCCAGTAACACTGACATCCATGAATGAATGGAGAAGAGTTGGTGGTAATCCTAACTGAATTGAGACCATTGCTTTGTAGCTCGTCAGTATGAAGTATGGACTAGATTTGTATTATACTTGGGTTTCCCACTTTGACCAAAATTGGATAGTTTTTTTCCTGTCCCTTCCAACCCTGGGAATCAGACTAGAGCATTCTACTATGTGAAGGTCAATTTACTAATTCTGATTTGGATTTCACACACTTATTTAAGAGATTAAGGGTAGAGGTTTGGAGAAATAAAGAAAGAAGGATCCTTAGATCCAAGAAGTCTGTCAGTTGTCCTTCAAGCTGTTCCAGCCACCAATCTTTTTCATTTCTTTGCTGAATGAATTGAAATCCCTGCTGCATATCCCTGCTGAAAGTTGGCAGTAAAGATGACTAAGACGGGAGAATATAAGTTCAGTTACGCTGACCTATTGGCAGTCCATTTTTAAAACATAAGAAATAGAAGCAGGGTTAAGCCATTCATCACCTGGTGCCTGCTCCTCTGTTCAGTAAGATCGTGGCTGATCTTTCAACATTTTCCTCCACTCCCTTAATATCTAAAAATCTATCGACCGCTGCCATAAATATGCTCAATGTCTCAGCCTCCATAGCCCTCTTGGATAGAGAACAAATATTTACTATCCTCTGGCTGAAGCAACTTCTTCTCATCTCTGTCCTGAATAGTTAACAGCTTAATTGGAGACTGTGAGCCTTGACTATGGACACCCCAGCCAAGAAAAACTTCAAACCCCCAACTACCCTGTCAAATCCTGTAAGAATTTGGTGTCATTCTCCCTTACATTTTAGAAGTTAAGAATTCCCCTCCCCCCAAAAATTGAAGTAGATCAAGCATTGGTTGTTCTGAGTCCTTGGATTGTGCTCGTTCTCATTTAACAGATGTGATGTCAGAGCAGTGCAAGTGTGCTAGACACTGGTGCTTCAAGCACGTCCTCAGGATCTTCCAGTCACGTGACATCCCTTTCAATGCAGCTCTTGAGTCATAGTTCGGATATCAGTTGTGGGCATCAGCAGATAGGGATGGTGACTATGGTTTACTCCGCCCTCCCTGACGTTACTGGACTCTTCATCATGCCTTTCTGGTTCAAAGGCCTTCAGTCATGGGAAGGCCTATAACTGTATCAGCGTGACGACTTACACTGTCTCCAATAAACCACTCAGATTTCACACTTAGGTGCCCAGGAAATTCTCCTGCCTCATCATCATCAAGGAACTTGACTGAAGTTACCATTAGTTGTACTGTAGCCTTCGTTTGTGTGGCTTTCTTTGCTAATGTGAGAAGCAATTAATTTGAATTTCCCCACACAGTTGATTCCCAACTTCAGTGTGGGGAAGCAGCCAAATGGTGACTGAAGACCTCTGATGTATGAGAAGGGTGACCCACAATTTGGGGCATTCCTACAAACCACGAGGCAGCATTGTTAAAACTTGGAGCAGGACATTATACTGCCATCTGGAGAGTAACCCAAGGGAATAAAAATAATCATTTGTTTCTTAAAAGAAACTTTATAATTCTGGCTTGACTGCCACGTTTCATTAAATAAATAAAAGCAAATCAAGAATGTTGCTTCTGGCAATGGTATGGAAAAGGCAGTCAAACGAAAGGATCACGTGGCCATAATGTTATGGGCCACCAGCACTAAGTTATTGTCAGCAGCCAAAAGCTATAGTGGAACTCCAGCTATTAATTTACCTGGGTCGATACGACTTGAAGGAAATGCCATGGCAACCAGGAAATTTTTTTTTTGTTCTGTTCTTTATTTCCATGTTCTTGTGACTGCTGTTTAATTGGAGTGACTCATTTTGAAATGCAGCTGTGCTATTTCTACACGAGACAGATTGTACAAATAACGGCACTATGTACACTTGCTACCTTCTGCACAGAGGCTGCATAACCCATTGAAATCACCATGCAAGGCTGAGTTAACAATGTGTATATAAGGAAATATAATGCAACCAGTTGTGAATGGCCTTCATATGAGTGTCAATTGCAGTAGCTGTAAATAGTACAGAAGATGTATAATTTTAGTTTAATGCATTGATAACACAGGAAGTAAAGAGAATGTCTTAGCTTTATACGTAGTAATTGTTGTCCATGGTGGTATATGAATATATTGCTACATATTAATGGTTCTGGGATTTGAACTCTAGGGATTAAGTTATAGTTAGGCTTCATGAGTGTACTGAAGAGTAAGGGTTTGCTTATATTCATTAAGACCATTGTGTAGTTACATTTTTGAATAATAAAAGATGTATAAAACAGTGAATTGGTGATGGGGCTCTTTACTGTAGCAGAGGTTAAGAATATTCAGTGCTGAACAATATTTGAAAGAAGTAGGCACAAGATTATATTTTCTCTTTTTAGAAACCCGCTCATTTTAAATGGTCCTTTAGTGAATCATTGTCAATGGGCCAAAGTCATAAGGCTCCTGCCCTAATGGCAATGCTGGAGTACCATGTTTACAAGTGCTTTAAGAAGGCAGCTTACCACCACCTTCTCAAGGCTCCTGAGGTATGGACACTAAATTCCTGCGATGCCCGCATCCTGTGAACAAAGGAATAAGTAAAAACTTTGCAAAGATTCAAACATTAACGAGCCCCATCTCTGCAGAGCAAATGACTCACCTGGGCTTTGTGTGTCACTTCTATGGTGCTAAGATTAAATGTTAACAGGGATGTCAGCTCTTTTTTAAGCAGTGTAGATAGGGAGCAGATCACCAGCAAAAAGAAATGCAATGATTTAGCTCCATTCAAAAAGAACTGAATGGCAATCATGTGTTAGGGTTAAAAATTAATGGGGTAGAAATTTATCCTGTGTTGCATGCATTAAGCATGGAATATTGTCATGGGTAGTCTACAACCTGACGGTATGAACATTGAATTCTCCGGTTCCTCCTCTGCCCCTTTCCTCTCTCCTCCTGATCCACCTAGCCCCTCTCTTTCCCCTCCTATGCCCTCTCCATCTGCCCACCTCCCACACACTCCTCCCACTGGTTTCCCTCCCCCACTACTCCCCTCTGCCCTCCCCACCTCCCTCCCTTAACTCCATGCTCCACCTCCCCCTCCTGTCACATTTCATCCACTTCAGCTCTTTGTCACTTCCACCTGTCACCTCCCAGTTTCCAGTGCTATTCCCACTCCCCTTCCCCCATCTGCCTATCACCACTCCTCACCTGGATCCACCTATCACCTGCCAGCTCCTGCTCCACCCATTCCTTCCACCTTTTTACGCTGGCTATCTCAGTCCAGATGAAGGGTCTTGACCCGAATCCATTTCCCTCCAATAGTTACTGCCTGACCTGCTGAGTTCCTCCAGCATCTTGTATATTGTAATGGGTCCTTTCCTCATGTCTATTCCCTTGAAGACAATGGAACCAAGTTTCAGAAGCAAAGTTTAATGCACGTACAATGCTATATTATCCATTTAATACGAATAACAGTGGGCAAATGCCTACCAAGTATTTCAGAAGGTAATAATCTGCAATATGATCAGCATATAGTGATTCTAGAAACACACAATTTTAGATATATCCTGACTTGGGAAGCAGAGCCAACCATGAAACCAATTAAAGGCTCTTACTGTGATTCATTGTTGTCAAAATCTTCAAACTCCCACTCAACAGTACCAAGGAGCTCTTTCCCCACCAGGAAGGCAGGTCATACCTTCCTCTTTTGCTGTGGCCATTGAACTCCACAAAAACATTATGTCTATGACTTACACTCTTGACATTTGCCTGGATTTTGGTGAAGAACATTACCTCAGTATTATTGCGGAATAAATCAGATCACTTTTCCGATGTCCATGCATGTGCTTGTAGATGATGATGTCCAAATGGCTGTGCTCATCCTCTCCAAACTCCACTCTAGCACTATCTCTGTGAGACACTTAGCAGAGGAATATGTGCAATGGCATGCATTTCCTACATTTACCCAATAAACAAGCTAGGAAAAGTTAGGGCCTGACAATTCAAGTTTTTAATGCCAAATCTCAGCTGCTCCCAAACAACCTCTCTGGAACTGAAATTAACTTTTGCAAGTTTGGAGTCTTCTTCCTTCAGCTTTTAATTATTTTTAAGAATTTTTCATTAACTTTCTTTCAGTCTCTTTATTTTGCTTTCTGTACATGATTTATATTGAATTAAGTAATCAAGCGTATTCCAGAACAAAAAAAATCTGCAAAATCTGGTTCAGACTCTTTGTGCCTCAGTTGGCATTCTTACACCTGATTGGTTGAGGTGACTGTCACTCAACTTGTTTGTGCAAGTCTTCCACGCCCTCTGGAGGATTACATGCTACATCAAGAGCTCAAGGATATACAGGGTGCTACGCAAAAGCTCACGAAAAGATCTGTATGCTTAATGAACAGCAAGCCCTCTGGCTGCAAAATCCAGCCCATCATATCATAAATTAATTATTCCGTCATAAGGGGAAATTGCCCTTGATAATTTGAAAGCCCGGGCTTAATGTGGTGAATGATCTGTTCTCATTATATCTTTTGAAAACCTTCTAGATCTACTTTTAATTAAAGTGAGTCATCTTGGTGCACACACTGTTTCACACTGCCCTTGATTTTGGATGTTTAAGCACTAAAGCTCCTCAGCTGTTTCCTACTTATAACTTGTCCAGATCAAATTGTTTATCATCAAGCTGCCCAGGAGTGATTGCTTGACACTTATTATCAAGATAATCATATCACTAGAAAAGCCTGTCCCATTTCTGATTAATATGAACAACAGGAACCTGGTTAAGTGTATTTATTTTTTAATGAAAGAGTTGAAAATCTCCAACACCTCTGACACATTCATGTTATGATAGAACAGGAAGAATGAAAAATTGGAAGACCTACATTCATAGATCTGAACTCTCCTCATTTTATAGTTTTATGTTCCTTTGTTCATGTTCTTTCTCTCTCTCTCTCTCTCTCTCTCTCTCTCTCTCTCTCTCTCTCTCTCCCTCCCTCCCTCCCTCCCTCCCTCCCTCCCTCTCTCTCTCTCTCTCTCTCTCTCTAACTTCCTTCATTAACTTATCAACTCTATTGCTAATCCCTATGACAACCCTGGCCTCACCCTATCAGAGATATTTCCTTTACCCTAGCCATCCCTCCCTGACCTTCTCTGCAAATTGATACTAACTTGTTTTTTTTCTTTCCCATACTGATGAAGCATCTTCAGCTTGAAAAGTTAAATTTGCTTCTCAATCCAAATTGGCTGCCTAACCTGTTGGAAGTTTCCAACACTTTCTGTTCTTATAATATGGCTTTAGAACATTTGATAAAGATCTAGATGGGAAATGAGCACAAAGGGAACCATGATTGTTGTAAAGGCACACCCTTTCCTTTAAGAGAGGAAACCTGGTGTCCACCTGACTCCAGAACCAAAGTTATGTGGTTGACCCTTAACCACTCACTCAGAATGAACAAGCTGTACCTCAGTTTAACAGATTGCAATGACAACCTCACCACAAGGACCGCAGTGCTTCAAAAGGGCAGCTCATCTCCACCTTTTTAAGGGCAATTAGGGAAGTACATTAAATACTGCCCTTGCCAGCAATGCCCTCATCCTGTGAAAGAACAGCACAAAGTATATTTTTCACTGAAATGAAAGTCAGGACCTGGAACCAACGACGTAAAAAGGTACTGGAAGCCAGCTCCATAATTAATTATAAAAGGTAGCCAAACATCTACCAGAGAATTAGCTAATTACAGGGTTACCGACAAAAATCAGGGACAAAACATGACTGAAGACAAAATGGACTGCAGATGCTGGAATCTGGAACGAAAAACAGAACACTGGAAGAATTCAATGGGTCAAGCAGCATCTGTGGAGGCAAAAGGTGTAAGTTGATATTTCACAAATGCTCTTGACCCACAAAACATGACTGCTTCTCCTACAGGCCAGCGTGCCCAAGGGGTCAAATCTCCTCCTCCTATGATTCTAAGATTGCCATTATATATTGACTATTTGACATTCTGTGGACATTGGAGCACTCTGTAACCTTGTCCCTCCCATGCCCTCTGATTCACACTATAATTGGGTAAAAACATTAAACACAGTGGAGAACTGCTGTGTGACTGACCCATCCTACAATCGTTTTCGCATAAGTGGATCAGCGTTACCTGACAGGCTACGATAGCTCAGTTTGATTTGGAACTAGATGTGCTGAAACAGAATCAGACTCTACCCAACCTTGAGACGAGCTTTAGAAAACATATCTCCGCCATTATAAATGCATCGCCATTTCCATCTCTTTGACGTCACTCATATTGACATCTGCCTCACATGTCTTGACATCTTCATCGATGCTCTTCTTGTCTCCAGATCTGGCAAACCCAAAGACAACCACCCTCATGTAATGTCAATAAACCTGAAGTCTTCCAAAAGTCTGCTATCCATGTCTGATCTGGCACCGATCTTCTCTGGCTATTTCCCTGGATTTTTGGTAAGGAATAGTAGATCTAACATCACCATTTTCCTTGCTGATCTGCAATGAAACAAAGCCTTGATTGTATAATTCTCTTAACTGTTTTCAAATCTCCCCATGGTCTCACCTTCCCTTTCTCTATAACCTCCTCCAGCATTGTAACCCTCCCAAGATATTTGTGTCCCTTCATTTTCACCCGCAAAATCATCCCAAATGTAATTTCCCCACCATGGCCACCATTCCTTCAGCTGCCAAAGCCCCAAGCTCTGGAATTCCCTCTCTACCCCTTCACCTCTCTTCCTCGTTTTAGGAAAAGTTCTCAAAGTTTACCACTTGACCATGCTTTGGGTCATCCACCCCAAGTGTTTTGCTGACAGTTTTCATTGATAATGCTTTATTATGTTAAAGGCACTGGATTAATTCATGCTAATGTAAAGTTAGGGATGATGCACATTACATGAACTTGCCCATTCTTTACACTGGATTAGTGATGCACAAATCTTGAGTATCCACTAGCTACAGTGCCTTTAAGAATGAATGAGCAAGTTTGACTTGTATAGTCTGTTCATATTTAGCAAGGTTAAAAATGAGGGAATCATATTATTTGTAATAAAATGTTTCCATTCCTGGATGGAACAGTGCATTCTCTTTCCTAAATTAACTTGCTGACTAGACAAGTGACATGGACAACAAAGCTTATTTCTAACTTTGATCCACGGACTCCAGTGTAATGGAACTTGTTGACCCCCGACCCTCCCCTTCACACAATGCACTCAAAAATTGCCTTTAAATTAAAAATTACTCTCAAGGGAATCCCACATCAGATTCAAAACCTTGATGCCAACCCAAGGCAGGTAGGAGCTGACAGAACTTTTAAGAAGGGCCTTGATGTTAGGCCAGGCCTCATTGGGCGGGCTATCTGATACCATGTAAACCTGTACAATTTATCACAGGACAAGGTTTTTGGTGCCCACTGGGCTGGTCTGGCTGCAGAGAGTGTGTGGACTCGTACCAGGGCTGAATATGAAAGCTGTCAAAGGACGATGAGCTTCCTGGGAGTCAGTCACCACCTGGAGAATCAGCCATGATGCAAAGCAACTCAACTAATCTCATACCTGATTGGTTGAGACCCAGGTCAACAATGCTGGCCCAACATTGGCCACAGTGATAGAGAGTTGTTGTACATCAAAGTCAAAGTCAAGTTTATTGTCATATGCACAAGTACATGTATGCACAGGTGCAATGAAAAACTTACTTGCAGCAGCATCACAGGCACATAGCATCTGATACACAACATTCACAAGAAACACATAAACTGAACATAAATTATACACACACACAATTAGAACAAAAAAAGTCCATTTTAGTGCAAAGTGATCAAAGTGGTCATAGTGTTGCTAAACTGAGGTAGTGATTAAGAACCAACTGGTTGAAGGGAAGTAGCTGTTCTTGAACCTGGTGGTGTGAGACTTCAGGCTTCTGTACCTCCTGCCCAATGGTAGCTGCAAGAAGATGGTGTGGCCTGGATGGTAGAGATATTTTGATTATGGATGTCGTTCTGAGGCAGTGCCTCACATTGATACTACCAATGGTGGGAAGGGATATGCCTGTGATATATTGGGCTGAGTTCACTACCCTCTGCAGCTTCTTACATTCCTGCGTATTCGAATTGCTGTACTAGACCATGATGCAACCATACTTTCAACAGTACATCTGTAGAAGTTTGTTAGCGTGTTCAGTGGCAAGCCAAACCTTCTTACCCTCCTAAGAAAGTAAAGATGCTGGCAGTCCTTCCTTGTGATTGCATCTATGTGCTGGGCCCAGGACAGATTATCCAATACTTTAATGCCCAGGAATTTAAAGCTGCTGATGCTCTCCACCGCCGATCCCCCAATGTAGACTGGTGCAATGTTTACCCTCCTTCCCCTTCCTGAAGTCAATAATCAGTTCTTTCATTTTACTGATGTTGAGCGATGCTGAGCTCATAGCTTCCTCCATTATGACTTTCTTCAAAGGTAACAAGCAGCCTTGGGACTGACCTGTCTTAACTTGAAGGGAAAGGGAGTGATAGGGATGGTGAAGGGTTGGGGAGGGAATTCTGGAGCACAAGGATCGGGAGAATGAAGACATGGCCACCAATAGTGGGGAGGAGTAGTGGTTGGTCATCGAACATCTATAAGGGAAATATTGATGTGAATCTTGTACATGGAATGAACTTTCTTGCACTGTGAATGGTGACATAGGATATACTAAATTATGTCCCTGCAAATTTTATGAAAAAAGTAATGAAAATCAAGTAAGTGAAGTTCTGATGTTCTGAAGTAAATCTTATGAACGGACTTCAACCTGAAACGTTAACTCTGTTTCTCTTCCCACAGATGTGGCCTGACCTGCTGAGTAATTCCAGCATTTTAATTTTTTTTATTTATGAATAAAGTACATTTTTGGGAAGATATGGCAGGGAGAAGGAGATACAAACTATGCGTTAGAGTGAGTGGAAAATTTTGTACTGTCATTATCATGGCCTGAAGAAGGTTTCATACATCGAGAGGGGTGAAGCCATCAATGGGTTAAAGGCAAGGATAAACATTTTAATTTGCAGCTGTCATCCAGATTTCTGCTGTCAGTGCCCCAACTTGCCCCATTCACCCGTCACATCTCTCTTCATAGACCTACTTTGGCTGACATTCCCAACACCCCTCAATTTTAAAATTCTCATCCTACTGTTCAAACGCCTTCATGCCACTCCTGCGAGAGACCTCTTGATGACTCTGTATTCTTCCAATCCTCCAGACCAATTTTTGTCACTGCATCATCTATGCCATCAGATGCAAAGCCCCTAAGTTCTGGATCCTGTGAAGTCAAAGGTTCCGTGGCCAACATGCACTGGAACTGGAGAGAGTGGATGTATGAGGTGACAGACAGACAGATGATCAAGCAGCCTGCTTTATTCAAGATAACTTGGTCTTTGAAACAGCTCAACCTTCCCAAGCATATACTTCAGATCACTGTGAATCTTTCCATACCTTTTTAACCCCTCCATCACTGGGAGGAGATTTTGATGTAATTTTTCTTGAATCCTGATTTGACATCCCATACCACAGAATAAGCTTCCCCAGGATTGCCTCAAAGTGTCAACTTTGATTACCAACAAGATATGTGGTGGGATTTGAGGGTATGACCTTCTGACCATTGGACTCAGCGTCCCAATTTAAGTAAATCATGTGTCACTTCTTCTCATTATTTGAACTGCAGGTTTTAAAAGCATGGACTACTTATTGCTCGCTATTTAAATAGCACTTCCTTGCACCTCTTTCTACACTCCATGCTTGGAAGTTTAAAGTATATAGTGCAATCAGGCTATAAACTTTATTATTGCCACAATATAGTTAAAGCACCCCTGTAGCCATTTATCTCCGCACAGAACAAAAACTATAAACTTGCATCTAATTTGGTCATCACGAGTTTTGGTGACTATGTAATGCTGTCCTTCAACATGGCTGAATATGGCAATTTTTATCATGGTAGTAACTAAATGTGACAACTTGATTTGATTGATGGATATATTTGGGTCTGAATAAAAAACTGGCACTGTTATCAATCAACATCTCCAAAGGAAGGCAGTTTGAACCACTTCCAACAAAGTGTCAGGTTGGAATTTGCTCTGCACTGCAATAGAAGTAGCCCAAGTGAATGCAGTTTCCCAACTCAGCACAAAATTCTCTCAGTGTTCATTATGATACAGATGTATTTCATGGTAAATGATTCAAATCGAGAAAGCAACATGCCTTCAACACTCCAGTTCCCTTCTCTCCAGGTCCTGCCGCTGTGCAGATACAACACTGCCCAGTCGACAGTCCACTGAGATGTTGGTGTGATACAGAAGCTGTAAAGAGTTTGGCAGAGTGTAAGTGAACTACACAGGTAACGTGGCACATTTTACCTTCTGATCAGTGGTGTGAGCCTTTAACAATGGAAATCCTGGTCAGCCGTCCTTAAGGGTGGGGAAGAGGAGTTGGGAATATCATGAGTCTTGTTTGATTTACATGTCTGACCAGATAAATCATGACAGTTTTTTGAACTGGAACAGTCCTCCCTCCTCTTGAAAGATGCATCTTTGTGATTGCATATTCTTTGCTTAATACCAACAAACTATTCTTGATCTTCCTCCTGGAATATGACTCCACTCCAAAAATAAAACTAAAAGCCAATCTGATACCAGCATATTCAACACTGTTCATAACTTACTACAATACAGAAGGAGGACATTCTGCCCATCAAGTCCCAGCAGAACAATCCCATCAGTCCCATTCACCCTATTTACTCTGTACCCTTGCAGCTTATACTCACACACACCAATAAGGTTCCCTTTCATTCTTTTGCCATTTACTCATTCTGCAGGGCATTGGGAGGAAACACACGCAGTCACCAAGACAATCTGCAAACTCCACCCAAACAGCACCCGAGGTCAGGATCGAACCTGGGTCCTTGGAGCTGTGAAGCAGTGACATTAATAGCTGTGCCACTGTGCCACCCATTTGATCATAAAGCAGCAAATGCATGAAGCAGGTTTGAAGTCAAAGTCGAGTTTATTGTCATCTGCATAAGTACATGTATGCACAGGTGCAATGAAAAACTTACTTGCAGCAGCATCACAGACACATAGCATCAGATAAGCAGCATTCCCAAGAAAAGCATAAATTATACACAATTTTTACAAGAAAGGACACAATTAGAACAAAAAAAAATCCATTTTAGTGCAAAGTGCGTATAGTGTTGCTATACTGAGGTAGCGATTGGGGTTGTGCCGGTTGGTTCAAGACCGAATGGTTGAAGGGAAGTAGATGTTCTTGAACCTGGTGCTGTGGAACTTCAGGCTTCTGAATCTCTTGCCTGATGGTAGCTGTGAGAAGATGGCATGGCCTGAATGGTGGGGATTGTTGATGATGAATGTCGCCTTCTTGAGGCAGCATGTAGATACTACCGATGGTGGGGAGGGATGTGCCCGTGATGTATTGGGCTGAGTCCACTACTCTCTGCAGCTGCTTCTTATATTCCTACGCATTCACTTGAGGCAATGCAATTGTGGTTAAGGCATCAAGCATAAGAGTGGTCGAGGGTTTCTCAGAATAAATGTATGAGATTTTAGGCAGGGTTCGAAATTCTCCTTTGCAGAGTGTTGTGGGTTATGAAATACATCACCAGAGTTAATAATTTAAGAACAAATTAGACAGCAGGTTTTTAAGAAAGAGAGTTAAAGGAACATGTGTTCTTTTTGGATTGAGATCATCATGTGGGAGACAGGTATTAACGTCTTTCTTTGGTCCAATCAGTTTGTTCTATTCTTGTAACTTTTCTATACCTCCAAACAACTCTACATACATAAATTCTTTATAACTTCCTTATGCAAGTAACACAGTGGTCAATCATTCCTGTTCTTTTGCTTCATGGAATATTTCTAAACTTGATTTGTAATTTAGCTTATGCTTAAGTTGTAACTGGTACCACTGAAACAAAATAAAACAGGAAAGGCTGGGAATACTCTGGAGGTCAGGCAGCATTTGTGCAGGGAGAAATAGAATGAATGTTTTATGTTGATGATCTTTGAACAGAATTGGGAAATTAGAGATAAAATGATTTTAGGGTGGTAAGAGAAGGGGGAGGAGAAGAGGAACACAGGAGAAGGATTTGGGATTAGTGGATATCTCTGATTGTCTCTTGTGATTGTTAACTCACAATCATTACGAGTTAGTAAATCAGGACGTACTGAAAATACTCAGGTGGTCAGGCAACATCTGTGGAGAAAGAAGTAGAATTAATGTCATTATCCTCAAACATTAGCTTTGTTTCCCTTTCTACAGATGCTACCTCAGTATTTCTGGCATTCCTGGTTTTTACTTCAGAATTCCAGCAATTTTTATTTGCTTTTTCAGTTAAAATTATTAGAGTTGACTATGCTATTTCAAGAATGAGAGTCAAATTATATAGTTTTCAATTGCAAAAATATGTGGTTGATTTTTGGAAGGTGGTGTCAACGTAAAGAAAAAATTATTGGAGAATATCATGAAACTCCTTTGCATACAGTCTGTTCCTTATATATATGAATTTATTGCCCCTCCTTGCAGTAAGTACATCTATGGAAGGATTCCCTTTCACTTATATAGCTCCTCTTGTGCCCCTCTCAGGGTGTCTAAATGTGCTTTTTGAAGCGCCATCACTAATTTGTTGTAGGAAATGTTGCAGCTAATTTGTACAGAGTAAACTCCTACAGGCAGTAATGTGTAATACGTAGTAAATGTGTTTCAGTAATGCTGATTGGGAGATAAATATTCATCAGGACAATAAAGGTGCTGGAACCTGCAGCAAAAGATAAACTGCTGGAGAAACTCAATGGGTCAAGCAGCATCCATGGAGGCAAAGGGATGGTGAATGTTTCAAGTCGAGACCCTACATCAGAACCCATTAAGTTCTTCCAGCCGTGTATTTTTTGCTCAATGAAGACAACTCACCTGCTCTTCTTTGAAATAGTGCTGTGGGATCCACCTAAAAGGGCAGATAGTTTAACAGCTCATCTGAAAGAAGCCAAATTCCCTCAATACCACTATAATGACAGCCTATTTTGCCCCCTTAAATCTCTGAAGAAGGAATTGAGTTTACAACTATCTGACTCAGAAGCATGTGTTCTATGAACTGACCCAACGCTGCACCTGAGAGTATCATACTCCATCACCATATGATGTGAATATGGAAAACCCAAAGGTACTGATTGGCTGACTACACTCTCAGGTGGGATCCTTCATAGAGTTCAGTGAAGGAGAGGGAAGATGGGTTAAATGCCCTGAACCTCCATATTGCACTCAGGATAAAAACCTGTGCAGGTCAGAAGAAAAACTAAGCAGTCTTCTCTTAATTTCTCAGAATGGGAACAGCTGTGAGAGAGGTTAGAGATCTTAATATAAAAATACTCTTACAAAGGTTATAAGTTTAAGAATACTTTTAAATCTTTCCAAAATGTTTCTTAAATCTCTCAGAGACAAAAGAGATTCTGCAGATGCTGGAGTCTGGAGCAACGCACACACAATGCTGGAAGAACTCAGCAGGTCAGGCAGCATCTATGGAGAGAAATGAACCTTTTCTACCTCTTTGCCTCTTCTACCTATCACCTCTCAGCTTCTTTCTTCTCCCCCTCTACCCCACCCCCACTCTCCTACCTTTCCCCTCCCACCTGGACTCGCCTATCACCTGGACTCACCTGTCGCCTGGACTCACTTATCCCCTGCCTGCGTGTGCTCCTCTCCCTCCCCTGACCTTCTTACTCTGGCTTCCACCCTCTTCCTTTCCAGTCCTGATGAAGGGTCTCAGCCCGAAACGTCGACTGTTTGTTTCCCTCCACAGATGCTGCCTGACCTGCTGAGTTCCTCCAGTATTTTGTGTGTGTTGTTCTGAAATCTCTCAATGGCTTTCTAATTAATGTTTTTTTAAAAATGTTTGAAGTCTTTTATAAGTAATATGAAGTGTTATAGTATTTGTAAGTTTTTTATAACTGAACTTCTTCAGTTTTGTTCTTTATATTTTTAGAAGTTCACAGCAGTGGATCAATTGGAAATCAAAGGTATTTCTCCTAGTGTTTCCTTGCTTTGATCTCAGGGGGTGATTATCATGGATGAATCACTCAGCACTTAGCACTATTATTGTGACCTGGGAAAACTGCTCATGTCTTACTTTCTGTCCAAATTATTTTTATATTTATTATGGTAGATATAATTAGACAATTTAATGCCATGAAGGACAATTATATCCCATTATGTTCCAGGGCTTATGATTGCTGTGAAGTGATAGAGCTTGCATCTGATCGCGAGTGAAGTTGTCCACAAAGATCTAACCGTATCCATGACATGGTCTTTTCCTTGCCCAGTTCTGCATCTTCTTGTCACTTGTGTTGATCTCTGGTATTCAACTACAGTGATGTCATCAAGCAGGCTGAGCTGCCAATCACATTGAAGAATTGGCTTAGACAGCAAACTAAAATGCAAGTAGCTCTCACTTTTAATTCTTAAACATTTGTTCAGGACCAAAATTTGGGATTATGGTACAATGGGAAATGACTCTAACTTTTCCTAAATTTCAAAACAAGGAAATTTTGAAACTATTCTAAGGACATTAGATTCCATATATAAAATTTCTTTCTTAAAACCAGAGAAGCTGTTAAGGAGCAATGGTTTCATACACTGTTAGGAGCCTAGTTGCAACGTATTCAACAAGGCATAAGATGAAGCAGCAATAGCACATTGTATTCTGCCAACAATATTCCCTTAGCTTCAAAAGCCATTGTATTGTGCAGCAGTGATGAGATGAATTTCTGGGCAAATGTTTTTCAAGAGTTTTTAAAGCACATTTATTAATAAAAAAACTGAAGTTCTTGCAAGTTCAGGGAATTCAAAAAAGATTTCCACCTGCATATGCCCTGTGTACTCAATGGAAAAGCAGAGTATCAATTGTAGCAGATTCTGGGCAATGTGAAGAATTTGCTACCAGTGTCATAGTGTTTGTGTTCCCTGACAGTTTTGCCTTCATTACAGCTGCAAAATTGGGGAAAAACTATCCTGCTCAGGGGCAACATTAGCATATGGATCCAGGAAGAAGAAGCAAGAACAATTCAGCATAATCCTTAATTCATATAAATTTTGGACATGGATGAATCAGCTTGAGTCACTATAAACTGTGGTTAGGGTTAATTAATTATGTCCTTACTCAGCACCAAACTCAAGAGCTGGACAATAGGTGTAAAGAAACCAGTAAGCCATTTCTGAACAGTGAGTTGGACATGTCATCATAAATGGTTTAATACAATTTAGTAACATTCATTTAGTGAAGTAAAGTGGGCATGCCAAGAGGGCAAATGTCTAGGCTGACTCTTCACTGCAGTACTGAGGGAGTGCTACATTGTCAGTCAGGTGAGATATGAAACCAAGGCCTGTCTGCTCCCTCTGATTTATATAAAAGATCCCATGCCTCGATTTTGAGGAAGAGTAGTGGCAAAGTTGCTGGTGTCTTGGGCAGTGTTCAATATTACTGAAACAGGTTTCACTTTGTTGTTTGTGGGAGTTTGCTGTGCATACATTGATTGGAATGTTTCTACATTTCAATTGTGACTATAATTCAAAATGTTTTTATTGGCTGTTGTGAATGCTGCATATATGAAGCTGTGTGCCCTTGATGCTGCTGCAAGTAAGTTTTTCATTGCACCTGTGCATAAATGCACTTGTGCATATGACAATAAACTCAACTTTGACTTTGACTCTAAGTGTTTTAGGATGTCCAGAGGTCAGGAAAGCTTCTTTATACATGCAAGACATTTTTTTCTCTTTTCAAATCTACCGTAATGCTGTCTCTCGCACTTTGTTTATCTACCTGCACTGCATTTTCTCTGTAACTGCAATACTATATTCTGCATTCTGTTTTCCTTTTTATTACCTCTATGTACTTATATATGGAATGATCTGTCTGGATGGCAAACAAACAAAAGCTTTTCACAGTATCTCAGAATATGTGACAATATAAACCAATTCCAGTTATTAACATCATGTCCATTTTCATCTCTCTGAATCAAATATGACCATTTCCTCAATGGTGTTGAGGATGATCAAACTACCTCCCCCACCATTCTTTAATTCTCTATTAACTAATTAGTAACTCTACTAACTAGTTGACATCAGACACAGATCAATTATACATAGCTATAACATTAGTCATTTGTTGGTACCACTTTAAGAATTGCATCATGTCATCAACACCTCCCTGTGTTGCAACCTTGTTTAGTGTGGAATGTTGCTGGGTCTGTCTGCCTCTGTGAAAGAAAGCCACATTTAGAATGCTCCAAGGCACGATAAACATGTCTTTTATTTAACAAGGAAAATTTTTGCTGGTTTGTTTTTCAGTATCTTAAAGAGAAAAGAAGAAAGGTAGTGAGACTGTGGCAAACCCTCTGAAATCTATTCCTTATTGAGAGAAACTGCCTGATACCGTGGCGAGATTGGAAATTCACTGCAAATTTCACCCAATCCTTGTATCACAATCAGAGAGAAGAGTAATTGTTAAGGGTAGAAAATAAATTCTGTTGAAGAAACTCTCATGGAAACAAGGTGCAATGCCATTTAACTCCGCATCTACTGCAGTAGTTCCACACAGCAATTCTTTAGCTTAGCTATCAGTAGTTATAACATCATTGGTACCAGTGACTGCAGACTCCAGAAAGAGTTAGAGAGGAATTACTCAGTACTTGCAGATGAAGTTTCTTTTTCCTTTTGCCTCTGTTTGGAAACTGTGCAATCAGAATTGGGGAAGGGGTGGGGCAGGTTGAGAGAAGAAGATTACATGGTATGAACAGCAGACATCGCCTGGTTCAAATAATTGTTTTTCTAATTCATATATTTGGACTAGAAGTTCCTTCTAACTGAGAGAGGGTAAGATAGGAGTGTGAGTCATTAGGGATTGAATATTAACAGAGGTTTAGGTGAAGTTTGGGTATCGACTGCCTTGGCACCTCAGGAACACAATTATTCATCGACCAAATGGTGGTAATTTTGTTCTGATTAATAATTTTCTATTTCACATTGTATCCTTCTGGAGATGGGGATTGGCATGTCAAGTGACAGCTTGACTGACAAAGGCTAATGCACTGAACGTCACATGGTGGAAAACACTAATGTTAAAAGGATTTGTTTGTTGAACATAACGCAGAAAGATATCATAATTATCATACATTGTGTAGCATAACTATCAACGGTGAAAGTAAATGATTAACGATAAAACAGTTAGCAAGAATTGATGAGAATATTTACCTTATTAAATTACACACAGGTTAAATATATATAACAAAAGACTGTATTGAACGGATTTATCATTGGAAATATTCTCCAATTTTCTTGTTCCACTTTTGTTAAAAACATAGCCATCAACCACGGAATTTTTTACTGTGCTGCAATTTGCAATACCTGTGCAGCTTGGGGAAATTACTCATTACCTCTGATACAATGGGTAACATAAGAATGTAAAAAAAAGGAGTAGGAACAGGCTGCTTGACCCCTCAAGCCTGTCCCCTCATTATTCAATATGATCATAACTGACCTGCCTCAAGCCTCATCTCCTACTTTGTGCCAATTCCACATAACCCTCAATTCCCCAATCTTCCAAAAAAACTTATCTATTTCCTTGTCAAATACTCCAACAATCTGGCCTCCACAACCCTCTAGGGTCAAGAATTCCAGATATTCACCACACTCTGGCCCATGTATTAAAAAGTTATGGCTTCCAAGAGATAAGTATTTGTCCATTGTTTAACATTCATAAAGCATTCATCCCGTTAATTGATATTTATGGAGCCATCTGAGCACAAATTTGGCTGCTGTATTTTCTATATTACAACAGTGACTGCACTTCTAAATTATTTAATTGGTTCTAAAATATTTTAGAACATTCTAATAGGAACATAAAAGGTGTTATACAATTGTAGGTTTCTCCTGTTGGTGTGTATGTGGAACGAACTGCCAGAGGAAATGGTAGACTTGGGTACAATTACAACATTTAAAAGATGTTTGGACAAGTACATGGATAGGAAAGGTTTAGAGGGATATGGGCCAAATGCAGGCGACTGGGATTGGCTCAAGTAGGCAATTTGGTTGGCATGGATTTGGGCCAAAGGGCCTGTTTCCGTGCTGTATGACCCTATGGCTATCTATGACTGGCTGATACTATTTTAATTCCGATAGTAGTATAATGTTAGCCAAGTGTGTTTGTAAAGCAATAATATTTTTGTTGCACATTTAACATTTGAATTTGGGAATGTGGCATATTACAGAAGGGCTATAATCACCCATGGCTGATCAAACATTTCTGGTAAGCATTCACTGCATCTAAAGTTTTAGAAGCAAAGCAGTCAAATATAATGATGGTGGATTCCTGGATGTGAGTATCGGGAGGTAGAGTCATGTATAGATATGGTCAGTTCCTGATTTTATTTGAAGCCTTTGGATTTCTGTCTTGCCTTAGAGTGAAGAGTCAAAAATCTATTACACTTTAGAAAGAAAAAGAACTTCCTTTGATTGATTTTACTTTTGTGGTTCAATCACATCTCTCAAATCTATAATTCAGTAGTAGAGGAATAAAAAGTAAAGCATAAGAAAGCACACTTACTGTAAAAGCTGCAAATGAATCACAGTTTAATAAAATGAAACTATCCAAACTATATTATGATAGACAGAACATTATTTTGCATAAGTAGTGCACATTTTGTTCCAAAAGAACAAAAATATATTAGAAAAAAAAAGTGATATTTTTCAAATCATTTGGCACATCACATAAAACAAACTTTCCTTGAGAAAAAATGTTCTGCCATTCACAGACATGCCTATTGTTGCATATTATGAAGCACTGTATTTCCTCAAATTATGTTTGATTTTAATGAAATCCAATAACAAGTTGTTAAAGGACAATTATGAAAAAAGGACAATTCACAGAATGGAGGTCATGAGAAATATATTTAGCTGAAATAGTAAAAACCAGCTCAGAACACCAAGAAAATAACAGCAGGAGTCGGCCACTCAGCCCCTCAAACCTGTCCCGCCATTCAATAATATCATGGCAGATCTGCCCCAAGCCTCTTCTGTGCTAGCTCCCCATAGCCCTCAGTTCCCTGATCTTTCAGAAAATGACCCACCTCCTTTTTAAATGCCTGCAGTGATCTAGCTTCCACGACCCTCCAGAGTAGAGATTTCCAGAGATTCACCATCCTCTGTGAGAAGAAATTTCTGCGCACCTCAGTTTTAAATGACCACTCCTTATCTTGGTTATGTCCCTTCATTCGAGACTCTCCCACTCATGGAAACATCTTGACATCTGCCCTGTCATATCCACTTCGGATCAGAAATGTTTCAGTAAGATCACTCCTCATTTTTCTAAACTCCAAGGAATATAGATCCAACTTCTTTAGCTGTTTGTGATAGGATAAACCTTTCTTCCCATGATTTAGGTTAGGAATTAAGACTGAGATTCATCTCATCCCAGGAATTAAGAATGAGATTCCTTGGTTAAATATTCATCTGCCAAGTCAAAGCTCTGGCATTCCCACCCCCACCAAACCCCTCTACCTCTCTTTCCTCCAACAAGACACTTCACTTCCGACCATCCCTTTGGTAATCTGCCCCAATATCACCTTATGGTTTGGTGGCAAATATACTTGATGACTCACATGTGAAGCTCTCTGGGGCACACTAACAGCACAGAATAAAGATATTTTTTGACAAATTATTCAATTTAAAGAAGGTAGCTTAAGTATAATGTAAAACACCAAAGGCAAAGGTACCAAAAATGAATATGATGAGCTTTAGTAAGAGAAATGAAATACAACTGGTATGCCAAATAGCAAATACAATTTCTTCTTAATAGGAAAGAAAATGCCTGTAAATAGAGGTACACATAAGAAAGGAACCTTTCACATTCCTTTCATCAGGTCCCAGAGTTTATTACAGCCAATGAAGTACTGTTTAGCGTAAATACTATTATAATGCAGGAAACCGGCTACCCAATCTGTGCACGTCTGGTAATTGGTAATTGGTTTATTATTGTCACATGTACCAAGATACAGTGAGAAGCCTTGTTTGCGTGCCATCCAGACAGATCGTTCCATACATAAGTACATTGAGGCAGTATGAAAGGAAAAACAATAACAGAATGCAGAATCTATTGAGGGAGTGAGAACTTTAATGATAAATCTTTCTCTTCACCATGGATCTTTTATGCCCACCTGAGACAGAGAGGGCAGGGCCTAGTTTTAATGTTGCATCTGGGAAACAACATTTCCAAAATCCTCAGTCAAGATTTTTGCCTTCTGTTCCCTGGAATGGAACCCACAACCTTCAGGATCAGGGAAGGTTGCTGCCAACTGAATGCTCCGTTGACAGTGGTCGTGCTGTTCATCGCTCCACAATTCAGTGAGGTTGTTAAATCATGTGCAAGACAAGCTTGCCGCATTTGGTATTGAAAAGGCTGAGAATGTACATTATCTCCATCTTTAACTCTCACAAGGACAGAAGGACAACTGTAGAGTAATCCCAGGGGGTTATTACAATTGTGGGAAAACCCAGAGCAGAGGTAGCCATCAATATAAAGGAAGGCGTGATGTCAGGTCCTGATACGTTTCTTTCTTTTCAATCGTTTTATTAGTTTTCAAATTAATACAGATTGATATATAGCATCAATATTTATACATGTAATACAAAGAGATCAGGATAACAATCATAGCATATATAATCATAAAGAACAATAAAATATAAAAAAAATCTGTAGATCCAATGATCTCTTAGTAAATGAATATAATATAAAAGAAAGGAAAGAAAAAGATTTATTATATAAATT
Source organism: Pristis pectinata (assembly GCF_009764475.1). NCBI lineage: Eukaryota > Metazoa > Chordata > Chondrichthyes > Rhinopristiformes > Pristidae > Pristis > Pristis pectinata. The sequence goes on along the minus strand of NC_067412.1, from coordinate 11,639,546 downwards.
TTTTAAAAACCCTAAATCAATAAAAAAAATTATAAACATAAATTAAACAAAAAAAAACTTCAAAAGAAAAACAAACAACAACAAAAAGGGGAAAAAAAACTGGGCTAAAATTTCTCAGTAGAAACAGAGCAATATTATGTCGTCAAGTCCGTTCCTCCAAGTTGGAAAGTTATTGAAAGGGGATCTACATCATGTGAAAATATTGAATAAATGGACTCCAAATATCTTCAAATTTAAGTGAAGGATCAACAGTACCACTCCTAATTTTTTCCAAGTTTAAACATGATATAGTTTGAGAAAACCATTGAAAAGTAGTAGGGGGTATTGGATCCTTCCACTTAAGCAAAATGAATCGTTTGGCCATTAATGTAACAAAAGCAATCATACGGTTAGCGGAAGGAGATAAATGGCCAGACTCTATCCTTGGTAATCCAAAAATTGCAGTGATAGGATGAAGTTGTAAATCAATCTTCAATACGTTTGAAATAATGTTAAAAATGTCTTTCCAATATTTTTCCAGAAGAGGACAGGACCAAAACATATGTGTCAAAGAAGCCACATTCGACTTACATCTATCACATATAGGATTTATGTGGTTATAGAAACGAGCTAACTTATCTTTGGACATGTGGGTCCTGTGGACTACCTTAAACCGTATCAACGGGTGTCTGGCACACATTGAAGATGTATTGACTAAATGAAGAATTTTCTTCCAAGTCTCTAAAGGTATAGATGTCTGGAGTTCACTTTCCCATCCATTCTTAATTTTGTCTAATGATTCTAGACGTATTTTCATAATTAAATCATAAATTATCGCTATCAAGCCCTTCTGATAAGGATTAAGACCTAAAATTTTTTCCGTAGTTTCAATTTTGTAAGGTGTCGGAAAAGAAGGTATAGTAGTTTTTAAAAAATTTCTAATCTGCAAATATCGAAAAAAGTGTGATCTAGGCAAATTATATTTATTAGACAATTGTTCAAAAGATGAAAAACAGTCATCAATAAATAGATCCCGAAAACATTCTATTCCCTTCCTTTTCCATATGGAAAAAGCTGAGTCAACTCTGGATGGATGAAAGAAAAAATTAGATTGAATGGGACTTGACGAATTAAATTTATTCAATCAAAAAAATTTATGAAATTGAAACCATATTCGTATTGTATGTTTAACAATTGGGTTAGTCGTATGTTTACTTAACTTGGTAAGTACAAAAGGGAGAGAAGCACCTAAAATAGAAACTAATGAAAAGTCAGGAACTGATTGGTGCTCAAGGCATACCCATTTGGGGCATTGAATTACATCAGAATCTTGTATCCAAAAAATTAAATATCTAATATTAATTGCCCAATAGTATAATCTAAAGTTAGGCAAGGCCAAACCACCATCCTTTTTTAATTTTTGTAAATATTTCTTACTTAACCTTGGGTTTTTATTCTGCCAAATATATGAAAGAATTTTAGAATCAATTGTGTCAAAAAAAGATTTCCGGACAAAAATTGGAATCGCTTGAAATAAATATAAAAATTTTGGTAAAATATTCATCTTAATCACATTAATTTGGCCTACCAATGATAACGACAGTGGAGACCACTTAGTAAATAATTGTTTAACATGGTCAATCAAAGGCAATAGATTAGCTTTAAATAAGTCCTTATGTTTCTTGGTAATTTTAACACCTAAGTACATAAAATAGTCAGTTACCAATCTAAAAGGTAATTGGCTATAAATTGGGGTTTGCATATTCAATGGAAAAAGTTCGCTCTTATTAAGATTTAATCTATAGCCAGAAAATACACTAAACTGATCTAGTAGTGATAGTACTGCGGGGATAGATTCATCCGGATTAGAAATATAAAGTAACAGGTCATCGGCGTAGAGAGATATCTTATAAATCATCTGTCCGCGAGTAATGCCACATACATTTGAAGAGTCCTGAAGTGCAATAGCCAAGGGTTCTAAAGCAATATCAAATAATAAAGGGCTTAACGGGCACCGATACATTTCACAGTGGATACTCAATACGCTAGGACAGAGATATCAGGAGCACTGGTTTACATACATAAAAATGCAGTAGAAAATGAATTAGTGTCAGAAGCATAGACAGGAAATTTGTGTCCTTTCTACTAAAAGAAAGATTGGCAGAGAAGTCACGCAGGGAATTGTAGACCAGTTAGCTTATTAATGGTAGGAAAGATATTGAAAATGTTTTCAAAGCTCAGGCAAAGTATTCTCCAGAGATTTTGGAGCAATGATGAAAATGTAGTCAGAACAGGTTTCAAAATGACCCTTCTTCTTGGGCAGCCCCTTGGAGGAGAAGCCGACTGACTTCCAGAGCACATCTGATGAGGTGACAAGGCCATTGTGGGATCTGAGGTTGTTTTGGAGGTGCTGTGTTCCTTCCACCATTTTCACTGAGCTTCCACATGCTCCCCAAGGTTTTCCATGCCATCCTGAATGCTCTACATTGAATTGCCATGGACCAGGATGTTACACTTTTTTAAAGGAGGCTTTGAGAACTCTGTAGTAATCTCTTGCCATGATGGAACTCAGAGTAAAGTGTCTGTTTGGGGAATCTGGTGTCGGGCATGCAAGTGGTTTGACCTGTCCCTTGGAACCAACTGAATACACTTAGACCCTCAATGCTGGGGATGTTGGCTTGGGAGAAAAGGCTGGCATTCATTTGCTTACCCTACCTGTGGATTCAAAGGGTTCTGTGGAGACTGATTTGATGGTATATATCTCCAGTGCTCTGCAGTGCCTGCTGTAGGTAATCCATGGTTCAAAAGTGTACAGGAGGATAGGACTGCCCAGTAGAGCACTCTGTTCTTTAGCAGGCCAGAAACTATGCTGGTGCATTGGTCAGTAGTGACTTTAATTTTCAATGCCAACCTTCGCTGAGATGTGGTTCCCATAGATTAGGAAGGGATCCATATTTTCCAGGACCTTGTTGTTGACCTTTATTGTCAGAGGACATTGCTGTGCAATGGGGCAGGTTGGTACAGGACCTTTATTTTAATGTAAGGCTCATTCTCTCATATGTTTCAGGGGAAAAGACGGTGATGGCATAGAGCTTGGCCTCCAAACGCGTGCATACAGAAGCTCCATCTGCACACTGTCGCTCGATGACCGAAGTTGGAATGATATTGGTTCCCGAGTGGAGGGGGTGTAGGTAGTTCCCCATTTGTCATGAAGGTTAATTCCACTCAAATCTGTAGGTCAGCTCTGCTCAAGTGGGGAGCTTATTGGAGATGACATGTAATATTGTGGTGCAAAATATTGTAAAAGGTGCCTTAGTTGAAACCATTCAGCACCTGAGTATGTTGTGGGCCAATTGGGGCAAATCATTGGGACTTGCAGGTCATCACAAAAGAAACATAAGATTGAGATGAATTTCAGAGGGCATCCAAATATGAGGAGACAAACAGTCTCTCTTGATTTATGGAGCCAAGATCTTTTCTGAGGCACAATAGGCCACATCTAGTGGTTGGTGCTGCTCCCTGTATTTCACATGGAATTGTCACACAGTAGAGACCATAACCATTGTGCCTTTGGGTGAATGGAATCCACACTGCGATTTGAGGGGTCACCAGGAGAATCCTGGTGATGACTTCCCATGTGTCAGATAGTAGGGAGACCTCTCTGTACTTAATTCAATACACAAAAAGTGCTGGAGGAACTCTGCAGGTCAGGCAGCATCCATGAAGGGAAATAAACAGTCGATGTACAACACCTCATATTCCGCCTTGGGAGTCTCCAACCTGATGGCCTCAGCATCTATTTCTCTAACTTCCGGTAAATCCACCCCCTCTTTTTCTCCCCCAACCCACTCCTTTGTCTTCCCTTATTCCTCTGGCTCCCTTCCCCCACCTTGATGACCTGCCATCTCCTCCCCTCCCCCATCCTTTATTCCATGGTCCACTGCTCTGTCTTACTGGACTCCTCCTCCTTCAGCCCTCGGCCTCTTCTACCCATCACCTCTCAGCTTATTACATCTTCTCCCCATCCTCCACCCATCTACCATCCCTCTCTCACCTGGACTCACCTATCCCCTGCCTGCGTATACTCCTCCCCCTCCCCCTACCTTCGTATTCTGGCTTCTGCCCTCTTCCTTTCCAGTCCTGATGAAGGGTCTCGGCCCGAAACATTGACTGCTTATTTCCCTCCATAAATGCTGCCTGACCTGCTGATTTCCTCCAGCACTTTTTGTGTATTGCTCCAGATTCCAGCATCTGCAGAATTTCTTGTGTCTCTGTACTTACTGGAATCAGATTTGCATACAGGCCAATTTTAACCAACTTTATCATTTCCTTCAAAGAGACAGGTCTAAACAAGGTCAATTATGCCATGTAAGCGGATCAAAGCAAAGGTCAATGCACAAGCATCTAAAGCCAATAAGTGGTATTGGACAATGGCTACAAAACATGAAGTGGAGGGAAGCAGTTACAGAAAGTGGTATCTGACTGGGGGCGAGGCAGAGGGGAGTCAGTAACATCACAAATCATTTAGATTCAAGAACCAGAGTTATGGTGTCAAAATTTGCAGCTGGTACTAACTAATAATCTGCCAGTGTGCACTATAATAACCTAGCGTGGAATTCAACATAGTGAAGTGTGTGATGTTTCATGTCAGTAGGAAAAGTTGTTGCATGGAGTGAGAGTAACTGAATGGGGTGGAGTAATCTGGGAACATAGATATGCAAATGAACAACAAGCAACAAGATCAAAAACCATCCACACAAAGAACAGGCATTCATTCCAAAAGTGAAAGAGTACAAAGATAAGGAGTGTTAAACCTTGATTAGATTTCTGTTGGGATATTGTTCAGGGCACTCCATAGTACAAAGGATTATTGAAATACTAAAGTAAACAGCAGTTGAGGTTTTCCGGGGTGATGCCAGAAGGTGAAGCAATGAGGTGAGACAGACACAGAAAAGAGATGGCTCGGGAGAGTCTCAGTAAACTGAAAGGCTTTGATACGGTGAACGTAATTGGCCACTGATGGAATACCTACACAAGGTGAGGTTAGGAGCAGATACTTTTCACATTGGTGAGAACATGGAACACAGCTCCCCTCGTGCAGGCCTGCAACTAAGTGGCATAAGGATGGAGAACATAGAACATAGAACCCAGTACAGCTTGGTGGTAGAGTGACAGAGCTAGCAGAGCTGCTACCTCACAGCTCCAGTGGCCAGGGTTCAATCCTGACCTTGGGTGCTCTCTGTGTGGAGTTTGCACGTTCTCTCTGTGACCACATGGATTTTTCCTGGCTGCTTCTGTTTCCTCCCACATCCCAAACATATGAGAGTTGGTAAAATAATTGGCTGTAAATTACCCCTAGGGTACAGTTGAGTGTAATGGGAATAAAATGGGATAAGTTTAAGTGGGTGGTTGATGGTCAGTATAGACTCAGTGGGCTGAAGGGCCTGCTTCCAAGCTGTATGATTCTGTAGAACAGCACAAGAACAGGCCCTTCAGCTCACAGTGTCTGTGCTGACCATGATTACAATTTAAACTGCACATCAGCCTGCATGTGCTCAGCTACCTACTTGTTCATGTGCCTGTCTAAATGGTCCTTCAACATTGCTTTTGTAAGGGGGAGTTTTGATATGAAAGTGTGGGTAGGTAATGAAGGAATAGGGTGGGGCTGTTGGCAAAGGAAGGGAGGGAAGAAATACTTTGAGTGAGAGGAGGCCCTTGAGCAACATAGCTCCCAGTACAGATTGGGCTGGGTCAAATGTCATCTCTCTGTGCTATGGATTCCCTGCTGAAGTTGTTGATTTTGAAAAGCCTCTGTGTCAGTAAAATGAAAGACTGTCACAAGAGTTGCCACTACTTTAATTGGTGGTAAAGTAAGAAATCCCAAACATAGCAAAATAAATCACTTTGAGAACAAACAAGCAACGATTAGATTTTTTGTGAAGTACTGGAGAAGAATTTGAATGGTAGTTCAGACCTCATGGGAATAATTCCAACAGGGGAGCCTGAGAACAATTGGGAGTAGGCAGCCCTGTTTCCCACACTTCAACCCCTATCCTGTACAAATACCCAGCCACCTTAAAGCAGCACCAAGGTTAGACAAGGTAAGCTGCTCCAAATCCAGATCCTTGGTTTCTTTCTCTGATTCTTGGAATATGGTGGTACTGGTCATAATTGTCTTCCAGAGACCATCACCCCTGGAATGTCGTACAGACTGAAGGAATACATCAGTTCAGTCACCAAGAAGTCCTTGTTTGTTGTTGGAAGAAACTTGCTTTAATCTGAGGACAGCATGCAAAAAGCTCATAAACTTAACAAGTCTGTTCAGCTGACCTCCTGTATGATTTGGAAACAAAGTCTCTATTCTTTATGCTGTAGATCTTGTATACAAACATTTTAATAAAGTGTATTTATAATGGAAGAATGTTGTATTCATTGATGCAAATATACGTCCACATTCATTCAAAGGTTTGAAGAAGTTAATGCAGTGCACAGCTATGTGCCACCAACAACCTAAACTACCCATTGTATGAGCCCTCAACAATCACAAAAATAACACAGATGATAAAAGCTTATGCTCCCTCATAAAGCCAAACCAAATCCTTGCCTTGTCCCATGTTCAGCCCCTACACACCTGCACTAAGTAGCCACGAAGAGTAAGGACCTTGACGGAGCTCACCACAGCATGGGCTGGTAAGGTTGATCACTGTGTCTCTGTGAATCAAAGTGGAAGACAAATCCTGACCCCATGTGTGGTGCACCTCAGCTTTTATCGCCCGTGTTATCTTTGTGTGAGAGGGCGGCTCATACGGTACCAATGCACAAACTTAACTGGAAACAGAAAAGACTGCCAACGTTCACCAAGCCTGCCAGCTCCACTGGGTGGAGAAGTGGAGTTAACACTTCATTTCTGCTGACTTTCCATCCAACCTAGAGAAGGGAAGGGGAGGGAGGGGGGAGAAGCCAAAGGGGAAAGTCTGTGAGAGGGTGGAGACAGGAGAAATCCAAAGACAAAAGGGATGAAGGAGCAAGGGTTGATAGTGATAGGGTTCAGTACCATATCAACCCACTGAGGGTATTCAGGGGCAGAGAAGTATGGATGCTCTTAACAGCTTCAATAATTTAAATCCATAAGGAACAATACTAGCTTGCAGAATGAAAAGATCCAATATATGTTATATTGATTTAGGATCCCCAGTAAAGGTATCTTCCCTATCAGCAATGCATACAGTATTCCGAAGCACTTAAGCCTGAGCAATAAAGACCAACTTGGTTGAATAAACCAGATCCACAATGTACACAATAAGATTAACGTAGGTTAAAACAGTCGCTATGACTTGGTTATCCCATTTGCATTCGCCTGGTTTACAGGACGGTGGGTTCCGATTCCTATAGCGTTCACTGAAGCAGAAAACTGGCCAGATGATTGCCACGGTGATGTACATCAGCACAGCCAGGATGTTGTAGGCCATCAAAAACTTCTCGAATGGAAATGGTAACGTGGCTGTGAGCTTAGCAATGGTTAAAATTATGATCAGGAAGGTGACGATAAAACAGATACAGTACACAGCCATGCACCACTTCCGACCAGAGTTGGCATTGTACGACCCTTCAACAAGTATGAAGATAATGCAGGCGATAAAAGCTTCCAACACTTTAAGGAGTCCTGGAATAGTCTTTAAAAATCCACTGATTTCACCAGGCTTTGCTCGCGTGAGACCCACTTCAATCGCATAAGCAATAAAACACAGGCAGGACATGACAGTGGCTGCTATTTGATGGTCCTTAATCACCTGCTTTTCAGGCGGGATGAAAACCGAAGGGTAAATAATCGAGGCAGTCAGGTTCATCAGCATAGCCAGCATCGCAAACGACGTGGTGAAATCTTCCCAGGATATCGGAATATTGATGCAAAGGCCTGTCAGCTCCAACACAATAATGAGCAGGGTGACGGCAAAGGAGAAGCACCATGCAAACATGCACCAACCTCCATAAGGTCCAGAATAACGCTCCACATGAGCGATCAGGCTGAATGCCGTGCAGGAAAGAAAGAGTTGAAAAAGTCTCACAATTCCTACTGGAGTTGTCAACGATCTGTAATTCATTTGCAGTGGCATCCTGCGGAGTAACTATGAACCTCTACAGCACTTTACTTTTCTGTCCGCCGCACTGACTGAGGGACTGTTCACTGCTGTCCACATTAAGCTTAATATGTTACTTATTCCCTCACAAACATTCTTCCTGGTGAGTCACGCCTGATTGCAACACCAGTATAGAAGATAATTTATTAGTTTCTGGAAGTTGGCAGGGATAACGCAGGAGGAGTCTGCCATAAAAATTGTTTCCTAGGTGCCTTACTTTCTGTTGGGTCAAAGTATTTCTTTATGAGGAGGTACTTTTGCTCCTACACATCCTACTCCTAAAATGGTTACTCATTAACCATTCTCAGATTGTGCCTGGGTTTTTGGTTGGATGAAAGTTATGTCCAGGTTCTGTCCTGACCAGTAAGTCACAATCCAACTTTAAAGATAAACTAGTGATGCAAAAAGCAAAAAATGATGCACGTAGAACATAGAACAGTACAGCACAGAACAGGCCCTTCCGCCCACAATGTTGTGCCGACATAGCTAATCCCTCCTACCTGCAGAATGCCCATATCCCTCCATTTTCCTCTCATTCATGTGCTTATCCAAGCCTCTCTTAAAAGCCCCCAATGAATTTGCCTCCACCACCCTACCGGGCAACGCATTCCAGGCATCCACCATTCTCTCAGTAAAAAACGTACCCCTCACGTCAGTTCTGAACTGAAGGACAAGTCCATGTGACACAGCAAGAGATACAAAACAGCTCAAAGTCAAGTCCAATGTTATGTCCAACTTCTAAATTATTTGGAGAATAAGAAGCAGCAAAAACCTTTGCATCGTAGCACAACGCATTGTGGAATTTGAGTGAGGGGAGACATCTGGACAGGAGGGACTGAGCACTTATACTAGATAGATAAAACAGCTGTAAACTAAGTCATTGTGGATACCATTGATGAAAGAGTGTAATTAGGGCCTTAATACTGGAAATGTTGATTTGGCAGAAGACCTTAATATTGATTTGCTTGTCCTTCCGGTGAATTGAGAGGACCTTCTGGAGACTGCAATGATGGCCTTGCTTTAGTTCAGGTCTCAGAATAAAGGAGGGCATGGATCGCTACTGGCTGGCAGAAGCGGTCTTGACCTTCAAATACTCCTTTTCTCAATTGACCAAAGGCTGTGCTGGTGCATTGAAGGAGGTGGTGAATTTCATCATCAATGTCTGTTTGCTTTCACTGAGATGTGGCTCCCAAGATATAGGAAGTGGTCCATGTCTTGCTGTGAAGCTTTATTGCTTGAGGGCAATGGGTTGCAATGAGGGAGTGGCAGGGCTGGCAGAGGGCCTTGGTCATGTGGAGTAAGTACAGGAAATGATGGAAGCAATCAGCATGTCAGGCAGTATCTGTGGAAAGAGAAAAAGAGTTAACATTTCAGGGCAAAGACCCATCTTCAGAACTGAGAAAGAACAGGGTGGGTGTGTGTGTGGAGATGGATAGGACAAAGGGAAATCCTCTGAGGGGGGAGGTCGGTGTTGCAATGTGGATAAGTTGTTGACGAGGTAACTGGTTGATGGATTAATGATAGAAGTTAAAGACAGAGAAAATGAAAAAAAAACTTAAATTCTGTGAGATGAGGGCAGTTAGAGAGAGAAAACAGAAATAAAGCAACATAAAAGATGTGAAGTACAGAGCATTAGGACCACACTAATAGAGAGAGGAAAAACTGAACTAATATTATGGATAAATGACCCACGGCAGTACCGAACAGTTCTGGTGCAAGCAGGGACTACCTGAAGCTTGAATTCATCATTGAGTCAAGAAGGTTGGAATATGCCCTTTGTCTTGCGGACCTTGAGTGTAAGATCCATCCTCTAAGTTGCTTCAGATTTCGGCTTGGATTTTGTTCTCTTGGCATCAAATTCAAGTATCATCTGAACATTGCAGCTCGATTACTGAGTTTGGGTAACCTTGAGCTTGGAGTGTGGGTGATGTTGTTAAATAGTTTCTCATCGGTTCTGAAGATTGGCTCCAGTTCTGCAGGAGGTTTGTTGGAGGTGAGGAGCAACATTGCATCAAGAAAAATTGAAGGAGTGTTGGTGTACTGATGCATCCTTGCTTGATACCAGAGAATGGTTCTACATCAACGTCCTCTCCAAAGCCAACATCTCCACTATTGAAGCCCTGGTTACACCCAGCCAGCTCCATTGAGCAGGCCACACATCATTCACTTGTCCGACACCAGACTTCTGAAATGCGCATTCTGTCCTGAGCTTTGAAGCAAGCATTGAAGTCTACGTTATCAAGAACCAACTAAGATGGAGCTGTCATGTTGTTCAGATGAAAGACGAATGTCTGCCCGAACAAATCTTCTACTCCCAGCTTAAAGTAGGCAAACGTAAAAGAGGCGGACAGCAGAAGAGATTCAAGGACATCTTAAAAGCCAGCATGAAGAAATGTAACATCGACATTAACAATTGGGAAACCAATGCCAAGGACAGGAAACTCTGGCAAACCATCATCCGAGAAGGAACAGAATCCTTCGAAGCCAACAGATGTGCAGAATTAGAGGAAAAGAGAAGAAACTGGAAAGAGAGGCAGCAACACCCAAAGCCCGACCTGCCGTCTGGAACTACCTGTCCTGAATGCGGAAGAACTTTCAGAGCCAAGATTGGACCCATAAGCCACTTGAGAGCCCATAAATAGATCAACGGAATGAAGACCACCATCCTCGACCTCAAGGGATAGCCACGACGACGACCTCTGTGCAAAGAGATTACCAGGTAGACAGAGGAAAGGATTCAAGGATGTATTCAAACCTTGAAGAAGTACAACATCCGACACACTGACTCTGGGAACCTCTGCCCATGACCACTCAAAGTGAAGGAGCAGCAGTATTACGAATCCCAAGGCCAGGTATCGGAAGCACACAGAAGCCCTGCATGAATGACAGGAGGAATGGACCAGTTCTCAAACTACCCACCCATCCATCCCAATCTTTTAGATATCAGATATTTATTTATTAATCACATGTACGTTGAAACACACAGTGAAATGCATCTTTTTGCATTGCTGAGAATGTTCTGGGGGCAGCCCGCAAGTGTCGCCACTCTTCCGGTGCCAACATAGCATACACCCAACTCCTAACCTGTATGTCTTTGGAATGTGGGAGGAAACCGGAGCACCTGGAGGAAACCCATGCAGACACACAGGGAGGACGTACAAACTCCTTACAGACAACGGCCGGAATTGAACCCGGGTCGCTGGTGTTGTAATAGCGTTATGCTAACCGCTACATTAGTTCTCACCTGCGCCTCATCAGCTACCTCAGAATCCACAGAACCAAGTCATCCTTGATCCCAAGGAGAGAAGATAACAGTGATGATGCTTCAGAAATATGTGAATGAATGAGGGAATGTGTGATGTTAAGAAGCTGTGAAATACTCTATTTCTTCTTCTCAGTTCCTGTTAAATGCTGTGAGTGAGGCAATATTGGGTCTAAACTTAAGAGTTTGTTGAATTAATATCGACAGAGCAATTGCTTCTCCTTGTATTCCAGTTTCATTAAGCACTTATGATTACTGTGTTGGTTAGGGTACCATCTGGGAAAATGGATCAGATTTCACATTGGCGTCTGCTATATGTTACGCTGGCATTTGTCCACCGGCTTATACACTGGAACTTATCATTGGCAGAAAGCCAAAATAACAGAGCACCCAGGACTCATGATAAAAACAACAGTGGATCACCTTAACCAATTGGATTGAAGAAGCCTTGATAAAACAGGCATTGTAAGAGAATTTAATTCAATGTAAAATCATGACCAGAAAGCAAAATAAAGAGAGGGAAAGTAGTGAGAGAAGACGGGGACAAAGAAAATATTATTTCTTTTGATATTTTAATATCATGAATAATATTTACAATAATCTCAAACAACTTTTAAAAGTTAACTGCCAGTGGGGAGTTTGGGAGTGATTGGATTGCTCTAATTACTTGAATGAACAAGCCCTAAAATGTTCTCCCTGGAGGAGCAAATGGAGCAAGGTGGGGATGGGGGAGGGGGGGATAGAGTGTGAAGGTTGGAGACAGTTTCTGGAGGGAGATAAGCAGAAACACAAATGGGAAACTAGTGCTGGACCCTGATATGTAAAGAAGGTTGTGGATGCCTCAATGCCTCTGGTGGGTTGCTTTCCCCCTTCTACCCCGCCACCCCCTCCCCCCAAGCGTCGACAATTCCTTTCCTCCCACAGATGCTGCTTGACCCATTGAGTTCCTCCAGCAGATTGTTTGTTGCTCCAGATCATTAAGAACTTTGTTAATCCAACAGCAAATAACTACAAGGGCAATGAAGCTAAACAAATGGGATATAACATTAGCAGCAGAAAAAAACAAGTCAGTGATGATCTTTTGAGGCCCATCATTGAGGCTTCATCATTGACTTCAGGAAAGGGGGCGGTGTACATACACCTGTCTACATCAATGGTGCTGAGGTCGAGAGGGTTGACAGCTTCAAGTTCCTGGGAGTGAACATCACCAACAACCTGTCCTGGTCAAACCACGTGGATGCCATGGCCAAGAAAGCTCACCAGCACCTCTACTTCCTCAGGAGGCTAAAGAAATTTGGTTTGTCCCCTTTGACTCTCACCAACTTTTACCGATGCACCATAGAAAGCATCCTATCAGGATGTATCACAGCTTGGTATGGCAACTGCTCTGCCCAAGACCGCAAGAAGCTGCAGAGAGTTGTGGACACAGCCCAGCGCATCACGGACACCAGTCTCCCCTCCTTAGACTCTGTCTTTACCTCTTGTTGTCTTGGTGAAGCAGCCAGCATAATCAAAGACCCCACCCACCTGGGACATTCTCTCTTCTCTCCTCGTCCATCGGGTAGAAGATACAGGAGCCTGAGGGCACGTACCACCAGACTTAAGGACAGCTTCTACCCCACTGTGATAAGACTATTACAATGAGATGGACTATGACCTATGACCTCATGAACTCACAATCTACCTTGTTGTGACCTTGCACCTTATTGCACTGCACTTTCTCTGTAGCTGTGACACTTTACTCTATACTGTTATTGTTTTTACCTGTACTACATCAATGCACTCTGTACTAACTTGATGTAACTGCACTGTGTAATGAATTGACCTGTAAGATCAGTTTGTAAGACAAGTTTTTCACTGTACCTCGGTACAAGTGACAATAATTACCAATACCAATACCAATGCCTGGGTAGTTTCAACCCAATGGTATGAATATTGAGTTTTCCAATTTTAGGTAACCCTACCCTCTGGTGGGTTGCTTTCCCCCTTCTACCCCCCCACCCCCTCCCCCCAAGCATCGACAATTCCTTTCCTCCCACAGATGCTGCTTGACCCATTGAGTTCCTCCAGCAGATTGTTTGTTGCTCCAGATCATTAAGAACTTTGTTAATCCAACAGCAAATAACTACAAGGGCAATGAAGCTAAACAAATGGGATATAACATTAGCAGCAGAAAAAAACAAGCCAGTGATGATATTTTGAGGCCCACCTATCTTTCTGCTTCATTTAATTTAGAGATTAGTTTTGTAGAGTTGTTATACGCCCTAAAACCCTGAGCTTACCCCTAGGATCCCCTTGAAACCTCCTACCTCTCACCTTAAAACTATGCCCTCTTGCTTTTGATACTCCATTGATCCAATGGTCCAACCATATCAATCAATCTGCTTACATTGGATGTGAAACAAACGTGGGTTGTTCTCCCTAGAACGTCAGAGACTGAGGGGAGACCTGATAGAGGTTTTTAAAATGATCAGAGGCATAGTCAGACAGTCAGAATCTTTACCCCAGGGTAGAAATATCAAACACCAAAGGAAATGCTTTTAAGGTTAGAGGGGAGAAATTTAAAGGCAACGTGAAGGAGCAAGTTTTTTACACAGAGAGTGGTAAGTGCCTGGAATGCGTTACCAGGGGTAGTAGTGGAATCAGGCAGTTTGGTGGAGTTTAAGAGGCTTTTGGATAGACACATGAATATGAAGGGAATGGAGGGATATGGATGATACACAGGAGGAGGACATTAAGTATAAAATGGCATCAAGATCGGCACAACATCGTGGGACAAATGGCCTGCCCAGTGCTGGACTGTTCTATATTCTGTGAAACACTAGGAGTACGAATAGGCTACCAAGTCCTTCACGCCTGCCCTGCCATTCAATCTGATCATGGCTGATCTATGCTGGCCTCAACTCCTCCTATGTGCCAGTTCCCCAAAACCCTCAAACCCTCAATCTTTCAAATATTTATCCATCACCATCTTAAATATATCTAATCATCTGGCCTCCACCATCCCCGGGGGCAGAGAAATCCAGAGATTCACTACACTCTGAGAGAAGAAATTTCTATGCACCTAAGTTTTAAATGATCAGCCCCTAACTTTGTAACTATTCATAACTCTCACACTGGTGAAAGTATCCCCACATCTACCTTGTTAAGCTCCTAATGATCTAAGGTCACCCTCATTCTTCTAACCCCCAAGAAATACAGACCCAAACTATCCAACCTCTTTTGATAGAACAACCCTCTCATCTGGGACTTAGCCTGGTCAATCTCCTTTGGGCTGCCTCCAATGCTGCAATGTCTTTTTATAAGTAAGGAAACCAAAACTATGCACAGTACTCCAGGTGAGTCCTCACCAACAGCCTGTACAACTGTAGCAAAATGCCCCTAATTCTTAAACTCCAACCCCTTTGCAATAAGTTGAAAATGTTGTTTGCCTTCTTAACCTCTTGCTAGACCTGCCTGCTAACTTTTTGTGATTTTTGCACTAGAACAACTAGATCCCTCTGCAACTAGATTCATTTGCATCTCTCCCCATTTAAATAATAAAACACCTTTTAATTCAAGGACAATATTGTAAAGCAAAGTGGTGATTCCAAAGTATTATCTGTTTCTGCGATTAATACTGAAACCCTGGCTCTTGCCTCCACCATTTCTTTAAAAAAATTACCCTGGAGATTTACATTTTTTAAACCCCATGGAAGCACCAGCCAACTGAGAAATGGTACGACCCTGTCAAAAGTTGCCTTGGACTGAATGGAATCTATTCTAAGTATCTAACAGTTGATTTTCTTCTACGTTTTGGCACAATCGTTTCAGCAGATGGCAGTCTGCACCAAGTAACAGCAGCCATCTGTGGCAACATGGCAATTAGCTGAATTAAACAGATTATTGCTTTTTACTGCAAGTAAACTCATTTTGCTACCATTCCTGTCCCCAAGCTTAATAAAGGTAACCATCATGAGTCACAAAATCGGGGACCAGGACTCTCTCCGGTCCTGCACAGGAGAGCTTCACATCGTTGCAGTGCTGTTTCCAGTAACATAGTAATCCAGGAATGTGAGTATTCTCAACAGTTTACAACTACCACTTGGGGGAGCAACATTCTTTGTTTTGGTAGTCTGTTACAATGCTAGGCTACACCAAAACTTTAGTACTCCTCAAAGTAAGCAGAATTGTGCAACATTAAAGGAGGCCATTCACCCCTTATGTCTTGGCTAGCTCTGTGGAAGATCCAGAGAGTTCAATCCCACTGCCCAGCTCTTGCTGCATGACCTTTCACATTCTAACTTTTCAAAAGGCTGGAAGTTACTGGGCTCTGGGAAAGAATAGGAAGTAAGACAAATTCAGAATCAGTATCAGAATCAGATTTATTATCACTGACTTAGTGGTTACGGCAGGTACATTAATAAAATTTAAAAGGTACTTGGACAGGTACATGGATAGGAAAGGTTTAGAGGGATATGGGCCAAACTCTGGCAGATGGGACTAGCTTAGATGAAAGTCTTGGTCAGCATGGACCAGTTGGGCTGAAGGGCCTGTTTCCATACTGTGTGCCTCTATGCAACACCTGCCCTATTAACTATTCCTTCTTGTTCTCCAACACCCCACTCTTTCCACGTGAAACAGAAATTTATTTGTGCATCTTCCAGTTTACTGCAATGTCTTCAGTACTCACAATGTAGTCTCCTCTACGGGTAACTGTGGCTCCTTTTGAAAAATCCAAACCTCTCTAAGAATTTCATATGTTTTAGTTTAAATTGTCTCTCATTCTTCTAAATTCCAGAGAATATAGGTAAATTCTTCTCCATCCCTCTCTCTCACAACCCAGGGATCACTGTTGCACTGTTTTTAAGACAAGCATAACCTCCTTCATAGAATGAGACCAAAATTGCAAGCTATATTCTGGTAGGGTTTCACCAAGGCCATTTATAATTACAGCTCAACATCTTTAGCCTTGTACTGCCAATCCCTCGCAATAATAGACTAACTTATCATTTACCTTTTGACCCGGTTTGCTGCACCAGTGCACTGTCTTTCTGTTGGAGGAACTCAACGGGTCAGGCAGCTTCTGTAGAGGGAAATGGGTGGTCGGTGTTTCGGGTCAAGATGGTCTTAAATTAAAGATAGTCGTCAATAAATCCAAGAGAATTTCAAGAGAATTCAAAGGGTAGTCAGAGTATGGAATTTACCACTATCTGAACTTAGTAGCATATATGCATTTTAGTGAATCTGTATAAGAACAAGGTGGATAAAGGAATATAATGATATGATGGGTGCAGTGGGAGGAGGTTCATGTGGAGGATAACGTCAGCATAGACTAGTTGATATTTCTTTTTCTGCTCTTGATCCAGTATCTGCAGTTTCTTGTGTCCCCACTGCCTTTCTGTGTTTAATGTAGAAGGACTCCAAATCCATCTGATCACTAACGTTGTGTAATTTTCTGCATTTCTATAAAGTAATCTGTTTTTTCATTCAAAGTGGATTATTTACACTATTTTACATTATTACCCATCTGTCATCTTGCCCAAACATTCCTTTGCACTCTCTTTGCATCCTCCATCTGGCTTACTTTTCTATCGAGCTTCGAATTATCAGTAAAGTTATTTAGATATAAGTAACTGGATAAGACTGCTTAGGTATAAACTGAAAGGATATTCAAAAGAAGAATCTTGATACCTAATCTTGTTCTCTCTGGTTCCTCCTGAAATGGCTTCTGAAAAATCGAAATATACTACATCTATTACTTCCCCCCTTAAGTACCCTGCAGACGAGAGTACATTGTGAGTACTGGATGCAGTACAGTAAACTGCAAAAAGTTCAAATAAATTTCTGTTTCAGGTGGAAAGAGTTGGAGAGCATGAAGGAAGTAGTTAATAGGGAAGGAGTTGCATCTTGTAGTTGAATGGGAATGTCCTATAGACAAGGGAAGCAGAATGGAACAAGAGCATCCCAGAGGGAATGGTCCCTCAGGAAAGGGGAAGGTGTGCATGATATCACATTGATATCACACTGAATCATACAATGGTACAGTACAGAAATGGCTACCTTGTCCATGCCAACCATGCAACCCATCTAGACCAATCCTATTTGCCTGCAATAGGCCCATATCCCTCTATGACTTTCCTATTCAAGTACCTGTCCAAATGCCCTTTAAATGTTGTAATTGTATCTGCTTCCACCACCTCCTCTGGTAGCTTGTTCCAGATAACTACCACCTTCAGTGTGGAAAAACTCACCCCTCAGATCTCGTTTTAGTTTCTCTCCCCCTCACCTGTGCCCTCTGGTTGTGGACACCCCTGTCCTGGGAACATGACTCTGATTATCTAACTTATCAGTCCCTCTCATAATTTTATAAACCTCTACAAGGTCATCACTCAGTCTACAATGTCCCAGTGAGAACAAACCCTGCCGATCCAATCTCTCCTTACAGGGATAGCCCTCCATTCCAGCCAACATCCTGGTGAATCTCTTCTGCACTCTCTCTATTGCTACCACATCTTCCCTGTAGTGTGGTGACCAGAACTGTACGTAATACTCCAAAGTGCGATTTAACCAATACAGCTGCAGCATGACATCCCAACTCTTATACTCAATGCCTCTGAGAGACTAGGTAAGATGGTAGAGGCTGGTACAGCATACTAGTGGGAAAATGGCCAACACTATGTTTGCAATACAACAATATCAGTAAGAAATGTAAGTCACTTACACACGTAATTGGAGGTATTGGAAATTCAGTAGCCTGATCTATTGAATGTGGAGACCAGCAGGGTAAGAAAGGAGAGACAAGGAGAACCCAATCTGGAAGGAGGGGATTGAGACGGACATGCAAGGAATGGAACAAATGCAGTTGAGAACCCTCTCAAACATACTGGAGGACAACCACCTTGCTGAGGAAAAGGAATGTGTATCAGAAGTGTTGGTGGAGAAGGTGGTGCATTTACCCAGTTCCCATTGAAAATAGCCATTGAATCTTCTTCCACCAGCCTTTCAGGCAATGCATTTCAACTAATATGTAAAAAGATTCTCCTCCTCTCAGTTTTTCCTCTCTGCATTCTCTAGTATTTATTAAAACCTTTGATAATTTTGAACACTTCTACTTAATCTCCCCTTACTGAACTCTGTTCAAAGAATAACAATTCTACACAGCTCCTTCCTGAAATAATAGTGATTTTTGTCTTTGGTTTTTATGTTTTTTCATGTTAGGGCCTTCAGAAATGCTGCATTACTGAATGCTGGTACATATATTTATGGGAGTACTGTCTTGGTGATGAGCCATAACAGATTGCTGGTCCGTGAATCAAATTGAACAGTTTCCAATTGCAGTGATGTCTTAACAAAATCAGCCCATTTATAACTAATGCCACAGTGTAGAGATAATCTGATTTTTGCCACATTGCTGTTACCATTCTGCACAGATTGAATGCTGTGTTTCTTTCATTACACTAGCGACTATAGATAATAAGTCATATTGGCTGTAAACTGCTTTGGAATGTCTTGGAAATGAAAATAAAATGCTAGATAAATGCAGGTCTTCCTTTTGAGATACAGAAAGTCTCATGCTACTGTCCATTTGTACTTTAAGATTGCAAGGAGAATTTAAAATCTTAGATACAAAGTGTTGCAGGCAATTGGATGCAATGCTGAATTATCTAACCATTTCTTCCTGCATCACAATAATGTGTAACTCTGATATTTAGATATTCTATCTCCATTGAAAATTTGGATTCTTTTCCCAATAGGAAGCCTACAGCAGGGTACAATGCTGAGCAGTAGAAGAATGTGCAGATCTTAAATCAGAATGATTAAATGTCCTACTGTTTAGTTTCCCACTAATGTTATAATTGATTACTCAGTTTGAGCGTAACCGTACTAAGCTAAAAAAGCGAACAGGGGTTCTGCAACATAAAAATGGATGAATTATCATCCTGTGGAAATATAAGAAATCAGCCTTATAATTTTTGAATATGTACCAAAATGCTTTTCATACAGAAAATTTTCCATATTTTGTCCAGCTGTAAAATTGAATCAAACATAAGATTCAATTGCACTGGGTGAAATCTGAACTGCCACTGTGGAATGAAATAATTAATCCACTAAATTCATTTCATGCTAATTCTAAGTAGTATAATTCTTATATTTGTGATGCATCATAACTTGCCTGCCTCCAGCCTATTACTCATGCAATCAACTCGGAATGAAAGATAGAACCTCCATTTAATATAAATAATACAATCAATAATTTTGTTGTTCCAACATGAAGTAGGAAGATGTTCTTCCTAGGAATAAGATTGATCAGGATATTAGACCGATAAAATGCGCCAACACATGTCAAATTAAGTAGAGGAGAGAGAAGGGTGCAGTATCATTCTATAATTCAATAATCTTCTCTGGCCAGTTTCCATTAAAATAAACTTGAGTTCCAGTTGGTGAAGACTAGTTTAAGTTTTCTCTGAGCAGTCAGACTTCCATGCAGTGATTGTTCACTGGAGGCAGACCTATTTGGAAGTATCTTACCCACCTAGGAGCCTCTGGATAGGATGTTAATGCAAACATTGGTACAATGGAACAAAAGAAACAATCTCATCTAGAAGAAAGTATCTTTCATAATAGCATAGTAGACGGCACGGTAGCATAGTGGTTAGCACAATGCTTTACAGCGCCAGTGACCCGGGTTCAAATCCGGCCACTGTCTGTAAGGAGTTTCTACGTTCTCCCCGTGTCTGCGTGGGTTTCCTCCGGGTGCTCTGGTTTCCTCCTGCATTCCAAAGACCTACAGGTTAGGAGGTTATGGGCATGCTCTGTTGGCGCAGGAAGCGTGGTTGCCCCCCAAAAACAAATCACTACGCAAAAGATGTATTTCACTGTGTGTTTTGATGTACGTGTGACTAATAAAGATCTTATCTTAAGATAATTTTACATAATTTAAGATAATACTTCATTCTTTTTCCCAGTTTTCACCTTGCCCCTAGACTCTTCTCACAACTCGTGCTACTGACTTCGAATCTCCTACTCACCTTGGCCTTGATTTGATTCTTTTTCTATCTATTATTTTTGGGACTATGATGATAAAAGTGTCGATGATGAGGAAGAAAACTATGAAGTATCGGTGTGAGGTATTGCATTTTGGGATGTCACTCGCGAGAAGGATGTATACAGTAAATGGCAGGACCCTTAGGATCATTGAGGTACAGAGAGATATCGGGGTGCAAGTCCATAGTTCATGAAAATGGCAACACAAGTAGATAGGGTGGTAAAGAAAGCATTGGGCATGCTTGCCTTCATTAGTCAGGGTGTTGAGTATAAAAGTCAGGAAGTCATGTTGTAGCACTATTAAACTTTGGTTAGGCCATGTTTGGAATATTGTGAGCATTTCTGTTCATTGCATTACAGGAAGGATATGGAGGCTTTGGCGAGGGTGCAGAAGAGGTTCACCAGGATATTGCCCAGATGAGAGAGTATTAGCTATAAGAAGGGGTTGGACAAACTTGGGCTGTTTTCTCTGGAGCATCAGAGGCTGAGGGGCGACCTGATAGAAGTATATAAAATAATGAGAGGCATATATAATGTAGGTAGTCAGAGTCTCCTTCCCAAGGTAGAAATGTCAAATACTAAAGGGCAGAGCTCTAAGGTGAGAGGTGGAGTTTAAAGGAGATTTGAGGTAAGTTTTTTACAGAGAAAGTAGTAGAAAGTAGGGGGTGCCTGGAATATACATATTGGTTGGCACAGACATAATGGGCCAAAGGACCAGTTCTCTGTTCTATACAAATAACAAAATAATTAACACTTGAAACGTAGAGCGTAAAATGGAAATTAAAACTGTGTGTATGATAGCCTAGTGGTTATGTTACCAGACTGCCAGCCATGAGATAGTAGACTAATGATCCAGCCACACAGTTAAAATCCCACCACCAGCATGGACTAATTACTAAATGCCTGTGTGCATCTCCATCCTGATGCGGGGTTTGACCCGGAACATTGATAGTTCCTCATCTCCCCCCCACCCCACCCCTTCTTCCCGGAGACGCTGCTCATCCTGCTGCTTCAGTAGATTGTCTATTGCTTCAGATCTCACCTCAGTAGCCTAGGTAATTAGACTGAATTAAGTGTGGAGTTAAAATGCTGGAACCGGTAATGGCAGCCATAAACTAAAGTGTTGTCAAAAAAAGCATTGAGGTTACCAATAGCCTTTTGGAAAGGAAACATGGCACCCTTACCTATCACTTGTTTCCAAATTCTTGGCATTATGGTTGACTCATAATTTTGCTCTGAAATGTATAAGCAGAGACAGTTAACAACAGTAACAAATACTGGCTTTGCCAGCAACACCCATATCCTGTGAATGAAGAAAAAAATAGTTAAAGCCAATTACTTTGAAATATTCTGCACAAATTCTTTATCCCAAAAATCAACACTGCAGAATGGGATTGTCCACTTCCTTCTGAGAATGCCCACTGGGCTCTCTGAATCAGGTATGTTGATGCAGGCATGAAGTTTTGCCTTGTACAATGTGTTAACCAGGATTTAACTGCCCTTGAATGGAAAAGCTCAACTGCAGTGAACCCCCACAAGAAATGATGCTCTGAAGTAGAAGCCAGCCACAACACTAGGAAATGGGTCAGGAATGAAATCAATTTAAATTGGAATGCAGCAATTTGCATTACAACCTGTGAAACATCCCTAGGTGCTTCACTGGAGCATAATTAAACAATATTTGACACCAAAAATTTGAAAGTTATTTAAGCCCTGAATGGAGTAATTACTAAATGCCTGTGTGCAACTCAGCAAAGGTTAACCAACCGCACTGAATCAACAGAGATAAGTGAAAAAGATTTGTTTTGTTCCACTGTACACTCACAGTTTTGATGCATAAACTGTGAAGGTTCAAGGATGCGTCTTCCCTTGTAATTGAGAGATACAGCTGGTTCATAAGCAAGTTCCTCAGATGTTGACTTTCAGTATAATTTTGGGAAACCATCAAGGGAGAGGGCAGGGTCACAGAATCAAAACACAGTGTCTTTTGTTTAAAGAACTACATGACATCTTAAGCACAGCTGGAAATGTTTTTTTTCTCTCTGATATGGCCTCTGTTCCACTTTTTGCATTGCTATAGGCATTGTAAAATCATCTGGAATGAGTGAGTACTTGGTGGAAAAGACAACTCCCAAGAACCTTTTACAGATATCTAATTCATCAGCCAAACACGAAAATGTGGGCTGTATTCTACTTATTGCCTGCATATGCATTCTGAATGCTTTAAGAAGTTGTTTGAAAAGGTGTTCAATCTAATTTTAGCATAAAGAGTTAAACCTTTCCTTAAAGGCATTCTTTTCCAATGGAAGGTTCTGAGAACACATGAAAGTCATGACTACTTCCCAGGATAACTTAAGAAGCAACTGCATGGCTTCTGTCCTCACTTTTTCTCCTGTTTGGAGGCATTTGCAAAACAATAATAAGAAATGTCAAGTGACTGTCAGTTGCTCAACTTTCGTTGGCTCTGGAAGTGGTGTAATGTGACCGTGAGCAGGAAGAAAGCACTGAGAGGCCCCTTGAAAATGTGTGCTGTGGGAGCACCATCAGATCAGTTTCCAGTGCGGCTCTGGGATATTTACGTTGAAGACATTGGAACAGTCGACAGAATGTCACAGATGCAACTGTTTACTCTGATTCTGTAGAACTGCTGGTTCAGGAACACATAAGGAGCAGGACTGTGCACCCAAGGGATAAGGGAAGAGCCCAAAGGCACCATTTTGCCCAGGTCCTTGGGCTGTTCTGATAATTATAATACATCCTTGTTATGCAGCTTGTCTAGTGGAGGCTTCCTTTGGCATTTTGCCTTGAGATCCCTGAGCTTCATTAGGGTTTGGATTAGCGTTAAGGTTAGGCTGTTCCCTTTGCTCTCTTCTACCTTCTGGGAGAAGATACAGGAGCTTGAAAGACCAGATGTAAGAACAACTTCTTCCCCATTTCTACCAGACTTCTGAACCAAACACCTCTTTCACATCCCCTTCCCAATGGTGCCACCTCGTTCCTGTACTCTTAATTCTACCTCTCTCAGTTAGCGCATCAAGGAAACCAGCCTCCCCTCCTTGGACTCTGTCTTTACCTCGCGCTGCCTTGGTGAAGCAGTCAGCATAATCAAAGACCCCACCCACCTGGTGGGTCATTCTCTCTTCTCTCCTCTTCCATCAGGTAGAAGATACAGGAGCCTGAGGGCACATACCACCAGGCTCAGGGACAGCTTCTATCCCACTGTGATAAGATTATTGAATGGTTCCCTTAGAAGATGAGGTGGACTCTTGACCTCACAATCTACCTTGTTGTGACCTTGCACCTTATTGCACTGCACTTTCTCTGTAGCTGTGACACTTTACTCTGTACTGTTATTTTTTAGCTGTACTACCTCAATGCACTCTGTACTAACTCAATGTAACTACACTGTGTAATGAATTGACCTGTACAATCGGTATGCAAGACAAGTTTTTCACTGTACCTTGGTACAAGTGACAATAGTAAACCAATACCAATTCAGCAATTATTTTTGCATTATTTCAGATTGCACTACAATCTTTGGAGCGTTTTGCGCTCATTGTTCTATTTATTATTACCATGTACATTGTTTAGTCTGTGAGCTTCATGCAAACAAGGAATTTCATTGCATCCTGGTGTATATGACAATAAAATACTCCCATATAATGTGTGCCCCATTTATAATGGTAGATTAGTTTCTGCAGCAATGTACCAATATAAGGATGGCTGTCCCCACAAAACCTTGCACATGTGTGCTCGCTGATGAATTGCAATCAAGGTCTCATGGAGGAGAAATTTATTTTTGGTCCCTAGTGTTAAACATTGGTACAAGTATCATCCATGAATTGTACACACCTTGTGTATTCTGCCTCCTTGAAGTCAAGTACAAAACTTTCTTTGGTGTTTTTGCACCGGCAGACAATTTCTCCCACAACCCCAAGTGAGCCTTGCAGATGTCAGAATGGTTTCACAAAGTTAGGAGTTTTGTCCTGCATTGTGGCATGTGCTCTTTGCTGCCATGGTTTGCAAGTGCTGACTCATGGAATTTCCTGATCCCCAGAATGTTGTTGTTTGGGACACAAGAATATAGAGGCAATAAACCCCAGGAGTATAGGCTATCACTGCCTGAATGTTTCTGGGGCAAATGGTTGGTAAATCCTTGTGCTCAAGGTGCCTCAGGAAGAAGGAGATAAAGTGCCCCTCTGTTTGGGTGAAAGCTGTGTTCAGGAAAGTGTGATATGTAGCATACATCAGCTTCTGTCATCTGGAGTGATCAAGCAGCCTATTAGTTCAAGGTGGTAGTGACCTTCACATCCATAGGCAAAGGACAAGCACGTGGCTAGCACTCTACTTGAAGACAATGACATTTCTGTCACCAGAAAGCCTTAGCCTCTGTTCCTTGGGCAGTTGGGTGTAGGAAGACATCTGGCTCCTCTATCTGCCTCCTGGAGCCCCCTCCTCCATCAGCTTTCCCCACCTTTGGCTCTTTTCTTCCTGCTTCCAGTCGTGTTGGAGCGAGGGTAGAACCACTGCTAAGGTGTGAATACAGTAAGAAAAGCCAGCCTTAAATTCTACATCCCCACAAAGTCATCTCAGGACTTTTAGCTACAACCTTGTCTTGCTCAATCCCCCAAAATTGCAAGTAGTTGACAATCTCTTTAAAAGATTAACGATGATTTTCATAGTGCATTGACAATTACCAGGCTAAATTGTAGAGGCAGAGACTTTGAAGTAGTTAAGTTATTGATTGTTCTAGACCATGATGAATCTCATTGAATCTCCAGCACCAGTGGAATTAATGGGCCTAGAGACGGCACATGGCCACATTCCCCATGATCTTGTCACCCATAGGAGGGTTATTACAAAGAAAGACTGTAATTTTGTCCTTTCCAATGTTTACACTGTTCAGTGATTCTCCTGCTTGATGCATGGTTATCAAGGCTCTGGATCTTTCTCAATGATGGGATGACTTTGTCCTGATGACCTCAGCGAGTGTCATTTGAATGCGGATGGGCACACTAAGCTCAGGCTGGGACATTTTCATCATGGGCTTTTGCCAAGTCTTACTGTGAAGGGTTGTTGGTTCTTGTTGAGATGACAACTACTCTGGATACTGGACTCACCTTCTTAGATTGGTAATGATAATGTGTCTTGTGCTTGTAATTGGCAGTATGTACGTATGTAACCATGGTGACTTTGCATGCTAGCAAAGGATTATAGTTTGCATGTAGCTGCAATGGTAATTGTCCGTTAATGCAAAATCACACATTGGAGCATGTGATAACTCCCTTCATGGTAGCTACAGTTTCCACCTCTATGTTGGTCATGATGTCACTTTTGGTGAGATAGGAACAAGCCAACAAATATCAAGTCACTTAGTGTCCTTGCAATTATCGGACTGAAGCTAAGAGACCTAATTCCATGTAACCCCTTCCACATGTCAGAGTCACAGCATCATACAGCATGGATCACTGAGTCAACACCGACCATCAACCACCCATTTACACTAATCCTACTTTTTTCATTCTTCCCCCCACATTCTCATCAACTCCACACAGACAGCACCCCAGCTCAGGATTGAACCTGGGTCTCCAGAGTTGTGAGGCAGCGACTCCACTGGCTGCACCAATGCTCTACTCCAAATACTCAGTTGGTCAATGTTGTGATTAGTTACTGGATTATTATGTGCAATTCTGGCCACTCCATTACAGGAAGGATGTGGAGGCTTTGGAAAGGGTGCAGATGAGGTTTACCAGGATGCTGCCTGGGTTAGAGGATATGAGCTATAAGGAGAGGTTGGACAAACTTGGGTTGTTTTCTCTGGAGCATTGAAGGCTGAGGGGAGACCTGATAGAAGTTTATAAGATTATGAGAGGCATAGGTAGGGTCAGAATCTTTTTCCCAGGGTTGAAATGTCAAGTATATGCATTTAAGGTGAGAGGGGAAAAGTTGAAAGGAGATGTGTGGGGCACATTTTTTTACACAGAGTGGTAGGTGCTTGGAATGGGCTGCCGGGGGTGGTGGTGGAGGCAGATATAATAGTGACATTTAAGAGGCTGTTAGACACATAAATATGCAGGGAATGGAACAGTACGGATCCTGTACAGGCTGAGGAGACTTAGTTTAGATCAGCATTGATTCCGGCACAGACATTGTAGACTGAAGGGATTGTTCCTGTGCTGTCCTGTTCTATGTTTTATAATCATTCCCATGCTCATGCCGTATTAGTAGATCAGTACAGGCAATCATTCATTGGGTCAAATCCAGTGAGTGTCCTCAAGCACCACTGGCATAGGCTTGTCCCTATCGTTCAGACCTGCTTTCTTGTGTATGTTCCACAGTGGGTGATAACTGGATATCTACCAATCAATTTAACAGCAAAGCCATCAAGTGGAAGATGCACATAGATTAGCATCACCCATGTATAATCCATGGTGTTTGTGCATTGGTGCATAACGTACACTGAAGCGCATGATCAAAAGTTGCGTTGCATTGAGTGCTGCGCGAAAGATAAGACCCAATCATGTTTAGCTATTGATTTTACTTTACAAATCAACTGCTTCATCCACAACAAAGCATGCATAACATGAATGAGTTTCTGGATCGACGGATATTGTTAATAATTACAACAGCAGTCAGAAATAACATGACCTACTTTAGCACAAAAAAAAAATTCCTTTTGGACAACTTGAGTTACTTCATCAAGCGCATTTTTTTCTCTGATAGGCAATGCATCAGGATGTGAAATTTTACATCCTTTTTTGGTATAGGATTGTTAATTCAGACAGATGGGAAAAACTTATCGCTTTCAAATAGCGTAGTGCCTCGGTTTACACAGAACTGCCTGCAGTCGCTGAATGTACATATTACAAGCATGTTTCTGGTTATTTTATATCTGATTTATACTGTTTTGAAATAATATAAAGTTGTCTAAATTCATTTTGATTTATATTAAAGAACAAGTACAATGCCTCTTGATAAACTGCAGAAGTTAAGCAGAAACATTATATTTTGCTTTTTGCTGCTTTAAATTAGGCCTGTGCTCCATGTGAACTCTATAACCTTCCCATTTTGCACATTGTATACACTTCTACACCACTCCCTAAACAAGAGGAAAGCCAGCCAAATTGTTGCAACATAGCCACTAAGAGAAGCCAGAGAGTGTAAAAGATGACTTGATTCCCAGTTCTTGTATGAACAACATGCTTTCTTCCACTAACCAGGTTAAGGCAACGATTCAGTAAGACTACACCTTGCCCCAACCCTGCAACCTCCAGCGCCATCAAGAAAGACGGAGGCAGAGGTGTATGGAAACACCGTCACTTCCAGTCTCTGTTCCATACACCATTCTGATCTGGATGAATAATGAGCTGGATTGTGCTGGATTCCCCCCATTTCCTGGTCTCACTACCCCAGTGCCTACCTGCATACACTTTCTCTGGATGCAGAAGGCCAAAGGAGCTGACCATCACCTCTACCTGAGAGGCTTACCACAGTCCAAGAACCTGAAGCAGTTTTAACATGTCAAGGTCATTTAAAAACCATTAAATAGCATAGCAGTTAGCGTAACATTATTACAGCGCCAGCGACCCGGGTTCAATTTCTGCTGCTGTCTGTAAGGAGTTTGCATATTCTCCCCATGTCTGTGTGGGTTTCCTCTGGGTGTTCTGGTTACCTCCCACATTCCAAAGACATACAGGTTAGGGGGTTGTGGGCATGCTATGTTGGCGCCGGAAGCGTGGTGACACTTGCGGGTTGCCCCCGGCACATTCTCAATAACACAAGAAGACGCATTTCACTGTGTGTTTCGATGTACATGTGACTAATAAATAAACATCTTATAAATAAATGTTAAAAGTTATTGTAATCTTTTAAAATTAGATTTAATTAAAAACTTGACAAATAATGATGATCACATAATAAAAAAATATTAAAATGAAGTAATGTAGCTAAAAAACTTGTCTGTTCCGCAGAATGGCATTGCAAATGGGACTAGCTTGGATGAGCACCGTGGTCTACATGGACCAGTTGGGCTGAAGGGCCTGTGTTCGTGCTATATGACTCTACAACTACGATTGGTGACATTGTTCAAATGAAGGGGTCACCAGTTCTCCCTGGTGTGAAGTTGGGGGCTGGATG
Organism: Pristis pectinata; assembly: GCF_009764475.1. Taxonomy (NCBI): domain Eukaryota; kingdom Metazoa; phylum Chordata; class Chondrichthyes; order Rhinopristiformes; family Pristidae; genus Pristis; species Pristis pectinata. The sequence continues at coordinate 11,611,004 of NC_067412.1, read as the reverse complement.
TAAAGGGTAGCTGCCCCTTCTCCTCAGTACATCAATGCACTCCTGCTGGGTGCAATAGTGAGTCCACCTGCAGAGTGGTCCAGGTCACTTTTGAATTGCGCATTTGACTGAGCACAGGTTAAAGTCAAAGACAAGCGCAACCAGGAGTGGCTGAGAGGCAGCCAGTTCCCCATGTCCTTTGTTGCTTAGAGAGGGAACTTTGGCTCTCATCCAGATTGTGTTGAGTATCTTGGGCCAATTGAAGTAAATGTAAGTCTCCAGTCTGAAACATTCCTCATTTTGCTGGGAGTCACACACGGAGTAGTAATGGCATAAAGTGAGTGATTTTTATTCAGCCCCCTGATGACAATTTCTTCCGGTTTTCAACTTGGTATATTGTGAGAATGGACAGACAATCCTGGGGAGCAGTAGAGAGTCCTGGGGAACAGCAGAACGTTGTGGACACAGCTCTGCACATCACAGAAACCAGCATCCCCTCCATGGACTCTGTCTATACCTCTCGCTGCCTTGGTAAAGCAGCCAGCATAATCAAAGACCCCACACACCCCAGACATTCTCTCTTCTCCCCTCTCCCATCGGGCAGATGATACAAAAGCCTGCAAGCACGTACCACCAGGCTAAGGAGGGCTTCTATCCCACTGTTATAAGATTATTGAATGGTCCCCTAGCATGATAAGATGGACTCTTGACCTCACAGTCTACCTTGTTATGGCATTGCACCTTATTGTCTGCCTGCACTGCACTTTCTCTGTAACTGTAACACTTTATTCTGCATTCTGTTATTGTTTTTCCCTTGTACTACCTCAATGTACTGATATGATGAAATTATCTGTATGGATGGCATGCAAAACAAAGTTTTTCACTGTACCTCAGTACATGTGACAATAATAAACCAATTTACCAATTTTACCAGTTAAATGACAGATGCTGGAGGTAACCATAACACGGAGAACAGACCTACAATAGGTGGGTCAAGGCAGTGCTGGAGGCACTCAAAGTCTTCAATATAAACAGAAAATGCTGGAAACGCTCAACAGGCAGCATCTGTGGAAAGAGAAACAGAGTTAATTAGTTGTCCCCACCTTGTATTTGTCCACTTGATGTTGGATCTTGAGGGGGAAGAGAATGGGCTAAAAATTGCATTGGCCAAAAAAAAACCCTTGGCACTCAAGTTTCATTGTGCTTCACACATCATATTGAAAAATTACAGTGGAAATTTGTTCTGTGTTGCATGTAAATTGGTTTATTGTTGTCACATGTACTGAAGTACAGTGAAAAGCCTTGTTTTGCAGGCTATCCATACAGATTATTTCATCACATCAGTACACTGAAGTAATACAAGGGAAAAACATTAACAGAGTCCATGGAGGGGAGGCTGGTGTCCGTAATGTGCTGGGCTGTGTCCACAACTCTCTGCAGTTTCTTGTGGTCATGGGCAGAGCAATTCCCACACCAAGCCGTGATGCATCTGGATAGAATGCTTTCTATGGTGCATCAATAAAAATTGGTGAGGGTCAAAAGAGGACATGCCAAATTTCTTTAGCCTCCTGAGGAAGTAGAGGCGTTGGTGAGCTTTCTTAGCCATGGTGTCTATGTTTTTGGATCAGGACAGGCTATTGGTGATGTTCACTCCTTGGAACTTGAAGATTTCAACCCTCTTAGCCTCAGCACTGTTGATGTCAACAGGAGCATGTGCACCACCCCCTTTCATGTATTAAACAGGAATACATTCCATTCCAGAAATGTTGTTTTGTCGACACCAGTGGAACTGTATTTTGGAAGAGGACAACGTGCCTACAATATTATATCATGTATTTAGCATGTGCAAGCAAAAACAAATTTGCTTATCAATTATATTTTCATATGACATTTGAAATTAAAGTTTCCCCTGTACAACCCCTTTTCCACTTTACACAGAAAAGTATCCAGTTTGTTTGATGTCTTATGTTGAATTGGCTGGTGTTGCATTGACTTGGGACTTGTGTGAGATAAAAACGTTTCAGATTCATGTCTTGTTCACCTTCTCATTGCATCTGCTGTGTGCAGATAACCACCTGCTAAGTGACAGTCTACTATAAGGTTGCAATAGATTTGCCAGCTTTCCTGGAGTTCCCTGAAGACAACTGAAAATTAATCTCTACATTCAAAAAATTAACTGATTTTATTTTCATTGAAACTAATTTTATTACCATGGGTCACTGTTCTTGATTTCAAATTCATCCATGGCTACCCCCTCTTATCCCTGTAATCTCCAGCTCCCTTCAAACCTGAGCCCTTCAGTTTTGGCCTCTTGAACTTTCTTCATTTTAATCGTTCCACCCTTAGCAGCTGGGCCTTATGCTGATAAAACCTCATCTTTTGAGTCTCCTCCTTAAACCTCCCTGCCTCTATCTCCCTTTCCACTTTAAAACCTGCCTATTTAGAGTCATACACCACAGAAAAAGGCCCTTGAGTTCACTATGACCAAACCTTTGGCTGTTTGCCTTAATATTTCATTTTGAAACTTGGTTTCAATTTTGTCTTAGAGACTCAAGAGACTGCGGATGCTGGAATCTGGAGCCACAAACAATCTGCTGGAGGAACTCAATGGGTTGAGCAGCATCTGTGGGAGGAAAGGAATTATTGATGTTTTGGATTGACAGATTGTTCAATTTTGTTTTGTTTGATAACACATTCTAGTGGAGCAACTTGGGACTTTATTTGTTACACTAATGGAGTTATAGAAATAGAAAGTGTTTTTTTTATTAGTTATAAAAAGATTTGTAAAAATATGTTTAGCAGGAAGTCACAATTCAACAATTGGGTATCAAGAAGTCTGCTTGCTTTCCAGTTGGTATGAGAAGTCGATACAACATGAGGCCAAATGTGGACCAATCGTGGTGGGAGGCAGGAGGTCATGTGGTAACATTTCCATGGTAACATTTCCATGGTAACTCTTGATCAGGTGTGGGACAGTGGCACAGCTTTCCCCGCCCATGAAGAATAGAACATTGGTTCAGATGCTGCAGGAGAACCCAGCTGTGTGAAGCATCTTTCCAGCAGAGGTCAGTGATATTCTGCCTTGGTTTCATTCCCAGCAGTTGGTGCAAATTTTACTCTGTTTCTCAAATTTAGTTCCACTTCAAGAGCTATCTAGTGTTGAAATTCAACCATTCAAAAGTGAAGAGATTTGACACATAGTCCAGGAATAAATACAAATACTGGGAAGGGAGCAAAGGAAACTTTCCTTCTTTGTGTAAGTAGAATTAGCTTCAATCCCTGGTGCCAACGACTAAAGTGAAGCACAAACGTAAAATGTTGGAGAGGCCGCACTTGGACCACTGCATGCAGTTCTGGTCGCCCCATTACAGGAAGGATGGGGAGGCTTTGGAAAGGGTGTAGATGAGGTTTACCAGGATGCTGCCTAGATTAGAGGGTATGAGCTATAAGGAGAGGTTGGACAAACTTGGATTGTTTTCTCGGAGCGTCGGAGGCTAAGGGGAGACCTGATAGGAGTCTATAAAATTATGGGAGGCAAAGACAGGGTGGAGAGTCAGAGCCTTGTTCACAGGGTGGAATTGTCAAATATGAGAGAGTATAGCTTTAATGTGAGGTGGGGGGGGGATTTTTTTTACACAAAGAGTGGTGGGTGCCTGGAACAGGCTGCCAGGGGTGGTAATGGAAGCAGATGCGACAGGGGCATTTCAGAGGCTTTTAGATAGGCACATGAATATGCAGGGAATGGGGGGGATATGCATCACATGCAGGGAGAAGGGATTAGTTTAATTTGGTATCATGTTCGGCACAGACATTGTGGGCCAGAGGGCCTGTTCCTGGGCTGTACTGTTTTATATTCTATGTGCATACACACCACAATAAATAAACCAACAAACCAGATGAAAAATTATGGTAAGGCAGAATTAATATTTAGGACACAGGAGAAAGTTGCATAGCCATGCCATGCAAATCCATGTGCTACAAATCAAGATGAATCAAAGTGCATTTTTTTTGGAAATGATCACAAAACAGTGTTGTCTTTGATATTAATGAGTGCGCATGTAACATATTTTAATGACTGTCTTAGTACTACTGCCTAAAGTATATAACTGTACAGTATCACAGAGGTATCAAAAACAAGACGGAAAGTTTAAAAACAAGATTAAGGTGAGGGGAAGGAGTTATAAAGGTGATCTAAGTGGTAAGTTTTTTACACAGAGCGCGGTTGATATCTGGAACATGCTGCCAGAGGAGGTGATGGAATCAGGTACAATTACTGTGTTTAAGAGGTAGGCAGACACTGAAATAAGCAAGGCATAGAAGGATACAGTCCTAATGCAGGCAATTGGGATTACTGCAAATGGGCAAAAAGATCAGCATGGACGTGGTGGGCCAAAGGGCCTGTTTCTGTGCTGTATGACTCTGTGATGCTGTGACTCCAGTTGCACGATGTGTGGATTTATTTTCCAATTGTACTGTAACAGTAACTTCAAACATTATATATCTTTATTCTGCCTTCCCAACACCTCAAGAAATCATCAGGAATGTTTCTTTTAAAAATGTGAAATAGTTTTAAATACCTTTTATCTATAATAGAATCTCTTTACTAAGACCAAAATCTTTTCTCCCAGCTGTATTTTAGCAGTTACAGTGTGTGGATTGAGGATTTATTTTTGGAACAGCTCCCTGTTCTGATCTACGATCTAAAGGTGAGTTTTTTCCACTCCACCCAAAACACCAGCAACTGTACGATACTCAAATCTGCTGTAGGCTCATGTGTTTTAAAGTTGAGCCCCCACCCCCATCTCTCGCTCTCTCTCTCTCTCTCTCTCTCTCTCTCTCTCTGTCTTGAGAAGCACTTTACGGTTGGAAGTAGATGAAGCATGAACATGATCCAGCCAATCTGCTAATGGGGCAGGGCTCTAACCCATCTGTGTAGGGAGGGCCAGACCATTTGCTTTGTATGTTTTTTTACTGGGAGCTGTGCCTTACATGCAGCTGAAATCATTTGGCATATGTGGAGTCTTAGGAGAGACTCAGACACTTGTGCTTTGCTTCCAGAGAGGGAGGGAGAGAGATCCTGTGATTGAGAAGCAATCAGCTCAGCTATTTGGAAGTTTTAAACCCACACTTCTGCAACCAGTTTCTGTGCATTTTTTCCTGGAGCTTCTGATACCAACTTTTGCTTTGGGATAAAGTTCAGGATGGCGGAGCTGTCTGTCAATGACCACTTGGAGGGAATCCTGTCAGATTTTGAAGGTCTGTAGTACTGATTTGCAACTTTGAATCTGCACTTACATGGTCACCTAACACTAGGTTTTTCAAAATAATAATTTTCTGTATGTGGAGTTTAAATAACTCAATAAAAACAAAAAGTTGTTATAATGTTTTGCGATCAGCGACTTTGCTCTTATGACTGGCGTATTTTCATCTGGTGGGAAAGTAATATGAAGGAAAATTGGTTATTTACTTTCAAGGCATTTTCTAATCTTCCACCTTTTGGAGTCAATTGGTTTATCTTAGCCTCGAGTGGTGGAATGTTTTCAGTGAGAGATGTGAATAAGAGTGGGCAGGTAGAGAGGTGTAATTTGATGCTGGTCTCAACAGCCCCAGCTACACGGCAGGCAGATTGGTGTGTGCATCTCTTTCTGATCCTCTGTCCACCGGCGAGTGTGCATGGCTGCATTCAACAGCTCTTGCTGACCAGATGAAATGAAATACCGTTTGATTTTTGGTTTTCTAACACTTCTCAAGTCTTGAGCCTTGTGGTTTGCCTTGAATATTCTGAGAGGTTCACATTAGAACTGGAGGACTGAGGATCACTGTTCTCAGTTCCCTTTGATCCTTGAAGAGTTCTGGGAAAATTACAGACTTTCAAAGGAATTGAGCTCTATTATAGCCATGACCACAGATATGCAAACATAGTAAAGGATAGTATTACTACTCTCCTTCAAGGTATTTATTGTCGTAAACCCTTTAGCAATAATAGTCAGCAGAACATTCCTGTGCAGTTCACCAGCAGCACGTAGTTTGAAACACAGGTGGATCCCTCTTATATGTTTTGAATAAGGCTATTTAGTATTTGATCTAAATTTTCTCCCTTAATTGACTGCAAAAGTAAGATCAATTTGAAATTGTCTAGGCTCCTTTTGCATTTTCCAATGCCGATATGAGGTTGTGTGTGAATTTTCTGCTCAGTTGGCTGTTTCAGTTGCCACAGGTATGTAATAATTCATCTGGTCAGTAGACATTAAAATCTGCCTTTGGGCATGTTCCCCAGTTTCCATTTGAGATTAATCTACATTATCTTTCAGACAGTTCAAAATGTTTCCTGTTCCAATCAACCCTTGACAAAGCATTGTGAAATAACCAGAGAGAACATGTTTATTTTCAGGAATTTATCAACAAAGCCACATACACTGAGGTGTTGGCAGAAGTTCTTGTACCTAGCAAAGTCTGAAGCTATTAGGATTAGTCTTCTCCAAAGGTAACACATTCTCCTCTGAGCACTCGGAGTACAGTAAAATTTGTATAATCTGACATCCAATTGTTTGGGAATCCTGATGGTTCAGCATGTGGTTTACTCTTTAGTCTGGAATGAGAGACAGGGGTCCAGAGTGCAGGGTCTGGTGCTGGTGTCTGCAATGTGGGCCGGGTATGCGGCTGGAGCCGGGATTGGGGTCGGGAACACCAGGGGTCTGGTTTGTGGTTGGAATCAGGCTCCGGTTTGCTTGTGTATTTTCCACTCTGTTTAAACTCACCGGATTCAGTGGAAAAATGCAACATGTAAAAAAAAGTGAAATAAAAGTGTGTTCAGGTAACCTGCTAGTTCGGCACTACCAGTGTCCCAAGGGTGCTGGATTAACAGTCTTACCCCATTCTATTCAACTCATGGATACTCACACACTTTGAACACTACATCTGCCATTATTACCTCCAATAGTATGTTGAATAACCCCACAGTTTTGTTTCTCCATATTTCCTGAGCTAGTTATTCCATACCTTGTCATAGTCTGCCAGCTGTGCTTTAGCTGGGACTGATATCACCTCTTAGGTGCTTGTGGGGCTCAGTGACTTAAGTGCAGCGATCTGTTCTGAGGCTGCAGTGCAGTACTGAAGGAGTGCTACTCTGTTGAAGGTACTACCTTTTAATGTTAAAGTAGTCATGCCTACTCTCTTAATAAAATTAAAAGATCCTGCCATCAAATTTGAGGAGCAACAAGAGAGTAACTGGTGTACTAGGCTATATTCATGCATGTGGAAAAACACTTATGATGCTGGAGGAACTCAGCAGGCCAGGCAGCATCCGTGGAGAAAAGCAGGCGGTCAATGTTTCGGGTCAGGACCCTTCTTCAGGAGTGAGAATAGGAAAAGTGGAAGCCCAGTATACAGGAGGGAAAAGCAGAGCAGTGATAGGTGGACAAAAGAGGGGAAGCGGGGCGGGCACAAGGTGGTGATAGATAGATGCAAGTAAGAGATAGTGATAGGCAGGTGCGGGGGAGGAGGGGCGAGCAGATCCACCGGGGGAGGGGTCAAAGGTAAGGAGAGGTAGGAAAAAGAGAGAGAGGGACGAGGAAAAGGAAGAAAAGAAGAGGCATCATCAATTTACTAGATTAAAATGGTTTGGTCATTATCATTCTAGGAGCTTGTTGGGTATAGATTGACTGCCATGTTTCCTACATTACAAAGGTGAATCCACAACAGAAATATTTCATTGGCTGTTAAGTATTTTACAATGCTTGAGATTATGAAAGGTGTTAAATAAATGCAAGTCTTTGCTTTGAACAAGATTTGTTTTTTTCCCTGACATCTATTCTAAGTTTATATTTTAAAGATTTTTTATTTATATTTTACATTCTTAATTTCTTGAAGAAATAAAAGTATGTTTAACTTCTCCAAACTTTCTATTTTGGTAAATGTCCCTTCAGTGGAGTTTGTATTTGTTGATAATTAGGTAACCGAGCATGAATGCTTAATACTGGATACTTCCAGAAATTCCTTGCCTCTCAGATAAATCCAGGAAGGTTAGCGATGTTATAAATAATTTTAATCATGCATGAGCACATTGAATGAGTAAACCTGGTCTGTATGCAAAATGAGTTCTGCTGGCTATCAGCTAGCTTAAACCACCAGAGTGCATATGGCTTAACTGATGGCCAAGTCATAGAATTATAGATTCATAGAATCATTGCAGCTTGGCAGGGGAGCCTTCCTATCCATTGGCCTGTGCCAGCTAACTGGAAGAGTAATCTATTCATTCCTATTCCCCAGTTCTTCACTGTTTTGCTCCCTCAAGTATTTATCCATTTCCATTTTGAAAGTGATGGTTGAATTAATTTCCACTGCCTTTTTAGGTAAGTGAATTCCAGAACTTGTGTACTTGTGTGAAAAAGTTCAGAGAACTGTTATTGCATAGCAATAGGCCATTCAGCCCACCTGGTCTATACTGGTCCCTGGTAGAGTAATTCATTCAGCACTATTCTGGCAAATTATTTTCCCTTGAGTGCCAATCTAATTCCCTCTTGAAAGCCACCACCCTCACAGTTAAGGAGAAGGAGTTCCAAACTACAACTATTTTTTGTGCATAGAAAGTTCTCTATCGCACACCTTGAATAAAAACAGAAAATGCTGGAGGCACTCATCTGGTCAGTCAGCATGTGTGGAAAGAGACACAGTTAACGTTGGATGTCCGGGACCCTTTATCAGTTCTTATGAAGCGTCCCAGATTTAATATAAGCCTTTCAGATAATAGCTCTTAAGCCTTCAGCTTTTCAACAAAATTACTTTTAATTTTTTCTCAAATTCCATGTTAGAAATGTTCTTCTATTTTTCATGATGAGAAGTTAAACAGAAGCTTCCTCTGCCTTCTCAGATAAAGTTCCCTCAGCACTATTCTGGTAAAGAACGAGGAAGTTATTGCAGCTAGTTGTTATCCCTCAACTAAGAGTGTTTTCTATGAGAGCTTGCTGTGCACACATTGGCTGCAGGGTTTCCCACAGTGACCACATTTCAGGAAGTACTTGCTTGGCTGTACTTTTCTTTGGGATATCCTGAAAGATGCTTTATAAATGTGTTTTTTTTAATCCTCCAGGAGACTATTGGCCATAGCAAAATCCAAGCAATTTCTCCAACCTGTCATGTTACTACAACATCAGTACTGGTGGATAAGTCGGTAACTTTTATTCACAAACTGCATGGGATGTGAAGGTTCCGAGGACAGTCACTAGAAAATAATCCATCCCCAAAGACACATCCCATTACCTGTTTTAGAAAAAGCACAAGAATTAGGCTAATGAATCATACTTTTAACAGTGCTTGCAGGAAAGGTGAGATGCAATCCAGGGGTGCCCAATATATCAGTTTATCACTGCATGAAGTAGTGACTGGGTGAAGTCAGCCTCTCAAGGGCCAAGTTGCTCATCCTTCATTAAGCTGATCCAAATGAAACTATAGGCCATCCCTGGGTTATGAATACCCGACTTATGGATACCCTTGCATACGAATGAGCTCTCATAATATTAATTTAAAAGTTTGACAAGCATACATAAGATAAGATATCTTTGTTAGTCACATGTACATCGAAACACACAGTGAAATACATCTTTTGTGTAGAGTGTTCTGGGGGGGCAGCCCGCAAGTGTCGCCACGCTTCCGGTGCCAACATAGCATGCCCGCAAATTCCTAACCTGTACATTGAATAGCAGAACTAGTTTCCTCTCTCTTTCCACTTCTAGTAATTGTTCTTTCTTACCAGTCTTATGCACTTTTGATGCCATTCATTACAGTACTATGGAGGTATGGTTTACCATATCGAGTGATTTTTGTGTATTTTCTGACTTATGGACAAAATTGACTTATGAATATCTGTAAAAATGGAACCCGTTCATTTCCCAGGACCTGCTGTACTTGCTTGTAGAACCTAGGCAAAGGACTCTTGGCAATGGAAATATTGACCCCTCTGTCTTTGAACAAATGTAGTTGTACCCTCATCCTACAAGAGCATCATTTATTGGGGTAAAAGTGCTTGCGATGACGAAGGTAGTTTTTTTTCATTGAATTGTTATGGCATAGAGAGAGATCACTTGGCCCATTGAATCTTTGCAGGATCTTAGTAGACCCATCCCATCTTTCCCATTTCCCCAATCCTTCCTCATAGGACTGTAAATTATTTTCCCTCAAGTGCCTATCCAATTCCCTCTTAAAAGTCCAGATTGATTCTGTTTCCACTACCACACACAGTGAATTCCAGATCAGAAATATCCTCCGCATCTTAGAAACAAGCTTTCTTTCACTTCTGCCTTGAATCCTTTGCCCAACATTTTAAATCTGTGCCTCCAAACACCCACGAATAGGAGCAGCCTCCCTCCATCAACCCTGTCTGAACCAGTCAAGGACATTCAGATAGATATCCTTATGGAATCTCCACTCAACCTGCTCCACTCTAATCCCTCATCCCTGGAACCATTCGAGTAAATCTTTTTCGCACCCTCTCCATGTCCTTCAAATCCTTCCTAAAATGCAGTGTCTAGGTTTGGATGCAACAAATAAAACTATTCACTACCAAAATACAATACGAAAAATCTCATATAACCATAATTAATTAATTTGGCAGATTTTATTGCTGCCTGGATTATGTAAGGTTTATTCCGCAAAACTTTCATTTTGTTATATCAGAATTAGAGTGAACTATGAGTAATTTGAAGCCTTTCTCAGATAAAATCACTGCTGCCTGAATCATTTCTTTGTATCAAAGCCATAATGTCCAGAGGGATGTTATGGAAGAAGCTGTTGTTTGTTCCTGCTACTTGCGACAATTGAAATCTCCATGTAGTCACGAAATACTTCAATGTGGTTTGTCAGAGGAATGAACACATTCTCTGATTCCTAAAAAAGAGAAGGCGATGTTTTAACCAAAAAAATTTGTTTGCAAGTTTAAACCAAAGCTGTGAGCTTCAAATGCATTTATGCAACTCCAAAGCAAGTAGTGTGTGCAAATGGAGACCTAGATAATCTGGTGTAGGGCAATTTTATGTATATTCTTTGTGTCTTAGACCCCGTTGGGAAATTTATCACCTCATTTTTCAGTGGGATTTTAATTTGTCCTAACAATTATTTTCTAATGTAAAACTCTCCGACAGTGCAACTGCAGAGAGATTTTCAACCTCGCTGCTCTGAAGAATGATTCTTCTTATTTACTCAAAGATCAACCAGGTTCTACAGATCACCTTTCCCCTGAAACCATGCCATTTCAGGGGCCAAAACTCAAATTACATTTTTTATCTTCACTCTGACCTCTTGGCCACTTGTGACCTCGACATACATGTGTGGGCTGCTTTGCCTGTGGAGACCTGAGACATGGTCACTCTCAGCTTCCTACCCTCAGCTCTGTTCTGGGCTGCTGCTGCTGCTGAGATCTACTTCATCTTAATTTGTAGCCAGCCATTGCATTAGAGAGGTTATCCAAACCACAAACTGAAGTAGATTCATTTACTTTTCCTTCAGTGAATAGGAGCCAGAGATGGCATGGTTATTTTGTTTTGCAGGCTTTGGAACTTGCCCGGTTTGCAGATTTCCCCAAGGTGCAGATATTCATAGACCACATTCTTGTCCTTGCAGAGGAAGACCTGGTGCGAATGCTTCGCCAAAGACCTGGAGGCTTACAGGCACTGTCTATTACCATCCTGCTCAGGTCTCCCTGGCCACTAGAATAACTATCCCATCTGCTTCTCTTCATTGCACCATCCATTTGTTCAGTGACAACACTACCATGTGGCTGGAAGAGTGTTGATTATCCCTTTAAGACCTGCCTGTAAAGGTTGCATCTTCTGTGTTACTTAATGACAAATGTAAGATCCTGCAACATGTCAATTAGCCAACCATATCATGGCATTACACTGAGAAAGCCAACTGTGTTGTTCTGCAAAGTTTCCACTCTTTCACCAAGAGAACTAAGGCAAAACCACTGTGCTGCTTTTACATAAAAAAAATGTGGAAAATGATCTAAGCCATGGTTACTCTTTGAGAAAGATCCCCTTGCATGGGATGGGAGTTATTAGCCCTGGACAATCTAAATCCCTCAATCAACATCACTAAAATGGATTTATTGGTCATTTTTGTATTGCTGTTTGTGGGGGCAAATTGATCATTATGTTTTCTGCAACACAGCAGCAGTTATACGGCAAAGGTACTGCGTTGGCTATAAAGCACTTTGGGATGTGCTGAAATGGATGTGAAAGGCTTATGTATGTGCAAGCATTTCCTTTCAAATCACAACTAGAAATTGATTTTTTTAAAATATAAATATTACTCAATGAAAAAATATCAATCTTGGAGTACTGGTTATAAATGCATAAAGATCAGAGCAAAGGTGTCTAGTCCGTGGAGTTTGTGACCCTGCAGGACTGCATCACTCCACACCTAAAGGCCAATCCTACACCCTTTGCCTCAGTTTCTATCCTTTGCTGTTTTCCAAGTTATGTCAGCTCTTGAAATCCACATGATTTAACATTTTTCACAAACTTTGCTAATCTGGAAAAACATGATGTGCCCACCATCCCCCACCCCCTGCCAGGAGTCTATGGTGATCAACAAAAATCCTCTTTGTCTCCTTTGCTTTAGTGCACATGCTTTTAACTGGCTTAGTCAAGATAAACTAGCTGACTTACTGTTAAAAGCATTTCATTTGAGATCTAATTTCAGTGGATTGCAGTATCTGACCCACTATTGAAGGGTGAGCTTTGAAAAGTGAGGGCTTTGGAGGTGTGGACAGAAAGCTATCCACTAGCCATTCTGTTCCAACTGTATAACCGTGTACTTGTGAGGTTTGTGAGGTTTTCTGACTTTGCATGGATGCCTTGCTCTTTGCACTGCTCCATCTAGGGGACAAACTTAGAACTGGCAACACTCGATGAGGTCACTCTACCTCTAGAACTGGACACAAGAAACTCTTGACTTTATCCAGCACACATTACCCAGCAATAACTGTGCCAGTAATTTCCAAAGGGCCAACACACTTATGCAATACCATAGATGGGCCAAATGGCCTTCATCTGTGCTATCCCACTGTTATAAGACTATTGAATGTTTCCCTAGTATAAGATAGACTCTTGACCTTGCAATCTACCTCATTGTGACCTTGCACCTTACCGTCTATCTGCACTGCACTTTCTCTGTACTGTAACACTTTATTCTGCATTCTGTTACTGTTTTTACCCTGTACTACCTCAATACATTGTGTAATGAATTCACCTGTACAGATGGTATGCAAGACAAGTTTTTTACTGTATCTCGGTACACGTGACAATAATAAACAAATTTACCAATTTACTAAAAACTTTGATGAACCTGTGATGGTTGTAAGATATCTTTATTAGTAAAATGTACACCAAAACACACAATGAAATGCATCTTTTTTGCGTAGGGTGTTCTGGGGGCAGCCCGCAAGTGTTGCCACGCTTCTGGCGCCAACATAGCATGCCCACAACTTCCTAACCCGTATGCCTTTGGACTGTGGGAGGAAACCCACACAGACATGGGGAAAATGTACAAACTCCTTACAGACGGCAGCTGGAATTGAACCCAGGTCGCTGGCGCTGTAATAGCGTTACACTAACCGCTACACTACCGTGAACTCAGCCATTACCAGACAGGTTATTTTTCACAGCTAGAGAGTGTGAGGGATGATTATCCTGTCGGACTATTAGATTTCTTCATTTCCTGAGCTTAGATATTCACAAGCAATTTTTTAAAAAATGAGTTTGGTTTTATGGCACTCTCAAATTTCATAGCCCCTTGAATTATCTTTGAAGCGTGCTTATTGCCATATCGTAAGAAATACTAATTTGAACAAAGCTCCTACAAATAGCAGTGCAATAATAATGAAATCACCTCTATTCAGTAATGTAGTATGAAAGATTAACATTGAGCAGGATAGTAACCTTCCTTTCTTATTTGAGATAGTGGAATCATTCACTTCCAGGTGGGCCCCAATTTAACGCTTCACTTCAAAGACTGTACCTCCAACAGGACAGCACTCCTTCTGTATTAGGTTGTCAGGCTAGATTAAGTCCTTGTCATAGGGTTTAATTCCACAGCCTTCTTGTTCAGAAACAATAGTCAATAGTGCTAATGACTTAGTCCCTTCCATAGTGTGCATTTGAGAGGTAGAAGCTGGGGAGCTCTGTGTGTGTGTGTGTGTGTGTGTGTGTGTGTGTGTGTGTGTGTGTGTGTGTGTGGGGTGGGGATGGTAAGAGACACAATTTGAAGAAGAGTGTCAAGCACTCCCAAACGTTTTAGAATGTTTCCACAATTCCCATTAGCTGAGTTCTAACTTGCTTCCTGAGCTGAGAAATTCACTATCCTTCCAATGTTATTTGACACCTTCAAAGAGCTGAAACAAATTGCCTAAGTTGATCTGGCTGAGGTTTATTGATTGAGTAAAGACTAGCAAGGAGAGATGGAGAGGCAGAACAAGGAACCAGAATCAGGAACAGAGTTATTATCATTGATTTAAATGACATGAAATTTGTTGTTTTGTGGCAGTAGTACAGTGAAAAGACATAAAATTACTATAAATTACAAAAATAAATAAACAGTGCAAAAAGAAGGAATAATGAGGTAGGGTTCATGGACCATTCGGAAATCTGATGGTGGAGGGGAAGAAGCTGTTTCTGAATTGTTGAGTTTGGGTCTTCAGGCTCCTGTAACTCCCCCGCCCCCCCCCCCCGATGGTTGTAACAAGAAGAGGGCATGTCCTGATGGTGAGGGTCCTTAGTGATGGATGCTGCCTTCTTGAGGCACCGCCTCTTGAAGATGTCCTCGTTGGTGGGGAGGGTTGTATCCGTGATGGAGCTGGCTGAGTCTACAACCCTCTGCAGCCTCTTGCGATCCTGTGGATTGGAGCTTCTATACCAGGTGGTGATGCAACCAGTCAGAATGGTCTCCATCGTAGTTCGGGCTGGCCAGATTAATGGTGATGTAGAAGCAAAGTTTCACACAAAGGGACTGGCAATCCAAACTCTTTCTCCCTCCACCCTGCCTGAAGAAATAATCTTGAGATGTAAGGCGATTAAAAAAAAATGTCAACGTTGTGATTGGTTGGTTTATCAACAGCAAAATACTGTGGCTGGTGGAAATCTGAAATAAAAACTCGAAAGCGCTGGAAATCCTCAAGAATTAATGAGTTCATGTTTCAGGTCAGCGAACTCTCATTGGAACAAGGCTCTGGTGAAAGGTCATGCAAATGAAGCAATCACGCTGGTCTCTCTGTCCTCAGAACCTGCCTGACCTGCTGAGTATTTCTGACACTTTCTGTTTATATATCTAAAGGCTTGGCATAATGATGCAGCTCTACAAAACTCTGGTTAGACCACACTTAGAGAACTGTGTCCAGTTCTGGTCGCCTCATTATAGGAAGGATGTGGAAGCGTTGGAAAAGGTGCAGAGGAGATTTACCAGGATGCTGCCTGGTTTAGAGAGTATGCATTATGATGAGAGACTAAGGGAGCTAGGGCTTTACTCTTTGGAGAGAAGGAGGATGAGAGGAGACGTGATAGAGGTGTATAAAATATTAAGAGGAATAGATAGAGTGGACAGCCGGTGCCTCTTTCCCAGGGCATCAGTGCTCAATACAAGAGGGCATGGCTTTAAAGTAATGGGTGGGAAGTTCAAGGGAGATATCAGAGGAAGGTTTTTTACCCAGAGAGTGGTTGGGGCATGGAATGCTCTGCCTGGGGTGGTGCTGGAGGCAGGTACAATAGTTAAATTCAAGAGATTGCTAGATAAGCATATGGAGGAATTTAGAATAGAGGGATATGTGGGAGGAAGGGGTTAGATGGTCTTAGGCGTGGTTTAAAGGTCAGCACAACATTGTGGGCCAAAGGGCCTGTATTGTGCTGTACTGTTCTATGTTCTATGATTCTATGATTAAAGGTAGCATAGTCACAAGGGGATGAATAGCCTATGTTATTAAACCACCAATACTGTGTTGCCTCAGCTCCCACGGTACTTTTCAAAGTGATAAGGCAGGTGATAAAGTTGATGTGTTTCAGTAAAGTTTGCTTAAAGTAAGACCAATAACATAAACAGGATATAATCCCCTTATCAGGCACATTGACTGGAGTGCAGGCTACAGATTTAGAACTTCTTTTGGAGCCAGATATAAAGTAACTTCATTTGCTGCTTCCCATTGGCTAAAGCTGGGAATATTAAATGTACTGCAGTTATTTCATACTGGGAATTGTATAAACACTAGCATTTAAGGCCAATCTGAGTTTAGTCCTGTGAAAGGAGTTGGACTGCCTCTCTGGTTCCAATTAAACGAGTAAATATCGATGGCATTTACACACCTGCTGGTGGTTGTTTTCAGTAATGACTTATCTTTATACAAATGTTTGTATATACAGGGCTTCTCTGTGGGACCCTGATAAGCTCCATTTGCCAGAGCATAGGCTGCAGCTAGGATGCAATAAATACTTTGGTAGCAGGGAAGAAAGAAAAGGGCAGCTGGCAAAGGAACAACAGCCTGGGGTCAAAATACAAACACCAACAATTCGGAACCATTGCACTGCAATAAGTCCCGTTGCTCTGGATCACCCTCCACCTGTGATCATATCTACCATTTGACTTCACTCCCACACGGTTCTGTGAATCACAGGAACTCTTGACCTCTGAGAGTCGTGGGGGTTCAATCATTGGGTATATTTCTGCCTTGAATCTTTCAACTTTTCTCAATAATAATTGTAAAAAAAATTACCTTTGAAAACATCCCTAACAGATTACTTTTCTTTCTCAACACATGGTTTTATTGGTGCAATGTATTTTGTAGCATTAACCATGCATCTTGCTTTAAGAATGTTGATACTGTGCAAAGACGATTGACTGATACAGTGTGTCTGTGGGCATGCAATTGAAGTGCTCGGCTGTGACGTGACTGGGCAGCTCGGGGGGGGGGGGGGGGGGGGGGGAAGATGGAGGGCTGTGGGGAGAGGAAAGCCAGATTAGTTAAAACCCAGGCAGTGGTGCACAATTTTGTCTGAGGTATTAACTATGTTCTTTTTCAGCTTATTGAGATTTATTCTAGAAAACCAAAATTCACGCATAATCTCTTTAATAACTGAAAATTCCCCATTTTGCCAAACAATGATAATAACTGAAAAAACACCAAACAATGAATTAGAAAATAAAAGTTGAAGCTTTGGGTATATTGATAAATAAGATAAGATATCTTTATTAGTCACATGTACATCGAAACACACAGTAAAATGCATCTTTTTTGCATAGTGTTCTGGGGGCAGCCCGCAAGTTTCACCACATTTCCAGCGCCAACATAGCATGCCCACAACTTCCTAACCCATATGTCTTTGGAACGTGGGAGAAAACCAGACCACCCGGAGGAAACCCACACAGACACGGGGAGAAAGTACAAACTTCTTACAGACAGCGGCCGGAATTGAACCCGGGTCGCTGGCACTGTAAAGCGTTACGCTAACCGCTACGAAGAATTCTGGATATGAAGGGATTAGATGGACATGGGGATCAGACAAGCAGGCGGACTTGAGACACAGGATCTTGGTGGAGAGGCTTGAGGAACCGAATATCATCCACAAATTTCTGTTGCTTTTGTTCTCATACATTTCAAGTCAAGTCGAGCTTATTATCATATGCACAAGTACGGTGAGGTACAGGTACAATGAAAAACTTGCTTGCAGCAGCATCACAGGCATGTCGATTCAGACAACACACAGAACATAAATTATACATAAATTATACAAGACAGTGAAGAGAAAAAGACTGTACAAAATAAGACCTTAATGCAAAAAAATCATAGTCAGAGACAAGTCTATGGTAGTGCAAGAGGTGGTCCATAGTGTTCCAGTGTTGAGGTAGGAATAGGGTTGTGCAGATTGGTTTAAGAACCTGATGGTTGTGGGAAAGTAGCTGTTCCTGAACCTGGTGGTGTGGGACTTCAGGCTTCTGTACCTGGCCAACAGTAACAGCTAGAAGAGGGTATGACCCAGATGGTGTGGATCCTTAATGATAAATATCTTATCTTATCTTCTACCAATGTAGTGTGCGTGTGGAGCTGTGTAAACATCTAACTTCTGCTACAGTGTGGAATTGAGACCTCTCCTCCAATACATGGGTTAACTAGAGATTTCTTCATAACTTCCAAAAATATCTCTTGTATATCCCTTTCATGGTCATAAAGCAAGCTTGATATACGACATTTAAGGGAAAATAAGAAATGGGAGCCATGAGGAATTTGTGAGCAGGGTGACAGAAAGCACACAGTTTGACATTTTGGGACAATTTCATGTCAACTTTTTTGGAGGAGGGGTCTCGATTCCACACTGTAGCAGATGTTAGATGTTTACATAGCTCTCCATGCACACTGTACTGGTGGAACCTTTGACTTTCCTTAACACTACACGGAAAGAGACTATTTCACCCATTAGGCTCATGCCTGCTCCCAGGGGAGCAATCCCATTCCCTCTCGTCTTATCTCCTCACACCCCCTGAACCAAGCGTCCCCCACATGCCCATCAGCTTCCCCACTTCCTGACTCTTGCCACCATCAACTAATAATAAGGGGTAATTTACAGTGGACAAATAAGCTACCACCACTTCACTGGAGCACCCAGGGGAAACCCACTTGGTCACAGGAAGGACATGCAAACTCCTCACAGACAGTAACCGAGGTCGGGATTGAACTTGGGATGCTAGAGCTCTGAGGTAATGGCTCTACCAGTTGCGCCACAGTGCCACCCACCATACCAACCATATCTCCCGAACCATCAAGTGCCTCGTAAATGGAGTATGCACTTTGTACTGCATGCATGTGAGTATTCAGCACTGATTCATGTTACTCCCACTTGCTCCAGTGGTGCAGCAGTTAGTGCTGCTGCCTCGCAACCCCGGGGATACAGGTTCGATACAGGCAGAGGGTTGTAGACTCAGCCAGCTCCATCACGGGCACAATCCTCCCCACCATTGAGGACATCTTCAAGAGGCGGTGCCTCAAGAAGGTGACGTCCACCATTAAAGACCCTCACCACCCAGGACATGCCCTCTTCACATTACTACCACTGGGGGGGGAGATACAGGAGCCTGAAGACCCACACTCAACGTTTCAGGAACAGCTTCTTCTCCTCCGCCATCATATTTCTGAATGGTCCATGAACCCACGAACACTACCTCTTTGCACGATTTATTTATTTTTGTAACTTATAGTAGTGTTTATGTCTTTATGTCTTGCACTGTACTGCTGCTGCAAAACAACAAATTTCATGATGTACATCAGTGATAATAAACCTGATTCTGATTCTGACCTTGGGTGCTGAATGTGGAGTGTTTGCTCCTTCTCCAAGTAATTGTATGGTTGACTCCAGGTGCTCTGCTTCTTTCCACATCTCAATGACATGTTGGTAGGTTAATGACTATGGTAAGTGTCCTCTTAATCAGAGGGGAGATGATGGGCAGGTGTGAGGGAGAACAAGTTGCAGGGGTGCAGGGAAATAGGGAGAGGGGAATAGGGCTAATAGGACTGTTCCCCTGGGATCCTGCTGGACACGATGAGCTGGATGGCCTCTTTCTGTGGCATGATAAGAATAAGATAGACATTGTAAGTACAAGGTATGAGGTGGTGCAACTACCTTGAATAGAATAAGTATTGATGAACTATGGGTGTGACCTGTGGATTGGTGAAGTGTCAGATATACAGGTACAGGTATGGGCAGCATGGTAGTGTAGCGGTTAGCGTAATGCTATTACAGTGCCAGTGACCCGGGTTCAATTCCTGCCGCTGTCTGTAAGGAGTTTGTACGTTCTCCCTGTGTCTGCATGGGTTTCCTCCGGGTGCTCCGGTTTCCTCCCACATTCCAGATACGTACCGGTCAGGAAGTTGTGGGCATGCTTTGTTGGCGCCGGAAGAGTGGCGACACTTGTGGGCTGCCCCCAGCACATTCTCAGTAATGCAAAAAGATGCATTTCACCCTGTGTTTCGATGTACATATGACTAATAAATAAATATCTTATAAAGCATTGGCAAGAACACCAGAATGGCCATTTTGGCCATGAATTGATGGCAATCAGAACAAGCGGACTGTAGTCCAGTGGCCAATGGCCTCTGGTGCTTCAATGGCAGGAATTGGAATTAACCTTGCTGCCCACAGGCAAAGGTTTGTGTGTTTTCTTATCCTGACATTGGATTTAGTAAATAATTGCCAAGATCACACAGCTCCTAGAAGGTGAAGAGGAAAAGTAGTTGTGAGGGCTGGGATCATTATGAATAAGAAGGCTATGACTGTGGCTTTGAGAGCAGAAGGAAGTCTTAATTTGTTTCTTCTTTAGTTTTTCTTCAATAAGTATAAATACTTACAGTGCTAAAATAATTGATTTTGCCCTAATATGCCACATACATTTGTATTTCTGCAAAACATTGATGGATGTTCTTTTAATGTTTTTGTAATGCCTTTGTTGTTGTGTTGTAGTGCCATTGCTGAGTGCCCTAGCACTGTTACTGGTATCCATGTCTGTGAACATGGATGGCAGTTGTCAATGGTGTGCGCAGATAAGTGACCAGTGCAAGGTCTGTACGCCAAAACACACTTGATACGTGTATCTTCTGGTAAAAATGGATTACATTTCTTCAGCATCTTTTTATTTAGAAGAAGGGCTTTTCTGGACTTGAGTTGTAAAACAATTGACATAGAACTTTGTTTTGGATTCATTGCACATAATTAACTTTACTACCCGTGTCCTAACTCAAGCCAGGCCCTACTTGCCTATCAGCCCTGTGCTTGTTGATCCTGCATGGTTTCATAATCACCACACCCAAGGATGGCATTGTGTTTCTTATTCCACAATAGCCCAGAGGTGGCCTTGGAGAATAGTTGGTAAATGATCCAATTCTTAGCAGTGTGGAGGAGCAGAGGGATCTTGGGGTCCAAGTCCATAGATCCCTCAAAGTTGCTGCTCAACTTGATAGGGTGGTTAAGAATGCATATGGTGTACTGGCCTTCAATAGTCAGCGGATTGAGTTCAAGAGCCACTAGGTAAAATTGCAGCTCTGTAAAACTCTGGTTAGACCACACTTAGAGTATTGTGTTCATTTCTGGTCACCTCATTATAGGAAGGATGTGGAAGCTTTAGAGAGGGTGCAGAGAAGATTTACCAGGATGTTGCCTGGAATAGAGAACATATGAGGAAAGGTTGAGCGAGCTAAGGCTTTTCTCTTTTTATTATTCCAAAATAAACTTTATTCATCATAAAAAACAAACTATAACCAACAATAAAGCGGTGCAAACCTTTACATTCGTGTACGAATCCATAATTAGTGTTACCTTTTTATATAAAAAGCACAGCACCGATGCCAGCTGTGTGGCTCCCTGGGCGCTACCCCAATCCCGTATTTACAATATTTAAAGGGCTTTCTCACCCGACCCCGCTCCTCCCTCTCCAGTGGCATTCCCTTACAGACATCTCGCAATGCTGGGAGACCAACAAGTTTCACGACGCAGGGTGAGAGGTAATTTGATAGAGGTGTATAGGATTATGAGGGGCATAGACAGAGTGGACAGCCAGCACTTTTTCCCCAGGGTGGCATCACTTTAAGATCACTTTAAGGTCAGAGGAAGAATGTTTAGGGGAGATGTCGGAGGTGGGTTTTTTACAGAGAGTGGTGGATGCCTGGAACACACTGCCAAGGGTGGTGGTAGAGGCTGATACAATAGGGATATTTAAAAGACTCTTAGATAAGCACATGGATGTAAGAAAAATGGAGGGGTATGGACCATGCAGGATGGAAGGGTTAGATTGATCAGCAAAACATAAGATATAAGATAAGGTTTCTTTATTAGTCACATGTGCATCGAAACACACAGTGAAATGCATCTTTTGCTTTGAGTGTTGTGGGGGCAGCCCGCAAATGTCGCCATGCTTCCAGTGGCAACATAGCATGCCCACAACTTCCTAATCTGTACGTCTTTGGAATGTGGGGGGAAACCGGAGCACCCAAAGGAAACCCACGAGGAGAACATACAAACTCCTTACAGACAGTGGCCGGGATTGAACCCAGGTCGCTGGCACTTAATAGCGCTACACAACATTGTGGGCCTAAGGCCCCGTACTGTGCAGTACTGCTCTATGTTCTATGTAATCCAGCTGTGTGATCTGTTTGGAAATCAGTCACCACCTCAGATAAACATTTAATCTCTCAAATAATCATACGGACTCATGGTAAAACGTGGCATGCTGTAAATTGGATCTAAATAGAGCATGGCCACTGGGATCATGATGCACAGTGGCTGCAGAATGAGACTGCGGCAGCCCTGGTCAAATTATGGACCCCAAGAGAACATTCTGCCCCTTGATACAAATTTGATGGTGACACTACAGGCAGACTCTCACTCTCCTCAAGACGATCGGATTGGTTAACTAGTCTAAAACTGGATTTATAAATGTTGATCCAAGTCAGCCATATGAAGGGAGAGGCACAAGATGTGACTCAGAAGCCAACACGTTAATACTCTGCATAACTAATTATGTTGCGTTGCATTAATGTGTTGGCTTCTGATCATCAATTACATCCTTTTGAAGTAATGCGTACACAATTAAGTCACTAAACTTTCTTCTGGAGATTCAAGTTTTCTGTGGATTGGTAAGTTTATTTTCAGCAATAGATGATTGGTAATATTGAAATTCATATAAGCTATATTGGTTTTTAATGTTTACCCTATTTCATCCTCATTGCTTGCATTTGTTTACAGAAAGCCTGGGCAGCCTAGAAGAGAACATTAACTTAATACAATCAGTTCTGGCCTGGCATACAGTCAGTCTAAAGATTGTGTCCTAAGGCGAGATATTTTAAATTCTTTAGTAAGTAGCATAACGTTGAACTGACAAGAACACATAATTATTACTTATGGAGTGTATAAGTATTTAAATAAATTGTGGCTATCTTGCCTTCCTTTGCAACACCTTGTGAAGCACAATTACAGCTTTACAAAAATGCCAGCTGCAGAAACATTATTTTGATCTGAGAGCATTATCAAACTTAAAGTGAAATAGAATAAATAGCGATTGTTGCCTTTAGTCAAATCTCCCATTAGTTGGTGTGGGTTTGTGAAATTGCCAGGCTCCATCAAATTTGCTCCCTATTCACTGGGGGAGAAAAAAATGATTGAAATAAAATGTTCAATGTGCCAAATATTTATTGACCATTAAAAGGCTGCACATATCACAATCAATATTTAAAAAATATATGGGAAGTTGCTGTTTACGATGACTGTACCATTTATGCTTGAGTAGTTTTTGTCCGGTTGAAAAAGAATGGCAAGGATTAGTTTTGAATAGAATAAATCCAATCCAATGATTGTGCATGCGTTTTCCAATGAGAAACTGCCCGTCACCTCTGTCAGTGAAAGCTTTCTTCATTGTCTTGCACCTTCCTGGGATGGGTTTCTTTTTTTTTCAACTCCTGGAGAAGTTGCTTTTGAATCAGGGAGTGCCACTGGGAACCTTTAAGACAGCTGTCTTCACTTTAATCCATGCTTCTATAACCTGAGGAAACATTTGCTGAATTTTCAGGAAATTAAGTGCAATAATGCCTTTGATCAGATTACAGCGAGGCTGGTTGTGTACGAGTTGGCAGTGCTGGTTGAACGTGCTCCATTCAAAATGTTCAACATGATGGCCTACATTAGCATGGAGACAGACCCTTCGGCCCAACTCATGCATGCCGACCAAGGCCATCTAAGCTCGTCTCACTTGCCTACATTTGGCCCATATCCCTCTGACTTTTTCCTATCCATGTATCTATCCACATGTCTTTTGAATGTTACAATGCTATGTGCTGCTAGCACTTCCTCTTGCTGCTTGTTCCATATACCCACCACCCTTTGTGTGAAAACCTTTCCCCTCAGGTCCTCTTTAAATCTTTCCCCTCACCTGAAACCTATGCCCTCTAGTTTTTGATTTGTCTTTAGCTCAATAACTTATCCTAGATCTTTATTCTGACATTGCATAATAGAAAAACAGGTACTGGCTTTAATGGCATCCACTTCAGATGTGATCAAGTTCATTAACATATAGTTGTGAGGGAGCAAAGTTGGAGACTGCTGGAATGTTGTTGCTCTTTTGCAGTGGCAACATGATGGAATAAATTCTCAGCAAAACCAGGACAACTAAAAATGCAATCATCAGTAACATTAAACATGTTTTAAAATGATGGCTGCATGTTTTGGAAGTGGTTAGAAGGCAGAGCTGCCACTGTGTAACATATACAGTCTGATTGATCAGGGATAAATATCTAATACAGTGCTTTACAAATTAACAGTTAAGGACATGATTCAAGATGAAACAATATTCTTGTGCTTCTCAAAGTAGGACTTAAAGATCAGCACTTTGAGGGTTGATTGCCAGTTTGATACTGTGGTCTTTAGTTCAGCTAACCTTGACGATAAGATCATTGATAATCCTAGAGGGGAATACTCCATGACCTTGAAGTGCTAATTGGCCCTTTCTTTCCCAAGGTTTTTCTAAAAAGATTCAACTAGCAGCAGCCAAAGTTGACAATCTGCTATCAAAATATTTTAAAGTCCACTGTAGATTAATGTTGTGTTCATGCAGTAATACTGATGGTGGTATATAAACCAGGAGTAGAAACTGTATTCAGATCCCTGTCTAACAGCTGAATTCTATATCCTCAGATCTACAGAGCTCAGTAGTTTGAGACAAAAGGAATGAAGTTTAGGAATGTCAAGAAGACCTTATTTTTAAAGAAAGATTTGCACATCTAAAGTGTGTTTAAGTGACTTTAGGACAATCTAAAGTGCTTTACTGCCACCCAAAGTAAATTCTGAAGTTTGGTCACTATTGTAATATCGGATGGCAATTCATTCCCCAATTAATTAAGATATCTTTATTTGTCGCATGTACATCGAAACACACAGTGAAATGCATCTTTTGCGTAGTGTTCTGGGGGCAGCCCGCAAGTGTCGCCATGCTTCCGGCGCCAACATAACATGCCCACAACTTCCTAACCTGTACGTCTTTTTGGAATGTGAGAGGAAACCAGAGCACCTGGAGGAAACCCATGCAGTCACAGGGAGAACGCACAAACTCCTTACAATCTGAACCTGGGTCACTGGCGCTGTAATAGCGTTATGCTGACCACTACACTACTGTGCCAAACATTTAAAAGTCACTTGTTAGTACAGGTGACCCATACATTGGTGTGGGAAGGGTTTTGCATTCCCAGAAAACCGTCCATATTGCAATTTTCTATAATACAAAGCCACATAATCCGTCCGTGCCTCAAAAATTGATACATAAATTCCATGAGAGTAAATCTGAGATTTCTTGGGAGTGATTTGTGAATTCTATAAGGATGAATTTCCATTACTCGATCTGCTGTAACGTAGGGGCGGGGTGGAGGGCGGTCACCTGTACTGTTTTCTGATGCAAGTGTCCTGATTGTGAAGTCACACCAGTGCTTTGGAGTTCTGTTGTGTCCTCTGAAACCAAGGAGAACTTGGTAGTGAGCTGCTTCAAGCTCCATCCCCCCCTTATGAATAAAAAACAGTTGCACTGATCCCTGTTCTCACTCAGATGTGAAAAACTTTTATTGGTTCCTTTTAACTGTAATGAGCATTAGCAAGATTTACTGCCAACATTCTTTTGTGGTCCCCCTGATTATTTTCACCCTGGTGATAAATGACTATTAGAAAGAAGTAAATGTTACTTGATCACTGTATTTGCATGCTGAGTTCTGTAGCGTTATCAGAGGAACATCAGGCACTGGAATAACAATTGCTAGATCATCTTGTTCTTATAATGTACAGACTTCATTAGTTCATAACAAGAAAATAATTACGCTATTTCTTTAAAAAAATACAGAGTTAGGGGAAAGGACAGGGTTGAGTTAATATCAATTAACTGGACAGAATCACCAAAGAGCCAGCAGATGGGTTGCTTGGTCAGTTTTCCATTCACTCAATTACCTGATGCTGAATGGAGTGGAAGTTGAGTCTGACTTCAATGCTCCTGGTTAAGGACAGTAAGCTTAGCTAGTGTTCCAACCATTAGTTGCTGTTCATCAACCCTTGCTTAAAACGGATAGGGTGATACTAGACTTGGTTGTGATGTCCTATGCCGTCAAGTATCTTGTGGAATCTGCAGAGCAGCAAAGTACGTGCTGAGGGACGCACTGAAGCTCGGGGCAGCCAATGCTAAGGCTCTATGGGGAAGGACCACAGTCTAGGCTCCTTCCACCACTGCACACAGATGGGCAGAATTGGGTGGGGAAGCTCCTTGAACAATGAAAGGGATATCACCTCAGGGAGCCACATAAGTGGCAATGGTGCTATGTTTGGTAGTGTGTTTTTCTCTTCAAAGTTTATACTACTGAACGTAGCAACCATGAATGTTAAGGTTTTGTTTTTGCACTGTTTCTTCCTTTGCATTTTTTTTATTATGCACGGTAGTGTAGCAGTTAGCGTAAGGCCATTACATCGCCAATAACCCAGGTTCAATTCCTGCTGCTGTCTGTAAGGAGTTGTACATTCTCCCTGTGTCTGTGTGGGTTTCCTCCGGGTGCTCCGGTTTCCTCCCGCATTCCAAAGACGTACAGGCTAGGAGCTGTGGGCATGCTATGTTGGCGCCGGAAGAGTGGTGACACTTGCGGGCTGCCCCCAGCACATTCTCAGTAATGCCAAAAGACACATTTCACTGTGCATTTCAATGTACATGTGACTAATAAATAAATATCTATCTATAAAGTTTATTTCTGAAATTAAAAAAGTGCAACTGGAAACTGGCAATAATAAAATGAGATTGGAATAGTGAGTTGCTTTAATAGTCAGCATGGTGAACCAAAGGGTCTGTTTCTGTGGCTCTGGAGTCATACTCATAGTATCTGTACTAATCTCATTAACTGATAGTTGGTCTGTAGCTTTCTGTAGCTTGGCGATTCAAGTGCTCATTCAGGTACCTTTCAAATGTTATGAGAGTCTCTGACTCCATCACATTCTCAGGCAGAGCATTCCAGACTGAAACCACCCTCAGGGCGAGAAGAGTTTTCCTCAGATCCCTTTCAACCCTCTTACTCCTCGCCTTAAAACTATGCCCTCTGGTTTTAGACATCTCCGTCATGGGGAAAAATTTCTCACTATCTACCCAATCTATGCCCTACATAATTTTGTAAACTTCTATCAATTCCCAACCCTATCCAGCCATTAAAAAAAATCTACAAAAGACAGATTAAATTCTTATTTTTGTGGTTTCAATAATCCAGTGCTGAAACTTGCAATTCCTATTGCCAGCAAGTAGTAGGATATTTATTTAAACATGTGTCTCGTCCACTGTTCCTGTCTGTCTCAATGGAGAACAGGAGGGAAGAGACACTCGGAAAGCCAACACACCTGGGACCAAGCCCATGAATTTCCTTTGCAGTCTAGACTGTTGACTGATAGCATGGGAATTGGCTTGTAGTACATGTGAGAAAGTATTTATTACAATGCACCTGGTATCTCAGTTGATGAAAATGGATAATTTTTCATCTTAGAACACCAAATAAGAAATGTTTACAAAAATTAAAAAGCTTTCTCGGCTGAAGAGCATGCAGCTTTTGTTGTATGATGAACACAAATTGAAGTAATGCAGACCTTGAATTCACCTGGAGATTTGATTAAACTATTCCTATAACAATATGGTGAGAGCACACGGCACCCTAATTAGCCCAATGACATTTCAATTTGAGAAAAGGAGTAATATACCTTGACAGCTTTAAGAGTTACAAAGTAAAACTCCTGCATTGGCTTGTCTATGGAAGGGAATGTATTCCTCAAGGCCTCTAAGCCATGGGCATAAGTATTTTGTTCAATAGATATAATGAGTGCAGTCTCTTAAGGATGAGCAAAAGGAAGCAAATAAAGGAGCATATCTCTTCTGAAGTATCAATATTTGTTCTAATCTTGAAAGTATTTACATCCGTGGGTACATGGGATTAGTATAGATAAGTACATTGACTTGGGCTGAAGGGCCTGTTTCTGTGCTGTATGACTCTATGATGCTATTTTGGAGGTTTTTATCCCACAGCTGAATTACTTGTAGCTAAGTATTTTGTTTGTTCTTGTCTTGTTGTCATGTGATGCTAAATTGACTGGAATATTCATCTCTCAATCTCCTTGTATGTTTTATAGACCACAATTTCTAGAATTCTAGAATTCTAAAAGTTAGTGAATTTAGAATTCACAACTTAATAGACCACAACTTTTCATACTTTAAACCAAAAATTTATTGTAGTGGTCTGTACTTATTAGTTGTGATGACAGCAAAACAGTCAACGTTCACTATTATTATACTGTGGGACTGAAGAGTTAGTTTGACAGTTAAACACAGAAATCCAGAAGTTCCCTTGGTGATTTGCTAGTTTTCCACAAGGTATTGAGTTTATCACCACAGATGAAAAACAATATGATGCTGGAGGAACTCAGTAGACCAGGCAGCATCCGTGGAGAAAAGCAGGCGGTCAACGTTTCGAGTCAGGACCCTTCTTAACTTCAGCAACATACAAACCCTGAGAGATTTACCCAGCAAGTTTATCCCAAGCCTCAGACTAGACAGTTTCCCGGTTCTCTGTCTGTGCAGAATAAACAGATCGCAGTCAGGACTGTACATAGAACATAGAACAGTACAGCACAGGAACAGGCCCTTTGGCCCACAATGTCTGTGCTGACCATGAAGCCAATTTAAACGGCACATCTGCCTGCACGTGGTCTATATCTCTCCATTCCCTGCCTGTTCATGTGCCTAAATGTCTCTTAAACCTTGCTACAGTATCTGCATTCTGGCACTGCATTCCGGGTACCTACCACTCTCTGTGGGAGAAAAAAACTTGCCTTGTAAATCTCTTTTAAACTTGCCCCCTCTCATCTTAAAGCTATGCCCTCTAGATTTTTTTACATTTCCACCTGAGAAAAAAAGATTCTGTGTACCATTTCCCTTAGTGATCCTGCGTTAGAAACAGTTCTACATTGGCTGGGGATCTTGCTGTGCAAGTGAATAGGACTGAGGCTTCTACACACAATAATTTGGCAATATTCATTGTGGGTGCCCTGTCCTGTGAATAATGATGACTTGGATAAACCCATTCTCTAGTGAACTGTACCCCAGCAGTAAGTTAGTGTTGGTAAAGAGGTGAAAAGGGGATGAAGTTCAAATTATGAAATATTGTGGCAGTCTGCACAAGCAGAACTCGAACCGCCATTGGGCACTGTGGGAGCATGCGCGGAAGTGCGCCTTGAACTATCTCCCGGGGGCTGACCTTCCGGGAACGTTCTGATGTGGTCAGGGCCCACACAGTGGCCACATCCAGGATTTCACAGCGAACCTGCACGGAGCGACCATCTTCTCAAAGGTCGGCCCGGTCCAGGGATACCATCAGATCCCAGTGCACCCCGATGACGTGCCCAAAACAGCCCTCATCACCCCATTCGGCTTGTTCGAATTCCTGAGGATGCCTTTCGGTCTCAAGAATGCAGCCCAAACTTTCCAAAGGCTCATGGACTCGGTGGGACGCGGCCTGGATTTCGTTTTCATTTACTTGGATGATATCCTGGTGGCCAGCAGGTCACACCAAGAACACGTGGCACATTTGCACCAGCTCTGCCAACGCCTAAGTGACCACGGACTGGCAATCGACCCGGCGAAGTGCCAGTTTGGGCTGACGGAGATCGACTTCTTGGGCCACAGGGTTAACTGACATGGCACAGTCCCCCTACCGGACAAGGTCCAGGCCATCCGCCAGTTCCCCAAGCCCTGCACGGTCAAGGGCCTGCAGGAGTTCGTAGGGATGGTCAACTTTTATCATCGGTTCGTGCCGGCGGCAGCATGCATCATGAGACCCTTGTTCAGCCTGATGGCCGGCAAGGCCAAAGAGGTGGCATGGGACGCGAAGCCCACAGGGGTGTTCGAGCAAGCCAAGGAGGCGCTGGCAAAGGTGACCCTCCTAGTACACCCGAGAGTTGCTGTACCCACGGCACTCACCGTCGACGCTTCTGACACAGCTGTCGGTGGAGTCCTGGAGCAGCTCGTCGAGGGCCAGTGGCGACCACTCTCTTTCTTCAGCCGGCACCTACGGCCACCAGCACTTTCAACAGAGAGTTGCTAGTGCTCTACCTGGCTGTCCGGCATTTCCGGTATTTCCTCGAGGGAAGGGAGTTCGCTGTCTATACGGACCACAAACCCCTCATTTTCGCACTGGCCAAGATATCGGATCCATGGTCAGCTCGGCAGCAGAGGCACCTGTCCTTTATTTCAGAGTTCACCACGTACGTCCGCCACATCGCGGGGAAGAACAACATCGTCACCGACACACTGTCTCGCCCCTGCCTCCAGTCAGCGGGCATATCGTCCTCAGGCATCGACTACGCAACACTGGCGGAAGCACAACAGTCGGACACCGAGATCCCGGCTTATCGCACCGCTGTTTCGGGACTCCAGTTGGAGGATGTCCCCATCGGCCCGGCAGCGATTCGACTCCTGTGCGATGTGTCTACCGGCAGACCCCAGCCTGTGGTACCAGCAGCATGGAAGCGCCGGGTGTTCGACGCGCTGCACGACCTGGCCCATCCGTCCATCCGGGCATACATCAAGCTCGTAGTGGACAGATTTGTCTGGCACGGTTTGCGCAAGCAGGTCGGACACTGGGCCAGGACCTGCGTACACTGCCAGACTGCCAAAGTCCAGTGGCACGTGAAGGCTCCCCTCCAGCAGTTCCAGCCTACGCCCAGGAGGTTCCAACACATCCACGTGGACGTCTTCAGACCCCTGCCAGTATCCCGGGGTGCCAGGTATATCTTTACCATGGTGGACAGGTTCACCAGATGGCCAGAAGCTGTACCGCTGGCAGACACGTCCACTGAGTTCTGCGCCAGGATGCTCATTGCGAACTGGGTCGCCAGGTTTGGCATCCCTACGGACATCACCTCCAATGGGAGCGTAATTCACATCTGGTTTGTGGACAGCACTGGCGCAGCTCCTGGGCACCCAGCTGCATCACACCACAGCGTACCCTCCCCAGGTCGAGCGGTTCCACTGGCATCTCAAGTCGGCCTTGATGGCGTGCCTCAAGGGTCCCAACTGGGCATCCGCACAGCCCCCAAGGAAGACCTGGGCACCTTCTCGGCGGAGTTGGTCCATGGCGCTCCCCTGACAGTCCCAGGCGAGTTCGTACCGGGGTCCCGCGGTCCGGAAGAAACTCTGGCAGAGGTGCTAACGAGGCTGCGGGACAAGGTAGGGACCCTGGCACTGGTCCCGACCTCCAGGCATAAGTCCCACACCTGCCTTCACCCCTAAAGACCTCCAGGACTGTGAGTGTTTTTATTCGCAGGGGCCTGCGCAAGTCACCTCTACAGTGACCGTACAAAGGACCCTTCAAAGTGATCCGGCACGACGGATCTATGTGTGTCATGGAGGTGGGTGACCGGGAAGAGACTTTTACAGTGGACCGTCTCAAACCGGCACACCTGGACATTGAGCAGCCAGTGAGGGTACCGCCACCCCGCCGGTGTGGCCGGCCACCTCAGCAAGCCACACGGATTGGGGGCTCCACTTCCCCAATGGACGTTTCTGTGGGGGGTAGGTGGGGGCGGCCCCGCACACGCGGAACTCGAACCGGCATCGGGTGCGCGGGCGCATGCGTGGAAGTGCGCCTTGAACTCTCTCCAGGGGGCAGACCTTCCAGGAACGGCCTGATGTGGTCGGGGCCCGCACAATGGCAGGGGCTTGTGGGTAGAGTGTTTTTGGCGCGCTTTGGTGTGGTTGAAGTAAAGTTTCTGGAGATCAGCTCTCTCTGCCTCCACGTCGTTCTTCCGTAGCATGCCGTGATCAGCTACAATATTGCCTTATTATTTTGTGGTAACTTTACTTTCAGCTTGACTGCAGGGTTTTGTGTGTGCTCCAGGTACCTGACAATAAGCAGGAAAGAAATCTTGAATTTTGTGGGAAGCCTTAAGGAAGAAAATAATTTCGAACAAAGGTGGGAGTAAATCAAGAGTTAAAAAACTGCTGTCTGGTAGCTCATTAATTTTCAATCCTTCAAAAGTGAACTTCAACACTGAGAGTCATAGCTGACCCCAAATCTGTCATCACCTGATTTATGTGCACAGACTCGCACTCACACTCACTCACTGCCTGCTTTAGTCAAGATCTGATTGAGATCAATTCTCTCAGCATAATAAACAAACTCCTATCACTCAGGAATACCTCCATCGTGTGAGATGCTCTGATTTTATTTGTGTGTGTGTGTGCGTGTGCGTGTGTGTGTGTGTTTGTGTATGTGTCCCCTTGTGTTTAAAGATACTGCATTGATTGGGGGGGCTTGGTCTTCTGTAAATAGCAGAGAAGCTGTATTTGTGTCAGAACTGGAGCTGTGTTATAGTTCCATTGATATATGTGCAGATGCAGGAATGAGACGAGATATTAAGCCTACACACCAGGTTACACATCAAATAAATCTCTAGAGTATTCGTTAATTTTAAACTAAAACAGGGTTTTAAAAAATGCATCAGTACAATATTATTGGGATTATTTTGCTGATTAAAGAAAGAGGCGTTCATTCATGCAATGCCAAGTTTCTTCAACTTTTAGTTTCTAGAGAAGACATTCAGCTTAGGTTGTGGACTGCAGCCTAGGTAACTGTGTGTTTAATAAGTCCTGCAGCTACCCTAGTTAACGTAATTCTACACATATTCACAAGGTTGTGGTATTTAATCATGCATAAGCTGAATTTACTGGAATTATGTCATTATAAAATCACTGTGGATATCTCCTGGGATGCTGGCTGTATCAATGAAGGATTACAGCAGTTCAAGAAGGGGTCTCACCACTGCTTTCTCAATGGCAAATAGGATGAGCAATAAATGCTAGTCTTGCCCGAAATGCTGACGTCCCATAAAAATGAATGAACTGAAAGTAATGTCTGGCTGAGAAGGGTGTGAAAAAAATATCAGATGCAAAGAGAGACACCTGGGTGGTTTTGTCTGAGAGGGCCAGGATCAGTCAAGATCGTGGCACCCTCTCATTCACACGGTGCAAATCTGTTGGGAAATGCTATTGGAGAAGAGTGTGATACTTATTTTCAAAAAGCAAAATACTGCAGATGATAGCACTCTGAAATAAAAACAGAAAATGTTGGGAATGCTCGGCAGGTCAATCAACGTCTGTGGAGAGAGAAAAAGTCAATATCTCAGGCCAGTGACTCTTCTCCCTCCATAGGTGCCACCTCACCTGCTAAATAGTTCCAGAATTTTCTGTTTTTATTGCCAATAGTTATTAGGTGGGTGAACACACTGGAGAAAATGCAACTTCTTGGCTAAAAACATCTGCAAAGGCAGCAGCAGGCTGGTCAAATTGTGTTTGATAACTCTGCTCTGAAGTGACTTCCGACACTTTGGGCACAATGTAATTACTTGTCGGAGGTGGTGGAAGGCAGGAAGGTGAGAGACAAATGAATATTTGGGATTTTACCTCCTAAGGAAGGTGCTCAGAGCAGTGAAGAGGAGAAGAATAAGAGAAACTTTAAGGGGAAGAAAGAAGTTCCCAATGGTTGACTAAAGACAGACACAGATGGACTGCAAAAAGAATAGCACTAGTGTTGCTTCATTAGATACACTTAGATGTAATCTCAATTGCTCAGAAGTATACTTCATCTCATAGAGTCATACAGCATGGAAACAGGCCCTTTGGCCCAACTGGTCCATGCCGACCAAGATGCCCCATCCAAGCTAGTCCCATTTGCCAGTGTTTGGCCCATAACCTTCTATATCTTTCCTATCCATGTACCTGTCCAACTGTCTTTTAAAAGTTGTTATTGTACATGCCTCAACCACTTCCTCTGGTGGATCATTCCACATAGATACCACCCTTTGTGTAAAGAAGTTTCTCCTCAAGTTCCTATTAAATCTTTCCTCTCTCACCTTAAACCTATGCCCTCTAGTCCTTGATTCCCCAACCCTGGGAAAAAGACTGAGTGCACTCACCTTATCTATAACCCCTCATGATTTTATACACCTCTATAGGATCACCTCTCAGTCTCCTATGCCTACAATAAAGTCCTAGCCTGTCCAACCTCTCCCTATAACTCAGTCCCTCAAGTCCTGGCAACATTCTGTAGATCTTTTCTGCACCCTTTCCAGTTTAATAACATCTTTCCTGTAGCAGGACAACAAAAACTGAACACTACCTCATTCAATAAAGTACTTTGCCAGTATGTTTGCTCCTGAAAGAGTTGTCCTGACTTGGGAACTTGCCATGAAATTTAAATTTGTGCCTTTTATGAGACAGACATACCCCACCCCTCTGCATGCAATAAGCAAGGCCAGAATGATATATTAGCTTGTTTTACACCTTTTACAACTTGCCTCAATCATATTGAACTTTAACCTTTAAATTGCTGTTGTAAATTTCCTCTTGAGCTCCGTGGACAAGTGCTATTTGTTGTTTTAAAAAATATCTGTAAAACTAATTGTAGTAGAAAAACCGACAAGGATGAATTCTGTGGGAAATTAGGAGTGAAGTACTGAACAGAATGTTTATTTGTTAAATCAACTCTTAAAATAAGCCAATCTGTGGCACTGACTGATATCAATGTTTAATTTCACTCAGTGACATTCTGACTAACGTGTGTCTGTATAACATTCTTTTGTATGCTACCTTCTAGGCCCACTTGGCTTATAAAAATAAGCGTGGTTAAAATGCTGCATAAAGAACTGATATGGAGGTTGTGTTGCAAGGTGGATCTATAGTTTTGCATTTTTCTTTGTCAAGCATCCAAAGCTTTTCATCATCCACCCTGTTGTTTAATATGTAGCTTTTGTAAAGTGGCGTTGTCACTCTCTTTATCAGACTGCATCCGGATATAAGAGCATGCTCTCTGCATACTTCTACCAGTGTTTTAGTTGGGATCCCTCATTAAGCACATTTCTATTTATTGTTATTACAACCCCTTGGGCCATTTATAAAGTCTTAGTCTAGATAGAAGGGAGACACAAATCTTCCATCCTGCATGCATTCCATGGTACTTCAAATCTTGTACGTCAGAAGGGGGAGCAAAGGGACAGAAATCCAATTAGTTCCAGATGGTAATTCCATTTTTGATCACCAGGTCCCACCCCAAAGACAGATGCCAGGAATTTACAAGTAGCTGACAATCTATTGAAACTGGTCTCCAAGCTTTCCCTGTATCTGATTTCAGGGGATGCCTATTTAAATGACTTCTCCACTGACATTTTCTGTTCAATGGCCTTAGGGACGTCTGTTGAACAATGATCCTGTAACTAACATAATAAGACTGCATATAGCTGCAATCATATTGGAGATGACTGGATAATCCTCTATCAGTCAAATTTGGTGTTCATGCTGCTCTTAATCAGATTTGCTGTTCAAGGTTGATTTTATTTACATCATTCATATGGAACTATCCTCCACTCACTGCACTTTTCTGGAGAAATTATGCTGCTTTTATTAGGAGATGTTGCTGATATAACATCAATCCAGACATTCCTATAAAGGTAAAGGCATTCTACTATTCAAACAGCCTAAGAAGCCAAAAAGTTAATTTTATCTTTCTTTGAAAAAGGTAGTATGAAGGTTTCCTATGACCTCAGTTAATTTAGGAGTCATAACTGAGTGATGCCTTTGTCTACCCACAAGAGGTTAAGTCATGACAATAACTTTCACAGATAAAACAAAA
The DNA here is from genome assembly GCF_009764475.1 of Pristis pectinata. Taxonomy (NCBI): domain Eukaryota; kingdom Metazoa; phylum Chordata; class Chondrichthyes; order Rhinopristiformes; family Pristidae; genus Pristis; species Pristis pectinata. The sequence continues at coordinate 11,575,276 of NC_067412.1, read as the reverse complement.
TAATTTACCTTACAACAAGCTTCAATTGTTCAATCTGAAACTTTGGTATCAAAAACTCTTTTCCTGAAGTTTTCACAAGGCAGCAATACATTGTACCTATTCCAAGAAATCCAACACAACTTTACAAGTATAATGTAAGATAGTCTTAAGGTTTTGAGAATGAAAAAAACTCTTACACAGTTAAGAAATTTGCTGTGCTATCTCCTACCAACATTCAATGAGGGCCTTGCAGTGATTCTATATGCCTGTGTTGACCAGTGTCTAATTGTTCTGCGAATAGCAATTTATCATATACCAACATCATTAATCATTCAGTCTGTTAAGAGCCATTGAATCAGTGTTTACTCCTGAAGATCTTATGGAAGAGGTCTCATCAAGATGACCAATCGCCAACTACATCTGAAGGCTGATCCTTTGATTCCATCTATCCAACATACTTTTGTTCTCTTCTTTTTCCTTCTACTTTGCCCTGCATGATAATCTTCTCTGTTCCGTAGTGTTCTGGTATCAAACATCCAAAATATGTCGTATGACGTCAAGAGAAAAAATGGCTTTATTACCCCAGAAACAAATGGTTTGATTCTCCTTACACATGGGTCTTTGAGCAATCTCCTCCAGCCTTTCCAATGAATCGGTTCTCTTTATCTTGCACTTTTGTAAAGCCCAGCTTTCTCATAAGTAAAACAACATTGGAGAACCCTGTGTCCTTTAGTTAGTGGCCTTGATAAGACCTTTATCTCTCTTTATCATGATCAAACCTGATATTAGAGGTCTCCCTCACACTTTGTAAGCACATCTCCCATTTCAGTCCATTCTAGACTCAAAGAAGTTAAAGCGTTTCACAACTTGGTCATCCCCTACTTTGAATTCTTTTAGTATTCCTGATGATATAAGCTTTGTTTTTTTAACATTTAATAACAGGCCAGCTTTTGCTCTCTTGTCCTTAGCTTCCAAAACAATATTTCTGTAATCAGCTTTCCCTTTAGACAATAAGTAGGTGACACTTGCTAAATCTGACTATACTTCTTTTTATTTTAATGTTTTTGATGCCTGAAAAATAGACATACATGAATAAATACAAGTGCTTGTCCAGGTTTAGCGCTGCTGTGAGAATAAATTCTGTTCAATAATAGAGTCAGTGGTAAATAGGGTTTACAACCTAGCAGCTCTTTCATTCCACAGAAATATTGTACATTCCAAAGCTCAACTCAATAACTTTTCATTAATTTACATCAGTTTAATGGTTCAAAAGTGGTGGAAGAAGAATTACTACAGGGCAAGCATTGACTGTGGTTCCATTCCTACTAATAAAATTGTACTCATTGCAGCTAGTCTTTTTTAAAAAAAATCACAATTTTGTCAGTGCAAAACTAATTTAAAAACAAAATTATGTTCTTTTTACAACAAAAAGAAAAATCCAGACCTCAATTCTTTCCAGTTCCAGGGCAGGTTGAAACCTGCGCACCAAGTATTTATGAATACTCAGTGTGGGCTCAGTCATTTAAACATGATTACTTTTTCAGTTGTGTCAGATTACTGTCATACACAGAATGTCCGATAAACTATAAAAACATATGGGGAACAAATATCTGTTTGGAAACGCTTGGATCACCCACACTATTGACTACTGTGCTGATGTTAAAAATAAGCATAAATTTTGCAGGGATTAAAAAATAATTATTCAGCATTTTTAAGTTCTAAATGTTTTTCCATCCTTACTCTTGGTGTGTATGTGTGTCTCTGTGTGTGAGGAAATTTTAAAACTTTTTGCATTTATTTAAAAAAAAGGCTTGATGAAATCCTGTTTTTGCAAACCAGTAAGAGTTTTTTCCTTATATCTAGAAATGCCGTCTTAATATCAAGCAACAGATGGATGTCTTTGAGCTTAGTTTAAATGAAATGGATCTGCATTTTTTTATACTGTTATTTTGGTTAACAGTTCAGTAAAGCTGAATTGGCAAAATTGTGTTCAATTACACAGCTCAGATTTCAGATACAAGCACCTTTTGTTTTGTATCTCTATTTTAGAGATAAGAGAGAAACTAGTTTATAAATGATTACAGTTCATTGCACTAATTAGATACATATATCAGTTCAAAGTGATTCCTTGTTCTTTGCATGAATTAGTTTTGAAATAATCACACTTTGTTTTAAAAAAAAGTTTCCATTGGGTAACATTTGCACACTAGTAACAAAGAAACTTTATTGTTCTGTCCTAACTTGCCTTAGCTTTGAATGGATATAATCGATGAATAGGAAATAATCCCATTTCTGTTTTGAACTTTACTGCATGGTGCCTCAAACAGATGTATGCAGTCGTCAGAAACCTTCCATTCCATCTTCAGTTTCACAAACACACTGCTGTTTCTAACTGTGGACTCCATGAATTCCTTTCGAACTAATACTAATTACTGACCTCCAACGCTTTGACCTGTCAGACTGTGAGCACAGTAGTCATTAGTGAGGAGGAATCAAACCTGGACTGGTGATGCCAAAAGAAAATAAAAGTTGTAGTTTCACAAAGTGTGTTGTTTCTAGGTGGAATAAAGTGCCAAAAGTGAATAATGATGTTATGAATGCCTGTAGTAAAACTGCTATGTTGTAAGGGTAGCTTGAGACATGGTAAATCATAAGCTAATGTCAGCATTAATTGTTTAGTCATTAAAATGCTGTAAATCTCTAGAATGTAAATGAATATGTGTTAGGACAGGAACACCAAGGAAATTTTATATTATACTATTTTTTTTCAATTATGATTCCAGTGAGGGAACTTTTTTTTAATAGTTCTTTTGTAATTCAGCCAATCAGTGATGTTACAACTGTTAGATCATTAATGTAGGCTTTCCATACAGCTCTTTGTGTCCTCCTTCAGATCTGATTAAGTGTATTTGGCAGTGTCTGTGCAACCTCTGAGCTCAGTATTGGTCTGAATCACTCACTCAAATTCTGATTAATGCTGTTTCATATGGAGCCTGTGAACAAAGAACATAGAACATTACAGTACAGTACAGGCCATTCAGCCCACAATGTTGTGCCGACATGTTATTCTGCTCTAAGGTCTATCTAACCCTTCCCTCCCACATAGCCCTCCATTTTTCTATCATTCATGTGCCTACCTAAGAGTCTCTTAAATGTCCCTAATGTATCTGCCCCCACAACCTCTGCTGGCAGTGCGTTCCACGCACCCACCACTCTCTGTGTTAAAAAATCTTGCCTCTGACATCCCCCTATACCTTCCTCCAGTCACCTTAAAATTATGCCCCCTCCTGTGAGCCATTTTTGCCCTGGGAAAAAGTCTCTGACTGTCCACTCAATCCATGCCTCTTATCATCTTGTACACCTCTATCAAGTCACCTCTCATCCTCCTTCTCTCCAAAGAGAAAAGTCCTAGCTCACTCAACCTATCCTCATAAGACATGCTCTCCAATCCAGGCAACATCTTGGTAAACCTCCTCTGCACCCACACCCTTCCTATAATGAGGTGACCAGAACTGAACACAATACTCCAAGTGTGGTCTAACCAGAGTTTTATAGAGCTGCAACATTACCTGGTGGCTCTTGAACTCAATACCCCGACTAATGAAGGCCAACACACCATATGCCTTCTTAACAACCCTATCGACCTGCACAGCAACCTTGAGGGATCTATGGACGTGGACCCCAAGTCCTCCACACTGCTAGGAGTCTTGCCATTAACCTTATATACTGCCTTCAAATTCGATCTTCCAAAGTGTATCACTTCACACTTTTCCGGGTTGAACTCTATCTGCCACTTCTCAGTGAGAACTGTGCTGGGTGCAGAACAGGAGGCAGTTTGGGCCTCCAAGACCCTTGTGCAACAGCACCAAGTAGGTCAGAACAATGAGCTGTTATAGAGGTTCAAGCTGCCTTGAGGGGAGAACAACTTACAACGCTTTTTAGTCCATGACAACTTTAAATTGTTCCAGAGTGACCACATAAACATAAGTAAGAACAAGCTGCACAGTGGAACAGATAATAAAGCCACTGTCTTGCTGTGCCAGCAACCTGGGTTCAATCCCAACCTTGGGTGCTGTCTGTATGGAGTTTGCATGTTCTCCCCGCAACTGGGTGGATTTCCTTTGGGCATTCCGGTTTCCTTCCTCATCCCAAAGACATGCGGGTTGGTAGGTTAATTGGTCAATGTAAGTTGCCCCTCATGTGTATGTGAGTGGTAGAATCTGTGGGGAGGTGATGGGGCTGTGGGGAGAATACAATGGGATTGGGGTAGGACTGGTGTGTATGGGAGCTTGATGGTCGGCATAGACTCAATGGGACGAAGAGCCTGTTTCCATGCTGGTCAGTTCAAGAACCTGATGGTTGTAGGATAGTAGAGAAACAAAGGACTGCAGATGCTGGAGAAACTCGGCAGGCCAGGCAGCATCCGTGGAGAAAAGCAGACGTTATTTTTTCCTCTCCTCCCCTCCCCCTATGGGGTGCTTGCCTCCTTACCTTTGACCCATCCCCTGGTGGATCTGCTCTCCCCTCCTCCCCTGCACCTGCCCATCACTATCTCTCACCTGTATCTACCTATCACCACCTTGTGCCCACCCCGCCTCCCCTTTTTTGTCCGCCTATCACTGCTCTGTTCTTCCCCCCTTTATATTGGGCTTTCCCCTTTTCCTATCTTCAGTTCTGAAGAAGGGTCCTGACCCAAAACGTTGACCACCTGCTTTTCTCCATGGATGCTGCCTGGCCTGTTGAGTTCCTCCAGCATCTTGCTGCTTGTTCGTTGTAGGAAGGTAGCTGTTCCTGAACCTGGTGATGTCAGACTTCAGGCTTCTGTACCTCCTGCCTGATGGTAGCAGCGAGAAGAGGGCATGACCCCAATGGTGGGGATCCTTAATGATAGATGCCACCTTCTCGAGGCAGCACCTCCTGTAGATGCTGTTAATGGTGGGGAGGGCTGTGCCTGTGATGGACTAGGCTGTGTCCACTACTCTCTGCAATCTCTTGCATTCCTGTGCATTGGACTTGCTGTACCAGGCTTTGATGCAACCACTCAGGATACTTTCTACAGTGCATCTGTGGAAGTTTATTAGCGTATTTGGTGACATGCCAAACCTTAAGCTTCTAAGAAAGTAGAGGCGCTAGTGTGTCTGTTTCGTGATTGCCTCAGTATCACCTTACTATTTGATGTTTTTGCTTTCAAGACTATCACCATTTATATATTTCCACTTTTATTTATCAACAGCTCTGAAAAGGTCGTTTGAGATCGATGAGGTGAATGACGAGCCTCCATTTTCACCTGTTTCTCCACTGAGCTCGCCTTTCTCTCCAGGTCCAACAACGGTACAGTCACCCAGGCTCACTGAAAGCTTTGCACCTTCTCCGTCCTCTTATCACACAAGGATCAACAGGAACTCAAGCACCGTCCCAATCCCTGGCTCTGTCCAATACAGGAAGGTCTCTTCGAGCCTTTCTTTTAATCAAGGCTCCAAACCACTCCCTAGGGTCAATGGAAGTCCAGCAGGCACATTAAGTTGTGTCTCCTCTTTTCAAAGCAAAGTAAACCCCAATGGTTTTGCCCAGTCCTCCAGACCTGATGTTGATGATGGTCTGCATGGCTCTACATCTAGTCTTATATATCCCTCAAGGTTAAACTCTGTGTCAAGTCCACTTCAGAGTCCACTGGGTTGCCATGATCCTGGTGTTAAGGCAAACCATGTGTCATCTCCGGCTTTGAAAAAATACTCATCGCAGGGCAATATGTTCCATTCTGAAGTGGACCGACCTGTGACCTCTGTGAACGAAGGTGCAGTTAGTCATGGTTCGATGCCATCCCTTGATCTCCACATAGCTGAAGACCTTGCTCTGGAAGGCAAGGTGTCATCCAACCTAATGCACAAATCAAGTGTACCTCCTTACTCTGGGGTACGGTCTGTGCTGGCTCAAGGTATTACACCAGGCCACAGTCAACGAACAGGGCAGAGAGAGCCATGGATTGCCGCGACTGGCACCTACTCCAGTTTAAGCATGAAGCCTACGCAAAACCTTCGAGAAGTGAGCTTTGGGCCAACTAATTCCTTTTCCAACAATGTGGCTGACTCCATATATAAAGCTCAGGAGAACCCAATCACAAGCCCTGACCCTCCTGCAAGAATTCTCCCAAGACCACAAACTGTCCAGAATGCATCAACTTTGTCGCCGATCACCCTGACCAGATCAAAGCCAGCTGTCTCCATGACTTCCGTACATCAGTCTGGAGACTTGCTGCCTCCTGCCATCAATGCAGAGCCCCACTCGGTATCCATGCATCAATCGCCCCAGTTCAAGGCAGTGACCCAGCCGCTGATGGTTCAAGTCCCTGCTCCTGCTCACTCCCCCTTGCCTCACTTGCAAACTAAACTCGCACGGAATTTTGCTTTGAATGAGGATCCAATGTTGGCTCTACAGACAATGGAAAGTTCAGGCCCTGTGGCCAAGAGAAATCCTTCCTTCACAAAATCGGATGATTTAGGAATACATTATCTCAACACTAGCATCAGACTGACGGACAATATTTATCATGATGGAAAAAGAGAGGAGGAAGTTCAGGATCGATCTCTGGAGAAGGAAGTTAAGATGCATTTGAGGCAGCAAGGTAAGATGTGTCCTTCTGAGTCAATTTTACTAAACATGTAATACACATCAAATTGCTTCATTCTGAAAGCACAAGATCTTTGACAACCTTAAAGTTCTTTAAATGCATTTCAGGTCACACATTTCGAAACAGAAACATGTTTATTGATGAAGATGACAAGTTAGGTTAATGGTTTTGAGAATGTCCAGTAAGCATCTTTAGTGTTCAGTGTCATGGGGTAATAAGATATAGTTAAAACCTTACAGTAGCCTCAATACAGAGAGGATGACAATAGCAGGACTGAGCTCAGCGAGGATTTGCCCTGCAGTCAAAGACTTGCTGACACTTGCTCTCAAGGTTCACACTTGAATAATGGACACTTGGGTGTGGGAGTAGAAGCGGGGGTGAGGGGGGAGATGGGAAAGGGGCGACACGGTAACATTTGACAGATAAATTGATGAGAGAGAGTAGAGCAATCTTGTGTTTAACTCTTGAAATTACCTTTGTAAACTTTTGAGATGGCCTTTCAAAAAAATAGAACTTATGCCTTATTGGTCGAAATTTTAAATTTATCATAAAAACTCTAGCAGTGAGAGGCCACTCTGCCCATCTCAAGGGAGGGTAGAAGGCAAGCTTCTGCTCAGAACATAGGCTAAGTTCAAGGTGAAGGTTACATGGGAGCATATTTGAGGCAATGCAGAAGGAAGTAATAAAAAGAAAATTACAAGTATAGTTATATATTTAATATAGTTAGTGCTGGTGAGTGAGAGATGGCAATAATGAGGGGTGGTATGAATGGTGAAGGGTCAGGGATGGGTGATCCTGTGATCTGCTTGAGGAGCTCAGGAAAACAAACTATTTCGGAAGTACCAGTACCTGTCCCGTGCTAAACTGAGATGAGTCACAATTTTTGCACTTCAAGGTACAGGCTGATAGTATTGGAAAAATACATGATATCCAGAGAAACAAGGTATCAGGCTTTCCCATGCATCCTCGATAAGCAGTGAATTATTGTCAGATTCTTCCTCCAAGGCGAGTGTTATGTTGCCCCTCTTTTCTGATTGCAGGCTTGTAATAAATATATCATGTTCAGAGATGATTTGTCCATGGGTAACATACCTCACTGGATGTGCATGCTGCAACTTGGCTCCCTACGTACTGCTGGTGATTATCAGAAGGAGCTAACCTTGATTGCCAGTGTGCATATATCAGTTGCCGCCTGACATTTCTGGATTTGTGCCCAGCAAACTTCAAATTCTACAGTTTAGAACTTAGAGGAAGAAAGGAATCTTGCTCACGGCAACCCCATTAAAATGGAAGCAAAGCAGATTTATCAGAAGGGAGCAGAGTTTGCTCAGAACAGATCTTCTTTTGAATGCATTCCTTTATGTAATTCATTAATGTTTTCATGTCACAAATATAGTGGAGAAAGTATAATCCCCAAGTATTTTTCAATCTGAAGAGAAACAGCTGAGTGGCTGGCCATTGTTGGTTTGTGTCTATCTTTTATGTGGTTCTAATTTGTGATAATCACTCTTTTTACTGGCTTGTTTACATGAGGTTGATGTTGCTGGTTACATTATCTTGGCACAAATAAGTATTCACTCATTATATTCATTAATGTTTTATGCAAAGCTTTGGGAGATTTTTAGCAGCCACCTTTAACAAATGAATATTGTCTTTGTTGCCAAAGGATTTGTGTGAAATGCTTCATTTAGAGATGTATTGGTATTGGTACTGGTATTGGTATTGGTTTATTATTGTCACTTGTACCGAGGTACAGTGAAAAGCTTGTCTTACAAACCGATCGTACAGGTCAATTCATTACACAGTGCAGTTACATTGAGTTAGTACAGAGTGCATTGAAGTAGTACAGGTAAAAACAATAACAGTACAGAGTAAAGTGTTACAGCCACAGAGAAAGTGCAGTGCAATAAGGTGCAAGGTCACAGCAAGATAGATCGCGAGGTCATAGTCCATCTCATTGTATAAGGGAACCCTTCAATAGTCTTATCACAGTGGGGTGGAAGCTGTCCTTAAGTCTGGTGGTACATGCCCTGTTTTTAATTGCCTCTTGCTACAGTGGTGAGTTCTGGACTGTGGAATGCAGAGGCAGTAATGAGATGGGGAAGATCTCCCCCTCACAAGATATTGAGGATGAATTTATACAATGATGAGGTGCTAAAACAGTCAGAATTGTGTTGCCTGGAAACATGTTGTTATTCAGTCCTGTTGATGCCAATGGAGCTAAATCTGGGCAGAGTGTACAACAGGAGACTAATGCCTTACCTATTGTGTCATGCCCATTTTCATGCCCACAATTCATGCCCATTTCACCCTTGAGGTCTCAAAATCCTTGATCAGAGGCACCCAAGGCACTGCCAGACATCTAACAACCAACGCAAAAGGAAATGGATGTCATCGTCAGGAAATGATTCTGTTTACTGGAGAAAAGTGTGGGGGGTCCTAAAGATACGACTTTAAGCATTTAATCTAATTATTGCTTATTTTTAATACTTCTTACATCGGATTTTTCTGATCAACAAGAGCTGAACAAGAGGAATTAAACATCACTTAACAGGAGTTCTCTCTCCAATTTCTTGTCCCCTTACAGAGGAGGACCACATGTTTAGTAGAACTAAGATTGGGAACAGAGCATAGTGTGTTTGAAGTTAAGGATCTTTTGATGGCAATTGGGAAAAAACACTCTGGCATTATTTAATTACTCACTGGTGGCAAGGGGAGACAAGGCCCATTAAGTACTCCAGTCCCACTGGGTTTGGAATAGCTGACACAACACATACTAGGGATTGAACTTGTGGGCACTCCTGTTCACTTTTGTGTTTTGCACTTATTCATTGATGTGAAAGAAGTAGTTCAATAGAAGCCAGCGATTTAGCGATGATCTGGTGCACCGTGCCACTACAAGCTCAGAAATAACGGCAATTTGTCTTAATTTATACCTAGTCATTCTCCAGAATTTCCTTAGATTTAGATCCCATTTAAATAAGTTCTTCTTCAATAGTCACTTGCAGTAAATCATTCCACATTCTAATAACGCTGCATGAGTGTTTTTTCCATACATCGTCCTTCATTCTTTTGGTTATACTTTGCCACATGAATGATAGAAAAATGGCAGGCTATGTGGGAGGGAAGGGTTAGATAGATCTTAGAGCAGGGTAAAGTGTCAGCACAACATCGTGGGCCAAAGGGCCTGTACTGTGTTGTAATATTCTATGTTCTATGTTCTATGATCTATGCTTTCGTCCTCTCCCTCCACCTCCCCACCCGCATTTAGGGTCATAGAGTTATATGGCACAGAAAAAGACACTTCAGCCCATCAAATCTATACTGACTATCAAGCATCCATTAAATGCATTAACTGATCAACCAGTAGAAATAGAACCATCCACTTACCTGTCCCAATATCTTCAATCTCATTATTGTACCCGCTGCAACCACTACCTCTGGCAGGTCATTCCATGTACCTATCACCTTCTGTATAGATAGAGTAGACAGGCAGTGGCTCTTTCCCAGGGCACCAATTCTCAATACAAGAGGGCATGTCTTTAAAGTAATGGGTGGGAAGTTCAAGGGAGATATCAGAGGGAGGTTTTTTACCCAGAGAGTGGTTGGTGCATGGAATGCGCTGCCTGGGGCGGTGGTGGAGGCAGGTACATTGGTCAAATTCAAGAGATTGTTAGATAAGCATATGGAAATAATCTTTCACAATTTACCCTCTCAAAGGTTTTCATAATTATGAATCATCCTCTACTCTTTTCTGTTTGTTTCCTTCTTAACCTTCTCTGTGAAGAAAGCTCCTGTTTTTTTTGAGAACTTTCTTTACAACTATCATCTCTCCAGTGGTTTTATTTGATTGAATCTTCTACAAAGCCATTTCATGGCATCAGTAATTTGCAATGAGGTTCCCAGAGCTGCGCTGAGGGCTCAAAATATGTCCTGAAAATTGCACAAATCCAACAGTGTCCACTCATTTATATATTTGTCTTCACTATATAAGACCTGAATTCTATTTCCTTTCTTATGCACTTTTTATTTTACAAATAATTCGTTGATCTGCTTCTTAAACAGTTATCATAAAAAATAGCAGAAGGAGGCCATTCAGCCCATCGTGCCACTTTGTTATACTAACCCATATTCCTTGATTCCCTGAATCTAATTATCTATTGATCTCTGTCTCAAGTATGCTCAGTAACTGCACCTCCACAATCCCCTGTGGTCGAGAAGTCCCTACCCTTTGGAATTTCTTCTCATCTCAGTCCTGAATAGGTGATCCTGTCAGAGTGTGATCTGTAGGCCTAAATACAACAGGCAGACAAAACATTATCCCAACATATACCCTGTTGGTGTGTTTATTTTGTATGTACTAACTTTTGCAACACAATTTACTGAGCAGACATGCTGTTCATTTTCTCTTCAGTGGCTTGGGTTACCACATCTGCAGTGGTTAACATTACAACTGCTGATAGTGTGAAGCACCGTCCAAGGGTTTTCTTCCCTGTATAGCAGGTGGGAGGAAACACTGGCAGAAAAGAGCATAAAACAAGCAAATGGATTACAGTTGCACAAGTTGTGGCAAACAATGTAAAAGTCAGGAGCAGGTTGCTGCATTTCTATGATAATTGAGGCATGGATTTAGCTTCAAGTTGTGGGTCTAAGCATCCAGATCTCCCCATCCACAGAGATTTAAAGGACTGCTTGAACTTCCAGAAATTGGACATGCGTACAAGCCCTTGTAGAAGTGGCAGTGCAGCATTTTGAAGGAAAGTTCGGAATGTAACTACCATCCAGGATAAATGTCTTGTTTCCAGGCCAACAATAAAACCTTCTGGTATTGATCTATGGTGGGAAGCATGGAAGTTTCTAGATTGGATCTGCAAGAAGCGCAGCCACTAGTGTCACTAAATGGAATGATGACATTCTAGGAGTTCTGCAGAATGTGACTGAGATGATCAATCTACCACATTCTGCCTCCTTTACAAATCTGACAGTGATGCACTCCCTTTCCTCAAGAGCATTCGACCAGTTAACTACTTCTTCTTAGACTGTCCCTCGGGTTTGAGGATAACTTGCTTCCACTTCAGTTCTGAGGAGTGGAAGATGCCTGAGTGTGAATTACTTTAATATAGTTTGGCGATTACACACTAGCTACCACACAGGGAAGGTATTGGTTTATTATTGTCACTTGTACCAAGGTACAGTGAAAAACTTGTCTTGCATACCCATCGTACAGGTCAATTCATTACACAGTGCAGTTACATTGAGTCAGTACAGAGTGCATTGAGGTAGTACAGGTAAAGACAATAACTGTACAGAGTAAAGTGTCACAGATACCGAGAAAGTGCAGTGCAATAAGGTGCAAGGTCACAACAAGGTAGATCGTGAGGTCATAGTCCATCTCATCGTATAAGGGAACCGTTCAATAGTCTTATCACAGTGGGGTAGAAGCTGTCCTTAAGTCTGGTGGTACATGCCCTCAGTCTCCTGTATCTTCTACCTGATGGAAGAGGAGAGAAGAGAGAATGACCCGGGTGGGTGGGGTCTTTGATTATGCTGGCTGCTTCACCAAGGCAGCGAGAGGTAAAGATAGAGTCCAAGGAGGGGAGGCTGGTTTCTCTGACGCGCCTGGGCTGTGTCCACAGCTCTCTGCAGTTTCTTGCAGTCCTGGGCAGAGCAGTTGCCAGACCAAGCCGTGATGCATCCAGATAGGATGCTTTCTATGGTGCATCGATAAAAGTTGGTGAGTGTCAAAGGGGACTTACTGAATTTCTTTAGTCTCCTGAGGAAGTAGAGACGCTGGTGAGCTTTCTTGGTTGTGGCATTTACGTGATTTGACCAGGACAGGCCATTAGTGATGTTCTCAACCCTCTCGACCTCAGCACCGTTGATGAGCATGTACACTGCCCCCTTTCCTGACTGGCTCTTTTGTTTTGTTGACATTGAGGGAAAGGTTGTTGTCATGACACCATATCACTAAGCTCTCTATCCCTTTCCTGTACTCCGACTCAATGGTTCAATGGCAAGGAAATTGCCATTGCTCCAAGTAAGCTGTGCAAAAGAAGGATCTATAAGTTTATTGAAGCCATGAAAAAATATCTCAAAGAGATGTATTCCTTCCACATTTTCTCCCAGAGGTGGGTAATGTTGCACTCCCCCGCTTGGAACTCTATCTGGCACCTCCGCTTACCTTCCTGTCTCCTTGCCACCTCCTCCACACTGCCTCACAATTTGAAAGGATTTGTTTTTTTTTGAAAACAGCGGATGAATATTTTGAAAATGTGTCATCACTGCAGGCTTACAACTCAACAGCATAAACCAAATGGACTGAATCCTCAGCTCTGCGTACTTGCCTTGTCTTGTTAATCTCCAGCAAGTCTCTGTTCTTTTTATCAGACAATCAAATGAGTGACTTTCTGGTTAAGATCTTTATTGATTAGATCCTATCATCTCCAGAACTCATCGATGCACCTCATTTTGTTGAATTCGTTTGTTTTCTCTACCCTCATAACAATTTGTCTTTGGATAATTCAGCAGCTGGACTGATTTCTTTCTTCTGCCATCATAATATTATGAGGTTATCTCCACGAGCAAGCCGTGACGTCAGGGGCACAAAAGTACTGATGGGTTGTGATAATGTAAAGAAGTTACTTGGCTAATGATCCTGAGCTCAAGAGTTTAGTTAAAATACAGCTTTAACTCAGAGGGTGGTTGGAAATCTGGATCGTACTGTGGAGTCAGACACTCTCACAACATTTAAGAAGTATCTCGACGAGCATTTGAATTGCCAAGGCATTGAAGGCTATTGGGCAAGTGCAGCTAATAGTATTAGTATGATAGATAGTTGATGGTCAGCATGGACATGGTAGGTCAAAGGGCCTGTTTCTATATTGTATCATATCTGCACATAACTGTAATTTACAAATACTAGCTGAAGTATTGATGACTTTAAAGCTGCTGGATTGTCATCAGAACACAACCAGCTTCACAAAATATCCCTTTGCAAAGGATATCTGCTGCCCTTACTCAGTTTGACTCCTTACTGCCCTCCCCCACCCCAAAATGGCCTAAAAGCGACAAGCCGTCTCTAGCGAAAGAAGGAATGGGCAATATCTGAGAGCGCCTTCAATACTTGTGTCCTGTGAATGAACAAAAGATAAGATCTTTATTAGTTACATGTACATCGAAACACACAGTGAAATGCACTTCTGGCGTAGTGTTCTGGGGGGCAGCCCGCAAGTGTCGCCACGCTTCCGGCGCCAGCGTAGCATGCCCACAACTTCCTAACCCATACGTCTTTGGAATGCGGGAGGAAACCGGAGCACCCAGAGGAAACCCACACAGACACGGGGAGAACGTACAAACTCCTTACAGACAGTGGCGGGAATTGAACCCGTGTCGCTGGCGCTGTAAAGCATTACGCTAACCGCTACACTACCGTGCCTGCCCAAAAACAATGCAGAACGACTTGTAATGTTTGCCCATTTAATTCATAAGCCTACTTCACTATTGTTATTCTGTATGTGTCTTCCCTCAGTCTTGGGAAAGGACTTGGCCAGACAGACAAAACCAGAAATGTGACCATTCACTAATTGAGCAGGTGCCCCAGAGATTGCAGTGTCTGTAACCAGAAATTCTGTGTGATACAACCAAAGGTTTGATTTCCAGTGCACAGCCCTTCAATGCATGGTGTCTGTTTTCCCATTTTGCTACACAGTTTGAATACCACCACTGCTTCGCTTCACAAAATTGATCCAGTTTAATGTGAAGGAAATTCAAAATATTACGCTTCACATTGACCTTGGCATCAAGATGGTTAAATCAATAGCTTTTTCTCCAGATCACCTGTTGACAATGATGTCAGGATGTCAGCACAAAGCTGACCATATCACTCAATCAGATAAATATACACATGATAAAGTAGGTGCACTTTGTTCTGGCATCAATAGTTCTTCAATTGCATTAATCTGCTTACTACTCTTTCTTCTTAGCATCTATGTAACTTTAATCCTTAAAATAAATTCTATTAGGTATTTTAGCCAGCAAGTCCCCATAACACATTCACCTTTTAGCTTAAGTATTTCCAGATGCAAATTACAGAATGGTCATAGCGTGGAAAGAGCCTAATGAATCCATAATGGCTCCATGTAAAACCATTCCAGCAAGCCCCTTCCATGTCCCCTTCACATAGCTAGCAAGTTACTTATTGTCAGGAACTTATTCAGCTCCTTCTTGAAAGCTATGATTGAGTCTGTCTCTTCCTGGCAGTGTATTCTCGACCCTAATCACTTGTAATGGAAAAAAGCATTTTCTCATGTCACTTTTGATATTTATCCCAATCACCTCCATCCTCTGTTCCTAGATCCTTGATCCAATTATCAGAGGGAACATTTTATCTCTATGTACTCTGTCTCTACCCTTCATGATCTTATATACCTCCATTAGATCCCCTTGCAGCTTCCTCTTCCGAAGAGAACAACATGGCTTCTGCAGTCTATCCATATAACTAACATGATTCCCTCATCCCTGGAATCATGTTAGTAATTCTCTAAAGCCTTAACATCTTTCCTTAAGTGCAGCACCCAGAACTGAGCACAATACTCCAGATATGATCAAACCAATCCTTCATAAAGTTTCATCAAGACTTCCCCACTCTTGCATTCGGGGACCCAATATGCTTTTTTACCCACAGTCTCAACCTGCCCTTCCACTTGAACGCTGATCATATACCTCCAGGTCTCCCTGTTCTTGGACCCCTTTTAGGATTGTGCCCTCTGCTTTAATCACCTCTTCTCATCTTTCCCACTAAAATGTAACACGTCACATTTGTCAGCGTTAAATTTCATCCACCAGGGGCCTGTCTAGTTCTCCTTGGAATCTATTACTATCCCACTCACAGTTCATGGTGTCTCCAAGTTTTGTGTCATCTGTAAATCTGGAAAATGTACCTAGTGCACCCAACTCCAAGTCATAATATATTAAGGAAAACAGTATTCCCAGTACAGTCCTCTGTGCGACTCTACACTTGCCCCTGCTGCCCAAAAAACAACCTCTCACTACAACTCTCAGTTTTCTTTTACTTAATCAATTTTCTTCCATACTTCTATACAGCCCCTTTTACTCTGTGAGCTTCAGAATTGATGTTTGAATGCCTTTTGAAAGTCCATATATGCATCAATCACATTTCTCCCATTGACCGTATGAGTTACTTCATCAAAACCTCCAAAACAAAGTTCCTTCCAAATCCAAGGCTTGTCTTTCCACAGCTCATTCTTCTTGATGGGTGCTTCATCTTTTGTAAGGGAGTAGGATGCTGATGGCCTGTGCAAGATTGATGATGAATGTGAATACTTGTTCAGGGTCCTGGGAATGGGATTTAGACTGCAGAACCTGTTGTTGATTCCTTGGAAGCAAAGGAGGATGAGATGCAATTTGATAAAGATGTATAAGATTGAGACTGGTTTAGTTAGAACCAATAGCAGATGGTTCAAGGACCAGAGGGCACAGATTTAAAATTCTGGGTAAAAGGTTCAAGGTGGATATGTGGAGAAACTTTTTCCACTCAGAGAACAATTATAATCTGGTGAAACAGAATCTATCCATGCCTTCAATGGGTATTGGACAGGCTCTTGAGACTAAACAATTCATGGGGCTGTGGCGAAACAGCAGGGGAATGGGATTGATGGATTCTTCTACTGGGAGCTGGCATGCTCTAAATGGGCTGAATGCCTGCCTTCTATCCCATAACAATTCTGTGCAGAATTGATTTAAAAATGGATTGCACTCCGGATTTTTGTCTTCTACCCAGGCTTAGGTTGTAATTGCCATTTACTGAGCTGTGTTGGAAATTATGCAGCTAATTATTTTTGTATTTATTTATAGTGGCTTGTGTTCACTGTACAAAGTGCTGTGGTTAGCTGGTGAATGTCTGTCTCGAAATGATGAATGTTTTTTCATGGTTTCAAGCAGCTGGATGTGTTTGCCTGTAGTTTTGACAAAAGTAAAACCAAAATTATCACAAACTATCATCAATTTTCACATTAAATCACTAGAGCAGATGCTAATTGTTACTTTGTATGCTGGTATTTTGTTTTGCTGTTGGGGGAATATTTTAGCTAATTGATTTACACGGTGGAGAAGATTACAAGATTATAATGAACAAGGCAGCCTGTTTGATTGATCCGTCTGGAGAGATTGTAATTCTCCCCCCTTCCCCGTTTCCCACCCCTGTCCCAATGCAGTAACCCATTTAATAGTACTTTAAAAGCTTTTATGTGTTATTTCTCCTCTAATCTATCTGGGAGCTAATTCTGTTTCTGACCTTTTTTTTGTGTGAAATTTTGTCTCCTGAAATTTGACGTTAAAGTTCCTTCTTGTGCTTGAAGCTTTGTCCTTTAGTTCTAGTCCCACAGTTTAATTTAAAGAAATATTTGCATTGTATATTTCTGCACCCATAACAATCTTGCAGAACCCCCTTCTCATTTCTCAGCGATGTAATATGCAGGGGTGACCCCCTCCGCTCGATAATCATTAAGCATATCAATTGTGTGCATATGATATGGGTCCGTCTAGAGTGTCCCTCCAGAAGTGTTCATACTTAAATTCCAGCATACCTCTGCTTCCTAAGCAGTACTGGGACTCAGGGCTCGTGTCAGGCTTTTATAACTCAGTCTCCTGTCCTCAGGGACTAGACATGTGGCTCTTCTCTCCACAGCCTCTTGGACTTATCGTTGCTTCTTAATAGCCTGAAATGGACATAGGATTCAACATGCAGTCTGTTTAGGAGGCATGATTACCTTATCTGGTTTACGTTCATCTGATTCATTGAAGTTGAAACCAAACACAGATTGGGTTATCACTTTACAGAACAGTCTGTAAAAGAGTACTGAAGTAGCCAGTTGTTCTTTCTCCTACCTCTCCCTCCTTGGTCTCCTACCCTGTTCCAACAAAGACCAACATAACCTCTCGGAGCAGTGTGTCATCGTCCAACTAGATGCCTTACAGCCCTCAGGATTAGTAAATTGGTAACTTGGTTTAATTTTGTCACATGTACCAAGGTACAGTGAAAAGCTTGTCTTGCAGACTGTTTGTACAGATCAATTCATTACACAGTGCATTGAGGTAGTGCTAGGTAAGATAATAACAGAGTGCAGAATAAAGTATCTTATATCAACAACAGGTTTTGCAGTCTAAATCCCATTCTCAGGACCCAGGATAAAGTTCAATAGTCTTATAATGATAGGATAGAAGCTGTCCTTGAGCTTGGTGGTACGTTCTTTCAGGTTTCTGTATCTTCTGCCCAATGGGAAGGGGGAGAACAGAGAATGTCTGTGGTGGGTGGGGTCTTTATGCTGGTGGCTTTACCAAGGCAGCGAGATGTGTAGACAGAGTCCATGGAGGGGAGGCTGGTTTCCATGATGTGTTGAGCTGTGTCCACAGCTCTCTGCAGTTTCTTGCAGTCATGGGCAGAGCAGTTGCCATGATGCATCCGATACTGAGTTCAACAATTTAAGATAACCAGCCTCTCCAGTTTGTGTCAGATCTGGCCAGTTCAAAAGAAAGGTCATCAATCTGCAACGTTAACTCGTTTTTCTTTCTCTACAGATGCTGCCTGACCTGCTAGGTATTACCAGCATTCTCTTTTATTTCAGATTTTTAGCAACTGCTGCATTATGTATCTCACAGTCCTAGCATTGTCCTTTACCTGTCTCCTCTGTACCCATTCATCTCCTTGTGTCCAACTCTGCTCCAGACAGTTTAGCTGCAACTAACAAGCCTCCATCACTGTCCCTACGCTGTCACCACCGACTTGCATCTCACTCAGCTTCTCTTTGTCTCCACTCCATTACAGACAGTCCCTCTGTTCTCTACAGCCCACTTCTGCTCTGCAACTTAAAGCATGTTAGATTCCTAACTTTCCCTGGTTCAGATGAAAGGTCATCGACCTGAAATGTTAACTGTTTCTTGCTCCACAGACACTGTCTGGCTTGTTGAATATTTCCAGTGTTTTCATTTTTCTTCCCTTTTCAGGTGCATCTTTAGTTTCTTAAGTAGACATGCCACCTATTTCACCTTCAGTGAGTGCACATTGTCATCTCTCCATCTGGTTTTGAATAGGGAGACAGGGAAAATAGACAGAGATACTGCAATCTCTTCCTGGATTAAGAACAAAGAATCCTTTCATCGCCAAATGGAAAATCAGCTCATTCATTTTTTTTCATCCTTGATTTTCCACTTCTATGATTCCATCTTTTTCTTCATTTGTTTCAGTAATAGTCACCGAGATCTCTTCTGCCGTTTTTGACACCCTTCTCTTTAAAATCTTGTGATTCATAGAACTTTTCCGGGTCCAAATTTTCCCCACACATCCTGGAATGCTGTTTCAATTCCCCATTTTTCTTCCCCAGGGAGTGAAATCCCAGTGCAAACAGGTTTTCCTTCTGCTTTCAGGAGTTAGGCTCATGACTTCCTCTGAACTCCTTCCAGTCACTTTATGCCTTCTCAATAAGACTGAGATCAAAACCAAGCAGTGAACTCCAGATGTGGCTCCATTAAAGGCAGGTGCAGCTTCAGAAGGACCTCAGTGATTGGTAAATTACACTCCCAGCCATTTGTCCCAGCTTTTGTGTTTCTTTCTTGTTAACTTTGGAAATGATTATGATCACAACCGATCTTTCAAAACTCTTTAATCACTCCCCTGCATTGTTCTCTCAAACATGTTGCCGTTTAGTATTACTCCATGTTTAGCTCCTTCTTTATCATTATCCCTACCTACCCATTAATTGAGCCTTTCTTTTGGATTCTTCTACCTTTATTGTTAGCATTGGCACTGCCCTCTATTGAATGTCTTCTGTAAATATATTTCACCAATATTTTTTCCTTCAAATGGTAACATCTCACCTTAACCATTTTGTAAAATAACAGAAGGTGTATACAGCGATAATGCTATTCTAAGTCAACATAGATGGGCTGAGCCAGCAGAATGTGTGTTATAACTGAGATTGGATTGAAGCATGCGAAACTAGCCTCCATTTCCAACATCTCCAGCAAAAATACACTGCTTAGAACAGAAGATGCTGTAGTTTCATCCGCTCCTTGAATTGAATGCTCTCTGAGTAAACTAAGGTTAGCGTCACAGAAACATACAGCACAGAAATAGGCCTCTCAGCCCACCAAGTCGACACTGATCATCAACCACCCATTTACACGAATCCCACATTAATCCCATTTTTTATTCTGTACAATCAACTGTGTGCTTTGAGCCCTGCCCTGTATCCAACTCATTCACTGAACAAGGAACAGTCAATACAGACTCTGAATAAAAATATAAAGAACACTAGCCCCATGAGACTCCACTGGCAATAGCTTTGCATATCATACCACCCATTGCAACACCATCCCTATCTCCCATATTGGATCCTTTGCTTGGACATTGACTTGTTTCTGGGATGAACTGGCAATGCAATATTAAAAACGCCCTCCCCAGTTCTTTTCTCCATCTCACTCTCTCGAAATAACCTCTTGCCATTTGAGTCCTTCCACTGAGCACTGCATACTCTCACTAGTTCTCCTGAATTCCAGTTTAATAGTTTTTAATCATTTGTTCTGTCAAAATGTTCAGCCTCCTAAGTATTTGACCTGAAATTTTCTACTTCATTGGTTACTCAGGAGCAAATTAAATTTTGCTCTCCCCACCGCTACCCCCAGTACGGGGCTGAAAGCCCCCATTAACATGTGGATTGCCCCCAAGTCCAAATATAACCCCACAACAGAGGAATCAAACTTGCCCATTGTTACCACTGAGATACATCTCTGCCTCACACACCAGCGTGAACACATTCATTGTTTTACATTATCTGTTGCATCCCCGTCCCATTTCCACCCCCTATTCCAGTCTTCCAGCTTTCCCAAGTACCAATTAATCAAAGGGTACCTAATTGAAGCTAGAATTGATAGTTTTTTTAAAATTAATTATCATTGCTTTTTTCCTCATAAGTTGAAAGCTTCAATGTTTTCTCTCGATACCAGAGTCAAATTTGATATGTTCCTCGCAGAGCTTTTCAAATAGCTCCTTAAAAATTTATTATTAGTCCAACAGGAATTTCTATTTGTTCTAATCATAGCACCTCCAGATTCTGCAACATCATATTTAAAAGGACCGTGTGAAAAGTGGTTCTGTCCTGACATTCCCCAAGCAAACAGGCAAAGGAAACTGATTTATGACTTTATTGCATTTCCCGAAGAGATTGTCTCATGTAAGCAAATGTCACCCTCTTAAGTGGGGTCAAATGTAACTGGCATAACAGAGTTATGTGAAGCCTTCACCCTGTCAGCTGGGACTCTGCACCACCCCCCCCCCCCCCCACCCCCTCCAGTGCATCGTCCTTCCTCGTCACTGCAATTGCTCGCATTTTAATGTGGCTAGAAACTTTTGCTTAATTTTCCTAAAAGGAATACATGTTATAAATATTCACCACTTCAGAGCTGGATTTACAGGAGGTATGGCACACAGTGGTTAGGTTTCTGGGTTAATCTTCAGAAGCCTGGACTTTTAGTGTGAGTTTGCAATTATGAAATATAAATTGCAGCAATTCAGTCAATCTAGAATTTAAAAAGCGTGAGTAGCTAATGTTCAGGACAAAGCTGCCATTTTGTCATTACAAACTCATCTGGTTCATTAATATCCTTCAGGGAAGGAAATTTGCTTTCATTACCTGGTCTGGCCAATGTCGGACCCCAAATCCACTCCTTACTGTCTCAGGACAAGGAGGGGTGGGCCAGCAGCATCCACGATCAATGAACGAATAAAAAAAGAAAAGATATAAGGTGAGCCCCATTCACAGCAAGTGTGGACTGCAAAGGAAAGTCACCATCATTATGTGTCTTGTTACTTTTAATCTTTCTCACAAGGACCCAAATACCTGTGACCTGGAATATTTATACGATCATATTTTTTACCTTTTTTTATCCAAGTTCTCATAAACCGTTCCATTCCTTTTTGGAAGATTGTTTTTCTCTTTCCCTCTTATCTCTCCCTCTATCTCTATCTCTGCCTCCATTTTGATTTCTTTCTCTCCTTCCATTCTCTTTCCAAATCTCTCTCTCCCTCTCTTTCAATCTCTCTTTCACTTTCCTCTTCATTAGTTGGGAAATAATCACAGATTATATTTAAATAAAGAAATCCTTCACCTCCCCACCACTGGCAAGGATTTCTGTTGCTTCCAGTTGATAATACGATCATTGAGAAAGTGTTAAATATTCCACAATTAACAGCAAGCCCCCAGTCCTCCCTTCTCTTTAAAAGCCTTGTTGGACTATTGATAACATTTTTTAATGAGTTATTTGAAAAGCTTTGCAATTAACATGTCAAATTTCACTACAGTTTACAGCTGTTTCCTAAATGAATCCAGCAATGTTCCCTTGACTGCCCTATTCCACAAGGCTGTTCTGTGAGAACAAGCTTCCTGACACCTGGGCAGAGTTTGACCTTCTATTGCTTTGTTCCACTGTCATGCTATAACTCTTGGATTTAGCTTTGCTATGCCATTTTTAACCCCCCTCATCACTCTGAGAATCACAGAGAGAATGTACAGCAGAGAAACAGGCCCTTCGGCCCATCAGATTCATGTCAACCTTTTTGCCCATCTACAGTAACCCCATTTGCCTGCATTAGGAATGCATTTTTCCATGCCTTGCCTATTTAATTATCTGCCTAAGTGATTCTTAAATGTATTGATTGTATCTCATTTGACCGCCTTCACTGGCAGCATGATCCGGATATAAACTACTCCATATGTAAAAAAAAATGTACCCCACACATCCCCTTTAAAGTTCCATCTGCTCACCTTAAACTTATGTTGTCTTGTTTTTGATACCTACCATGGGAAAAATATTTTGACTATCTACCCTGTCTGTGCCTCCCATAATCTTTTATACTTCTATCAGGTCATCCCTCTGCCTCCTTTGTTCCAAGGAAAACAAGCCCAGCCTATCCAATCTCTCCCCATTACCAAAGTCCCACAGTCCAGGCAACATCCTGGTGAATCTCCTCTGCACTCTCTCCAGCGTAGTCACGCCCTTCCTATAGTGTGGCGACCAGAACTGCACACAGTGCTCCAAACTCCAAGTTCTAGTGTTATCTAAAGTTGCAACATAACATCCCAACTCTTATATTCTATGCTCCAACCTGTGCAGCCAAGCATGCCATATGCCTTTTTCACTACCCTATCCACCTGTGCTGCCACTTTCAGGGAACTCTGTACTTGGACCCCAAGATCTCTCTTATTTATCAACTTTCTTTAGTACCCTACCATTTACTATATATGCCCTACCCCTACGTGACATCCCAAAATGCATCAGCTTGCAGTTGTCAGGATTAAATTCCATCTGCCAGTCCTCTGCCCAACTTTCCATCTGATCCATAGCCTTAGACAACCTCCTCACTATCCACAACATCACCAATTTTCGTGTTATCCACAAACTTACTAAATCATGCCTCCTAGTTTCACATCCAAGTATATCACAAACAGGAAGGGTCCCAGCACTGATCCCTATGATGCACTACAAGTCATAGTCTTCCATTCAGATAAACATCCATCCACCACTTCCCTCTGCCACCCATCACTGAACCAATTTTGGATCCAATTAGACAGCTTGCCCTGGATCCCATGTGTCTTAACCTTCTTGGTCAGCCTGCCAAGCAGGACCTTGTCAATTATGAGACAGGATTTCTCCTGCACAAAGCCATACTGACTATCCCTGATCAGTCCCTACCTTTCCAAATATACACAAATCCTAAACCTTTAGAATTTTCTCCAATAATTTTGCTATCACTGATGTAAGGCTCACCAGCCTACAGTTACCTGGCTTATCCCTGCTTTATACTGATGTGCTCCAGACTATCAACTTATCCCTCCCCGAACTCACTATCCTCCACACCCCCCTCCTTGGTGAACACAGAGGAGAAGTATTCATTAAGGACCTCACCCACATCCCTTGGCTCCATAGTTAAATTACCCCTTTGGTCCCTATGTGGACCCACTCTTTCCCTGGCTACCCTCTTGCTTCTAATATACTTATAGAATGATTCACTTGGTTATTCCATAGTGCAATAGCCCTTGTATTTATATCTGTATCACTCTCTGAGATATGTTAGGATACCTGGTTATGTTAGAATATAAGTTACAGTAGCCAAGTGTGTTATTAAACAGATAGAGGGAGAGAGGGAGATGGGGAGAGAGGGATTGACATTAGCCCAAACCTGACACATAGAGCCACAGGTCCCATTAAGCTTCTTCAGCACATGTCCAGATGAAGGGTCTCAGCCTGAAATATCGACTGTTCATTTCCCTCCATAGATGCTGCCTGACCTGCTGAGTTCCACCAGCACTTTTTGTGTGTTGCTCCAGATTTCCAACATCTGCAGTCTTTCTTGTGTCCCATTAAGCTTGGGTCAGCTAGCAAGGGACCACTTTGGAATCCCTTGCAATCCATATAAACAAAACAATCTTCAACCCTCATCTTCCAGCAAATTTCTGAATCCACCACACATAGCCTGAGGCTGGAAAATGGGAGCTGGCAGCAAGTGACTGGGCCAAACGACAACTGTAACTCCCACCTCCCCACGTACATCTGGTCCACCGGTAGTGCGGCATCCCCTCAGCAACCCACTGGAGAGTCAGCAATGAATTTTGCGCTAAAGTCCTTAGGATTTGAAATTTGGTAAACAAATAATGATGTTGAGTATGTTCTGTTGGAACGGTACATTTTCCCTTCTAAAATAAAATAGACATTAATGTAGAATATTGTCCAGGTTTCATTGTTTAAAGTGGCTTGTTGCTTGTAATCAGAATCAGATTTATTATCACTGCTTATATGATGTGAAATACAGTGCAAAAACATTTTTAAAAAACTATAAATTACAAAATAGATAAATAGTGGGAAAAAAGGAACAATGAGGTATTGTTCACGGGTTCATGACCATTCAGAAATCTGAAGACTGAGGGGAAGAAGCTGCTTCTGAATCGTTGGGTGTGGGTCTTCAGGCCCCTGTACCTCCTCTCTGATGGTAGTAATGAGAAGAGGGCATGTCCTGGATGGTGGGGGTCCTTAATGATGGATGCCGCCTTCTGAAACGCCAATGACGTTTCAGGGTTTGACATTAGAAAGACAATGTGTAAGGTTGTTAAAGGAGGATCTTAGGTTCCTTATCCACTGAAAGAGTTGATTGATTGATTTGGTGGTGATGGGATGGTGGGACAGTAGGAGTTGCACTCATTTTTATCTGAGCTTCTGGTATTCACAGCATCAAAGAATCCCATAACACCCAACACAGGGAAGTGTGTCCTACCACCTACACTGACAGTTCAGTACAGCAGTGAAGGAGGGCTGCAATGTCAGGGCTTACTTCATGGTATGTTTAACTGAGAACAAACATTACTGTTCTGGAGGTGTAGAAGACTTTGTGGTGCACAATTTGGAAAGAAATGTGAATTTTCCTGTCTCCTCAAATCAACAACGTTAGAGCGGATTATTCGTTTTGCTATCTGTAGGGGCCATGTGGC
The DNA here is from genome assembly GCF_009764475.1 of Pristis pectinata. Classification (NCBI taxonomy): domain Eukaryota; kingdom Metazoa; phylum Chordata; class Chondrichthyes; order Rhinopristiformes; family Pristidae; genus Pristis; species Pristis pectinata. Next base: position 11,550,115 of record NC_067412.1, on the reverse strand, counting down.
ATGTAAGTTGGTTGCCAAGGTAACTAGACTGGCTGGAATGGCAGAGATCAGTTAATCATTGCATTCCCGGGATGAAAAATGTGCAGATCACTTTTTATAGAGCCATGATGGAGCATTTCTAAACATCATAACTTCCTGGGCAACTGTGCACAGTTTACAGAAAGATAGTTATGAATAATGCAGCAATGATTAAGTAAGGGTCATCAAATGAGTGAGAGTACAAAGAATGTGCACAGGGATTGGCATAAACGGAGAAGGTGGCTGAGAGAGGACAATGGAAAATGTGAGCTTATTGGATTTGGCAGGAAGAATAAAAAAAAATTCTTAAGAAATGAGAAACTAGTAAATATTGGCCTACAAGGGTATCTGGGTGTGCTGGTTAATGAAACACAGAATGTACAGGTACAACAAGCTATTAGGAAGACAGATGGTGTGTCGGTCCACATTGGACTACAAGAAGAAGGAAATTTTGCAGCAATTGTACAGGTCTTTGGTGAGACCACACCCGGATTACTGCGTCCTTGAGTTACTATTACCCAAGGAAGGATATATCTGACCTGCAGCCATGGAGCGTGGATTCACAAGGTTGATTCCAAACTTAGCAGTGTGATTAAAAGAGGAAGATGGATGGTTTCATTGGCAGATTGTGTGGAGACCTGTGAGGTAACCCTTCTGGGGATGGCCAGCAAGATGAAGGAGAATACAGTAAAACATGGGTTATTAAATATAGAGGAACTTGAAGTGCCATATCCACAGATCCCTGAAGGTGGAAAAGGTGGTTAGGAAGGTCACTATCGATTGAACAAAAGAGACTGGAGATCATGCTAAATTATATTAAACATTATCCAATAGAGTGCATGTCTGGTCACCCTACTAAAGGAAGGATGAGACAGCACTCAAGAAGGTGCAGAGATTTACCAAGAGGTTGCCAGAGCTGGAGACTTACAATTATGGGAAGAGACTAACTGACCAGGCTGGTGCTGTGTTCTGTGGAGCATAGGAGACTGAGCAGAGATTATGTGAGGTGTACAAAATTATGAGAGGTTTGGACAGAGTGAAGAGGAAGCACCTATTTGTTTTAGCAGAGAGCTCAATAAGTAAGGGACATCAATTTTAGTCATTTGGTAGAAGCTGAGTTGTGGAAAATTTGTTTTCAGTCAAAGAATACCAGGGCTTTGAACTCAATGCCCAAAATAGTTGTAGAAGTAGAAACATTCACTGTGTATAAGTGCACGAACACATGAAGAGCTGAAACCCACAAGGCCACCGTCTGCGACCTGGAAGTGGGAGTAACCTAAGAATCTAGATTGGATATGATGGGCTGAATGAGCCCACTTATTGTCACGAATTTTATTGTTCTATAAAATTCTGAGGCTTTATTTTTATAAAGAGCTCATGAAAGATGGTGTGTACCCTTGTATCTGCTTCTCATTACAACCCAACACTAGGTGAACATATAATTCACACGTCTAAATCCAGCTCTGAGAAAAAAAATCATAAGATCTTTGGAAAACAAAGGTGATATTGAAAGTCTTAAAATTTGTTTCTAATTGTAAAGGAATGTAATTAACACAATAATTCGATTACTATCAAGTCCAACTGTGGTACTGATGATCTAGTAATTCATTAAACACTGCAAGTAATGACATAATTACCAGTTCCTCAGACAAGGAAAAGCAGAATAAACCTCAAGTTAAATGTTTCTTCATGATCTCATTATGATGGAACACCAGTGATGTATTAATTAAGATTCCTACCTTATGTCAAAATGTGATGTTCCAATGGTTATGAACATTATTGTTGAAAAATCCTTTTTGCTCCAATATAGATTACATTTGGGGGTTGACAAGGATATTACATCAGGCCTTAACTTCAGCATGATTCATTTGATGTGGTTAACCCTAGGTCTTTGACCTGAAACATGAGCTCTGTTTCTCGTTCCACGGATGCTGCCTGACCTGCTGAGTGTTTCTAACATTTTCTGTTTTTAATTCAGTGTGGTGCTGAAGGAGGGCTGCATTCTTACAGTTACAGTATGTTGTGTGAGGGAATAAACCAAAACTGTCTGTCCCCTTGAATGGATAGCCCTATTAGAAAAAGAGTAAGGGAGTTCTGCCTGACATTGTGGCCAATCTTTATTTATTCAGCCAAAGTTACTGAAACAGGTGACCTGGCCATTATTGCATTGCTGTTTGTAGGAGTTTGCAGAGTGTTATTTAGTTCCCTGTTTGCTGCATTATAACAATAGCCGCATGTCAAATGTGCATCGTTGCCTCTAGACTGAGATCTTGAAGGACACTACTTTAGTGCTAGACCTTATCTTTTACATCAAGCTATATTGGCCTGGAAAGATGTTACTCTGAGAAGGAACCCTTCACGGAGCAACTATTGACAGTCTGTCCAAGAATCTTTCATGCATAAAGCAATTTATACTGAGTTGGATGTTTATTTGACTTTAATAAATGAAAGTTCTGTTTAGCCTCCTCTGTGAATATTGCTCAAGGGAAAACTCTCGCTGGCAAATGTAGTGATCCAAACACTATGGTATTAGTGCATACTTGTGGAGCAACATAAATACTTAGCTTGGCACTGGAGCACAATTGTTCAGACAAATGGGCAGGTGTGCCAAGAGATATTAGAGAGCTATACATGCATCTATCTCCTTTTTTGGACATCTTGAAATGTACTCTAAGCTGTTTTTGTTGAAGGCACTTAAAAAGACAGGGTGCACAGGACCATTTGGAAGCTATGAATTGCATTCATGCTTGATATTTCAATGGTATCATGTCATTTGTAGTTTCAAACAATAAGCACACCACACTGCCTTGATTTGTAGCTGTATCCCTAACATATGACTTAACCCCACTTGTTGGACCATATCCTGTTTAGTTAAGTTAATAATTGTCATAAATTTCTTGACCAAAGTTTAAAGTCAAGCTTGAGAAGAGCAAATTTAACAGCAGTAAATGGAGTGGTGTTTTAATATCTTCCAGTCCTGAAGTATCTAATGCAGAAATCTTGCAATTTCAATACAATCCCAGATTTAAGGAGAAGTTCATGCAAATTGATCCTGTGTCTTGGAGAAACTTCAGGACGCCAGAAAATTCCCTCACTCCTTAGTAATTAAGGTCCTTTCCTTTCTGGGAAATCACAGCATGCAAATCTAGTCCACTCCTCCAGCAACTGGTACAACAACACCCAATTACATAATGTTCCACATGTAGAAAATATCCAATGAAATTCTGAATACTAAACTAAAGGAGTCATTGGAAGGGTGACCAAAGGCTTGATCAAAGAAATGGGTGTTAATGACATTCTGTTACAATGGAGGGAACATAGCAGCCAAATTGTACACAGCAAGATTCCGTGAGCAACAATGACTAGACAACCTGTTGCAATGATGTTGATTGAAGGATAAATATTGAATACTGGGAAAAGGCCCCTGACTTTCTCTGAATAATGCCATAAGATATTTTAGATCTACCTGAGAAAGTTGATGTGGATCTGGTTTAGGATCATATGAAAAATGCTCCCTCTGCAGCACCTCTCAGTATTACATTGATGGGTTAACTTAGATAATGAAGTGGGTGCTGAACCCATAATCTTCTGACAAGGAGTGTAAAGAGTACTACCGAGACAAGACTAGCAATCCAGCAAGACATTTTGAAATGATGTGGGTCGAGAACAGAGGGGTCTTCCTCATGATTAGGGGAAGGGGTTGCACACTGAAATGTTGCACATTGAAATTGCACACTGTTAGTATTGTGCAGAGCTGGTGAAAGGTCTTCAACCTGAAACATTAACTATTTTTCTGTCCATGGATGCTGCTTAATCTGGTCTGAAATACTTGTGACTCCAGGCCCAGAGAAATGTAGCTGCCTCTTAACTGTCCTCAGTTCCGGGACAGTTAGGGGTGGGCAATAAACAGAGGCGAAGCCAGTGATGATGCATCCTGTGAATAACTGGAAAATTTAAGTCAGTGACAGAAATGCTTTTGGGTGCAATTATGTTGCTCTGTTTAAAAGGTGGCCATGTGCATTTTTAATTCCACTGTTCTGCTGGTAAACTAGTTCCCAACTTGCGCAAACAAACTGCCAAGAAACAGACAATGAAGAACTCATTCAGACTATCACCTCCCTTCAGCCCTCTCATTTCTTCTGAATGGTGAAGGTAAAACTGCGATTGAATCATGCTGTTACTTCTCCGTTAAGAATAAACCTCATGAGAAACATTTTTTTAATGACTAAAGAGCCATGAAGTCATGCAGCACAGAAAAAGGAGTGGTCTACTGTCGTCTCCTATCAGATTCCATCTTGTTCAGCCCTTTGCCTCTTCTACCTATCACCTCCCAGCTTCTCACACCATTCCCACTTCCCCCCCCCCCACCTACCTACCTTCCCCCCTCACCTGGACTCACCTATCACCCGCCAGCTCGTGCTCTTCCCCCTCCCCCTCCCCCTACCTTTTTATTCTGGCTTCTGCCCTCTTTCTTTCCAGTCCTGATGAAGGGTCTCAGCACAGAACCTCGACTGTTCATTTCCCTCTGTAGATGCTGCCTGACCTGCTGAGTTCCTCCAGCATTTTGTGTGTGTTGCTCCAGATTCCAGCATCCACAGAATCTCTTGTGTCTACAGAAACAGAGCCTTTGGCCCACATTGTCTATGCCGACCATTATACTTACCTATACTAATCCCACTTACATGGAATTTGTCCATAATCGTCTCTGTTTTGGTAATTCAAATGCTTGTCTAGATACTTCTTAATGTGTTGTAAGAGTACCTGCCTCCACCACCTCTTCTGGCAGTGAGTTCCATGATTCCAAGCACTCTCTGTGTGAAAAAAATCCCCTTCAGATCCTCTCTAAATCGCCTGACTCTCACCTCACTCACCTCATATCTGTGCCCTCTCGTTTTAGACATCCCCACTATGGAAAAAGAGATTCCTACTATCTACCCTTTATATCCCCTTCATAATTTTGTACACCTCCATCAGGTTTCCCCTCAGCTTCCTCCGCTCCAGGAATAACAAACCCAACCTTTCCAATCTTTCCTCATAACTGAAATTCTCTAATCCAGGCAACTTCTGGTAAAATTCCTCTACACTCTCTCCAGAACAATTACATCCTTCCTATAGGATGGTGACCAGAACTGCACACAATACTCCAGGTGTGGCCTTGTCAATGTTTTCTAAAGTTGTGCCTGCTCTTATATTCTACACCACAGCTGATGAAGGCAAGCATCCCATATGCCATCTTCACTACCCTATCTACCTGTGGTGCCACTTTCAGTATGAACTTGTATCGCAAGGTCTGCGTATTCATCGACATTCCCCGGTGCTCTACTTTTACTGTCTATGTCCTGCCCTTATCAGGGCTTCCTAATTACAGTTCACACTTGTTGGGATTAAATTCCTTGTACCATCCAGCTTTCCGGCTGATCAATATATCACGCTGTAACCTAAGACAATCATCCTTGCTACAACACCACCAACTCTCATGTCATCCGCAAACTTACCAATCATGCCTTCTGCATCACATCTTGGGTCCCAGACCAATCCTTGTGGTACATCACTGGTCAAAGACTTCCAATCAGAAAAGCGACTTTCCACCACCACCCAAGTTGTTTTCAATTATTGCCTCAACATGCTACAAGCATATTTATTAATTATATTGGTTAGGCAGTTTGGATTGGCAGCATGGTTGGCAGACACTGAGGGCCAAAAAACTTGTTCCTGTGCTGTACTAATCTTCTAATATGCAGAAAGATAAGGAAAGTGCTGTGTAATTCTTTAAATATGAGCTTTTGTACTTATATAGGAGGATGAGAGGGGACTTGATAGAGGTGTACAAGATGATAAGAGACATAGATCGAGTGGACAGTCAGAGATTTTTTCCCAGGGTGACAATGGCTAACACAAGGGGACATAATTTTAAGGTGATTTGGAGGGAGGTATAAGGGGGATGTCAGGGGTAAGTTTTTTGCACAGAGAGTGGTGGGTGCGTGGAACGCACTGGCTGCAGAGGTTGTAGGGGCAGATAGATTAGGGACATTTAAGAGACTCTTAGATAGACATATGAATGATAGAGAAATGGAGGGCTGTGTGGGAGGGGTGAGACAGATCTTAGAGCAGGATAAAATGTCAGCACAATATCATGGGCCGAAGGGCCTGTATTGTGCTGTAGGGTTCTATGTATGTTCTATGTTTTCAGTCTGACTTCCCAAAGAGGCATGCTGCATTGTTGTATTAGCTGTGTTTTTATCCACAGATTCTGGGCATTTCATTTAGCTACAGAACTTAGTTTAAAAAGGATGGGAAAATTAAATCACCACCTTTCAGAAATCACCCAATTAGGTGCTGGTCACTTAAATTGTTTTTGATACCTTTTGACTCAAAGGGAAAACGCCATTTATATTGGAAAGACCAAAGCCATAATCCTTTATCCCTGTTCAAACCAATGGCTTTATTCAGTCTCTTTATATTTGTTTGATAATGCTCCAGTGAAATATCTTACAATATTCTGTTACATTAAACATTTTGCTATATAAACAAAAAGTTGTTGTTGGACCCATTTTCTATTTGTTAATTTCCATGGTAACTCTTTTTTCTTTGGTTACATATCTCCAAACTTTGTGGCATTTAATTCCTTTTTATTTCATGTTCTTCTTCCAGCACGTTACAGCCTGGAATATACTTTGGTGTCAAAAGTGCCAGCACGATCTGCTTCTCTCTTGAAATTCTGAGGTTTAATTTTAGCTGAGTCACAAGGTTCTGCCAATCACTTAATCTCAGTGGAAAATTGACTTTCATGGGAGTTTTCTGCCTTGAAGCATCTTTATTAGATCTTCCCAAAAGGCTATGAAAGCTGCAGTGCTAACTGAGAGTGGGCTCCTGCTCCCCGTTCTCTCACCAAGCACCTTTTAGTAGTTGCTGTATCTGCTGAAAGTTTGTGGCTCTATTGCTCCAATTGCATAAGTTTAGAATCAATAGATATGATTTTAACTCCCCCCTGTCAGACAAAAACTAGGTCTGGTGAGGGTGGAGGGGAGAAAGTTAGTTAATGTAACAAGAGATTTTCAACCAACATTGCTTCCTCCTCTCCATGTTCCCGCTCTTGCACAGGATGTCACAGAGTCATACAGCATGGAAACAGGCCCTTTGGCCTACCTGAGCAAGTGCCTGGGTTTTCCCATTTCCTTCTAAACCTTTCCAATTCATGTAACTGTCCAAATGTAATGCACCTGCCTCTCCCACTTCATCTGGCAGCTCGTTCCACATACCCACCACCCTCTGCATGCAAAATTTGCCCCTCAGATCCTCTTTCCATGTTTCCCCTCTCACCTTAAACCTCTGTCCTCTAGTTTTAGAATCCCCAACCCGGGTAAAAGACGTGACCATTCACCCTATCTATACCCCTCGTGAATTTGATAAAAGATAAGATAACTTTATTAGTCACATGTACATCAAAACACACAGTGAAATGCATCTTTTTGTGTAGAGAGTTCAGGGGGCAGCCCACAAGAGTCGCCACGTTTCTGGCGCCAACATAGCATGCCCACAACTTTCTAACCCGTACATCTTTGGAACATGGAATGAAACTGGAGCACCCGGAGGAAACCCACGCAGACACGTGGAGAACATACAAACTCCTTCACAGACAGTGACCGGAATTGAACCCAGGTTGCTGGTGCTATAATAGTGTTACACTGACTGCTATGTGACTGTGCCACATATTAGATTTTACATCTTAGAACATAGAACATAGAACAATTACAGCACAATTCAGGCCCTTCGGCCCACAAACCTGTGCCAAACATGTCCCTACCCGCGAAATTACTAGGCTTACCCATAGCCCTCTATTTTACTCAGCTCCATGTTCCTATCTAACAGTATCTTGAAAGACCCTATCGTATCTACCTCCACCACTGTTTCCGGCAGCCCATTCCACACACTCACCACTCTCTAAGTAAAAAACTTACCCCTGACATCTCCTCTATACCTTTACATACAGTAAAGATTTTACATACAGTATCTCTATAAGATCACTCCTCAGCCTCTGATGCTCCAGAGAAAAAAGAATCCCAGCCTATCCAGTCTCTCCTTGTAACTGTCTCAGTAACATCCTTGTGAATCTTTTCTTCACCCTTTCCAGCTTAATGACATCCTTCCCATAGCTGGGCTTCCTAGAACTGCAAACAATACGCACAATGTCATACGGTCGTACAACACAGAAACAAGCCCTTCAGTCCACCAGGTCTGTGCCAACCATCACATTCCCGTTTACACTAATTCTACATTATTCTCTATGACTTAAGTCAAGTCAAGTTGAGTTTATTGTCATGTGCACAAGTACGGTGAGGTACAGGTACAATGTAAAGCTTGCTTGCAGCAGCATCACAGGCACGTAGATTCAGACAACACAGAATATAAATTGTACATAAATTATACAAGACAGTGAAGAGAAAATAAAATGACTGTGCAAAACAAAACATGAGTGCAAAGAAAAACACAATCAGAGACAAGTCCACAGTAGTGCAAGAGGTGGTCCGTATGTTCCGTTGCAGAGGTAGGGTTAGGGTTGTGCAGGTTGGTCCAAGAACCTGATGACTGTAGGAAAGTAGCTGTTTCTGAACCTGGTGGTGTGGGACTTCAGGCTTCTGTACCTTCTGCCTGACGGTAGCAGTGAGAAGATGGCATGACCCGGATGGTGGGGATCCTTGATGATAGATGTCGCCTTCTTGAGGCAGGGCCTCCTGTAGATGGTGGATAGGGCTGTGCCGTGGTGGTCTTTCTACACACTAAGAGCAGTTGTGCCACTGCGTCACCTTCAATATTTTCATTTGCACTGGCAATGCTAGAAGACTCTGGTTCAACATTGAATCCAGCTTTTCTCAGCTTAGGTACGCTGCAGAAGGCTTAACACACTTCCTGGGAGCCAACGCAGGATACAGGGGCCCAACCATGTGCAATCCTGATGTCAGGTATGGAGATGCGGCATGTTGGGACAGGTGTTGGTTCCCCTTGGACTGTGCTGACTAAGAGTTTGTTTCAAAGTCCCTGGACCCTCAGTGATTTTAGAAATATCAGTGATTCTGGATCAAATGCAAAGAATTCCCAAGTTTAGAATCCTGACAATTCCCTGGTTTAGTGCTGGGAATCTGTAGCACAGGATGATAAGATAAGATAAGATAAGATAAGATAAGATATCTTTATTAGTCACATGTACTTCGAAACACATAGTGAAACTCATCTTTTGCGTAGAGTGTTCTGGGGGCAGCCCGCAAGTGTTGCCACGCTTCCAGCGCCAACATAGCATGCCCAAAAATTCCTAACCCATACATTTTTTGGAACGTGGGAGGAAACTGGAGCACCCGGAGGAAACTCATGCAGACACACGGGGAGAACGTACAAACTCCTCACAGACAGTGGCAGGAATTGAACCCGGGTCGCTGGTGCTGTAAAGCGTTACGCTAACTGCTACACTACCGTGCCTGCCCTCTGTTCATTTCTCCAACCAGAGTGTTATTTTGCCGATATGATCAATTTCTTAGGCAGACTAAGATTTCTCTGAGGAACCTTCAAAGCCCCTATCTATAAAGGATTCCTTTGTGTTGTGCTCACCGTCCTCAGCATGGGCTTGCTCACTTAATGCAAACAGGAGTTGAGAGCAGTGCAGACACAGCCCATCCTCACTTACTTTTGGTAACTCGACTTTGAAACAGTGCAGTGAATTTTCCAATAAACTATGGAATTTTCTGCAAAACCTGGCGGTCTGTAAAAGCAAAACAGCATGGCACATCGTTTGAAATCCTGAAAGAAGTAACCACACACATTTACACTCCATCAGCTTTATCCATGCTCTACAACACCCTTAAAAATCATTGGTTATGGAAGATTCCTGTTTAAAAGAAGCTGATAATTTGGTGTAGACCCCATCTGCTTATTTAATGCGGAACTGCAGGTGTGAGCTAAGCCTTAATTTGTAGCATGCTGACCTTTGATTTAGTGTGGGTTCAAGTCTTCATTAAGAGACTTCAGCACAAAGATCCACATTGATCCTCTGGTGAAGTGCTGGGGAAGTCTTGCACAGTTGGAGAAGCTGTATTTTGAATGGGAAATTAAACAAAGCCTTTCCCTGCTCTGACTAATGGACACATTGTCATCCAATGGCAATGTTTTGGAGGGGAGCAGGAGAGTTTTCCCAGTATCCATGCCAATATTTAACCTTCAATCAACATCACTATGTTCATCGGGTTACTATCACTCTTTGTGGGAGCTTGCTGTGTGCAAATTGGCTGGCATGTGTTTTACATTACAACAGGGAACCCACTTGAGAAAGAGACACAAGAGATTGAAGATGCTGGAATATTGAACAACAAACAATCTGCTGGAGGAACTCAGCGGGTTGAGCAGCATCTGTGGGAGGAAAGTAATTGTTGACGTTTCAGGTTGAAACCCTACATCTTGTCTTGCCTGCTGCAGGGTTTCGACCCAAAACATCGACAATTCCTTTCCTCCCACAGATGCTGCTCGACCCGCTGAGTTCCTCCAGCAGATTGTCTGTTACACTTGAGAAAGAGATTAGTTGGCTGAGGTGAAAGTGTTATATTTTTTTAAAAAGTTCTGATGAAGGGTTGTGGACCTGAAATGTTGTCTGTTTCTCTCTCCACAGATGCTGCCTGATCTGTTGAGTGTTTCCAGCATTTTCTGTTTTTGTTTATATAAAACCAAGCTTATCTTTCTTTATTTGTAAAACAGTTTTCCGTTTCCTTTCCGTCAAAATAATCAATTTCCATGACACATACATCAGACAAAGACTTCTCTGAGATGCTTTCGATGACACAGCTAGTAGACCTTGCATCACCAATGACCTGGGTTCAATCATTACCTCAGATGGTGTCTGTGTGGAGTTTGCACCTTCTCCCTGTGACTGCATGGGTTTCCTCCAGTTCCTCCAGTTTTCCAAAGGCACGTGGATTGCTAGGTTAATTGGCACTGTAAATCGCCCCTAGAGTGCGGATGAGTGTTGAATCTGGGGAGAATGGGCGGAGAGGGGGGTGTTGGGTGGGAGGTGTTTATGGGAATGTGGGGAAGATAAAATGGGATTAGAGCAGGGTGAGTGTAAATGAGTACGTGATTGTTGGCGTGGACTCGGTGGGCTGAAGTGCCTTTCTCCCTACAGTATGGTTCTATGACTCTAAAAAGAAACACTGATTAATTCAATTCTCCCTGTCACTAACAGTGCAGATTGCTTCCACAATATAGCCATCAGGATGCAGGCACGCTGGTGATACTGTCCCAGGTCAAGCCACACGTCACCATCTCTCTTCCTTCAGATATCCCATTTACACAATGCGTCAGGTATCCAGAGGTACCCTGCCCTGGCCAGGACAGATTTTCACGCAAACGTTTTCATAAGAGCACAAGAAAATAGGAGCAAGAATAGGCCACCAAGTCCTTCAAGCCTGCCCCACTGGTTGTCCAGGTGGTGAAGAGGAGGAAATGGAAAACTATTGGGAGATATTGGAAGAGTCATGAACAAGGGAGACATAGCTGCAATGTAATTTCATTTAAAACTGTGGTCTGTCAAAATTTCTTCTCTCGGATGGGTTGTGAATCTCTTGGAACTCTCTGCCCCAAGAGTGGTGGAGGCCAGATCAAGCCTGCCCCACCTTTCAATGTGATCACGGCTGATCTCTGCTGGCTTCAACTCCTCTTCTGTGCTAGTTCCCCATCACCCTCAATTCCTTGATCTTTAATATTTACCTCCCTCTACATTAAATATATCTAATGATCTGGCCTCCACCACTCTTGGGGGCAAAGAGTTCCAAGAGATTCACAATCCATCTGAGAGAAGAAATTTTGACAGACCTCAGTTTTAAATGACATTACATTGCAGCTATGTCTCCCAATAGTTTTCCATCTCCTCCTCTTCACCACTTGGACAACAGGTTTTTTTTTGTTTCTCTCCCTGAGCCCTTGGCTTGAGGTGTTTCGCTGCCAGGAATTTCCCAGGATCTTTTACAGGCCCCAATTGTGGAAGGTCTCCAGCTTGTGAGGCACTCAGAGTTAGCTCAAGGACACGGAGCCAAGTAAAGGGACTGGTACAAAGAAGAAGGCTGGGGGAGGATGGATGTATGAGTGGAGAACAGCCTCCATAGCAGGGTGATTAATAGGTTTGTCTGGGTGACATCAAAGGGGATTTAACTTTATAGTAAACATAAAATGAAGGAGAGGAGCAGTGAGATAAGAATGTGAAGCTGTTTGAGGGCAATATGCTAATGTCATGTAGCAGCAGTTACTTAAGAAGGTGTTTAATGCCACACAAAAACCCAATGTATTCTAAATGTTTACACAATTAAATACAACAACGTGAGATCAGAATGATGTGGGCTGTTTAAAATTAAAATTAGAGATTGAAAAATGTAAACAATAAAACTAGACAAACTTCCAGCATCTGCAGAATTTCTTATGTCTCTGTCAAACTTTTAGAATAACCTGGCTTGTTTTGATTCTACTGTCAAAACTCTGCTATCAGCTAGCTAGCCTCTTGCAGGTATCTGTGAATGCAACTTTCGAGAGACTTGGATCCTCAGATGCAAATCCTTTAGCAGTGTTTGGATCAATTCTCCCCTATTTCCTGGTGATACAGTCAAGCCACCCAAATCATTTTCTTCTGAGGCAGTCCCTTAGCATTGAGGATGACTTGCTTCCCCTCCATTTCTGGGGTTACCATTAAGGCCAGTCTGGGAACAGCTATAGACTCTTCCACAGACGGGGCAGGAGGTGCCTGACTGGGTGGGTAGTCTGTGAGGTAGTACGCTCCCTTGGTTGTTTATGCAGGAGCTGATGCAGGGTTTCAATCCAAAACATCGACAATTCCTTTCCTCCCACAGATGCTGTTCGACCCACTGAGTTCCTCCAGCAGACTGTTTGTTAATTAGTCAGTGATGATTATTGAACAGAAAAGGGTGAAACAGAAAGGTTCCCCTTTGCATCATCTTTCATGACGCTGCAGAAGAGGCTGGAGACCCAATGATAGTAAATCAGGAAGGCTGAGTTCTGCTGAATTGGGCTCTCTGACAATTGGTCTCACAGCTCTTTGGAAGTGGGTTTATCAGCCTGCTGGTAAATGTCTATACCTGCAAATGGTTCAATAGCCTTGCAGCAGAGGTTCACTGCTGTAAAATTGTTGCTCTAAGACTCTGATGGTTGGACTGGGAGAGGGGTGATTGCTATAGAGGGTGGGCAGCACTGTTATACCTGAGCCCCACATGATGTGGTGAATGATAATTTCATTGGAAGAGGATAAGAGAAGCATGTGAGAATGCTCCAGTAACTTAAGGCAGCAGTTTAACCTACTTTTGATCACAATGGTGTTAATAATAAAACAGAAATACAAACATCTGCATTGAGAGAGACAGACAGACATTGAGATACAGAGTCATTAACACACCCTCTCTTGTGCCCAGTTAAACAATGTAGTAGAGCTGCAAGTGTAAGTGTAGGGCAGCACGGTAGTGTAGCGGTTAGCGCAACCCTATTACAGCGCCAGCGATCGGGCTTCGATTCCTGTCACTGTCTGTAAGAAGTTTGTACGTTCTCCCGTGTCTGCGTGGGTTTCCTCCGGGTGCTCCAGTTTCCTCCCACATTGCAAAGACGTACGGGTAGGTTAATTTGAGTTTAAAATGGGCAGTGCGGACTCGTTGGGCCGGAAGAGCCTGTTACCACGCTGTAAATAAAAGAATTTTAAAAATTTTTAATAAAAGTAAATAGGTAAATTGGTTTATTATTGTCACATGTACTGAGATACAGTGAAAAACTTGTCTAGCATACCGTCCATACAGATCAATTCATTATAACTGTGCATTGAGGTACTACAAAGTAAAAACAATAAGAGAGTGCAGAATAAAATGTTACAGTACAGAGAAAGTGCAGTGCAGGCAGACAATAAGGTGCAAGGTCACAACGAGGTAGGTTGTGAGGTCAAGAGTCCATCTTATCATACTAGGGAACCATTCAATAGTCTTATAACAGTGGGATAGAAGTTGTCCTTGAGTCTGGTGGTACGTGCTTTCAGGCTTTTGTATCTTCTGCCTGATGGGAGGGGGAAAGAGAGAGAATGTCCAGGGCGGGTGGGGTCTTTGATTATGTGCTCTTATGGATACCGATGCATCATTCAGATCTAGGCTGAACTTAGGAATGACACTCTTTCAAACAATTCTAGAAATGTCCAGCAAGTCAGACTCAGCATCTGTGGAGAAAATCAAGAGTTAATTTTTCAGGCAACTTTTTGAATAGCCTGGTAGATTTTTCTATTTTGGGTAGGCTTTACTGTAGTTTCCATTGTTCTAGAACTCCTCGAATGCAATAAAAAGTTTATTCCACATGTTGTTGCCAAATTGGATTGTTGGCTTTTTATGACAGATGTGAGAATCTAAGATCTAAGGTCTAAGAATCATATGGATTATATCAGGAATCGCCCTGCTGTTTCAGGCAGGTATTTATTACGTTGATAAAATTAACTGTTTATAAGTCGAGTATCATCTGCAGTTCTATGTTTTGCACCAATGCTTGAACCACTGAATGATTTATAAGATAGGATGTCTTTATTAGTCACATGTACATTGAAACACACAGTGAAATGCATCTTTTGCATAGAGTGTTCTGGGGGCAGCCCGCAAGTGTCGCCACGCTTCCGGCGCCAACATAGCATGCCCACAACTTCCTAACACATATGTCTTTGGAATGTGGGAGGAAACCGGAGCACCCGGAGGAAACCCACGCAGACACAGGGAGAACATACAAACTCCTCACAGACAGTGGCCGGAATTGAACCCAGGTCGCGCTGCAAAGCATTACGCTAACCGCTACACGCACTGCTTGAGATGACTGATGACGCCAATTTGGGAGCTACAAGTTCTTCCACAGAAGGTGGCTGACAGGATGGCCAGCTTGATCGATTGTTAGATGATCTGCTCCTTCCACCATTTATGCAGGTCCTCTGTGTGCTTCTGATTCATGGACTTGAGGTTCTCAGTACCAACCTGAATGCTCCTTCTCTGAGGAAGCTCTGAGGACATCCTTGAATCTTTCCCTCTGTCCAGTGGATAGTCTCAGAATAGAGCTCAGAATAAAGTGTCCGTTTCAGGAGTCAAGTGTTGGACTTATGAATGACGTGGACCGCCTGCCCAGTGGAGCTCTCAGTGTGTGACCACGGTCTCAGGGCTGAGCATGTTGGCCTGGAACAGCATGGGTTCACTTTGGCATAGATAGACAGCCGATATCTTTCTCCCAGGGTTGAAATGTCTAATACTAAAGGGCATGCATTTAAGGTGAGAGGGGGTAAATTTAAAGGAGATGTGCGGGGCAAGTTTTTTACATAGAAAGTGGTGGGTATCTGGAATGTGCTGCCGGGGTGATGATAGAAGCAAATATGAAAGAGACATTTAAGAGGCTATTAGATGGGCACATGGATGTGCAGAGAATGGAGAGATATGGACATTGTGTAGGCAGAAGGGATTAGTTTAGTTAGGCTTTTAATTAGTTCAACACAACATTGTGGGCTGAAGGGTCTGTTCCTATGCTGTACTGTCCTATGTTCTTATCCTTCCACAGTACTTTGGAGGATTTTGCGGAGACAACATTGGGGATACCTTTCCAGTAGCCCAGGTCTCAGAAGCATAAAGGAGGGCAGGGATCACTGCTGCCCAATAGACCATGAGTTTACTATCAGTTTACTATCACTGCTGCCCAGTAGACCATGAGTTTACTACCATCTCAGAACCCACAGGGCTGGAGTGGAAGCAAGTCACCCTCGACGTCAAACAAATGCCTAGGGAAAGAAAATTACTGAAGTGTTAAAATAGCTATTGAAACTGAAACATCACATCACTTCCAAATCCAATACGCTTTTAACTGTTTCTTCATCATACACTATTCAAGTCATGCAACCTTTGTGTCTGGAGGTGCTGTTTCTTAGCTGAAGGAAAGCTGTACATTTATATAATACCCTTCTTTACTCTAGATGTCCGAACATCTTTGTAGTCAATGAAGTACTTCTGCTAAGCAACCAAAGTAGTAATAAAGGATGAGATGTTTTATTCAGTCACTGCTGTCAGACTTCTGAACCAATCACCTCTTTCACATCCCCTTCCCGGAGGTGCTACCACGTTCTCGGATTCTTAAATCTACCTCTCTTGGTTATTCTGTTATTATCACTTCAGCAATTCTTTTTGCACTACTTCAGATTGCACTGCTACCTTTGCACCATTCTGTCGTTTTGCACTCGTTGCTGTATTTATTGTTGTATTTAATATTGCCATGTATATGCTGTTTACTCTGTGAGCTTCACGTGAGCAAGGAATTTCATTGCATCCTGGTGTACATGACAATAAGCTGATCTGAATCCAAACCCAGCATCCACCCTGTCAGGCACTGTAAGAATTGCAATTAGATTTCCTCCCTTTCTTCTAAACCCCAAAGAGTACAAACCTAGACTATGCTACAGCAATGCGTATTCTCCCTTACTTCACTTTTCACTTATAATGGGCTGGAAATTCCACTGGGTTGCATTGGTATGTCAGGCATCATTTGACCGGTGCAAAAAGATTGTGACATTTCAAAGACTGTTTGCATCAATGCAGCCGGAATTTGCACTGGGTTAAAATCAGCAAATATGTTCAAAGTGTTTATTCTCTCCCTCTGGATGACGTAGGAAGGATAAGCTTAATGGAGAGTGACACTTCACTCTGTACTGGTATTGGTATTGGTATTGGTTTATTATTGTCACTTGTACCGAGGTACAGTGAAAAACTTGTCTCGCATACCAATCGTACAGGTCAATTTATTACACAGTGCAGTGACATTGAGTTAGTACAGAGTGAATTGATGTAGTACGGTAAAAACAATAACAGTACAGAGTAAAGTGTCACAGCTACAGAGAAAGTGCAGTGCAATAAGGTGCAAGGTCACAACAAGATAGATTGTGAGGTCATAGTCCATCTCATCGTATAAGGGAACCGTTCAATAGTCTTATCACAGTGGGGTAAAAGCTGTCCTTAAGTCTGGTAGTATGTGCCCTCAGGCTTCTGTATCTTCTACCAGATGGAAGAGGGGAGAA
This sequence comes from Pristis pectinata, assembly GCF_009764475.1. Lineage (NCBI taxonomy): Eukaryota > Metazoa > Chordata > Chondrichthyes > Rhinopristiformes > Pristidae > Pristis > Pristis pectinata. The sequence continues at coordinate 11,532,996 of NC_067412.1, read as the reverse complement.
GAGAGAATGACCATGGTGGGTGGGGCCTTTGATTATGCTGGCTGCTTCACCAAGGCAGCGAGAGGTAAAGACAGAGTCCAAGGAGGGGAGGCTGGTGTCCGTGATGCGCTGGGATGCGTCCACAACTCTCTGCAGTTTCTTACGGTCCTGGGCAGAGCAGTTGCCGTACCAAGCCGTGATGTATCCAGTAATGCAATACTGTTATCATTTTTACCTGTACTACCTTGATGCACTATGTACTAACTCAATGTCACTGCACTGTGTAATGAATTGACCTGTACAATCGGAGGCAAAACAAGTTTTTCCCTGTACCTCGGTACAAGTGACAATAATAAACCAATACCAATATTGTTTTTTTTGTCCTTAATTGTTGTGGCTCTGTGATGTACCTGGGTAAACATCATTACTTTCCTGCAACTCTTTGCTTCAAAAGTAATCTAAAGTGGTGGAAAATGGCAGGTTATGGGAGACTGTTACTTTAAATATTCATCTTCCTCAACTAATGAGGATAATCTGAGTTATTATTTTACAATGAGTTGAAAATAAAAATAATTTTTAATTGGCTTTACCTTTACACTTTTGCCAAGCTACCTGCCCCCTCTCCAGCAGTGATTAGCTGCATTTCTTGGTATTTATTTTGTCTTATTCCTCTGTGTGTGTCCCTAATCTTGCTGTGGATTCCATCTGGCCCACAGCCCTGACATGGTGAAACCACTTATCACTGGAAGATATAGACACTTAAATGCTACACCAGTTATTATCAGAATCTGCTTATCTTCCAGGCCATGCTTTGAATTCTTTGATCTTTATGCTACTCCTTTAAAACTTTTTACTCTGTCTTGTTTCTTGTCTTTCTGTCCCTTTGCTCCATGTTTCTGTCCTACTGTTAAAGATTCATCAGTGTTAGAATCAGGCATTCATCAACCAAAAGCAGGTCATAGAGTCATCGAGCTGAACAGCAAAGAAACAGGCTGTTTGGCCCAAATCGTCCATGCCTACCATGATGTCTGTCTACACTAATCCCATTTGCCCACATTAGGCCTACATCCCTCTATGCTTTTCCTGTCCAAGTACCTGTCCAAATGTCTCTTAAACATCATAATTGTATCTGCCTCCACTGCTTCCTCTTGCTGCTCACTCCAGATAACCACCACCATTTGTGTGAAAACTTGCCCCCTCAGATCTCCTTTAACTTTCTCCCCCTCTACCTTAAATCTGTGCCCTCTAGTTCTAGACTCCCCAACCATAAGAAAAAGATTCTGACTCTCTACCTATCGATACCTCTCATACTTTTATAAACTTCTATCAGGTCATCCCTCAGCCTCCTTCATTCCAGTGAGAATAAACCCAGCCGATCCAATCTCTCCTTATAAGTAAAGCCCTCCATACCAGGCAACGTCCTGGTGAATCTCTTCTGCTCAAGTTCTAACACTACTGCGTCCTTCCTGTAGTGTGGCGACCAGATCCAATCACAATGATCCAATACTCCAAGTATGGCCTGGATTGATCAACTACCCTAGCTGCTCCTGCTAGGGTTTGAATCTTTACAAGTGAGTTTGAATCTTTACAAGTGAGACCAAGGAGTTGTTTCAAGCCATCACAAACTGAATGGAAAATGACTCCTGCTCGTACTGGTGTACTGCTGTTAATATAGGAAACTATACCATCTAACTATGGAAGTGGAGGTGGTTGCAGTGAAGGAAGGCTGGGGATGATGTTGAAGATGTGTAAACAAATGGATTCAAGCTCAGTCTCCAACAAGTTGCCATACTTTCAAGAGCCACCATTGTGGTTGTGCTTTAGACAGGTCAATCATTCGAATGTATTTTGGACTGGGGGTACTCTGTTGTGGAATGCCTTTAAGAAAAAAATGGGCAAGGTTCATGTAGGAACAGAGAAAGGAAAGTCTCAAATTGTTTGTCTCTGGTTGTAACCCACCATCTGAATGTTGAATTTACAGCGAGGATTTATACTATCAGCAGGGAGTGAAGAAATCTTATTTAGAAATTCTTTCTCCCAGATATTTCAGATTCTCCTTCCATCTCTGTATTGAATTAAAATACTTTTCTAAGTAGAAGACATGAAAGTTATTAAACTGGTGACATTGTTCACTACTGATACATTCAAAATTTTGCTAACTGGCAATGGTATCTCTGATTTACTATCAGAATAATCAGATACTCCTTCCCTCCTTCAGTGGTTCCCACTCGCTTCATCATGTCACTGGTTTTATCTGAATATGATACCAAATGCCAGACTTGGGTTGCAGATAGCATGGTTTTATATTAGAAGAGCCTTCGATGGCATTGCCAGTTAATTCTTTAATGGTGGAGACCTTGAAATATAGGTGTAACCCCCTCTATACACTCAACATCAACAAAGGGTGAATCCCCGGATGCTTCAGTGTTTGACCTTGGTCTAAGCCTTACCCAAACAGCCCTTGCCATAACAAAGATCAGGTAATTCAACATAAATATGGAGTTTCTGGGATCCATGTAGCTCTATACTACTACAGTGTGTCTTGATTTTTAGCCAACTGAAAGATGACCCTATGAATTACTGTTTGATATTGTTCCTTGATTTTTAACTAACTGAAAGATGACCCTATGAATTACTGTTTGATATTGTCCCTTGATTTTTAACTAACTGAAAGATGACCCTATGAATTACTGTTTGATATTGTGAGCAGAACCGTTTTCCTATGCCATTTCCATGTCTGCTATTTCAACACTGGTCTCCTATAATTCCCAAAGATAATTGCTGCCTCCACTAAAATAGCAAATGAAGGAATATCGCACTAAAGTAATTAGACGTTCATAGCCCTGATATCATCCAATAGTGGTTTTGATGTTCATTTGGTCAAGTATCAGTCGTAACATTCAATAATTGCAGTGGTGAAGTTAAAAAAGCATCCTTTTAGAACATGGTAACTCCATCACCTCCAGGTTCCTCTCCAAATTATAGTCCATCTTGAGCTAGGTGTATGTCACTAATGATTCACTGCTGTCGGTCCAAATCCTGCCTAGCAGCAGTGTTGGAAAACTTCTACCGAACAGCCTACAGTGTGTGAAAAAGGCATTCGTTACCGCTATCTCAAAGGCACAGTGAAGGACAGTAAATGTTGGAATTATGCGTGAATAACAGACAAGTCACAGATACCAATCTGCTATCCTAGGACAATTTGTCCTAGCTTCCATTCAGGTCCTCCGGTTCTATTTACTCTGCTACTTTGGAGTTCTAATTCATGTTATTTTACCATGTCATTTGATATTTTATTTTTCTATGTTCCCTCTTCTCTCATCTTGACCTGTAATTGGTGCCATTTGCATGAGATAAATGCTATTATTCTTTTTCTTACTTTTTCCAATTTGTGACTGAATAGTTTACTTTGGGAGGAAGAATTTTTGCAAAACGTCCCTGATTTTTGCAGAAATATCTGAGGGGCATTGGTGGGAATCTCAGGGAAAGAGGGGATGGTTTCAATTCTCATACCTCAACATTTCAAGTTAGAATTCTCATAACATCCCCACATGCCCTTGCACACAAAAGAGTGACATCTAAGGGAATCTCAGAACATAGAACATAGAACACTACAGCACAGTACAGGCCCTTCGGCCCACAATGTTGTGCCGACATTTTATCCTGCTCTAAGATCTATCTAACCCTTCCCTCCCGCATAGCCCCCCCCCATTTCTCTATCATTCATATGTCTATCTAAGAGTCTCTTAAATGCCCCTAATGTATCTGACCCCACAACCTCTGCAAGCAATGCGTTCCACGGACCCACCACTCTCTGTGTAAAAAAAAAACTTACCACTGACATCCCCCTTATATCTTCCTCCAATCACCTTAAAATTATGCCCTCTCGTGTTAGCCATTGTCACCCTGGGAAAAAGTCTCTGACTGTCCACTCTATCTATGCCTCTTTTCATCTTGTATACCATAGTATTAATAGCATCGATTTTGGTATGCACACAGCAAATTAGATGTAATACAATGGGTGAAAGAAAATACAGTACACTCGGCAGTGAATGGTTTTGCATTCAGGCAGTAGAGTTCAGGGATTTCTTGTATTTTTTCTTTTATTCTTGCTTTGGACAGTAGCCACAGAACTACCAACCCCACATCCCCACTGTTGTTGCACATAGATAGAGTCATAGAGTCAAAGAATCATAGAGTTATATAGCACGGAATTAGGCCCTTTGGCCCAACTGGTCCATGCTGACCAAGATGCCCCATCCAAGCTAGTCCCATTGCCAGCATTTAGCCCATAACCTTCTAAACCTTTCCTATCCAAGTACCTGTCCAACTGTCTTTTAAAAGTTGTTATTGTACCTGCCTCAACCACTTCCTCTGGCAGCTCATTCCACATAGATTCCATCATTTGTGTAAAACAGTTGCCCCTCAAGTTCCAACTAGTTCTTTCCCCTCTCACCTCAAAACCTACCCCCTCAAGTTCCTGACTCCCCAGCCCTGGGAAAGAGACTGAGTGCATTCACCCTGACTATGACCTCATGATTTTATACACCTCTATAAGATCACCAGTCAGTCTTCTACACTCCGAGGAATAAAGTCCTAGCCTGTGCTGTCATCGAGGGATGATTTGTAATGCTGTGCTGGGTTGAACAGTGATGACTCACAGGACACTCTGTTCAAAGAGCAACTGCCCAGACATTGCGTGCTATCGGTGCTAAAACTGTGCTGGCTTTACTCCTTTCTGAAGCTAGGTTTCGATAGTCATCAGCTACAGGCCAAAGTTGGGGTGGGGTGGGGTGGATCAGAGGCTGGCACTTTGGAAGAGGGGCAGGGTGTGTTGTGGGGACTTTGGATGCAGAGGATGTGACTGGAAGGTGCCGAAGTGATGGGATGGATGTTGTTGAAGGTGGAACTGGACAGGAAGAATGGCTGATGGATGGTGTTGTGGGAATCAGGGGCAAGATCAGGATGGGCAGAGTCAACATGGTGGAGGGGGAGGAGCATCACATCATGGGGAGTGGAACATGACGTTCAAGTGATCATGAGATCAAATGTGGCCTTCAGGTTGGGGGCGGTGTGAAGATCAGCGCAGGGGGTGAAGGATGAATGAAGTGATTAACTTACCTGACCAAAATCCTGCTGTGCTACTACAACAGTAAAACCTAGTTGTTCCAGGGGTGCCCAATAATGAGTGCTCCAGGCCACTATGCAGGATACATTGCTCCAAAAGGAACTCTGTGCAGGGAATGACATTATTCCATGTGCCCCTCACTTGGAAATCATTTCGGGATTCAGCAGAAAGCCAGGCTTGTCAAATTTTCAGAATGGTACCCAGTGGATGGGATGTGGTCGTTATTGAGATTCAGGCTAGGGGAAGAAATGATTTTCAATTGCAGGAATCTGAAGGAAACAACATTTTAAATGTATCTATGTTTAGGACAGTTTCTGAGCCGCTAGTTGACATCGAATCAAAGCCAGCACAGCTGGTGTACAAGATGTGCTCCATGTACTTGACATGTGGTCAGAGCACTACTCACTCCTGGATGGCTGGGTTGCAGCTGACAGCATGTGAAAGGAGAGGGAAGGAAGAGAAGAACCAGCAGGGACCAAAGAGGAAATTAGCTGGAACCCAAGGAAAGAGAATTCCGACATCATGGCATCGATTTTGCTGTGGGGTTTCCACCATTGTGTGCAAACAAAAAGTACAAGAGTTAAAATTGTGATCAACAAGATCACAGTAGTGGAAGCACAGAGGTCTCTTGAGTAAAAATTCTGCAACAAGCTTAAATGTAGTTTGTATTGTTGCAGAGAATGCGGTCAGACACTTATGCAAGTTAATGAATCGTGTTGGCACAACTATGATCATCACTCTCGAGTGTTAAAATCATAGCACTGATTTTCCACTAATTAATAATACCATCATTGTATTTATTGCTACCATGTATACTGTTTACTCAGTGAGCTTCACGCGAGGAGTTTCATTGCATCCTGGTGTATATGACAATAAACTAATCTAATGCAATAGACAGATGAATGTGGTGAATGACTTCAGTAAACCTTAGAAAGTCTTCAAGGCTCCAAATTTCTTCAGGTTAGGATAAAATTATCGGTTGTCAGGAGTGGCAGCTGTGCCTGAGGTAGTGTGAAGCCCAAAGGTTACAGGTCCAACAGCTGATTTGTGCTGATCACTTGATCTCATCCACAGCACAACTTGAACACTGGCTGGACACAGGAAATGAGACACCAGCCAATGACCTGGTCACCAGTCGTTGTTGTGGTCTGAACATGCGTTGCAGCCATACGATTAAAGGACTGGGAAAGCTTTCTAACCTGGTGCTTGGGTGAAAAACCTTCCTCCTCCTCCACTAAAATCCACCCCATTTACAGTTCTGTGCATTTCTATACCAGAAGGCCAATCAATAAGCCCCTTTCACTCCCCACAAGCAAATCATAAATTTACGACTCAACATTCTCAGTGCTGATATCCACCAGATGGAATCATCTCCAAAGACTCTGTGCTTAAATTCCCCTTAAAAATCAAGTTTGGTGCCTTCAGTCCAGTACTTAGGGAGTGCTGCACTTTCAGAGGTGCCTGTCTTTTGGACAAGATGTTAAAATGAGGCCCCATCATTTTATGATCCTTCAGCTAGACATAAATAACCCTGTTGGCACTGTTTCAAGAAAGAGTAGATGCACTGCCTAGTATTTACCCCTCAATTAACATGTCTAAAAAGGACTTGCCTAAAATTCATCCCCAATTAGTAGTGCCAAGTGCATCACATAGTTGTGAAAGTGCATTGTACCTGCCAATTTCAGAGGTAGACTACAAATGTGCTATCAACTATACACTGCATTAGTCTACTGAAAGTCCAAACAATAATCTGGTCATTATCACATTGCTCCAGTTCTAATGAAGGTTCTTGGACCTGAAATATTAACTCTGTTTCTCTTTCCACAGATACTGCCTGACCTGCTAAGTGTTTCCAGCATTTCACATTTTATTTTGGATTTCCAGCATCTGTAATTCTTTCTTGATTTTCATTTACTGTTATCGCATTGCTGTGTGTGGGATCCTCGTGTCCAGTAAATCGACAATCCCATATCCTCCACTGCGACAGAGACTGAACTTCAAGAATTACTTTATTGGCTGTGAATTACTTTGGCATATCCTTAAGGAAATGCAAAAGGTACCATATCGATGTAAGTTTTTTTTATAATTAAAAATATAGTGCACTTGGTCTCAATGTCAGTATCTACTGAAAGAGAGCCTGGTAAAAGCCAGTGTTCTCCAGTGGAGGAAGCTGGCTCCAAATTTCAATAAGCATTCAGTGAAACTCAAAATTCTTAAATGCTATTTGTCAACTTGACGATCTCAGCTAAGGAGAAAGATGAAAATTTTTAAAAACTTTTCTCATCAACAAGTAATTATGGGAGAAAAATATCAGTTTCCAAACATGCATCAGGTTAGAGGGTTTCTATGAAGTTTAAGCATTAATTACCCATTTTATAAGTTTTTCCTCAAATTTGGAATGCTTATGTGTTTAATCACTCCATATGTTGAGTGCGCTGTGCATGTGTGGGATACGCAGGTCATGTGTGGGATGTGCTGTGCATGTGTGGAGTGTGCTCTACATGTGTGAGTGCACTACGCATGTGCTGGGGGTGCAGTGCATGTGTGGGGTGAACTGTAAATGTGTGGGCTGCTGTATACATGTATGGGGTGTGCTGTATATGTGTGGGATGTGCTGTGCATGTGTTGGGGGCACAGTGCATGTGTGGGGTGTGCTGTACATGCATAGGTGCACTGTACATATGTGGGGTATGCTGCATATGCGTGTGGTGCACTGTATAGGTGTGGGTGTGCTGTACACATGTTACAGTCAAGGAAAGCAAACTGGAACATACATGGAAATGCAATAAAATATGTCCTAAAGAGTTAATTGAACATTACTGATACCCTTATGGAGCTGGGGTTATCTATTCCATTTGCTATGCTCACTGAAATCCCTTGCACCTCTGGGGTGACTATTTCACAGAGACATGTTTAGCCAGGGGACAACACTCTGCTTTCAAATATTGGTTCACCGGAACAATGTGCTGTACCGGTGGTCTGCTTTAGAGCATTTCTTTCTAGACCTGCCAGCGGAATGTGGCTAGCTTTCATTATGTTTAAATGGATTTAAGAAATCTCCAGCTGCTTTTTGGTTGCTATTCAAAGTCAAAGTTGAGGTCAAAGTCGAGTTTATTGTTATGTGCACAAGTACATGTATGCACAGGTGCAATGAAAAACTTACTTGCAGGTGCAATGAAAAATTTACTTGCAGCAACATCACAGGCACATAGCATCAAGTACACAACATTCACAAGAAAAGCATAAATTAAACATGTTTTACAAAATTTTACAAGAGAGAATACAATTAGAACAAAAAAAACAAAGTTCATTATAGTGCAAAGTGGTCATAGTGTTGCTGTACTGAGGTAGTGATTAGGCTTGTGCCAGTTAGTTCAAGAACCAAATGGTTGAAGGGAAGTAGCTGTTCTTGAACCTGGTGGTGTGGGACTTCAGGCTTCTGTACCTCCTGCCCAATGGTAGCTGCTAGAAGATGGCATGGCCAGATGGTGGGGATTTTTGATGAAAGATGATAGATATTCCAAATGGTTTTGCCAGATACTTGTCCTGGGTGGGGAGGAAGCTTGTGGGAGTTGCACAGGAGATTCTGCAGATGCAGGAATCTGGAGCAACACACACAAAATGCTGGAGGAACTCAGCAGGTCAGGCAGCATCTATGGAGGGAAATAAACAGTCAACGTTTCGAGTCAAGACCCTTCATCAGAACTAGAAAGAAAGAGGGCAGAAGCCAGAAAAAGCTTCGTCAAGCACATTCGCTCCATCTGCTGCAAAAGCAAGGACCTCCCAGTGGCCAGCCATGTCCCACTCCCATACCGACATGGCCATCCACGGCCTCCTCTACTGCCATGTTGAGGCCAGATGCAGGTTGGAGGAGCAACACCTCATATTCCGCCTTGGTAGTCTCCAACCTGACAGCCTCCACATCGATTTCTCTAATTTCGGGTAACCCATTCCCTCTTTCCACCCCCCCCACCTTCTTATTCCTTCCCCCCACTTTGTTTTCCCTCATTTCTGTAGCCTCCTCACCACTTTCCTTACCCCTCCCCACCCTCATGACCTGCCCATCTATTCCCCACCTCCTTCCCTTTATTCCATGGTCCACTGCCCTCTCCTACTGGATTCCTTCTTCTTCAGCCCTTTGCCTCTTCTACCTGTCACCTCTCAGCTTTTTAAATCACTCCCTTTCATCCCCCCTCTGCCACCTACCTACTTTCCCCTTCTCACCTAGACTCACCTATCACCTGCCAGCCTGTGCTCCTCCCCCTCCCCTGACCACCTTATTCTGGCTTCTGCCCTCTTCCTTTCCAGTCCTGATGAAGGGTCTCGACCCAAAACGTCGACTGTTTATTTCCCTCCATAGATGCTGCCTGACCCGCTGAGTTCCCCCAGCATTTTGTGTGTGTTGTAGGAATTGCATGCAGGTCAAATGGTGTGTCAGATATAGTTGTGTAATCTGGTGAAGAATTCTGCAATTAGGATATGAGATGTGATTTTTGTTTCGTGAGTGGGCTTCCAGACACAAAGAATAGAAAGGGTGTTCGACTTCCTTTCTAACTCTGCAAACACAATGGCAAGAACACAAATGGTGAGAAAAGCAGGTTGAACCTCATTACAGAGTTTACAATTAATATGCTACTAAAAACAGGAATGTGCTGATTTATTTATCATTTGTAAGTGTGAGAATCTTTATTGCAAATGAGTTTCCATTTAGAATCATCAAGCAAAGGCAGTGAATGTAATAAGGTTATTCCACCAACTTGCCATTATGGTGCAGCCTGATCCCATTTCCTGTGGACACCCCAACATATCCAAAAGAAAAGTAACATAGATGCTGGAAATTTGAAAAAGAACAGAAAGTGTTACAAAGTCATGGAGAGATAGAACACGGAGGCAGGCCCTTTGGCCCACCGAGTCCACACGGACCATTGACCACCCATTTTACACTAACCCTACACTAATCCTTTTTGTTATTCTCCGCACATGCTCACCAAGTCCCACCAGTTTCAACCATTCACCTACACACAAGGGGAAATTTAGAGTGGACAATTTAACCTACCAACCAGCATGTCTTTGGGATGTGGGGGGAAACCGGAGCAACCTACACGGTCACTGGAAGAGTGTGCAAACTCCACACAGACAGCACTCGAGGTCAGGATTGAAACCTGGTCTCTGGAGCTGCAAGGCAGCAGCACTACTAGCTGCAATATTGTGCCACCCAGTGCTTGGCTGAAATGTCATCAACATGATACGTTAGCTCTGTTTCTATCTCCACAGAAGCTGCCTGACCTGTTGCGTGTTCCCAGCACTTTCTGTGCACAGAGTGAAGAATGGAAGACAGTGGTTGGGGCTGTGTGTGTGTGTGTGTGTGTGTGTGTGTGTGTGTGTGTGTGTGTGTGTGCGCGCGCACGCGCGCGCGTGTGCTTGGAGCTACATAGGGTTATGTTAACCAGGCGGATGTTATCTTGTATGGGGACTTACGCTCTGAACCCAGTTGCACCCAATCTGAGTCACCACCTTCAAAGGGAGGATGCCAGGGGCAATCTTTTCCTCTTGAGCAGGGTAATAGGAGGTTGTCATTCACATGAGAACATTGCACTTAATCGAAACAAAAGTAAATAAGCAAAATTGTTTGGCTCACTGTGGAATCAACTTCCGTGGCAGATATTCAGTCAAGGAACCTTTGAGTGTTTTCCCACATGTTCTGAGCCTGTTGGAGAGCATTAGAGCTGATGTGCCCTCCATGGAAGAGTATTTGCACCACTGGCCTGTGTGCCCCTGAGATTCATTCTATGCATCTCTCTAGTTGGAAATGCGGACACCACCACTGGAACAGCCTTGGGTATTGGTGTATGTACAGTATGTAATTAACAACCTTTCCAAATTTGCTGTGCTAAGACGTGCCTGCGTGGGTTTCCTCTGGGTGCTCCGGTTTCCTCCCACATTCCAAAGATGTACGGGTTAGGAAGTTGTGGGCATGCTATGTTGGCACCAGAAGCGTGGCAGAAGATGCATTTCACTGTGTGTTTCGATGTACATGTGACTAATAAAGATATCTTATCTTCTCTAAACACATTGGATGTTCCCAGTACATAGTGCAAAGCTGTAACTGCTGCTAAACTGAGAGTCATTGAGGCCATTCACCATGTTGGTTCACACAGTTCCAATTGGCACTTAAATAATGTTCCACCCAAGGTGAAATCTGAAATTGCTAATATATTTGACACACGTTACTTTTATCATGATGACCTGCACGCTTATTTTGTACAGTTGTCTGGTAAGATAACAGCCTCAAGTTGTGTTCTTCTGTCAGACTACAGCAACCCTTGCAGTCAGTGGAACACCTGTAGATCCTAAATGACAGGTTCTGATTAACAACCAGTTGCCGCTGACGTCTTAACTCAAAATTAACTTGTGATTGCCTTCCACGGCACGGCAACAAGTATTTGTTTGAGCAATGATCTTAGGCAAGTGTTAGCCTGGAAAATGCCTTGGTTAGTAAAATGTGTAATGTTCAGTCCCTGGCACTGCCCCACCACTGATTCCATCCACTCCTCCTGTGCTGCGTCCAGTTCTATCAGCCTCAGTGATCTACTTCATCAACTACTTCTACTGCTGCAATATCTCCCATGCCTCCCCTGCTCAGCTCACTCGCTGCTGGAATCCTCCCACACATCCTGGCACCTCAAGACTGACTATATTGGAATTTATTTCAATGCAATTTACAGAACTTGAAGCATTCTTCAATAGGAGTAAGTTTGACAGGCGTCATTCCATAATGAATCCTTTGCAAGATTTGATTCTCTTGTTCTCTCCATCCCTCCCTCCTCCCCACTCATCTCCCCATATCCCCACTAATTCTTTGTCACTTTCCTTATTTACCATGACCAGTCCCACTGCCATCAGTATGCACGTGATTTGTGTTCTGAGGAAGTAGATAAACTGTTGAAGGATCAGGGAACTGAAGGCTATGGGGAACTGTCAGCCATGATCCTTTTGAATGGCGGGGCAGGCTTGAGGAGCTGAGGCGACTGTTCCTGCTCCTATTTACTTACATCCTTTTGTCCTCTCCTCCCTTATGCTTAGTGTTATAATCCCTCTCTACGCTTACACAAGAAGAGCACAGAAAACAGCAGGAGTAAGCTTGCCCCACCATTCAGTGTATTCAAAGATACCTATATACATCTACCTCTAACAAGTCTTCTATCAAGATCTGCAACAAAATTCCCCTTGCTGCCAAAGATATAGTGCTGTTATTCTTAAACCTTTGCATTGAAAAGGCCTGTACAGAAGATTGTGTAAGTGAGTGAAGATTTAAACCAGCAAGCTGACTTCTAAATACAATGAAGTCAAGAGATGAGATGTCACCACCCAAACATTCGGTTTTGCTCTGAGCTCACATCATTGCAAGACCCTACTTAAACAAAAAAAGCATCCATTGAAATTCTTTAAACTTGGTTTGGAATCCTTACAGTGACAAACATGAGTACTAAACTGTGACTGCATTTGAAGGGGTATTAAGCTCAAAGTATATTTATTTATACTGCTGTACTTAATACTTAATGATCTCTGGATGATCCATATCATTGATTACCTGCCTTCCTGTAACTTTATCTCATGTTATACAAGAGATCTTACTCCTGTCACTGATGATAACAATAACCTCTGAGACTACTCAGGTCCCAACAACTGGGGAGAAGCCATCATTTTGATTCACTGATAAAACTCACCGTGATGGCAATAAATATCAATGATACGGAATTTACATTTTTATTCAATTTGTTCTTAGAGCAGCACGTAGACAACTGACTGATTTGTGGGGCCAAGCCATCAGTGGGGTGATGGTGGTGAAAGATGCCGGGAGAATAAAAGCAGGACCAGAACTGAGGGGAGAAGCCAAAGCTGTTCATGATTATCTCAAAGAGAAGCAAGGATTTGCTGGGAAGTTACAGCAAAGATTGAGCATAAAACAACTACTGGAGGGACTCAGCAGGTCAAGCAGCATCTGTGGAGGCAAAAGGATAGATCGACCCTGATGCAGGGTCTCAACCCAAAGCATCAACCATCTCTTTGACTCCACAGATGCTGCTTGACCCCCTAAGTTTCTTTGCTCCAGATTCCAGCATCCGCAGTCTCTCTTGTGTCAACAGTAAAGAAAGTAGTCGACAGTAAATAAAGATAATCACAATTTCAATTCAGTTGTACTTCAAACACATGAAATGTTGTCAGATTTCTGGAATGAAGTTTTTTAATAACTTAACATGCCTGATTTTGCCAAGTGCTAGTGAAAACTGGGGAAAAAATAACTGTGACTTGGTGCAAAAGTAAAAGCTGATAAAAACATTCAAGCCCTACTGATAACACAAAAGTTGATCTTACACAGCAGTCTTTCCCCATAGATTTCCCCATAGAAAATCAACTCATCTTCTGGGGCTCGGAACACCCAAGTGGTTGGCAGTTTGTACTATGTTCTAGAACTTGATTTGAAAAAGTTTTGTGGAAAGAACTGATCAGGCCAACCTTAAATTGCAGGTAAGGTTGCCTCTTTTCAGAATGAGAATGTGCTCTTTTTCAAACAGGCATTGCACATACAGTTTGACAAATTAAGTTACTTTACACAGCAAATCTCTGTCGTCATTGAAACAGTGCTGTATTCTTAACTTGAAATACTCCACATACCATGGGAATAAGATAGCCAGACTCAGTGAGGAAATCATAAGGGGGCTTGTCCCATGAAGAGACTTTTTGTGTGAAGGCCATGTGACCTCCCCTTAAGTATCCCATTTCAGCGTAGACCTGCTTGTACACAATGTTCAGTACTTTCTGCCCTGAGTGTTTGACTGAGTGAATTGACTCCTTGTCTGCGAGTTTGGGTGTCCTGAACACTCCATCTTGCTGCTTTGTGGGGGGTGAGGGTGTTGAGAGTCTCCAAACCTCTCCCCTAAATCATTCAGGTGAGATTCAAGGATGTAGACACAATATCTGAAGAGGCCTCTCACTGAACTGATAACATTGACAAGAGTCTGAAAGAATTACGCCACAGTGAATCATAGGGAGCCCCAGCAAAGTTATCTAGTTTGAGAGAGAACTGAATGGGAGGATGCTATAAAGATGCTGGCTTATGTACAGAGTGGCTGGCTCATCGATTGATTGGGAGAGCTGGGGTCTCTATTTACTTAAGTGCTCAGAATCATAATCAGGTTTATTATCACTGACTTATATGTCATGAAATTTGTTGTTTTGCAGCAGCAGTACAGTGCAAAGCCATAAAATTATTAGAAATTACAAAATAAATAAATAGTTCAATAAAAGGAATAACAAAGTAGTGTTTGTGGGTTCATGGACCATTCAGAAATCTGATGGTGGAAGGGAAGAAGCTGTTCCTAATTCACTGAGTGCAGGTCTTCAGGCTCCTGTACTTCCTCCCCGATTGTAGTAATGAGAAGAAGACATGTCCCAGATGGTGGGGGTCCTTAGTGATGGATGCAGGTTTCATGAGGCACCGCCTCTTGAAGATGTCCTTGATGGTGGGGAGAGTTGTGCCCGTGATGGAGCTGGCTGTGTCTACAACCCTCTGCAGCCTCTTTTGACCCTGTACATTGGAGCCCCCAAACCAGGCTGTGAGGTAACCAGACGGAATGCTCTCCACCGTACATCCATAGAAATTTGCAATAGTTCTTGGTGTCATACCAAATCTCCTCAAACTCCTAACAAAGTAGAGCTGCTGGCGTGCCTTCTTCATGATTGCATCAATGTCTTAGACCCAGGATAGATCCTCTGAGATGTTGACATCCAGGAACTTGAAGCTGCTCACCCTTTCCACCGCTGACCCCTCAATGAGGACTGGTGTGTGCTCTCCCGACTTCCCCTTTCTGAAGTCCACAATCAATTCCTTGGACTTGCTGACATTGAGTACAGGATGGTTGTTGCGACACCACTCAACCAGCCGATCTAGCTCACTCCTGTAGGCCTCCTCGTCTAAATGCTAAAGGGTGGAATAACTTTACAGTGTCTTAACCCTTGGGTGCCCAGTTGCCATTAAGTAACTGGTTGGAGCAATGGAACATTTAGAGGAAATATTCATGGATGTCTGACAAATCTCATACAGTACAAGTTTGCTTAATTGTTTTTATAGCCTTGTGGACAACTTACTGAATTTTTAATCCAGAGGTCCCCTTTAATCTTCTTACTCCTCACCTTAAACCTACATCCTCTGTTTTAGATGTCTTCATTGTGGGGAAAATTTTCTCACTATCCAATCTATCTATGCCTCTCATAAGTCTGTATATCTCTATCCCCCTCAACCTCCTCCGCCACAAGGAGCACAAACCCAGCCTATCGAGTCTCTCCTCCTAACTGAAACTTTCCATCCCAGGCAACATCCTGGTGAATCTTCTCACAGAGATATCTAAAATTCTATCAAGCGCTGTCTTGAATAGACTCAGTTACTGAGCATCCACAGCTTTTTAGTGAGAGAATGCCAAAGATTCTCGATAAAGAAATTTCTTCTCACATCTGTCCTGAATGACCAAGCCCTTATTTTTTAGATTGTGACTTTTGATTCTAAATACCCCAGCCAGGGAAAACATCATCCCTGCAAACACACTGGTACCAGACTGCTTTCGGAATGCCTGAATGATTTATCCAGAAAAAAGAGTGCAAATCAAGGGAAAATGGGGAATTTAAATTCAATTAATTAAATAGATCAGGAATGTAGAATACTTGTATTGGTAATAAAGCAGTACAGTACAGCACAGGAACAGGCCCTTCAGCCCACAATGTCTGTGCCGAGCATGGTGCCAAATTTATCGCTTCTGCTTGCACATGATCCATATCTCCCTCTGCCCTGAATATTCATGTGCCTATCTAAAACCTCTTGAATGCCATTATTGTGTCTGCTTCCACTACCACTCCTGGCACCTACTATTCTCTGTGTAAAGAAACTTGCCAAGCACATCTCCTTCAAACTTTCCCCCTCTCACCTTAAATCTCTGCCCTCTGATATCTGACATTTCTACCCTGGGGAAAAGTTTCTGACTGTTTATCCTATCTATGCCTCTCATAATCTTATAAACAGCTATCATGTTTCCCCTCAGCCTCCGACACTCCAGAGAAAACAACCCAAGTTTGACTAACCTGCCTTATTGCTCATACCCTCTAATCCAGGCAGCATCCCAGTAAACCTCATTCTGGTAAACCTGGTAAGGCTGACCAAGAAACTGGATTGTTGCAACAAACAGTCTGATTCAGTAATGTCCTTCAGAGAAGTAAATTCACTATTTACCTGATCTGGACTCCATGTGATATGTGACCATCAACATGATTGGCCCTTAACTGCCCTCTGAGACACCCTAGAGGGCAAATAGAGTTGGACAATAATCGGTGACTGGCCTGACTTCCATATCCTGTGAATGAATAAGTAAAACAAATCACAGCACTTTCTGAAGAATTACACCATTTCATAGACTATTTCTTTAGGACCAAAACTACCAAGTATTGCTTCATGGCACAAGAAGAGTAAAAGAAGAAAACAGAGAACAATGTGGGTTTACCAGCAGTAAGACTGAAAGTAAATGCTGTTGGTGAAGAGAAGGAAAACATGGTACTGGAGCCTGTGACAATGACAAATGTTGGTAATCATTCCCACAATCACCCAGATAAAATAATGTTTAACTCTTAATTTCAAACATACTAGATGGCACTGTAGGTAAATGAGCAAAGTCTACTGATAAATGAGATCAAGGCACTTTCAGCCTTTGAATAATTTGGGACAAAATGAGGGCATTAAGTCCTTCATCTATTCAGCCTATGGCATCTATTTAAATGAGCTATAAGCTCCCCTGCTTTTAAACTTGGAGCCCTTCAAGTTTTCCTTTACCTGTATCTGAGTTATCACTGAATCTGTTCCAGCACCCATTATGACAGTGCATTCCAGATTATAAAAACTTGCTGTGTATTCTTTCACCTCTGGTTCTTTCATCAATCTTGAATTTGTGTCCACTTGTTGCTGATCCTCCATTACTCAACACTCCACCCCGTGCTTGTTATGTATTTTATCAAAGCCTTCATAAACCTCAAATCCTTCTCTGCTCTAAAGGTAAAGAGCCCCAGTAAGTCCAATGTTTGTTCCTTTCCCAGCAAGAAATTCAGGAATAGAACTTCGTGACAGACACAACCACCAGCTCTGAGTCACAATAGAATCAGATTGAGTCACTCAAAATAATGGATTTTGCTTTGATTCCTCTAAGATTTGAAGATATTGGGTTACTTTGTTCATCTGAGTTATTTAGCAGAGTGCACAGAGGGTATACAGAGTTTAGTTAAACTTAAGCAGGTGTCTCAGATAGTTCACAAAACATGGGCTGGGCTATAGGTTGAGTTCAGTTTTGAATCTGATTAGGCTGAAAGCAAATTTCAAACATTGAGCTTGTTGAATTTGATAAATGAATGGGACTTTCATTCCTCCGAAATCTTATCTTGCCTCCCCACCTCCACCCAATTAGTTTTAGCCATCTGTGCATTCTTAGTTGGGAAGGAGGGGAATTCCAAACACAGACTCCCACATCAGTGTCATACCTTAGCCAATGAGGCAGAAGGCTGATATATGCATTTAACAAATAAAGAAGAAGAAATGCAATTAATAGAGGAAACTATCCCCTTAGCAAATCCAAACTCTGGTGGGAACTGACAGGGAGAGTAGAAATTCATCCTGTCTTGTACCGACTGAATGTGTGATGTGGTAACATTTGTCAGTTCCATTGAAGTTAGCAACGTGACTTTACGAGCCCTCAATTGTGAAGGAAGCAACATTAACCCATCTGTTTCTTTAAATGACTTAACTGTGGCTACCAGTGAACAGGGTCTGGAGGAGAAGACAGACACAAAATATTGACTCTATAATTTTCAATGCTTCAAGCTATTTGAGAGTGATGATAAGTAGAATTGGTGAACTGCAATGACCTAACCCTGGGTCTATTAGAGTAAGATGTGGTTTGAAATTGGCTTCCATCATTTGGTTGCCAGCTGCAACAACAGCCCTCAATTCTTCGTTGTCTTGTGAGTGAAGCATCCACAGGGATTAGGGAAAGGATTGTTTTCTTTGCATTTGAATGCTGAGTGAAGTATCACTGATCTTCATGTGTGTACAATAGAGGACTGTTAATGCGGAACAGCCTGTTTCTGTGGGGAGCAGTGCAACAATGTTTTTTGGGGATCAAGTGAGAAGAAAAAGCTCGGCTGACTGAAAGGTGAGTTGGAATTTCTCAGCATATTTCCTGATGGCACAGAAGGAGGCCATTCAGCCCATCAAATCTATGCCAGCGACCCAATCCCGCTCTCATTTTCCCAATAACCTGTTCTCCCCACATTCCCATCAACTCACCCAAGATTCAACCGCTCACCTACACACGGTGGGGGAAGGGGGGGGCGGTGAGCAATTTACCACAGCCAATTCACCTACCAGCCTACGTGTCCTTGGGATGTAGGAGGAAACCAGACCACCCAGGGGAAACACACACATTCACAGGGAAGACATGCAAACTCCACACAGACAGCACCGGAGGTCAGGATCGAACCTGGATCACTGGAGCTGTGAGGCAGCAGCTCTGCTGGCTGTGCTACCATCCCACCCACTGTCTAAAAGTAGTATATTTTACAGGTGGATGGAGAGCACTGTGGGACACAGTGCCTCAAGCAGAGGAAAGGTGACCTTCCATGCATTCTACGTTATTCCCAGCACAACCAGCAGGTAATGGCAGCAGTGGAGTGGCTTTGGTTTAAGGATTTTCATTACAACTTTGGTACCTGTGCAAAGAGTTGTATTCAAGTACATAGGGTATTCTGTACTCTTAGAATACCTATATGTACAGCCTCAGTAGGAACAGATTATTACACAGGATTTCCATCTGAGGCTCAGTGGTCCCAATGGGCTCTCAGGGGAGATGTGAGACAGGTTTTTGGTCCGTAAATGAAAATCAAAATTTACAGATGCTGGATATCTGAAATATATCCAGGTATCTGGGTATATTTAAAGGGAAGGTTGATAGGTTCTTGATTAGTTAGGGCATTAAAAGTTACGGGGAGAAGGGGGTTGAGAGGGAAAAATAAATCAGCCATGATCGAATGGCCTCATTCTGCTCCTATGTCTTATGGTCTTATTAAAACAGAAAATGCTGGCAAGACTCAGCAGGTCAGGCAGCATCTGTGGAAAGAGAAACAGAGTTAAAGTTTCAATGCAAAGACCCTTTGTTCCCTGTGTTTCTCTTGGCACCTGAGCACTCTATTCCTCTTGCTGTATGCAAACCGTTACTGTAATGACAATGCTGCTTTAGTTTAACCAGCTGCCTCTGTGTTCAGTAGTCATGTCTGGGCTGTCTGCTTACGTCTCAATATTAGTGAAGGAAGGGTTGAAAAGTCGGCGATAATGCACCATCCAACTCACTCGGACAGAAGGCTAAGAGAGAATTGTATCTCAGCTTCAGGGTTAATTCTATTCTCAGCGGTCTTCATTCACTTGTATCCATTTGTTTTTGTGAGATAGGGCGTTGTTTAAAAGTGTGTGCCCTCCTTTAACAGATTTAAAACATTTGCTTTTTAAGATGCTCGGTCAGAATACCAGAGTCATCGAGAGGCAACGCAACTCCCAGTCCTTACGTCTTTGTTGAGTAAAAGTGCAGGGTTCTTGTGGAAAATGTGTGTTTGCCACAAGGTTTTCCTCTGAAAGGGGAGGTGGATAATGTCAATAAGCCTCATGTTGTGACATTGCGGAGTTTGTAAAAGGGCAAGGCCAAGGAGTTTCCTTGGAAATGTTTCTGCTTTAAACCACTACAGGCAATGCACATAAAGATATCTACTTTTCTGAAAATCGTCGAGGTAGAACCAACCATTCACCAGAAGGGAAGAAATGGACACAGCTTTGGATAGAGGCTGAGAGATTCAAACCAATGGTTTAATCTGTCAAACATAAAGCAAACATTAGAGACAATCCTATACTTCCATCATCATTTGGCACTTTCTAACTGCCTCACAGCCAGCCTGAAGCATAGAAATGGCCAGTTGTCAAGTGTTTCCAGAATCAGGAATGCATGGATCCTCCAATGGGATACCATGATTCGGGGAAAAATCCACAACTTCCTGTTCTCTGTGCCATGTGAAAAGCACATGGCATTCCTACCACTTAGGAAGTGGGGTAAAGAGTGGGTGGGTTGTTGGAGGGTGGTCACGTAGTTGGGGGTGTCTTCCAAACATGCCCCTTACATTGAGGAAGCATGTATAGAGAATCCTGGAGCAATCACAAAATCCACTCACGTGCCCCTGTGAAGCTCAGCAGAACCCAGCCGTAGGTTTCCTTGTGTCTCTGAGGAAGATCTGAAGATCTTGGAGGTGACTGTCGTAAATGTGCCTTTCAGCTCGTTCAGGAGCTGCAGCAGTGCTGACGTTCCTCACTTGGCTAAAACTGGCAGCTGAGGACCACCGCTCACCTTCAACCTTGATGGAGGTGGTGTCTAGGGTGACCACACAGAGTGCAGGCTACCTGCACTGACTCTGCAAGTGATCAGGGCAGGGTCTACACAGCAATGGTATTGGTATTGGTTTATTATTGTCACTTGTACTGAGGTACAGTGAAAAACTTGTCTTGCATACCGATCGTACAGATCAATTCATTACACAGTGTAGATACATTGAGTTAGTACAGAATGTGTTGATGTAGTACAGGTAAAAACAATAACAGTACAGAGTAAAGTGTCACAGCTATAGAGAAAGTGCAGTGCAATAAGGTGCAAGGTCACAACAAGGTAGATCGTGAGGTCAGAGTCCATCTCATCGTATAAGGGAACCATTCAATAGTGATAGGAGCCTGGAATTTCAGCCACAATATCTCTCTGTGCAGTAGCTATTTTGTCTTCCCAATTCTGTTGCATTGCACGATGTAATGCATGTTAATTACTATGGTGAACTGAGTGGATGTGAAGGTTAGATTAGTTTGTTGTCACATACACCAGGGTGCAATGAAATTCCTTGTTCGCATGAAGCTCACAGAGTAAACAGTATATTTGTAATAATAAATACTACAATAAATACAACAACGAGGTCAAAACAGCAGAATGATGTAAAGCTTGTAGTTGCAGTCTGAAATCCTGCAAAGAGAAATGCTAAAGTGACAGTAACGGAAAAACTAAGAAAGGCAGAATTAAGAGTCCGAGAGTCCGGGATGGGGATGTGAAAGAGGTGATTGGTTCAGGAGTCTGACAGCAGTGGGGAAGAAGCTGTTCTTCAGTCTGGACCTCCAGGCTTTCAAGCTCCTGTATCTTCTCCCAGAAGGCAGAAGAGAGAAAAGGCAATGGCCAGGATGGCAGATGTATTACTAGCCATCCTGAAGCAACGCACCAATTTCCAACGGCCAGTTTCTGACAGTTGTGGACTGCCTATGGAACACACAGTAAAGACATTACAAAGAATAACAGGCCATTCTGCCCAGCTGTTCCATACAACCCTACACCTGCCACCTCCCTGAGCTTCTCCATTTCAACCTACAACCTGTCCTTCCATTTCTTATCCCAATGGGTGTTTATCTTGAATCCCTTTAAATGTTACCTCAAGCACCGGTGTCATGTTCCCTCCAAGCCGTACACTACGCTGCTTTGGATCTATGTCAACATTCCACCATCATTGCTGGATCTAAATCCTGGAACTCTGCAACGTGAGAGAACCTTTACCAGATGGACTACTGCAGTTCCAGAAGGAATTCAGCACCATCTCCTCCAGGGCAACAGGGAATGGTGGCCTCAAACAATGAAGCCCAGATCCTAAAAAATTAAATGAATAGATCACAAAGCAGGAAAGTTCACATTCTAACCAATCTTTGAATTTCTTATTGGATTTATTGGTGACCATTTACCTTTAAATACTTGAATGGTTGTTGAGTTTTAAAGCGGTTACAGGATTAGTCTCGTGAGTGGAATAAATTAAGTGCAGTCTTGAAATCAAAAACCCACACTTTTTGCATAATATTTCCATCTAGCTTTCTTTTAAATACTATGCATCAAGTTCAAAGTGGGGATGTGCCTTCACGGGGTCCTATCTACTAAACTCCAAGATACTGGCTTTAATATTTGTATTTCTATTGGGATAATGTCCGAGCTGTTTATTTTGAGATTGTGCCGAATGAATTGTTGGCAAAATGTGTAAGGACTTTTGGGTTTTGCTATAGATAAACAAAGTGAAGCTTCCGTTGGTATCTCGGTGAATTGTGCATTGGCTGTAGACTGGAGCCGGGGACTCAAATGCTCAGTGAAGGCCAATGAGTATTATATTACAGCCAATCAGCAATGGAGTGATGAGGTCAGGGGTCAGGATTTTTAGCAGCAGTCCCACAGCACATTTGAAGAGTTCACAGTCAAATTCACAGTTGGAGAGAAATGGGGCAATGGTAGATGGTGCCTGTCCAAATCAGCCCATTTAAGGATAAGACCTTTTTTTAATCTGGATGTGGCATTTAATGCCCATCCTTAATTTCCTTGTGTTAGTAAGCTGCTGCCTTGAATCATTTGTTGTGGCTTTCTACATCCATATGGTTTGTTGGGATATTTCAAGGTGTTTGAGGGCTGGCCACATTGTTAAGGGTTTGAAGTCACATGGTAGAACATAGAACAGTACAGCACAGAGACAGGCCCTTTGGCCCACGATGTTGTGCCAAACTAATTTTTTTTAAAGATATCTTTATTAGTCAAATGTACATTGAAACACACAGTGAAGTGCATCTTTTAGGGTAGAGTGTTCTGGGGGCTGCCCGCAATTAAAAGCCTAAATAAACTAGTCCCTTCTGCCTACGCAAAGCCATATGCCCCCATTCTCTGCATATTCATATGCCTATCTAAGAGCCTCTTAAAAGCCTCTGCCGTACTTGTCTCCAATACCACCCTTAGCAGCGCATTCCAGGCACCCACCACGATCTATGTAAAAAAAAACCTGCCCCGCACATCTCCTTTGAGCTTACCCCTTCTCACCTTAAATGCATGCCCTCTAGTATTAAACATTTTGACCCTGGGCTTTAAGGTTTTACTGAAACAGACAGGTTTTACAACACTCCAGCTACTATTATGGTCACCATTCCTGACACTGTCTTTTCAAGTTTAGATCGAGTCTCATTAACTTCCCCAGCCACCATAACAGGATTTGAACTCATGTTTCTCGGTGGTTAGTCTGGGAACCTGGATTGCTATTTCACTAACAGCCAGAGTGAGTCAATATTTCCACAACCACTCAGCTTCCCCAGCATTGATTTCATCCATTATTATGCACTGGCTCAGAGCCCTGTAAGTATTTACCCACCACGTCTGAGGAGGAATAGGAGGTGGGAGCAGTGTATGATGGTAGTGGGTAGGTTTCAGCATCTTGGATAACAGGGTGTTTGTCCTAAATTGCTGAATGCTGTGGGTATTTAATGCTATGTAATCAATGTTACTGCATTGTGCTAGAGCCATCTATGAGATTCATCCAATCATGTTAAAGTGCCAGAGTCCCCATGGGTGGACAATGTATCACTTCTGTGGCGTCTCGTCTCTGCAGAGCAGAAGCTAGATATCCTGGCCTTCCCAGAGCCTGTCCACCATCTACGGACATTTCCATAATATGATGCAATATGCTCCCCTTGTCTGGAAAGCATAGTTCCAACAATGAACAATGGAGGAACAGAGGGATCTTGGGGTCCACGTCCATAGATCCCTCAAGGTTGCTGCGCAGGTCGATAGGGTTGTTAAGAAGGCGTATGGTGTGTTGGCCTTCATTAGTCGGGGTATTGAGTTCAAGAGCCACCAGGTAATGTTGCAGCTCTATAGAACTCTGGTTAGACCACACTTGGAGTATTGTGTTCAGTTCTGTTCGCCTCATTATTGGAAGGATGTGGAAGCTTTAGAGAGGGTGCAGAGGAGATTCAACAGGATGCTGCCTGGATTGGAGACCATGTTTTATGAGGATAGCTTGAGTGAGTTGGGGCTTTTCTCTTTGGAGAGAAGGAGGATGAGAGGTGACTTGATAGAGGTGTACAAGATGATAAGAGACATAGATCAAGTGGACAGTCACAGACTTTTTCCCAGGGCAAAAATGGCTAACATGAGGGGGCATAATTTTAAGGTGAGTGAAGGAAGCTATAGGGGGGATGTCAGAGGTAAGTTTTTTACACAGAGAGTGATGGTTGTGTGGAACACACTGCCTGCAGAGGTTGTGGGGGCAGATACATTAGGGACATTTAAGAGACTCTTAGATAGATACATGAATGATAGAGAAATGGAGGGGCTATGTGGGAGGAAAGGGTTAGATAGATCTTACAGCAGGATAAAATGTCAGCACAACATTGTGGGCCGAAGGGCCTGTACTGTGCTGTAGTGTTCTATGTTCTATGTTCTAATACTCAAGAAGCTCAAGACCAATCAGGACAGAACATCCTGCCTGATTGGCACAGTGGCTGCAATGTACATTCTTTATGAAGTGCATTGGGATATTCGTCTAGGCTACTCTAACAGCACCTCCCATGCCTATGACCTCTACCACAAAGGAGGACAAGAGCAGCAGGTGCTTGGGAACACCACCACCTTGAGGTTTCTCCCCCCTTCCCTTAAAGTCACACCCCATCCTGACTGGGGGAAAAAATCGTCAGTTCTTCATTAAAGTTGGCGGTTAAGTCGTGGAAATTCTTTCCCAAAAGCACTGTGCAAATGCCTTCACCAAAAGGACTGCAGCTGTTGCAAGAAGGCAGCTCACCACCACCTTCTCAGGTGATAAATCCTGATCTTGCCAGCAATGGCCCCATCCCATAACTAAATGAACAGCAGAACCAGCCCATCCATTCATCATTAATTTACTCTTTCCTAAAGCAGGTGCATCTTCTGCACAATATTAGAATTCTGCTTTTGAATAAAGAACGTGGCTTCTATATCCAAAGCTACACTACAGGATTATGTGGTTAGATGCAAGGAGTTACCTCCCTGCTCAGAGAAAGGATGTCTCTTCTATCATTCATATTCAATTTATCCTGCTCCCCTTCACTCTGCTTTTCATTCACCATGAAGCAGTCAGCAATCACCTGAGAACCAAAGCTAAGCCATGAGATGTGATTCAATGGCAGGTCTTGGAACTGTTGCTAAGAATGAGCTAATCGGAACTCCTGCCTTTGATGCTCTTATTCTACCTAGAACCAGCTCCCTTTCTGCTGTATAGTAATTGGGTTCCGGGGCACTGGCTCTGCTTCACTGCTCATCTGAGTGACCATTGTTCATGTGCAAATATAATCAGTACATCAGCAGGTTCTGGTGTCATACTGGCCTGTGATCATTGGCAATCCCCAAGCCCATTGCTCAGTTGACCAATCTTCTTGTGCCTGTGTCTCATCTTGTTTTTCTCATGTTAATCCAATAACCAAAAGAGTGACGTCTTACACTGCACAACTGCTTGCCCTGGGCACTCCAAGCAGAGGTAACAGAGAGGATGTTCTAGTGATCTCTCATATGAACAAAAGCCCAGTTTATTAACCCAAACACATCTCTCCGTTAAGGATGTCAACCATGCTAGATGATCCACTCTAAGTGAAAAAGCAAACATATTAATGTGTGTATAATCTCACAATCTCTCGGTCCATCATCAGCAGGAAATTTGGCATGGTATTGTTTAGAATAGCTTGCTATTCAACTGTAACTTTGCCCAAGAGAGCACAATGTTATGCATTTGTTTTGAATCTGTGGAGCTGCTCATTTTATACTGTGAAGAATCGTTGGGACAAGATTGTCAAAACACATTTTGATTGGGCAGGGAACACGGCAACACGGAACAAACTGGGTGATGGAAGCAGTATGTGGAAAGGAATCGATATCCTTTCTCTTGTTGCACTTTGGAGATTTATTTTTATCAATGGTCATGTTTGAGACATGAGAAATGATTTGTTATTTCCTCCTTCAGCCAGACTTTCAAGTCTCCTGACATGAGTCTGCACCCCTGCACTTCAAACCCAGTCAGTGCAACACTCTTCATCTATTTCAAGGCTGTTATTAAAATAACAGCACAATGGCTGAGTTACTGTGCTGGCAGCCAGAGTTCTGGACCATGGATCTGGAGGTTTGAATCCCACCATGGCAGCTCTTGAATTTAACTTGCATTAATTAAATAGATCTGGAATTTCAAAACAAAAACTAATCTTGTGTTGGTAATAGGCATCATAAAACAACTGGATTGTTGCCAAAACTCCCAAGTGGTTCTCTAATATTCTTCAAGGAAGGATATCAGCCATCTTTGCCTGGTCTGGACTCTATGTTGTGTCAGATCCATATGGTTTGGACCAAGTAACCATGTGGTTGACTTTAATCTGCCTCCTCAGTTCTAGGACAATTAAGGATGGACAATAAATGCCATTATTGCCAGTGACATCCACATCCTGTGAATGAATGAAATCATATATTCTCTCTTGATTGACTCAACAAATCACATTTTCCACGGCTGTACCTTTCTCTCACACTAAGCTAACATGGTGACCACTTGTCCTCTGATGTTTGTTATCATTTTTGTTTTAAGGCTACATATAATGAGTGGTAAAACTAGTTAGAGTGAAGATCCTTGGGTACTTTCCTTGTCAAGCAGCTTACTATTACAAGTGATTGAAATCAATTTTTTTGCACATAATTTTTACGTAGCTATCCTCCACTCACTGTTTTTTCCTTCTGGACAAATTACACCACTTTTTTTGGGAGAAGTTGCTGTAGTTTTGGGTTCCCCTGCTCTTTAAATAGACTCTTTGCTGAGTAAATTGTCTTTGCTGAATGGTGTGAGTCATGAACCTTGCTCCACTTCCAATTCATTGGTTGATATAGTATTGTTAATAAGTACTCTGCTTTAAAACTCTTTTTTAAGGTTTTGTTGCAGCCATGGTAAAATTCAAGTTTTCCAGCAGTGTTTAAATCATAATGGTATTGCAAATATGTCCAATAATCAGTCATTTGCTATGATGAACTAATGCATTATCTCTGAAAGCAGAAACATTTGATGCAATGCAAGTACAAACTAAGATCTAACATAAAATGAAAATGCCTCCTTCCCCACCCACCTGAAAAGAATTGGAGTACTGTATATCAATATGAATGCGCCATTTATCTAGTGTATGACAATACAAATAAGACCTGTTTAAGTTTCATTAAAACAAAATAACTGAACATGATGGCATTTTAATCAGGAAATTGACTACAAAGATAATGTTTTACCCAGAGTTGTTGGTCTTCGGTGTTGTGCAGAAGCCAATGTATCTGTCCCTGTACATAATGGGTTACACCATCCTACCAAGTTTATTGGTGCTCACCATCACAGATTAGAGGTTTGTGGCAAGAAAATCTGCTGAAGACGAGGTGAAGTCCATGCTTAATCTTCTGCTCTATTATGTCATTCAACCTCATTCTAATTGTTTGAATTCTGGTATTCATTTGTTGTTCTGTTAATAAATTAGAGCCCAAAGTATGTTTCAGTATTTGCTTCATCACAATGGACCCAGTTCTATTCTGTGGAGCAGGAGCAGAATGGTTGCTTACTTGGGTGCCGGGAGTTGTCCGTGCCCAGATGATTCATCCACACTTTGACTCTGATTTACATTTCCATCAATTGTTCCTTTATATGTTGTTTACAATATGCTGGCAACTGGCCAATCAACACTAGCCTGCTGTTGTTGCCTGCCAGAACTTGGCAGCTGTGACAGGGTGGGATTTACAGTAGTGGTGCAAACTGATTATTCCTCGACCAAGTCCCCAGTTCCAGTTTTCTCACCTCCTTTACTGAAGATGCTGATGAAAGCACCTTGGTCAAACGGCCAAGACACCAGTCGGCTTTAACTCGGAGGCAGGAATTAAATGGGACTGTGAGTCTCAACAGAGATTAACTCCTGTCATCATTTGGATGTCTTTAGCAAAGTGTTGGCAAGCACCCAGTCAAGCCACATCTTCACTGAAAGGTTCCACTGGATTGCAATCACATGAAAAACCTGAGCAATTTACTGTCTCCGCCCAGCCACATTGCCCCTTCTTCGCCCTTACTGACATTAATTCAGTTAGCATGACTTTGATCACACCTGGGACCTTCTTGGCATGGATGGTTCAGTCACAAGCTGCTTATGAAACAAAAAGCTTGCATTTATACAGCACCATTCAAGTAACTTTGAGGTTGTTGCAAAGTACGATGAAGCACTTTTGGAGTGGTTGGCACTGCTGTAAGATAAAAGGAGGGCATCCAATTTATGCCAATGTTATAATGGCCAAATAATTTGCTGACATTAACTGAGTACTAAGTATTCCCCTGGATATGAGGAATAACTTTGCAGCTCCTCTTCAAAATACCACCATGGGATTTTTCACATCCAGGTGAAAAGGCAAGGTGTTCTTGTGTCTGTCTGTCTCTGGTTGTGCGCACATGTGTGTGTGTATCCCAGGGAATGCTGTGACACGTGAACATTAATAAATAGTGACAAAGTCTATAAACTGAACATCTGAAAGATAAACAGAGTGCTGGAAGCACTCAGCAGGTCAGGCAGCATCTGTTAAAGGGGAAACAGCGTTAATGTTTCAGGTGAATAACGCTTCATCAGAACAAGTAAAAAAAAAACAAATCTAGATTTTTGTCCGTGAAAGATGACAGATATAATCCCACTTCTTAATTCCGTTGGGGGAAGAGGCTTAATAGCTTCTTGTTACTTGGTGAAGTTGTTTGAAATAAAAGGTTCCATTATTCCTTCTGATGAAGGGTTCCAACCTGAAACATTATCTCTGCTTCTTCATCCACAGACGCTGCCCGACCTAGTTTTCTGCTTTTATTTCTGATTTCCAGCATCTGCAATTCGATTGATTTCCATTATTCCTTATCCATTTAGTGTTGACACTCAATATCAGAATAATAGCCTTCATTTATTATGTTGAGTAGATTTCTGCTGGTCACTCCTTACGAGGCTTTAAACCTGCCCAAGAAAGAGTGCATTTCTGATTTTTTTGGAGAGGGGCAAAGTCCCACGTCAAATTCCTTCCATGACTTGATGCAGCACATTGAACAAGGTCATGATATTGTGTGAGATTAGCAGTATCGTCAGAGTTTAGATTCTAATCAGAAGGTCACATTTTTGAATGAAATAGCTTTTATATTTTTAAGATATTTCCAATCTGAAGAATGTTAGTTCAGTTAGATAATAATAAGTGAGTCAGACAATGCAACACCAAACCACCTCCATGCAGTGCTGATGGAAGGAAAGCCAATGTGCAATAACTCCAGGTGTTGAAAAGCTGTGGTAATTTTCAAAATAAAGCAAGTTACATTCTCCATTGAAGTTGGTGCTTGGAGGAGTATCAATCCCCAGTAATTTGTCCCACAATCTCAGGAACACATTTGTAAATTTCAAAAGCTCTCACCACACAACGACATGTGAAACTAAAGGGCATAGGTTTAAAGTGAGTAGTAAGAGAATTATAGTGCGGACCTAAGGGAAAAAAAAACCACCCAATGGTTGGTTGCAGCCTGGAATGCACTGGCTGAGGGGCTGGTGGAGGCAGGAACTCTCACAGTGTTTAAAAAGTATTTGGATGAGAACTTGAATCGCCAAGCCATAGGATTCACAGGCCAAGTGCGGGTAAGTGGGATTAGTCTATATAGGTACTTGATGGTTAACATGGACATGGTGGGCCGAAGGGCCTGTTTCTCTTCTGTATGATTCTATTGGCAATAAAGGAAAGAAAGACACAATGTGAGGTAACCCCAAAGCAGTCAATAGCCAACGGCAATTTTTGAAGGGTGATTACTATTGTAATATAGCAGCCCCTTTGTGCACAGCAAGATCTCACAAATTGCAATCTGATACTGAGAAGGTAATCTCTTTTAATCTTGCTGCTATAAGTCATAGAGTCATAGAATCATACAGTCATGCAGCATAGAAACAGGCCCTTCGGCCCAACGAGTCCATGTAGGCTGTGTTGCCCAGCAGGCTAGTCCCACCTGCCCGCATTTGGCCCATAGCCCTCTAAATCCCTCCTATCCACGTACTTATCTTGATGGCTTTTAAATGTTGCTTACGTGCCCGTCTGAACCACTGTTTCTGGCAGGTCATTCCAAATACGCACCTCCCCTTGTGTGAAGAAGCTGCCCCTGATGTCCCTTTTAAAATTCTCGCCTCTGATCTTAAACCTACGCCCTCTTGTTTTTAGCACCCCGTCCCTGGGAAACAGACTCTGTGCTTTCACCCTATGTCCCTCATGATCTTATATACCTCCATCAGGTCACCCTTCAATCTCCTACGTTCCAGGGAATAAAGTCCTAGGCTACGCAACCTCTCCTTGTAACTCAGGCCCCCAAGTCCAGGCAACATCCTAGTAAATCTTTTCTGCACTCTTTCTAGTTTAATAACATCTTTCCTATAACAGGGCGACCAAAACTGCACACAATACTCCAATTGTGGCCTCACCAACGTCTTGTATAATAGCAACCTAACTTCTCAGTTCCTATACTCAACGACCTGACTGATAAAGGCCAGCGTGCCACATGCCTTTTTCACCACCCTATCTACTTGTGATGTCTCTTTCAGTGAAATATGCACTTGCACTCCTGGGTCCCTCTGTTCCATAACACTCCCCAGGGCCCCTACCATCCACTGTATAAGTCCTACCCTGGTTTGATCTCCCAAAGTGCAATACCTCATATTTATCTGGATTGAAAGCCATTTGCCAATCCTCAACCCACATACCTAGCTGATCAAGATTCCCTGACCTTATATACAAGAGTGCCTTGGGATATTTTTAATACCTCTCTCTCTCTCCAAAAGACAGGTCCTCTGAAAGTGCAGCAATCACTCAGTACCGCACAGGGATTTCAGCCCATTAGTTCCAGCGAGTGGGGTTAAACTCACAATCTTCTCACTCCAAGGTGAGAGTATCACCAGCTGAGCCACAGCTGGCACATTAAAGCACAGCCTTGGCATCAACATATTTTAGTCTGCCAAGGACTTCAAAGCAAGTTAAAGATGAATGTGTCAGTTTGTCTTCCAACCCACATTTTGTGGAATAAAGGTAGTATTACAACAGCTTGAGGAATCAACAAAGGTCCAAATAATGCAGAACAGGTGTTATGAGGAGTGACTCAGACTGTCTTGATCCACATGTAACTCTCTGCTGGTTGTGTGGATGAAACCGCACAAGAAAGATATCCACCCAATTCCTTAAGTGTTTGCCTACTATTGGAAGCAGGGATACTTTCACCTCACCCAAGAGCACAAATGGAAGAACTACTCCTCCGTTACTAAATTGTGCCACTTCCTGATAACACGTGTTCTGATCTCAAGGTGCAACATCAACACTGTGCTTCAAGTACTGGTCTAGCATCACTGGGGACTTCAGCAAATGTCGCACAGCATGGAAACAGGCCTTCAGAACAAATGAGACTGCAATGACCATCAACCACCCATTTACACTAATGCTACAGTAATTCCACTTTTTATTCTCCCCATGTCAACCCCTCACCCCTTCCCCAGATTCTACGACTCACCAACACACAGGAGCAATTTACAGTGGCCAATTAACCTACCAACCTGCATGTGTTTGGGATGTGGGAGGAAACCAGAGCACCCGGAGGGAAACCCACACGGTCACAGGGCGCACGCCTCCATTTTAACTGGATGACGCATAAACCTTGATCTCCATCTCACTGCTGATTGAACAGAAGAGCTGTCAATCAAACCTGCTAACTTGGATCAGAAGATTCACATGAGGTAATCACACCTCTTCAGCTGGTCAGTGCCAACCTCATGTAAGAACTCAAAATGCTGGAAACGCTCAGAGGGTCAGGTCGCCTCTGTGGTAAGAGGTCAGAATGTAATCTGATGAAGAGTCCAGGACCTGAAACATTAACACTGTTTCTCTTCCCACAGATGCTGCCTGAACTGCTGAGTATTTCCAGCATTTTCTGGTTTTATTTCAGATTTCCAGCATCTGCCATTTTCTCAGTCACGACAAGGAGAAGCCATTCCAATCATGCAACCCAGTCCATTGGGGAACATCCAGATAAACCTCATTTCCAACCTCAAGTTACCAAAGTTACCACTTCTCCAGCCACATCTTCAAAGACTAGTTCATGTTCCCAGCAACAGGATACCTCATCTGGATTTTAATTAGGGACAGCAGGCACATTCCTGAATGTGGGAGGTGAGAGAAATGGGAGGGTGGTTGATGGTTGGAATGGACTCGATAGGCCGAATGGCCTATTTCCTTGCTGTATCTCTCTATGACTCTCCGACTACTCACAGGGTTGACCAACTATAGAAAACTCAATATCTAATGCTAATCCCAATTTCTGAAAAATCTCTTGTTGGTCATAGACTCCTTCCAGGTGACTCTCAGCCTATGGTTTACCATGAACTTTCCCAGGCCATAAGTGTCCTCTTTCATGGGGTTCATTATTACATGTAAAATTGCCAGCAAGAGAAGGTGGGAGTTGGGACAGGAGATACTGAAAAACAAATGAATTCTCTGCAACTTGTGTGGATTGTGAACACTTCCTATATGGTGCAGATCCAATATCATTACGCAGAAAACTGTCACCCTGATGTTATGTGCTGAGATTAAATGGTGCAGGGCTCATGAGCTCCCTCAATATCTGTGCAATATCCCACCCTGAGTGTCCTTGGAAAAGCTGCAATATTTGGTTGCCACCTGAAAGAAAAGCATACAGTTTCCCAGTATTCCCATGTACTCCGTCCCTTGAATGCCCTTCTTCCAAGGTGAGGGTTGGTTGAATGGGTACCTTGGAGAAAAGATGAAGGCATTTTTGATATATGTTATGGTGAAAAAATGTGGTGCGATCAGAACTAATCGCAAGAGACACTGGCATTATTGTGTCAAGGCTGATACCACTCTAGTTTTCTTCGCATATTGATAATGTAAATCCTACAAGTTAAGTTCTTGTTAAGTTAAGTTCTACACTCTTCTTGAGTGACTTCAAAGATTTTTCAAAGGACGTGAATGTAGCTGGTAATGCCTAAAGTTACTTTCTATCCCTGCTTGGTCCTGAACTGAGGAAACAGTTAAGAATCAACCACAGTGATAGGTCTGAAGCCATGTATAGGCCGGCAGACTTCATTCACTGAAGGACAATAGTGAACCAGATTTTTTTTTCTAATAACCACTATGAATAGCCATTTTTTACTTAAATTCCTGATTTATTCAGCTATTTGAATTTACATCCCTAGCTGCCATGCTGACATTCACATTCATGGCTTTGAATCAAAGATCTACCATTTTGACCGAGAGTCCTCTAACCTAACCATTTCCCAACAACTGAACAAATAAAGCAAGGACATTAACTGAAGTTCACCTTCTGATATTAGCCATGCTGTTTACAGAAGACCAATAATTGTCAGCGTTTTACCCATTGAAGATTTACTTTTGAAGAATTAAAGGTGGATCAAGCCTACATTTAATTTGTTTGCAAGAATTGAGTGCAATACTGGAAAACGGACTAGCAATTAATTGGGTTACCTGCTCAAAACATGTCTGTTCTCCCCTTCTGTCATCTCTTTTCCGCTTTACAAGAGCAACACGGTGAATTTAATAATGTTGTCAAATAAGAAAAATGTTTTGATGGATCTAAACAATGAGAAGATCTTTCACAGAGATCTTGAGACAGTTTAATTATGGCATAATTCCCCACCTCAAACAACTCCTCCAGCCATACTTCCCACCCTGATACCAACACTATTCCAAATTACCTCATGCTTGTACCTGAATTGAATCTTTCCACTCCTCAGCACCCATGCCTTCAGCTGCCAAGGCCCCACACTCTGGAATTCCCTCCCTACATCTCTTTCTGCTTTTAAGACACAAAAACAAAACTCTGTGCAAGTCTCTGATGACCCACCCTAATATTTTTTTTATGTAGTATGGTGTTTTGTTTGGAGGGTCTTGATGACATGTTGCATTAAATGTGCTGTATAAAATAAAAATGCAAGAAACACGAATGACCTCACCCAGAAAGGAAAGCAGACAATAGCTACAGCTAGTAGTATGAATAGGCAATAACTACAATCACTAAGGAATGACAGGCAATAACTGCAAGGCAATAACCATAGCAGTAGGTAATAGCCAATAACTAGAGCTGGTAAGGGTTGAAAGGGATAAGCACATTTAAGGCAATATCCACACTCAGAAGGGAGAGGTGACCAATAACCTCAGGTGGTAGGGGTTTAAAGGCAACTCCACATTAACCAGGAACAGGTGATAACCACAGCCAGAAAGCAACAGCCAATAAGCACAGCTGCTAGGGGCTGCAAGGCGACAGGCACATCCAAAAGGGTGCGATAGACAGTAACCTCAGTCGGTAGTAATTGAAAGGCAATCTCACAGTAATGAGCAAACAGACAATAACCAGAGGGGTCCCAAGGCAATAACCACAACTTCTAGGAAATAACAGGCAGGACCCACAGCTAGTGGGGATTGCTGGAAAATGATGGCCACTGCCAGTGAGACTCAAAAGTGGATAATATCTTCTGTTCACTGGGTCAAGTTAAAAAGCCTTGATCTGCACTCAGCCTTGGCAGGGTGAGGCTGTGGAAAGGGACGGGTACAAATGATGGTCTTGTTTTCAAACGCTCAGCCAATCTATCTGGCAAGCCAGTGCATACATGCCTATTATTGCTTAGGTGTCACAACGTCCTGATGGTGTGAACAGAAACACTGATTGTGTTGTGATTCAATATATTTTTTAATGCTTTTTCAGGAATGTCCTTGCCTTTTGACAGATGAGACAGATGGTTTGCTCCATGTCTGGCATAAATCATCATTAATTTTCCAGTGTCATTGGTGTAAAATAAATCATTAGCCTGGCGACCATGTGGAATGTGATGTGTCTGGTTGGCAAGTGTTCAATGGCTGCCAGGACATTTTGTGTAACAGCAACTGAACGATTGCCAGGATCCACTGCAGATTAAATTGATGGAGATTAAGTAAACCAATGCTGTCATTCTTAATGGTTTTGTCACTTCTGTTTTCTTGAGGTTGTTTTCCAAACCAGAGAGGGGATACATTTCTAACTGCTCCCAGACCTCAGCCCCCTG
The DNA here is from genome assembly GCF_009764475.1 of Pristis pectinata. Lineage (NCBI taxonomy): Eukaryota > Metazoa > Chordata > Chondrichthyes > Rhinopristiformes > Pristidae > Pristis > Pristis pectinata. The sequence goes on along the minus strand of NC_067412.1, from coordinate 11,497,789 downwards.
AACCCCAGAGTAAAAGGGGCCTCTATTGCTCAGCTAACTTCTGAGTCCTCACCTCAGGCGCTGAAGCCTCAAGGTATCCCTTTGTATTCCACCATCTCTTCCCTCAATAACCTTCACTGACCCGCCTTTAGAAGAGACACTCACTTAAGAATGGGTACCGCCCTTCATGATGGGCACTATCCTTAACTTGCAAGCTACCTTATTTCTCACTTGACTTCCAATGAAATTAATATCTATTTTTGCCACAAATGAAAATTGAGGAGATGCAGTGGGGACTGAATTGATTATGGCTCTTTTACATTGTGTCAACTGTCTTATTTTGTGTCTCCATCTTATTTCAATTGTCAGAGAGTCCTTTCCTACCAACTGCTAGGTTGTTTTGTAGGCTAATTAGTTACCAGCAAGTTAATGGGGCCTGATTGTTAAAATCAGCTTGTCTTCCCATTTCTAAATGGCCTGGGCCACTTCCTTACCCAGGTGTTAAACTTCACCCAGTTTATTCATCATCACATTCAAAACATCAGGATGATTTTGCCTGGGGCTGCACTTCAGATATACACACATACTCCCACTTGTACTCACAGCAGCTGTCCAGATTGTGCAAATGGAATAAAACGAAGGAAAAATTTTAATTATAGCCATGCATTAAAATTTGATTAAAAGGTGGGAGAATGGATTTTATTGCATATTTGGTTGGCAGGTTTATACTGGATCCATCTGTACCTTTCAATATCTTTTAAGTTTGACAACAGAAAGAAATGGGATGTAAAATATGAGCTTACATTCCTTTATTATATATCAGGAAAAAGTTATGGGTCATTATGGGAAAAGGGGCTTTGGAAGGATTCTTAAAATAGCATTGAGAGGTGCCTACTAAATCTGGATCAGGCAGTGGACACTAAAAGAGGAACTCTTGGTGCTGTAAAGGCCTTCAGGTCATCTTAGTAAAATAATCAATAGAACAGTAGAATAAAACATTATGTTAGGCCACTGGGTACAGTTCTGGTCAGTAGACGTTAGGAAGGTTGAGATGATGCTGGGGGTGGCACAAAAGAAGACTTTGCTAGTTCTGGAGAATTTACTTCCTGAGGAGAGACTGGTTAGACTGATGTTTGTAACAAAGGAGACTGAGGGTAGGTTATCTCAGGCTTACAAAGTTATAAGAAGCCCAGAGCAGATGATCAGCAAGAATTGATATCCCTTTGATACTTCTAAGATAATTGATGGAAGATTGGAGTGATGTTGAGGTAAAATCTCAAAAGTTAGTGCTGGGGGAGTGGAACCCACTGATAAAAGGATTGGAGCGACAGAAGCCCTCACCACATTTTATAAAGTACAAGAATGAGTATTTAGCAGTTAGCGTAACGCTATTACAGCGCCAGCGACCCAGGTTCAATTCCTGCCGCTGTCTGTAAAGGAGTTTGTACGTTCTCCCCGTGTCTGCGTGGGCTTCCTCCAGTTGCTCCAGTTTCCTCCCACATTCCAAAAGACGTACGGGTTAGGAAGTTGTGGGCACGCTATGTTGGCACCGGAAGCCTGGCGACACTTACAGGCTGCCCCCAGCACATTCTCAGACTGTTGGCTGTTAACGCAAAACAACGCATTTAACTGTGAGTTTCGATGTACATGTGACTAATAAATATCATTATTATATTATAAAACCCAGCACCATGCACCAAGAGCTGGGAATAATCTAAATAGGTCTGTTTTTGGCTAGTGTTGATATGCTGGGCCAGGTGTATATGCATTCCTATAGTCCTGTGATATTGCCTTGGACACAATGTAAACAATCCATAAGCAATTCAGTCCTCATTGCATCCCCTCAATTTTCATTTGGGGGAAAAAATAGATTTTAATTTCATATGTACCAAAGGAAGTCAAAGTGAGCTTTTTCATATGATTACCTGGTGCGATGAAACATTCTGACCCATACCAAAATGGGAAGATGATAAATTTTGACAACTCTTCCGAAGGACTGCTGGAGATGAGAGAAGCCGCCCATCATCTCCAACTAACCTGGAACCCAGTGAAACATACAGTGATACATCTTTGAAAGAGTAGAAGAAGGAAACACATTAAATATCAGGACTGGACACTAAGGGAGTCAGGAGATATGCGGTGGGGATGAGAAAGTGGACAACGTACAGGGAGAATCATACTTCTTATTGAGTGGTGGACCAGGCGCAAGGGACTGCGTGACTTGCTCCTGCTCTTATGCTCCATGTGATTAAGTTACCCTATTTATGTAGTTACACCAGTCACTAAGACTGCCTGTGCCAGCAGAGGACTAAACAAAAAGTAAATGAAAACATTTATTCTGTATCTGGATACAAATAGCATCAAAAATAAAGACAATATTGAATCTCTGCAAGATCTTGGTTAGGTCTCATTTGGGAGTATTTTACACAGTTGGGATGTCTCTTTATATATGGGGTACCAAAGTACTGGAAAAAGCATTATGTGGGTTATTTTGGGATGTGAACAGAAATGGGGAGATTCATGTGATTAGGGCTTTTAAAAGTGGTGCCAAATTATTTCCAGTGGGATGCTAATACATGGAAGCAAATGCAATACAACACCACCAAAGAGTTATGAGAAGTTTTTGGAGAGGGCTAGGGCTGTTATTAGCTGCTGTTGAACAAGAATCTGAAATTCCTTTTGGAAAGGAATTTATCACATGAGCTAGAATATCAAGGGATATTCTTGGATATCCTTCAGAACTCCTTTCCTCTTGGAAAGGAGAATGGGAACAGGTTAGGGTTTTTGGATAATGGAAGAAGGAACAATAATGTGCACTTTGTTGGCCCAATGGCCTGTCTACAACTCTATTTAATCTGATCTTTTTACTTTTAATCTGTTCTCTGAAAATCTATCAAGGGATTAGATGTGAATTTTCAGTATTGATATGGGATTATAGAAACTTTTCAGATTATTTACAAGGTGATTATTCTAATCCAAAAAAGGTTCACCAAGCAGCTAAAGAAAGGTAAGGAATTGTAAAGCATTGCATTGACATCCCTCTGTGTGTTATTGCCTTGAGCAGTAATCAGTGCATCTTCTTAGAGATTGGCTCCTTGTTCTAATATGATGTATGCCTACAGGGCCTTATCTGAAAATATCTGTAAAATAATTTGTCTCTGATATGTGTAGACTTTTTGTCAATACTGTTAGTGCACTTTACAAATTGTATGTCTGTGTGGTGTAGGAGATAGATAAGTGTTTATAGTGTGTGTATTATTGGATTTACAGTTCAACTCGTCCTTTGATGAGCAAGAAAATGGTGATCTTTGCTGGAAGTGGGAGTACCTCTACATTTTAACAAAAATTAGTCACATATTTCCTGTCAGGAATAGGACATAAGTAAAAAGGGTCAGCCAAAGACAGCAGAGTTGGTAACTTGGTGTGTGTGTGTGATTTAATTGTATACTTATTAGGGTCCAGGACCTTTGTACTGGCGAATGGAATGCTTCCCATTTTAGTCTTACACCAACCTGGCCAAATTGATCAAAACTCCCTCTACCTGGCCCTAATAGTGAAACTATTCAAATAGAAATCCATTCCTCTCAGCACTTCTCTAATTGGTTTCTATTTCTTCTGTTAGTGCTAAACCCTCGCTTTAATTGAATTGCAAACCTGTGCAAATCTGGATCAGTTTTGTCTCTTGAGGTTCTGCCAGCAAGGAACTGAATTTTGTCCTGTCCATGCTCATTGTTAAGAACCGCATAGAGTGGATGTCTTCATCCTTCTGTCTAGACTGGATGTGAACCCAGGATCCAGGGTTGAAAGGATGGTGTCAGTCACACAACTGAATCACAACCTGAAACAGTGGAGGACTTGTATATTGGCCCCCATATCAGCATTGTAACAATGGTACAGCATCCTCATCCTGAAAGAACAGAACATCTTTGTGCTACAATTAAAAAAATAATTTAATAATGTCTCTTGATTAATACAACAGAAGTGTGGCAGCTTATTAAAATATTCCACCAACACACAATTTTCCTCGTCTCGCACCCTTACATCCTGTTAGATTACTGTTTCTCAGTAAGAATAAAACATGCAATTGTGCTTATTAATAGTAATCAATGGTTACATCCACCATTTCTTTGTCACAGTTCTCTGCAGATGGAAGTTAATGTATATTTGATGTTATGAATTTTGGAATAATCAGCTATCAAGTGTTGGGTGTAGGACGATGAGTAATCTTATCTCATTTTACTTTGAATCCCATTCAAAAGCTCAGTCTGGTCTGGATTCTGAGTTTCAGCAATGGAATGTGAATTAAAAATGGGATTGGGCAAAAAGTCAAATACTTAATTTAGGTGCACAGTATCTTATCCTAACAAATCAAGAGCCCCATTTGATTTACTCAAGAGACCAGCATCTCTTGAGGCATTACCCTTATCCAGGTAGCAAACCTAATTCTGTTGGTGACATCACAGATTGTAGTTCAGAAGTGTGAATGTGGGACTATCTGTAGCAATTCCCAAGATATGATGAAGAATCACTGCAGACAATCTCAGTGTCTCTTTAACAGACTCCTTCCACCATGTAGCTAGCCAATAACAAACACGAGCCTGTTTACTCAATCGTGCTTGGGGCCATACTAGGATTATCTGGAATTTTACAGCACAGAAAGCCTCCACTCAGTTTTTCAATTGCCTTTGAATTTCCAGGAAATAGTTCAATGGTTTAATCCTAAATTTCTTTGATGATTTGTTGCCCTGGGTTACACCAGCCACCTAGACTCAGAGCAGTCAATGTGCATAGATACATTAGGACCACATTGAATGTTGCCTTCGGATTTGTGAATGACCTCAGTCTATCACTTCCACATATGGGGCGCTGTGAGGGCAGGCACTTCCTCAGTGCACAGAAACCGAGCAGAACTTCCACCAGAGCAAATTCCAAGAGGAACAACATAAGTGCGTGTCCTTCATAATTCCAGGTCTCACGGACACAAATCCTGACCTACGTCTAATCCAAGTATTTCAGGGACGAAGTGTGCAAAAATGGCCGTGGAAGTTGAGAGAGCACCTGGAGGGACACAAGAGATGCAGATGCTGGAACCTGGAACAAAAAAAATATAACCAGCTGCTGGAAAAACTCAGCAGGTCAAGCAGCATCTGTGGAGGTAAAGGGATGATTAAGATAAGATATCTTTATTAGTCACATGTACATCAAAACACACAGTGAAATACATCTTTTGTGTAGAGTGTTCTGGGGGCAGCCCGCAAGTGTCGTCACGCTTCCAGCACCAACATAGCATGGCCACACCTTCCTAACCTGTACGTCTTTGTAATGTGGGAGGAAACCGGAGCATCCAGAAGAAACCCTCTCAGACACAGGGAGAACGTACAAACTCCTTATAGACAGTGGCCGGAATTGAACCCGGGTCACTGGTGCTGTAAAGCATAACGCTAGCCACTACACTACCATGCTTGCAGATACTGCATCTGTTCTTGAGATGAGGCTTTCGGCTCCATGACTTCTGAAACGTCTCCTTCTTCAGCTCTTGTTAAGTTTATCACCTTTGCCACCAACTTCCACCCTGCACTGAAGTTCAACTGGACCATTTTGGACAGTTCCCTTCCTTTTCTGGATCTCTCTGTATCTATCTCAGGAAACAAACTATTCACTGATATCTACTATAAACCTACGCCTCCCTCGACCACACCTCATCCCCCCCCCCCCCCCCCCGCCTTGTCTCCTGTAAGGATGCCATCCATTTCTCTCAATTTCTCTGTTTCTGCAGCATCTGTTCTCAAACTGAGGCTTTCCACTCTAGGAACCATGGCTTCCCCTCTCCCATAATTGATAGAGTGCTCACATGAATTTCCTCCATTTCCCACATGTCTGCTCTCACCCCTTCTCTCCCTCCCCAGACAGGACAGAAATAGAATGCCCCTGGTCCTCACCTTTCACCCTTCTAACATCCACATCCAGCATACCGTCCTTTGCCACTTCTGCCGGCTCAAATGGGATCCCACCAGCAGCTACCTATACCCCTCTCCCCACCCTTCTGCTTTCTGCAGGGACCACTCTGTCTCTAACTCCCTGGTCCACTCATCCCTTCCCACCCAACCCTCCCTATCCCCTGACACTGCAACCACAGGAGATGCAACAGCTGTCCCTACCTCCTCCCTCTCCACCATCCAGGGAGCTAAACAGCCCTTCCAGGTGAGGCGGAGATTCAGCTGCATCTCCTCCAACCTGGTCTACTGCATTCGATGCGGCCTTCTTTACATCAGTGAAGCCGAGCAAAGACTAGCCAAGTGTTTTGCAGAGCCCCTGCACTCTGTCCGCAAGGGCCATCTTGGGCAAGTCACGTCAACTCCGCTCCCCATTCCCACAGCCTTCTCCAGCGAGGCCAAACACAAAGTAGAAGAACAGCACCTCATATTCCACTTGGGAAGTCTACACCCCAATAGTATGGACATTGAATTTTCGTATTTCAGGTAATACACCCCCTCTGTGTTCCTTTCCCCCTCCCACCAGTCCATCCAGGGTTGCTCTTCCTTTGTTCAGCTTTTCCATCCCTCCCCGCCACCCCCCGTTCCCTGGACTCATTGCCCTCCTCCACCTGGTTCCACCTGCCCATCGTCCTTCCCTTATCTCTTTCAACCTATCGCCTACCAGCCTCCATCTCAGTAGTCCTCCCTCCCCCTCCCCCACCTGGCCATATCTGCCCATTATTCCCCTTCACATAGTTCTACCTATCACTTACCAGCCCCTGCCTCAGCCCTCCCTCTCACTTCTACATACCGGCTATCTTCCCTCTACACTCTCAGTCCTGATGCTGGGTCTCGACCCGAAACATCAACCATCCCTTTGCCCCCACAGATTCTCCTGACCCGCTGAGTTCTTCCAGCAGTTTGCTATTTACTTTTTGCTCCTAATGTTGGGCACAAACTGAGGCACAAATGGCTCTCAGGTGTAAACTGGAATGGGTTTGGGCTCCTACAGTTAAATCAGCAACACTTCAGAGTTGCAATGAGTTTGGGCAATTGATGCTCTAGGGATTAGGCAGGAAACTGAAGCTGAGGCCAAGATTATTGAACATGAAAAGTGGAGAAGACTTGAGCTGTATGGTCCTCACCTGCTCCTATTTCTTATTTTCATTGTGTATGCATCCACGATCAATGTCTCCAGAAAGAGGATCCAAGAGTCAGGGCATCCAAAGTCAAAGTCAAAGCTGAGTTTATTGTCATATGCACAAGTACGTGTATGCACAGGTACAATGAAAAACTTACTTGCAGCAGCATCATAGGCACAGAGCATCATATAAGCAACATTCAAAGGAAAAACAAATTAAACATAAATTGAACACTATTTTTACAAGAGAAACAAACACAAGTGGAACAAAAAAAAAGTCCATTTTAGTGCAAACTGATCAGAGTGGTCACAGAGGAGCTATAAAGTAATAAAGTTATAGATTGATACAACATGGAGCCATCCATTCTCCACCAAGTCCTCACCGACCATCAAACACCCATTTACACTAATCCTACATTCATCCCATTTTTTCAATGCTCCCCACATTCCCATCAACTACCCCCAGATTCTACCCCTCACCTATGCACTGGGGGCAACTTACAGTGGTCAATTAACCTACCAACTGACATATTTTTGGGATGAGGGAGAAAATGGGAGCCCCCAGGGGAAACCCACTTGGTCACAGAGAGATCGTACAATCTCCACACAGACAGCGCCTGGAGTCAGGATTGAACTTGGGTCTCTGGTGCTGTGAGGCAGCAGCTCTATTAACCATGCCACTATGTCACAGCTGGTTTCACCTGAGCACCTTCATAGCGCAGAAAAATTGAACAAGTGGACTTGTTCATCCAGCACGCTGGTGATGAGGTGACACCAGACAGGAGATAATGGACTGGACAGGTTGACACTCTGCTTATCATTTGTATTGTTTCAGAGGCAATGGTAAAAAGAGTGATGTTGAAACTGACTGCAAATTCTCCCTCCTCCTCAAATTAATTCTAACAAAGCAGTAAAATGTTCCCAAATCCCCAACCCAGTTATGTTGTGGGCTTGTGAATTTGTGTATGTCACACTTAAAGTGTCCCCTCATAAACAGCTTGGGAACTTTTCTTTCATTTACTTGTCCACAGGTTGTAGAAATCACTGAACATCCCTAATTACCCTCTGAATTGAATGCCTGCAACAACATTTAAGAGTGGGTTTGGAGTCACATATGGGATTGACTGGGTAAAGATGGCAGATTACATCCCTTGATGATATTAGAGTTTTTTTCATAATAATCACATAGTTTCATTACTGGTACTAGAATGATTTAATCATTTGAATTTAAGTTACCAGCTGCTTTTGAAGGCATGCCTCTTGATTCAATGTCCAGGCCCCCAGATATTAGTTCAGTAACAATCACAATGGTACTGGAAGGAATGGAAGAAGTGTTGATCTTGATTTACTGTGACGATTGCAAAAAAATGTTTTCTTTTTGGTGTGTAGTGAGATAACACTGGGAAATGAATAAATGACCTTACTTCTTTGTACTCCTGAGTACCATTAAATGGTAACAGCGTGTCAATGCAGATGCAACAAGTCCTTTTCTGGAAACATGCCTGTGGATGAATCACTCCATGGAAACCTCATTCCTCACATTGTGCCACTGGTCAATGGAATTCATTATAATTATAGAGCAACTGTTTACACTCAGACTCTGAAAAGCCACAGGTGTGCTATACACAATCTGCATAGCAGCTGCTTTTACTGTTTAAAACAGCCCATGGTGAATTCTCTGCACGCAGTTTACATTTGGAGAATCCTCTTCTTGGCCGGTTATCTTAAGGAGGAGTTAATGTTTATCATAAATCAAAATCAGTCCAGCTACATTCAACCCTCCTTAACATAACATGATCTTTGATTTATTCAGGGTTTCTTGCTAGAAAACACTTCCAGTCTTTCCTACCGCATTCTCCCAGTATTTGCTACATCATAACATTGATTACACTTTCACAAAATTCTAAACTGTTTATAAAATGACTTGATTTGATCTTACGAAAATGCAAATTCCTTTTTGTTTAATCTTTGAACTCTACACTCACTAAATGGACGACCTCACTTGCCATATTGCAACTTGTGAGAACTTGCTGTACAGAAATTGGCAGCTGCATTTCCTATATTACAACAGTAACAATGCTTCATAAAAGTATTTAAGTGCTTTGGGATGCCTGAGAATAGTTCAAAGCTTTTTTTTTAATTGAATGATATTGGATTTATTAATGAAATTTTCTGTTTTCACAAAGTTTTATAAAACAAACTACTGACTCATTGCAATTAATGTTCACTGCACATTATGCTGTCTAACTTTGCTCATCAGAGATTGAGGATTGGTGCTGTGGAGTTATTGAAGAAACGTTGTAAAAACTCCAAGAAACTCAGGATCTTTGGCTTGTAATCCCCATTATCGTTCACAGAGAGGGACGGAGCTGTTAAGAAATTTGTGTGTGGGCAGTTTTTACCGTAGTCCTACTCTTCTTAATTATTAAAGTGTGGCTGCTGACTATCTGTAGAGACACCAAAGTCTTTTGAACCATAACCATGTGTTTCAGGACAACTCAAGATGGGATTGATAGGTCTAAAGCTTTGGACACCTGAATATCTGCCCTTTAGTTCATGCACATCAAATTTCTGGTTTAATGTGGGCAACATAAAATGGACCTACATCCCATGGAGTTTAGAAAAACTCATTGAAACACAAGAGTCATAGAATTATAGAGAGATACAGTGTAAAAAAGGCCCAGTTAGCCCACCAAGTCTCTGCCGACCACCAAGCATCCATTTTTACACATGTATACCCTATCCCATTTTATTTCCCCCACATTTCCATTGACCCTCCCCACATTCTACCACTCATCTACACTTTTGGGGGAATTTACAGTGCCCAAGTATCCTATGTTTTTGGGATGTGGAAGGAAACTAGAGCACCCGGAAGAAACCCACTTGGTCACAGGGAGAGCATGAAACTCTACACCTAAGTCAAGACTGAACCAAGGTCGCTGACAGCAGCTCTACTTGTAGCACCACTGTGCAGCTCCATAGGATTCTGAAGGAGACTGACAGGGTAGATACTGAGTGACTATCTCCACAGGCTGTGGAATCTACAGAGGAGGCAGTATATCAGAATAAGAGGTTGAACTTTTAGGATTGATGCCATGAAAAATTTCTTGCCTCAGATGGTCGTAAGATTTTGGGAATTCTCTACACAAATGAAATTATTCAAGATTGTGGTCAAAAGATTTTTGGAATCCAGGAGAATCAAGGAATTGTGGAAATCATGTAGGAGGTAGATCAGCCATGGCCAATCCATCATGTGGAATTGCTGGGAAGTTCTATTCCAACATGTCCATGAACTGAAGAAGCAGTTAAGAGTCAACTACATGTAGTCAAGTACAGGCAGTTTTATGCTCGCTATTACTGATAGCAAGCTTTCTATTCTAGATTTAACTCCAGACTTATTTCATTTCATGAATTTGAATCTCCCTACTGCCCTGGTGGGACTTGTGATCTATAGTCTGGGCTCTAGATATTAGTCAACAAACAACATATACCTGTATATGTTCAGGACTTGAGGACCTGAGTTACAGGGATAGGTTGAATTGGTTAGGCCTTTATTCCCTGGAGCACAGGAGGATGAGGGGAGATCTTATAGAGGTATACAAAATTATGAGGGGTATAGATAGGGTGAAAGCATGCAGGCTTTTTCCCCTCAGATTGCGTGAGACTAGAACTAGAGATCATAGGTTTAGGGTGAAAGGTGAAATCTTTAAGTGGAATCTGGGGGGAGCTACTTCACTCAAAGGGTGGTGCGAGTGTGGAACAAGCTGCCAGCGGAAGTGGTGGATGCAGGTTCAATTGTAACATTTAACAGAAGTTTGGATAGATGCATGAATGAGAGAGGTATGGGCGGCCATGGTCTGGTTGCGGGTAGATGGGACTAGGCAGAAAACCAGGCCAGCATGGACTAGATGGGCCAAAGGGCCTGTTTCTGTGCTGTAGTGCTTTATGACTCTATACGTAAAACACTTCAGTCCATTAACTTAATTATAATACTACTGGACCCCTAATCAGAAGGAATGGAAGAAGAGTTGATTTACTGTAATGAATATGTAAGAATGGAACTATTTTCTTTTCATTCAAAGAAAAATTATTCAGGCCCCTCATACGATTCCGATTCTAAATACTGTAAAGTTGGTGAGTAATTTTCTACTCATGCAAAGCTTCTGCTGCTAAACATACTCAAACCCCTTACAATAAACTCCTAAGTCATGATAATTAATATTCATTGGCTCTAGACTAATGTCACAGAGGTACATGCAGTTTATAAGAGCCATGTTACAGAAGGTCAGCAGCAATGCACAAAGAATGTCCTAATTTGCCAGATTTTACTTTTTTCTTTGATTATACAGTTGGCACAGGAATAACTGTAAGCAAGTGAATAATTTATTACGGCACAGAAAGAGACCATTCAGCCCAGTAGATTCGTGCCAGCTGTATTTCACACCCGATCTTCAAAAGAAAATATTCTACAAATGACGGAGATTTGAGACTCTAAATTCTAAAGTTCTGGAGAAATGGTCATGTTCACATTAGAGGAAACTATGACCAAGGCAAGATGATAAGACGCTATGCTACAGGTAAGGGCCATAATTTGATTAAAGATAAGCTGGTATATTATCCTGTAATAGTTGAGAATGTTATTAAAGATCCTGTGATCCAGCTCATGAAAGATGATAATCAGGGTACCTTTCTGTATCCCAATAACCACCTGTTTAATAATATAAAGAAGTACATCTCTCCATATAAATGAATAACTTTATTCATCTCTCTGCTGTTTATGGCATTTCCTATGCTCATAATATTTTACTGTATTCTTAATGCCTATATAATGCAATTTTCCAGATTTAAATGCTAAACATCCTCAAAGACAGCTAACATAGGTGTGAAAGCTGGACCTGTGTTTATCATGAGGCATTATCTTGATAAAGGATCCAAAAGAAGCTATCATTATTGGACTAATTGTCACATACATTTTGTGCATTATTTAAGAGCATCTATGGTATCTTGGTGGCTAGCACTTTAAACTAGACCCTTTCCTAACACTGAGACTAAACCAGTCTGAGACATTCCCCTCCTCGAAATTACCCCCAGGAGAATCTGTGTAGTCTCCCACCCAATCCCTGAAGTGTGAGCTACAACACACTCCACTCCACCCATTGACTGCAGCACACGTGTACTTTTTTTTATTGTTTGTTGATGGGCCATGGGCAAGGTTGAAATGCCAGTATTCATTGTCCATCCCCAGTTGCCCCTGAACTCTGGATATAGTTAATTCAGAGTCAATACATTAATTGCTCTGGAATTACATATAGGCAAGATCTGTTGATTTTCTTTAGTGGGCTTTAGTACAATGAAACAACTATCCATCAGTTACACAGGAGATTCTGCAGATGCTGGAACCTGAAGCAACACATACAAAATGCTGAAGGAACTCAGCAGGTCAGGCAGCATCTATGGAGGGAAATAAACAGTCGATGTTTCAGATTGAGACCCTTCATCAGGACTGGTCCCAGTCCCGAAACGTCGACTGTTTATTTCCCTCCATATATGCTGCCTGACCTGCTGAGTTCCTCCAGCATTTTTTGTGTGTGACAGCCCATCAGTTTCAAGGTTATCATTATTAACAGCACCCTTTTCACTAAATTCCTGGTTTATTTAGTTACCTGAATCTGGATCACCCAGCTGCCACTGGGAGATTTGGATCTGAACCCCAGTCTCTGCATCAATAATCCAGACCTAGTGGTTCTGTAACTCAGCCATTGCTCCATGAGAGAAAAATTGAGTAAATACTTGAGTGCCAATACTACAGGTAACAAGTTAGAGGCTCCAGATGCGTTTAAACTAAAGCAGTCACCACTTGGAGTGAGAATTGTGGGCTAAAACCAGACCAGCAAATAGCCTTGTCTTATTAAGGGCTTAGTTAACCTCTGCTTTCACTTTCAGCATGTTAAACCCCAGGAAATCCTGAGGGACAATTCAATGTTCCCTTCTCCCCAATATCTCTCTCAGCCAGTTTGTTCAAGTGGGTGGAACATTGACAACCAGCGCATCCTCCAAATTACCTCAAGTCGCATAACTTCCTGGTTAACCATATTTTCTCTCTTGGCTTATCTAAATAATTATTCCATATTTTGGCCTGGTTGTTAAATGAAGCATTTTGCAACAAATAGGCAAAATTTTAATCTTAAACCAGAATTAGTTCTGTGTTAAACAGTCCCCCACCTTATCATCTGATTGTGACCTCATGGAGTGGTCTCTCCTCACACTGATTGTTGAGTTGATGAGGAAACACTCACTGAAACTTATGAAGTTCACAAGCAGTAACTGAGCAGAGTTTAGCATTAGGAGGGAAGACTTATTGTCAGGTAAGCCAATAATTATATACAGCACAGTGCTAAGTAGCAGTAATTGGCAAGGGTACAGTGGTGAAGAATAACGGAACATTTTGTGAAATTTAAGATTCATTTTGAATATTGTCTACAATGATTGAACACGCCAAGAAATATGCAAGTCCATATATATCTGATTTAATCTTGAAAAGTTAACTAATCTTCATAAACTATAGCATGCGTGATTGGATTAGAATATAAAGGAAGAATAGCTTCACTTTCGTATAATGAGATAAATTTTGAAAGGTTTAATTACAAAGTGCATGCTGTGCATTTCTGATGGAGCCAACAGACCTTTGAAAAAGGCAAAAACATTACAAAGCAATTACAGGACAGAAATAGACCACTCAGCCCAGATGGCCCATGCCAACCCTCCCACTAATCTTCATCCAACCCTATCGATACATCCTGCTTCCTTCTCCCGCATCTTCTTGGCCATCTTTTCCTAGAGTCTACCTGACGTATATCCCTCGACCATTACCCATGTGAACATGTTGCACGTTCTCACCATTATCTGGGCAAAGAAGTTCCTCACAAACTCCCTTTTGTATTTATAGTTATTACTGTCTGTGATTTTGCCCAATTGTGGCAATTCAACAGACTGGAATCAACATACAAAGTCAACCCTCATTTTCTCAGTTTGAAACTAATTATGAACCTTGGAATGAATACTGCCAAAGTCAGATCTTTGACATGGTCACTTTCCATTCCATGGGCCTCTGTTTCAATTCAATAATGTTATCAGTTTATTTTGAATGGGTTGGCAGATGAATTAAGTGAATGCTAGAGAAACGAATCAATCATTCACGAACTGGTATTGCCCATGGTCATCGTTGTGTATGTAGTATCACAGAAACATAGGGGTAAAGTGAGAACTCTGTTTAGGGAAGCAGAATTTCCTGAGAAAAAGTTGAAAATTTTACAGGTCACTAACAGTTATTATGTATGTCAGGGCATTGGCTGATTTTTTTTCGCTCATTTAGATTTCAAACCTTTGAAATAAATTGAGGGCTTCTAGCTTAAATTTGCCTGGAGTTTTGCATCTGAATTGATCACCTTACCTTCTCCACTTCCAGAATTGAATCCACCATTAGGAAAGCTGAAGTCTACTTCTTCATTCCTTCCCAGCTCCGCTCCAAGGGAGAGTTACAATAAACAAAAAGCGCAGTAAGAAATGGCTGGAGACAGGTGCACAGGAAGACTTCAAACAAACAGTATGTGACAACCATACAGATGGTAGCAAGATATAGAGAGAGGAGCTATACAGAGAACTAACACCAAATGCTTGAGAGAAATAGAGATTGCAGCTCGAGCAGACGGTCATACAGAGAGATGTACAAAAACCAATAAAGGGTTGTTGGTTGATGCATTTCCAACATTACATCATAAAAAATGACTTAGGTAATGTAGGAAATGCAAAAGCTCCCACAAACAGTACTCCCACAAATCACTTAGAGGCCCAGCGATCCGGGTTCAATCCTGACCTCTGATGCTGTCACTGTGGAGTTTGCACATTCTCTCTGTAACTGCATACGTTTACTCCAGATGTTCCAGTTGCTTCCCACATCCAAAAGACATGGTTTGGTCAGTCAGTTGGCCACTGTAAATTGCCCCGAGCATACAGGTGCATGATAGAATCTGGGAAGAGTTGATGGGGATGTAGGGAGATTAAAATGGGATTAGTGTAGGAATAGTGCCAATGGGTGCTGGATGGTTAGCATGGACTCATCGGGCCAGTTTTCATGCTGTATGATGCTATGACTCTGAAAGCAAAACACTGTTGATGCCAAAAATGTGATATAAAAACAGAAGAGATAATTCAGATCAGGTAGCATCTGTGCAGAGAGAAACAGGGTTAACAAATTGAAACATGGGGCATGGATAGAAAGTAGGAAACTTTTCCTTATAGCAGAAGTATCTAAAACTAGAGGGCATAGGCTTAGGGTAAGAGATAAGAGGGGATCTGAGGAGGGTGTTTTCTCACTGAGAGGGTGCTTGGAATCTACAATGCACTGCCTGAATTGATGATGGAGGCAGGTCCTCTATCAACATATAAGAAATATTTAGACACGTACTTGAATTGCCAAGGCAAAGTAAGCTACAGACCAAGTGCTGGTATTAGAATGGACAGGTACCCGATGGTCAACATGGATGTGGTAGGTTGCAGAGCCTGTTTCTGTGCTGTATGACTCAATGTCTCTCTCCACGGATGGTGCCTGGCCCGTTGAGTGTTTTTAGCATTTTCTGCTTTTATACGGAGAGGTGTATTCCTGTATGCTATAAGGTGAGGGAAATCAACTGGCTAATCTCAAACATAATGTACTAAAATTACTGCTCCCATCACAATTGACATCACTCTGTATTGAAGAAAGACACCAAATGGCATAGAATACCCAACTGTGGTACCCACAGACTTCTACCATTTATGCAGCCCTAGTGCCTTAATTCCTGACTGTTGTAAATTCAATTACTGTCAATTGTTGTGCTTGAACTGGCTTGCTGGCAATGAGAAAGCATTGTTGCAGTAACCAGCAATTGCTTGGTTGGGTGCTTCACATTCAAACAGTGCACTCATTTAAAGCTTAATTGGTTCTAGCTTGTGCTATAAGGTATTGAATTTCAGTTTGAGCTCAGAATTATTCAGGTTTCTGAGAAAGTTCAGCTGCTTTTGACTAGTTTGGATTGCAAGCTACCACATTAATGTCAACGGGTAATGTAATCATATCTTGGGACCTTGCAAAGGGATTGCACGGTGATTTTTAAATATGATTGTTCTGCTGTAAATTCAAAGAAGACAGAGCCAAATATTACTGCAGAGATTTACAAATACTGGGTGAGCGAGAAAACAATGGGATTGATTTTCCTCTTCACTGGCTGGCCTGTAATCTGGTACAGTAAGTGGTGACTCCACACAGACCCCAGCTGACAATGATTTCAATGGCTTGAAGATCATTCCCTAGGGTGATCCAATCTGTCAGAAGCCAGGTGATGACAATGGTAAGAGTTGGCTGCCCAAATCAGGCAGAGGTTCTACCAGTTTAAGATTAAAATTTTATGTTCAACTTCAGTTAAAGCAATTAGCTTCTAACATAGTGAGTGGGGCCAACAATATTTCAAATCTCACTTGCCTACATTACAGTGTTCAAGGGTTATAAAGTCATAGAGAGATACACAATGGAAAGTCTGGGTTCAGCACCGACATTGTGGGCCGAAGGACCTGTTCCTGTGCTGTACAGGTCCATGTTCTAAAGAGGCCCTTCCGCCCACCGAGACCATGCTGACTATCATTCATCCATTTTTACACTAATCCTACCCTAATCCAATTGATTTTTCCCCACATTCCCATCAACTTCCCCCCTGAACTTCTACAACTCACCAACACACCAAGGGCAATTTAGAGATGTCAATAAACCTACCAACCCTCACGTCTTTGGGATGTGGGAGGAGACTGCAACACCACAGGGAGAACGTACATACTCACGTGGAGCACATGAGAGGTGAAGAGTTAACCTAGATCACTGGAGCTGTGAGGCAGCAGCTCTACCAGGGGAAC
The DNA here is from genome assembly GCF_009764475.1 of Pristis pectinata. Lineage (NCBI taxonomy): Eukaryota > Metazoa > Chordata > Chondrichthyes > Rhinopristiformes > Pristidae > Pristis > Pristis pectinata. The sequence continues at coordinate 11,480,752 of NC_067412.1, read as the reverse complement.
CCCTGTGCCCCCACCCCGCCCAATCATATGATTTTTATGGAGGGAAGTCCAGACAGGGAGGGTGCTTTAACAAGTTTGCAATATCCATGCAGAGTTTAACATCTCAAAGTCAAAGGGGAGGTACCAAGCAAAGGTAGAAAGGAGATGATGCTCACACCACCCTTGTAAAAGGTGGGTCACTGCAACATATCCAAAGAAGCCTGATAAAACAATATATGTCCTGGGCAGGAAACTGCACCACTTTGCCACCCAACCTTCATGCCCCACCGCAATTAATTATTCATAAATTAGTTTCATGAAAAGTATGCAAGAAATGCAGCTCAGGCTTTTTGAAATAAAGCCTCGATTGTGCTTGCTGCTCTGTACTTTCATTTCAGGCCGAGAGGAAAATGTTCCAGTTAATTGTTGGGGGTGAACAAGGGTTCAGCTGCAATGCTGCTGCTCAATGCAAGCAAACACTTCCATTCTGCTGGTTGGTCCTCAAACCCCAACAGATAACTGTTTTAGACAGGGAGGTATTCGAAATCATTGTGTGGATTTTGATTCTGTCATCCATGTAAGGATTTTGGTCAGATTCCAGTGTCTTTGTATAGTGCAGCTTGTGTCAAGGCAGAATGTGTAAAGTGGAGTACAAAAGCCAGATTGCTGTTGGTTTTCCATTTCTCATCCAGTGTGTGACCCACTAGAGAAGGCTTCATGCTGTTTACTGGTTAACTAACTGATTGCCCCACTGAATCTCCTACATTTGTTAAACAGGTTATCTGATTATTCTCAAGATACCCATGTCTGGATTAGAGGGTATGAGCTGTAAGGAGGGGTTGGACAAACTTTGGTTGTTTTCTCTGGAGCATCAGAGCTGAGGGGAGACCTGATCGAAATTTATAAAATTATGAGAAGCATAGATAGGGTAGACAGTCAGAATATTTCTCCCAGGGTAGTAATGTCAAGTACTAGAGGACATGCACTTAAGGTGAAAGGGGAAAAGTTTAAACGAGATGTGCGGGGCAAGATTTTTTACACAGGGAGTGGTGGGTACCTGGAACGGGCTGCTGGGGGGAGTGGTGGAAGCAGATACGATAGTGGTGTTTAAAAGGCTGTTAGATAGACACATGGGTATAGAACATAGAACATAGAAGACTACAACACTGTACAGGCCCTTCGGCCCACAATGTTGTGCCGACGTTTTATCCTGCTCTAAGATCTAGCTAACCCTTCCCTCCCACATAGCCCCCTATTTTTCTATCATTCATGTGCCTATCTAAGAGTCTCTTAAATGTCCCTAATGTATCTGCCCCCACAACCTCTGCTGGCAGTGCGTTCCACGCACCGACCACCCTCTGTGTAAAAAGGTTACCCCTGACATCCCCCTTATACCTTCCTCCAATCACTTTAAAATTATGTCCCCTCAGGTTAGCCATTGTCACCCTGGGAAAAAGTCTCTGACTGTCCACTCGATCTATGCCTCTTATCATCTTGTACACCTCTATCAAGTCACCTCTCATTCTCCTTTGCTCCAAAGAGAAAAGCCCTAGCTCACTCAACCTATCCTCATAAGACATGGTCTCCAATCCAGGCAGCATCCTGGTAAATCTCCTCTGCACCCCCTCTAAAGCTTCCACATCCTTCCTATAATGAGGCGACCAGAACTGAACACCATATGCAGGGAATCGAGGGATATGGATCATGTACAGCCAGAAGAGAATTAGCTTAATTCGTCATTGTGTTCGGCGCAGACATTGTGGGCCAAAGGGCCTGCTGTACTGTTCTATGTACCCTTTACGGCATCTGGCTGTGCATAAATTTGCTGCCACACTGCTTGCATTGCAACAGTGTCCAAACTGCAGATGAAATTCATTGGCTGTAACATCCTTTGTGGTGTTCTGAAAGGATCATGGAAACCTCTACATAAATGCAAATCTATATTTCTTTCCTTCTTTCCTTCTTTGTTCCCTCTTTCTGCTTATTTTAACATGATGTGTGTCTTTTTGCTTTCCAACTGTGCAAGAAACAGAGTACAGGTTAGTGCTTAAACCTGATGTCCGCCTCCAATAAACAGAACAAGAATCTCAAGGATTAAGACATCATCCTCTGTGAAATGCATGTGTGAGATAGCAATGTATGCATTCCCTATATGGTTCTATTGACATCAGTTGTGTGTATATTACAATCATACATTCTGGCAAACTTCCATCCCTGTGTTTGTTACTGAGCACTCACAGAAGTATACAAACAATTCACGTTTCACATGAGCTCTGCTAATTTATGCTTCTGGAGTATCTTGGCTTTGTGGTGAAAATGTGTGCGGCAGATGTAAATGTGTTTTGTTCAAAAACATAATATTTGTAAATTGCAAACAACACCTCCATTTATCTTGTGCCGTTAACATCCCAAGGCATTTTGCAGGAGTGATGGCTATCAAGGCTAACTAGCCAGCCATGTGAGGAGACACTAGGATAGCTGACTAAAAGCTTAGCCAAGGACCTACGTTTAAAGGAGAGTGGAAAGAGAGATATAGAGAGGGAATTCCAGCGGTTGGAGATTTCCCGGCTGAAGTTGCAACTGCCAACAGTGAAGCAATAAATTTGGGGATGCCCAAGAGGCCAGAATTGGATGAGCAAAGAGATGTCTAAGTGTTCTAGGGCTGGGAAAGATTACAGGGACAGGGAGGGGCAAGACTATTAACTAATCAGCATGCTGGGCAAAAGGGAAGGAATATTTGGAACATAATAAAAATACTCTATATTTGCAATTTTCCAGGAGGCAAGAAACAAGCCAAATGTGGTCTCTTATTGAGAGAGTGCATGCACAGTCACAGCTTTCACCAACTTTCATACTGATTTGGAATATTTAGGCAGCTCTATAGCTCTCTGCTGTACCATGAAATGAGAACTATTTGGTGCAATACATTTAGTTCTCCCAGGGGAGGAAAGAGAACATGACAAACATTTCCTCTATATCCTAGGCAACACTGATGATGAGATTCAAACCCTGGTCCCTGATTATTAAGACTGGAAGGGAAAGATCACCAAGTATCTTCTTTTAAAAAAGAAATGTTATTGTTCTCCATGAGTGACATTAAAGACCTTTTGTTTTACAGTGCTTTTGAACGAAAATGTCTCATTCTGTTTACCCCAAATTTCAGTTCCCCTTTGAGAGGAGCAGCGAATGTGGCATCTTGCCAGGATCACAGTCGAGACCCTTAATGTATGCTTAAAAATGATGCCCATTTACTGGCATGAATTACTTTTTAACAGGAATTTGAATTACATGTAACTAGAGCTGGATATTTATAATCTACATACAGTATATGAGATGCACTTGATTAAATGGTCTTTTGTGCAGCCCAAAATCAAGGGAGCGACAGTGGTTCCTTGCATGAATTTAGTAATTCCTCGTTCTCCTATTAAATTAGTTATTCCTTCTTTTGCACTATTTATTTACTTTTGTAATTCATAGTTATTTTATGTCTTTGTACTCTGTACTATGTACTGCTGCTGCAAAACAACAAATTTCACGTTGATTCTGATTCTGATCTTCATGGGAAAGATCTCTCATAAGAGACTTTATCACTGACTCATAGTATTAAATGCAAGAAGCTCACCATTGCATTACAAGATGTGCTTAGTCGGGGTACCTTTATTGTTCTTGTCTTTGCTTCATGTGGTAACTGACCAATAATATGGGTTGATATTTGCCCAGGAGTGTTACATGGTGAGCAAGATACCTTTCCACCGATCCAGTCAACACAGATTGGTATTGGTATTGGTTTATTATTGTCACTTGTACCAAGGTACAGTGAAAAGCTTGTCTTACAAACCAATCATACAGGTCTATTCATTACACAGTGCAGTTACATTGATGTAGTACAGGTGAAAATAATAACAGTACAGAATAAAATGTCAAATCTATATTTCTTTCCTTCCTTCTTTCTTTGTTCCCTCCTTCTGCTTATTTTAACATGATGTGTGTCTTTCTGCTTTGTTGCATTGTTGCATTGTGTGTTCCTGTTTTTTGTTCTGTATATGTGAACTGTGGAGAAATTATCTCCAGAGGTTGACAGGACAGATTCTCCTCTTGAAATAAAGGGTTAGACATTTGGGACTGAGATGAGGAGGAATTTTCTTACATGGAGAGTTGTAAATCGTTGAGATTATCTACCTATAGGACTGTAACTGTTCAGCTTGAGTATGTTCAAGACTGAGGTCAATAACTGTTTGGGCACCAAGTGTACCAAAAGATATAGGGACCATGTGTGGGCAAGTGGTTCTGTGGCTCAGGTCTAGCCATGATGGCATTGAACAGTGGAGCGAGTTCAGAAGTTCCTAGTTACCTTCTCATGTTAAATGTTGATACCACAGGCAGCTGCTAATATCAACACCGATTAAACTGAATGTTTCACATGTCACAGTGAAAGGTAATCTCGTTGGCAAAGATTAATAATTTAGGATTTTATATTAGCAAAAAGAGATGTGGCAGCAAAAAAATGATAAACGCAATTTTAGTAAAGGATCTTTCCTACATTTATATATTGCTGAAGTTCTCACACAGATATACGTTTCCACGAATTTACTTGCTGCTGTCGCGACCCTTGTGCATGGTTTTCGTGTGAGTCTTCAGCACTTGGCAATTCCAGTGCGAAGATTTCCATATCAACTGTGCTGTCAGCACTGAAAGTGTTGTTGCAGACTCTGGCCACTTGGCTGTTCTGCGGAGCAAGTTTGTTTCTGAAACTACAACCACGTTCAAAAACAGGCAACAAGTGAAATACTGGGAACTTGATGGATGTAAGTTAATTAAAGCTCTTAAGGTAGTTTTGTAGCATTATCATGGATTTTTGGTTTATTCAGATACAATCAACGTGGTCAACAGCAACAAATGTATTGTTTAGCATCACCAGTGTATTGTACTGAGCCTCCACAATCAGTTCCACTGCAGCTTACTCTAGGCTGCATTCAGCACTACTGACCACAGATGCATTTCTACATTTTGTTAATAAGGTGAACTTTGTGCTATAATTTGAAAAAATAAAGGAAAACTGTCTGAATAAATCCCATTACCAATATTGTTGGGAAACTTGAGTTTACCCATGGATGGTGTGGAAATTAGAATCCTCCGCTTTCAAAATGACCACAGAGCTGTTGGTAATTCTGGGATCTCCAACATGTAACCATGGTGAAGTATCTTATAGCTTCTGCATTTACTTAGGACATAGCTTGATGATATATCAGTGTAAATAATGATAATAAAGATAGCCTTTACTAGCATGATAAGTGTCAGATGAAGGCCATTTGGCCTAAGGATGCTTTCCTGGCCCTTTGATGGGACTTTACCGAATTAGTCCCCTTCACCTGTGCCCGAGACTGCAAGAAACTGCAGAGAGCTGTGGACACAGCTCAGCACATCACAGAAACCAGCCTCCCTACCATGGACTCTGTCTATACCTCTTGCTGCCTCGGTAAAGTAGCCAGTATAATCAAAGACCCCACCCACCCCAGACATTCTCTCTTCTCCCATCTCCCATCAGGCAGAAGATACAAAAACCTGAAAGCACGTACCACCAGGCTCAAGGACAGCTTCTATCCTGCTGTTATGAGACTATGGAACAATTCCCTAGTATGATAAAGTGGACTCTTGACCTCACAATCTACCTCATTGTGACCTTGCACCTTATTGTCTACCTGCACTGCATGTTCTCTGTAGCTGTGACACTTTGGTCTGCATTCTGTATTGTTTTACCTTCAACTACCTCAATGTACTGGGTAATGAATTGATCTGCATGAACGATATGCAAGGCAAGTTTTTCATTGTACTTTGGTACATGTGACAATAATAAACCAATACCAATACACCAGGCTCAAGGACAGCTTCTATCCCACTGTTATAAAACTATTGAATGGTCCCCTAGTATGGTAAAATGGACTCTTGACCTCACAATCTACCTCATTATGGCCTTGCACCTTATTGTCTGCCTGAACTGCCAGTAGCATTTTATTCTGCATTCTGTTATTGCTTTTCCCTTGTACGACCTCAATGCACTGTTGTGATGAAATGATCTGTGTGGATGGCATGCAAAACAAAGCTTTTCACTGTACCTCAGTACACGTGACAATAATAAACCAATTTACCTGTTCTTTACCCACAATAATTCCCTTTGGAAAAGTTAAAGTCAAATCAGCTTCCATCATCCTTTCTATCAGTACATTCCAGAACACAACAACTTGCTGTGTGAAGTAAATCTTCTCCATTCTCCTCACAAGATGGATTTACTGCCACATTTTAGTTATGTCAGTGATCAGTAATTATAATATGCTAAGTACATGGGCTTTCTGGTTGTTGGGTCTAAGTGTGAATATCAGAGTTACTGTTGCAAGATCATCTTCCCCTTATGACGATAAGTTTGTGCCAGCTTCCTCCATGTGCTTCTAAGGAAATAGTTGCTATTACTGTGTTACTAATAGTTACTATTACTGCAGTCTTACTGACCAAGAGCAGTGGCAAGTGAATTTTGGTGGTTTATTCAACAAGCAAGAAAGAGGAAACAGAGAGTGGGACAACAAAGTGTCAGGAAAATGGAGAGTCAGTGGGTGATGGTAAAATCCTGCCTCAGTTGCTGACTCATGAGGAAGGAATATTAATAATTAGTGGGAGCTCAGCTTCACCTCAGTGGGCGATGTCTTCACCTTTGTGTCAGAGCTTGTCGGTCCAAGTCCCAAACCAGAGAATTTGGCACATACTCGAGGCTGTTGCTCCAGTGCAGGACAGATGAAGTGCGGCATTGTTGGTGGTGCTGTCTTTGGATGAGATGTTAGACCGACGTCATGTCTGTTTCCTGGTGTGCTTGTAAAGGATCCCATAGCAGTCATTCAAAGAAGAATAGGCACAAGTGGCAGCTACACTGACAGAATGCCTTTGACAGCCGGTGAGGTCTGCCTCAGGCTCACCAGCCATCAAAGCCGTTATTAAATGTTTGTGTTAAGTATTGATGTTCGCAAGCATTCAAAATTACCTGGGACCTACCTGCAGAAGTTTATGCAGCCCCTTTGGATATCCAGTAGTTAAAGGAAAATGGAACATATTTTTGCACCAGATAGATATTCGTGCACTGTGTACCATTCCATTAAAGGAGTGGTGGTGCTGAAGGAAGGAGCATAGAAGACATTATGCAAACAAAGATTGCACCAGAGTGCTGGGGCTGATGGAAATTTACGTCTGTCACCTCCTGGGGTGATATGGAAATCTCATACCACCATTAAAGAGATTGCCAGATGCCTAAACAGTGCAAACTTAGCCCGTTTTTGCTGACATTGTCAGTTCTTTGCATTGAATTGGTGGAGCAGGAAGTGGCTTAATCCGATTTAGAATTTGATTGGCAAATGCCCAGTGTTCAGCTGGTCACTAAACTCTTGAGATAGAAAAGATCAATCTTTACTTAATGAGTTGATTTGCTATTTGCATTCAAACAAGGAACCAATTTAATGCAAATGGCTTCAAAAAGGAACTACATGGTAAAGTTTGATCTTGAAAATTAAATATTGCAACAATTAAATGAATGAACATTCATGGACTTTTATTGGTATTTTCTTGCTTTCACTGCATTACATACAGTGATGCAATTAAATACCACATAAGTTATTTTAAATTAGGGAATTGAAAGTTAGAGTTTTTGCGAAGCACTTACCATTCCGTTCTAAGACAATTGCTGACACGGTTTTTTTGCCACTGATTTTTTGGACACTGCCAGTTTTGATTTGCCCGAAGAAATATAAAGAAATTTACGTTACACAAGTGACTCCAAACAATCTGGTCTGATTTGCCCACCTGTCTTTGACATTACTACAATGTTTGGGGTGAACACCTCAAAGCTCAAGAGTAGGACTTGATTTAAAGCAAAAGATGTTCATCCAGATGTTTTTGAAGCATTGGGTTAGAATTGTCCCTCAAGGTAATAGGACAGCCAATGTTATTTACTGGCAAATAGTTCAGTGACTTTGCTTTAAGAACAACTTAAGATGGCCAGCATCTGAGTAACACCTTCCTCTGTCCCTTCCCATCCTTTTGGTAACTTATCTACTAGTGAAAGTACCTTTTTAATGGCATAGTTGTCATTAACTGCAAATCAACCCAACTGATACAGAAACAGATTTAGGATTAGAAATTTTTGGAGATGTGTCCATTTTTTAAAAAAATCTTATTTTTCCATTGCATTATTTGCTCTTCTCTCCCTCTAATAATCAATTCATTTCCCCTCTATTCGTTTCTCTTTTTGTACCTTATTTACCATTGAATTCACTCAGTCTAATCCCCCTCCTGGCTTTCTGCAGTTCACTTGCCATTGACTCAGTGAGCAGTTAAGGAGACACCCAATTGCTTGTCCTGTTTAGTGAGGCCCCAGATACCCAGCTTCCCTCGCCATGCCCTTATCACTTCGCACTTCCAGTAGTGTTGTGATGAAAACTCTATTGAGCAGAGGCAGGTCCAACAATGAGCAGATACCATTCGTTGCAAATTCTGGCTCTCAAAAACCTTACTTGCAAGAAACACAAAATGTGAAGTATTGCAAAATTGAACACAATTCCTCATCTGAGATTTTTCATGGAGAAATTAGAAATAATTTAATCTCAAGTTTAAGGAAAGTAATGTCCATAATTTTTGGTTAAAGCAGAGAGGAGGAGCTGCCACAAACCTTCACTCCATATTATAGTGCTCTGCCAAAACCCAGGTCAGTGGTGGGATGACAAGGGTCAGTTTGACAGCTGTGTGAGAAATTCAATGCTCTTGTTTTCTGGAAGCTGGTAGGAATAGATTGACAAATCGCTGTGACTAATTTGGGTGTGGTTTACTGTATTTCCTAGTCCCTTGGAAGGGCTTCTTCCTGTAATGTTCTTTCTGGATACTGCCTGGTGCAAACAAAACCCTCCTTCGTATTTCAAAATAAAGTGGCTCGCCTCTTCAAGGACCCTGTGGGCAAAGCACGTGGTAAGATACAAGAAGCAGCAAATAAAGAGAGTGCTGTGTTGGACAGGAGTCAGAGATATTATTCAGATTATATGGTTGAATTGTGGCTATGACTACATTTAGGAAGCTATAAGTTCCTGCCAGTTGCTTTGACTGAGCTCAACAATTGACAGTAACCAGCATTAGAGTAAGGTTTAAAACTGTATTGCGGTTGCCATTGTAAGTAGGATGCAGCTTAAATATTTAAAAGTTCAAATGATGTAAAAATAGAAATTTGCTTATTGATTGCTTTTGCCTGTAGATAGGGTGGATAGTGAAAATCTTTTCCCCATAATGGAGATGCCCGAAACAAAAGAGATAGATTTAAGGTGAGAGGGAAGAGATGTAGAGGGGATTGGAGAAAATATTTTTGCACAAAGAGGGTGACTGCAATCTGGAACACACTGCCTTGAGAAGGTGGTGGAGGCAGGTACTCACAATATTTAGTAAGTATCTGAACGAGCCAAGGCATGGAAGATATGGATAGAGTGAGCCAAGGAGCTGTATGACTCAATGACTCTATCACGAAAGATATAAAATTACCAAATGGTCAGATTTATATCAGGATTGTATTACGGGGACCATTGTCATTTGTTCTTATATAATAAGAAGTACATTGATCTGAGTTTTTAAAAGAAAGGCTTTAATAAAACAAGGCATGGCACTGTGGTGAAATGCAGGAATAGTATGCTTGTGTTGAATTCTGCAGATGTCTGAGTCAGCTTCCCGAGATAGAAAGTCTCAGTGCACACTCGATTAGATCATTGGGAGATTTGCACTTTAGCTGTCTGGCACATTTGCAAGGCCAATTAAAGAAAATTTGTGAATTTCTTGTGTCATTTCCCTGTTGGAGATAGAAACTGAGCTTATCCATTATTGAGGTAAAAACTAATCTTTCCCAGCAGGATCCATTACCTGGATAAATATCTGTCAGTTATCCTATTTATAAAATTCAATAGAAAGAAAGCGATTAAGGAGGTGTGGTGGCAGTAACTGATTAGGAAACTAGTTGTACCTTGATTTTTGACCGTCATTAACAGGTTCACCAACACACTGTATGGTAATTTTTGACAACAGTGGATTCCAGTAATTGCCACCACTTAAACCATTTGCATTGGAATTTGGAAGACTTGGTCTGAGCTATTTTCAGTGTCTGTGGACTCAATGAGCTGTAGCCCATGTGTCACACAAATCTCTGACCCCTTAATCATTCCGTGGGCCATGACTGTCGCAGCATCCAGCATCCTAGAGCAGAAGGAGCTAGGAGAGATCTGAATTGAAAATACAAATCATAGTCTATGTTGTGGATTGTTTTCAATGGCAATGACTGCACATCTGCCACCGGTCACTTCATGGGTTGTCGTACTTAATTTTAGACAAACTTATTCCAGGGAAATCTAAAGGAGATCTGAGGGGCAAGTTTTTTCCCACAGAGAGTGGTGGTTATCTGCAACAATCTGCCAGAGAAGGTGGTAGAGGCAGATACTATTGCAGCATTTAAAAGGTGTGTGGACAGGTATTTGGATGGGAAAGGCTTAGAGGGATATGGGCCTAATGCAGGCAAATGGGATCAACGTGGATAGGTATCACAGTCAACACGGATGAGGTGAGCTGTAAGGACAAATTGCTGTGCTGTACAATTCTATGCACATTTTGAACAGAATGGGATTGGTATGTGACCACCCACCCTGACAGCCTCCAATGAACCTGAACCCATGGTCACCATTGAGGACATAAGATCAATCTTCCAGAGAGTGAACCCACGGAAAACATCTGGCCTGGATGGTGTCTCTGGCTGTGTCCTCAGATCCTGTGCAGATCAGCTGGCTGGGGTATTTGCAGATATTTTTAACCTCTCCCTGCTTCAATCTGAGGTTCTCACCTGCTTTAAGAAGACCACTATCATCCCGGTACCTAAGAAAAACAGGTAACGTGCCTTAATGACTACCGACTGGTGGCTCTGACATCCACCATCATGAAGTGCTTTGAGAGGCTGGTCATGGCACGCATCAACTCCAGCCTCCCGGAAAACCTTGACCCACTGCAATTTGCCTACCACCAAAGTAGGTCTATAATGGCTGCCATCTCCCTGGCCCTACACTCATCTCTGGAGCATCTGGACAGTAAAGATATCTATATTAGACTATTGTTTATTGACTACAGCTCTGCCTTCAATACTATAATCCCAAGCAAAATCATCACCAAACTCCGAGATCTGGAAGTCAACACCTTCCTCTGCAACTGGATCCTTGACTTCCTGACCAACAGACCACAATCAGTAAGGATAGGCAGCAACACTTCCGCCACCACTATTCTCAACACTGGTGCCCCACAATGCTGTGTTCTCAGCCCCTCTACTCCTTATACACTCATGACTGCATTGCCAGATTCTGCTCTAACCCATCTACAAGTTTGCAGATGATACCACCATACTAGGCCGTATCTCAAATAACGATGAGTCGGAGTACAGGAAGGATACAGAGAGCTTAGTGACATGGTGTCATGACAACAACCTTTCCCTCAATGTCAGCAAACTAAAAGAGCTGGTCATTGACTTCAGGAAGTGGGGCTCTTCCATGGATGGACTCTTGACCTCACAATCTACCTTGTTATGACCCTGCACCTTAATGTCTACCTGCACTGCACTTTCTCTGTAGCTGCGACACCTTACTCTGCATTCTGTATTGTTTTACCTTATACTACCTCAATGCATTATGTAATGAATTGATCTGTATGAACGGTATGCAAGACAAGTTTTTCACTGTGCCTCTGTACATGTGACAATAATAAGCCTATTCCAATTCTAATTCTATGATTCCAATATTCATAATTTCTTGCAAAGAAGTATTTACCCACCTTCTGTAGGGAGGGGTGTTCCATTGCTCCCTTGCTGTATAGAGGAAGGACACTTCCTGACCAACAGCCCGCAATCAGTGAGGATAGGCAGCAACACCTCTGCCACGATTATTCTCAACACTGGTGCCCCACAAGGCTGTGTCCTCAGCCTTGTGGAATGAGCAGAGGAATGGGCAGAGGGAGCCTCTCCCCATCACAGGGGATGGAACCTTGTATCTTTTTGCTTTTAAAAAGAGATCTCCAGTGCTAGTATAAATTTGACAATTTGGGAATTATCTATCACTAAGCAAAATTAAATGTTCACACTGTCTGGATACTAAATTACTACATTTTTTGAAGAAAAGAAGACATTCTATGTTGAGATCTATTACCCAAACAGTAACTTGGATGAAGTTACAAACCAAACTTTTGAAGAAAGCACACCTGAACACCACCACCCTGCTCCTCCCCCAGCCCAGTTGCTAGCCTTCTTTCCTCTCTCACTGATCTCCTACTTCCCTCCTCTTGAACTCTTCCCCGTCCACCTCAGCCAGTCACACACCTCCTCCATTGTAGCATCCTACTTCCTGTTCTCCCCCCTCCTATCCATCACTATTGATCTCCTCACATGCCCTCTTCCCAAGCTTGCCTTCTCTTGCCCTCAATTGCCACTGTCGTGAATCCATTGAAATGAGGGCCAAAGCCCAATCTCAAGCCCAACTTGAGCATCCACTTTTCAGGTGCAGGGCCCTCACAGACAATTATAAACTTCCACGCCTATGTCAATCAAATATGCTAGCAGAGTGGTTATGTTACTGGTCTAGCATCCAAGTCTATTGAGAAAAGATTTAAAATCACACTGTGGTATTAAATAGATAAAATCTGAATTAAAAAGCTATATCAATTCAGAGGCAAATGAGGATTGATAATAAATGCTCTCATTGTCTACAATTTGCATACTGCATGAATGAACAACCAATTTTTAAAAATCTCAGCAATGCCATTAATTTTGTTTTTAATGAATAGTGCATCTCTTAGCAAAACAGCCACAAATTCAAACTCCAGACAAATTACATTTATCATTATTAAACCTCTGTGTTTTAGCAACTTGCACAGCTGTTCCTTTTTGACGAAAGTGAGGAAGATTAGCAAGGCATAATTACATATCTCAAATGAATCTGGACAGTTTCCCTTATTTTCACTCTGTACTTATTGTGTTAGGAGCATCCCTCTGAAACTATTTTGTAAAGCGAGCTAAGTCTGCTCCTGTTAAATAAAGAGTGAAATCATTACTCTGTTCAGTAGATGGCATCACTGTTTAATGGAAAGATGTTATTTTATATATGGGTGCGTATTGTACAAAATCTAAATCCCCTGTTTCAGTACAATGCAGTTGATACTGGAGCTCAGTGTCAATCATCATTGTCCACATTGCTGGAAGTGAACAAAGGGAAAATCCTTGAGAAGTTCTGGAGTGTCCTTCCTTTAGACAGCAAGGGAGCAATGGAATACCCCTCCCCACAGAAGGTGGGTAAACACTGAATTTGCAAAGACCCCATCCACAAAAATACTTATCCATTTATCTACACCAAATTTTAAATGCATTTGTTTCAGGCAGTGTACAGAGAGAATCTCTCCCACCTCCGTAGGCAGAATCTTTGTATTGTTTTGTTTTTATAAAGAAATCTCTCCAAACTCAAATGAAATTGTCCCCTATAATCCAACGCTTGAGTAAAGACTATCTGCCCCAGGTAGTGCATGTCCAGGTAACCCACATACCCCTGTGCCCATTGGCTCTCACTGGCTCTCCATCCGGCAGAGCCTCTGTTCTAATCCACCTTTGTTTTCAAATCCATCACTGGCCGTGCCCCTTTCCACTTCTGTAGTCTGCTCAAGCCCTAAACCTCCCCATCATCTCTGCCCTCCTCCCATTTGACGTGGTTTATTATTCCACCTTGACAGCCCTCAGGACCGTAGGCTGTAGGATTTCCTCTCTAAACCTCTATGCCCCTACTTTCTCATCCTATAATATAATTTTAAAATCTATCTATTTGGCCAAAATCACTTTTAGGATCTGGATTTTGTCAGCAAGGCCAGCATTTGTACCCATCTGTGACTGTCCTTGATAGGATAGCGGTGAGTGACCTTATAGAGGTATACAAAATCTTGAGAGGCATAAATAAGGTGGATGGTCACAGTCATTTTCCCAGGGTAGAGGAGTCTAAAACCAGAGGGCGTACTGTAGATTGAAAGTGGGAGGTGAAAATTTTAAAAGAGACTCAAGGGGAAAGGTTTTCACACAGAGGGTGGTGGGTAAGTAGAACAAGTTGCCTGAGGAAGTGGTAGAGGCAGGTACAATTACAGTGTTTAAGAGACATTTAGACAGATACATTGATAGAAAAGGTTTAGATGAACATGCCCAACTGCAGATAAATGGGCTTGGTCAGCATGGACAAGTTGGGCTGAAGGGCCTGTTTCCACACTATCTGACAGCATGACCTTCTTGAACCTTTCTCATGAAGGTACTCCCACAGTGCTGTTGGGGATCAAGTTCTTGGATTTAGACCTACTTATGATGATATTACTATTTCCTAGTTTGCTTGGTGTCAGTTTTTTTAATGTTCCAATGAAACTCTTTTAATATTTTACTCTGTTAAAGTTGCTGATATAAATGCAAGTCATTCCTTGGAGCTTAGAACAATGAGGGGTGACCTTATTCAAACCTATAAGATCATAAGGGGGCTTGACAGGTAGATGTTGGAGATCTTTTCACTAGTGGAAGAGTCAAGAACACAGGAACATAGTTACAAAGTAACAGGCTGGCCATTTATAACTGAAGTGTGCAGAAATTTCATCTCTCCAAGGGTAGTGAATCTCTGGAATTCTCTGCCTCTGGGGGTGGTGGAGACCAGATCTTCAGATATATTTAAGGTGGAGGTAGATAAATATTTGAAAGATGGAGGAATTGAAAGTTAGAGAGAACTGGCAAAGAAGAACAGTTGAGGCCAACATAGATCAACCATGATATAATGAATGTTGAGGGACCTGGTGGCCAACTCCTGCTTTTATTTTCTTGTGCTCATATAATCACATAGTCCCAGAGTCATAGAGTGATACAGCATGGAAGCAGTCCATTCGATTGACTAGATCCCTACTAACCATTAATCACCCATTTACTCTAATCCTACACTAATCCTAGGTTTAAGGCATTTCCCCTGAATTCCATATTGGATTATATTTTTCCTTGCAGTCCCAAGTTTTGAGCTCTATCTTCTTTGCTGTTTAACCCGTCAAATCCTGTCATAATTCTAAAGATGTCAATGGCACTAAGCCTCACCCTCCCCTGTTCTAGAACCAAGTGGCCCAGTCTTTTTACAGTCTTTTTCTGATAAACTGGAGGTAATGAATTGCCATAGAAACACATAAACTATTGAAGAATACTCTGCAGGTCAGACAGCTTCTGTGGACCAGAAAACTCGGTTTAACACCTTTGAGTTGGTTCTCTCTCCACCGTTGCTGACTGGTTTGTTTCCCAGCATTTTCTGTTCAGATTTCTAGAATCCACAATTAGGGTGAATGTTACTCAAATGGTATTGGTTTTATTATTGTCACTTGTACCGAGGTACAGTGAAAAACTTGTCTTGCATACTGTTCGTACAGATCAATTCATTACACAGTGCATTGAGGTAGTACAGGGTAAAAACAATAACAGAATACAGAGTAAAGTGTCACAGCTACAGGGAAGTGCATTGCAGGTAGACAATAAGGTGTAAGGTCATAACAAGGTAGATTGTGAGGTCAAGAGTCCATCTCATCGTTTTAGGCAACCATTCAATAGTCTTATACAGTGGGATAGAAGCTGTCCTTGAGCCTGGTGGTATGTGCCCTCAGGCTCCTGTATCTTCTGCCTGATGGGAGAGGAGAGAAGAGAGAATGACCCGGGTGGGTGGGGTCTTTGATTATGCTGGCTGCTTCACCAAGGCAGTGAGAGGTATAGACAGAGTCCACAGGGGGGAGGCTGGTTTCCGTGATGTGCTGAGCTGTGTCCACAACTCTCTGCAGTTTCTCACAGTCCCAGGCAGAGCAGTTGCCATACCATGTGCTTAAATGTTCATTATAACTCTTAGTGTTGTGGCCTTTTGATGGTTTTTAAGTGGCATTTAGAAAGGCACATGAACATGCAGGGAATGGAGGGATATAGATCATGTGCAGGCAGATAGATTTAGTTTAATTTGGCATCATGTTTGGCACAGACATCATTGGTTGATTGGCCTGTTCCTGTGCTGCACTGTTCCATGTTCTATGATCAGGCTATGGTTTGAGTTTTCATCTATTTCATAAGGTTTCTGAACCTAACTTTCTATTTGTGGCCCTTGTGGCTCAGCAAGGCAAAAAGGTTACAGGGTGGACCTAAGTTGTCACCGATCAATGTTTGTTTAAATGTCTTACATGACATTGAGGCAGTGACTTATGCTGACAAAGCAAGTCAGCATTGTGACACTAAGTTGCATTTTACATCAGGTACCAGAAGAACCAGTATCTTAACATGTTTTAACAATCAGCACATT
Source organism: Pristis pectinata (assembly GCF_009764475.1). NCBI lineage: Eukaryota > Metazoa > Chordata > Chondrichthyes > Rhinopristiformes > Pristidae > Pristis > Pristis pectinata. Next base: position 11,464,355 of record NC_067412.1, on the reverse strand, counting down.
TATACAACTTCAACATTTTATTAATGTCATGAGTTTGCCCTTAGCTAAGGACATTTTTTAAAAGAACTTGCACTTCTATCATGGCCCCTTTCCTGTTCCTTTCTGAACATCTCAATGAACCTCACAGCCAAGAAAGCTCACCAGCACCTCTACTTCCTCAGGAGGCTAAAGAAATTTGGCATGTCCCTGTCGACCCTCACCAATTTTTATAGATGCAACATAGAAAGCATCCCATCCGGATGCATCACAGCTTGGTATGGCAACTGCTCTGCCCGGGACCGCAAGAAACTGCAGAGAGTTGTGGACACAGCTCAGCACATCACGGAAACCAGCCTCCCCTCCATGGACTCTGTCTACTCGCTGCCTTGATAAAGCAACCAACATAATCAAAGATCCCACCCACCTTGGACATTCTCTCTTCACCCCTCTCCCATCAGGCAGAAGATACAAAAGCCTGAAAGCACGTACCACCAGGCTCAAGGACAACTTCTATCCCGCTGTTATAAGACTATTGAACGGTCCCCTAGTACGATAAAATGGACTCTTGACTTCATAATCTACCTCGTTATGGCCTTGCACCTTATTGTCTGCCTGCGCTGCACTTCCCCTGTAACTGTTACACCTTATTCTGCATTCTGTTGTTGTTTTCCCTTGTACTCCCTCAATCACTGTACCTTGTAACATGTGACAATAGTAAACCAATTTACCAATGAACCACATTGGAAGTGTACTCATTGTTGCAATGTGGGAAACCTAACAGGCAAGGAGTGCACAGCAAGATCCCACAAGCACAGTGATAATGGTCAGATAATCTGTTTTCAATAATATTGATTGAGGGCTAAATATTGACAGAACTCCACAGCTCTTCTTCAAAATACCACCTTTGGGATATTTTATGTTCACGTGAGGGGGCAGCAGTTTTAATGTCTCGAAGAGGACATTTCCGACAGCACCCCTGGGACTGCCGAGATTTTGATGTCCAACTCCCCTAAGAGGAATTCAAATCCAATTAAGCTTCTGACTCAGTGTTTGGCATTTGCCTACAAAGTTTGCAACTTAATCCTTAAAGAGGTTTTATTGGAAAAAAAAGAGGAAAGCCATCTGCGCATCCATCCCCTGTACAGTTCCTCTGCTTTAATTGGAACCAATCCTCCTGATTACAACAGGGACGAACTTGCTCTGTGAAGCACTTGGTGCATTTTTAATAGTGCAGTGGGCGAAATGATTTCACAGATATTTGGGGCAATCTCTCTCCTTAAACATAGCTGCATCTACCATCAGCAGTGACATCACTGACTGGGACAAAGAATCCTCCAAACACCTACAAGGAATAAAAGTTGGCTCCATTCCCTTCACAAACCGGATTTTCACCCAGGCACCTATTGCTCCTGGATACCGCTCATTACTCATTAACAGGAAATGTTGGACGTTATATTAAAACAAGATGTGAGCTTTCGAGTGATTTCCCACCTCCCATCAGTAGTGTGGGGTTTGGGGGTTGGCGGGGGTAGAGGTTTAGTGGGAACATGCCTGTATTTGCATATGAAGGCAGATGTGTGGGCCAGGCGTAGACTCTTAAGGGCCCTTGCACTGCAGAGCAAAAGATGGAACAAAAATACTCAAACAGGCTTCCCCATTCAGACACTGAGGGTTTCTCCTACTCCCCGTGGCGATCGCTTGATTAAGATGGAGTGGAAAAAGCCATCATTTAAATTCCCACAGATTTGATGATGTGCTTCTCTTCCCTTAAAGCTAAAAGGAGCGGATTTCCCTGGTACCGATCTGAGCGTTATTTTAACGTGTGACTGCTTGCATTGAATCACACTAGCAGATCCTCCCATATGCTGCCTCTTCTCTTGAATAGGAGTCTGTCATTTAATGAGGCTTTGACATAGGGCTGTTTGCTATTGTCGAGAGTCCCAACACGCTCTCCTACTTCCTCTGGAGTGCAAATAGGGTAGTAGTCCGTTGCTTCCTGTTACAGCTTTCCTGTATTTGCTGCGCTCAGTTTTATTTCTGAGGAGCAATCTCCCATTGTACCTTCCGCAAAATCTACGGGGGGGAAACGCTCAGATCGCAAAACAGGTAAATTCTGCCCATACTGGGTTACTTAAAGGCGTGAGTTAATGAGGAGTGGTCGCTGGCCCTGTGTTGTGTTCGTTGATAATCTCGTTTGCGACTGAACGCGTAGATTTAAGGCAGAAGTGCAAAGGCTGGATGCGGTGTTTCACATGCAACTGATGTTTGTGGGGTCGAGGCTAAATTTCATTGATTGCACGGATATTTCGGATGGAACGTGGCACATGGTTAAAGGCTGGGCTGTTTTAGTTTGTCGCTTGCATGACATTAAGGACTATTCACAGAAATTTGATACAGACCTTTAGAAGTAGCACTACATTGCAGAGTTTCTGTAGTGATCTGTTCGTTTGAGCTTGGCTATAACTAGAGAAAGGAGGAAGTAAGATCGGTGCTGTACTTTACTGCAAAAACAACCTTTCAGTATTCCAGATGTGAGGTTAAGGGAAATGGATGGCTTTATCTTGATATGAATAAGAAAAGAAAGTTGGTAGCACGCACAGAAACATACTGCCTGTATTGGTATAATACCTGAAATAACTGCTGGAATCAGTAGTGTAACTGTACCCGCTCAGGTAACTAGTTGTTTAAGGTTAAAGAGATAAAATGAACTCTTTTGGTGACTCATCTGAATGGACTTCAGTACGTTATCAACATTTCTTTCATGTTAATGTAAACTTTGGTTTCTGGCTTCTGCTCCCAGTGGGTATCATTCCATGATGATTTTTACGAAAGTGAGGGAATGGGCTCAGCAAATACCGTACATAACATGGCATATGTGGAGTAGAGGGGGAGAGAGGCATCAATAAATACCGTACGTCACGAGGCATTTGTGGAGCGGGGGGGCGGGGGGGAAGAGAACTTAGCCCAGGATTTGGGTTCAAATTCAAACTCAGTGCAGGTTGATGGGATGAAGATCTCCTCTGTGTTGTGAGCATGGGAAATCTCATTAGGATTCCTCGTGAGTGTAAAAACATTCAACAAGACTGATAAATTGTGCTGTTAAATTGACAATAACACTCTGGTTAAATAGCAGTGGAAGAGGCACACCTGGGCACACTGTTTATTCCACTGTTTTTATTTGCAAAAATACACTTTAATCATAAAGTATACAGTTATACAATACAGAACATTGCATTGTAATGACATGCATGTCGTTACATTTATTTTCAACATTTACAATGTTAATATGTCACTAATGTTTCATTCCCAAATATTCCATCAACAAAACACTTGGCAGGTTATTACAGAAGCCAGCCCTTTGGTATTCAGTGGTGGGAGGACCTATACTGTGGCCTTTCCCTACCAGGTCACCAAGCTTCACTGCGTCCCTCAGCAGGTACTTCCGCACCTTGGGATGTGCGGTCGGCAACAGTTGGTTGCGGACAGTTCTTCACACTGGGAAATGGGCACATTTTGGGAAGTCCAAAGTGTATCTTTCACTGAGTTGATGATCTTCCAGCATCAGTTGATGTTTGACCATGTATGTGTCCCTGGGAATAGCCTGTAGAGCTGTAACACAGTTTTGACAAAGACCATCCCTTTCCAGACCTTCTAGGCCATAAGACGTAGGAGCAGAATTAGGCCATTCAGCCCATTGAGTCTGCTCCACCATTCGATTACAGCTGATTATTTTCCACCCCCCCCCCATTCTCCTGCCTTCTCTCCATAATTGATGCCCTTGCTAAGCAAGAACCTATCACCTTCCACTTTGAATATACCCAATAATTTGGCCTCCACAGCTGTCTGTGGCAATGAATTCCACAGATTCACCACCCTCAGGCTTAAGAAATTCCTCCTCATCTCAATGCAAACATCCTCTGCAAACAAAAGTCCATGTGGAGATGCATGACAGTCTCAGTCACGCTGCAGAGACCTTGAGTGCAAAGTGTGGTGGAGTTGAGACTCTGTGCCTGAAGGGTCTGATGGGAGGGCCCATCTCATCCTCAGCCAAGTGAGGTCTTGGCGTTTGAGAGTTCTGGTGATGAAGCAATCTGTTTGGGGAACCATCCGACAGGATCCACTTTCTCCTGCAGGACATTCTGCATAGACCACAGCCTCATTAATTTGTGGTCAGAGGAATTTTTCTACTGAAGCTTTTGTTCGAGAGACAGGTGGTATGTTACAGTCCAACTGAATGGAATGTTCCACATAGCACGGTAGCATAGCAGTTAGCATAATGCTATTACAGCGCCAGCGACCTGGGTTCAATTCCCACTGCTGCGTGTAAGGAGTTTGTACGTTCTCCCTGTATCTGTGTGGGTTTCCTTTGGGTGCTCCAGTTTCCTCCCACATTCCAAAGATGTACAGGTTAGGAGCTGTGGGCATGCTATGTTGGCGCCAGAAGAGTGGCGACACTTGCGGGCTGCCCCCAGCACATTCTTACCAATGCAAAAAGACGTATTTCACTGTGCATTTTGATGTACATGTGACTAATAAACAAATATCTTAAATATCTAATGAGCCCACAACCATTGCTATGTCCCTTTTATTAACTGTGTCAGAAGATGCGGGCAGGGCCAGCATACAAACCCATCCTTGCCTCCTGTCACCACGTAGGATTAGCATAAATAGTCAGGGTGGACTTGGTGGGTTGAATGGTCTGTTTCTGGTTTCTCTAATAACCTGCCAAGCAATTTGTTGATGAAATATTTGGGAATGAAACATTAATGACATATTAACATTGCAAATATTGAAAATAAATGTAATTTCTGTGCTTTATCTCTCTAGTCACTCTAAGAAGGGGTGAGCTGCCTTGCTGTTGTCTGTGAGTGAAGGTGTCCCACAGTTTGAGTTAGGAAGGAAGGCTGTAGAATTTTGACCCAGCATCAATGAGGGAATGGCATTATGTCCCCACGTCAACATAATAACTTCAGAGCTGACGTACACATTGGGCTCAGGTTGGGTAGGTTAACTCCACAATGAAGTACTTATGAAATATGGTCACTGCTGTGCACAGCAAGCTCCCACAGCAGCAATGTGATAACGACCAAATAACTGTGCTGGAAATGCTCAGTCAGCATCTGTGGAGAGAGAAACTGAGTTAGCAATTCCGACTGGTGACCTTCCTGTTTCGTTTCAGATTTCTACCATCTGCATTATTTTCCCTATGTTTGTAGAGGGATACACATTACCCAGGATCGCTAGGACAATGTCCTTGATATTCTGGGAAAAAATTTGCCATGGGATCTGTTACATCCACGCGAGAGTACATATGGAACAGTACAGTACAGGAACAGGCCCTCCTCACCTGAATCCAGCGGTATAGCAGTCCATCACAGGAACCTCAGCCAAGATTTTTGTACAAAAATCTCTGAAGTATGAATTGAATTTTTCACTCAGCATTCATTAACTGACACTGCTAGACCACAGTTGATGGGAAATAAGTTGATGAAAAGATGGGGAAAATAGGCTACTGGAAAATTTAGCAGAGGACTGGTATTGTTCTGAAAGCTGACCTTGACTTGGTGGGCTGACATGGCCTCCTTCTATGCTGTAAGGAAATGTATGGAAAAATCACTGCCAGGGAGTTGAATGCATTCATCAGCAAGGGTAGTTCTCCTTGATTATGGAATTAACCCCATGTGCTACACAGTTGGGCTGCCCTCAAGGCATAGATCTGCCACATGAGCTTATCAATGTTGCCATTAATTTAAATATTAGTTACATTGACTATCATCTTTTACTCTTGGCTTCACCCCCATCTCTTCAACCCTCCCCCCACCCCCGCCACCCTCTCCCCGAGCATTCTAAAGGCAATTGTTACTGGGTTAATCTGTCTGCATTCATTACCAGCCTCCCTAATAAGGCAATGAGAATGGTTCACACACTGTTAGCACTCCTCAGAGAACAATACCTAAGTGCTTGATACTTTGGAAAGCTAGTATTTTGCCCTGGTCAGTGATTCTCTGGGTAATTGGCACACAATTATCAGCTTGTTCTGATCTCATTTCATGGGATTGAATGGATATCAGTGGCCATCCAATAAAAATGTATTAGGTGTCTTAAATATTGCAATGCTATAACGTAACAAATTAATTTTAATACAGTGTGAGGAGAAGGAGAAGATAAGATAGGATCTTTATTAGTCACATGTACATCGAAACACACAGTGAAATACATCTTTTGCATAGTGATTTTGGGGGGCAGCCCGCAAGTGTTGCCACGCTCCTGGCGCCAACATAGCATGCCCATAACTTCCTAACCTGTACGTCTTTGGAATGTGGGAGGAAACCGGAGCACCCGGAGGAAACCCGCACAGACACAGGGAGAACGTACAAACTCCTTACAGGCAGTGGCCGGATTTGAACCCAGGTCGCTGGCGCTGTAAAGCATTGTGCTAACCACTATGCTACAAGTGAGCACTGAAGCATAAAATAGGTTTTCCCTATTGGAATTGGTTTATTTTCACTTGTACCGAGGTACCGTGAAAAACTTGTCTTGCATACCGATTGTACAGATCAATTCATTACACAGTGCATTGAAGTAGTATGGGGTAAAAACAATAACAGAATACAGAGTAAAATGTCACAGCTACAGGGAAATGCAGTGCGGGTAGACAATAAGGTGCAAGGTCATAACAAGGTAGATTGTGAGGTCAAGAGTCCAACTCATCATATAGGGGAATCGTTTGATAGTCTTATCACTGTTGGATAGAAGCTGTCCTTGAGCCTGGTGGTACGTGCCCTCAGGCTCCTGTATCTTCTGCCTGATGAGAGAGAAGAGAGAATGACCCTGGTGGGTGGGGTCTTTGATTATGCCGGCTGCTTCACCAAGGCAGCGAGAGGTATAGACAGAGTCCATGGAGGGAAGGCTGGTTTCCCTGATGTGCTGGGCTGTGTCCACAACACTCTGCTTTCCTTTACTTTAGCATGATGATAAGTTACACCAACCCTAAAAATGGAAAATTGTGTGCAAAGCTCCCATACTCCCTGGTCAGCAGAAATCTGTTGCACACAAGGTCCAAGGTTCTGTGTGTAATTGTAAAGACCTTGCACACTTTGGGCAAAGCCAGGAGAGTCATAGAGTTATACAGCATGGAAACCAGCCCTTCAGCCCAACTCATCCACGTCAACCAAGTTGCCGACCTGAGCTAGTCCCATTTGCCTGCGTTTGGCCCATATCCCTCTAAACTTTTCCTGCCCATGTACTAAACCATGTATTCAGTGTGCCACAGTTCACAGGGTAAGGGGGTGGAAAGGATCAGGGAGGATGGGGAGATAGAGAATCGGGTGTGGGTGGAGACAGGAATTACTGGGTCTGGATTGGTTGGAGAGGTATGTGGGGCCCTGAGTATATTGGCAGTAGAGGCATAGGTGGAGGTTGGTGGGAGTGAACACTAAGAACTGAGGGGGAAGGGAAAGGGGAAGGGGAAGACTCAGGTACTAGAGAGTACCCCTGTGGCTGTACCCCTCGAAAATAAGTACTCCTGCTTGAGTACTGTTGGGGGAGACAGCCTACCTGGGGGAAGCCACAGTGACAGTGTCTCTGGCACAGAGCCCGGCCCTGTGGCTCAGGTGGGTAGGGAAGGAGTGAGGAGGGCACTAGTGATAGGGGACTCTATAGTTAGGTGGGCAGACAAGCGATTCTGTGGTCGCAGGAAAGAAACCCGGAAGGTAGTTTGCCTCCCAGGTGCCAGGGTCCGGGGTGTTTCGGATCGCGTCCAAGATATCCTGAAGGGGGAGGGAGAACAGCCAGTGGTCATGGTACATATTGGTACCAACGACATAGGTAGGGAAAGGAATGAGGTCCTGAATAGAGACTTAGAGAATTAGGAAGGAAGTTGAGACGCAGGACCTCAAAAGGTAGTAATTTCTGGATTACTGCCTGTGCTAAGCGACCGTGGGTATAGGAACAGAATGAGGAGGAGGTTAAATGCGTGGTTGAGGGATTGGAGTAAGGAGCAGGGATTCAGTTTTCTGGACCATTGGGGCCTATTTTGGGGCAGGTATGACCTGTTCAAAGAGGACAGGTTGCACTTGAATCCCAGGGGGACCAACATACTGGCGGGGAGGTTTGCTAAGGCTACTGGGGAGAGTTTAAACTAGAATTGTTGGGGGGTGGGATCCGTACTGGAGAGACTGGGGAAGAGGTGTTTGGCTCTCAAATAGAGGAGGCTAGGAGTAAGTACCATAGGCAGGTGATAGAGAAGGGACGTGTTCAGACAGGCTTGAGATGTGTCTGTTTTAACGCAAGGAGTGTTGTGAACAAGGTGGATGAGCTTAGAGCTTGGATCGATACTTGGAGCTATGATGTGGTGGCCATTACGGAGACTTGGATGGCTCCGGGGCTGGAATGGTTGATTCAAGTGCCAGGTTTTAGATGTTTCAGGAAGGACAGAGAGGAAGGCAAGAGAGGTGGGGGAGTGGCACTGTTGATCAGAGATAGTGTCACGGCTGCGGAAAAGGTGGACATTGTGGAGGGATTGTCTACGGAGTCTCTGTGGGTGGAGGTTAGGAACAGGAAGGGGTCAATAACTGTGCTGGGTGTTTTTTATAGGCCGCCCAATAGTGACAGGGTTATTGAGGAGCAGATAGGGAAGCAGATCCTAGAAAGGTGTGAGAATAACAGAGTTGTTGTGATGGGGGATTTTAATTTCCCAAACATCGATTGGCATCTCCAGACAGTGAGGGGTTTGGATGGGTTGGAGTTTGTTAGGTGTGTTCAGGAAGGGTCCTTGACACAGTATGTAGATAGACCTACAAGAGGAGAGTCTGTGCTTGATTTGATATTGGGAAATGAACCTGGCCAGGTGTCAGATCTCTCAGTGGGTGAACATTTTGGTGATAGTGATCATCATTCTATCTCCTGTATGTTAGCACTGGAGAGGGATAGGAACAGACAGGATAGAAAGGTGTTTACTTGGAGTAAAGGGAATTATGAGGCTCTCAGGCAGGAAATTGGAAGATTAAATTGGGAACAGATGTTCTCTGGGAAAAGTATGGAAGATATGTGGCAAATATTCAGGGGATAGCATGGACATGTTCCAATGAGACAGGGGAGTCATGATAGGATACAGGAACCGTGGTGTACGAAGGCTATAATAAATCTAGTCAAAAGGAAAAGAAAAGCATACAAAAGTTACAGAGAGCTAGGTAATTTTAGAGATCTGGAGGAGTACAAGGCTAAAAGGAAGGAATTTAAGAAAGAGATTAGGAGAGCCAGAAGGGGACATGAGAAGGCCTTGGCGGGCAGGATTAAGGAAAACCCCAAGGCGTTCTACAAGTATGTGAAGAGTAAGAGGATGAAATGTGAAAGGATAGGGCCTATCAAGTGCAGCAGTAGGAAAGTGTGTATGGATCCGGAATATATAGCGGAGGTACTTAATGAATACTTTACGTCAGTATTCACTACGGAAAAAGATCTGGGGGATTGTAGTGGGGACTTGCAGCGGCTTGAAAAGCATGTAGATATTAGAAAAGAGGTGATGCTGAAACTTTTGGAAAGCATCAAGTTAGGTAAGTCGCCGGGACCGGATGAGATGTACCCCATGGTTGCTGTGGGAGGCGAGGGAGGAGATTGCGGAGCCTCTGACGATGATCTTTGTGTCCTCCCTGGAGATGGGAGAGGTTCCGGAAGATTGAAGGGTTGCGGATGTTGTTCCCTTATTCAAGAAGGGGAGTAGGGATAGCCCAGGAAATTATAGACCGGTGAGTCTTACCTCAGTGGTTGGTAAGCTGATGGAGAATATCCTGAGAGGCAGAATTTATGAACATTTGGAGAGGTATAATATGATTAGGAATAGTCAGCATCGCTTTGTTAAGGGCAGGTCCTGCCTTACGAGCCTGATTGAATTTTTTGAGGATGTGACTAAGCACATCGATGAAGGGAGAGTAGTAGATGTAGTGTATATGGATTTCAGCAAGGCGTTTGATAAGGTACCCCATGCGAGGCTTATGGGGAAGGTGAGGAGACATGGGATCCAAGGGGACATTGCAGTGTGGATCCAGAACTGGCTGGCCCACAGAAGGCAAAGAGTGGTTGTTGAAGGGTCGTATTCTGAGTGGAGGTCAGTGACCAGTGGTGTACCTCAGGGATCTGTACTGGGACCCTTACTCTTTGTGATTTTTATAAACGACCTGGATGAGGAAGTGGAGGGGTGGGTTAGTAAGTTTGCGGATGACACGAAGGTTGGGGGTGTTGTGGATAGTTTGGAGGGCTGTCAGAGGTTACAGAGGGACATAGATAGGATGCAGAGTTGGGCTGAGAAGTGGCAGATGCAGTTCAACCCAGATAAGTGTGAAGTGGTTCATTTTGGTAGGTCAAATATGTTGGCGGAATATAGTCTTAATGGTAGGACTATTGACAGTGTGGAGGATCAGAGGGATCTTGGGGTCCGAGTCCATAGGATGCTCAAAGCGGCTGCACAGGTTGACTCCGTGGTTAAGAAGGCATATAGTGTATTGTCCTTTATCAATCAGGGAATTGAATTTAGGAGCCAAGAGGTATTGTTGCAGCTATATAGGTCCCTGGTCAGACCCCACTTGGAGTATTGTGCTCAGTTCTGGTCGCCTCACTACAGGAAAGATGTGGAAGCTATAGAGAGGATGCAGAGGAGATTTACAAGGATGCTGCCTGGAATGCGGAGCATGCCTTATGAAAGCAGGTTGAGGGAACTCGGCCTTTTCTCCTTGGAGAGACAGGATGAGGGGGGATCTGATCGAGGTGTATAGGATGATGAGAGGTATTGATAGGGTAGATAGTCAGAGGCTTTTCCCCAGGGCTGAATTGGTGGCCACAAGAGGACATAGGTTTAAGGTGCTGGGGAGTAGATGTAGAGGAGATGTCAGGGTAAGTTTTTTACTCAGAGAGTGGTGAATGCTTGGAATGGGCTGCCGGAAACGGTGGTGGAGGCTGGTACGATAGGGTCTTTTAAGAGACTGTTAGATAGGTACATGGGGCTGAGTAAAATAGAGGGCTATGTGTAAGCCTAGTAATTTCTAGGGTAGGGACATGTTCGGCACAGCTTTGTGGGCCAAAGGGCCTGAATTGTTCTGTAGTTTTTCTATGTTCTATGATTAAAGGAGAACTACATTGAAGATGATGAATGCCTTTAACTCCCTAGCAGTGACTGTTACTTTCAATGTAGACGGAAGCCATGTGAGCCCATCAACTTCATGCTAGCTCTCAGAACAATACCATTCCTCCACTAATTTTTTCCAGTAATCTATTCTCCCTGCAGTTCCATCAACTTCCCCTAGATTGTACCACTCATCTGCACACCAGGAGTAATCTACAGTAATCTACAGATGTTGGAGGAAACCAGAGCATCCAGAGGAAACTCATGTGGTCACTCTGAGAATGTGCAAACTCAACACAGACAGCATCAGAGGTCAAGATTGAACCTGGGGTTGCTGGAGGTGTGAGGCAGCAGCTCTACCAGCTGTTCCTCTGTGCTGCCCAGCAGGCTTCCTGTTTAAGTTCTGCTGCTGTGTGTGAGGGAAGAGACATTCGTAAACCTCATGCACATCACAGGCTATTGCAACATGCATTGCATGTCATTTAACCTTGTAGCAACCACCATATGTTTATGTTGTCATATATGTGGTAGGTGAGGATCAAGAATTTGGAAGGGCAGTAGCAGTGCACCAAGTTACCAGTCAGGTTTGACAATCAAAGTTTGATAAAATTTAATCGCCTATGGCAATAAATCATCCACTACAGGATAGAATTCCTAGGCCTTACATAACTTTCTACATTGTGATGACAACAAATGCTTTATAGTGGTAAACCCAAGGTCACAAGTCAGATATTTGTTGAGGGTCACGCTAAAGAATTATGAACATTATGGATCAAGATGGAGTTGAGGCATAGATTAGCCATGAAGTAACTGAATGTTGGAATAAACCTGATGGGCTGAATGGTCTCCTCCAGTTCCTATGTCCATTAGAATAAAAAGCTATTTATTACAAGGACATAGGAACAGGAGGAGGCCATTCAATGGCTGAAAGTAATGTTTTGCTTTTATGTAAAGCTTAAAAGCATCAAAGTATCATGGTAGGCCTGATTTTAATTCCACACAATGTTTCATGGTATTTACTGTACAGAGAGAGATAATTCAGCCCAACTGGTCTGTGCCAGTGCCCTCCTATCCTCATTATCTAATCACATTAACATAACCCCCTATTCCTGTCTTACTCATGTATTTTTAAAGGAAAGCTGAATAAACACATCTAGTTTCCTTTATGGATGTGAATCCCACAGTCTCACCATTCTCTGGTAAAGAAGTCTCTCCTGAATTCTCTACTTGATTTATTAATGTCTGTCTTATGTTTAAGACCTCTGGCCTCCCTGCAAGTAGAAAGATCTGAAACAATAAGATGCACCATAAATGTTGAAGAACAGAATATGTAAGATCAAGGCATTCAATATACGCACATAATTCTGATGGTAATTCTACTTAGAAAACAAATCTTTGTCTTTCTGGTAATCCTTCTCAATCAGTGCTCCCAATTCCGACATATTTCTGTAAAGAGTTCCAATTGGCTCTTTCTCTCCAATTTGGTTGCTTTCTCTTCTCATTTTAACTCAATAACAAGTTCAGCCTCGCTGACAAGTTGCCAAGACTTTGCAGAGTCAAATAACATTTTATTTGAATTAGACTGGCCTTTGAACACTAAATTGAACTAGTTGCACTGTGTGTGTGTGCGTGTCCGTCCTACTGTGATAACGACAGAGGGGTGTTCCTGCTGTCAGTAGTGGAGAACGTCATTACCTGGTTCGTCCTCATTTGCTCCTTGAATCGCAGTGTATGTTCCATCCATTTAGGGAAGCAGTTGATGTGATCTTCATTTTGAGACAACTTCAAGAGAAATGTAGGGAGCAGCACAACCACTGTACACAGCCTTTTTTGATCTCACTCCATCAACCAGTAGGGACTGTGCAACATCCTCCACAAATTTTTCTACTCTCCGAACTTCATTTCCATCTTACAATTGCGTCATAAAGGCATGCAAGCTGTGATCCTAACCAAGGGGTCCACATCAGAGCCTGTCTCAGTGCAGGCTGGTATCAAGCAAGGATGCGTCATTGCCCTGACACATTTTTCAGTCATTCTCACCGCACTGTTGCACCTCACCGCTAACAAGCTTCCCACAGAAATGGATCTTTTCTATAGAACTAATAGGAAATTGTTCAACCCACATCATCTCCACTCCAGAACCAACCTCAGTCACTTAGCTGCTGTATGCTGATGATGTTTGCATGTGCATGTGTTCAGAGGCAGAGGATGGGCCTTGTGTTTGATATCAGCAAAATGCAGGTCCTTACCAGCTTGTCCCTGTTGTACAATACTACCTCTAACAATAAAGGTCCATGACGACACCCTGGAAAATCTGGACTACTTCCCATGTCTTGAGGCATGGGACGTGTTCCAGCACAGCCTTTGGCTCCCTGACGGACCTCGGGATATTAGAGGGATACTGTCAATGCTGACTCCACAAAATCCTCCAAATCCACTGGAAGGATAAGCCAGCCATCATCAGCATCCTCTCCCTGGCCAACATCCCCCCCATTGAGGTTCTAATTACACTCAGTCCGCTCTGTTAGGCAGGCCACATCTTTTGCACCAGACTCTGGAAAAGAACGCTCTTTTCCGATCTTTGTCACAGCAAGAGATTGCCAGGAGGTCAGAGGGAAATATTTAAGGATGTTCTCAAAATGACCATGAAAAAAATGCAACATACCCATTGACTTCTGGGAATCCCTGGACAACGATGGCTTAGGTTGGCACTGAGAACATTGAATCCTTGTGTTGAGTGCACACAGAAGCCCAGCATAAATGGTGGAAGGAGATACCACCTCACAACTACCCATCCCTCCCATCCTTCAAGTGCCCCATCTCAGGCAAAATCTTTGGATCCTATGTTGGCCTCATCAGCCACCTCAGAACCCACAGGACTGGAGTTTAAAATAGGTCATCTTTAAACCCAAAGAGCCATCTAAGTAGTAAGAATAAGTGTGTGTGTGTTTGACAGAGGACCCATCTACTACCACTTGGAACAGATCTGAGGTACTATCCCTCTAGACCAGGGAAATGTCCCACTGTCATGACCAATATTTATCCCTCTATCATGATAGCAATAAAAATATTGAACCGTTTGCTCATTGGGGCCTCACTCATGCATATGAACAGTTGTATTTGCATATATCACAAGTGTAATGAGTATAATCACAAATGAAAAGTCAGAGTCTGTGCTGGCCATCAAGTACATTTCTATGTCAATTCCATTTTCTATCCATAGCCTTCTATGCCATGGAGTTTTTAAAGTGCTCATCTAAATGCTACTCAAATATCACAAGAGCATCTGCCTCCACCACTCTCTCAGGCAGTCTGTTCCAGATTACAATCATCCTCTGGGTGGAAAAATTCTTCCTTGTGTCCTCTCTTAATCACCGTACTTTACCTTAAACTAGGCCCTCTAGTTATAGAAACCACTGCAAGGAGGTTTATCCCTATCTATGCCCCTCTTATTATTTTTTACCTCAATCAGGACCCCCCCCCAGGTATGTTTAATTATATTTTTATTAAAGCCTGACGTGTTTTATAGTCTTATTTAAAGTTCCTAAATGTTAGTAAAGGGGTTTTTCAAAAGGTTTTATAGAATTCAGGAACAAAAAAACACAGATGCTGGAAATCTGAAATAAAAACAGTAAAATGCTGGAAACACTCAACAGGTCAGGCAGCATCTGTGGAGAGAGAAACAGAGTTATTGTTTCAGGTTCAACACCCATTGTCAGGATTTTCAGTCCCTTTAACTTAAAATGTTAACTCTGTTTCTCTTTCCATGTTGCTGCCTAGCCATTTTTAGCGTTTTCTATTTTTATATTGTACTGAGTTCACTGGTTTTGTTTCTAAATTTTCAATAGAAAATTTTACTGAATGGTCAGCAATTTGTTCCCTTTATTTGAATCTACATCTTTGATTAAGGAATTATGTTGTAACAGACAGGACCAGTTATTTAATAAGTACATGTGTATTCCTCCGTGTTGATGGAGAAACAGCTACAATTTAGAGCAGATGGTATTGACGGTTTAATTTGAGCATTTGAGTTGGAAGCAAAGGGTCTTTGGTATCCTTGTACATTCGTGAACTAAACCCATGTTTCACATTTCACTTTATATCCCACCAATTCAAGATGATAAAAGAAAAACTGAAACATTTGCAGAAGTTACAGATAAAATTGAATAACCAACAATAACAACTGCAGTTTAAGATTTATATACTTCCGTAATTTTGGCTGAAGTCTATTTTCGACCTGGATCAATCTGTGATGAAGCTGGTTTTATGAGGAAGCACTTTATTAAAAGGAAGTCGTGCTGTGAAGTGTCTGGGACTTTTTTGGGTTCCACTCGCCTTGTGGGATTGGTTGCCTCTAAATGGGCAATATCATCAATTTTTGCTTTTCCTTTGCACATTCCATTCCAAGGGAAGAGAAATATCGTAACCACAAAGCAAAAAACTGCAGACCCTGGAAATCTGAAATAAAAACATGAAAACGTTCTTGTTTTATTTTAGAAGAGGAGCAAGGTTTGGCAGGTTTCCACACACAGCTGTATTTTCCTCGACCCCGGTACTTACGTGGGCCTGTGGTGAAAAAGAGTGTCAGCACAGCTGTACTACGCTGGGCAGGAAGCTGAAGGTTGAAAAGTGACCTGACCTGTGATTTTCAGAGCCTGATGCTGTCAAAGGACAGAGTGTAGAGTGATGGAAGAAAGGATGTTAACATGACTGATCCACTAATCTAGGAAGATGTTGCTGTTTTATTTGGCAGGAGGTTTAAATTTCTTTACCAAAGCAGCTGACTGTTGCTTCCTAGAAATTGCTCAGTTTGGAATATTTAAAAATAATGCTTTTGATTAAACCATTCAAGGCCTGAAAAATAAGTTGGGAGGGCAAGGGGGGGGGGGGGGGGGGGGGGGGGGGTGAGGGAGGATTCATGATGGACAGTGAGAGAAACATTGAAATGCCGGAAGAGAAACTTTATTCTTGATGAATCTTCCTGCGTCATATTCCTCTCTGGCCTGTCTCAACGGGAATGATCCAGTGATCAACTATAGTCCATAAAAAGACCCAGATGAAGCCCCTGCCTGTATTGTTATTCAGGGTTTGAATTAGCAACAGCACATATTCAATCATTTTTTTGTTGAGATGCATTAGGTCATGATTTGGAAAACGAGTCGATTTGTATTTCTGATCGCTATTAACAGTTACTGAAGTGTGGATGTTGGTTAGGACTCTTGGACAGATACCAATCTGATATATCAAGTTTTGGCAATGAATTATGGAAATTCAAGCCACAGGAAGCCCTTGAACCACCATGTCCATTCCAGCATTAAAAAAATGAGCAACTTAAGCTAACCCTGCTTCCTGCCTCTTGTATGACATGGTATTTCAAATGCTCTTCCAGGTATCCTCTTGCACCTTTTCAGCCAAGTGAGTTCCAAACTCCCACCACTCTTTTGCATGACAAAAATATCTGTTATTGTTTTTATTCTGTTATTGTTTTTACCCTGTACTACCTCAATGCACTGTGTAATGAATTGATCTGTACGAACAGTATGCAAGACAAGTTTTTCATTGTACCTCGGTACATGTGACAATAATAAACCAATACCAGTACCAATATCTCCAGATCCCTTCCAGTCCTACTATTAATTTAGATCCAGGTTCCCTAGTTATGATTCTCTCTGCTAAGAGAAATAATTCTTTTATTTCACCCTCTCTATACTTTCATCATTTTGTACATCTCGATTAAATCTCTCCTCTGTCCCCTTTGCTCCAAGGAAAGCAACCCAGACCTAGACAGATTGTTCTCGTAAATAAACCGGAACAGGGGTGGTGGAGGCAAGTACTCCTACAATCTTTAAGTATCTAGGTATACGCTAGAATCACCAAGGCATAGAAGGCTGCAGGTCAAGTGCTGGTGAATGAGGTTAACATACATGGGTAGGTACTTGATGGTCAGCATGGACACAATGGGCCAAAGAGTCACTGCACATCTAAGCGACAACTTCATTAGGGTTTCTATCCACCCAGGTTTTTTGACCTTTCAATTGGTTCTGTATGAAAACACCCTTTCCATTCCTGCCACATGAGTATGATAGCCCTGGACAGTCTGTGAAGGGGATTCATGAGGCTGTCGAAGTTCAATCTTCAGTGAGACCACACCCAGAGTACCATGTGCAACTGTGGTCTCCCTAAAGGAGAGATATATTTTGCGTTGGAGATGGTGCTGTGTAGATTCACAGACTGACTCCTGGGCGGGGTGGGGGGGGGGGGGGGGGATGCGGTTGTCCTTTAATGAAAGCTGCGTTTGATTGGCTTATATGTAGCTGGAGTTGAGAAGAATGAGAGATGATCTCATTGGGAAACATAGGATTTTGAGGTGGATTGACAGGATCGATGGTGCAAAGCAACCTAGAACTCAGGGGCAAAGTTCCAAGGACGACGAGACAGCCATTCAGAGCAGAGGTGAAGAGAAATCTCTTTAATCAGAGGGTTGTAATTCTCTGGAATTCAGTGCAGAGTATGGAAGCTCAGTCATTGAGTATTTTTGCACAGTGACTGAATCATGGGATATGGAATTAAGCGAGAAAGTGGACGAGGTAGCGGATCAGCTCTGAATGGGAAAATAGCTCTTAGATGGGATTTATTTGTTTTGTTTTGTTATTTTTATTGAATGACTGAATCACCTTTCAGGGTCGGATGGTCATTTCTTATTTCTTGTGTCCCCATTTGAAACATTTGTGTTCCACTGTTATCTTTTAAAGATTTATTCATTCAGGGGATATGAATATTGCTGGCAATGTTGCCTGGAACGGGCTGCCAGGGATGGTGGTGGAAGCAGATACGATAGTGGCTTTCAAGAGGCTTTTAGATAGACTTATGAATATGCAGGGAATGGAGGGATATGGAGGCAGAAGGGATTAGTTTAATTTGGCATCATGGCCGGCACAGACATCGTGGGCCGAAGGGCCTGTTCCTGTGCTGTGTTGTCATTTATTGCCCATCTCTAAAAGCGCCTGAATTGAGCTGGAAGGTAGGAGTGGGTCTAGAGTTATGGGTAGAGTTGAGCAGGTAAGGACGACAGATTTCCTTCCCAGATGGGTTTTTATTATTACAGTCCGGTAGTTTTGAAGCTATCATTATTGAGACTGGCTTTCTTTTTAATTACTTGAACTTAATTTCCCCAGTTGCCATGGTGAGATTCAAACTCGCGTCTTTATATCAATAGCTGTTGGTGACTTAACCATCATTGTACTGTATGGATTACATCGTGCCAATAGAACATTTTGGATTGATGCTTCGCAGTGTGAAATTCATCTCCTTGACCTCATTCTTATCAATTAGAATAACAGATATTAGCAACTTGTATTCATTTAGTAGTTGAAATTCCAACCAATTTACCTTAGGCATTCTGGATGAGTGTTTCAGTCAAAATAGCTCTAAAATGGGATTTATTTATTTTGATTGTGTTATTTTTATTTTCTGTTCTTCTGGCTCATGTCCAAGGCTCTGGGATCTTCCTCGTCCACAGATTTAGATCAGCGGGAAACCAGGATCGGATTACAGTTAGTGAAGCTTGAGAAAAGCTGAAGGTGCGCTGTGCACCAGAATCACCATCTGGGTTAGTTGCTGCATCCCTTCAAATCACTCAGTCACACAGTGATGGGACTGCTGGTAACTGATGTACTCAGCTGGGCATGTATCCAGCTGCTAGATTACCAGGGCCATTCAGTTTATCAAGCTTCTTGATTGCCAAGGAGTCCTGAAATATAAAAAAAAGATGACACATCGTTATGGAGACACATGAGACTGCAGATGCTGGAATTTTGAAGGGTCTATTTCCCTCTTCAGATGCTGCCTGCCCCCCTGAGTTCCCCCAGCAGCCTGTCAGTTGCACATCATTATACTGTGTAGCCATGAATTTAGTAAGATTCAGCAGAGCAGCCAGTTGGCTTGGCAAAGTAACATAGTTCACCACCATCAAAGGCTTTTAAAGTACTTTTAACTGTTTCTAATTAGTCAGACACTTATAATCTATTCATACTTATATACTTAATATATTTTCCTACAGCATAAAAGGAGGCCACTCAGCCCATTAGGTCTATGCTAGCTCTCAGTGCTTCTTTCCCTGTGACCTATTCTCTCTCACATGCCCATCAAATCCCCCCTCTGATTCTCCTGCCACCCACCTACAGTAGAAGCAGTTCCTCGCAGGCGATTAACCAACAAGCACTCCTTTGGGATGTGGACGGAAACCGGAGCACCCAGAGGAAACCCGTTGTGCTTAAAGGGAGAATGCGCAAACTCCACGCAGACAGCACCAGAGGTCAGGATCAAACTGGGCTGCTATGCAGCAGTAGTAAATTTATGTGAATAATTTCGATCAATTTTTAATTAAAAATGCCTTACAAGCAATTAAAAACATTCAAATTATTCAGACACTTAGCTTTTCCCACAGGGTTGGTGACCCCATTCAGCTGAAGCTACTTGTGCACCGGCCCTTCCTTGTGTTAGCCTGTGAGGTATGACTGTCCCTCTTTCCAGCACATTGGTGCTCCTCTGCTGGGCTCAGTGAGCACCTGACCTGCAGCTTGTCTTCCACTTCTGTGTCTGCTTGACTGTGCGAGCAGGTTCAAGATGAGCTGAGCCAGGAGTGACTGAGAGCATGTGGTTCACTCCAGAGCTGCCAACTATCTTCTGTCTTCACAACTGTCTTCTGCCAGTTTTCTCTCCCTCCTGCCTGCCTCCCTGAAGCTCTTGCTTCCTGACTCACGTCACAGTTGCCTTCTGGCACGTTACCCAAAAGACCATACTTCACATGTGAGTTTACATGGGATTTTCTCGAAGACCAATGAATGGGGAGAAACATTCCTATTGGGGCCACTCATAAATTCTGCCCGTGCATCAGTCCTAAGTGTGTTTATGGGTTATATTGTTATTAGAACATGGTCGCTGGGATAACCAAAGGCCTGGACCATTGATCCAGAGCTATGAGTTGCAATCCCAACTTGGTAGTTGAGGAATTTAAATTCAACATTGAAATCTGGAATAAAAATTTAGTATCAGTAATAGTGACCATGGAACTATAGGATTTTTGTGAACATCCACCTTGTTCACCAATGCCCTTGAGGAAAGGAAATCTACCACCCTTACCAAGGCTAACCTACATGTAACTCCAGATCCCCCGATATGGTTAACTCTTAACTACTTCCTCAGATCAGGGGCAATTAGGAACGGGCAGTAAATACTGGCATTGCCAGTGATGTTCGCAGCATTTGAATAAGTAAGTCTTTTAAAAAAATTAGCGTCATCCTAATAGAGAAGCCATCCCAATATCCCACCATATGGCTATGCTGGCTAGCGGTTGAAAATGGCAGCCCCAGCTGAGCTCTCTACCTGTACCCAAATAGTCCTACATTTGGCCTGAACAAGAGCGGGGAGCTCAGCAGAGTGGGGATTGAATGTAGAACTGGGCAGGTCAGTCTGAATGCTTCTTGCCTTATCTCACTTTTACCTTGATCTCCCTTGAGCTAAGGTGTGGTTCCACAGAGAGTGACATTGGCTCCAGTAGAACCAGATTTCAGATGTGGAGTGCAGTAAGCTTTGGCAGGCTCAACTAAGTACCCTCTATCTATATTTAATATAGATTCCAGTGTTTTCCAGAGTGTGCAGGATTAGTCTAGATGAGTGTTTCAGCAAAGGCACAGCTAAGTAGTTTTGCATTAGAGCAATCTTATGGACAAGGAAATAGATTTTAGTGATGGTATGGACATGAAATCCAAAATTCAACTTGGGGTCAAATACAAGTCCCCAATTATGAACAGACTGCATCTGTTTTAGCTGCCAGTAAGAGTTGGAGTGGGTGGGTATGCCAATGACTTTGGTCTTCCCAATATATAGTTGGAGGCAATTTCTGTTGATCCATTACTGGATATTGGACAAATAGTGTGAGACAATGGGTGGACCAAAAGTGGTCACATAATGAAATGGTGTTCTGCTTATCGTGGCCCAGGTTTATCTCACAATTGGTTCTTACTTAATTGCTATATCTGGGAGATTGTCGTGTGTGAATTGGTTACCATAGCTATATATTCCTATATTCACATGAGCATGTGTCAAATGTGCTTTATTAGCTGTTAATTTCTCTATGGTATTCTGTGGTTGGGGAAAGGCACAACATAAATGCCAATCTTTCCTTACTGCTACTTCTGCAAAGGGTATTGATCCTGAGACTTTCTACACTGTCCCAGTGCCACACCTTGCAGTGTGTTTCAAACATACACATATTCATTTGAGTCATTTAATATTACATTTTATTGCAGCATCCTGTAAACCACCCAGATCAAATTAATTGAATTAGTTCATTGTAATTATTATATTTCCTGTTGACACCAAAGGAGGCCATTCAGCCCACCGAGTCTGTGCCAGCTCTCAAGAACAATCCCATGACTCCATTTATTTTCCCCTAACTTCTTCCCCCACGCATGCTCATTAACATTCCCCAGATTCTCCCACTAGCCACCTATGCTAAGTGTAATTCACAGTCGCCAATTAACCTAACAACCAGCATGTCTTTGAGATGTGGGAGGAAACCGGAAACACACGTGGTCACGGGAAGAATGTACAAACCTCACACAGATACACCCAAGGTCAGAATCAAACCCCAGGTTGCTGCAGTTGTGAAACAGCTACTCTCCCTGCAGCACCACTTTGCTGCCTTTACATAATAGTTCAGAGAATTCCAAGACTTCTCTATCACTGCCTTGTGTTGGAAATATTTAACATAATTTGGTGAATTGTTACAGCTACAGCCATGATGTTCTGAAATCCATGTTTAGTATTGCCAATCTAGTAAAGCACCTGAACATATGAATTAGGAGCAGGGGTCGGCTACTTCGCCCTTTGAGTCTGCTCTGCCATTTAATAACATCATTGCTAATCTGATTGTAACCTCAAACTCTGCAATTCTGTGGCAAACCCTGCGGTAACTCCCCCTCTCCCCCCCCCCCCCCCCACCCCAGTTTATCAAGAATCAATCTAACTCCACCTTAAAAATATCCAAGATTCTGCTTCTAGCAACCTTTGAGGAAGAAAGCTCCAAAGACTCATGGTGCACTGAGAGAAAAAAAATACCTCATCTGAGCCTTAAATAGGCAACCCCTTGTTTACAGTGACCCCTCTTTCTAGATTCCCCTACAGGAGGAAACGTTCTCTTCACGTCCAATTAGTCAACATAATTACGTAAGAAATAGGAGCAGGAGTAGGCCATCTGGTCCGTCAAGCCTGCTCCGCCATTCAATTAGGTCATGGCTGATCTGGCCGTGGACTCAGATCCACCAACCTACCTTTTCCCCATAACCCTTAATTCCTCTACTATGCAAAAATCTATCTAACTGCATCCTAAATATGTTTAATGAGGTAGCCGCTACTGCTTCCCTGGGCAGAGAATTCCACAGATTCACTACTCTCTGGGAAAAGCAGTTTCTCCTCATCTCCGTCCTAAATCTTCCCCAAAATCTTGAGGCTATGGCCCCTAGTTCTATTCTACCAGTGGAAACAACTTTCCTGCCTCTATCTTATTTATCCGTTTCATAATTTTTTATGTTTCTATGAGATCCTCTCTCATTCTTCTGAATTCCAGTGAGTATAGTCCCAGGCGACTCAATCTCTCCTCATTGGCTAACCCCCTCATCTCCAGAATCAACCTGGTGAACCTCCTCTGCACCATCTCCAAAGCCAGTATATCTTTCCTCAAGTAAGGAGACCAGAACTGCACACAGTACTCCAGGTGCGGCCTCACCAGTCCCCTGTACAGTTGCAGCATAACCTCCCTGCTCTTGAATTCAATCCC
Source organism: Pristis pectinata (assembly GCF_009764475.1). Lineage (NCBI taxonomy): Eukaryota > Metazoa > Chordata > Chondrichthyes > Rhinopristiformes > Pristidae > Pristis > Pristis pectinata. Next base: position 11,441,421 of record NC_067412.1, on the reverse strand, counting down.
TCTAGCAATGAAAGCTAACATTCCATTTGCCTTCTTGATAAAATGGAAGCCTTCAGGATCCTTCAAGGGTCAAGACCTTTCAGGATCCTTAATAAAAACAGAAAATGCTGGAAACACTCAGTAGGTCAGGTAGCACCTGTGGGATGAGAAAAATTTAACCTTTCAGGTCGAAGACCTTCAGTCTGAATTGGTATACTTCACGTTTCCAGCACCTATAGTTTTTTGATTTTCATCCCCTCAGGATTTTATGTTTCAATCGTCCCCTTTCAATCTTCTAAACTCCAGTGGATACAAGCCTAACCTGGCCAACTGTCCTCTCAAGATAACTTGTCGATCCCAGGTACTAGTCTCGTGAACTTTCTCTCAAACTGCTTCCATTGCATACAGATCCTTCCTTAAATGAGATCCAGATGTGCTGTCACTAATCTACATAATTGTAGCATAATCTCTTAAATTTATGTCCAGTTAACCTCACAATAAAGTATTAGTTTTCCAGTTATTTGCTGCAACTGCATGCTCTTCTTTTGTGAATCATGCATGAGGACACTTAGCTCTGCAATCTCTCACCATTCAGAAAACAAATATTAAAATTTTCCTGCCAAATAGACAATTTCATATTTTCCCATATTACCTTCCATTTGCCAAATTTTATCCACTCACTTAACCCATCTATATCCTTTTGCAATCTCCTATTGTCCACTTTGCAACTTGCTTTCTTCCCTATTTTTGTGACATCAGCAGATGTAGCAAACATATTTCACTCCCTTCTTCCAACTCATTTATATAAATTGTAAAACTTTAAGACCCAGGGCCGATCCTAGTGGCACATTGCTTGTAACGTCACATAGACTGATGTGAGTCAAGTTTACAATATTTAGTAATTTTGTTCCAGAACAGAACTATAGTTTTTCCACAACCCTGTGGCAGTCAACTTGACAAAGTGCAGCCAGCTGCTGCTATTTTATGAAGATTACTTCCCCAGACCTAAAAGGTTCTGGAAAACCTAAAACTCACAAATAAAAAATTGCAGTTTAAAAACCCAAGCAGTTTTCACACTGATATTCCAGGCGATTCAATATTCTTAATTTAGGATCTGCATCATTGGGAAAATATAAGGCTAGAAATTAGATACATTAGTCCTTGTTTCTTGTACGTAAAAGACACTTTAGTTAGGATTGTGCTAGCAAACCTTTCCTGGTGAACTTGTGCCCAGCAGGAAATTGTGCAGGTATTTCTGTGGGCAATTCACCTTCATGCATTTAACATTTTTGCAGCATCTAATGACAACACAAGTTACACGCTGAACATTTTCTCCAATGCTGGTGTAAATTGGAACTTTAGGGTGAAGCCGACAACTATCACTGAACACTGACAAAAAAGCCAGGAACACATTGTGTAAGAATCAGCAATATTTCCGTGTTTCTTTACAACATAGAAGGAGGTCATTCAGTCCATCGAGTCTATGCTGCCTCCCAGGGCAATCCCATAATCCACTAATTTTTTTCTCTGCAGCCTTTTCTTCCTATACACCCATCAACTCTCCCCCCCCTCCCCCCCCTCAAGATTTTGCCACAAACCTACACACTAGGTGCAGCTTACAGTGGCCAATTAACCAGCATGCCTCCAGGATATGGGAGGAAACCGGAGCACCCAGAAGCAACCCACGTGGTCACAGGGAGAACGTACAGTAGAAACTCCCGTGCTGGAGGTCTTGGATTGAACCTGGGTCGCTGGAGCCTGTGAAATAGCGGCTCTGCTAGCTGTGCCACCGCGCCAACCCACGAGACCTCCAGTTACAGGAATTGCTCCGTAACATTGACGTCTTGCACACAGCCCCCACCAGTTTGCAAAGGCATGGTAGTGTAGTGGTTAGCGTAATGCTTCACAGCGCCAGCGACGCGGGTTCAATTCCCACCGCTGTCTGTAAGGAGTTTGTACGTTCTCCCCGTGTCTGCGTGAGTTTCCTCTGGGTGCTCCAGTTTCCTCCCACTTTCCAAAGACGTACAGGTTAGGAAGTTGTGGGCATGCTATGTTGGCACCGGAAGCGTGGCGACACTTGCTGGCTGCCCCCAGAACATTCTACGCAAAAGATACTGTGTGTTTCGATGTACACATGACTAATAAAGATATCTTATAAAGGAAGCCATTGTCCCTTTACTTTTTGTAGCCTCTTGGGCAAATCCCATCCGTGCCACAATTACTGTCCGCTTGACCATCCTGCACTTTGCAGAGGTATGTGGGTCACCCCGTGACATAGGACTTGATCGGGGCAGACAGTCACAGTTGCCTTGTTCCCTTTCTCCATGTTTTCCATCACTCCCCGGGCAGTCAATCCTGCAGCTGTTGCGTATCTGCCACGGAGGAAGGTTCATTTAAGGTTTGACGGTCATCCTGGTGATCAGCACGGCAATAATGTGGCAGCTGTGAGGTTCCCAGGGAGATCCTGATGGGAACCAAACCGGCTATGTTTTAACGCGTGATTCGATCCCAGAGTGTTCTGCCCAGTTTCACAAATTTTTGTGGGTTGTTAATGCTACATACAGCACGTTTATTGACCATAAGAAAGTAAAATCTGATTTCTAGAGAACAGAAATAAATATTTGGTATGCTGCATCACGTGTTACAGGCAAAATTATTGTACTGGCTGCTTTTCTTTTTCCAGACTAGTGGATATTTTCTTCTATGCAACAGGCTTGTTGACTTGGGAGCCTCACTCTGTAAAATATTCCAAAGAAATCAATACCGTTCAAGACTTAGTGGGCAAATTGAGGAATATCCTGGGAATTGGCTGTGGGAAACATACTGGCAGCTGCAACCGCAGTAGCTTTAAGGGAAGGGCAATAAGCAAAGCGTACAGGTGTTTCCTTTCCATGACAAACTTATTCCAGCTTTCATCCTATTGAGTTCACTGTCAGTTAATAACTCCACTGGCACTCTGTTGGTAGAAAATGAAGGTGAATGATTTGGGATTGTGTAAACAGGGAGTTCTGCTGGAAGTGAGGTGCAGTGCATAGATTAGTTAATGCTCCAACCAGAGTCTGCATTTTGTAAAGGGGGGAATCCCTCAGAATGGTTCTGATTGGGCCCTGTCTCTACAAATGAAAACCATGCATTTATTCAGCACTTCTTGCATCATCCAACAAATAATTTGCAGCCAATGAAATAGTTCAGGGTGTAGTGATGATTGCAATTTAGGAAACACAGCAGTAAATGCATACACAGTAAAATCCCACAAACTGCTGATCAGATACAGTAGTGTAGCGGTTAGCGCAACACTTTACAGCACCAGTGACCCGGTTTCAATTCCGGCCACTGTCTGTGAGGAGTTTGTATGTTCTCCCCATGTTTGCGTGGGTCTCCTCCGGGTGCTCTGGTTTCCTCCCACATTCCAAAAACGTAGGGGTTAGGAAGTTGTGGGCATGCTATGTTGGCGCCGGAAGCGTGGCGACACTTGCAGGCTGCCCCCAGAACATTACACAAAAAGATGCATTTCACTGTGTTTCGATGTACATGTGACTCATAAAGATATCTTACCTTATATATTTTGTGTGAGGGACAGATATTCCACCTATGATATCAGGGACAACCCTGCTCTGTAATGAGTAAATATTGACACCTATGAGGCTGGATGTGGCCTTGGTTTAATGATAGGTTCCAATTCTGACTGTGCAACTCACCCTTAAAACTACATGGATTTTATGTCCATGCTCAAGTCTCTGGAGTGGGATTTAGACCATAGGATATAGGAGCAGAATTAGGCCATTTGGCCCATTAAGTCTGCTCCACCATTCAATCATGGCTGATTATTGTTTCTACCCCATTCTCTCGCCTTCTTCCCGTAACCCTTAACCCCCTCACCAGTCAAGAATCTATCAATCTCTGCCTGAAATACACCCAATGACTTGGCCTCCACCGCCCTCTGTGGCAACGAATTCCACAGATTCACCACTTTCTGGCTGAAGAAATTCCTCCTCATTTCAGCTTTAAAGGGATATTCCTTTATTCTGAGCCTCGGGCTGTGCCCTCGGCTCCTGGACTCTCCTACTAATGGAAGCATCCTCTCCACGTCCACTCTATCCAGGCCTTTCAGTATCTGGTAGGTTTCAATGAGATCCCCCCTCATCCCCCCTCATCCCCCATCGAGTACAGGCCCAGAGGTATCCCCCCTCATCCCCCCTCATCCCCCATCGAGTACAGGCCCAGAGGTATCCCCCCTCATCCCCCCTCATCCCCCATCGAGTACAGGCCCAGAGGTATCAGGTGGAAGAGCTATGGAGACACAAGAGAGACTGCAGATACTGGAAATCTCGAGCAACACACAAAAAGCTGGAGGAATTCAGCGGGTCAGGCAGCATCTATGGAAGGAAATGGACAGTCAACGTTTTGGGTCGAGACCCTTCACCAGACTGGAAAGAAATAGGGGAGATAGCCAGTATAAAAAGGTGAGGGGAAGGGGTGGAGCAAGAGCTGGCGAGTGATAGGTGAATCCAGGTGAGAGGGGATGCTGGAGGGTGATAGGTGAGTCCAAGTGAGAGGGGAAATCTGATAGGTGAATCCAGGTGAGAGGGGGATGTTAATAGGTGGATCGAGGTGAGAGGGGAATGCTGATAGGTGGATCCAGGTGAGGGGGATGTTGCTAGGTGGATCCAGGTGAGAGGCGGATGTTAGTTGGTGGATCCACGGGAGAGGGGAATGCTGATAGGTGGATCCAGGTGAGATGAGGATGCTGGCAGGTGATAGGTGGGTCCAGGTGAGAAGGGGATGTTGATAGGCGGACCCAGGTGAGGGGGGATGTTGATAGGTGGATCCAGGGGAGAGGAGGGATGAAAAAACAGCCCAGTCCTCCCCACCTAAAGGTAACAACGTAAAGGAATATGAGCTGGCCACATTCTCGTACTCTTAACACTACCTCTCTTGGTTATTCTGCTATTGTCACTGTAGCATTTCTTTTTGCACTACTTCAGATTGCGCTACAGTCTCTGCACTATTCTGCCATTTTGTGCTCATTGTCGTATTTGTATTCATGGTTACCATGTATACTGTTTACTCTGTGAACTTCATGTGAACAAGGAACTTCATCGCACCCTGGTGCATATAACAATAAGCTAATCTGATCTAATAAGGAGCAGACCATCAGCCCTTCAAGCCCACTCTGACATTCGGCTGATATTTCCACTTCAGCATCATTTTCCAACACCATCCCCATTTCCCTTCATTCCCTCTGATCTCTTGACCCCTGTTCTGAATGAACGTGATGACTGACCATCTGCATCACTCCCAGGGAGGGAATTCCAAAGGTTCACCACCCACTGAGTGAAGAAATTTCACTTCACCTCAGTCCTAAACAGCCGACCTCTTCTCTTCTAACTGTGTCGCCTCTGTCAGTGATAACATTCTCTCCGCATCCAGCCTGTTCAGTCCGTTAGGAATAGTGTAAATTCTGATGAGATCTCTCGTTCTTTTAAACTCTAAAGAATTTGGTCCTGGTCTACTCAAACTCTCCTCAGATGGCAAACATACCATCCCTGCACCAGCCTTCACTGCATTCCCTCAGTGGTAAGTGAATCCTAGGCTGCTTAATCCTACTGTTCTTTTGAAGATGTTCTGTTATTAGTTCTTTCATTATAGATTCCAGTATTCTCCCTACCCAATGATGTTAGGTCAGTAATTCCCTGTTTTCTCTCTCCCTCCTTTATTAAGACAGTGGGGCCACATTTGTTTCCCTGCAATCTCCAGAAACAATTCCAGAACCTTGGAAGATAATAACCAGAGCATCCATTATCTCTAAAGCCACTCCTTTCAAAATCCTGGAATGTAAATTATCAGGTCCATGGGAATTATCACTCAAGCTCACCAATTTCTCTAGTACTAAAGTCCAGTTTATTGTACAGTAAGGTACAGGTACAATGAAAAACTTGCTTGCAGCAGCATCACTGGCACTTAGGTACAGACCACACACAGGATATAAATTATACATAAAATTATATCAAACAGTGAAAAAAAAGACTGTGCAAAAGGAAGACCTTAGTGCAATAAAAAAATCAAAGACACAGTCGAAGACAAGTCCATGGCAGTGCATGAGGTGGTCCTTAGTGTTCCATTGCTGAGGTGGGGTTAGTGTTGTGCAGGTCAGTTCAAAAACCTGATGGTTGTAGGAAAGTAGCTGCTCCTGAACCTGGTGGTGTGGGACTTCAGGCTTCTGTACCTCCTGCCCAACAGTAGCAGCGAGAAGACAGCATGACCCAGATGGTGGAGATCCTTGATGATAGATGCCGCCTAGTTCCTCATTCTCACAACACACTTGATTCTCTCAGGCGGTGACACTTGTTGAAGTACAACACAGGTACCCCAAGCGCCCTGCCCTATTGATTATTTTTCACACATGATCTGTAATGTGAGTATTCAAGTATCTGACACAACATCATGGTCAGGCTGACAATCTAACAACAATGTTTTTTCTAATTATTCATGCACGGGATGTGGTCATTTAAATCAACCACATTGATGGGTCTGGAGTCACATTGGGGCTAGTCTGGGTAAAACTGGCAGATTTACTTCTCTAAAGCTAATTTCAAACTGCCAAACTGTAGTAAAAACCAGTTGGGTTTTTACTACAGTTTGGCCGTTTGAAATTTGCTTTTTTTTAAATTACTTGAATGTAAATTCATCAGCTGCCAAGGCAGGTTTCAAACTCATGCCTGTAGCTCAGAGTCTGAAACCTTGGCTGCTCAGCTAGTAAATTAATAACGACACTATCAGAATCAGAATCAGGTTTATTATCACTGACTTGTATGACATGACATTTGTTGTTTTGTGGCAGCAGTACAGTGTAAAGACATAAGAATTACTATAAATCACAAAATAAGTAAATAGTGCAAAAAAAAAGGAATAACAAGGCAGTGTTCGTGGGTTCATGGACCATTCAGAAATCTGATGGAAGAGGGGAAGAAGCTGTTCCTAAGTCGTTGAGTGTGGGTCTTCAGGCTCCTGTACCATACAAAGCTTTCACAACAATGGTAGGAAAATTATCAGAATAAATTCTAAGGACAGGATTAATCTGCACTTGGAAAGACAGGGATTGATCAGGGTTCGTTAGCATGGCCTAGTTAAGGGGAGATCGTGTCTGTCTATTTTGATTAAACTTTTCAAGGATTCATCGAGCGTAGTGCAGTTGATGAAGTCTACACGGACTTCAGTGAGACCTTTGACAAGGTGCCATATGGGAGATTGGTTCAAAGGTAAAAGCTCATGGGATCCAAGTCAACTTGGCAAACTAGATCCAAATAGAGGGTAGAATGTTGTTCTTTTGTGATTAGAAGCCTGTGACCAGTGGTGTATCACAGGAATTGGTGCTGGGACTTTTGCATGTAGATATATACATTTACAATCTGGATGTGAATGTAGGAGGTATGATCAGTAAGTTTCCAGATGACATGAAGATTGGTGGTGTGTTGATATGGAGAAGAGCAATCTTTGGCTACAGAACAATATTGATCAGTTGGTAAGATGGATAGAGAAATGGCAGATGGAATTCAATCTTTAAAAATGTGAGGCACGGTAGTGTAGCGGTCAGCATAACACTATTACAGTGCCAGCAACCCGGGTTCAATTCCAGCCGCTGCCTGTAAGGAGCTTGTACATTCTTCCCGTGACTGCGTGGGTTTCCTCCGGGTGCTCCGGTTTCCTCCCACATTCCAAAGACTTAGGGGTTAGGAAGTTCTGGGCGTGCTATGTTGCTGCTGGAAGCGTGGCAACACTTGCGGGCTGCCCCCCAGAACATTCTACGCAAAAAGATGCATTTCACTGTGTGTTTTGATGTACATGTGACTAATAAAGAATTTTGGGAGGACGATAAAAGGTATGATATATACAATAAATGGTGGGACTCTCAGAAGTATTGAGGAACAGAGAGACCTTGGTGTACAAGTCTAAGAATTCCTGTAGGCAACAGCACAGGTAGTTAAGAATTCGGCTACTTGTTTTCATTAGCCAGGGCATAAAACATAGGAGCTGAGGAGGGACCTGAATGAGGTATACAGAATTATGAGGGGCATAGACAGGGGAGATAGTGGGAAATGTTTCCCCCTTGCAGAAATGTTTATAATCAGAGGGTATAGATTTGGAAACACACCAATCCAAAAGATTGGTTATGTGCACTTTTTGCAGTTTAATGTGTCGCGTCCACAAGATGTAATCCGATAACGAGATGGGGTCCCACCCTCACAATAAGAGAACAGTAACAACCAGGTGGAAGGCAGTCACAACAGTCAAAATATTTAACTCTGGATTGTTCATCACCAAGCGAACATGAGCTTTACATACTACCACCCTCGTCATACTACCACTAGCTATCTTGACCACGGGGGCGTGGGGGGCATAGTACGCTCGATCTTTATTATTCACTTGGTACAATTTACAAAAGACATACTATAAATAAATATCATAATCCAAATCCATCGGTATCGATGGCGATATTAGATCTTCAAAGCCGCCTTGATACTACTGGTTTCCAATATCACTTGTCCATAAATACCAGTAGTAAATCTATAGTCAGTCTAATAGTTAGACTACAGATATTTGTGGTAAATGTCTTGTGTTTATTTATTCCCAAAAATTTCATCAAAGTATCGGGGTAGGAGGAGATTTAGAGGGGATCTGAGGAAGAATATTTTCACTCAAAGGGCAGTTGCCTGAGAGAGGGATACGAGTCCTCTTGCAGTTAATTAGTATTTGTATAATCACTGTGTATAAAATCACGAGGGGCATAGATAGGGTGTATGCACCAGTCTTTTTTCCAGGGTTGGGGAATCAAGAACTAGAGGTTTAAGGTGAGAGGGGAAAGATTTAATAGGAACTTGAGGGGCAACTTTATTTTACACAAAGGGTGGTTTGTACATGGAATGAGCTGCCAGAGGAAGTGGTTGAGGCAGGTACAATGACAATTTTTAAAAGCCAGTTTGACAGGTACATGGATAGGAAAGGTTTAGAGAGCATATGGGCCAAACACTAGCCAATGGGACTAGCTTAGATGGGCATCTTGGTCGGTATGGACCAGTTGGGCCGAAGGGCCTGTTTCCGTGCTCTATGACACTTGAATTGCCAAGGCATTGAAGGCTATGGGTCAAGTGCTGGTAAATAGGATTAGTAAAGGCAGGTACTTGATACACGATGGGCCAAAGGGCCTGTTTCCATGCTGTATGACTCTATGACCAGCTCATTTGTTATGCACACAAACTGTACAGGAAAAGCAAAGTTCGCAAGGACAGTGATTTTAGAGCAAATGTTACTATCTAGCAGGGGAACTTCATGCACTGCCGACATTGACAAGGGGCATACTGATGGTGGCCTGCCAATAATTAACTGGCAGCTTCCCAATGAGTTCCAAGTAAATCAAATCAGGAAGCATCAATGGGCAAAAGTCGATGGTTCAACCAGCAATTTTTGCATCGATACAGTAAATTTCTGCAAACTCAGCTACTGTTCAGGTACTACACTAACCTAAGTATCTTGGTTTCCCACTTGCTTGCTGTGGTACTAAGAAATTCCATGTTGAAATTCGTAGCTGGTTCACGTTGGGTTGGGAGGGCCAGTGCCCAGTTGGTGGGGTGTGGTTAGTATTTATTGATCAGTTTAAAAATAGCACATTTTGGGGGCGTTTATGTCTGAGATATTGCCCCTATTCATTCAGAAAGCTGTGGTCATTTGTTAGACCACAGAATATTCTGGCCCAGGAACCAAACAGGAAGCATTTGATTCTTAAAATATGGAGCTAAAAACATCTTAACCGTACCATCTCTCTCATTTTAAGGCTTTTCTCCATCTCCTTGGAGATGTGCATTTCCCTGCTTTGAGAACAATGTTTAACCGGTTATATTCACAAGATGTTTGTGACAAGCGTTGTAGTGAAGGCAGAGCGAATGGCCATTTCAGGGCCAGTGGCAGCAAAGCCCCAAACGTGAACCCTTCCTGCTGTTTGGTGGGGGCTCCCACAGGGGGATGTCCCAGAAGGGGATGGCGGGTGAGCTTGTGCAGGATTCGAGCACTGTTCCTGCCCTCTTCCCTCTCCTTCTCTTCCTCCCTCCCCCCTCCTCCCCCCTCCTCCCCCTCTCCCCCTCCCCCCCTCTCCCCCTCCCCCCCTCCTCCCCCCTCTCCCCCTCCCTCCCCCTCCCTCCTCTCCCCCTCCCTCCCCCTCCCTCCTCTCCCCCTCCCTCCCCCTCCCTCCTCTCCCCCTCCCTCCCCCTCCCTCCTCTCCCCCTCCCTCCCCCTCCCTCCTCTCCCCCTCCCTCCCCCTCCCTCCTCTCCCCCTCCCTCCCCCTCCCTCCTCCTCCCTCCTCCCCACTCCCTCCCTCCCCCTCCTCCCTCCCCCTCCCCTCTCCCCCCTCCCCTCCCCCTCCCTCCCTCCCCCTCCCCTCCCCTTCCCTCCCTCCCCCTCCCCTCCCCTCTCCCTCCCCCTCCCCCTCCCCCTCCCCTCCCCTCTCCCCTCTCCCCCTCCCTCCTCTCCCCCCTCCCCTCCCCTCCCCCACCTCCCCCTCTCCCTCTCCCTCCCTCCCTAGATTTCAGGCGGCTGAGATTTATAAGACTGAAGCAGTAAACTTGAATAAAAATGATTTGAAACGTTACAAACTCATCACCAGGTTGAGATAAACTGGGGGAAGAATGACATTTAAACATTGTTACAGTGTAAGATTCTGCGCTATTGTCTCCGTGACTCTTTTTCTGATACATTCTTGAATTGGTTACCCTTCACTTCTTCGGACAGCAGTAAGGTTTTCTGCTGAATTTGTTATCTTCAGCAGATACCGATCAGCAGGCAGCAATTGTCGCTTCGACATTCGCAGCCACCCGGTCATGTGACGGGAAGGAGGATTTTGTTTTATCTTGCTTGTTGCAAATGTTGTTCGAGAGAGTCAGCAACTGGTATAAATTCTGCGGATGTGATCTGTACCCGGGGTTCCGCTCCTGCAGCTTCACTAGACATTCCCGGCACGGGGAGTTGCCTGGTTTAGTGGCTCAGCCAGGCGACGCTTCTCACTACAGAAGGAAACAAGGAAGTCTGTCGGTGAGTTCAATCAGGTGATTTCTCACACTTTCCCTTAGAACCGGTTTGAGTATCTGGGAGAAGGTTCGCTGCTGCACTAAACCCCCTGTGTAATATTTTGAAGCATTTTCAAAAACCACTGCCATCCGCCTCTTGGGAGGTTCCTGTGATACTGCTGCAAGCATTTTCTTTATTGTACCTGTACTTCACTACTTGTGCACATGGCAATAAGCTCCACTTGATCCAGAACATAGAACAGTACAGCACAGGAACAGACCCTTCAGCCCACGGTGTTGTGCCGAACTAATAATTAAATGGCTAGCTAAACTTGTCCCTTCTGCCTACACAATGTCCATATCCCTCCATTCTCTGTGCATTCATCTATCTAAGAGCCTCTTAAATGCCTCTATCATATGTGCCTCCACCACCACCCCTGGCAGTGCACTCCAGGCACCCACCACTTTCTGTGTAAAACAAAAAATCTTGTCCCTCACATCTCCTTTGAACTTACCCCCCCCCCCCCCCCTCACAAATGCATGCCCTCTAGTATTGGACATCTTGACCCTGGGAGAAAGATGCTGGCTGTCTACTCTCTGTGCCTCTCATAATCTTATAAACTCCTATTAGGTCTCACCTCAGCCTCTGCTGCTCCAGAGAAAACAACCCAAATTTGACCAACCTCTCCTTATAGCACTCCCTCCTTACAACACTTCTGTTCTTTTATGCTGGAGACTGCCTGCAGCTACCAGAATCCTGAGCAGGATTTATCCTCCTTCAGAAGCATAAGATAAGATCTTTATTAGTCACACGTACATCGCAACACACAGTGAAGTACATCTTTTGTGTAGTGATTTTTGGGGGGCAGCCCGCAAGTGTCGCCACACTTCCGGCACCAATGTAGCATTCCCATAACTTCCTAACCTGTACGTCTTTGGAATGTGGGAGGAAACCAGAACACCCGGAGGAAACCCACACAGACACGGGGAGAACGTACAAACTCCTTACAGACAGTGGCTGGATTTGAACCCGGGTCGCTGGTGCTGGAAAGCATTATGCTAACCACTATGCTACTGTGCCTGCTGTGCAACATGTGGAACCACCACCCATTTCACCAGGAAGCTGCCTGGATTAGAGAGCAGGGAAATAAAGGACTGCAGATGCTGGAATCTAGATGAAAAACACGATGATGCTGGAGGAACTCAGCAGGCCAGGCAGCATCCATGGAGAAAAGCAGGTGGTCAACGTTTCGGGTCAGGAACCCGTCTTTAGGACTGATGAAGGTCCTGACCCGAAATGTTGACCGGCTGGATTAGAGAGTACTGGCTATCTGAGAGGCTGGACAAACTTGGGTTGTTTTCTTTGGAGTGTTGGAAGCTGAGGGGAGATATAGGTTTATAATTGTGAGAGGCAATGGTAAGGTAGATGATCAGAATCTTTTTCCCAGGATATAAATGTCAAATACTAGACGGTGTAGGTGAGAGAGGGAAAGTTTAAAGGAGATGTGTGGGGCAAGTTTCTCAAATAGAAAGCGGTAGGTTCCTGGAATGTGCTGCCAGGGTGGTGGTGGAAACAGATATGATGGTGGTGTTTAAGAGGCATTTAGACAGGCACATGAATATGCAGGGAATGGATCATGTACAGACAGATGGGTATAGTTTAATTTGGCATCATGGTCAGCACAGATGTGATGGGCTGAAGAGCCTGTTCTTGTGGTGTACTGTTCTACGTTCAAAATAGAAGGAGGAGGAGGCTATTGGTCCCTGGCGTCTACTCCACCGTTCAATAAGATCACCTCTGACCTTTTCCTTCAACACTATTTCTTTTGATTCCTCTAACATCCAGAAATGTATCAATGACTTAGCCTCCACAGCCCCTTGCAGCAGGGAATTCCAAACATTTGCCACCATCTGAGTGAAGAAAATTCTCCTCCATCCATTTTTAAATGGCCTATCCACTTTTTTTTATTTGATTCTGCGGCCCTAATTCCACCCTGGTTGGGGGAAAATCTCTGAGTCTCATGTTTAGCCCTCTAAGTATTCTTATGAAGTCTTGAGTGTCATTAGTCTATGTTCTCTAATCTCTTTTCATGTGACAGCCCTGATATCAGAGGATGGTGAATCTTTGTTGCACTTCCTCAATGACAAATATATCCTTTTTTTAAGATAAGCTGACAAAACTCTACACAGTACTGCAGGCATGGTCTTACCAGCTCCCCATATAATTGTAGAAATAGCAGGAGAATATCATACATCCTTTGTACTTGCACTGCCATTTAACTTTTTAAAATTAATTTTTGGGATCTGGATGTTGATAACAAGACCAATATTTATTGCCCATCTCTCACTGGCCCTCAGGAGATGGTGGTGAGCTGGTGCCTTACATTGCTGCACTCCTTCTGGTGAAGGCACTCCCACAATTCTGTTTAGGATTTGAGTCAGCATTGAAGAAGGACTGGCAAGACATTTCCACATCAGGCTGGTGCACGGACCCGCAGGCAATGGCGTTCTCTTGCACTCACAGCCCTTCTCTTTCTTGGTGGTAGAGGTTGTAGGTTTAGGAGTAGCCCAGGTGAGTGCCTGCAGTGTTATTTTGTAGATGGTACATACAACCGCTCTGTGTGGTGGTTGAGGGTACGAAGATTTAGAGCAGTTTGTCAGGTGCCGTTTAAGTGAGTATCTTTGTCCTGGATAGTGTCGACCTTCATGAGAGCTGTTGGGGCTGCACTCATCCAGGCAAGGGGAAGGTATTCCATCACACTCCCAACTTGTACCTTGTCGAGGTTGGAAAACCCTGAGGGAGTCGGGACGTGTGTCACTCACCGCAGGATGCCCAGCCTCTGACCTGCTCTTTTAACCACAGACCATGGTATTTATGTGGCTGATCAAAGTTGGCTTTCTGGTTAATGGTGACCCACCCCTCAGGATATTGATGGCGAGGGCCTTGATGATTGTAATGCCTTTGAACGATAAAGATAGGTGGTTAGACTCCCCTTGTTTAAGATGGTTATTGCCTGGGATTTTGGTGTCTAGTGCATGCTGTCGTGGACTGCCTCATTTAGGCGTCGCAAACGAATTCTGGGCCTTGAGTTCACTTTATGCCTATATCCTTGGATTCACTTAGTGCCCACTGGGAATAGTTTTCCTAGCCGATCCCTTACCATGAAATTATGATTTAGCCCCACCACCATTGTGACTCTTACAGAACTGCAATATTCAGGAAATGAGCTGAAAACAGGATGCTTAACATGAATCTGAAGATTTAATGTTATTCTTAGAATAGAATGATAGAAAGAGCCCTTCTGCCAATGGGATCTTTAAAAAGCAGTGTATTCAGTCCTATCCCCTGTACTTTTCCCATAGCTCTGTGACTTCCATCCAATTTCTATCTGAAAGCACTTACTGTCTCCTCTTGTAGCAAGTGTATAACCACAATCTGCATGAAAAAGTTTATTATTTCCCTTGTTCACTTTGTGTCTTTTGTCCAAACATAATTTTTTTTGGTTTTCAAAGCCCAATAAATCTTGCATCTCCTCCCGGTCGTTTGAGGGGTGTGACAGGCCATATCCGATGTGGAACTGGAGCAGGCGATCTGTGTTTTTTGAATTGACTTCTGCAAAAATAGTCCTCTCCACCTGGTAGAGTGGACTCTGAGCACAAGTAAAGCAAATAGGTGGTTTAGGTTCCTGCACTGCTTTCCTATCCTTGACATAGCAGCAACAGATTAACTCTTTCACTGGTCGACTGTGGTCATGAGGAAGTTTGCTGGGATTTGGAAAAGTAGCCTTCCGCCCTCTTGCATGTGGCTGAAATTCATTTGCTATAGTTAAATTTTATTTTAATGGCATAGAAATGGAAACTATTTTTTAAAAAATTGTATCTAGATTGTATGTGGCATTGTTCACTGTCCTCCAGCCAATATTCCTGTCTTGACCCAACATCACTAAGAAACATTACCAGATGGGGAGAATAAAATGGGTTTGTGTTAATGTTTGATGGTTAGTATAGGTTCAGTGGGCTGAATAGTCTATTCCCCTGCTGTTTGACTCAATGGCTTTGTTAACATTTTACTATTTGTGGGACCTTGCTGTGCAGAAATCAGCTGCTATGTTTCCTGCCATACCATAGTGACCCTCCTTAGAAGTACTTCCAACAGCTATTAAGCACTCCAGGGCATCCTGAAAGGGACGGGAAAGGCAAATCTATGTATAATTAAGTCTGTCTTAAAAGGATTAAAAGAAATGCTGTGTTAATGTTAAAAACACAAGATGTTGGAACCAGCACACACAAAATGCTGGAGGAACTCAGCAGGTCAGGCAGCATCTATGGAGGGAATGTTGGAGACGCTCAGCAGTCAGGCAGTATCTGTAGAAAGAGTCTGATGAAAAACCTCAGACATGAAGCATTAACCCTTTTACGTTATCCTGCCCGACCTGTTGAATGTTTCCAGCAGTTTCTGGTTTTATTTCGGATTTCCAGCGTCTGGAATTTTTTTGGTTTTTCACTTCGATGTTAGTGATGATGGATCACAGATTTGGGGTTACATTTGAATCCTATTTCTCTCTTTAATATCTCTCTTCCCTACAGTGGCAGGCCCAGCAATACTCTCAAATGAGCAGCTGATGAACGTATCCAATCTGTGCTTGTACCCATGTTAGTTTCACCTTGCTTGACCTGTAGAAAGTACCCAAAGGCATCTCACGTCGATGCCCTTGAAGCTAACTGATATGTTATTACTTGGGCATCTCTGTCTTGCCCTTCCCAAAGGCTGTGCAATGTAGAGCAATGTTACCCTGAATATGAAGGGCTAGAACTCCCAGAGACCATGCACAGTGCTCCCCTGTAGTGAATGCTCAGCATTGGAGGAGTATGGCTCGTCATCTCGTTGCTCGATGGACCATTGTTAAAGGCATCTGTGTCTCGATTGCTGGGACCAGCCACACTGGAGCAAACTTTGAAATCTCTATTGGATCTGTATTTTGGCCGTTTTGTTTGACTTTCTCCTCATCCCCAACACCACCACCACCCCCCCCCCCCCCCCCCCACCCCCCCAGCCCCCTTCCCCTGCCTTTCCTTCTCAGACAACAGCCCATTGTGTGTTGTCCTGTGCAGATGCTTGCATTGGGTGTGCTGCTGCTGTCTGTGCCTCGTCACGGTTATACTCCAGTGAACAATCTGTTTCTGTAGCAGCGTTTCAACTCTCCGTCTTCACGGGGGAGGGGCAGGCCGCAGAAAGTTGAGATGGCAAAATGAACAGGCAAAAACAGACGTGAAGTGTGGTGACAAATGAATGGAGATGTAAGTCAAGGCATGAGGGGAGGGTGGTGTAAGATGAGGATTTTGTTTCTGGGGACGATTCAGAGTACACTGAAGTGTCTGCAACTAATAAATGCTCGCTGAAGCCTTCAGCAGCTGTTCACTTCGAACTTGATTCTTGCTGTGGCTAAGCTGATGAGTGGAGCAAGTCTCCGGAAGGAGAAAAGTTTAGGGGGCAGCAGGTCGGGAGGGGTTCAAGAGAAACAACAAACTTCATTTCATAATCAAAGACTTGCCTTTTTATTGTACCTTTAGCCTCAAATCAGTCCAGTGCACTTCACAAACGAGGCACCTCAGTTGACTCTGTTTGAAAGCCCCTCTTCACTGTTCTAATGTCAGGAACACAGTAGCCAAATTGCACACAGCAGCTCCCATGACATCACCCACTAATATAAATGTTCATTGAGAGACAAGTACTGCCCATGGCATCAGGGAGAACGCTACTCTTTAATATGATGCAATAGCATAGATTTTACTCCACGGAAGTGCAGATGGCCTTAATTCAACATTGACTCTGAGGACGGCACTTCCGCGAGTGCAGTAATTTCTTGCTGTCGTACTGTAACATTAGCATGGACACAAAGGGTGGGAGTGGGATTTGAACCCACAAGTAGGAATGCTGCCTCAAAACTCCAGTGACCTGTGCCCAGTCCTCACCTCTGGTGCTGTCTGTACATAGCTTGCACGTTTCCCTGTGACCTCGTGGGTTTCCTCTCGCATCCCAAAACTACGGTAGGTTAATTGATCAATGTAAAATTTCCCTAGTGTGTAGGTGAGTGGTAGAATCTGGAAGGAGATGATGGGAGAGAATAAAACAGGAACTGTGTAGATGGGTGCTTGCTGGTCAGGGTGTACTTGTCAGGCAGCATGACTGTAAATTCATGACAGCAGCAAGACTGGGACCCATTGAGCCACAGCAGACACCAGATACAGTTCTTTGCTCTGCTTCAAAGCTGGCTGTCTCTAGGCGTTACACAGCCAATGCAATAAAATGCAAGGGGATAAACAACATGAACTCGATTGCAAAGGAAACATTTTCCCCATGTTTCATACTTGCCTTTTGTTGCTGTGTGGTTGATTGACAGAAGGCAGATGATGTGAATTAATAAACAGAGAAAATATATGCCTCTTGCAGTGGAGATATGACAGCAAGTTGGGGCCAACAGTAGGTTCCTCTTAGATAAGACCTATTCCAGTTGGGGAGCAAACCTTGTCCTAAAGGAGCTAATCATTAGTTATAGTGGTTTGAGAATCCCAAGTTTTTAAACTTCAAAATGATCAACAAGACTAACATCAGCTGAAGCACAGGCCTATTCCTGCAGTGTTTTGTTAAACATGGTTAAACTTCATCAGTGATATCCTGAGCCAAGCTGATCGTACTGAAACCTGGACATCAGCACATGCACAAAGTGAACATCTTTGATAGTCCCTTGTGGCATCCACTAAACAGGGCAGCTCTTAATTGAAAGCTGCAGTCTTTACAAATGTGAAGACGCACAAGAGACTGCAGATGCTGGAATCTGGAGCAAAAAACAAACAGCGGGTCCAGCCGCATCTGCGAGGGAAAGGAATTAACAATATTTGGGGTCAAAACCCTGCATCAAGCCCTCATACAGGGCCTCGACCCAAAACATCGATAATTCATTTCCCCCACAGATGCTGCTTGAATCGCTGAGTTCTTGAAGCAGTTTGCTTTTTATCAAAAGATTGCACGGGTTAGACTGAATCCCCACTTGGAGCAAACACACCCAACAATGGGATATGGCTTTGGAAGTTGATATTTGATCACAGACTTTGTATCTGTGCATTATCCACTGCCGAGCTCCCCTCGTACAGTGGGGAAGTTGAAGGTTACAAGCTGAGGGCAATTTCACAATTGTAAAGTGGTTCATGATTCCTGGCTCTGGATTGACATCACATCACCCCAAATGGGATTGCTCCACCGTCAAATGAAACCCAGTCTTGAGATCCAACTCTATAAAGTAACCTCGAGCATGGTTTAGGAGTGAGAGAGGGCAGAGGGTTGGATGTGTGGGTTGGAGTGCCACAGAATTAGAAACTTTAAGCATTATTCAGTTGGCAGCTCTCAGGCTGAGTCAGAGCTTGTGGGTTCCAGTCCTGCAAGAGCCCTGAGTGTAAAATTGAGGTTGACACTATATTGTCACACTGAGAAACTGTTTGCTGCACAGACAGTGCCTTTCGGATGTGATGTTAAACGAGAGCCCAATACTCTTGCTGAGTAAGATCCTTTGCATTACTTTGAAGAGCAGGGGAGTTACCCCAGTGTCTGGATCCCTCCATCGAAATCACAGAGTCGCTGCCCCAGTTCCAGCGACCTGGGTTCAATCCTGACCTCGGGTGTTGCTCTGTCTGCGTGGAGTTTGCATGTTCTCCCTGTAACCATGTGGGTTTCTTTCTACATTCCAAACACGTGGGTTGATAGCTTAATTGTCTGCAGTAATTACCCCTAGCGTTCAGATAAGTGGTAGAATCTAGGGGAGAGTTAATGGAAGTGTGGAGAGAATAAAATGGGTTTGGGTAGGATTAGTGCAAAAACAAGTGGTTGGTGTATCAAAGGGCCTGTTTTCATGCTGTATCTCTCTGACTCTATCACAAAACTGGTCATTATAATATTGCTGCTTGTAGGAGCTGGTGCGCACAAATTGGCTGCCACATTTCCTTTCACACTTCAAAAGTTATGCTCCCTTAAGTGTGAGGCACTCAGACAGTGAAAGGCACTGGAGAAATACAAGTGGCTGGCACAGTGGTGCAGCAGATAGCGTTGTTGCCTCTCAACTCCAGTGATCCAGGGTCGATCCTGATACTAATGTGCAAACTCCTTGCAGGCAGCACTTCTCTCTGTGGCAGTGTGGGCTTCCCCCAGGTGCTCCAGATTCCTCCCACATCCCAGATATATGCTGGATGGGAGGGCAATTGGTTACTGTGAATTATCTCAGGTATAGGTGGGTGAGAGGAGAGTTGATTGACATGCGAGGAGAAAATAATTTACCAGGAAATAAATGGGACATTGGCACTCGTGGGATTACTCTGTGAGCTGGTAGAGACTCGATGGGCTAAATGGCCTCCATCCATGTCATAAAGAATATGATGTCTTTCTGTTACCTTTTTACTGATGTGAGTGATCAATAATTAGCCAGTGAAGTAAAACTCACCAGCAGCTACCTCAGAGAAACTGATATACTCTGGCAAGATGCATCATTGTAGGAAGGGGAACATAAAAAATTAGGAGTAGGCCAGTCAGCCCCTCAATAAGGTGAGAGGGGAAAGATTTAATGGGAACTTGAGGGGCAACTTTCTTTTACACAAAGGATGGTATGTATGTGGAATGAGCTGCCAGAGGTAGTGGTTAAGGCAGGTACAATGACAATTTTTAAAAGCCAGTTTGACAGGTACATGGATAAGAAAGGTTTAGAGGGCATATGGGCCAAACGCTAGCCATTGGGACTAGCTTAGATGGACATCTTGGTCGGCATGGACCAGTTGAGCCGAAGGGCCTGTTTCCGTGCTCTGTGACTCTATGAAACCTGTTCAGCTATTTAATAAGATCATAGCTAATTTGGTTATAACCTCAATGCCTCATTCCCATATACTGCTGGCAACCTTTCACCTCCTTGCTATCAAGAATCTCAAAGTCAAAGTTGAGTTTATTGTCATATGCGCAAATACATGAATGCACAGGTGCAATGAAAAACTTGCTTGCAGCAGCATCACAGGCACATAGCATCAGATAAGTAACATTCACGAGGAAAAGCTAAATTAAGAACATAAATATTACAAGAAAGAGCACAATTAGAACAAGAATAAAAGTCCATTGTAGTGCTAAGTGGTCATAGTGTTGCTATACTGGGGTAGTGATTAGGATGGTTGAAGGGATGTAGCTGTTCTTAAACCTGGTGGTGTGGGACTTCAGGCTTCTGTACCTCCTGCCCAATGGTAGCTGCGAGACAGTGGCATGGACCGGATGGTGGGGATCTTTGATGGATGTTGCCTTCTTGAGGCAGCGCCTCGTGTATATATCTCTCCTTAGTTTGTGGCAGAAAGTTTTAAAGGTTCATGATCCTTTGAGCAAAAACATTTTGTCTCATTCACCTTAAGTGTGTGACCTCCTTTAGTTTTAAACCGTGACTCCTATCTCTAGATTCTCCTGCAAGAAGAAATGTTCTCTTTGCATCCATTCTGTCAAGACCCCTCAGGATCTTATCTGTTTCAATCAGGTCATCTCTCACTGTTCTAAACTCCAGCAGATGCAAGCCTTAATGGCTTGTGGTCTGGACTATGGTTCTGTGACAGACAAGAGGCAGGAGTGAAGCACGTAGCTTGTGACTTTATGAAATATATTTATAACCCAGGATGTTTTGCAAACCTGTCAGCTGGAAGTAAGCAGATCCTTGCTGCTTTGAGAGAGGGGTTGGATTGGTGTTATGGCACCACAGTACAAAGGTGATAAAGGTGTCACACCCGGTGATGTTCACATTGCTCCATTACACCCTAGTGGTTAGAAATGCTGTAAGCATCGGTGAGGGAGCTGGATAAAGACCAGAATTAGCCTTAATGAAACTACTAAACCCAATCTGACAATTGTGAGATCCATAAAAATAGCAAGGTCCACTATGCTGGATCCCCTCCCATTCATACAAAGGTAACTTGAGCTCTCAGCTCCTTGCTGCCTTCACCTTCCCATGATGTCCCCTAACCCTCCTCTTTTTTGTTGCTCAGTGCTTCCTCTGTTGAACCCTGAGCAGGTAAACGAAGAAGCTTTTACCCAGCTCATTACACTGCTTGGGTCTGAATAACCAATAAAGGAGGATTGTTGAGTGGTGTTAGAAGCCTTCTCTGTCTAACTAGTCCACGAGCAACCTTTCCCAGACCCCTTACTCTAAAACACTGCATTCCTCATCCTCCCTTGGTCTTGAGCTGCCATAGCCTGGTGGGCCAGTGTGGCTTTCCAGCTCTTCCTCTTCCCTTTCATCCTCCCTTAACACCTTCACCTGATTTTTTTGATCACCCACTGTAGTTTCCCCCCCAACTTCCTTACCCCGCGCCCCCCCCCCCACCACTAGCTCAGCCTCCACTTTTGTCCCTGAGCTCTGAGTCATCTTATTTCCCACTGAAGACGCCACATGGACATTAATCGTTGCCTTGTGGACGCCAGAAGTTTAAAGGGCTGAGGTTGAGAGGGGCTCCAGCAATACCCAGCAATGGAGCATCCCAGTACGGACCATCCTTGGCTGGTCTTGCCCCATGATTGGATGTCAGGCCCTTCCATTAGTCTGGGAATAGAGGCCAATGTCTGGGGTAGTGCCTGCACTTGAACTCAGTAGGTGGGGGTCCAAGGGCTGAATTGTTTTCTTGTGGATCTAGTATCCAGAGGCCAAGACCAAGGACTTCAAATCATGTCAGTACAGTTAATTCTGGAATAAATGGGCAGCACCAATGGCCAAGATATGACAGGATCGTTGTAAAACTCTTTCTGGTTCACCAGTGCCTACTAGCTAAGGGAATCAGGTTTGCTGACCCAGTCTGGTTTGTGTGTGACTCCAGACCACTTTATGTGGGAATATAAGAAAATTGGCACCAGAGTAGGCCACTTGGCCCCTCAGGCCTGTCCTACTCTTCAATGTGATCATATCTGATCTGCCTTGGGGCTCTCCTCCTGTGTCAGTTCCACAAAGTTCTAATCGTTCAAGAAATGATCTACTTCCTCTTTAAATACCCTCAGTGATATAGTCTCCATAATCCTCTGGGCTAGAGAATGGTATAGGTTGTCTTCTGAAATGGTCAGACAAACCACCTTCCTCAGTTATGGAGTTGTACTTAGCACGGAAACAGACCCTTCAGCCAATTTGAGGGTAGTAAATGCTGGGCAAGAGCAGTAAATGCTGGTCTTGCCATTGATATCCACATCCCATGAGCGAATAGTTTAAAATAAGACATAAGCAGGCTATTTTACTGGCCCACCCCACCAACCCTGCCTTCTGTGTGGCAATGGAGATCCATTTCCTTGGAGATAATGCAATCTTAAAGAGAACAGGCACATTTCGCGCCCCCCCCCCCCCCCCCCCCGCCATCCTTGCAGTCTTGGTATTCATACCAGACGTCATTGTTATGCAATGCATTGGAGAAACAACTGTGAGACAACTTAATGTTTGAAGGAAATGAAAATTCATTGGACTTGCAGATAACTTGCTAGAAATTAAAGATGGTAAATGCTATTTCGAGGTATGATCCCAGAAGAGGAGCCAATGTATTGGGTTCCTTTTATTGTGGTTTTTCACTCGTTAAGCTTAATCATTTTTGATGCACTCAGGAAACCTACAACTCACGGAAGCTGACTGGTGGATTTTTGTGTTGCAAGAATGGCAAATGTTGTGAAGCCCAAGCGTCACCTGTGAGGAGAGAAACAGATGACATTTTGGGTTGGTGACCTGTCCTCGGAGAAAAGGAAATGAGTGGAGAAGAGGTTAAGGGGCAAAGAGAGAAGGTCTGAGATGGGGAGAAGGTGGGAGAGAACAAAGGGCTGATGGCTCAAGGCAAACTGGATGGTAATAGGACAAGTAAAGATACAAGAGCCAGTGTGGAGGAAGTATAAGTGGTGTATGCCATGCTTGCCTTTATTAGTCAAGGCATTGAGTTCAAAAGTCAAGAAGTTAAGACTTTGGTTAGGCTGCATCTGGAGTATTGCATTCAGTTCTGGTCACCCCATTATAGGAAGGATGTGGAGGCTATGGAGAGGGTGCTAAAGAGGTTTACCAGGATGCTGCCTGGATTAGAGGGTATGTGCTATAAGGAGAAGTTGGACAAACTAGGGTTATTTTCTCTGAAGCAGCAGAGACTGAGGGGAGACCTGATGGAAGTTTATAAAATTGAGAGGGATAAATACAGTAGACAGCTGGTATCTTTTTCCCAGGGTCGAAATACTAGAGGGCATGCATTTAAGGTGAGAGGGGGATAGCTCAAAGGAGATGTGCGGGGTAAGGTTTTACATAGTGGTGGATGTCTGGAATGCACTGCCAGGGGTGGTGGTGGAGGCAGATATGATAAGAGACATTTAAGAAGCTCTTAGATAGGCACATGAATGTGCAGAGAATGGAGGCATATGGACCATATGCAGGCAGAAGGGATTAGGTGTCATTATCTTAATTAGTTTGGCACAACATCATAGGCCAAAGTTCCTATACTGTACTGTTCTATGGTCTATAAACAGCAGAAGCTTCAGGAGAAAAATGGCAATGGTTACAATCTGCAATCGTTGGACTTGGTGTTGATTCCTGAAAGCTGTAGTACGTCATATTGACAAACAAGTTGCTATTTCTTGAGCTTGCATTGAGTTTCATTGGAACAGTGTAAGAGGCTAAGGGCAGAGATCAGAGTGGGATGGAGTATTAGTAGAGCTGGTGATTAGAGGGTCAGGTTCCTACTGATGGACTGAATGGAGGAGTTCCCCAATGCAGCCTTCCAATCTTGATGTAATCACACCCAATGTGGATGAGGCTACATTGTGAGCGCTAATGCATTTTAGTGACTGGATGGATGTGGAAGGGGAGGAAGTAAAAGGGCAGTTGTTACACCTCCCCTGTGGGGAGCAAGGTGCTGTGGGCAGGAGTGTGGGTGTTGTGCGTGATGCAGTAGTGAACCAGAGTCTTGAAAAAGGATGTGTTTGTTAGTGGCATTGCATTGTAGGTGCCAGAATTGATAAAGAGGGATCCCTTCTCTCATGAGGATAGGCTGAGTGAGCTAGGACTTCTGTCTTTTGAGAGAAGGAGGATGAGAGATGACTTGATAGAGGTGTACAAGATAAGAGGCATAGATCAAGTGGACAGTCAGAGACTCTTTCCCAGGGTGAAAATGGCTAACACGAGGGGCCATAATTTTAAGGTGATTGGAGGAAGTTGTTGGGGGGCTGTCAGAGGCAAGTTTTTGTTTTTTTACACAGTGGTGGGTGCGTGGAATGCACTGCCGGCAGAGGTTGTGGGGGCAGATACATTAGGGACATTTAAGAGTCTCTTAGATAGTCATGTGCATGATAGAGAAATGGAGGGCTATGTGGGAAGGAAGCGTTAGGTAGATTTTAGAGAAGGATAAAATGTCGGCACAACAGCATGGGCCGAAGGGCCTGTACTGTGCTGTAGTGTTCTATATTCTCTTAAATGTGGAGACTGGTGAGGTGGCACCTCATAACAAAGGCATCTCAAAAGTGATTCTAGGTTGGAAGGGAAAGTGTGAGTGTGGGGAATTTGAGAAATGGTGCTGCCACACCCAAGGGCTCTGTAAACCATGACAAGTGTTGAAGAGAAAACACTGGTACAAAAGATTACATCATTAATGCAGTTGTGCTATTGAGAAATCAGGAGAGTGGAACATCATTTAATTTGTACACTGTCTTCATAGAAGTGCTGTGCACCTCTTCCCTTAACAAAAACAAATTTCTATTATTCTTTCCATTTGGCAATGCATTCAGACGGATCACAACGCTCAAGAGAAGTGAGAAATGACACTTGACCTTCCAGCTCCTCGTCCAATAGAAACCCACACACCTTCTTGCCCACCTCGCCCATCTAAGCTGCTGCTTTAAGCATTCCACAGAATTTACTTCTATTGATCTACCTGTAAAACTGAGGCCACTGTGTGAAGGAGTTCAGAATTTGTCTTTCACTAGTTTGTACTTGCTTTATCATGGTTGGCTATCATAGTTCAGCTTGTATTTTCCTTTTTCTGTTCAGCTTAGTATCTTGCATGTGGTTTTAATTTGCCTCATTCTGAGTCTGTAGGGCTCTCCTTACTTTCCCACTAATGAGTCTGTGTGGTTGATGCTAAACTGCCTTCTGAAATAGCCCAGCAAGCCAGTTCAAGAGGAGCCAGGGATGGGCTACAAACATTGGCCTGGCCAGGGATGTCCATTCTCAGGTGGTGAATGAAAATGGATCCCCTCTCAATCAATCTTGCTGGCCACACTGATGCAAGTAGCTGAGGTTGATTTTTATGTCGGTAGTGTAATGGTTAGCATAATGCTTTACAGCGCCAGTGACCCGGGTTCAAATCCAGCCACTGTCTGTAAGGAGCTTGTACGTTCTCCCTGTGTCAGCATGGGTTTCCTCCAGGTGCTCAGGTTTCCTCCCACGTTCCAAAAGACGTACAGGTTAGGAAGTTGTGGGCATGCTATGTTGGCGCCAGAAGCGTGGTGACACTTGCGGGCTGCCCCCAGAACACTACGCAGAATGATGCATTTCACTGTGTGTTTCAATGTACATGTGACTAATAAAGAAATCTTATCTTGTTATTGCACCTAGTAAATGGTAGAGTCAGGGGAGAATAAAATGGGATTAGTGAAAATGGCCTGTCTCCCTGCTGTGTGATTCTAAGACTTCAACTTGTTTGTAATTTTCCTTTGTTGCTTTAGTTTGGAGAAATCCCCCAGTCCTCATTAAGGGACATTGCTGTAGTTGCTGTTTCCTCTGTTCTTTAAATAGATTGTCCTTCGAGTAGATTATTAACTGTACAATTGACAGTTTGCTGTGAGTCAGACCTCCAGCTCTTTGGCTGATGGAATGTTATCAGTAATTATTTTGTATTAAAAATAAGCAGTTAACATCCACCTTTATTGCATTCTTTCCCTTCTGTTCCACAACCGAGACTGTGCTTTAAATAAATTACCTCATTGGCTGTAAAAGTATTTGGGTCATCTTGGAATTGTGAGTGATGCCATATAAATGCAAGTCGGTCTTTTTGCTTTCTTGCTTTCTTTCCCCCTTCCTTTCTTTTTCCTTCCATCTCTTTCCCCTTTCCTGCTTCTGGACCTGCTTCCTACCTGTTGCATCTATTACTTCAGACACGTATTGCAAAACGTCCTTAAAACGTCTCTCTGCCTTCCTGAAGGCATTGGGAATTTCCAGTGCTTTCTTTTTTGTTCTGCATTGAGCTGCACTGTGCTTCTTGTTTTGTAGGGAGGGTGGGTTGGTGTGAATGGCAAGGAGCAGAGAAGGGGTATTTCCAAGCTACAACAGTGGATAGTTCAGCTGCAGTATTCTGCATCATCCTGATGCAAGCTACACCGTCGTGAAACTAAGGAAACATCGCCACAGTAAACAGGAATTTGTCCTGAAGATAGATTGATCAGCACACATTGTGAAACCACCAAAATGAGGCTTGTTAGTTGAATTATTGTTCATCACTGAGGTGTTGTTCTTGGGGCCAAAAGGTGGTCTGTACTCTCTAAAGACTTTATTCTGCTTGTGTGACTGATGCAGTTGTTGAACTGTGTTGCCATGTTGTTGCTTAAAATATTTCCAGAGCTAATGGTTTATTTCTGGGGGCTTTATTATTGCATGCAAAAGTGTTCATTTAAGTACAGTCAGTAGAAGCACCAGAATGCTTTCAACTTTGCACCATTAACTAGATTTAACAGCCAAACGCAACCTGAGTATTACGTCTGCAATAAGGATGGCTGGACACATCTGTGCCCACTTTGACTAGTAGTATGGTGTATTGCATAATAATGTCAGAATGTTATTGGTTGGGAAGCCACTAGAGATACAAGGGAAATGCCCTCTTCTCATTCCTACCATCGGGGAGGAGGTAAAGGAGCCTGAAGACCCACACTCAACGGTTCAGGCTTCTTCCCCTCTGCCATCAGATTTCTGAACAGTCCATGAATACTACCTCATTTATTCCTTTTTCTTTGCACTATTTATTGATTTTTTTGTAATCTATACCATTTCTGTGTCTTGCACTGTCTGCTGCTGCAAAACAACAAATTTCACACCATCCAAGTCAGTGACAATGGATCTGATTCTGAAATCTGTATGTTTTGAGGAAAGGTGCACTGAAAGCCTGCTGTTGTTGGTTGGCCTGGGGTGAGGTCTGACGTTTGGCTGACTGTTGATTGGTAATAGATGGGTCACACAGGACCAGAAACGGGTCTAACAGTCAATAGAGATCAGTTGCAGATGTGGGCAGAGAAATGGCAGATGGAGTTTAACCAGGATAAACGTGAGGTGTTGCACCTTGGTAGGACTTGCGTCAATCCACCCTGTCCATTGCTAACCATCAAGTAGCTATCTATACTAATCTTATTTACCAGCACTTCATCTATAGCCCTCTATGCCTTGGTAGTCAAACTGCAGGTCTAGATACTTAAATGTTGTGAGAGTCTCTGCCTCCACCTCCCTCGTGCTTTCCAAACCCCAGTCACCCTCTGGATTTAAAAAAAAGTCCTTCTGTCATCTCTACACTTCTTCCTACTTGCCTTAAACCAATGCCCTCTGGTTATGGACACATCTGCTATGGGGGGGGATTTTACGACCACCTATCCAATCTACACCCCTTGTAACTTTGTAGACCTCCTCCATCAGGTCCTCCCTCTGCTTTCTCCAAGGAACACCAATCTAGCCTACCAACTTCTCATCAGAACTGAGGCACTCCCTCCCAGGCAACATGCTGGTGAATCTCCTCTGTCCTCTCTCCAGAGCAATCGCATTCTTTCCCTACTGTGGCGACCAAAACTCTGCATAATGTTCTGGATGTGGCCTTGCCTTTGTTTTATGAAGCTGTATCATAATCTCCCTTCTCTTGTGTTCTATGCTGTGACTAATGAAGGCATATATACTTGTCTACCTGTGCTGCCATGTTCAGCGATCTTCAGGCATGTAAAACAAGGTCCTTTCAAGAGAATGTGAGAGCAATAGTTTCAGAATAGATGTGAGGGGTATGTTTTTTTACTGAGAGAGTGGTGAATGCCTAGAATGCGTTGCCTGATAGGGCAGTGGAGGCAAATTCATTGGGGGCTGTTAAAAGGGGCTTGGATGGGCACATGAATGAGGGTAAAATAGAGAGATAGGCAGGAGGGAATAGTTATGTCGGCACAACGTCGTGGGCCAAAGCGCCTGTTCTGTGCTGTACAGTTCTATGTACCTTCTAAAATAGGCCATCCAGAGGGCGGCACGGTTAGCATAACGCTATTACAGTGCCAGCGATCGGGGTTCAATTCTCACCATTGTCTGTAAGGAGTTTGTACAGTCTCCCTGCGACTGCGCGGAATTCCTCCAGGTGCTCCAGTTTCCTCCCGTATTCCAAAGATGTACGGGTTAGTAGGTTAAGATAAGATATCTATCAGTCACATGTACATCGAAACACACAGTGAAATACATCTTTTGCGTAGAGTGTTCTGGGGGCAGCCCTCAAGTGTCGCCATGCTTCTGGCGCCAACATAGCATGACCACAACTTCCTAACCCGTACGTCTTTGGAGTGTGGGAGGAAACCGGAGCACCCGGAGGAAACCCACGCAGACACGGGGAGAACGTACAAACTCCTCACAGACAGTGGCTGGAATTGAACCCAGGTCACTGGCGCTGTAAAGCTTTACACTGGGTGTAATTGGGCGGCGCGGGCTCGTTGGGCTGGAAGGGCCTGTTACCATGCCCTTTTTCAAAAAAAAATAGAGTCTAAAAAGTTTTAAACTAAGGTCCCTCAATACTTCCTCCGGGCCCTACCATTACATTGTATATGTTCTACACTTATTTGACCTTCTAAAGTGCATCACTTTGCACTTGTCAGGATTACATTCCATCTGCCATTGCTCTGCCCACTTTACCAGCTGATCAATATCCTTATGCAGCCTAAAGAATGGAATTATTGAAAAGTATTGAACTGCCCTCAGGCATCCTGGTGTCACTGTGATAAGTGGTTGGATATCCTTGCAAGTGAGAGATGTGACTTGCTGCTAGTTCGTGAGAGCTGCAAATATCTTACAGCCACAGCCCATCAAATTTCACACTGGCATCAAGAATATTGCAAGGGCAAAAGGTGATGGTGTTGGGGCAGATTGGAGCAGCTGCCAAATGTTGGCTAATTGCAAATCTTTTTCCCAGGGCAGAAAAGTCAAATACTAGAGGACATGCATTAAAGGGGAGAGGGGGAAAGTTTTTTTACACAGTGAGTGGTGTGTACTTGGAACAGGCTGCCAGGGTAGTGGTCGAAGCAGATACTATAGTGGTGTTTTAGAGGCTGTGAGATCGACACCTGAATATATGTAGGGATCAGATGCAGGGAGAAGTGATTTGGTTTAATTTGGCATAGTGTTCAGCATAGACATTGTGGGCTGAATGGCCTGTTCCTGTGCTGTACTGTTCTGCATTCTATGTTCTAAAATGGTGATGTGTAAGGGCCCTGTCTGGGGAGATGCAACTCAAAACTGTGTCAAGATAGGAACCGACAGGATGTTAGATGGTTCTTCCTCTCCCAGGGAGTTGTCTCTCTGGGAAGACACTGGGCCTGGTGCAGTGGGCTGTTGACTCTTGGCATGGCTTCAAGAAGGGGCTGGATAGTATCTTGAACTGGGCAAGTGTAGAGGACCATTATATATGATGGTTAGTCAGTGTGATCTTCTGAGCTAGTCTCAATTGTTTGAAGGGAATAGAGGAATTAATAAGACTTTCTTTCCTCACACTGGTCCTGGGTTTTATTGTGATTTTTGTTGCCTGTCCCAGGAGATTAGAGGCTGGGAGTGTGGGTGTTAGAGGGAAGGTGGATGTGTTTAACCATAATGCCTCTTCCATTATGGTATAGGGCTGCTCTTCACCCAGCTCCTACTTATTGTAGGTTTGTACTGTAACACTACAGGTCTGGTGTCCAGAATGTGCAGTTTGTAAATTCTGGACATTAAAATTACAATGTTTAAGTGGTAAAAGTTGATCACCAGGCAATGGACAGTCATACTCCTCCCACTCTCATTTTGCTCAGTGAAGAAATTATTTCTATTTGGTGCAATCTTTTGCTGAGTATCACATGTGTATGTTAATAAGAAGAGGAGACAGCATACTCTTGATGGGCTGAATCATTGCCATAAACAAATGAGTTATGAAAATCTAGAGCAATCCACAGATGACTCTTTCAACCAATAGCTTGGCAGGTCTAGCCCAGAAGACAAAATCTCATTAGTAATTAAATTGGCGCATTTTATAACTATTTTGAATTATTGCAGCCCTCACAATTTGTGACTGATGTGTCATCGACTCAGGAGCCTCATTTTTGAATGTGAATAGGATCCAACACCTTTTGTCCGCTTTCATCTTTATACTTCACAGGATGGATCAGGACTTGGCCATGAGCCCTGAGTTCGTTTTTAACTCTGGAATCTCATGGATTTCTGTAAGGAAGTGCCCACTAACTTGTAGGAAAACATGTACTGATGAATTTATCTTGACCAGAAAAAAACTACTTGAAAAGCCTAATATTTGTCCTCTGTGTTCTGTGTGGTTAGTACATCCTGCAATTGTTTACATAGCTTAACAATGAGATTCCTGACCCATCGTGAACATCTCATTGCAAATATTAGACGATTCGTGCAGTGATCTGAGAGATGCCTTGCACTTGAAGAGTCAGCTAGAGATAATATTGTCAGAGTTTTGCCCTTTAGGAGCGAACTTTTCCATACTGTGATGTTCCTTGTATCCTCCCCGGAACCCCACCCCTTAATGTGTATTAAAACTTGTTTCACAAATATTTTTTCTGTGAGGCATCTCTTGAAAATATGAACCCACTACCACACAGCCCTGCTCCTATTGTGCTGGCATGCTTTAAAAAAAAAGAGAAATCTATTAAAAAGATGAGCAAAAATCTGACTTTGAGGAATATCATTAGCCAGGTTGAAAATTTTTTACAACAAGGTGTGAAGTCTTTAAGTAAATTAACAAAAATTGCAAACAGTGGTAATGATAATGATGTATTAAAATCCAAGAACACTTTATGGCATTCTCTGACTTTAAGAAGTGAGTGGAAATCAAAGCAACTGCAGATACTAGAAATCAGAAATAAACCAAAAATGCTTTATTTAAAAAAAAGCTCAGTTGGTCAGATGGCTCCTGTGCAAGAGAAACCAAGTTAACGTTTCAAGCTGAAGACCTTTGTCAAAAGTGGGGAAGAGAGAAAAAGGCAAATTAACTTTGAAATGCAGAGAAGGTTAGGGGAGGAATAAATTGGACAGAGGGAATACCTGTGAAAGGGTGAGGTCAGGGTTGCTGAGGGGAGAAGTAGTGGTTAATGGCATCAGTCAGAGTGTTAACACAGACAGGGGAGTGTCAAATGTTGTGAACTCCAGGACTGTCAGACATGCCTCGGAGGTTAGGCTGAGTTAATGGAGAGAGAAAAGCGGAGCCAGTGTCAGACATGGAACTGAGTGGTTTAGTTTTGTATTGCAAGTTTAACAAATAGGAATTGCATCATGACTACATGCATTTCATTGGTCACTATTGTTTAAAAAGAATTCCCAACAATCGGGGAAAATACAACAACAAGAACAGCAGTTCTAAAACAACAGCAGGTCAGGCAGTATCTGTGCGGTGAGAAACAGTGTTCATGTTTCAGGTCCAAGACCTTTCAGCTAATGAAAGGTAATCAACCTGAAGTGTTAACTCTGTGTGTGTCTCTCTCCATAGATGCTCCCTGACCTGCTGGGTACTCGCAGTACTTTCCGTTTTTCAGTAACAGCTTGTATTTCTTTAGCAACTTTAGAGTGGTAAGTCATCTCGGGATAACTTGCTTTTTTTGTGTGTGTGTGTGTGTGTGTCAGAGACCAGAGCACTTCACCAGCCTGCCGATGCAAAAGCCTTGGGTGAAAATTGAACTCCAGCACAAAGTTTTAACAGGATTATTATAAATAAGTGAATTAGGAGGCTGATAACATATATTTGCAGAGATACTTTAACATAGAGAAAGCATCCCAAGACACATCAAATGAATGCTAACAAGCAAAATTTGCCATTAATCCAGAGGAGAGACTGGGAGGGGATTAGTCAAGGAGGCAGTGTTCCCAAAAGAAAGGACATTTGTATAATACCTTTCACATCCCTTTCGGATATCCCAAAGCACTTTACAATACACAAAGTAATTTCTGAAGTGAAGTTATTGTCATAACTTAAGAAATGCAACAGGCATGTTGTACACAGCAAGAATGTAATAATTGTAAGGCAATCTGTTTTCACAACATGGGTTGAGGTTAAAAGTTGGCAGGTATGACGGTCCTGGTTCTTTTTGTATGATATTGTATGATTTTGATCATGTCATTGATACGATCCCTCTTATCCACCTCATGGGGAAAACAAGTTAAACATCCCATCCAAAAGACTGTACCTTTTGACAGCATGACATTTTCTCAGTGCTGTGGTGACCTATCAGCCTGAACTTTAGACTAAAGTCTGAGGAGTGGGATTTGAACTGTAATCTTCTGATAAAAGGCAAGAGTGTGACTCACTGAATCAGTTGACAGAGCAAAGACTCAAATATTATTTTGGGGGTTAAAATAGAGTTGAAATAAAGAAGCCCAGTGCAAGGAATTGGCAGATTAGAAGTATATCACAAATTTAATAACCCAAAGAAGTGGATTGAATTTAAAAACTGGAAATGTAAGCCAAGCTTGAAAATATTTTTTCTTCATAAATGCTTAAAATTAGGTTGGAGCAACCTGAAAGTGACCAAGTTCTTTTCCATTATTTTTTTAAAATCACAATTCCACTTGACGTACCTTAATGCTAAATTCAGTGAGCTTGGAATAACTTTTGCCAATGACATTATACACCACTGCCTAACTGCAACACAGAAAATGAAAGTATATTTCCCACACTAGTCATGCCACATGGTGCTGGTTTTGTCCAAGCTCTGTTTGTCTATAGTTAGGGTATACTCCCAATCCAGGGGATAGGATTAGATTGAGCCTGTGAACTGTGACAGGGAGGTTGGGATCAGCCGGGTCATTAGGAGAGTAGCCTATTGTTTGGCCATTTGCCTCTGTGTGGTTGGGCTTCATTAGCCAAGTGGAAACAAAGTTGACCCAACCTGAGATGAACAGTCATTTGACCAATATGATCCACCCATTGTCCTCCCCAACCCCCCTCGCTAAAATCAAGTTAAACTGAGCAGCCTGCTCCTGCCTCAGTACAACCCAGGAAGTAATAAAAACCACTGAAAGCAATCACGATGAAAGGTTATTTCATTGATGGTGATACGTGGTGCAACTCACTGGCATCGGATTGTCCACAGTTTGAGTCATTCCCTCGTGAGACAATGAACAATATGCTTTGATCTAACATTGGGACAATCATGGCGGTATAACAATCCTGCTTCTGGCAGTGATTACATCCAATGGAATTTGATTAATTGGGAAGTGTGAGCATTTAAATGCAATATCTTTTTCTAGTATTCTCCCAGTCCTTCCCTTGGTATATTGCTTAATTGGATCTCTTGCCATCTTGTGCGAGTGGGTAATGAGCTCTAACCTATCTTTTAAACTTGATTTATGTGACTGGATGCTGGCAAGACCAGCATTTATTGCTGTTCCCTAATTGCCCTTGAGTGGCTTGCTAGGCTATATCAGAGGGTACTTAAGAGGCAATAACATTGCTGATCTTCATTCCTGGAAGGACATTGGTGGACTGGATTCTGTGGTTTCATGGTCACTATTACAGGTGCCAGCATTTTATTCCAGGTTCACTTAATGAGCTGCATTTAAATTCTCCAGGTACTGTGGTGAGATAAGATATCCAAACCCTCTGTGTGGTTTTATTATCTATAAAGATAAAGGACTGAAAATAAATGAAGGGAACATTTTTCTCACGTGGACGGAAAGTGTTCAAAGTGTGTGGCCAAGGTCATTGGGGGGAAGACATTATCAACAATACTGGGATGTTTGATCTGGTGACAGTTCTCCTCCTTGCATTGCCACTCCTATATTGCCAAGTTCAGGTAACATTGGCAAATCCAGACCATTTATTTTGGTTGTGTAGTTAAGATAAAAGAGTTGCATTAGCAGATCACCTCTCATCTTATTAACTCCCAAAACATGTTACAGATACAGTTTTAAACTAGCAAAGAAATGGGCACATTGTCTAACGAGGAAAGGTTGGGCAGGCTACGTTTACATCCACTGGAGTTTAGAAGAGGGAGACGGAATTTGAAAGAAACAAAAGATCCGAAGAGGTGGTGACTTGCTGGTGATCATGTTTTATTTCCTGTGGGAGAATATAGAACTAGGAGGCACTGTTTTAAAGGTAATGTATTGCCTATTTAAAACAGATGAAGTGAAATTGTTTCTCTTGGGGTTGTGAACCTTTGGAACTCTCCTCCTTGAAGGGCAGTGGAAGGAGAGCCTTTGAATGTTTTTAAGGCAGAAGTAGATGGATTCCAGATAACCAAGGAGGTTACTGTGGGTAGATGGAGATGCAGTGTTGAGATTAGTCATCTGTGGTGATCTCATTAAATAGTGGAGCAGGCTCGAGGGATTGATCCTAATGTTTATGTGAATAACATCTGCTGTAGGAACTTGCAGGACCGGTCTCTTCGCCCTGAGTGGGACACTTCTGGTCGCACCGCTCTCGAAACTCCCTTCGCCCTTGAGCAAGGTATCCTAGACGTCTCCCCAAAGGGGAGATGAAGGGTCTTGACCCAAAATGTTGACTGTCCATTTCCCTCCACAGATGCTGCCTGCTCTGCTGAGTTCCTCCAGCAGTTTGTTTTTTTTTCATCTGCAGTCTCATGTGTATGTTTAGATGCTACTTTATGAAAGAACTTGGATTGTGCAAAGCAGCATTTCCTGTTACATGTGTTGTAAGTTGGACTCTCAGTGGTGAGAGAGCGCCTCAGGGGAACATAAGAAATATGGAAGATCCCTCAAGCCTGCTTGTCCGTTCAGTAAGATTATGGCTGATTTATAATCGTGGCCTCACCCACTCCCCTGTTGCACCCCTCAATTCTTGATTTTCCCCTATTGTCCAAAATCTATCTCAGCTTTGAATATATTTAGTGACTCGGCAACCATAGCTCTCTGGGGTAGAGCAATCCAAACAATCTCAATCCTTTGGGAGAAGAAATTATTTCCTCATCTGTCTTAAATAGGTGACCCTGAGTCGAGGCTCCCAAGTTCCATGTCCCCATAGAAAAGTCCTCTCCACGTCTACCCTTTCAAGTTCTCAGGCTTGTGTTTATCAGAGATTGCCTCTCAGTCTTTTAATCCAAAAAGGGGTATGATCCCAATCTACTCAATTTTCCCAAAAAGTACATTGATTTTCAGTTTGCTTCCATGCACAGCAAAGAAACTAATATATTCTGGCAAGAGATGCTTCATTGTAGGAAGGGGGAACATAAAAAATTAGGAGCAGGAGTATGCCACTCAGCCCCTCAATAAGGTGAGAGGGGAAAGATTTAATAGGAACTTGAGGGGCAACTTTTTTTTCTGCACAAAGGATAGTATGTATGTGGAATGAGCTGCCAGAGGTAGTGGTTGAGGCAGGTAAAATAACAATTTTTAAAAGCCAGTTTGACAGGTACATGGATAGGAAAAGTTTAGAGAGCATATGGGCCAAACACTAGCCATTGGGACTAGCTTAGATGGGCATCTTGGTCGGCATGGACCAGTTGGGCCGAAGGGCCTGTTTCCGTGCTCTATGACTCTATACATTCACGTGTTGGTAACAGCTTGTAGAGTATGACTAATGTAAAGTTAAGATAAGATATCTTTATTAGTCACATGTACATTGAAACAGTGTTTCTTTACATAGTGTGTTCTGGGGGCAGCCCGCAAGTGTCGCCACGCTTCTGGCGCCAACAAGGCATGCACACGACTTCCTAACCCATACGTCTTTGGAATGTGGGAGGAAACCAGAGCACTGGGAAGAAACCCACGCAGTCACAGGGAGAACATACAAGCTCCTTACAGACAGCGGCTGGAATTGAACCCAGGTCGCTGGTGCTGTAATAGTTTTACGCTAACTGCTGCACCACCATGCCTGCTGTGTAATCAGCAGTTGATTACATAGTGACTGATTTTAAAAACCTCAAAAAGCACAAAAGAATTTGTTGTATACCTGCATGAATTCTATCAATACAAGGGCAAGATTTGTTCAATAAACAGGAAAGGTTACAGCGATGAAAGTATTTGTCATTTACCCAGTCATAGCAAGTTCCAGCCTGCATATGCAGATGGAGTGGCAGTAAATAGGAAATGTGTCAGGCACTGCAAGGGCCATCTGATGAGTTTGCGAAACAAGCTGACGTGTTTAAAAACCAAATAACTAGACATGTTGATATTGCTTAATGCTAATGTCACAGCATTTCATTAGATGCTAACACCAGTCTTATCCCAATGATTCCATTGATTTTTTTTTTGTGTGTGCAAGGCTGAATGGTGGTATTGAATATCTCTCATTAAGCCAAGCAATAGTAGAAGGATGGAGACTTCCTGCTAAAGAAACAATTTCAAATAATCACAACTTCAATATGAGGAGACCAGAGTGCACAGTGCAACATTAAAATTATGTTTTTGATTAACTAGTTCAAGATTTCCAATAAGAACCTAATTTAATCCACATTGTTGTTCATGTAGCATTGACTTTCACAGCCACTGGTAGAGGTCACATTTCATCACTTGAAATGCCTGAAAAATTCTGGGACTTCATTTGGGATGAATCACAGGCTGATTTTTAAATTGCAGGCAGTGATCCATGCCATGAGTCGGATGGCTTTCACACAACAGGCTCTGCTCACGCTCCTGCAGCACAGTCATCTGTTAAAAATTTTGATATATTAAACTCTCCGTCCACTGCCAGAGGTAGTGACTTTCAGCTTGGATGTTTTGCCTTCTCAGTTGGAAGTAAGTTTCCATGATATTACTTCAGTGAAGAACATGAATGTTCTCCTCGATGCCTGAGTCAATATGCAAACCTTCAAACGACATGACCAAGCCAGGATATTTGCTCTCTATTTTTGTGGCTTTTTGAGAGCTTGTTTTGCAGATTCACTACTTGGTTTCTGACAATACTCAAAATGTCTCTAAAACATGATAGGACAATTTAAGATGATAAAAGATGCTATATAAGTGTCAGAATAGATGCTGTGGAAATGTATGTACTACAGGAGCCAACTGCAAGATCCCACAAACAGTAATACACTGCTGATCAGCTAACCAATTTGAGTGTTGTTGGTTCAAAATCAAATATGGCTATTTTGAAAAGTTAATATATTTGATGTTATAAATTTTGGAATAATCAGCTATCAAGTGACTGGTGTAGAGTGATGATTAATTTAATGTCATTTTACTTTGAATCCCATTCAAAAAGCTCAGTGTTGCCTGGATTCTGTGTTTTAGCAATGGAATGTGAATTAAAAATGGGATTGGGTAAAAAGTCGGACACTGAATTAAGTTGTGCAATAACTAACCCTAAATAATCGAGAGCCACTTTTGATTTACTCAATAGGCCAGCATTTCTTCAGGCATTTACAGGCCATCCCTGGGTTATATAAATGCCTGACTTATGAACACCCCTACATACAAACAAGCTCCCATAATATGACTAAATTCAAAAGTCTGACGTATGTACATTTTTATGAATGGCAGAACTAGTCACCTTTCTCCACTTTTAGCAATTGTTCTTTTGTATCAGTCTTGTGTGTTTTTGATGCCATACATTACAATACTGTGGAGGTTAGGGTTACCATAGCAAGCAATTTTTGTGTATTTTCCAACTTATCAACTTGTGGACATCTGTAAAAATGGAACCTGTACCTGGGGATGGCCTGTACCCTTATCCAGGTGGCAAACCCAAGGGAAATAAAAATCTGGATTTACAATTCTATTGGTGGCACCAGGGTTTGGAGCTCAGAAGTGTGAATGAAGTACCACCTGTAGCAAATCCCAAGATCCGACCCAAAAAAAACTCCACAAGCAGTCTTACCATACTCCTTCCACCATGTGCTTAACACGGACCTGTCTTCTCAAGGAACGTCAGGAGTAGTAGGAGCCACTTTTATGATTTATTTGGAATTTTACAGCACTGAAAGATCCCAGATCCTTGGCTGCATTGATAGTCCCTTTCATTATTTCAAACGCTTCATCCTGAACGTCCTTTAATTTCTAGGGCCTAAAGGCTAACTTTCATGAATGCTCAACACCTTTGTCGCATCACATCTTGAGGTGGTGCATTCTTTAAGAAAAAAAGGCAATTACCAATGAGGAGCCCCTGTTGATAAACTGTTTGTGCAACGTTAGCTTTGGGTCTGGGGTGGAAGGTGATGGGTCTGACCAGGGACTATCCCATCAGCTCCAGTTGTGCCTGTTGGTTTGGGTCATTTTTCGATGTGAATTTTCACCCACTTTACTTCCCGATCAAAGTCTGTGTTATGGGGTTGGGGAAGGTGAGCTTCTGCTGAGGACCCAAACGCTGCTTGACATTTTCTGGGCAGACTCTACATACAATATCATGTGGTTTGATTGTATTCTGTCCGACAACCGCCTTGCTCACATAGCAATGTGGCTGGGGCCACATTTTGTGATGTTTGGCAAAGCTTATTAGTCTCTGGGGTGTTAGCCCTGGCTCGAGAGCCTGTGGATTCAAGCCTCACTCATGATACTTACACACAAACATTAAGAGGAGAAGGCGATGCTTTCATTTGACTGAAACATTACAGACCAACTATAGCCTGTCTCTCCTCTCAGTGAACATAAAGGATATCCAGTCACTAAGAAGCTGGTTTGTGGGGGTGGGGGGAGGGGGCAGTGGCTAAGGGTTTTCTCCCCAAGTTCCCGTCAAGCCTTTCTCTCTCTCTCAACCAATGCTTAAAGAAAACCAGATGAGCTTGCTGTTCAGTTCATTGCTGTTACCTTGCTGTGTTCAAAGTGACTGCCACATATCCCACTCCATTTTAAAAGTTGGCTATGAAGCATCCTAAAATAGAAAGTGAAGATGCCTTGAGTATGGGAGGTCTTTCTTTAAAACTGGAACAGGAATAATTCGGCTATGAATTGCTAGTTTTATTTTGTGCTCAGTTCAAAGTGTGCATGGTTTATTTCCTCTGCAGGGCTCACCTTGCACATGTTTGTAATTGGTTTATTATTGTCACATGTACTGGGATGCAGTGAAAAGCTCTCATTTACATGCCATCTAGACAGATCATTCCATACATTGGGTAGTACAAAAGGGAAAAATGAACAGAATGCAGAATATTGTGTTACCATACAAAGAAAATGCAGTGCAGGTAGTCAAAGTGCAAGGGCCACGATAAGGTAAATTGAGAGATCAAGAGTTCATCTTTATTATATAAGAGGTCCATTCAAGAGACTTATAACAGCAGGATAGAAGTTGTCCTTGAGCCTGGTGGTATGTGTTCTCAAGCTTTTGTATATTCTGCCCAGTGAGAGGGGAAAGAAGGGAGAATGACTGACTGGAGTGGGAGGGGTCCTTGACTATGTTAGCTGCTTTCCTGAGGCATTGGGAAATGTAGACAGAGTCAATGGAGGGGGAGCTGGTTTTTGTTGATGGACTGGGCTGCATTCACAACTAGCTGCAATTTCTTGGGGTCTTGGGCAGAGCAGTTGCCATACCAAGCTGTGATGCATCTGGATAGGATACTTTCTACCTTTAATTCTCCTGTGAGGGAACCTGTACTAGCTTCTGGCATGCAAGTACTAGCTTTGGCAAGTTGAGGGTAGAACTGGCTCAATGTCACTACCCGATCTCCGGCATGGTTTGTATCCATTGCAAAGTAACCAGCACTGCAGTGTGCAACTTTTTATTATTTGGCCTTCCTGTTTTAATCCCTCCCAGTCTTTGACCTTGTCTTTCTCAGCTTTAAATAGCGGACCCCTTATCCTAAAACAACAGCTAGTGGTTGTAGACTCTCTGGCCAAGGGAAACAGCCTCTCAGCCTCCGTCCTGTCAAGGTGTGTGGGTTGGTAGGTTAATTGCCCCCTCGGTGTGTAGGTGAGTGGGAGAATCCTGAAGGGGGTATGGTGAGAATAGGTTACTGGGAAAATTAGGAGAGTGAGATTGCCAGTTCATAAAGCATAGACTCCATGGGCTGAAATGACCTCTGTTGTCAGGAAATATGAGATGATATGAAATGTTCCAATACTGGAAATAGTTGGCTTCTCCCCAATTCCACTCAGGCCAGATGGTGACCTCTAGTTTCTCTCTGTGCCTCTAGCCCCCTGCCTGGTTTGGTCCTAATGCCTTGCTCACCATTGCTCTCAAAGCCATCTTGGTTTAAGATGACTTATCCTGTGTCACAGGATTAGATCCTCACCATACACATAACCATTTACAGCCTTTCCTCTCTTTGTTTCTTATGCTTTACTCCTTTTTAGCATTTTATTCTTCTCTTATATTCACCTGCTGTTTTAATCCACCATTCCCAAACCCAAGCAAGATTGGGTGCAAATTTTTATTTCTTCTATATACATCTTAAAGGCATTTGTCACTCTATCACAGGTTGATCTGGCTGCCTTGCTGATGATCTGACAGTTCAGTTTGATGTCTGAGTTTGTTTTGTGATGTGAAATCTGCCCTTTTGTGTTAGACAATGTAGATGACAGCTGAAGGCTGCATTGGGAGCTATTATGCATATATGAACGAGGTTAGGCCATTCAACCCCTTGAGTCTGCTGTTCCGAAACCTGGGATCTGCCTATGGGTGGGGTGGGGAAGCAGCCCCAGTGATCATCCAGAGGAACAGGGCAGAGGTTTAACCTGAGATTGTGGGGAGGTGTGCATATTTTCACTCCATTGACACATGCCTCTCCAAAAGCCAACAAATTTAAGTTTGTATACACAACCTATTTCAGGCAAATTGTGGCCTTCATGTCCCTGAATACCTCATCCATCAAAAATCAAACAATTTGGATACTGAGCTCTAGTCTCCACAGCTTTCTTAAGGGCGAGAGGGTTTCAGATCTTTGCCACTCTTTTGTATGAATCCTGAAGTTGCCCCTGAACCCCTGGTTGTTCTGGGCTCCCCCCACTAGAAGTGCCACCAGCTTGTTGAATGGGTGACTGGCAACTTCCAGTTGAAAATTGGCTTGAACATATACACTGAACTTTTGTTTAAGGTCAACTAGCAGACTCTGACCACAGTCCTAGGGAAACTATTGCAACTGCCTTCATAGCTCTTTGTGGGTTCAGAAAGCTTTTCAAAATGGATTCTTCAGTCTCAAGCAACTGACCACAGCATAAAGCAGATGTACAATTAGCTATGCTTAGGACAACCTCACATCACAAATAGACGCTAAATTCTTTCTGTATGGGTGTGGAATATTCCTGTGAAAGATGACATTGTCTGCGGGTTACAACTAAATGATGCCAGGTGGTGCTGATGTTTTAGCGCAGAAGAGGCCAGCATAAATCTGCCTTGATCATATTGAATGGTGAGGCAAGCTTGAGGGACTGAGTGGCCTACTCCTGCTCCTGTGTTCTTGTATTCCTGTGTGTTTTACCAAGTAGGTAATTAACATCCACATTTTTAAAGTCTAACAGCAAGTAAAACCAGAAAGGGGCTGGAGA
Organism: Pristis pectinata; assembly: GCF_009764475.1. Lineage (NCBI taxonomy): Eukaryota > Metazoa > Chordata > Chondrichthyes > Rhinopristiformes > Pristidae > Pristis > Pristis pectinata. The sequence goes on along the minus strand of NC_067412.1, from coordinate 11,399,737 downwards.
TGAGGTGAGATATTTGGACAATGGACATGACAGATGTACTGGTGCCAAGACGAAGACCAGCAGAAAGATTTCATTTATGATTTTAGTCCAGGTCCAAGACCGATATTTCAAAATAATCAGCAGTTATGAGGGCATAAAATCAGAGCTAGCTAAAATTGAACTGGTAAATTCAATTAAGGAATCGGGTTGAGATGCAATAGCAGACATTTGGAATCTTTCAGAATACATAGAATAGGTAACAAAATGCGATGGGGAGGACCCACCATCTGTAGTTAACTTAAAAAAAAAGTTCAAGGAAATATCAAAGTTGGAAAGAAAATGTATAGTTGCATAAACAGGTGGCAGGTCAGAAGACTGGACAGAATGTGAAAAAACAACAAATGGCTAAAAGTTTAACAAAGAAGGAAAAATCAGTGTAACAGATAAAACTAACTAGAAATACAAAAATAGAGAATGAAATTTTTCAAAATTACTTTGGATATTTATCTTAAGAGTAATAATGTGATTATTTGCCCTGTAGAAATTGAGGAATTAATATTAAAGTGAATAGGGGGAGAAAATTCTTGAAATAAACAGGTATTTTACCTCAGTCTTGACTAGAGAATACAAGTTACATTTGCTGTAAATTAGGAATTGGTAGGCAGGAGAAAGCTAGGGAATATTACAGTCATCAGGGGAGTAATATTGCAAGCTGACACCTGAGTCCTAGTGAACTTCAACCTAGGATCTTAAACTAAAAGGCTAGTGGGACAGTTAATGCATTGGTTTTAATTTTCCAAAATTCCCTAAATTTGGGGAAGGTTTCATGAAATTGGAAAATATTAAATGTAACTCCTTTATTCAAAAATGGAAGAACACAGAAAGCAGGAAATTATAGACCAGTTAACAGAAATCATCAGTGAAATGTTAGTTATTAAAGGACACTCGGGAAAATTAAAAGTAATTGGGCAAAGTCAACATGGTTTGATGAAAGGGAAATCATTGGTGTTTTATTTGAAGAAATAACATGTGCTCTAGATAAAGGGGAATCAGAGGATGTGAAATTTCCAGAAAGCCATTTAATTAAAATGCCACATCAAAGGTTTTTGTGAAAATAAAAGCTAATATTGTAAGAAGTGACATTGTTGTGGGCAGAAAACTGGCTGACATGAAACAGTAGGCATAAATCGGTCTTTTTTTCTGATTGGTAAGATGTAATGAGTGACGTGCATAGGAATTGGTATTGAGTCCTTTTTACAATTTTGTACAATTGATGATGAAGGGGCTGAAAATTTGTTTGCTATATATACTGATGACACAAAGGCAAGAATGTAAGCTAGGAAGAGGGCTTAAGGAGGCTACAAAGGGATATGGATAGGTTAAATGAGCAGGTAAAGATCTGGCAGATAGTGTATAATGTGGGAACATGTGAAATTTCCATTTTAAGAGATTTTTTAAAAATGCATATTATTGTAAGTGGTGAGAGATTGCAGAGCTCTAAGGTGTAGAGGGATCTGGGAATCCTAGTGCATGATTCACAGAAGACTAGCGTGCAGGTATAGTAAGTAATTAGAGAAGGTAACAATGTTTTTTATTACCACAAGAATAGGGAGGTTATTCTTAAATTATGTAGGATGTTGGAGTATTGTGTACACTATTACAAGATCACAAGACAAAGGAGCAGAAGTAGGCTATTTGGCCCATCGCATTTGCTCCATGAGCTAAACTAAAACTATTTCTATCTAGCCCCAGTTTCCGGCCTTATCCCCATATCCCTTGATACCTTGACTAATTAGATACCTATCAATCTCCTCCTCAAACGCCCCCAATGATCGGGCCTCCACAGCTGTATGTGGCAAAGAATTCCATAAATTCACTACCTTCTGGCTAAAGGAATTTCTCCTCATTTCTGTTTTAAACCGGTACCCTCTAACTCTAAGACTGTGCCCTCTAGTCCTGGACTTGCCCTAATTTATTTAGGGAAGAGTGTTCATGCATTCAAAGCAGCTAAGAGAAAGTTTACTAGACTGAAACTTAGAATGGGTGGGTCAACTTGTGAGGAAAGGTTGGACAGGCCAGACTTGTATCCACTGGAGTTTAGGGGAGTGAGAGAGGGGACTTGGTTAAAATGGATGAGATCCTGAGGGGTCCTGACAGGGTGGATATGGAGAGGATATTTCAGCTTGTGGGAAAACCTAGAACTACAGGTCACTATTTGAAAATAAGGGGTCACCCATTTATGTCGGATAAGGTGAAATTTTTTTCCTCTCAGACGGTTGTGAGTCTTTGGAACTCTCTTCCTCAAAGGTCAGTGGAAACGGTTGTTAAAGATTTTTAAGGCAGAGGTAGACAGATATTTAACAAGCAGTGGGTTGAAGGTCACCACATGGAGACTGGAATGTTGATTTGAGCCATGAACATTGAATGGTGGAGCAGGCTCAAGGGGCTGAGTGGCCCACCTCTGCCCCTCATTCATATATAATGTGCTTTACATGTGTAGAGTTGGAGGGTTCAAGTCCCAGAGCTGCACGCAAATCAACATCGAATCTGTTTTAAATTTCAATACTTGTAATCTTCTGAGGACAACACCAAGGGATTCCATTACACTGATTTACTCAGTGAAATTGCACTGATTATCTCACAAGAGTAGTGAAGGATGCAAAATAGGGTAAAAGTTTATAATTTTACTTCGTTGAATATCTTAGCTGTGGCTCGTTTACTCAGGTTGCAGTGGATCTGTTTTGCACTTTGACCTGGTTTCTGGTGTTGGTCCAGTGATGAATGCTCTGGTTTCTGTTGTCCAGCTCATTAGTAACTGTTACTTCCATGAATCCTGTGCATGTTCAAGGCCTCAAACAACCCTTACAACTTTAGCTGAATCTTTAGAGAGTAGGCCTGTCGGTTCCTATCTGACAATGATACTTTATCCTTGTATAAAAATCTGGAAAGAAGAAGTCAGTCCTCTTTCCCTTAAGTTAAGGTTGTACAGCATGGAAATAGGCCTTTCAGCCCATCAAGTCCATTCCGTCAAGCATGCATTTGCACTGTTCCTACACCAATCCCATTTAATTCTCTACACATTCCCATTTACTCCCCCTTGTGTAATTTATGAGTAATTTGTAGCACATAAAACCTGTCTCTCACAATCCCCCCCCCTCCCCCCCCCCCCCCCCCCCCCCAATACCTTCCTCCAATCACCTTAAAATTATGCCCCCTCGTGTGAGCCATTTTTGCCCTGGGGAAAAAGTCTCTGACTGTCGACTCGATCTATGCCTCTTACCATCTTGTACACCTCTATCAAGTCACCTCTCGTGCTCCTTCATTCAAAAGATAAAAGCCCTAGCTCACTCGACCTATCCTCAGAAGACATGCTCTTCAATCCAGGCAGCACCCTGGTAAATCTTCTCTTCACCCTCTCTTAAAGCTTCCACATCCTTCCTATAATGAGGTGAACAGAACTGAACACATTACTTTGTGTGCTTACCAAAACTTTATAGAGCTGCAACATTACCTGGCAGCTCTTGAACTCAATACCCTGACTAACAAAGGTCAACACACCATATGGCTTCTTAACAACCCTATCAACCTGTGCGGCAACCTTGAAGGATCTATGGATGTGGACCCCAAGATCCCTCTGTTCCTCCACACTAAGAGTCCTGCCATTAACCTTGTATTCTCCCTTCAAACTTGATCTTCACTTCACACTTTTCTGGGTTGAACTCCTTCAAACTTGTGTTCTATATGTGACTGAATCTACGTGCCTGTGATGCTGCAACAAGCAAGTTTTTCATTGTACTTCTACCTCATTTGACTTGACAGATTCTACCACCCACCTACACATTAGGGGCAACTTACAGTGCTATAACCTACCAATCTGTATGTCTGTGAGATGTGGGAGGAAACCAGAGGAAACTTGCATGGTCACAGGGTGAACATGCAAACTCCACATCGATCCTGAGCTGCGCCACTGTGCCATCCTCAACAGATTGCAGTTCAGTCACAGGCCAACTTCTTGTCATGTTCAGATCTCCAGATGAATGGGATCACGTGCAGTATAAATGATCCACAATCATGCACTCACTGTTCTGACAAAGTACCGGTGACTCCAGCTCGTGGGTTGTCCATCTTCCATTGAGTCTCTGGCCTGGCTGTGGAAATCCATTATCTTTTCAGCAGGATCAGTAAAAGGGAACAAAGAATCAAACTAGGGAAAGGATTTAGGCAAATTTATAAAGCTGTGTGCAGGGATGGTGACGATTGTCTCTAAACTGGCAAAACAATCTGGACTGGAGCTCACCTGAATTGACCAGCATTGAAGTGACACTGTAAAGAAAAATGGAAATTTAATCAAATGACTGTTTTGTGATGTATCTTTGTCCAATGCTTTTTGCATCAGCAGAACTGATAGCTAGACAGATGAAAAATCTTTCAGCCAAACTGTGACCAGCTGCCTTTGTAAGATTCTGCTCTGGGGAGAAGGAACTAAAAGCTACGTGAGCTTAAAGGTTCTCTGCCTCCTCATTTGCCAGATGCCTGAGTCAAGGGTTCAATGGGACTCGCAGGCTAGGCTGTTTCATGTGAACGCATTCAAACAATGAAGGCAAGAAGGACGTGTAGGGGAAGAAAAAGGGAAAGGGAGAAATCTCAGTGGGCAATCATAGCCTGATGTGGCCTTTATTACTATTCTGGTCATGCGTATATGTGTGTGTCTGTGTGTGATGCAGGCAGCAATCAGAGGAGGCTCTGCAAACTGCAAGGCAGGAAGCGATTCTCATGCTCATCCTTTACCAGACTTTGCACCGTGCTGGAATAATTATTTGTGACTTCCGTAGGCTGCAGACATGACCACAACTGAGCCTGACCAAAAATCAGATTAACGGCACTCAGTCGATTGAAGGGGGGAGGGGAGGGGGAAGAGAAAAGCAAATCTCTTGGATGAGGAAGGTAAGTCTGGTGAAGAGCTTTGTGATCCTTCTTCAATAGACCAGGTCCTTTCTTTTGATTGTGGTTTCATGGTAGTGTGGTACTCCAACAGGAGAGAGATACAAAAAAAGAACTAGCTTTATTGAAGTGCTGCTGCATTTCTGTGTAATTCGATAATCAAGCTCACACAAACCATTTTGTGCATTGTTTGAGTATCGCAGTATTGTGCTGATCTACATGAGATGCGTAGTAGTTCAAACCATTGTTGGGTTAGTATTGTTGAGCATTTAGCGCTGAGGGAAACTGGGCCTTACCCTGGCTGAGTCTAATTGTGCACATCGCATCTGCCTTTGTACGTTTCCATCTTCTTTACGAATTGTTGGACTCCAGTCTGATATTGCATCTGTATGAGGTCTGTGTCAGTATACTTGCAGCCTGTGTGAAGCAGCATTCATGGTACAAGCAGTGAAGCCAACCCTAGGGAACAGATGGTTTCGGAGAGTAGATTGGGGCTGTACTGGCAACAAAAGCTTGCAGAAGGAGCTTGGTTTTAATTCTTGCTGACTCCTTTGTCTGTGTTTTGAAGTCTTTTTATTGTGTTTTTTTTAATTGGATTCGTTGCCCACTATTTTTTTTGAAATAGCAATTTTTAAAATTCTCAGTCCTTCAAGTCCTTTTTTGCCTGCTTCCTCGTGTTGAACTGTAGACTGCAAATCCATCAGTCTACCAACTTTTATTTTTGTACGGTCAGCCAAACCTGCCCCTCCCTTACCCCATCAGCTGATGGAAACCCTTGCTCATGCCTATGCCTACTGTAGACCTGCCTATTCCAACACACTTTGGGGATCTCCCTCATTCTACTCCATAAATCTAAGGTTGTCCAATCCTCTGCTCTCTACGCTGCTATATCCCATTTTGCTCCAATTCTCTGCTTGCTGATTTACACTGGCTCCCAACTGAACAATGGCCGGATCTTATAGTTCCCGCGCTTGTTTTCAAATCCTTCCGTGGCCTTGTCCTTCCCTATCAGAACCTGCTTCAGCCCTTGAAACTGCCAGATATCTGCCCTCCAAGGCTGAAGCCTCGATCATCCCTCAATTTATCCCCTCCCCCCACCTCTGGTAGAAATGGTGTGGTTTGCCAAGACTCTAAAGGTTGCTCATTTAGGGTGAGTACACGTGGAGGTGTTTTTAATGCCAAGGGTTCTGTAGGAGTTGATGTCTTTGCATTAGAATTCCCTTCTTAAACCACTCATCCTCTTTATCTTCCTTTTTAAGCTACTCCTTAAAACTTTTATCTGTGATCAATGTTTTGGTCATCCATCTTAAAGCTCCTTGATTGGCTCTTTTGATAACACTCCTTTAAGGTGCCTTGGCATGTAAATCTTCTCTGCACTCTTTCCAGTTTTAATGATGCCTTTCCTATAACAGGGCAACCAAAACTGTACACAGTACTCCCAAGTATGGACTCGCCAACATTTTGTACAAACTGTAACATAACGTCCCAACTCCTATACTCAGTGCCCTGACTGATGAAGGCCAATGTGCCAAACACTGCCTTCACCGCCCTGTCTACCTGCGATGCCTTTGCCTTTTCAGCGAACTATGTACTAGTGCATTTGGGTCCCTCTGTTCCACAGCTCCGGAAATCTGAAAATTTATTTTCCTTGTTTCCTCTCTTTAACCCTTCAAAGCCTCAAGTAACGTGATTTTGCTGCCTGATTTCACATACCAGGTGACAGAGGGCATGAAAGGAGACAAATTTGTTGCATTCTGTGTTGCTTCAGTTCTGCAGTGAGAAGAGTAACGAGGTTTGCATCTCTATAATATTGTTCGCAGCCTGTAAAGTGAGGAATGTGGCAGACAATTTGTGTATTGCAAATTTCCACAAAAAAAGTGCAAAATCCATGAGATAACCTGCTTTTACAAACAAATGATGGATAAATTTTGGGCAGCACCCTGATTTTCTTCAAAATGGTAACATGGGATCTCCTACATTCACCAGAGAGCTGGCAACAGCCTGGTTTAACATCTCATCAAAAAGCCAGAACTCCCAACAGTACCAGCCTAAACTCTTGTGCTCTAGCCTCTGGAGCAGATCAGAACAAACAATTCAGGTGCAGAACTGAGAGTGCTCCCAAATGAGTCACAGTTGTCAGTGTAATAAAATGAAGTCAGATTCCCAATGAAAATGATTGGCCCCGCTCTATCAGCCAAGTCCATTACAGCATCTGTTTTGCTAGTCTCTGGTGCCATTATACAGGCAGGGTCAGCGATAGCAAGTTTAGGTTACAGCATCTGTTCCCGGTTGTGAGCAGCCGCCTAGCTGGTCCCTGGGGTGTTTTACACTGTGGGCAATATATGACTGATGAAAGCAATCACCTCCATTGTGTCAGTGCCATTGCAAGCTCGTTGTTGTGGATGCCTAATTAGTATGTAACAGAGATAGCCAGAAGTAGTAGCAGGAAGACTGGCTTTACATTTTCTGATTTGGAGGACTTTCTTCAAAACTGCACAAATCTGAAATGAAGATACACTGCGAATTGTGCCAGTGCTTCCTGTAAGGACTGTGGTTTTACCATTGCTGTGTCTTCTCTCCAGGGTCAAACACCTGTACCGAATCTAGAAAATCTAAAGCAGAACACACAGCTTCTATGGCAGCTTTTTTTCCTGTGTGGAGTTGCTTAGCAACCACCACGTTAGAGTCAACAGCAACCCATTCGTTGCGGCACTCACGAGACGTTGGGATTTAGGGTGAGGGCTACAATGAGCTAAGGCTGTAACCTGACCTTGCTTTGTAAGAAAAGGCTTGCATTTCTACAGCACCTTTTCATGCACCAAAACATGTTTCAGGCAGCAAAGAGCTTTAGAAGAGCAGACATTGTGCAGTGCAGGGAAAAAATAATGACTCATTCACATTCAGATTATGCTGCTGAAATAATTTTTTCCATGCAGTGTTCATGGCAGCTGGGTATCTACATTTCCTCCTATAGTCAGCCAAGATGGCATGAGAATGTTCTATTTCCTTCGTAGTAGTGCTTGCCTTATTTAACAACATGGCCTGCAGGTCATTAGTCCAACTCAGCAGACTGTGTGCTACTTGACACAGGAAAGGCAGCAGTTAATTTGCACATAGCAAACTGAGTGAGTGGGTAATGTATTCATTACTGATGATAATTTCAGGAACAAATATTGACCAGGACAGCAGGGATTACTCCTTTCCTTAAAACAGCTTCATGGCATCCGTGGGGAGGCGGGAGGGGAGGAATGGACAGTGGACTGTCCATTTCCCTCTACAGATGCTGCCTGACCCATTGGGTTGCTCCAGCAGTTTGATTTTGTTTTTGCTCCAGATTCCAGCATCTGCTGTCTCTTGTGGCTCCATCATGGGATCCTTTGTGACAGGGCAGAAGTTTTAACATCTCATCGAAGGCTGCACTCCCTTGGAGGGTCAGCCTTGGCTTTTCTACTCGTGAGCCCAGTGTGGGTCTTGAATGCACAAACTTGATTAAGAAGGAAGGCATTTAACCCTCTGAGCCACAGCAGTAGTACACTCTCTAGCACATGAAATCAGAACAACTCATTCATAGAACATAGGAACAGGCACAGGAACACAGCACGTAGCACAAGAACAGGCCCTTCAGCCCACAATGTCTGTGCCAACCATGACGCCAAATTAACCTAATCCCTTCTGCCTGCACATAATCCATTACCCTCCATTCCCAGCATTTCAAAAAGCCTCTTGAACGTCAGTTCCACCACCCCCTGGCAGCATGTTCCAGACACCGACCACTCTGTTTTCAAAAAAAAAACTTGCCCCGCACATCTCCTGTAAACTTTTCCCCCCTCTCACCTTAAATGCATGCCCTGTAGTATTCATCATTTCTACCCTGGGAAAGAGATTCTGACTGTCTACCCTATCTATGCCTCTCAAAACTTTATAAACTTCTATCAGGTCATTCAACCATGGAAGAGAGAGGTAAAGGTCGGGACAGATTTGGAGCAAAACAACAATATTGTTGTGTTGCCAACAATGAAATAGATAGGGTGAAAGTGCACAGTCTTTTTCCCAGGTTTGGGGAACCCAAAACCTAGGGCATAGATTTAAGGTGAGAGGGGAGCGATTTAATAGGGGCAACTTTTTCACCCAGAGAGTGGTCAGAATATGGAATGACCTGCCAGTGGAAGTGATTGAGGCAGGTACAATAACATTTAAAAGGTACTTGGACAGGTACATGGATAGGAAAGGTTTAGAGGGATATGGGTCAAACATGGGCAAATGGGATTAGCTTAGATGGGAATCTTGATTGGTGTGGACCAGTTGGGCTAAAGGGCTCTATAATTTACTTTAGATCAAGTGGAATTCTAACACAACCAGTAAAATGTAAGTGTGGCATTTGGTGTCTGCTGCCCATGAACCATGTTTGGATCAGGCTTTGAATGGATAATTAAAGACAATTGGTGTACCTCCTTACGTACAGCTGAGTCTGATAGACTACTTGTGCAGTCACCTTCAATACCAAAGAGGACTGGGCACGGGGCAGAGTTACATCTCAAGGCCTGACTTCACTTTGTGGATGTGCAGAGCTGCATCATTCAGGAGGTGATGGAAAAACAGCACTGATACCAAAGTGCTAGCCCTTGTAAAGCTCTCCTCACTGACTCTGTGGCCAGCTGGAGTGGGTAGCTGGCAGCTTTTCCTTCAAGCTGCTGACGTTGCCTTTGGTGAGGGGGGAGCTTTTGCCACTGACCCCCATTGATAGCTCCACGTCCCTCACTGAAAACTGGGATCACACCATCTGAGAGGAGACAAGTTAACTGTGGAATTGTTGAAAACCGTGATTGAAGGGAAAATGAGCCAAGTACATCCCTTGCTAAGCTTGCCTAATATACATTTCCCAATCCTTTAGATTGTAGTTTGGTAAGGGGGCACGCTGATCAAGAAGGCACATCAGTGTATGTATTTTCTTAGGCATCTGAGAAGATTCGGCTTGTCCACGAGGATTTTCTCCATCTTCTGCAGATGCGCTATAAGAAGTATCCTGACGGGTTGCATTTCAGCCTGATATAGCAACTGCTCTGCTTTAAACCTGCAGAGATGGGTAAACGCTGCCCGGTCCATCACAGGCCCCTCACATCCTTCCATCTAGTCCATCTTCGTGGTGCATTGCATTAGGAAGGCAAACAGTATCATCAAGGATGCCTGCCACCCTGGCCATTCCCTTTTCTCACTCTACCTTCGAGGAGAAGATACAGGAGCTTGAAAGCCCGGATGACCAGACTGAAGAACAGCTTCTTCCCCACTGCTGTCAGACTTCTGAACCAATCACCTCTTTCACATCCCCTTCCTGGTGGTGCTGCCACATTCTCAAACCCTTAATTCTACCTTTTCTTTTATTGTCACTTCAGCATTTCTTTTTACACCACCTCAGTTTGCACTGCTGTACTTTGCACCATTCCATTTTTGCCCTTGTCACTATTTGTATCTATTATTACCATGTATACTGTTTACTCTGTGAGCTTCACATGAGCAAGGAATTTCATTGCACCCTGGTATCTTATAACAAACTAATCTGAATCTGCTGTCCCCTCTGTTCCAGGAGATTAAATGCGTTCAGTATGTTGTGCAAGGCAACAAAGTTCCAGTTTCTATTTTGGCTTTTGTTATATTCATCTTTTTGGGATCTTTGTATTGCTAGCCCATCTCTAATTGCCCTTGAGAAGGTGGTGGTGAGCTGCCTTCTTGAACTGCTGCAGTCTTTTTGGTGAAGACACTTGCTGCTGGGTAGGAGGTTCCAGGATTTGAAGAAGGACCATTTGTCTCCAAGTTGGGATGGTGTGGACTTCAAGTGGAACCTGCAAGTGATGGAGATCCCATGCCCTCTCTCCTTTTTTTGTCCTTTTTTGATGGTAGCGGTCATGGGTTTGCAAGGTTGGAATAGACTAGATGATTAGGAGTATCATCTAGTATTAGGAGGAGGCGTACAGGAGTGAGATAGATCAGCTGGTTGAATGGTGTCACAACAACAACCTTGCACTCAACAGCAGCAAGACCAGGGAAATGATGGTGATTCTGTGATGATTAGCTGCAGTGCATTTTGAAGATATTGCACAGTGCCATCATAGTGTGGCAATGGTAGAAGAAGTGAACATTTAGGATGAAAGAAGGGGACTGCTTTTTTTCTTGACAGCATTGAGCTACGTGAATGTTATTGGATTTATCCAGATAATGCAGTGTGTTCCATTGCAAGAAACTGCAGAGAGTTGTTGACACAGCTTGGCACATCATGGAAACCAGCATCCTCTCCATGGACTCTGTCTACACTACTTGCTGCCTCAGTAAAACATAATCAAAGATCCCACCCACCCACCCCAGACATTCTCTCTTCTCCCCCTTCCCATTGGGCAGAAGATACAAATGCCTGAAAGCACATACCACCAGGTTTAAGGACAGCTTCTATCCTACTGTTATAAGACTAGTGAATGGGTCACTAGTACGATAAGATGGACTCTTGACCTCACAATCTACCTTGTTGTGACCTTGCACCTAACTGTCTACCTGCACTGCACTTTCTGTACTGTAACACTTTATTCTGCACTCTTTTATTGCTTTACCTTGTAGTACCTAAATGTACTATTGTAATGAATTGATCTGTATGGATGGTATGCAAGACATATTTTTCACTATATCTTGGTACGTGTGACAATAATAAACCAATTTAACTTAATTATGCTTGTGCCTTGTAGATGATGGAAATGCTTTGGAACATTAGAAGATGAGTCACCTTCTGCAGGATACCCAGCCTCTGATCTACTGTTGTAGACACAGTATTTATTTGGCTGGTCCAATTTGAATTTCTGGTCAATGGTGACTCCCAGAATGTTGTTGGTAGGGGAACTGGCAATGATAATGCCAAAAAAATATCAAAGATTGTGCAGCCTTTTGTTTTTGAGATACGTGATGGGTTCAAAATTGGTTAAGAATAGGCATTAAAAAGGCTAGCTCCACTTAAAGTGGATAAATCATCTGGATCAGATGGGATGCATCCTAAGGTGCTGAAGGGGGTAAAGGAGTTTGCACAAACTCTGGATGTAATCGTTGAAACATTGTTAGACAGGGATAACATCTGAGGATTAGAGAGTTGTAAATGTTACATCCTTGTTCAGAGAGGGGTGTAGGGATAAATCCACTAATTACAGAGCAGTCAGTTTAAAATCAAAGATGGGGAAACTTCAAAACCAATAATCAGGGTAAGAACTCGCAGTTTTTGGCCAAGTGTGGATTGACAGGAAAAAATCAGTGCAGATTTATTCAAGACAAATCATGGTGTGGTACATATGGACTACCAAAAGATATTCGATATTAATTGGCTTATCACGTTTGAAGACCATGGAATGAATGGAGCTGTATCAGCACAAGTAGAAAATTGGCTATAACTAAAAACAGCGAGTTGTTTTTGCCCTTGCAGGGAAGGGTACAATGGGGTTCCCCAGGCCTCTGTATGAAGACCATTATCTTCCTAATATGTATTAATAAATTTGAATTTGGATGTGGTTTTCAGTGGATGCAGCAGGTACAAAACTTGGAGACCCAGTAAACTCTGAGGAGGACAGTAGAAATATAACTTCAACATGTTATGAATGGCAAGTGAGATTTATTAGATTTTGGCAGGAAGATTTTTTTTAAGAAAGGGACAAATAGAGGGCACAATTCCAAAAGACCAATAAAAACAAAGATCTGGGAGTATATGTGTGTATTTTGTTGGAAGTGGCAAGACAGTGGCTTAAAGAAAGGATCTTGGGATTTACTTGTAGAGGACACCAGCCAGGAAGTCTTGATGATCCCATATAAAACACTAGTTCAGCTATAACTGGAGCATTGGGTCCAGTTTACTTGTTCACTAAAGTTCTGTAGGGAAGAAAAGTATTGTATATGTACAAAAGGAGGAAAGAAATCTACTCTCCTCTCCTTGCCTGGTCTGTACGTCTGGGTCCCACACTTTTGGAAAATGGGAGAATCTAGAACTAGGAGTCACCATTTAAATATAATGAGTTACCCATTTAATACAGATATGACAATTTTTTCTTTTTCGGGGGTCTGTGGGCCTTTGGAACCCTCTTCCTCAAAGGGCAATGGAAGCAAAGTCTTGAATATTTCCAAGGCATTGATAGATGGATACACAATAAGTGAAAGGTTACCATGGATACATGGAACTACGGTTACAGTTAGATCATCAGTAATATTACAGAATGGCACAGCAGACCTTGTGGGCTGAGAGGCCTATTGCTGCTCTTAATTCATAAGTAAAGGCTTTGGAGAGGTTGCAGTAGATACTTATCAAAACTTATGTGAATAGACAGGAGAAGCAGGAGTTGTGCTCTTTGGAACAGAGGAGTTTGTGAGGAGCCCTGATAGAGGTGTTATTATTTATGATAGTAATGGGTGCAGATGAAGTAGCTCGTGAGAAGCTGTTCCCTTCACCGGATGGGTCAAGATTGAGGCACCTAAAATGAAGGGGTTTTGGGGGGAAAAACCAAAAGTGACATGATGAGAAAATATTTTACACAGCGAATAGTTGAGGTCTGGAATGCAGATTCAATTGTGTTCAAAACAGCTGGATCGTACCTGAAAGGAAAGAATTTGCAGGGCTGTTGGGAAAGGATGTGGGAGTGGAACTAGCTCGATTTTTTTAATATATATTTTGGGCAGAGCTGGCATTGACTTGATGGGCTGAACAGCCTCTTGTGCCGTGACCATCCTGTGATTTGTTGGAGATGGTCATTGCCTGACATTTCTGTGGCACATATGTCACTCGTCACCTATCAGCCAATCATTGCCTGGGTCTTGCTGCATGCAGGCATGGGCTGCTTCCTTTGCTCAGGAGTTGTGAATGGAATTGATTTGTTGACTCTGAACGCTCTGTTTTGTCAATCTGCCATGGAGCCAACCACAGTTTGCAGAAGATTAATTATATCTGCAGTTCCTTTCCATTGCAGTACCAAGGAAGTGCTGCACGCAGGAGGTGCTGTCTTTTGGATGAGATGTTAATTGAGGCTGACATCTGGTGGATGTAGAAGTCTTGGTGTTGTTTTGAAGGAAGGCTGGGGAGTTCTCTCTGGTGTCTTGGCCTATAGTTATCATCCAACCAGCATCTTGGTGAAAACATCAGGTCATTTGTCTGAGGAAGCTTGATTGGCTGCCGTGCGTCCAGCATTATAACAGTGATGGTCCTTCATTGATCTTTGGAACATCCTGAGACTGTGAAAGGCACTATATAAATGCAAGTCTTTTATTTCCCCCTGCCCATGATAAACCAGTGGCTGACTTCGCGAGGCAGCTGCTGTGATAGATGTTCATTCACTTGGACAAGATAAGTCTTTTATTTGAACTGATGCTGATGAATGGAGCTGATCACTTGCCGACACTTAGACCAGCTGTTACAGTAACTAGTCTCGGCAGATGAGCTGGCAAAGGGAGCCCAGACACTGAAGTTTTAAACGTGCTGCCGAGTCAACATGAATCACCATCGGATCATAAACTTGTAGCACAGAAGAGACCATTCAGCCCATTACGTCCAGACTGGCTGAAGAACCTAAACCTGCTTCTCAGGCTTGTACTTAACAGATCCATGTCCAAGGGCTCTTCCAATGCGGTTGGAATGTATGCATCCACTACCCTTTCAGGCCATGAGTTCTGAACTCCTTAACACCTTCTGGGTGAAATTTTCCTAACATCTCTCTAAATCTTTTCCCAATTATCTTTAATAGCTATGACCTGTAGAATCATAGGGAGATACAGCACAGAAACAATCCTTTCGGCCCACCAAGTCTGTGCTGACTACTTACTCTAATTCTACCCTAACTCATTTTACTATCCCCACATTCCCTTCAATTGACCCTGGATTCTACCACTCAGCTACACACTAGGGACAATTGACAGGGGTCAGTTATGTCCTTAGGATCTGGGAGGAAACGGGAGTACCTGGAGAAAATCCATGCAGTCACAGAGAATGCGTAAGCTCTACACAGACAGCACCGGAGGCCAGGATTGAACCCTCTTTTATGTAAGCATCACCTAAGCCTCCACCTTTTACAAAGAAAAACCATGACAGGCCTGTTATCCTGTCCTCCTGGATGAAATTCTCCATCCCTGGTAGCATCCTTGTAGTCTTCTCTGCACTCTCTGGTACACTTTCACGTTCTTCCTTTTGTGTGGTGACTAGAGCTATGCACTGTCATCTTGTTGAGGCCTAACTAGTGTTTAATACAACTTCCAGCTTGATTTCCCCTGCTCTTATATTCCACAGCCTACTCAATAAAGTATTGTGAGTAGAGGAACACGCTGGGAGGTTGGGTAAAAGTCACAGGATATGTTGTATGCTGAGCAATTGTTTCTCCCTCTCTCTGATTTGCAGAGCACCACTGGGAAGAGGCCCACTCACCATATTGGCAGGGATATGGTAACATAGAAGTTAAGTTCCTCGATTAGCATCCCTGAAGCCTGAACTTTTAAGACTGTGAATCCCACCATGAGGAAGTTAAATTCAGATAATTAAATAAAAACATTTAATATTAATAATGGTATAGACAGGAATAGTAAGCAAAACTACAGAGGGAGGAGAGAAATCCACTCTCCTTTCCTTGTCTGGCCTATACATTGTGTCCAGGCCTACCAATGTGGTTTCCTCATTACTACATGAGATGGACAATAAATGTGGGCATTGCAAGTGATATCTACATTTTGTGAATGAGTTTGCTTCTTAAAACAAAGTGTGGGAACAGGATGGGAGATAAAATGCACACAAGTAAAACTCAAAATTATATAGGTTGATAAGATATAAACATTCTTAATTGTTCTACAAAGGCAACGAAGAGAATGGGTTTTTCATGATGAGCAGATGTACTATGAGTAAGTTGTCTGGATGCAATTAACTATGTCTTCCTGACCATTTTCTGTTAGTCCCCTCCATGGACTCTGCCTATACCTCTCGCTGCCTTGGTGAAGCAGCCAGCATAATCAAAGACCCCACCCACCCAGGTCATTCTCTCTTCTCCCCTCTCCCATCAGGCAGAAGATACAGGAGCCTGAGGGCACGTACCACCAGGCTCAAGGACAGCTTCTATCCCACTGTGATAAGACCATTGAATGGTTCCCTTATACGATGAGATAGACTCTTGACTCTTGACCTAACAATCTACCTTGTTATGACCTTGCACCTTATTGCCTACCTACAATGCACTTCTCTGTAGCTGCAGCACTTTATTCTGTAATTGTTTTTACTCTGTACTACCTCAATGTACTGTGTAATTGATTTGTCTTGCATACCGTTCATACAAATTTTTCACTGTATCTCAGTACATGTGACAATAATAAACCAATACCAATAGTGACAGCAGAGCAGCTGTTTATACACAATATCATACATCTTTCCACTATGTTTTTTTGGTGGGATTGAGGAGGGATTCTTTAAGTTTTTTTCCAAGCAACACCGTTCAGTAAAAGCACACTGTTCAGTAATGTATACTTTCTAAACTCCAGGGACTTCAGTAGAAAGTCTAGACTGGTTCCCCAGTGCAGTACCCAGGGTATGATGTACTATCGGAGCTTCTGTCATTTGCAGTTGTTTCACCAAACCCTCCACCTGCCCATTCAGGTGAATGACATAGAACCCATGGCACTGTTGTATAAGAATAGGCAAGCCCTAGACAATATTTATGCCTTAATTGTCACAAAACATATTACATGGTTATTATTCCATTGCTATGTGTAAATTGACCATGTTTTACAGTGACCGCACTTCAAAAGTGCTCCGTAGGTTGTAAAGTGTTTTGGGACAACCCAAGGTAGTGAAAGCTGCTGAATTATTGCAAGTCTTTTCTCTTTCTTGTTTTGTTTATATTAATCTGAGGCTTACCATTAGAAACAGCTGCGTAGAGGATTGCGTTACACGTTCTCCACTGGGGCCCTGTGGATTAGAGCGATAAATGGATTCACATTTGTGAAAGAAAATGACAACCATTCTAGATATTATTTGTACAAGACTCTGAGGTGATGCACCTTTAGACGTGATGGCACAAGCTTCCTTGAAAATGAATGGGCTGTATAGACATGTATTGTAAAGTGGTCCCTTGGCTTAATGTGGTTTCCTGGATGGCAAATACCTGTATTGATGTAAACTTCCCTAAGAGTCAACAGTTTCCCATCATGTCACAATTACTAAGCTTGTATGACTGCTTTCATTGTGTGTCCAAGTATTTTTATGCATGAATAGGGCAAAAACAGTAGAATTACTCTTCATCGTCTCCCCCGTCTCTGTCCACTGGACTTTAAGAGAGAGGTGATGATTGAAACATGGTGGAAGTGAAGAGGATGCTTTCTGTAGTGGGGGAAATCTAGAACTAGGGTTCACACTTTAACAATAAGGAGTTGCCCATTTATGGCAAGGAAGAGGTGAAATTTGTTTCTGTCCAGAAGGTTGTGAACTTTTGGAACTGTCTTCCTCTTTGAATATTTTTAAGGCAGAGTTGCATGGATGCTTATTAAGCAAGTGTGAAAGGTTACTGGGGGTAGGCTGGAACGTAGATTTGGGGTTGTAATCAGATCTGCCATGGACACATTGAATGACAGAGTAGTCTTGGGGCTGGGTGGCGGCCTCCTGCTCTTAATTCATATGTTTACCTACCTTACCCACTTCACGTTTTGTATAAGTAAAAAAAATGCTGTTCACTTAACTGTTGGTTCAGAAGCGGTTAACTACAAGCGTAAAGCTCAATAAGTTTATAATTGACATCTGAGCCACAGACTGCAGCAGAGCCTTTTAAATAAAGTGTTGTAACAGAATGGTAGAGAAAAGCACATTTTAAATGTAATGCCAAATGCTGGGGAAAATTGTATAGTTTGATAGGATATAACTTTTTTCAACAGTTGTAAAATAAAAGGCAACTAAGAGAATGGAGGTTTGATAATGAACAGATGTGTTGTGAGTCCGTTGACCTGAATAAAAAGACTGAATGCGGTGGATGGAATTAACCATGTATTCCAAACCAGACTCATTGTGGTGACACTAGAGTAGCTGTTTATAAGTAGTTTTAAACAAAAAAGCAAAAAATGGCAGAGAGTTGTGGGCATAGTTTAGCACATCATGCAAACCAGCCTCCCCTCCATAGACTCTGTCTACACTTCTCACTGCCTGTGAAAAGCAGCCAACCTAATTAAAGACCCAACTCACCCAGGATATTCTCTCTTCTTTCCCCCCTCCCATCAGACAGAATATACAAAAGCCTGAAAGCACGTACCACTAGGCTCAAGGACAGCTTCTATCCTGCCATTACGAGACTATTGAACAATAAGGTGGACTCTCAACCTCACAATCTACCTCATTATGGTCTTGCACCTTTTTGTCTGCCTGCACTGCACCTTCTCTAACTTTATTCTGCATTCTGTTATTGCTTTTTCCCCTGTACTACCTCAATGCACTGATGTGATGAAATGATCTGTATGGATGGCATGCAAAACAAAGTGTTTCACTGTATCTCAGTACATGTGACAATAATAAGCAGATTTACCAATTTAATAATGCATCCCTTCACTAAAATCTGAATGTGATTTTATTTTTGCTGGAATTGGGGAAGGAAGCTTTGTTGCAGGTTCATATAATTTACAAGTAAAGCTCGACACCATTGTATAAAATCACATTTAAAGTTGCTAATACATGCAAGTTAAACAAGTGACAAATGTTGGTCACGTTGAAAAGATCATTCTCATGCAAAAAATGTCCAATTATAATTGACAGTTTTAATTTAGTGGGAGATGAGAAAGCTTTGGATTCGGGGGTCAGATCTTGTGTGTGCGTTCAGTATCTTGTCATGTCTCAGCTTCACATCCGTGGTGTTGTTGACCTCTGAGAAGGTGGTATTGCTGTCAATAGACTACTGTGTGCTTTAACTGTCTCACCCTCTTGTTTTTGGACAGGATTAGGTCTGAAGGAGGTGAAAGTGAACATGGCGGAGAGAACACAGGAGACTGGACTTGTGTGTTCAGAAGGATTTAAGAAGGACGTGACGGGAAGAGATCTCTTTGGATATGTGGGCATTGAAGCAGTCCTGGATCAGATGAGACGCAAAGCCATGAAAACTGGATTTGAATTCAACATCATGGTCGTAGGTAATTATAATTGTGTGAGCCTGAGGGAGCCTTCCCTACAAAGTGTTACCTACCTCACAGATAGTGGAACTGTGCCTTGTCCAGCTTCCTTTAAGTATGTTGAACGCTGTTTGTAGTGTAACTTTAATATGAAAAGGAAGGGTTATATTCTTTCCAATAAATTGTAAAACTGTCAGGAACTCAAATCTTTTACACAGTGACTTAATTATGGACAGATGGGCTCCAAACACTTGGCCTCTAATCTTTGCAACTTTAGTTTAAGGACAGCAAGACAATTCCATCAAATTCCTTTGGGAACCAATAAATTCTCTATTTTGAGATTCCCATTTAGTTTCACTTTTTTTCCAGTATGCTTAATATGCACCATAAGCATAGTTAATATATAAAATGCAAATAAATATATGATATTGAAGTGGTAAAGGAAGCTTTGGCCAATTTTCTCTGCAGTTGGAGAGACAGCAGGGATACGTTGTGATTGCACTGGGTAGGATTTCATTAGCTTGCACTTCCCCAGAGCATGATGCTTTATAACTTTTCAAATCAGAGGCAGGGAAAAGAAATGCTTTTGTTTCAACTGTTCTAATCTATGTTTCAATGACAGGGTCCAGCAGGGTAGTGGTTATATTACAGGACTAGCAGTTCGAGTTCTGGATCAATGATTCAGAGATGTGATTTTGAATCCCACAGTGGGAGCTGGGAAATTTAAAGTCAATTAAATAAATGCAGAACTATAGTCAGTAATGGTTACGTTGAAACAACTGGATTGTGTTAAGAGCCCATCGGGTTAACTGAGAGAATCTGCCATCCTTACCCAGTCGGGACTAAATGTGATTCCAGACTCGCCAATGTGGTTTAGGGGTAATAAGGAATGGAAAGTAAATGCCATCATTGCCAGTGTAGGTTGGAAAAAAAATTGGAAATACTTTGCATTTCTGATGAAAGGTCAATGGCCTGAAATGTTAACTTAATTTCTTCAAGATACTGAGCATTTCCAGGACTTTTGGAACTAAAAATGGCAAATGTTGGAAATGCTTAGCAGGACAGACAGCATCTGTGGAGAGGGAGAGAGTTGGTAAGATTTCTTTATTAGTCACATGTACATCGCAACACACAGCGAAATGCATCTTTGCATTGAGTGTTCTGGGGGGCAGCCTGCAAGTGTCGCCATGCTTCTGGCGCCAACATAGCATGCCCACAACTTCCTAACCTGTATGTCTTTGGAATGTGGGCGGAAACTGGAGCAACCCACGCAGTCACAGGGAGAAATTACAAACTCCTTACAGTCAGCGGCCGGAATTGAACCCAGGTCGCTGGCGCTGTAATAGTGTTATCAGGTTGAAGATTCTTTGTCATATGCTGCCTGGTGAAGACTTTGATGTGGTTCTGACAAAGGGTCTTGGACCTGAAGTGTTAACTCTGTTTCTCTCTCAGATGCTGCCTATCCTGCTGAGTGTTTACAGCATTGTCTGTTTTATTTCAGATTTCCAGCATCTGCAGATTTTTGATTTCCAGGACTTTTCAATTTTTCTTTCTGATTTCCAATATGTCTTGACAGGCTCAGTTAGTCTATTTTTGGGGGAATGTTATTGTTAATTTTACCGTGATGCAGTGCCGATCACGAAATGCAGCTATAGACAAAACTTCCATATTGTATTCAAAGATCCAAATTCAGACCGAGCTTCTCGAAATATAAATGAAGCTATTGTGAACCCTGACAGGAGGATGGTGAGTGAACATCTCCACACTTCTGGTGGAGAAAAGACTTCCCAGAGGCCATTCAGAAATAAGGTCGTCAAATAAGGAGCAACCAATCAGAAACTGTTACCCTGGCTCCCTTGGGTACTAAATGAGTTGGTCTGCTGTGTCCTGGGACTGTTACGTACAATCCAGAAGCTACAAGTGTGCAAGGTAAGGAGGCTGAATCATGCCTTATCTAAGGACGCTGAATCATGCCTTATTACAGGCCATGATCAAACCTGACACACTCCAAGTTAAAGCCCAGGTACATTAGTATCTATCCACAGTATAACTTCAGGGACATTAGTTCATTCCCCCCACCCACCTCACCATCAGCCCTTGTTCAGAATTGATAGACTTGGAACTTGGTACAGAACAAAGCTGGCAGTCTGGAGGGATGGTGGAGAGAGTCAGAGCAGAGTGAAGTGGGTGCCTGAGCCAGAAGTGAGGGGGTAGGAGAGTGAAGCCTAGGGAAGAAGCATGGGCAGAAATTTATATTTGACTGCAATGGAGGGGCATGTTAAACAGGTGCCTATTATACAGATACACAATGCAGAGAGTGCATGTTTTTAAGAAAGTGGGTTTTCACCCGCCTTGTGCTCGAGTGGAACACCTCCATTTTAATTTGAGAACCTGCCTGCCTGCACTTGGCTTTTGGAATGAAGCCTGGTCTCCCAGGTGATACAATGCTT
The DNA here is from genome assembly GCF_009764475.1 of Pristis pectinata. Taxonomy (NCBI): domain Eukaryota; kingdom Metazoa; phylum Chordata; class Chondrichthyes; order Rhinopristiformes; family Pristidae; genus Pristis; species Pristis pectinata. The sequence goes on along the minus strand of NC_067412.1, from coordinate 11,378,243 downwards.
GGAAATATTAGTGCTCTACCATTATTCCCCAGGTAATGCTCCAAGTTGCCATGGGAATCAGCATGAGTGTTTATTTTTAGAATATATTTTTATAAATATGGGATGTATTTCTATTCTTACAGAAATATTATAGATTAAAATATCAAGTTCAAGCCATGCAGATAAAGTCCAAATCATTGCAGTGTAAAATCTCACTCCCTGTTGCCTTAACATGCCCTTTCCAACCTATTTGCACCAAGGCCAAAACATTGCTAAACTTGGATCATCACTAAACCCCATTGATCCAAGTATTTTAAGCTATGATTCAATGGTTACAGACCCTGGCCTCTGCATTATGTACAATGATCATTGCACAGTAGATACTAAGCTTGTAGATGAACCTTAGCATCAATTTTATTCTGATAAGAAAGAAGGGGCTAGCGTTTATATTACCTTTCATTGCATCAGGATACCATGAAACCAATGAAGTACTTTGGAAGTAAGAATTGCTGTATGATTTCAATGGAGTGTAACCCACACTCTGGTTGACATTCAAGTACCGTAGGCTGGATCTTCCAGGTTCTGTCTTTCATGAGCAAACATAATTTCTTCAGTTCTTCTTAAGTGCGATACAATAGCTATAGCTAGTCTGCTACATTCATTCTATTATTCTGTGTCCAACTTAGTTCAAAATGGGCCCACTGTTGCTCACCTGTCAGTATTATTAACAGCTCCTTACTTCAGATTGACACCTTTGCTGAGCTGTTTTCTTTCAATTATACCTTATATATGAAATCCTTGTCAATGGATAGTAACATTTAAATTGCAAACATGGAAATAAAGAACTATTTTGTAATAAATAGGGGACAATGAAATCACCTTGGACAAGCATTATCTAAACATTCCCTTTACCCAGTTCCTACTCAATATCTACCTCTTTGGCCAGACTTTTGGTTTTGTCTTAATGTTTCTTGTGGCTTCACCTCAAACTTTATTTCCTGTTGTTACTATGAAGTCCCCTCAGACCCTTTTCTATATTAAAAACACATAAATGCAACTAGTTGTTAGTTCGGTGAAATTTATGGATGATATCATGGTGTACAATGCACTGAGAAAATATGTGAGGACTGACTTAAATTGTAATGTTGTGGAGATTGCAAATCCTGCCATATCAGGCAGCTAGCATAGTGGGTCTGATTGTCTGATTTGGCTGTGGCTCCCAGATCTCTTTGAACTCCCTCTTGACAATTCCTAAGGCTTGATGCCACCCACTCGCGTGTAGACCCCACGAACCTAACCAATCAAGTCCTTTAGAGCATTGATTGGCAATGTAATAAGACGTGTATTGAAAAGAACAATAGTCAGGTAAAACACTTCACAGACTAATATTGACACGGAAGGAGACCATTCAGCCCATCGAGTCCACGTCACATAGCAGGGAAAAAGGCCCTCTGGCCCAACGTCCATGCTGACCAAGGGGCCTTCCTCAGCTAGCTAGTACGACTTGCCTGCATTTGGCCCACATCCCTCTAAATCTTTCCTATCCACAAACTCATCCAGAAGCCCTTTAAACATTGTAATTGTATCTACAACTTCCTCTGGTAGCTTGCTCCACATACCCATGTAGGGAAAAAGTTGCCCCTCAGATGCTCTTTAAATTTTTCCCTCTCACCTTAAACCTATGCCCTCTAGTTTTAGACTCCCCTGCCCTGGGAAAGAGACCGTGATCCATCCACCTTATCTATGTCCTTCGTGATTTTATAAGCCTCCATGAGGTCACCCCTCAGCCTCCTTTGCTGCAGGAAAAACCTGCCCCAGTCTCTCCTTATAACTCAAGCCCTCCTGTCCCAACAACATCCTTGTGGATCTCTCCTGCACCCTCTCTGCCAGCAGAGCTCCCATTCTCCCCTCTTAATAGCCCTGTTACCCTGCTACATTATTCTCTTTCACGCATGTCTAGCAATTTCTTTGATTTTTGCTTTGGCACTTGCCTACACTAATAGGTAATTGACAGCAACTGCTTAACCCAACAGCACGGATTTTAGGCTGTGGGAAGAAACCAGAAAAACCAACAGTCTCAAGGAGAACATGTAAACTCCATGCATGTAGCAGCCAAGGTGAGGATCAAACACAAGAGCTGTGAGGCAGTCAGACTAGATGTTGTCAAAGTCAAGTTTATTGTCATATGCACAAAGTACCAGTCTTCACAGGTGCAAAGGAAAACTTACTTGCAACAGCATCACAGGCACGTAGCATCATATAAGCAGCATTCACCAAAAACATAAACAATTTTTACAAGAAAGAACACAATTAGAACAAAAACAGTCCATTTTAGTGTAAAGAGATCAAAGTGATCACAGTGTTGCTAAACTGTAGTGATTAGGGTTGTGCTGGTTGGTTCAAGAACCAAATGGTTGACGAGAAATGGCTGTTCTTGAACCTGGTGGTGTGGGACTTCAAGATTCTGTACCTCCTGCCAGATAGTAGCTGCAAAAAGATAGCGTGGCCCAGATGGTGGGGATCTTTAATGATGGATGTTGCCTTCTTGAGGCAGTGCTTCCTGTAGATAGTACCGATGGTGGGGAGGGATGTGCCCGTGATGTATTGGGTAGAGTTCAGTGTTGTATCACTGTGTCTGCCGAGGTGAAATGATTTACATTTTTTAAAAAAGTTACAAGTGTTTATGTAGGTTAAGGCAGTTGTTTCCCCTGAAATAAAATACACCTGCTGACCTTGTCAAACTATGACAATTAATAAAAGGAGATATTACTTTTTGGCAAATGTTGATTGCAGCTCAGCTGTAATTTTTTAAGTTATTTTGTGATTTTAGGTAGGACCTTACAACAAAATTACTTTAGGGTTAGAGCCATAGAGCACTACAGCATAAAAACAGGCCCTTCAGCCCATCTAGTCCATGCCAACCGGATCTTCTGCCTGGTCCCATCTACCTGCACCCAAACCATATCCCTCCAAACCCCTCCCATCCATGCACCTATCCAAACTTCTCTTAAATAATACAGTTGAACCTGCATCTACCACTTCCGCTGGCAGCTCGTTCCACACTCGCACCACCCTCTGAGTGAAGAAGTTTCCCCTCAGATTCCCCTTAAATATTTCACCTTTCACCCTAAACCTATGTCCTCTAGTTCTAGTCTCACCCAACCTTTGGGGGGGGGGAGGGGAGGGGAAGCCTGCATATGTTCACCCTATCTATATCCCTCTTAATTTTGTATACCTTTATAAGATCTCCCTTCATTCTACTGTGCTCCAGGGAATAAAGTCCTAACCTTTTCAACCTTTCCCTATAACTCAGGTCCTCAAGTCCCAGCAACATCCTTGTAAATTTTCTCTGCATTCTTTCAAGCTTATTGATATCTTTCCTGTAAGTAGGTTACCAGAACTGCACACAATACTCTGAATTTGGCCTCACCAACGTCTTGCACAACTTCATCATAACACCTCAACTCCTGTGTTCAATGCCCTGATTTATGAAGGCCAAAGTGCCAAAAGCTCTCTTTTCGACCCTATCTACCTGTGATGCCACTTTCAAGGAACTATGGATCTGTATTCCCAGGTCCCTCTGTTCTGCCGCTCACCTCAGAGCCCTATCATTCACTGTGCAAGTCCTACTTTGCTTTGTCCTCCCAAAGTGCAACACCTCACACTTGTCTGCATTAAATTCCATCCATCAGCTTGTGTTAGGATTTATTGCCTTGGCTTTTCTAGTTTCTTTTGATGTTTGTGCATTTCTGCAGTGACCATTTCTTAATACATTAAAGAGTTGCATAGGGAGACTTTGCTGTTATCAAATCTTTGTGAAAGGGCTTTTAGATTACATTTAATGAGTTAAATACATTAGCTATACTTTAGCTCATGTACTTAGGCAATAATGTATAAGATGGTTATATATTAAGTTATACACTTATGACTATTGGTATTGGTTTATTATTGTATATTGAAAAGTTCAGTACATTTCCCAAACAAGCCCAGTTTTCAAAGTCCTGTACAATCTGCAAGATGTCTAACTTAATTTCCCTAAATATTCCATCACATTTCCCGTGACAACCGGAAATCCTGTTAAATGAAGGAAGTCATTGTAAGACTGTCTTTAATGAGGTCAATTTACCCTCAAGGTAAACTCTTCCCTTGGGAAAATTAAGTTGACCTTAATAGTTTCAGCTAATCAATCACCATCATTGACTTCATCAGTTAGAAGGCTTCATAACTTTTTTCCCTGACTGAATCTCTACAGGAATATTTTCAAATTCGTTTTTTTTTTGATTTTGGTAAGTTTGGGGGACAAAAAAGATTTCCTAATAAAAATCTGAAACTTATGTGGCCCTCCCTTCCCTCAGCACTGTAGATTGAAGAGTAGGGAAGGAGAGATAAGATGTTGGTGGATGGAGAAAGAGAAGAAGGGTCACGAATGGGATTTGGGAAGTAAGGGCAGATATTGGGGTGGAGGCACATATATTTCATCCCTTTGCAATGCATTGAATCTTTTGGGTCTGTTTCTTTGTAAGATGACGAGTAACTGGCTCAGGAATAGGTGGACTATGTCTAGAATGCCCAGAAGTAGGTAGCAAAGTGGCACAGGAAGTAAAACTGCTACCTCACATCTCCAGTGACCTTGGTCGATGGGAATGTGGGGAGTAAAGTGAGATTAACGAATATGGATGCTTGATGGTCAGTGTGAACTCAATGGCTGACGATATTGTGGGCCGAATGGCTATAGCTCAGTAGGCATAACTTGGCTCGATCTTGTGAGGATGGATGACATTTGGACATGAGTTTCATTCCATTCTTTCTTGGGCAGGCACGATAGTTTAGCAGTTAGCATAACAGCGCCAGAGACCCGGGTTCAATTCCCACCGCTGTCTGTAAGGAGTTTGTATGTTCTCCCCGTGACTGTGGATTTCCTCTGGGTGCTCCGGTTTCCTCCCACATTCCAAAGATGTACGGGTTAGGAGCTGTGGGCATGCTATGTTGGTGCTGGAGGCGTGGCGACACTTGCGGGCTGCCCCCAGAACATTCTGCACGAAAGGATGTATTTCACTGTGTTTCGATGTACAGGTACACGTGACCAATAAAGATATATCTTAAATCTTAACACTTGGAGGTGTTTGAGTCATGGAGTAACACAGCATGGAAACAGGCCCTTTGGCCTAATTCATCCATGCCGACCATGGTGCCCACCAAACTAGTCCCATTTGCCCAAGTCTGGCCCCTATCCCTCAGCCCCTCCTATCCATGTACTTATCCAAATGTCTTTTGAATGTTGTTATTACACCTCCCTCGACTGATTTTTCTCTGGCAGCTCATTCCATATACGCCCTCTGCATATAGAAGTTGCCCCTCAGTTCCCTTTTAAATATTTCACCTCTCACCTTAAACCTATGCCCTTTAGATTTTAGTTCCCCTTCAGTGGGGAAAAAGACTGTGTGTGCGTTCTCCCTATCAACCACCCTTTGCTTCCATACGCCCATCATCTGGTTTGAAGGTGGGGCCATTTTCCAGTCTACTTGGCCCCATTATCTTCTGTCTGTTGCCCCTCAGTAAGTCTCAGCCTATTTTGGCTCCTACTGAAATTGCTGCAGCCCTTTTTTCCCTTTATCCCTCCAGGTCTTGTCTAGTGCTATCAAGTTGCTGCACTTCCACATAAGGCTTCCATCTCACACTACCTCTCTAAAACCTGAAAAATCCTAATTGTAAAGTTTTTGGGAGAAGTCAGAAGGAACTCCATGATATGCTGAAGTAAACTTTATGCACCTTTACACTTGAGGGAGTAAAATGCTTCACTCTCCTCAAGGGTTTCTCCCAGGGTGTGCACTACTTTGACAATTTCAGGCACTTGCTAAAGCTTCTCTGAGACAGTTGGCAGCCAACGTCTGGAGACAATTTCCTTCCCTGGTTTCCCCCCTCCCTAAGGGAGACAGTAAACTTTGCACACTGGAAGGTTGGTAACCAGAGGGTGCAGCTAAAAGGTAGCCAGGTCCAGTGAAAGAAGTGTCTTAACTTTTAAACTTTTGTGTTTCTATTTGTTAGGTTCTCAGTTCTATATTCTTGATTAGTTAACCTGTTCCACTATTGTCACAGACTTGTGCACATCATCCCTCAGCCTTCTGTGCTCCTGCATCCCATATAAAACTTGCATTTCCTCTCCCAATTCTTCCCAACAAAATGTATCGCCCCAAACCCTTCTGTGTTGGATTTCATTAAACCATGTGTGCGGCTTGTCCATAATGCTATGTTCAGCTTCACTGCAGTCTGAACCTTCCTTAAACTGTGCCAGATGTCACATCAGCGCTGCTGATGGTTCAGAATGTGCATGTTTAATTGCAATTTCTGACCATTTTGGACATTTAAGTGTAATTGAATTCACATTAAGAAAATATTTGTGTTGCATTACTAATTAGCCAATATTCAAAGCTGGCTACAGTATTAGAATTGCACACACTGCAAATGGTTAAAAAAGAAGTTTGCCACATGAATGTATCATTTCGAAGTCAACTTAATGAAAATGGTAGTATAGTGATTGTTAAGGCTTTATAACATGTTAATTGAATTCACTAAGCCACGGCTGGTGTGGGCCTGATGCATGTGCTTCTACAGCTGCTGAAATGTTATTGCAGTTGGATTCACATGGGTGATGGATTATATGTTCACGGGGCAGTAAAGGAGGGAAATTGGAGACTTTTCGGAAGGCGTGACACTATTTGTTAATGAAGAAAAGGCCCTGCTCAGATACAGGTGGTATCCAGCTTACACATTCTAAGCAATTGCTTCATTTGGAACTAATGATTCTGATTTTCATGCATGATAATGTTTGCTCGAAACTGCTAATTTCTCAGAGAACTCAAAGTTTTGGTGTTCTGAAGGGACTCGTCAGAATTTTCCATGTAATTGTGAATACTGCATTTTGTTCAGAACACTATTGGTCAAATACTTGTCATGACAACTCCATCAGGGCTTCTTCCTATCTGAGGTGACTCGTACATTGTGACATGTTTACAGCTGTTTACTGTTTTGCTTTATGTACCCCTTGAAGGCTTTGCAGGTGATTGAAGGAATTGGTATTGTAGAGAGAAATCATTTCCCCAGTAGGAGGAGTGTAGAACAAGGGAAATAACCTCAAAATCAGAACTAGGGGTGAAATTCCACAGTGGAAATTGGGAATGTCCTCCTTCAACAAGCTGTTGGACCTGGGGTCAGCTGTAAATGTTGAAACCATGATGAATAGACTTTTCCAAGCTGAGGGCTGGGTAGGTCAGTGGATTGAAGGTGCAGATTGGCTGTGATCCACTTGTCTCGTGAAATAGACTTGAGGGACAGAAGGCACATTCTTGCTCCTAAATGCCACAAAATTAACAATTCACTAAAGCAGAATGGGAAAGACCAAGATGGAGAGGTAGCCCCAATAACAAAGGTACAAAGAAAGGTGAACCAATTGTAGAAAACAGCTGAAAGTGAATATTAAAGGGGACAGGCAAGAAAGCGACTGGAAATTGAGATTTTTGAACAATGCATTGTCTGGAATCAATGATACCTGTCAATAGTCCAGGGCTTTGGAAAATCAAATAGGGGTAAGACATGTAAAGTAAAAGGTGGGGTGCTCAGGAATGTTGATGAACAGAAGGATCTTGGAGTTCAAGTCCATTGTTGCCTGAAAGAGGCAACACGTGGATAGGTTGGTGAAGAAGGCATATGGCATGCTTGCCTTCATAGGTGGGGACATGGGATATAAAAGTTGGGAGGTTATGTTGCAAATTTACAAAATGCTGGTGAGACTGCACTTGGAGCACTGCGTGCTGTTCTGGTCACCACACTATAGGAGGGATGTGATTGCACTGGAGAGAGTGCAGAGGAGATTCACCAGGACATTGCCTGGATTGTGGGACTTTAGTTATGGGGAGTGATTGGATCGGCAGGACTTGTTTTCCCCGGAGTGAAGGAGGCTGATGGTTGACTTGATCGAGCTGTATAAGGTTATCAGAGGCATAGATAGGGTAGATGTTCAAAATCTTTTTCCCAAGGTAGGGGTATCATTAACAAGAGGGCATAGGTTTAAGATGAAAGGAAGAGCTAAATTTCTGCTAGGCATTCCTACTCCACAACATTTAGGAGCCAGAGTCCCAGATATCCCTCTGGAATCCTTTCTAATGCTTTTAATTGACATTGGAAGGACCACAGACCAATGTGGATACATTGGGGAGTTACTGAATTTGTCTCCTTTCCTTACTAAAATTCCAGGGATTAAGATGCTGGATTTTGTGTGCCAACTCCTTAAGAAAAAAACTCTTTTTAATAGCTATTTCATCAAGTGTGTCATTTTTTTTGTTCTGAATTTTTGCCAAGTCCATAAATCATTGTACATCACAGCTCTGCATTCCATTCAAATGAAGTATATTCATATTTGTGTCATAGATCCCTTAAGTCCTCCAGTTCTGGTACCTTGCACACTCCTGTTTTTAATTGCTTCCCACTCTTGGTGGCCAGACCTTCAGCTTCTCAGCTCTGGAATTTCCTCCTACATCCCTGCCCCTGAACCTAGAAACATAGAAAACCTACAGCACAATTCAGGCCTTTCGGCCCACAGAGCTGTGCCGAACATGAACCTCTTCCTTCTTAAAATATTCCTTAAAAGCTAACTCTTTGGCCAACTTTTCATTCATCTGTCCTGGTTCATGATGAATTTGATCAAATTTTGGTTTGATGACCCACTACCAACTCCCGTTCTCAGACTTTTAAAACATCTGGTTCTAACCTGTTGTAAAGTATTAGTTTATAATCACCTGAAGGAAAACTGGTTTGTAGTGATTTTACTCAGCACTCATGATTGGTACAGCTTTACATTTAGGAATATCACCAGTATTAAATCGGTTCTAATCCAATTTGAAAGAATTTTCATCTCTGATTTTTTTTAATGGAATATTTTGGATCTCAAACTAAATTAACAATGTATTCCACTAAATGTATGATTTAATTTAGTGAACTTACCGGCAATAACGAGATTTGAGTTGGCAGAGTTGCATTTTGCAATTCCAGTAACCAAAGGTAACCTGGTTCGAGGGCTTTCTTCTGGAGCCTTTCCTGGTTAAATTTAAACATTTCTTTTGCATGTTTTCTTCTCATAAGAGTGTTGAAGAAGGATTGATTTAAAAACAAATTTGCTCTGTGGATATTGCTTTTGGATTCAATTATTTTTTTTAATTCATTTTCTGGGTTCTAGCTATTGACAATTGCCCATCCCTAAATGCCATTGCAAAGGTTGTGATGAACCATCTCCCCTGTTCTCCCAGAATATCACTGGAGAGAGAATTCCAGGATTTGGATTTGACAACATTGAAGGAACAGTCAGGATGGTGTGCATCTTGGAGGGAAGCCTGCAAGTAGTGACATTCCTGTGTGCCAGCTTTGTTGTAGATGTCATGGGTTTGGGGGGTGTTATTAAAACATCTGGCGATCTTCAAAGTGAACAGGTTGGCCTTTTCAACCAAACTCCTTTGAAGCCCTACTTTGTCAACATTCATTGCCATGTTTTCCCATGAATCCCTGTAACACTCATAGCTAACTGGTGATCTGTCTGTCATTCAGGCTTATGAGGAAAGAGCTGAAGGATGATTGTATTATATATTGGCTGAAGTATTCCGATAAAATGATCTCGGATGATAAATGGGCAACAGAGGGTTACAAGACATGAATTCACTCATGTGACTCTGATGTTGAAAATTGGTCGGCTGAAGTGGCGTATTCATCGTCCCGTTATGCAATAGTGTTCACATCAAATCGACATGGTTTTAAAGTTGCTTCATGGTAACTGGGGAGCAAAGAGGATTTTTGGCGAGATGTGGGAGCCCCTTCTGAACTAGTCTGGCCTTAAGTGCAACTAAAGTGAAGCCAGCTCTTCAAAAATCCCATGCATTCCAATAAATGAGTTATATAATCTTCTCTTTCAAACTTCTTTGGAATTAACAATTGACCATCCCATTACTGTGTAAGTGTTCAAATCGCTCTGTCTACCTAGCTGATCAGAGAGCATTGCACATGCTGAGAAATAACTGGCACTATAATGAGGACTTTATAGTGTGAGCATTATAATGTCCAGTAAGCTGGCAGCATAATAGAGACAACACTGAGGAGAATGATGGTCCTTAATTTTACTACCAGCCATTGTGTAACTGAGGTAATGTGTGGCAAGAAACAGCTGACTAATCAATATTAATGGTGATGCATTGGGTGATAAAGGTTCACTTTGGCTGATGAGTAAAGAACAGGGCACAGGCAATGTGACTCATATCAAGTTAGCATTTAATGGAGGGAGGAGAGTAAATGGCCTGCAAGAAGAATATTAGGCTAGTCAGTCAGGAAGGGAGAAGGGTTCACATAGAAGGATATCTTCTGAGGCTGAGAGAGCCACCCAGGTGTGTAGTGTTGTGAGCAGCCTTGTTGCCGAGTAGAATGAGACTTTTAAAGCTCAGCTCAAAAGCAAACAGAAAAGAATTTCCCAGGGAAAACATTTCTAACACTTAATACATTAAGTGTCAAGTGCCAGGGCATTCTGGATCTCTCTCTGATACAGCTGTTGTTGGAGTGCTGGGTTAGGGATGTGTTCCAGTTCTGTTCACTTGTAATTCTCACCTCTCCGCACAGGAGAGAAAGTAATAACTGGTCAAACCACTGCCTAGTGGGTGAATTATAACAGTTTGAACTTTGTGTTGTTTCATAAAATAGAATACTGTTTCATTAAAATTGGATTTATTAATGATCCTCCTTAACAGAACTTTTTAACAATGGAAGAAATTATTGCAGTGGGGTAGAAGTTTGGAGTACTGTGTCTGTGTGTGTGAGGGAGAGGAGAGAGGGAGTGTATAGGCCAATGAATAGAGAGGCCATCTCAAAAAATATTCTTTAATCCCTTTGCTGGAAACACTCAGAAGGCCAGGCAGCACCTATAGGTAGAGAGGGAGGGTGAACATTTCAGGTCCAAGAGAAGAGAAATAAAAAAAAAAAAAATTTGGAAAAAGGTGACAGGAATATTGGATAGGCAAAGGAAATATCTGCGATAGGGTGGCACCAGATCATATTCATGTGTGGCTAATGGCGGAGCTGTTGGACATACCCCACAGGTCAGGCTGCACTAATAGAGAGAGAAAATCCGAGACAATCTCGTAGATGCATGACTGACAGAAATGGCCGGTTTGGATACAAACCGAATGAGTGAGGTATCTAAAGTTGGAGAATTCTACATTGAGACTGGAATGCTGCAACGTTCCCAGATATTGTTCCTCAAGTTTGTTGGGTCCCATTGTAACAGGCAGATAGGTCAGAATGGGAGTTGTATGGAGAATTGAAATGTCAAGCAATGGGAAGCTCAAGTTACAATGGTGGACAGAACATGAGCACCCAATCAACGTTTGGTTTCTCTAGTGTGGAGGAGACCACATTGTGAACACCAAATAGACTTCACTGGAATGGAAGAAGTGCCAATGAGTCGTCATTTCAACTGAAAAAACTATTTGATAGGAAATGCTTTGGCGAGTAGGGTTAAGGAGAATCCCAAGGCTTTTTTCTCGTATGTAAAGAGCAGAAGGATGGCTAGGGTAAAGGTAGGTCCGATTAAAGACAAAGGTGGGAGGATGTGCCTGGAAGCTGTGGAAGTGGGTGAGGTTCTCAATGAATACTTCTCTTCAGTATTCACCAAGGAGAGGGGTCTTGATGCTGAGAACAGTGTAGGTGAGGGTAATGTTCTAGAGTATGTAGATATTAAGAGAGGATGTGTTGGAGTTGTTAGGAAATATTAGGACAGATAAGTCCCCAGGACCTGATGGAATATTCCCCAGGCTGCTTCACGAGGCAAGGGAGGAGATTGCTGAACCGTTGGTTAGGATCTTTGAGTCCTCGTTGTCAACGGGGATGGTACCATGGATTGGAGGGTGCTAAATATTGTCCCCTTATTCAAAAAAGGTATTAGGGATAGTCCAGGGAATTACAGACTGGTGAGCCTTACGTCTGTGGTGGGTAAGCTGTTGGAAAGGATTCTAAGAGATAGGATCTATGAGCATTTGGAGAAACATGGACTGATTAGGGACAGCCAGCATGGCTTTATGAAGGGAAGATCTTGTCTCACAAGCCTGATAGGGCTCTTTGAGGAGGTGACCAGGAAGATTGATAAGGGTAGTGTAGTAGATGTGGTCTACATGGATCTTAGTAGGGCGTTTGACAAGGTTCTGCATGGTAGGTTTCTTCAGAAGGTCAGAGGCCAAGGGATCCTGGGAAGCTTGGCCGTGTGGATTCAAAATTGGCTTGCCTGTGGAAAGCAGAGGGTTGTGGTGGAGGGAGTGCATTGGGATTGGAGGGCTGTGACTAGTGGTGTCCCGCAGGGATCACTTCTAGGACATCTACGTTTTGTGATATTTATTAACGACTTAGATGAGGGGGTGGAAGGCTGGGTTAGCAAGTTTGTAGATGACACCAAGATTGGTGGTGGTGTGGATAGTGTGGAGGGCTGTAGAAGCTTGCAGAGGGATATTGATAGGATGCAGAGCTGGGCTGACAAGTGGCAGATGGAGTTCAATCCAGAGAAGTGTGAGGTGGTACACTTTGGAAGGACAAACTCCAAGGCGGAGTACAAGGCAAATGGCAGGATTCTGGGCAGTGTAGAGGAGCAGAGGGATCTGGGGGTTCATATCCACAGATCACTGAAAGTTGCCTCGCAGGTGGATAGGGTAGTTAAGAAAGCTTATGGGATGTTAGCTTTCATAAGTCGGGGGATCGAGTTTAAGAGCCGTGAAGTGATGATGCAGCTTTGCAAAACTCTGGTTAGGCCACACTTAGAGTACTGTGTCCAGTTCTGGTCGCCTCATTATAGGAAGGATGTGGAGGCGTTGGAAAGGGTGCAGAGGAGATTTACCAGGATGCTGCTTGGATTAGAGAGTATGGATTATGAGGAGAGACTAAAGGAGCTAGGGTTGTTCTCATTGGAGAGAAGGAGGATGAGGGGAGACATGATAGAGGTATACAAGATATTGAGAGGAATAGATAGAGTAGACAGCCAGCGCCTCTTTCCCAGGGCACCAATGCTCAAAACAAGAGGACATGGCTTTAAGGTATTGGGTGGGAAGTTCAAGGGTGATGTCAGAGGGAGGTTTTTCACCCAGAGAGTGGTGCATGGAATGTGTTGCCTGGGGTGGTGGTGGAGGCTGATACATTGGACAAGTTCAAAAGATTGTTAGATAAGCATATGGAGGAATTTAAGTTAGAGGGATATGTGGGAGGAAGGGGTTAGATAGTCTTAGGTGTGGTTTGAAGGGCGGCACAACATGGTGGGCTGAAGGGCCTGTATTGTGCCGTATTGTTCTATGGTTTCTATGGGAAGGGATAAGGTGAAGGGACAGGTATTGCACTTGCAGTTTTCCAGCATCTGCAGATTTTTTAATTTCCAAACTTCTAAATGTGTTTCTTACGAATGAGATTGACAATTTCACTACATGTCGAACATTCACGAAATCTTCCAAGCATTGTAACCTATCCACTTTTTAAAATTTACTATAAAACGCAATGGTAAGGAGTAAAATATATTTATCAGATTAGTTATGTATGTTTGCATTTTGTTAAGTTTATTGAAAAACCTGATTTGTGCTTAAAGGTGGATATCAGTCAAAAGTAGATTGTTACTTAAGAAAAGGTACTTAAAAGGCAAAGGGTTACAGTTCATACAGCACCTTGCATCAAATTCACTCGGAACATTTCACACTGTGAACCAACTATTAATGACCGGAAGTGATTGTAGGGAAACATCTGTGGAGTGAGAAAGAGTTAACAATCCAGGGTGATGACTTTGGTCTGTTTTTCTCTCCACCGATGGTACCTGACCTGCTGAGCATTTCCAATATTTTCTGTTTATATTTCAGATTTCCAGCAATTTGAACATTTTGTTTATGGGCTACAGAAGGGAAATTTGCCCTCTTATAGACTTGGTGTGGTAAATAAACATATTGTTCATCCTCTTTCACACTAGCAGTAGGTTGGAGAGGTTATAGAGTCCGTCATACAACATGGAAATGGGCCGTTCATCCCAATTGGTCCGTGCCAACCAAGGTTCCCAACTAAGCTTGTCCCATTTTCCCTTTCCTATCCATGTACCTGTCCAAGTACCTTTTTACATGTTGTTAATGTACCTGCCTCAATCACTTCCTCTGACAGCTCATTTCATATACTCACTACTCTCTGGGTGAAAAAGTTGCCCCTCAGGTGCCTATTAAATCTCTCCCCTCTCATCTTAAACCTATGCCCTCTAGTTCTTGATTCCCTAACCCTGGGAAAAAGACTGTGCATTCACCCTATCTGTGCCCTCATAACTTTATACAATTTTATAAGATCATCCCTCATTCTCCTATGCTCCAATGAAAAAGATCCCAACCTACTCAACCTTGCTGCATAATTTAGTCCCTTATTATAACTCAGGTTATTTGTGCTTGAACAACAAAATGGCCAATCATTCCAAAGAGCAACTCTTAACCCAGTGACTAAGTCCATTAAGTATTGAAGTTGCTACTTTGCAGCAAAATCCCCAGCAGGAAATTTCAAATGTTCTCTGGATTTGTTTGGGAATGGATTCAGAGTTCTTGCATTCCTCCTGGTTGGTTGCTTTTTTTTAATTCATTTTTCAGGATGCCCATCCCTAATTGTCCTTGAGAAGGTGGAGGTGATCTGCCTGCTTGAATTGCTGCTTGTGAATTTGTACTTGTGAATACTCCCACTGTGTTATTGGGTAAGGAATTTCAGGATGTAGACCCAGCAACGACAGAGGAAAGAGGATAGATTTCCCATCAGGATGTGTTTGACTCACAGGAGGTGGTGTTCACATACGTCATGGGTTTGGGAGGTGTTGCAGCCGCCCCTGCCAGTAGCTGCAGTGCATTTTGTGGATGGCACACACTGCAGCCATGAAGGATGGCTGATGGCTGGTGGGAATGTTAGTGGGGGCAATCAGGTGGGTTAATTGGCCTTGAATGGTTTCATTATACAGTAAAACTCCGATGATCTGGCACGCTTGGGACTTTGGTGGTGCCAGACTTGCAAATTTTTCGGCTATTTGGATGTTATTCTATTAATATCCCAACATACCTGTAATTTACTTTTCTTAAGATCTTAAGATGAAATGAATTTTCCAGTGAAGCTCAGAGAGTATTGTAAATGGGGTCCTAATCAGTTTGAGGAGATTGCGGAAACAAGTGTATAAGTGAGCTGGAACCGGGGCCCTGAAGTGTTGAAACTGAGTGCATCAGACATCATCTGGTGAGTCAGATGCCAAACTATGAAAGTTTCTGAATAGTCAGATAGTGGATTATCAGTGTTTTACTGTATTTACATAACAATTTTTTTGATAGAGGTAGATGTCCCAAGATGCTTCACAGACAGTTTAAAAAAAAGCACTGGAGATTAAACCTTCCAACAAATGAAAGTAGAATTCCTGAGCGTGGGACTTGGAGAAATTTAACTTGGGGTTCGGGGGAAGGGGAAGAGTTGGTAATGCCATTAGATACCTTTTGTAAAGAAAATTCGCTTGCACTATAACCTCGGTCAAATTTCCCATATCAAAGCAGTCAAGGAGACAACTTGTTTCCTGGGCCGCTGGAATTTCACTGCTGCTCACGGGTAGGTAATTACCCCAGTCTTAAGTGGTGGACTTCCTTGGTAAAGTTTGCAGTTAAGCACAGAAATTGTTTTATTGGTGTCCTGGGGTCCAGCTGATGACTTAACCCAACAGCAGTAAAACTGCAGAGTAAACAAAGACTGCAACTCTGCCCTGGGGAATATAAAATGGAAGAGTTGTAAAGTTTTTAAGAAGCTAAACGACCTTGGCTGTTACTCAAAGGAGCCTCTTCATCTGCTCCACCTCAATGTCGACCATTAAATGACATGCCAGCGAGGTCTTGGATGCCAGCACTACGATAGAGTTTGCAGAGCCTGTGGAAGAATCTCCCTTCACGTGGGTTAGATAGGTACAAACACTAACATGGGTTAGCCTTAGCCACTCTCCAGCTAAGAGAAACCAAGCACCCCACTACCTTGGGGCAAGAGGAAGGATCATTTCCCTTGCTCTACTTTTCCCTCTTTGTAGGATGGAAAGAAGATATTGAGCAATATTTGAAGAATCTTCAGCCTGTGGGAATGGTCAAGCTGCCAACATGGGAAATCATATGGGATCAGACCATGATTTGACCAGTCAAGACTATCCCTAAAACTAACAAAAGGCAGGATCCGGAAAATCCCAGCCCAAATTGAGGGCCTTGATTCACTGCCAGTGACAGTGAGATTATAATTGAAGCTGCGCATAACTTCAGGGCCAGGGTCTTTGACCAGAGATTGATCTGATGCTGACCTGGATCCCCTGTATACCTGTATTGTTGGTTGTGAGGACATTGTCATGCACATCCCTGGATTACAAGGCCACTTGACGTAATTGGTGGTCTATCAAATGATATCTGGTTTCAACACAGATAAACGCCTTCCTCTTCTCCTCACTGCTCAGGAACTCCCAGTAAAGGCCAGGACTCTGCACATTATAGACAATGGTGCATTTCAGCTGTCCATAGTAATATGCACAATATGACATTTAACTAGACATCAAAGAATGACCAAACAGTTTGAAATGGTCAACATGGCAACGATCGTATTTATTCTGTCTGTCTTTTTATGCATGCATCTTTTGACCTGGAGAAGCAATACTTGATGGTTTCCACAGCAAAGATGACTAAAAGGAAAACTATTTCACATGGCATAAAAGGGCAGATATATGTCCATTACTGGCTCTTAGTGTCTCATTATCCACTGGTAAAACCGATCAGAAGCTGACAATGGCAGACCCAACATTGTGAAATAGTTGAAGTATCTCCTGCAAACTTTACTGTTGGCCACAAGTACAGTCCCCATGGTTTCTTGAACGTAACCCAACAGCCTGGCAACACAAGATGTTTCCTTTCCATGTTGGCAAATACCAATCTGATTTTGTTTCAGAAACTAAATAACTTCTATGCCTTTAGCATACTTCATTGCAGAGCCTGCAGTGTAAAGTGGGAGAGATTGAAAGAAGGATTAGTGCTGTAGTTTTTAAAACCCCAAATGTTTTGATTGTTTATGGATTTAGCTTGAATATTTCCCAGCAAAATTCCTAATAGTTTACCTTTAGGGAAGAAGTTGACAGTAAGACTCTGATCGTATCCAGTGATACTTTGTCATTCAAAACATGAATCATTGAAACTTCTGGGTACAGACAAAAAACGTTCAGCTCACCCTGACCAGAAAATAGCTGCTGTCCTGACTCCACACCCAAACTCTGCCCCGAGGTGTGTTGTGTTTCCAGTTGACTTTGATCTTGTTGCGCTTCATCACAGGCTGAAGGAAAATAGACAGAACAACTGATGGCAAACGACACCATTCAAAGTGTTTGGAAATTAGATTGGTGCAGTGGGATTTCATATGCTGGATTGGGACTTTGAAACTCTGAGCAGGAGGATTTTATTAAGTTTGGGTTGGTGTTGAGTTTCAGCAAATGAGGGAAGACTGGATCACTTATTTTGGACATGTATGATCACAAGTGTTCAGCTTGCATCTCATCCAAGTTGGTCTGTGGTCCCTTTGTGGCTCAAGGCTTGCACACTTGCTTCTCTGTCAAAAGATTGTGGGTTCAAGTTCTGCTCCAGAAGTTTGAGTGCAAGAGTCTTGGTTGGCTTTACAGCATTTGAGGAAGCACTGTTCTGATGTGCTTTGATTGAACAGTGGTTATAAGAGCCTGTGAAGCTATTCCAAAGAAGAGTAGGGAATTTTTCCCCCAGAGTGCTTGGCAATGTCTTATCACTCTACCAGCATTTACAACCAGGTTACCTAATTAGGTGGCTGATTGAGAGAGCTTGCTTTGCTCAAATTGGCTGGTGTGTTTCCTACATTGACCACTGTTCAAATCTGCATCATTAGGTGTAAGGTTCCATGTGGATTCCCCCGAGGCCACAGAAACCATAAATGCAGGCCTTCTGTTGTGTTTATGGTACACTGCGACATTCTTGGCAGTGAACTATAATGTCTTTGGAACTATACGTTGAAGTGTCAAGAGGACTATGCAGTTGTGTGTGGCCCTCAGCTGATTAGGAACCACTAGGACACAATAGCATAGCTGAGACTGCACCTACTGCACAATTGAGGATTAATGAAGAGGTTAATGAGTCCATATTCCATTTGGCTCCACAGTACCAAGACCCATTTAAAGGAGGATTTAGTCTAGTTTCAAGACTGCTCACAGGACCCCCCCTTTGTCACTAACATTGCTAGATTAAGAATTAAGCAGCAAAGGTGTTTGGAAAAAGTTGCCTGTTGTATGTTATCAGATTTTCAAAACAGATGACTGTTTGTTTCTTTTATCGATGAACCAATTATAATTAATCACAATTGGCTCGGGCATTGTGGGCCTGTGCTGTACTGTTCTATGTTCTACAAACGTGTCAGTTGTATTTCTGATGTGAATGATGTCCCTCTGTGTTTGATTTGCCTGACTTCAAAAATGAACAGCCCTGGAATATTTGTCTCTCGATTACGAGAGCAGCAACCCTGCAAAAAAGACTGCAAAGTGGTTTGAGGAGTTGCAAAGCCATTGAAAGAGGCCATTTGGCCCATGTCTGTATTGGTCGAAAAAGAGAATCAGATTTATTATCACTGACAGATGACGTGAAACTTGTTGCTCTGTTGCAGCAGTACAGTGCAAAGGCACAAAATTACAAAAATAAATAGTGCAAGAATAAGAAAGGAATAATGAGGTAGTGTTCATGGATCGTTCAGAAATCTGATGGCAGAGGGGAAGAAGCTGTTCCTGAATCACTGAGTGTGGGCCTTCAGGCTCCTGTACCACCTCTCTGATTGTAGTAATGTGAAGACAGTATGTTCTGGGTGGTGAGGATCCTTAATGATGGGTGCTGCCTTCTTCAGGCACTGCCTCTTGAAGATGTCCTGGATGGCGGGGAGGGTTGTGTCCGTGATGGAGCTGGCTGAGTCTACAACCCTTGCAGCCTCTTGCGATCCTGTGTATTGGAGCCTCCATTTCAGGCTGTGATGCAACAAGTCAGAATGTTCTCCACTGTTCATCTATAGAAATTGGTAAGAGTCTTTGGTGACATACCAAATCTCCTCAAACTCCTAAATAAGTAGAGCCGCTATTCGTGATGATGTTTGTGATCCATGTGTTGGGCCCAGGATAGATCCTCTGAGATGTTGACGCCCAGGAACTTGAAGCTGCTCACCCTTTCCACTGCTGACCCCTCAATGAGGACTGGTGTGTGTTCTCCCGACTTCCCCTTCCTGAAGCCCACAGTCGGTTCCTTGGTCTTGCTGACATTGAGTGCGAGGTTGTTGTTGTGACATCACTCAACCAACCAATCTGTCTCACTCCTGTATGCCTCCTCAGTGCCTAATCCCACTTTTCAGCCCTTGATCCTCATTTCTACAGGTCTTAGCTCTTCATCTGCAAGTATTTTTAACTACCCTAAAGGTGCTGTACAAATGCAAGCCTTGGCTGACTAAATGTTGCAAAAAGAGGCATTACCTTTCAGTTCACATTGTTTCTAATATGCTTTCTAAAATTACTTTCTCCTACATTTGTATCCACTGATTCTACAGATCTAACTCTTTGCAGCAGTGTTCTGCATCCCCTATTGATAAAAGTTAATTATCTATTAAGATAGAGAAGGAAGTCATTTTGCCCATCAGGGCCATGCCACTCCCTCCTTATTTCCCTTTACTTCCACAACTTAATCTTTCACAGATGCCCATTAACTCCTTTTTGGTATTGGTTTATTATTGTCACTTGTACCGAGGTACAGTGAAAAACTTGTCTTGCATACCGTTCGTACAGATCAATTCATTGAGGTAGTACAGGGTAACAACAATAAGAGAATACAGAGTAAAGTGTCACAGCTACAGGGAAGTGCATTGCAGGTAGACAATAAGGTGTAAGGTCATAACAAGGTAGACCGTGAGGTCAAGAGTCCATCTCATCGTATAAGGGAACCATTCAATAGTCTTATCACAGTGGGATAGAAGCTGTCCTGGTGCCCTCAGGTTCCTTGAGTCTTTTGAAACTTCTGTATAATGGGTAACCTTAAATAATATTAACTCATATAGTTTACATTGCTTGATATTAAACAACATTACATCAGACCCTCCCAGTCAAAGAAACAGCTAAACTTGGCCTTTAAGTTTTCCCACGTTTGTTAGAGTTTGCACTCCATCGATCACACTTGAATCATTCCCCTTTCTTTTCCCTGAGACCTCTTTAATATTTGTATATCCCTGATTTTTTTTAGAAAAGAGGATTATTACATATTTGCAATTTGTATGTCATTTCTAGCTGAATATTTACAAAGTTCAAATTAAACCATGACCATCCTTTGTTCAGGATGCACTCCAGCCCCTGTGGTGCCCACCAGTCCCGGAAGAGCCAATGGACACCCAGGCATGGATGTATCCTCAGAAGAAAGCAGGCAGTTGGCTCAGGCAGAACCCTTGACAGTCAGCTGCCTAGACCGGTGAATGGTCAGGCCCAGGAGCAGACCGAAGAGGTTCCTTGACCAACTCGCTCCCCAACCCACAGGCTGCCCTGCGATCAGGAGCTCTTTAAACACTCAGACAGGGGCTGCAACTTTTCACACTCAATATATACATGGAACACTGACAGGCAGCCTGGGAGATTGTGAATCAGTTTAAAAACCTATTGCATGGCATTGCTCGATGCAACACTCTACACCAGGTCCCCAGTGTGAAGGGGAAGGACTCCCACATCGAACCTTGGAAGCAAATGTGAATTATGCTAGTGACTGTGGTACTCCAGGTTCCCCTGATTTAGTCTGATTTATAAATCTTTCCTTTTGGACAATGGCTAAGACAATCCAAAAGTCCATTGAGGGAGTTCTGGAACAGTATGCACTTGCTTGTGCTCAATGCCGTCCAGAGATTTATGAGGGAGGATATTCTTTTAGAGACACACACACAGACACCAACATTAGTACTGCTGCAATTGTGCATAAACTACACCAGCGATCTCAGATAACATCGCACTGGGGAGCAACACTAGCTCACCAGTGGATGATTGTTTAAAAAAAAATACCTGAACAAAGAGCAAGTGTGGTCTGCTATGGTTTGGATTTGAGAAGGGGGGAGGGGAAAGTGAGTGAACAGCTGTGATGAGATAAACGTCAGTGTGCAACTCCTGCACAAGAGCCATTCTCCTGGCCCCAGCACCTGGGGAACCGGTGCTGATCTCTGCCCGTGAAGTTCTGCTGCTGCAGCTTCCCCTGGGCTTCCCAGTGTGGGGGAGTCCACATGTTCAAGCCACAGAGTGATGACATTTTCATGTTGAGACTGTTAATGTTAACTGTTAAACTGTTAACAATTGAAGTAATGAAATGGGTCAGTTTTTGTTCCCTCTGCCAGCTGCAAAGAATTATCAGGGTGTGGCCAGTCTGTTTCGAATCACTTTGGATCTATTCCCTTGTTGCCTTGGGATTGGATGTTGTCTTCATTTGCAGGGGGAATTAATTCTACAGGCACAAGAAAGACAATTGGACAAAATGAAAACCCACTAAATGGTTGTGTGTCGGGTGCATTTGATTCTGGCAGTTGTAATGCCAGTTGACCCCGAAGTGTAGGGTTACAAGTGATCGTCGACCTTCTGATGTCAACTGCTCAGCAAAATGCATTCGTCGGCAGTTTGCCCTGACAGTACCATAAGCAGTTCTGTTCTACCTTTTGATGTCTTGTGAAGTGGTTAACACAGAAGTGTCTTGTCCATCAGCAGTTGGTGCTGGAACAATCGCATGCATTCCCTCTGGCAAAAAAAAAGCATTGCAAAAGAAGCAATGTCCAACATTTGACCCTGAATTCCTTAAAAGACATCCCCCATACTACCCAGTGTTACCCTTATATTGTGAACGTCATCTACAAAACAGGGAGCTACATAGACAAAACAGACAGCTGGCTCGAGAACAAAAGAGGATCCTCACCATGTCTCAAAGATCTTTTTCTCAGTAATTTCCACACACAGTATAACAGTTATTTGGATACCTTGAACATTAAAAAGGGAGCAATTTCTTCACCCAGGGGGTGGTGCGTATAAGGATCGAGCTGCCAGAGGAGGTGGTTGAGGCAGGTACAATAACAACTTGGAAAAGACACTTGGACAGGTACATGGATAGGAAAGGTCTGGAGGGATGTAGGCAAAGTACAGGGATATGGGACTAGCTTAGGTGGGCTTGGTTGGCATGGACGAGTTGGGCCGAAGGGCCTGTTTCAATGCTATATTACTGTACTAAGATACTTTCCACTAGAAAAGTGTTTTGAATCTATCCATAAAATCAAAAGAGCATAAAATTAAATGGCTCTTGCCAATTCTCATCCATTCATTACCAACGTGTTTGCTGACCTCTGTTGGCTCCTGGTTAAGCAATAACTTGGTTGTAAAATTCTGTTCTTTTGTTTTCAAAATTGCTCTTGCTTCTCCCTAGTTCATCATTTCCAGCCACAACTGCAGTCCTCCAAACCCAACCTCAAGATTCCAGCACTGGCACCCATGCCCTTGACTGGAAAGGTCTTGAGCTCTGGAACTCCTCCACTAAGCCTCTGCACATCTCTTCCCATCCAAATGATGCTCCTTAAAACCCCTGCCTTCTTTATCAAGCTTTTGTCATCTGCCCTAACATCTCTTTAAGTACCTCAGCATCGACTTGTTTGTTTGATAATGCTTCTCTGAAGTGCCTTGGGATGATTCTTAATGGAAAAGCCATTCCCTAGGTACAGACAAGACATAGAATATAACTTAAACATAAATTAGACATAAAATATACAAGACATCTCCCCATCTTCAATGAGGAGAAAATAAGACAAGACCTTAGTGCAAAAAACAAAGACCCAGTCAGAGACAAGTCCAAGGCCATGCAAGAGATTATCTGTAGTGTTCCATTACTGAAGTAGGGTTAAGGTTGTGCAGGCTGGTTGTAGGACTTGGTGGTGTGGGATTTCAGGCTTCTGTACCTCCTGCCCGATGGTAGCAGTGAGAAGAGGGAATGACTCAGATGGTGGGGATCCTTGATGATAGGTGCTGCCTCAAGAAGGTAGCATCTGCTGTAGATGCTGTCAATGGTGGGGAGGGCTGTGCCTGTGATGGACCTGCCTGTGTACATAACTCTTTGCAGCCTCTTGCATTCCTGTGCATTAGAATTGCCATTCTAGCCCATGCTGCAACCAGTCAGGATACTTTCAACGGTGCATCTATAGTTCACCCATTTATGAAAAATTCTTCATCATAGAATGAGTCTCGTGCATAAGAGATATGTTTCGTAAGTGAACATGACCAATTTCCCTTCCCCTACTCTTCTATCTCTTGCATCACCATCTCCATCTCCCCTCTCTGCTATCCAGCTCCCTCCTTCAATGGCTCTGGTTTATCCTTGCTGCCTTGCTCACCTGCAAACATTGGGAGTAGCCTCATGTCATCAACTGATTACTTTTCAATGCCGCATATTGGCATTTAACAGCACCTGATGGAAGCCATATCTTCGAGAAAATTTCAGTGCCACACATTATTTCTTCTGTCACTGCTGTTCTGGAAGTGCAGTAATGCATTGTGTGGATTTAAAAAATTTCACCCACTGTCTGTATTTTATAATATGCAGGAATGTGGTTGGGAGTAATGAGTGATTCACGTAAACCTTCTGTAAGTAAGTGGAATGCAGTTCACTTGAGTTCTGGGAGAGAAGTCAAAAGTTTGTGTCTGCCTTTATAATTGAGCAAACTCTGCATATTTTCACCAGTGTATGTCTCATTGGCATTTTCCTTTTTGTCCATTTGCTGTTACCAAAACAGTCCTGTGGGATTTGGACCACGTGCAGCTAAACTGAAAAGAGCATGAATTGGACCAATGTCTTCCTTCAGTACTTTTGTAGCGATTCATAAATGTGGGTATAACCTTCTGTTGATGATTTTGCTATCATTGTTGGGTAGGCATAACCTTGTGGAAGTTTGTTAGTTATTTAATGGAAGGATTGGCTCTGACACATCAGTTAAGCAATGCCTCAGTTTTAAAATTCCCTTCCTTGTTTCCACATCCCTCCAGAGTCTCCACCCCCTCCCTACCTCATTGAAGTCCTCCAATCACAGCACCCCTCCATTGCTTCCTTAATAACTTGGCATTTAAGTCGCGTCTTTAATGAGGTAGAATGTCCCCGAGGTGTTTCACTGGGATGTTATTGATGCCAAGCTGTAAAAGGAGATGGCTGGGCAGCTGACTAAAACCCAGTCATAGAGAAAGGGTTCAAAACTCATCATGAAGGTGTGGAGAGGATTATGGAAGGAATCCCAGTACGTGGGCCTCAGCAGTTGAGCCCAAGGCTACCAATGGGGAAGCCATTAAATTCACGGACAATCAAAGGCCAGAATTAGAGGAACACAGGCTTTATAGAGTTGGGAGAGATTACTCAGTTAGTCAGAGGTAGAAGCCATGAGGAGATTTGAAAATAAGACTAAGAAATTGTATATTGAGGTATTACTTCACTGGGAGCCAGAGCAGGTCCATGATGATGTTCAGTTTTAGTCTGGTCAGTGATGTAATGCAAGAATGCACAGTGGCCAAGATTAATGCAGGGACATCCCACACACAGCCTGATCTGGTCAGTCTTGTAAAAGGGTATGCTGCAATGGTGTTGATGTGTTGGTCACTGTCCAAACACATTGATCACAAGTTACCAGGCATTACATGTTTTCATTATTAAATGTTTCACCTGCTACTCTTGTTCCAAGTCTGGGCTCAGGAAATTGGCCTTGGGCCAGGGTGGGAGTGTAGCTGGGGCTGGGGGATGGCAGGAAGTGTCGGAGCACAGGATATGGGAGGCAGAGACATTAGAGGAGGGACGGCGACTGGAAACATTGGGAGGGAGAGTTGAAAGGGCCTCCTTAACTGGTGAAATGGGGCATCAGGATGGAAAAGAGACAAAGGTCAGGATGTGAAGGGAAGATTGTATGTGGGGTCTGGGAGAGAGCTGCTGTGATGTCTTTGTAACTTCATTGTAACTTTACACGTACATATCCAAGAAGTTATGGTTTATTTGCAAGATAGTGTTTAAAAAAAAATTCTATACTGTTAATGCAGACTGAAGGTTTGATATTTGATTTTCAATTGCAGAGTACTGGGAAAAAAGCAGGGGCAGGTGATCCAATTTCTAGGCATCATGAAGACTGCTTGCAGCTTCATTTTGACCTTGATTACATTTCATTCATAGTGCATTGTCCTCTGTGGAGCAATTGATCTTTCAGTTGTTGCAATAAGCAAGGTGACTGAAGGAGGTTTCATTTGAGTGCAATGTGGAGCCACGAGAGTCGATGCTATTGTTTTTGGAATTTTGTGGAATCTGAAGGAAGATTTTCATTGCCCTCTTGAGTAAAGTCAGAAACAGTACATCTCTACTGCAAGATTTAGCCAGGGTGAAAATGTGCCTTCCACTTGTAACTGGAGACCATGTCTGCAATCATAGGAGCCTAAACCCTAGTCCTGCAGGCAGATTCAGTGGAGTCTTGGAAAGTTAAAGTAACTTCCTGGAAGACCACACTTAGAGTACTGTGTTCAGTTCTGGTCACCTCATTCTAGAAAGGATGTGGAAGCTTCAGAGAAGGTGCAGAAGAGGTTTATCAGGATGCTGCCTGGATTAGAGAACATGTCCTATGAGGAAAAGCTGAGTGAGCTAGGGCTTTTCTCTTTGGAGTGACGGAGGATGAGAGGCGACTTGATAGAGGTGTATATGATTATGAGGGGCATAGACAGAGTGGACAGACGGCACCTTTTCCACAGGGCAGTAATGGCCAATACCAGAGCACAGCTGTTTAAAGGTGAATGGAGGAAAGTTTAGGGGAGATGTCAGAGGTGATTTTTTTTTACACAGAGTGGTGAGTGCCTAGAACGCACTGCCGGGAGTGGTGGTAAAGGCTGATACAACAGGAACATTTAAAAGACTCTGATAGGCACATGGATGTAAGAAAAATGGGGGTTATGGGTTGTGTAGGAAGGAAGAGTTAGATTGATCATGGAATAGGTTTATACAGGTCAGCCCAACATTGTGGGCTGAAGGGCCTGACTGTGCTGTACTGTTCTATGTTCTTATGCAGTCCCTTGGGATTGAGGATGACTTGCTTCCACTCTGGTTTTCTGGGCTTTGAAGTGGCTAGTGAGGGCAATGTGGGAACTGAAGACTCTTCCACAGATGGGGCATGAGGTGGATGGGTCAGTAGTTTGTGAGGTGATGTGTTCCTTCCACTGCTTCTGCAGGGTTCTGTGTGCTCCCAGTGCGTGGTCTTGGTTCTCAATAGCAATGTGAATGTTTGTTTTACACTGTTTAATTGACATTAATCCTTTCATTTAAATGTTTAATGTGGTTTTAAACAATTTTTAAAAATTACTGCTTCAACTATTTAAATGTTCTTCCACTGTTTCTAATGTGCCTGATCATCTGAGCCATTTTGAAACATTAGGAAAGACTTTTGACAGTACAGGCTGTTGGAAGGTGACTAAGCTGGTCCACAGTGGGATCTTTCTTTCCGTGTCGCCACTGCACTGCTTCACTGTAGGGAAGGGCCGCAGGAACAATGTTGGGAGCCCGCTTGGAACCATGTGGCTGTAATAGTGCAGCCTCGTAGCTTGCTTGGTGAATGTGAAGGATAAGCTGGGCACACAATGATATGGCCTACCATGATTTGTTGTGACTCAAATGAGGTGGCACCTTTTGAATGGTGTCATGACAGAAGCAACACAGTTTTAGACTTGGAGCAAGAAGTCAAAGTAGGAAAGTTCACCACTTATCAACATATCATTTTGTCAGCACAATCAATGTTATGCTGTTCCAATTTATTGTATGTTTTGCCATGAAGGCATCTTCTAAATAAGACTATAAGATATAGAAACAGAATTAGGCCATTTGGCTCATTGAGTCTGCTCCGCCATTCAATCATGGCTGATTGGCTGATTTTATTTTTTCCCTCTCAATCCCATTCTCCTGCCTTTCCTCCCCCCCCCCCCCCCCATAACCATCTTTATTTGTAAAGATGAAAAGGTTCACATTGCATAGCACTTGTTACATTCCAAACTGTTTTACAGCCAATGAAGTACTTTTGAAATTAGTCAGTGTTGTAATGTAGGAAACACAGCAGCCAATTTGCACACTCTAAACTCCCACAGACAGCAATTTAATAATTACTCAATCTATTTTGAATGAAGTTCACTGAAGGGTAAATATTGGTCAGGAAACCAGGCATGAGTCCTCTGCTTCTCTTTGCAATATTGCAATGGAATCTTTCACATTCACCTGACTGACCAAATGAGACCTCACGTCAAGCATCCCATCTAAAAGGCACCATCCTCACCGCGTAGGGATGTCTGTCAGTACTGCAGTGAAACGTGAGTCAAGAAGTTTGTGCTCAAGTCACTGGAGCAGGACTCAAATCCACAACCTTTGATTCACCACTGGGCATGCTTCCCACTTACCCCGTGCGCCCCCTTTTTGTTCTGTCAGTACACAACATAATGCAAAACCTTTTTGTTCTTAATTATCATCACAGGTTAATCGGATAACACACAAATATTAAACCTTTTCAATGTTTCGGTTACAGATCGTAACACAATTTTAAGAAGTTAACCTACCGTGAAGGGGCCCATTAATGAAACATGAAGTTGCTGTCATAAAAATGGGTGTTAAACATTTGAAAATTATTTCAAGAATAGTTTATCAAATGTAAAAGTGTAATTTGCCTGAGCAACAGCTGTAATTGCAAGTCTCAGAGTCGTCTGTTCTGAAGCAGTGTGTTAATGTACCATTAACTTAATGGTCCAGCTGTGAAAAATAACTCATTACAGTAACTTGAGCAGAAAAGGATATTTGAGCACAGGAGGGACTCCCTCTGAAACCAGGGCCACAATAACAATTACTATTATATTGAATGTTTTTTTTAACAAGATTTTAGTGAAAGTCGACAAAATAACATATAGCCTGGGCCCAGAGATGAGAGAGAGTGCAGCAGAGGAAAGTCCTTATCTGCAGGGGATTAGGAGCTCCTATTAAAGGCCATGCTCGAGACATTTCATTATTTATTAGTACTCCAGTCATTGCTCCTTTCTATAGATCATACATGGAGTTATACAGCATGGAAACAGGCCCTTTGGCCCAAGTCGTCCATACCAACCACGGTGCCTACCTGAGCTAGTGCCGTTTGCCTGCGTTTGGCCCATATCCTTCTTAACCTTTCTTATTCACGTACCTGTCTTAATGTCCTTTAAACATTGTAATTGTACCTGCTTCTACCACTTCCTCTGGCAGCTTGTTCCACATTCCCCTACACAGAGGATGGTGCGTTTTTAAAAAAAAACTTGCCCCTCAGATCCCCTCTCACCATAAACCTATGCCCTGCAGTTTTAGACTCCCTGGAATAAAGACTGACCATTCACCATATCTGTGCATCTCATGATTTTATAAACCCCTATAGGTGGGGCATCCATCTGTGTAGCTCCCTTTAACACATCTGCTTTTACAAATTAAGGCAAAAAACAGAATTCAGTATTTTTTTTAAGCACAATATTATATGGGATTGTAAGAAGAAGCCTCCAATCTGTTGGTTTCACCTCTGGCTTAGTGGGATGCACTTTCACCACGGTTTCTGCTAGTTGTGGTTTCAAATCCTACTCTTCGGATGCAAGGAAGAAAAATCTAGGCTTAGTGCAGTACTAAGAGAGCCCTGCACTGTCAAATGTGGTGTTAAACCAAGGCTCTGTTTGGTACTTCAGGTAATGGAGAAGATGCCATGACAATGTTTTTATGATTGCTGTTGTCCCTGACCAGTTTTTAAACTCAACCAACATTTTTTTAAAAAAGCAATTATTTGTGGTGTCACATTGTTGAATGTGGAGCTTGCTGTGTGCAAATTGTCTGCCACATCACAATACTTCTATCTGGTCTGTAAAAATTAATTTTCATCTTTGCAGACACAGGGTGCCTGAGGTTGTGAAAGGCACAATAACAAAAATTTCTTTGGTGGTCTTAATGAACTTGCAACCCAGCTATGAAAAATAGGAAGCTGTATTAAAGTTTCAGAAGCCGTCACAGTCAACAGTCAACAAATCAGAGGAATTAAACTTGAAAAATTTCACTTCATTTTGTTTTTTGGTATTGGTGGTTTCTTTTGGTTCCTGATCTTGGGGTTTAAGTGCATACCTTCCTGAAAGTGGCAACACAAATAGATGTGGTAAAGAAGGTGTTGTGCTTGCCTTCATCGCTGGGGGAATAGAGTACTAGAGTCAGGAAGCCATGTTGCAGTTGTATAAAACTTTGAGGCCACACTTGAGTATTGTGTGCAGTTCTGGTCGCCCCATTACAGGAAGGATGTGGTGGCTTTGGAGAGAGTTCATAAGAGTTTACCAGGATAGTGCCTGAATTAGAGGGTATGAGCTATAAGGAGAGGTTGGACAAACTTGGATTGTTTTCTCTGGAGCATCGGTGGCTGAAGGGAGACCTGATAGAAGTTTATGAAATTATGAGAGGCATAGATAGAGTAGACAGCCAGAATCTTTTTCCCAGGGTTGAAATGTTAAATACGACAGGGCATAGCTTTAAGGTGAGGGGGTAAAGTTTTTTTTACACAGAGTAGTAAGTGCCTGGAACACCAGGGGTGGTAGTGGAGGCAGATACAATAGTGGTGTTTAAGAGGCTTTTAGACAGGCACGTGAACATGCAGGGACTGGAGGGATATGGATAATGTGCAGGCAGAAGGGATTAGTTTAGTTTGGCACAGACATATTGGGCTGAAGGGCCTGTTCCTGTGCTGCACTGTTTTATGTTCTACATTACTTCTGAATGCTCATCTTACTGTGTTATCCTGTATTTTCTTGCATGGTCTCCCTAAAATTAGCATTTTATTCTCAAGTCTTGGAAAACCTTCAAAACGTGTAAATGGGTTCAATTTTTCTTCCTACCCCCCCCTCCCAAAATATACTTCATTCATAAAATATGCAGTTATACAATGTGGAACATATGGAACACTGCATAGTCTTAACTCACTATACCGAGCATATCATTAATTTATTTACAATAAGTGAACTTGTCATCCATTTTTCAGACTCAAATATTCCATCAGCCATGAGTTTTAGAGGTTATTACACAGGGCCCAGTCCCTCAGCGTCCAGTGACAGGAGGGCCTTATTCTGTGGCCTTTCTCCAAAGAGGGTCTCCCGGAGACCAGAGTCTCAATCCCACTGCATGCTGGTCTCAAGGCAACTACTGTGCAGATGAGATGGTCTTCCACCTCCTGGAGTGTTTGCCAAGAAGGTCTGGAAAGGGATGCAGTGGTCTTCGATAAGGTTCAACTTAAGGAGCGGCGTAACACAGGATTCTGTGTTCTCATGGCTGTTTCCAGAGACACAGACTGAGACAAACTCAACTTGCTTAAAGACGCTCTTTGGTCTTCCAGTGCGAGGGACCGTCTGCTAGTGAACGTACTGACTGGCACGTTCCAAGGTGGGGGAGTGTGTGCTGAGGGACGTACTGAAGCTCGGTGCAGCCACCACAGAGGCTCTGTGTGGTAAATATGGTCAAATGGCAACCTTAATAAAGTAATTACAGATCAATTGAGAAATTTTCAAAACTCTATGGACTGGCCCACCGACTCAATAACGTTTATGTTTATGGCAAACCGTAAGTGTTTTCTGCTTTGATCGTAACACTAATGACAAGAAGCCCCATTAAACTGATAGAACGTTTAACATTAAAAGGAAACCCATTTTAGAGAGATCTGTATCATATTACATGCAGTGGCCCTAGCATGCATTAGTGGCCTGGCCCAAAGTGTAATGAATCGCTTTTGCTTCTAAAACCACACAATGCATCTGTGAAATTAGTCAAACAAAGACCATATGGAACCTGTACCAAAAATGAGTTTCCTCTGGGAGTCAGACTTTATTATTCACTCTTAGAATAATTTGAGACCAGCTTTCCTTGTTAAAGGGCTTTTATTTTAATCATCCACACTTCCTGTTCCCATGATACTGACTTTGCTTCCTCAGTTCAATTCTAATTGCTTCTATTAACTGGTTTATTAGAGCCCTTTGTCGATTTATAGTCTGTGCATCTTCAGGCATGCTCATGTGTGCACACAGTGGACACAGCATCATGTTTGATCTTTGCCAGTGCGTCAGTATCACAGGACCACTCTCTTCCTCATAAGTAGTGTACAATCAATGTGCCTTCTTTAAGTTACCCATTGGCAAAAAGGAATATCATCTTTCCAAATAAATGTTAATGACCAGTTAAAATTGCCTATGTAGATTCCTTTGCATGCCAGCATAACAATGTGTGTCAGTCAGCAAGATGATGAAATGTAAATCCTGTCTGATTTTCCTTGTTGATGATATGATCCTTTTTGGGAGTGTTCCCGAGAGCAACACTGACCATCAAGCCTCTATTTGCACTGTGTTTGCCTTTATTCTCAGCAGCAGGGGATGTTGCTGGTGTTAATCCAGGATTCCAGAGACCTGCACAAGGGAGGTTCGCAGACTCTTGGACACCAATGTTGTATCAACTATTTACAGACACCTATGATGCTGTAACTGGAAATCAGGAATGGCAACCTTACTAAATAGTAGACTTACTTACTAAATACTTGGCTTATCTCCCCTCTTTCAATCCAGATGAAGGGTCTCGACCCAAAACGTCGACAGTCCATTTTCCTCCATAGATGTTGCCTGACCTGCTGAGTTCCTCCAGCATTTTGTGTGTGTGTGTTTTGCTCCAGATTTCCATCATTTGCAGTTTCTTGTGTCTCCAATCTGCTGGAGGAAGATTGTGTCTCCAATCTGAGGAGCAGGTCGAGCAGCATCTGTGAGGGCGGGGGGGAAGGAATTGTTGACATTTTGGATCGAAACCCTGCATTAGACCCATTAAAGGGAACCATTTCCCTCCCACTACATATAGTTACAAAATAAATCCCCTCTTGAATTTGCTCCAAGCCCCCTTTTCTCCCCATCCCTCCTCAACACGGCCCAGGCCTGTTACCATAGGTGACAAACTCGCCTCTCTGCACCTCAATCTTGATCATCCTATCAGATGTCCTCTCCTCTTAGCCTCAATCCTGTCAGAATCCACCCACTACCACCCCCACCAACCCTGGCTCCTTAACTTGCACACGTTTTCATTGGGTGCCACAATGACTCTGTACAGACTGGGAGAGTTGTTGAGGCAGGCTCAGCAAGCAGCTGTCATCTCCTGAGTCCACCCACGATGTGACATGGTGGTCCTGGCAGGCCAGCTGAAAATTAACAAAATAATAATAATATTCTTAATGGTTTCCTGTTGGGAGACTGCGGGTGGTAAAATTGCAACTTTTATGATCCTGGCAACAGCAGTGTCAGCACTTAGTTATACGTAAGCTTCAATTACATTGTGCAGTGAAATCTCTTAATTAACCAGACGTAAAATGAGTTGTGAAGTGATAAGCACCAATAACATTAAGACTAGTAAATAGTAGTTTGAGCTTGTTGTGACATTTACAGTTGGCTCTTTCATCTACAGTAAGTCATTGAGGTAAATTATGAACAGCACACTTCCCTTCAGCACCCACTTAGTCACAGCCGCCCCAGCCTGAAAATTACCCATTTATTCTTGCTGGAAGTCAAAAAGCTGCAGATGCCAGAAATCTGAAACAAAAACAGAAAATGCTGGAAGTACTCAGCAGCTCAGGCTGCATCTGTGGAACAGAAACAAAGTTAATGTTTCAAGTTGAAGACTCTCTGTCAGGCAAAATGGTTCCTTCAATTGCTGCCTTTGCATGGTGTGGACCTGTTTACAGATACAGGGTCATAGAAAACTGCAGCACAAGCCCATCAGCTCAACTCGTCCATGCTGACCATGGTGCCCACTAAACTAGTCCCATTTGCCTGCATTTGGCCCATATCCCTCTAACACCGTGCCCCCCCCCCCCCCCCCATCCATGTACTTATCCAAATGTCTTTTGAATGTTGTTACTGTACCTACCTCAACCACTTTCTCTGGCAGCTCATTCCATATAGATACCACCCTTTGTGTTTAAAAAAAAGTTGCCCCTCAAGTTCCTATTAAATCTTTCCCCTCTCACCTTAAGCCTACCCCCTATAGTTCTCGATTCCCCAACTCTGGGAAAGAGACTGAGTGCACCCACCCTATCTATGCCCCTCGTTTTATACACCTGTATAAGATCATCTCTAATCCTCTTGCGCTCCAAGGAATAAAGTCCTAGTAGAGGGCAGTAGAGTTCAGGGATTTCTTGTATTGTTTCTTTTATTCTTTCTTTGGATGGTAGTCACAGAACTACCAACCTCACATCCCCACTGTCGTTGCACATAGATAGAGTCATAGAGCTTTAGGCACAGACACAGGCCCTTCGGTCCAGCTGGTCCATGCTGACCAAGATGCCCCATCCAAGCTAGTCCCATTTGCCAGCATTTGGCCCATAACCTTCTATACCTTTCCAATCCATGTATCTGTCCAACTTTTGTACCTGCATCAACCACTTCCTCTGGCAGCTCATTCCACATAGATACGACCCTCTGCGTGAAGAAGTTTCCCCTCAAGTCCCTTTTAAGTCTTTCACCTATCAGCTTAAACCTGTGCCCTGTAGTTTCAAGTTCCCCTTCCCTCAGAAAACTATGCACATTCACCCTATCTATGTCCCTCATGATTTTGTACACTTATAAGATCACCCCTCAATCTCCTACATTCTGAGTCATAAAGTCCTAGCCTGGGCAATGTCTCCCTATAACTCAGGCCCTAGGGTCCTGGCATCATCCTTGTAAATATTCTCTGCATTCTCTCTAGTTTAGTGATGTCTTTTCTCTAACAGGGTGACCAAAACTGTACACAATACTCCAAGTGTGGTCTCACCAATGTCTTGTACAATTGTGACATAATGTCCCAACTACTGTGCTCAATGCCCTGACTGAAGGCCAGCGTGCCAAACTACACCATCCTGTTTACCTGTCTTGTATGTCTTCTGCTGTGTGATTTCTTACTGTAGTCTTTTGGCTGCTTGGTTCCAAGAAGGTGCAGCATTGAATTTTCAGGAGCAGTTCTGATGAAGGGTCTTCCACGTGAAACATTAATTTTGTTTCTCTTTCCACAGAGGCTGCCTGACCTGCTGAGTATTTCCAGCACTTTCTGTATTTATTTCCTAGTCTCTTTTCTGACTGTACCATTATCTGTACCGATCCTCAATGTGTACCATTATATTCTCCCCACTTCCAAGTGCTCTGATTTTGTTTAGTAATCTTTCGTGTGACGCAATGGGCTAATGGTATTTGTAGAATCACATTGGTGATGGAGACACGAGACTGATGCAGATGCGTCCTCCATCTGCCAATCACCCCCCCCCCCCCCTCACCTGGATCCACCTATCCCCTCTTCGCTTTATACTGGCTACCTCTCTTCTACTCTTGGTCCAGATGAAGGGTCTCAACCCAAAATATTGACTGTCCATTTCTCTCCACAGATGCTGCCTGATCTGCTGAGTTCCCCCAGCAGTTTTTTTTTGTTGGCAATGAAGTTGGTATTATACATCCATTTAATTTAGTTATACTAAATCCTAGCGATAAAATGTACCTTTCCCACACTAACCAGCCAGATTCCCTCAGTTCACTGCCTAAGGAGTCTTATCAGTTTAGCTTGTCCAAGTATCAGTTCACTATTACTTCATGACCTGTGGTTTCCCTTTACTTCCCCCCAGAGACATGAGCTATATTGATAAATCTGCTTTCAGTTTGAGTCAGTCAGAATTTTGTTTGATTTATGCAAATCTCCAGCTTAGGTCCATTATCGCCTGATTTAATTCAAATGGTAATCTGTGTTTTAGATCTGTGAGTGCTATAAATATTAACTAGTATCTCAGAGCCTATTTGCAAGTCTAACATTGTTAATTTCTTGCAGCTTTGCTTGTGAGACTGCCCTCTTTGCACCTTTCAAGCAGTCTCTTTTCCTACATTTAGCATAGACAGAGAAAGCGTTTGATTTTGAAAGCCAAAGCCACTTGGGGTAGAATGACTGAAGAGTGAATCAGTTAAGGTTGCGGGAGGCAAAAGAAAAATGAATGATGGATTTTCAATCAAAGTATTTGTGCTCATTCCTCTGACTCCACAGTGTTCTATCCTTTCCAGTGTTTTAGCTATGGAGATGACTGGTTGTGAAAGGAATGTCCTCAAAACATGCACTCGCACAGGAGCTGCTCAATCACTTGCTGATAACCAGCCACTCAAAAGAGCACTGACACACATTTCATTGCGACTCAGAGGAAGAGATCCATCATGCTTCCAGCTTTAATGGCGGGCAAGTTGTCCAGTGTGTTAGCTTTTTACATGATTCATGCGCTGCTTGCAAAACAAGATAAATTTAAAAAGAAAAGACACTTGCAAAAGAAACCCTATTAATTGAGCAGTAAAACACAATAACAAGACAAACATTAATTGGTTATCTGTTTTCTCTTGGGGCTTTTAACTCAAATGGTTGATAACCATTTTCAAAGCAATGCATTGTGACTCTGACCTGCTGTTTTTATCATCCTGAGGAACAGAAAACTGGACAAAACTTGAATCACAATCCGACAGATGTTGCTCACTTTCATTATTACTTACAGCAGCAGTGTAAGGATGGTCAGATTATGTCACAAACCTCAGCAGCAAAGCGTACTGATCAACATTTAAAACCTGGGATTGAATTATTCAGTGATTACAATGTGTTTTTAAAAAGGAGAAACTTTTTTTCAATGAACATTTTAATATGGAAGCTCGCGGGATACTAAGATTGATGGAATGGTCGGGCCATGGTGGATGGTAATTTGAGTAAGATTTGCTTGCTTATAACCTCAAGGCTTCTACTTTGGTTTTAGAGCTTGTCCATTTATCACCCTTTGGAAGTCATCTTATTTGGGTTTAATCGGACAGCTCTGTGTCCACATGTGGCCCCAGACTATGCCCAAGGTCTGTACACATATAAACAATTCATTTGGAACAAAGCAATAATGTGGAGTGCTTAGACGATGCGCAGTAACTTTGTTCCACTGACCTGGCCCCAGTCGGATCAGGACCTCCTGACCCTGTCTGCTGCAGCGCTTGGAATTCCTTGGTGGAAGCACACAGTAGGCGGTTCTCGTCTTGGCAATCCCTTCATCATGAAATGCTCTGCAACACAAACACTCCACAGAGCTTGAGGAAGAAAACCATTGCCTGTTCATAGGGTGCCCTTGTGTAAATACACTTCAAACGGTTTGCTTCTATCCTTGTTGATAACCACTCTAGAACACGGTTTGGTTACAACTTGTTCAAATTGTGCTAATATGGTGGTGTGTCATTTTCTTATTCTGATGAAATTAAGGTGGAAGCCATGGACTGTTGGACTGAAGACACTGTCTTTATTCAGTGAATATTCTGTAATCACTCTGGTTTTTAGAATTTTAAGAGAGGAGAAAGTTCAAATAGAATAGTTGTGTGAGGAAGCGATTCAGGTGCAAAACAAACTCTTTATAAGTATTATGCAGTGTGCATGTCTAAAAATGTTTTGCAAACCAGAAATAATACTTAAGCACAAACATTTAAGCTGACGCTCCCATGCAGCACTGAGGGAGTGTGGCACTGTTAGTGGTGCCTTTCAGATGAGACATAATTGGTTTATTCTTGTCATATGTACTGAGATACAGTGGAAAAACTTTGTTTTGCTTGCCATCCATACAGATCACTTCAAAATATCAGTACATTGAGGTAGTACAAGGGAAAAGCAATAACAGAATGCAGAATATGGTGTTAGTTATAGAGAGAGTGCAGTGCAGAGGTCCATTCCAGAGTCTTATAACAGTGGGATGGAGGCTGTCCTTGAGTCCGGCAGTGTGTGTTTTCAAGCTTTTGTATCTTCTGCCCAATTGGTGGGAGGGGGGGGGGGGGGAGAAGAGAGAATGTCCAGGGTGGGTGGGGCCTTTGATTATATTGGCTGCTCTGCTGAGGTAGCAAGAAGTGTAGACGGAGTCCATGGAGGGGAGGCTGGTTTTCATGCTGGACTGAGCTGTGTCCATGACCCCCTGCTTTCCAAGGCCCTGTCTGCACTTCTTGAATGGACATGAAAGATCCCATGTCATACTTCAAACAATGGCAGGAAGATTAAACTGCAGTGTTCTAGCCAATGTTTATCCATAAAAATTATTGTGCAAAGTCTTGCCCCTGAGTTTGCTGAGATGATTCCAATTCCTACCTTTGCTTTCTCATGTTTCTTATATTGCCATATAAAATAGGAAGCCATCAAATCTATGCCAATTCTAAGGGCAATCCCATTAAGCAGGATTCCCCATAACTTATTCTCTAATGCTCAATAACTCCCCTTAATTCTCCTACCATATACGCTAGAGATAATAGTTGCCTATTAACCTACCAACCTTCCTGCCACATCCTTGGAATGTGGGAGGAAACCCACACAGACAGAGAGAACATGCAGTGCATTGTATTTTGAACTATAGTTACCACCTTTCCTTAATGTATCTCTCAATGAATGCACTCTTTCAAGGTCGGTCTGTTGTACGAACACAGAAGGACTCCATCCACTTCCATTGTTGGAGAGCCAGCTGCATTTGTACAGATTCTGTTCAGTGAAGTGATTGCTTGCAATAGGGTCAGGAAAAAGAACTACTGCCTTGCATGTAAGTTTAGCTTTGGAGAAGAGGAGACCCCAGAGAAAGTACAGGAGCAACTTTTTCACCCTGTTATTCCCTGTCAAAGTAAGTGCGAGAAATTTCTGTTGAAACTGTCTACCGACTCCTCCTCCTCTGCTCTCTTTGGCCAGGAATCAGCTTAAATATCAGAATAGAAATTGGTGCAGTTGTACCCATGGAATTATCAAATCAAGTGTCTTGAAACTGTAAAACTTGCACCACAGTGGCACAGCTAGTAGAGCCACTGCCTCAGGGCACCAGAGACCTGATTCGATTCTTACATTGCGTGCTATGTGGAGCTTGCACGTTCTGCCTGTGACTGCGTAGGCTTCCTTCAGGTATTCTGGTTTTCTCCCACGTCCCAAAAATGTGTGGGTTGGTAGGTTAATTGACTGCTGTAAATTGCCCCCGGTATGTAAGTGAGTGGTAGGATCTGGGGAGTTGAGAATATAAAAAAAAATGAGTTTAAAGTGGGATTAGTGGGTGGTTGATGGTTGGTGCAGACTTGGTGGGCCAAGGGGCCTGTTTCCATGTTGTGTCACTCTATGACTCTAGCCTCTTTCATCAAGCTTTTGGTCATCTGCCCTCGTTGCATAGTTCAGTATCAGTCTTTGATTGATGATGCTCCCATGATATTATACTTGCTACATTACAGATGTCATCTCAATGAAAATTTATGATCGAACATAAACTGCTAATACTCTAGTATTGACCTCAGCCAGTAAAGCAATGTCTGGTTAATTAGCTTTGCCTAACCAATTGTGTTGCTTTTACGTAAATGCAGACTGTATGTTTTATCTTTGATTCAATGGTCTTTAACCCTCCCAACACAGTTGCACGTAGACAAACAAGCTTAGCTGCAGTAGTCCCTACCAGGTACAGTACTTTATATGTGAGAATCTCTAATTTATTGCGAATTAGGTTATTAGTTTTGGTACAAGAGCAGATAATGTTGGAAACACTCTGCATGTTAGTGCCTGTCAAAAGAGAAACAGGGTTAAAGACAAAGATCCTTTCTCAGAATTGACCTGATGGCCTTCGTCTGAAATGTTAACCCTGCTTCTTTCTTTTCAGCAGGTCAGGCAGCATCTGTATTTTCTGTCTTATTTCAGATTTCTGCAAAACAATTTTTTTAAATATTGATTTGTTTTGAGATTTTGCACCTATCATCCTATTGAGTGTAGTGATAAAGGTTATTCTCTTCACTACATTGTAAGCTGTGGCTCAGCATAGTCATAGCACTCTTATTGTTGGTTATATGTCTCCATTCCAGACACTTGAACGCAAAAGACATGGTGACTGAGGGAGTGCTGTTTGCGTCATCAGGAGGCTTTGAGAAGAAACATGAGGGCAAAACCCCTCCTCCTTATAATAAGGGTATAAACGATTCCTCAGCTCTGTTTTGAGGAGAAGAGTTATACCTGGCGATCTTGGCCCTCAATTTGCATGACTAAAACAGATCATCTGGTGACTGTCACATTGCTGTTTGAGAGACCTTGCTGTGAGCACATTGGCTGCATTTCAACAGTGACAATACTTCAAAAATACTTCACTGACTTTAAAGCACTTTGGGATTCCCTGAGATGGCGAAAGGCACTATAAAAATGCAGACCATCCACAGATAGAGGCACATT
Organism: Pristis pectinata; assembly: GCF_009764475.1. Taxonomy (NCBI): domain Eukaryota; kingdom Metazoa; phylum Chordata; class Chondrichthyes; order Rhinopristiformes; family Pristidae; genus Pristis; species Pristis pectinata. The sequence continues at coordinate 11,338,848 of NC_067412.1, read as the reverse complement.
ATCTATCTCAAAGCTACACCATAGTGCTTCAGTTTTCCTTTAATTCATATTAACTTCCTTATCCTTCTGAAGGTGCTGATTCTCAGTAGACTGAAGCTCAACATGTGCTTCAGGACTTTAATGAAAGTAAGAAGCTTTGCATTATTCACTGCAAGGCAGCATGTTGATCAACCATAAAGCCATCACTGACAAGACTGCTCCTGTTCTCACTCAATATCCACACATTCACATTTTTCAGTTTAAAATCAGAGGACAGCCACTTGGAATAAGAATCTTCCTGATTCTCCACATTAATGATGAGGTCAAGTGTTGTATCAGTGACTGGGTTCGATTTAACTCAACCAACATTGGGAATTATGATATTCGGCTGTGTTTCCACATTTACCAGATGGTTTCCTTTCCCTTTGTGCAGTCTGTATGTTTGCAGCACCTTTCTTGTAGCTCAAAGGCAATGGACTAACTCCGAAGTGTTGTCACTAGATATATGGCTGGCCATTTGTTCATGGCACCAGAGGAGCTTGTCCCCCTTCTCCTGAGAAACTTAAAGTGATAACACAGCTGTTTGGGGTCTCTTCTGAAGATATTACAGTTGGAACTGGTAGTGGCAGCCAGCTTGATTTTGCAGGTAGATATTATTCCTACAAATATCACTTGTTTTGATGTTATGCAGTGATAATAATAAATTTCCGGTGAACCTGGAAATTTAAAAGGTGCCCAGGAACCAGGGCCCCGGTGAGTTTCATGGGAGTGCGGAAACTTTCACATTTATTTTTGCACTACTTCAGGTTGCACTACAAATTTTGCATCATTCTGCTGCTCTGCACTCGTCATTGCATTTATTGTTGTATTTATCATTATTATGTATACTGCTTGCTCTGTGAGCTTCATGCGAACAAGGAATTCAGTTGCACCCTGGTGTAGGTGACAATAAACTAATCTAATCTAACCTGGATCAGTTAGGAACTGAGAAAGCTAGTCAGAGTATTGGTGATTGAATCGATTGGACTGTCAGTCTAGCTCACTGATGTGGGAAATAACTAAACTGGCCCGTGGTGGCTACAGACCCACCGCACTGTCCTCTGTAACGGCCTGTCAGTTCAGGAGCAATTAGGGATGGGCAATAAAGGCTGGCTTTGCCCAGAATCTCATGAATGACAGTAGTTGGAGTGAATGTGGGGAGAATAAAATGGGTCAGGGTAGGATTAGTATGAAAATGGTTACCTGATGGTCATTGTGGGCTGAATGGCCTGTTTTTCTCTCTCTATGTCTCTATGAAGGTAAATGTTATAATGCAAAAAAACATCTTTTCCCCAAAAATATACTTTTACTCCAAAAAAAAATAAAGTTGCCAGGGTGGTGGTAGAGGATGATGTGATAGAGGCATTTTAAAAGGGTCTTAGATGGGCACATGAGTATGCAGAGACTGGAGGGATATGGGCCACGTGCAGCAGAAGGGATTAGTTTAATTAGGCATCATTAGTTTAATTACTTCTACACAACATCATAGGCTGAAGGGCCTGTTCCTGTGCTGTACTGGTCTGGCATGTATGTTCTAAGTACTATTGTATATAATACAAAAAAAAATCACCTTTGGCGTGTTTAACACCAGCCATGTTCTTCTATTTGCATTAATGTGGCATTAGTTTTCCTTAGTCAAATGCTTCCTGGGGTTTCTACACACTTCCCAGCTATTTAGTGTTACATTGACAGGGAGGACCCTAATCTGTGACTCTTTTCCTCCTCCCCCCACTGCCCATGAAGCCTCCGTGACAACCGTTCCAAAATTCAGTGTGTAACTTTGCACATCATCCTGTGTGTGGTAGCTTGCATGATCAGGTTGTGGCTGTGATTTGTCGTGGTTACATTCTCTGCAAGTACCTCTGCGACGTTTGCACAGCATATTGCAAGCTTTGCTTGACTTTTCATGATTAGCCTGAAAACACAGTTTAAACTGGCAACTTAATTGTAAATAGGAGAGATATGCTGGCTGCTTTGTGTGCCCACAATTGTTCCTTTGTCTGTCACTCTGTGGGAAAACTGTATGTGTGTGGATAAGACTCCGACTTTAACTCGGGGAACATCTCAACAAAGGATCCAAGACAGCAAGGCTGACCTGTCCATGGAAGATAAACCTTTAACAATATTGAGTCAGAAGCATTTCTGGCTTCGGGACAGAAGATAAATGTGTGGCTTTTGTGTCCTTATGACATCCTAGTGTTTCACAGCCAATGAACTACTTCTGCGGTGCAGTTGTGGTAATGGAAATGACAGCCGTTTGTACATAGGAAGCTTCAACAAAATAAATTGGATAAAAGATCATTTTACAGATATTTGATGTTCGTACCTATCTCCAAGCATGTAACTATGCCCCACTCTGCATGGCCACACTTTGTCTTGACCACTGCTCTCCTGGCTGACTGTCTACCATCAATTATAAGCAACAAACAATATACTGGAGGAACTCAGCATGTCGAGCAGGGTCTGTGGGGGGGGGGGGGGGGGGGTGGGGAAGGAGGAGGAATTATTGATGTTAGGGTTGAAACCCTGCATTCCCTTTCTCCCCACCCCCCCCACAGATGCTGCTTGACCCTCCAGTGGATTGTTTGTTGCTCCAGCTTCCAGCGTCCGCAGTCTTATGTCACCGGCAACTGTAAACCTGAGATCATTCAAATCTCGACTGGCAAAGTCACGTTCGCCCATTACCCTCAGTGATCTTCACTGGTTTTCACTCTGACAGTGGCTCAGCTTTAACATTCTCATTCCTGTTCTTGGATCCTCCCCGGCCCTACCTCTGGCTGCCTTCGTAATCTGCTCCAGGGCTACAACTTTCCAAGATATCTGTGGGCTTCTCTCAGGCAACCCCATCTTAATCATTCCACCAGTCATAGTCACTTCAGCTACCTAGACCCTCAGTTCTGGAACTTCTCTCCAGTTATCTCTCACTTCCTCTTCGTTTATGATGCTATTTAAAACTGGACATTCAGTTGTTTGAACTCTGCTTCTCACAAAACAAGGAGACCACTCTTCAAAAGTACTTCATTGACTGTAATATGTTTTGGCACATTCTATAATTATGAATCATGTTATAGAATTGCAGGCCTTTATTTCATGTGGCTCATTGTTTGAGTCGTACAGAATGAAAACAGGCCCATTGAGTCCACACCAACCATCAAGCACCCATTTACACTAATCCTTGGGGAAAATTAGTAGGGAATGGTATTTTCCTGTGAGCCAGCATAGGCTAAATGGGTTGAATGGCTTCCTCAATCATAAGGAGGTGTGTTTGATTTAAAAATTATATAATGTAGGAGAGATGAGCTGAATCAGAGTTTATATTATTTTGATCACAGGACAAATGTGATTTTTGTGAAAATGTATTACAATTTTCAATATATTATTGCAATACCTGCATCAGCAATGGATCAAGGGTGGTGTTCCTCCCTCTGAATTGGAGGATTGTGGATTAAGGTCTTGCTCTAGAAATTTGAACACAGAAATCTAGGTGAAGTGAGGTAGTGTAGGAGTGCAACACTGTCACTGGTACTAACTCCCAGGTGAGATATTAAAGCTGTTTTGCTCTCTGACGAAGACATTAAAAAAAAACTCATGGCACTATTTTCTTGGTGTCCCAGTGTCAACAGTAAAGACTATAGAACTTTTGACTGAAGGATAAATATAGACTGTGTGCAAATTGGCTGCTGCGTTTCATACATTATAGGAGTGACTATAACCCCGGGGGATGTGACTATAATCCCTGGGCGGCATGGTAGCATAGCGGTAAGCATAATGCTATCACAGCGCCAGCGACCCAGGTTCAATTCCCGCCGCTGCCTGTAAGGAGTTTGTAAGTTCTCCCCATGTCTGCGTGGGCTTCCTCCGGGTGCTCCGGTTTCCTCCCACATTCCAAAATGACATACAGGTTGGGAGCTGTGGGCATACTATATTGGAGCAGGAAGAGTGTCAACACTTGTGGGCTGGCCCCAGCACATTCTCAGTAACGCAAAAAGATGCATTTCACTGTGTTTCAATGCACATGTGACTAATAAATAAGTATCTTATCTTGTGTTGCAAAAGGTACTATATGAATCCAAATCTTTTTCTAATCATCTATCTTCCATTAGCTGAGAAATGGGCTTTGCTGTGTGGTGAACAGGCAGAACAAAGATCAGCCAGTGCAGCTCAGTGCTATGTTTTTAGCCATGGTTATATAGAATATAGAACAGTACAGCACAGAAATTAGCCCTTCGGCCCACAATGCCTGTGCCAAGCATGATGCCAAATTAAACATATCCCTTCTGCCTGCGCGCGATCCATATCCCAAAATGACAATGAGGCATCAGAAGGTGACGAGGAGGCGTACAGGAGTGAGATAGATCAGTTGGTTGAGTGGTGTTGCAACAACAATCTTGCACTCAACGTCAGACCAAGGAATTGATTGTGGACTTCAGGAAGGGGAATTCAGGAGAACACACACCAGTCCTCATTGAAGGGTCACTGGTGGAAAGAGTGAGCAGCTTCAAGTTCCTGGGCATCAGCATTTCGGAGGATCTATTTTGGACCCAACATATTGACGCAATCACGAAGAAGGCGTACCAGTGGCTCTACTTCATTAGGAGTTTGAGGAGATTTGGTATGTTACCAAAGACTCTTGCAAATTTCTACAGATGTATGGTGGAGAGCATTCTGACTGGTTGCATCACAGCCTGGAATGGAGGCTCCAATGCACAGGATCAAAAGAGGCTGCAGAGGGTTGTAGACTCAGCCAGCTCCATCACAGGCACAACCCTCCCCACCATCGAGGACATCCTCAAGAGGTGGTGCCTGAAGAAGGTGGCATCCATCATTAAGGACCCTCACCATCTGGTACATGCCCTCTTCACATTACTACCATCAGGGAAGAGGTACATTAGCCTGAAGACCCACACTCAACATTTCAGGAACAGCTTCTTCCCCTTCACCATCAGATTTCTGAATGGTCCCTGAACACTACCTCTTTAGTCCTCTTTTGCACTATTTATTTATTTTTGTAACTTATAGTCATTTTTATGTCTTGCAATGTACTGCTGCCGCAAAACAACAAATTTCACGACATATGTCAGTGATAATAAACCTTATTCTGATGTCTGTACCAAGCATGATGCCAAATTAAACATATCCCTTCTGCCTGCACATGATCCATATCCCCAAAATAACAAAATAAAGTGAAATTTTTTGGCAAATTTAATTCCTCTGAATTGTTGACTGCGACGGCTTCTGAAACCTTAATATAGCTTCCTAATTTTCATAACAAGGTTGCAAGTTCATCAAGGCCGCCAAGAAGGGATGTTATTGTGCCTTTCGCAACCTCAGGCACCCTGTCTTTGCAAAGGGGAACTGTAATTTTTAAAGCTAGTGACCAGATATTAGTGTTGTGATGTGGCAGACAATGGTATAATGAATGCTTCAGCATATTTTCTGTTGAAAATGTGGGGATGGGGCAGGGCAGTAAACAGCTTATTTAAGCAACAGGCTTAGCCTTAATCCAGTACAACAAATTAATTTTCACCATTGCAATGCACCACACATTCTCATTGAAATTTTCGTAAGCTAGTTGGTAATGTAGCCTGTTTTATATAAAGCAAAGCCTTTCAGCTCACTGGGCTGAATTATATAAACAGTGTTTAATAATGCATTAAGTCTACATGCTGTCATTGATAAATTTCCCTTTGGCCTTTTTTGAGTTGCTTGTTTGATGATGGTGAGATAGTTCCCACATTAGTTGTGTAAAATTTCACAGGAAGTTAGGACATGTACTGGGTTTGCTCTTCCTGGCAACAAGATTGTTCTCTCTGCACTACCACCAGCACTAACTGGGAGCCTGAATGCTTGCCATCTACTAAAAACATTGCCAGAGCTTTGACCTTTCCCTGACCAAATCCATTAGAGGTCTTGAGAAGTTCAGCAAATTACGGTAAACACAATGATTTACCACTCTTGTGACTGTCTTCTTCCCCATTTCATCAACACAGTGAACCTATTGTCAGCTTCTATTAAGCTGACAGTGCAGTTCACAATATTTCAGCCTATTAGGGACTAATTTGTTTGAAGAAATACTTGATGGGATTTCAGGAGTCCTTTGCCAGCAGGAGAGTCAGCAGGGTATATTATGAAAAGTCAACTAAGTGTCCAGAAACAAGGAGTTCAACCAGAATCTCAACAAAAAGAAGTATCTGAGACCCCTTTGCAAACCTAGACACCAGGTAAAATCAAATTGCAGGCTTGGGGCTGGTCAGAGGTTAAGTAAAGGAGGAGTGACAAGTTTTTGCACAAATTACAGGAGGCAGATTTATTAGTTCCTTAACCAATCGATCTAATGAAACCAAACTCATAAACCCACGTGAAAGCACAAGGTTTGTTGAAAGGTAATTTTGACATAATTTCAGTTCCCCATTGTAAGATGCATCATGGGCACAAAAATTTAACCAACTCAATGTGAATTTATAACATTAAAAAGATAAATGAAGATCATTGGACTCTCAAAGACTAGCTCAACTTTACCCAGAAGGTCACGCATCTCAGAATTCACTGCTCCAGAGGGCTGTGGATGACCAGTCATTATCAATACATTTGGGATGAATCGGTACTTTTGGCACTAAGGTAATTGAGGAATATGGAATTAGGTGGGAAAGTGAACACAATCAGCTATGATTTTATCGTTGGCTTCTATTAAACATATGGATAAGGGTTAGGGAGGTGTAGTCCACTCTTCCTGTTTTATATCTAATGTTTAAGTGAATTATGGAAGATTGCTATTTGCTGGATAAATTCACATTCATATTTTAGAGAGAAATTGACATTTTTTGGCATTTATTTGCAGATTTATATTTGGAATCTTTCTTTTGGCACCATGGCTGTATTGCAATGCAATGCTGTATTTAAATGGGAGATCAGCTGCCTGTATAACTGCACAGAATGATCAAAATGGGAATATGGAGAGGTTATCAAATGACTTAAAGCCCAGTCCTGTGTCCTCCCGATCCAAACAGCAGCATTGACTTTGCAGTTACATGGTGTCTGGCAATGAGGAATGAATCTATCCCTTATGCAAGAGAAAAAAAAAATCCAGATTTGTTGGATCGTAAAGAAGCTGGAAAGTTTAGTGATTAGCAAAATCTATCAACTGTTGTATTTAAATCTCACACTCCAGGAGTCCCAACTGAGTTGGCAATGATGAAGTTGTTTTTAAAAAAAAAAGCACAAGGAAAAGGATTCTTTTCAATTTATTCATTCATGTGGCATTACTGACGATGTTAACATTTACTGTCCACCCTCAAATTACCCCTTGATTAAGAAAGCAGTTAAGAGTCAATGTGGACAAGGCCGGAAAGGGTGGCAGACTTCTTTCTGTGAAGGGGATTATGGATCAGGTGGGCTTTTACTTGAATATAAACAGGGGCCATGGTTGGACTCAAACTTGGGTCTCTGGATAAATGGTTTAGAACTCTGATTGTTAACCCAGCGTTTTAGCTAGTACAGTACTATATCCATTGGTTGTGTGGACACTTTTTTCCCCAAGTGCTACCAAGACTGTGTGAGGGAGCATTTTTGACTGTAAGCAACTTAATAATAGAGTTACTTATGTTAACTGGATGGTGTTAATTCTAATTAGGCTCCAATTTTATGGGAGCCAACTACCCTCCGCTTCCATTGTAGAGTCATTCTTCATGTACAAAGGGGCAGGCACGGTAGTGTAGCAGTTAGCGTAATGCTATTACAGCACCAGTGACCTGGGTTCAATTCCGGCCGCTGTCTGTAAGGAGTTTGTACGTTCTCCCCGTGTCTGTGTGGGTTTCCTCTGGGTGCTCTGGTTTCCTCCCACATTCCAAAGACGTACAGGTTAGGAAATTGTGGGCATGCTATGTCGCCACTGGAAGCGTGGCGACACTTGCAGGCTGCCCCCAGAACACTCTACGCATTTCACTGTGTGTTTTGATGTACATGTGACAAATAAAGAAGAAACCTTATAAAATGAGTTTTTTAATTTTGGGCATTCCAAGCATTCCAACCTAGAAGAAGAGGCTTGGAGCAGGGTCGCTGACTAACCCTCCTCTTTTGTTCTAAGAGACAGAAGAACAAATGAAAGGGGCAGGAGTTAAGCCTGCTCCATCAGTCAAGAGAATCCCATAACCCTCGTCAACGCTGCTCTTCAACAGAGTGCACGGAGGTGATTTCCACCCCCCACCCCCCTGAATTTTTTTTACCATAGATAATCCAATCCCTCCAGTTATCCCCACACCCAAGGACACAGCTGTGATCAGGGAGATGGAGTTGTCCTCCATCACTCCAGTGATAAATGGTGAGTTTTCCAGGGATCTTGCAGTCCAACCCGGTGACCAGGTTGTTTTGAACTGCAAGACGCCATCCACGATGCTCAGAATTTACTCCTCCCAGAATAGTCTGGTGGGGGGGGGGGGAGCGGAAGCTGAAAGATTGGGACACCATACGTATAAATATTTTTTATAAACTATTTTGTTAAGCATTTATGGAGAGTTTGTATCCAGAGGGAAAAATGGCCATGCAAGATTGAAAAATAACCTTTGGTTGTTGCTTTGCTAAACCAAAACTAGATTGTATCTGTTAAGTAAATGGTTTGGAAGGTATTTGATCATTATTAAGTCACAGTTAGGATCAGGTTGCTAAAGTGGTTCTCCTTGTTGCTTTGCTCGGCTTTTACAAACGAAAGCTTTCTGGTGCTCCATAGACAAGTAGAATTGCTGCTCTTGCTGAGGTGTTGGTTTCCCTTCTCACTCAGGTGAAAGTGGGCTCGGAAAGTCGACCTTGGTGAACACCTTGTTCAAGTCAAAAGTCAGCCGGAAGTCCTGCACGCCCAACTACGTGGAGAGAATCCCCAGAACCGTGGAACTCCAAGCTATTAGTCACAGTAAGTTTAACTGGAAGCAAATTACAATATGATTGGTGTGTCCAGCCTCCCAGTGCTCTACCTTACAGTCCAGGAGCTCCCCATTAATTACAGTAGTGTTCCAGAGTTCCGGTGCTACACTGACAGCGTGGAACTGGACATTTTCCATACAAAAACCAACATGCTCATATCAAGTTCCCCTCCAGTGTTTTAACAAAGGGCCTTAGTCTTTTCAAAATAAAAAGGACAAATACCGGATGTCAGACACTGCTGTATTAATGTCTTTTATTTACAGTTTTTTTGGGGCTACATACAGAATTTCTGTAAATATTTAACTGGCAGGGCAGTTGGATGTGTGGATGCATTTGCACCCATATTAATATCTAAGGAAACATATTTTTGGATATGCAGCATTTATTTATAATAAGTTTCAGGAAAAGAATAATACAAAGCTAAGAATGTTAGATGTGCTTTTGTTTACTGCATTAATTTATCGCAGTTTTTGTTTGCTCAATTTGCACCGTCAAGCCAGAGTTTCTCCGCAATGCCCGATTCCCAGCTGTTTGAGTGTCTTCCTGGGATAGCAGCATGTTCCAGCGTAATGCCCAGACCTAATGGTGCAAATGACACCAGGATTTACTTGCAGAGAGTGAGAGGGATGACAGACATGGAAGTGGGTGAGGATCAAAGTCAAGGTGAGGAGAGCACTGAAAGAAGAGTGGTTGGGGGGAAGGAGGGGAAGTGATGTGGTCAGAAGCAGGAGAGGGGAATGATGCAGGGCTACCAAGATCTTGCATTGCTTCGAGCATTGGCAGAAATGGCCCACTCATCAGCTGAGTCACATCACACAGTTCCCAACAGTGGATACCCTTTGTTTTTCACATCAGTGGTTCCACATCCATAACCTCCAGTCCCCTGTCTACTGATGAAATCTCTTTTCTGTAGGTTGTGTTGTTTGGCCTTCGGGCTCAGATTTAGAGGTTAAAAATCATTGCAAATTGGTACTAAATCTCATCCAGTTATGCTTTGTAATCACTGGTGTGAGAAGCATTGAGAGAAAGTAAATCCGGCTGTTTCCAGAGACACCTGCCCTGAGGCTGGGATTCAGGATCAGAGCAAAGAAAGCTTCCCCTGACCCGGGAATGTTGAGTGCTGACATAGGTTGCCAAAATAGCAAAGTGTTCTCTTCCCAACAGTGACATCGGTAAAACGTTTAATCAATTAAATTGTTCTTAAAATGTGACTCTCCTTTGTAAGGTTAGAGAATGCTTTTGAATATCTAATGGCCCAAAGGAGGTGTTAAGATCACAAGATCACAAGATAAGGGAGCAGAAGCAGGCCATTCGGCCCATCGAGTCTGCTCCAAGGAAAAGGGAAAAAGAAATGGGGTGGGAAAAAAAGAGAGAGAAAAAAAAAACTATTCTAATCCCATTTGCCAGCCTTATCCCCATATCCCTTGATACCCTGACTATTTAGATATCTGTCTATCTCCTCCTTGAACACCCCCACTGATCTGGCCTCCACTGCTGTGCGTGGCAAGGAGTTCCACAATTTCACCACCCTCTGGGTAAAGAAACTTCTCCTCATCTCTGTCTTGAAACTGTACCCTCTAATTCTAAGATTGTGCCCTCTGGTCCTGGACACGCCCACCAAGGGAAACAGCCTAGCCACATCTACTCTATCCTTACCTGTCAACATTTTAAATGTCGCTACGAGGTCCCCTCTCATCCTTCTGTACTCCAGCGAGTACAGTCCAAGAGCCGACAAACGCTCATCGTACTTAAGCCCTTTCATTCCTGGAATCATTCTCGTAAATCTCCTCTGAACCCTCTCCAACGTCAGCACATCCTTCCTAAGATGCGGGGCCCAAAACTGCGCACAGTATTCCAAATGAGGCCTCACTAGCGCCCCGTAGAGCCTCATCAACACTTCCTTACTTTTATACACTATACCTCTCGAGATGAATGCCAACATAGCATTCGCTTTCTTAACCACCGATCCAACCTGGTGGTTAACTTTTAAGGTATCTTGTATAAGTACCCCCAAGTCCCTTTGTACTACCGCACTATCAATCTTCTCTCCTTCTAGATAATAATCTACCCGCTTATTTCTACTTCCAAAGTGTACAACTGCACATTTCTCAACATTGAATCTCATCTGCCATTTTCTTGCCCATTCTCCTAAACTGTCTAGGTCCCTCTGCATTCTTTCTATTTCCTCTATGCTCCCTACTCCTCCACTTATCTTGGTGTCATCCGCAAACTTAGCCACACAACCATTTATTCCATCATCCAAATCATTGATGTACAAGGTAAAAAGGAGAGGCCCCAACACCGACCCTTGCGGCACACCACTAGTAACCGGTAACCAACCAGAACGAGATCCTTTTATTTCCACCCTTTGCTTCCTGCCAACCAGCCAATTCTCCACCCATTTTGCTACCCTGCCCATAATTCCATGACCTCTCATCTTATTAATCAGTCTCTTGTGAGGCACCTTATCAAAGGCCTTTTGAAAGTCTAAATACACAACATCTACCGCCTCTCCCTTATCCACCCTACCTGTGATTTCTTCAAAAAACTCCAATAGGTTGGTCAGACAGGACCTCCCCTTCACAAAACCATGTTGACTAGGTCCTATCTTGCCTTGCGCCTCTAGGTATTCGGTAACCTCCTCCTTGAGGATAGACTCCAATAATTTTCCCACCACTGACGTCAGACTAATAGGTCATCCCTTGACATCCCACACATAGAGTAGAAATTTTTAAACACAGCCAAATTAGGTTCTTAAAATGGTCTGATTTCTGCTTTACATTGGCTCCTTGTAACCAGTCCAGTCATATTACAGGGTACTTGGCTTTCACTCATTGTTTGGCCAAGAAATTCAACCTCAGAGTGCCCATTTCTCAGGAGATAGCAGGTGAGGAAAAATCCAATATGGTGCATGGTTTGTGAGCACTCAGAGCCAAGTCTGTTAGCATTCCCGGTGTTCACCCAGGGTGTGTGGCACAGTCAGGAACTGGACCAATTTCCTGGATAAATGGAGTGGAATGGGGTCAGCGAGGGCAAGATTGCAGACTTGTTGTGGGCCACTTTTTCAAACTTGGCCATAGTCAGATAGAGAAAGCTAGAACCTATAACATCGAACCATACAGGAACAGGCCCTTTGGCCCACGATGTTGTGCCAAACTAAATAAACTAGTAATTAAACACCTAACTAAACTAGCGGCTAGTGTAACACTATTACAGCGCCAGCGATCCGGGTTCAATTCTGGCCGCTGTCTGTAAGGAGTTTGTACGTTCTCCCCGTCTTTGCGTGGGTTTCCTCCGGATGCTCCGGTTTCTTCCCACATTCCAAAGACCTATGGATTAGAAGTTGTAGGCATGCTATGTTGGCGCCGGAAGCGTGGTGACACTCGCGGGCTGCCCCCAGAACACTCTACGCAAAAGATGCATTTTGTTGTGTTTCGATGTACATGTGACTAACAAAGAAATCTTATCTTATCCCTTCTGCCTACACAATATCCATATTCCTCCATTCTCTGCATATTCATTTGCCTATCTAAGAGCCTCTTAAACATCTCTATCATATATGCCTCCACCACCACCCCTGGCAGCACATTCCAGGCACCCACCACTCTGTGTGTGTATATATTAAAAAAAATACTGGCCCTGACCATCTCCTTTGAACTTACCCCCCTTTACCGTAAATGCATGCCCTCTAGTATTAGACATTTCGACCATGGGAAAAAGATACTGGCTGTCTACTCTATCTATGCCTTCCATAATCTTATAAACTTCTATCAGGTCTCCCCTCAGCCTTTTATGCTTCAGAGAGAAAATAAAAACAAGTTTGTCTAACCTCTGCCCACAGCACATGCTCTCAAATCCAGGCAGCAAACTAGTAAACTTCTTCTGCACCCTCTCCAAAGCCTCCATTCCTATAAATGGGGCAACCAGAATTGAATGCAGTACCTCAGATGCGGCCTCAAGAGTTTTATAAAACTGCAATGTAACTTCCCGACTCTTGAACTCAGTGCCTTGATTATAAAAGCAAGCATGCCATACACCTTCTTTACCACCCTAAAAACCTGTGCAGCAACTTTCAGAGAGCTATGGACTTGGGGCTCAAGATCCCTCAACACCGTTGAGGGTCCTGCTATTAACTGCATACTGTCCCTTTACATTTGATCTCCCAAAGTGCAACACCTCACACTTGGCCGGATTAAACTCCCATCTTGCCACTTCTCTGACCATATCTGCAACTGATCTATATCCCGCTGTATCCTTTGGCAACCTTCTACACTTCTTCACAACGCCACCAATCTTTGTATTGTCTGCAACCGATCCATGTTTTCATCCAAGTCATTTATATACTGTATATCACAAACAGCAGAGGTCACGGTACCGATCCTTCCAGAACACCACTAGTCACGGACCTCCAGCCAGAATAAGTCCCATTGACCACTATTCTTTGTCTTCTACGGGCAAGCCGATTCTGAATCCAAATGACCAAGTCACCGTGGATCCCATGCATCTTAATCTTCTGGATGAGCCTAGCATGCCCTCAGTTTTCTTGGAGGAAAAGCAAGCACGTCACAGCCTTTCAATGTAGTTCCTCACGCTGACTTAATGAATCTCTTGTGACAATGTTATTTATTGAAGTTTTCCAGATCCTCTGCCAGTCTCACAATGAGGACCCACAAGGGAAGACCCATGAGCTCCCACTGAATTTTGAAGCAAACTTCTGTAACCATCAGCACCACTTCTCAGTTCTCACCTGTCCAAGAACACCCATCCCTGAATGCTTTTGCAAATCTGCCAACAGAGAAATGCTGTGATGCATCCTAAACCAGTAGCAAGGAAACAAATCTGCTTGTCATCCTTCACCTATCCTCGCTCCACCAATCACCTACTGGCCCCTGTCCACCACTCCCCTGTTCCCTCTTTATACTGGCTATCTCCCCTCTATTCTCATTCCTGATGCAGGGTTTTGACCCGAAATGTCGACAATTCCTTTCTTCCCATAGATGCTGTTCGACCTGCTGAGTTCCTCCAGTGGATTGTTTATTGCTTCAGATTCCGGTATCAGCCGCCTTTTGTGTCTCCACCCAATTTTTTTCACAGAGTCGTGGGAGGTGGGCATCAGTGGTGAGGCCAGCATTTATTGCTGATCACCAATTGCCCTTGAGAAGCTGGTGGTGAGCTCCCATCTTGAACAACTGCAGTATCTTTTTGTGAAGGCACTCTTGCAGGGCTGTTCTGAAGGGAGTTCCAGGATTTAGACCCAATAACAACAATGGTCCAGAATGGGGTGGATGGGTGTGTGTATGTGTGTAGGAGTATTTACTTGAGCTTGCGCCCCCTGTCCTGGATTGTAGAAATTCTGGGTTTGGGGTGCAGTTGAAGAATCTTTGCTGTAATCATACTTGAAAATAATACACACTGCAGTCATAGTAAGGGAAGGAATGGATACACAATGGACTGCAGATACTGGAATCTGGAGCAAAAGATAACTGCTGGGGGCACTCAGCAGGTCAGGCAGCATCTGTGGAGGGAAATGGACAGTTAGCCTTTTGGGTCAAGTCCCTCCTAGGGGAAGATGGTTGTTCTGGGCAGTGGATGTGGGGCCAATCAAGAGGGCTGTTTGTCCTGGATGGTGTCGAGGTTCTTGGGCATTGATAGACCTGCATTCACCCAGGCAAATGGAAAGAGTATTTCACCATTTACTCCCGTTGTAAACCAAGGAAAGAATTCTTGGTCTTAGCACAACATTCCATAGTCTATGGCTCAGAGTTTCTTCAGGGAGTCGATGACTGACTGCCATAACTGTGAAAGGAGATGAATGTAACTTTCCAAGAACACAGAGTCAACAGCTGCTTTGACAGTCCTTGTCAGGATTCTCTCTCTCCCAGGACATACATTCCATGTGGAATTTCAGAACCTGTGTGCTTTTCACAATTCAGCAGTGCTCAATGGCAAATCGTTCCAGCTCTTGTTGTCTGCATTCACTGTTAACTTAATCACTGCAATCAAAAGCTGTGACGCTGAGATGAGTTTCACGCTTTATGGCATCTAATCTGACTGGCCTTGTGGTTAGGGAAGCGCTTGTATTTACATGTGGGAGATCGTCAGCTCCTGAGACACAACTGCAAAACAGACAGCCTATGGGTTCTTGTCCTTTATCACTTGGAGATGGTGTCAATTGTAGACAGTGATATCTGAGTGTTTGTATGATTCTGTCTACAACTCCTGCTGTCCGTACAGACCTTTCTGCACATACTGTTCTCGGATAAGCATGAGTAACGAGTCAAATTCTAAAGGTGTTCAAGTTCATGAATGATTGGACAAATATAGGAGAAAACTGTTTCCAGTGGCAGTAGGGTAAGTAACTATGGGGCACATTTAAGGTGAGTAACCAAAGAATGTGAGAAGTATTTTTGCACTCAGTGGGTTGCTTTGATCAACAATAGAGTTAGATTCAGTAGTTGGTAACGTTAAGAGAATTGCACCAATATGGTCTATGGGGAGGGAGCAGGGGATTTGGGTTAAACGGTTGACTCTACCAATGGTGTGATGGGCTGAACGGCCTCCTGTTGAGTTAGATAATTCTCTGACGCAATTGAAAGACCGTTAGAAGTGCATAGCTTGCTAGCACAACATAGGCCTGTCTTCACTAATTCTTATCATATGACACCTCCCAACAACAAGGGTAAAGTGAATATGGACAAAGAATGCCAGTATAAACAATGTGTTAGACTAAAGTGATGCTCGAGATTAATACCCATCATCTGCTTGCAGTCACTAGATTATCAGTTTGAAATCCTGTTCATTTAATCTCTTATGTATCCAAGCCCTTTATTTTCTTTCTTCCCCCAAAGTTTTCTGATTTCTACAGCTGATCCTTTGATCTTGAGCCACAAAGGGAAATATATAATCATAGCTAAGTAAATATTTGCATTCACTGAACTAGATGACAAACTATTAGTAATCTGTAATCCTGCAATTACTTGCATTAATACTAATGAAGTTCAGAGTACTGTGACAATGAAATTAGGCAAACACTTGCTCCATGTCCACTTGTCAGAGGTTCAAGTCTCATTGAAGCCTTTAACACTAATCCATTTAATTAATCTCAGTGAACATTCTATCTCGAGGCGTTGAGATTCTAATCTTGAACTGGCTGAACTCCATCTCCTGTAGCTATATACAAACTATAAGATAAGATATCTTTATTAGTCACATGTACATCGAAACACACAGTGAAATACATCTTTTGCGTAGTGATTTTTATTTGGGGGGCAGCCCGCAAGTGTCGCCATGCTTCCGGTGCCAACATAGCATGCCCATAACTTCCTAACCTATACGTCTTTGGAATGTGGGAGGAAACCGGAGCACCCGGAGGAAACCCACAGAGACACGGGGAGAACGTACAAACTCCTTACAGACAGTGGCCGGATTTGAACCCGGGTCGCTGGCGCTGTAAAGCATTAGGCTAACCACTATGCTACCGTGTAAAAGAGTAAAGAGAATATTTCAATTTCTGGATGAGAATGATTCAGTTGGAGGTGCAGGGCACTTTGTTATTGGATGAACCCACCCTAGTGGTTGGTACATTATTGCAAGCCATTTGATAATGCATTGACGGCAAAGGCCAAGAGCTGGGTGCTTGCCTTTGTCAACTGAATTTTATTCAGTGTCAGCCAAGTGTTGGGTTCACCTGGTCCTGGTTGTATCACTCCTGAAATGGCTCTTCCTGGCCCGGTGCCTAACTACACAAATACTGTTCAGGTGCAGTAACTTTGCCGCAGAGCTGATGTTCACCGAGATCCCATTCAAAAAGGGCAGGCATTCCCTTGAAACAGAAAATCAGTCTCGGAGTTGACAGTCTGCAGACCTTCCCTAATGCAGCACGGGGCATACCAAACAATAAAGTGGCTAAAAATCTTTCTGAATTCATTAGTTTAAAACTATATTCTCAAATTGAAGTAAATTTCTTTCTCTTACCTAAATGATCTAATCAAGTATTGAAAATAATGAATAAAGGTTAACAACATAAGACGTAGAAGCAGGAGTAGACCTCTCAAGCTGCACTCGCATTCGCATTCACTTTCACCCTGTGCACTCTCCTGACCCTTCCTCATCTCTCTTGATTGACTGGATTCCAAAAGTAGGTATGACTGAGGGAAAAATGCTGGATTTCTATTCAATATATGAAGAGGGAACTAGGGTTCAGAGGAGGAATTGGAGATGAAACCAAAGGGAAGAATAACTTTTAGGCAATATTCACAAAAGGGTATTGAATCGATAAAGAAGTGTAACTTTTACTTCACCAAAGCCTGGAGGTAGTCCTCTACTGGTCCCTAAGGGCACCCACCTCTGAATCTGATGCATTTGCTCAGTTTACAGTAAGTAAACTATTACCAGAACTCTGACTAGAAATTTGCAAAATGTCTAAACAGTTATGTGTTTAAGTTACTCAATGACTGAAACGAAAATATGTTTAAATATGACAAATGACCCTGTTTTTACAGGAATAGAAGCAATATAAATTAGTGTCAAGCCTAATTTGGTTGAATTTTGATCAGATCTTTCATAGATTTATAGAGCACAGAAACAGACCCTTTGCACGGTAGTGTAGCAGTTAGCACGATGCTATTACAGCGCCAACGATTGGGGTTGGATTCCTGTCACTGTCTGTAAGGAGTTTGTATGTTCTCCTGTGTCTGCGTGGGTTTCCACCGGGTGCTCCAGTTTCCTGCCACATTCTAAAGACGTACGGGTAGGTTAATTTGGGGTTTAAAATGGGCAGCGTGGACTCGTTGGGCCAGAAGGGCCTGTTACCACGCTGTAAATAAAATTTAAAAAAAATTTAAATAGAACATAGAACACTACAGCACAGTACAGGCCCTTCGGCCCACAATGTTGTGCTGACATTTTATCCTGCTCTAAGATCTATCTAACCCTTCCCTCCCACATAGCCCCCTATTTGTCTATCATTCATGTGTCCATCTAAGAGTCTCTTAAATGTCCCTAATGTATCTGCCCCCACAACCTCTGCCAGCAGTGCGTTCCATGCACCCACCACTCACTGTGTATATATAAAAAAAACTTACCCCTGGTATCCCCCTTATACCTTCCTCCAATTACCTTAAAAATTAAAATTATGTCCCCTTGTGTTAGCCATTGTCACACTGGGGAAAAAGTCTCTGACTGTCCACTCGATCTATGTCTTTTATTCGTCTTGTACACCTCTATCAAGTCACCTCTCATCCTCCTCCTCTCCAAAGAGAAAAACCCTAGCTCGCTCAACCTGTCCTCATAAGACATGCTCTCCAATCCAGGCAACATCCTGGTAAATCTCCTCTGCACCCTCTCTAAAGCTTCCACATCCTTCCTATAGAACTGAACACAGTTTAGCCCTCTATGTCAACGCCAGCCCTCATGTACCCAACTATACTGGTTCCACCAACCAATTTATGAACAGACTAACAAGAATTAAAAAGTTAAGATTTAAAATACTTCGCAATTGGTAATAAGCCAATTCCTAGGCCAGTTCTGCTTTCATAATTTCAGTAAAACCAAACCACTATTACATACTACCTATCATTGAAGGCAGACAACTAATGCTCTTTGTCTTCAAACACAGAAATAGAGAAGGCTATACAGCACTTTGGGACTTTTCTACTTTTTGCTCTTATTTGCCATCGTGGGCCACACTTGTAGCTCTCGCATTGTTATATTTGCTTCATCCAGTTTACTTCCTTTATGTTATCTGATAGTAATGCAATACAAATTAATATTCTATTTTTTTGGGGGGGGGAGAATTGGGACAAGAACAGGTGATGGAATGGAATTGTTATACATGTTCTGCCATTTATATAGATTATAGCCCATCTACACCTTAATTCCATCTCTCTGCCCTGCTGTATTAATCCTCAATGCCCCAGCATAACAAAAATGTCAAGGCAACATTGTGGGCCAAAGGGCCTGCACTGTGCTGTAGTGTTCTATGTTCTGTTTTCAAAATCTTCCTTATCCCCAGCCTCACCAGCTTATTGAGAGGTTGGAATTCTGGATTTGAGACCTCTCACTAATACTGCCATGAAGCTCCTCTCCCTCATGCAGATGTGGGGAAGTACTTGCAGCGTTGTGCACTCAACGTGCAGTTGAAGGGTGAGCCCCCTGTCAGCATGGCTGCTGATCAGATTCTGAAAGAAGATTTCCCCTTTCACACAGTGGAGATGTTGCAAGGTGCAACGTGAAATCTGCTTCAGCTTACACATGCCTTGCATCGACCGGAAAGCTGTGAAACCATAACTGACTTGAGATAAGGCAACCTGTTCAATTATTTTGATTCAGTGGCGCCGGCATGGTCAGTTTTAACAGCCTGCAGAATCTGCGGGTATCTAAACAGATGTGCCTTTCATACTGGTGCAATGCCACTGTTAGGAGAGTGGGTGTGAATCCTCACATTGTACAAAGCACTCTGTATTTGACAACTAGGTGGTGAGGCAAAAGTTAAATTTATTTATGGATTGAAGACCCCTTTGCAAATATTGCTTTAAAGTTATTGTCAGAGAGAATTCCTGTGCAACAAATGTTGGATGGGTGATTTCAGATTGTCCTTTAAAAGTGTTTGTAAAACCTCTTGTATCTTGGCAAGTATTGGCATGTAGGCACAAAATAACACATAAAAGCCCTCAATCTTCAAAAAGCTTCTGTGGTGATGTAAGTCAGTTTATTGAGAGTTTGCAAAGCCCTTGAACTTAATTGCAGGATGACTTACAGTGCCTTACTAAAATTCTCTCATTACAAATCACAAAGGCTAATTGTGTGACTCTTCAAACAGACATGATGGGCTAAATTGCCTCCTCTTGTTAAGAAGGAGTGCATATTGGTTGAAGAGTGGGGGTCTGGTTATTGCCATTTTGCTTTTGGACCTCTACTATGGTAGACCCCACAAAGTCTACCATAAGATATAGGAACACAATTAGGACATTTGGCCCATCGAGTCTGCTCCACCATTCAATCATGGCTGATTTCTTTTTTTCCAACCCTATTCTCCTGCCTTCTGCCTGTAACCCTTAACCCCTTTACCAATCAAGAGCCTATCAATCTTTGCCTTTAAGTACACACAATGACTTGGCCTCCACAGCCCTCTGTGGCAGCTAATTCCACGGATTCACCACCCTCTGGCTGAAGAAATTCCTCCTCATCTCAGCCCTAAAGGGATGTCTCTTTATTCTGAGTCTGTGCCCTCTGATCTTAGACTCTCCTGCTAATGGAGACCTCCTCTCTATGTCTACTCTATCCAGACCTTTCAATATTCAATAGGTTTCAATGAACTCCATTCACTTCTGAACTCCATCGAGTACAGGCCCAGAGACATCAAATGCTCCTCATACATTAAGCCTTTCGTTTCCAGGATCATTCTTGTGAACCTCCTCTGGACCCTTTCCGGGGCCAGCATATCTTTCCTTTACCTTCTCTATAGGGACTTTTGGTCAACCTTGCTGACTGAATGGAGCCCCAATCATTACCTGCCTGCACATCAGTTCCAAATGATCAGCCTGGTTCTAGGGTCAAAGGGTTGGCTTATTTTCAGAATGAGTTATTACCGTCTTACCAAGTGAGTTACTCTGAGGGCAGGGCAGAAATAAAAAACACTGCACGGAATATTTCCCTGTCCTCTGACTAAAAGCATGCATCGACTAGATTTACTGCAGGCAGCAGCTTTTCCTGCTTCTGAGTTAGAAGGTTATGGGGTCAAGTCCTGTTCAAGAGGGTTAAGCACAAAGGTTTAGGCTGTAGTACAGTAAAGGGGGGGGGGGGGGGTGTGCACTGACACATCAGCCACCTCAATCTCAGTGGAAGCAAGTCATCCTGAGGGCTGTCTGGGAGGAAGAGAGAGAGAACTGTCCCGTCCCTCGATGCTGGGACATTGAGGGCCCTAGAAGGAGATGCTACCACCACATCCCTCCACTGGGTTCTCCTCAGGACCCCTGCAGTTTGATTTCTACCTTCCACTACTTGGCTCACCACTGGTGTAACCAATCAACACCATCCCTTTGGATACAATGTCAACAAATCACAGGTGGGGTGCCATCTGTGGTGAAGGCTCTGGTGCAGCCGCCAATTGGGATGAGTTGCGCTTGAGCCGGAACCAATTCATTCACTGTGAAATAGATGGATGTGTGGCAACTTTGAGTGTTGACCAGACACAAATGTCAAAGCCTGGACTGTGGGCTCTAAGCTGGGCCCGTTACCAGACCCTGTGCCCACAATCTGGAGTCACCTTCTCCATGCCTCGGAAAACAGGACAAAGTCATAGAGTCTTACAACATGGCTTCGATCAAACTGGTCCACGCCGACCAAGATTCCCATCTAAGCTGGTCCCATTTGCCTGCATTTGTCCCACATCCCTCTAAACCCTTCCTATCCATGTACCTGTCCAAATACCTTTTAAATGTTGTTAATGTACCTGCCTCAACCACTTCCTCTGGCAGCTCATTCCAAATACTGATCACTCTGGGTGAAAAAAAGATGCCCCTCAGATTCCTATTGAATTTCTCCCATCTCACCTTAAACCTATGCCCTCTAGTTCCTGATTTCCTTTCCCTGGGGAAAAAGACAGAGTCAATATGCACAATCTAACATGAGGGGACATAATTTTAAGGTGATTGGAGGAAGGTAGAAGGGGGATGTCAGGGGTAAGTTTTTTTACACAGAGTGGTGGGTGCGTGGAATGCACTGCCTGCACAGGTTGTGGGGGCAGATATGTTAGGGACATATAAGAGACTTAGATAGACATGTGAATGATGGAGAAATGGGGGACTATGTGGGAGGGAAGGGTTAGATACATCTTAGAGCAGGATAAAATATTGGCACAACATTGTGGGCCGAAGAGCCTGTACTGTGCTGTAATGTTCTATGTTTCATGTTCTATCTATGCCCCTCGTGATTTTGCACACCTCTATAAGATCACCCCTAATTCTCCTACGCTCCAAAGAAAAATGTTTCAACCTGTTCAACCTCTTTCCATAACCCAGTCCCTCGAGTCCCAGCAGCATCCTCGTAAATCTCCTCTCCACAGAGGGCTGGTGCTTGCTGCTTGTTCCCAGTTGGATGGAAGGGACATTTAGCCGACAGCTGCCTGTCAAGCCCAGCAATTAATCAGACCGAGACTGCAGGCATCCCACCACTGACCCTGTGCCCATAAAGCTCTGTGCCCTGAGAATTGAGAGAGAGAGAGACCGACCGACCGACCATCCGGTGAAGTGCACTTGAACTCTACCCTCCGATGGAAGGGTTTGTCAACCCCCAGTGGGTCACAGTGATGTGTCGCTGTGTAAACAGTAGCATCAAAGGCTCAGGGAGCAATGGCGAGGCAAGGTCACCCTGACCAGTAACTTGGAGGGAATCCCAGTAAACAAACATTTTCCCATTGCCGCTGCTTATTTCTGGTGCACTGTTGTCCAGTCAATGATGCGGAGAGCTGCGCTGTGCTGCGCTGCAACACACAGATTAGAAGCAGCTTCCCTCTCAATTGCTCCTGACACAGTGAAACTCCATTGAACAAAGAGCTCGCAAAGCAGCCATTTGACCTCCGTTGTTGCGTAACTATGGTTACACTCTATATCAGCCTCCTTCCAGCCTCCCCCTAAAGACACGTGCTTTTCACCTCATCCAGTCCCATTGCAGTGTAGCTGCTCTCTGGGCAAAGGTGCCTCTCCTGACTGGACTGATCAGTGTCTGTCTAGTATCAGTGGGCTCCAGTTTTGAGCACCCCACAGGAGGAGACATCCCTACACATCAGACGACATCCTCTCAGCCTTCCCTTTGCTAGGGAGTCCTCAGTCCTTCCTGAAGACTTCCTGAGGCATAGAAGGATATGATCCTAATGTGGGCAAGTGGGATTAGTGCAGATGGACAGAGGTCAGCCAAGGACGTGATGGGCTGAAGGGCCTGTTTCTGTGCTGCGTGACTCTGTGTAACCCCTGCAGTTAGAACATAGAACAGTACAGCACAGGAACAGGCCCTTCAGCCCACAATGCCAACCATGATGCCAATTTAAACTCATCCCTTCTGCCTGCACATGATCCATATCCCTCCATTTGCTGCATATCTAAGAGCTTCTTAAATATCTCTTATCATATCTGTTTCCACTACCACCCCTGGTAGTGCATTCCAGGCCCTGACCACTCTGTGTAAAAAAAAAACATTTGCCCCGCACGTCGTCTTTAAACTTTCTCCTCTCACCTTAAATGCATGTCCTCCAGTGTTTGACGTTTCTACCCTGGGAAAAAGATTCTGAATGTCTACCCTATCTATGCCTCTCATAATTCTATCAGGTCTCCCCTCAGCCTCCTACACTCCAGAGAAAGCAAACCAACCTGTCCTTGTAGCTCATACCCTCTAATCCAGGCAGCATCCTGGTGAACCTCTTCTGCACCCTCTCCAAAGCCTTCCTGTAATGGGGCGACCAGAACTGCACACAATACTCCCAAGTGCGGCCTAACCCAATTTTTATACAGCTGCAAATTGGAGCGTTGGACACGTTTGGAGCTGTAATTTAACCTAAATAATGGATGCCTGTCTGTTTAAATTATTGGCGCCCTATCCTGCAGCCTGCATGGTGCCAGAAAGGAATTTCAATACCGTTTAAGTTTGGGTGAGGGAATACCACTGCTATTGTTCCATCACCCAGTTCCACCCGCTGCCCTGTCAGTACTGGGTGAGTGATGGTGTGAGGGGAAAGCCTGGAATCCTGTCCAGCGTCCCACAGCAATACTGCAACCTTATCTAGCCCTCGCTCCTCGAACTGGGTGACGTGACAGCGGCTCTTCCTTTGATGGGTCTCAGCAGATAAGCAAGCCGAGTGGAAGGTTTGTAACTTGTGAAGCCCGGGCCTCAGCTGAGAGCGCGGCAAAACTTCCCCCATCACCCTGCGAATGACCCAACACTTTGTTGAATCACGTAACCCAACCAGCTTGGGCGGGGTGGGCCAGGTTTATTTTTAAAGGTGTACCCACACTCAGAATGTTCCAGACTGCTTCGGTTCCTGTAAGAAGCTGCTTTAGAGTTGACAGATGGGCTGCCAGGAAACGTTATGCATCAGCAACTGCGATCTTCCTGTTTATCTTTCAATATAGTTCAATTCATAAGAGTCGTGCAGAATGGCAACAGGACCTTCAGTTTATGACATCAGCACCAACCATCGAGTACCGGTCGACGCTGTTCCAATTTTTTTTTGTGTCCCCATTAACCCCCACCACCACCACCTTCTTCCCCTGCCACCAATCTACACCAGGGGTAATTTACAGTAGCTGATTAACTTATCAGTGCATCTTTGACATATGGGAGGAAATCAGAGCACACAGGGAGAACATGCAAACTCTGCACAGAAGGCACCCAAGACCAGGACCGAATCTGCAAGTCTGGAGCTCTGGGGCAGGAGCACTAACCATCACACCACTGCTGCTGTCATGCAGTAACATTCTAATTTTACAATGCAAGGGAAGATTGGGGTCAACAGAACAGCTCATGGAGGATTTGGACCTGTGACAAGGTCCAAAGTTTCAAGTTCTATCTGAAATGGTCCTTTAGGTTAAAAACATCTCCTGGTCCTGCCTGTGTATTATGCTGCAATTCTTTAGGTAGCACTCTGCAGCAGATTGGATGAGAAAGCAACGTGATCAGTTTGTAGGAAGATACCTTTATTAGTCACATGTACATCAAAACACACAGTGAAATGCATCTTTTTTTGTGTGGAGTGTTCTGGGGGCAGCCCACAAGTGTCGCCACGCTTCCGGCGCCAACATAGTATGCCCACAACTTCCTAACCCATATGTCTTTGGAATGTGGGAGGAAACCGGAGCACCCAGAGGAAACCCATGTAGAAACGGGGAGAATGTACAAACTCCTCACAGACAGTGGCCGGAATTGAACCCAGGTCACTGGCGCTGTAATAGCGTAGACCAATTTTGCAGTTTTTTTAAATCATCCTGGCACATTGTTTTATCTTCCACTCTGTGACCAGAAGACTTAGAACGGAAAACTTAGAATATAACAAACAGGAGCAGGAGTGGGCCATTTGGCCCCCGATGCCTGCTCCACCATTCAATAAGATCAGGGCTAATCCTTTAACTCAGTGTTACTTTCCTGTACTATCTCTGAGTATCTTAGAAGTGTGCCAGCCTCTGTCTTGGATATACTCAGTTCCCTAAGCCTCCATAGCCCTCTTGGGTAGGGAATTGCGGAGATTCGCCACTCTCTGGGTGAGGTAATTGAAGTAAATTCTTTTCTCAGTCCTGAATGGTTAACCCCTTATTCTATGACACCCCTTATCCTGAGATTGTGATGCCTGGTTCTAGACACCCTGGCCAGGAGAAACATCATCTCTGCATCTACCCTGTTAACCTCTGGGAGAATGTTGTCATTTCAATGAGATCTCCTCTCAGTCCTCAGCTTAAGTGAGTAGGGACCCAGTGTACTTCTCATCATAAGACAAACCCTGCATTCCAGAAATGACTCTGGTGAACCTTTGGTGCACTCCCCCTACCCTTCCTCCTTTTCACATCTTCTGGGTTGTCCCAGAGTGCTTTACAACCTGTGAGTGAAGTGCAGTCAGAGTTCTACAGGAACAACTCTAAGAGTTTGAATGGTCAAGGTGACCAACCAGAGCAATCAGATAAATATTGAGAGTCCGGCCCTGACTGCACGCTTCATTCCGCTGACCCTGTTTCCCATGCGGACTTCACCGAACGCAAAAATTAACCATTTGCCCAAATTTTCAAGAATGCACTGGGGCCACCAGAGATGGTGACTTTGGTAATGTGAGTTGTTGTGGCCTTCCAATTAATCATCCTCTCTCGGTCAATATGTCCGAAACCGATCATTTGCTCGGTTATCACAGTGCTGTTTGTGGGATCTTGCTGTGCATAGTTTGGCCACCCATATTATAACAGTGAGGACACTTTAAAAGTGTTTCATTGACTATCAGGATGTAAAAGCTACCTATAAAATCCAAGTTTTTCCCCATATCATTGTGTGTAATGAAGTAATTAACTTGCAGAACTTCAGTAAAACTGCAACACAAACTTCCTAATCACATTCCTGTTCAAAAGAAAATGTGATCAATGCAGATAACATTTGCTTGAATTATTATGAAACAATGCCATAAATCACGTTGTTAACTTCTGCAAATGACAAATATTAAGTCAGAATAGTTTTTCATTTCTACAAAAGGACCAATGACTAGTTTTGATTTTGCTCTTGTATGACTCATTTGACTCAGACAAGTGCCTGAAACTTCCTTTTGAAACCTGAAGTAGCAATTGGCTGGTTAGTTTATAGTAACCTCTTAGTCCGAAGAATATAAATCATTCCATTGAACACAGTGGCAACTGGCTGAGTGGTATTTTTGAAAGAGCAGATATACCTTATGTACTAAACGATAACTATTCTGAAGAACATTTGTCAAAGCACAGTAGAATATTCATTTCCGTTAGTGTGACCCATGCCCTCAAAAAGACTGAAGCCAGAACTCAGCAGAGTTTTTCATTGCTACCATTGTGATCTGTCAGCACTCAACAGCAGCCAGATTAACAGGCAGCTTTAGTTTAACATGCTGGCCAAATCCAAAATGAAGCTACATGATTAAGATATTCTCGGTGCCAACACTCATTCATTGGTCAGAGAGATAGTTACAACAGGAAGATTGCTGAGAACTTGCTGAGCTCATCTGGTCTTAAGCAAGCAGGGTAAGCCTGAAATAGATCCATTCCTGTCCAATTCAACATGCAAAAATCTAACACCTCCTTTCCTCAAAATGGGACTGGTGGAGATAAACATTTGAAACATTTAATTTGCTCCACTTAGATCTATTAATTTTGGATCTGAAAAGAACCTTCAATGGCTTTCTGACTTCCCGACTTGCATTGTTAACTGCTACAATACTGAGTCCAGACATTTAAGTCACTGGAGGAGGCTGTTCAGCCCATTAAGTCTCTGCTGACAGCTGTAGAGAAATCTCGTCAGTCTCATTTCTGGAATCTTTAGATGTGGCTCTGCATATTTTTTACCTTCAGCTGCCAATTCAATCCACCATTTGATTCCCGTTCCACCATCCCTCTAGAGGACAGCTCGAAACAGGGTTTGGCATATAATAAGATAAGATATCTTTATTAGTCACATGTACATCGAAGCACACAGTAAAATGCATCTTTTGCATAGTGTTCTGGGGACAACCTGCAAGTGTCACCACGTTTCTGGCACCAACATAGCATGCCCACAACTTCCTAAACCAACTTCCTGATAACAACAACTTGCATTTGTATGGCAGCTCCAACGTAGTAAAACAATCCAAAATATTTCACACGGGCACGGTCAAACAAAATTTGACACCGAGCTATTAGATGTCATACAAGGGTCAATCAAAAGGTGACCTTTAAGGAAAGATTTAGGGAGCGAAGAATCCTAAGAAGGAAATTGCTAAACTTAGGTGCAGTCATTAGTGGTGGAACACAAGAAACTGGGAATGTGCATAAGAGGCCACCACTGGAACAGCACAGAGATATTAGAGGTTACAGGAATAGGGAGGAGGCCAAGCAATGGTGGGGGGGGGGGGGAGGGATTTAAGGACGAGTGTGGTAATCTTAAACTTGAGGTGTCACCCAAATGAAAGTCAGTATAACTCAGCAAAGAACCCTTCAGGTGAATGGGACTTGCTGCAAGTTAATGCACAGAGTTTTGGGTAATTTATGTTCATGATTGATGTACGTTGGACCAGTTAAATCTGGAGGTAATAGAAGCATTGCTTGAAAAGTCCTCTTTGTCACAATAACACTTGAAACATTGTGTGTGCATTCTGCTCCGTTTCTGAAATTGATTAAAGTCAATAGACCCAGATTTCAGAGAAGAAATTGAACCTCAAAAAAAAATCAAAAATAAACTGCAGATGCTGGAGATCTAAAATAAAAACAGAAAATGCAGGAAACTCTCTGTAGGTTGAGCTTCATCTGTGGGAAGAGAAAGAGAGTCAACATTGCAGGTCACAAACCCTTCGTCACAACTGAGAGTTGAAACTATATAATGCATTTACTGGCGGCTCCCTGAGGATAAATTCCTGGGTAATGCCATTTAAACATTTGTTACTATATTCTGTGCTCTTACCAGTCCGTAGTTTTTTTGATACGTCAACAATCCCTTTCTCCCACAGATGCAGCTCGACCTGTTGAGTTCCTCCAGGAGATTGTTTGTTTCTCATAGCTTTTTATCAATGCACTGTGTGTGTTTTTTCTTCTCCTTGCTACACTTGCTCTGTATTGATTTGGCATTCATTGTGGCACAATTTGCTGATTTCAACTATCACTTTAAGCCTTTCAAGTCTTTACCTAAATCAGAAATGAAAATGTACTGAAAGCAGTGAGAGTGTTGCTGTGGGAGAAAGGATGATGGGGGATAGATGCTGGTTTTTTACCTCAGAACTGGGTTGAATTCCAACCAAGACCCGTAAACCATCCTTGTGGGTGGGATGACCATCCTCCGGCTCTTGGCTGGAGTGGTCCTGCAAAAAATGAGTTGCTATGGAGTATAGTCCCACCACCTGGTTGAGGACCACTTAGAGACAGAGTTGCCTGTAAGTTGTACATAACTTGGCAATGAAGTCACAGGTAGCTGGGAAAGAAACAGTGCCACTACCACCTCAGACCATCAAGTGCTCTTCCAAACTCGGAACTAGGACACATTAGAAGAGAGCAGAACAAAATGTAGCCATTGTCAGACCCCTACTATGCCAGATATGAGTGGCTGAAATGGGGAAAGTTCTGTTGACTTCAGTGGATCTAATTTCAGAGTCAGCCTGCTGACTTAACTTTTAGGCACGTTAGTGCTATTGGTTGGGGCTGAATTTGTAATTTGGATTTTGCGGAGGGTTGCATTTAATATAAACGTTAAGCCATTTCTGTACTCCTTGAGCCATCCACCTAGCCTTCATGATTCATTTTTATTTCTTCTAGTTATTGAAGAAAAAGGAGTAAAGATGAATTTGACGGTTATTGACACACCAGGATTTGGAGATCAAATAAACAATGAAAACTGGTGAGTTAATGGTTTACTGCAGGACTTGGGTTCATTGAGTTGATATGTATTTTTCAAAAAACATTCAAGTAATGTTGGGTGTTTTATTGCAAAATGGCAATTGAACAATTTGCACCATTTAAATCAACATTAAAAGAAAGACCTGATTAAGGATGGCCTGTTGAAGTATTTAACATTGTGAAGGACATGAAGTCTTTCCACTTACAGGTAAGACCAGAAGTAGGAGTCACAAATGTGATGATCAATAATAATTAAAGCAGGGAACTGTAGAGATTACTGTATGCAGAAAGTCTTAGAAGGTCGAATTGTCATCAGGAGAAATGGTTGAGGTGAATTGCATGGATCCATTCAAGGGAAGCATGTAATGGTGAATGGACCCAGCACATTGGTGGTGTCCAATGAGGAAAGTTAGGACCTTAAGGAGAACATTCCATTCTCTGGGGCAGCTGTTAGTTTTAAATTAATGATCAGCAAAACTTTTATTAACCCAAGGCATAATGGGATATGTGGCAGAGGAGTTCGATCACTGATCAGCAATGGTCTCATTGAATGAGGAATGGTCTTGGTTTACTTCTCCGTTCTGAGCACTAACACTGGTTGAACTAATGGGCTCTTCCTGCACTGCAAATATTTTGCGACTTTAGGACAATAGCAAAAGGGTATCACATTCTTCATCCAAAATGGATAGCCCTCTTCCCCTCCCTATATGTCAGGCGATGAGGTTACCCACTAACACTTTACATCCATAATATTAAGGTACCAACTTACTCCCACAATGAAACACCAAGCCCCTGGTCCAATGACGAGACCCTGGAAAATATGAGCTATAGAGTCGTACAGAATGGAAATGTGTCAGTTGTGGTATCTAATGCAATGTCAGTTATTGACAAACCACATTACTTTGACATTACCTCCCACACCCACCACCACCTTACCAAGAAGTACAAGGGCAGCTGGTGCATGGGAATGCTACCTACAGGTTCCCCTCCGCATCACACACCATTCTGACTTGGAAATATATTCTTCACTGTTGTTGCGTCTAAATCAAGGAACACTTCACCATTAGGACTGCAGCAGTTCAAAAGGGTTGTTCAAGGACAATTAGGGATGAGGAATCTGAAAGCAGTATTTGGAATAGGATGAGTCATTTTAGATGCACAACATCTGCAAATCGGCATACAATCTGCAATGATTAAACCCCAGAGTAACAATAATACAAGTTCTTTCTATCCACACCTCTCATCATTTTATAAACTTCTTTCAGGTCACCACTCAGCCTCTGACGCTCCAGAGAAAACAATCCAAGTTTGTTCAAACACTGTTTATAGCTGACACTCTCTAACTCAGGCAGATCCCGGTGAACCTCCTCTGCACTCTCCCTAAAGCCTCCTTATCCTTCCTATAATGGGGCGACCAGAACTGCACATATGCCCTAACCAAAGTTCTATACAGCTGCAACATGACTTCCCAACAGGAAAAGTGTGGCACTGAGAAACTGCTCACCTTTAACCACTGGAGTGGAGGCTCTTCTACTATGCCAGCCTTTTGGTACAAACAGCTAGTGAGAAGTTCAGGAGATTTGGTTTTCAAATTTGATCTGTTTCACCAATAGCAGCCCTACACATCTTAGCACCATGATATTTCTGATTTCCATCTTTGCGTAAGTGATTCCCAATCAGACCACAGGTGGGTTTAACTGGGAACAAGAACTGCTTGTCATCTCCCCAAATAAGACCACCAACAATGAGAGAATGCTATCCTCTTGATTAGACCTTGGAAACATTTATAATCAAAGAATTCTTTGTTACAGCTGGGAACCTATTGTGAAATACATTAATGAACAGTATGAAAAATACCTGAGAGAAGAGATTAATATCAATCGAAAGAAGCGGATTCCTGACACCAGGGTACACTGCTGTGTATATTTTGTGCCTCCTACAGGACACTGGTATGTAAAATATGATAAAACTCTCTCAATAATTGTCTTTAGCTTTCTGAAAAGCCCTATTGGATAGCAGCCACCTAATGATTGTACTCTTGTGCATTACTTTTCTTTGAAGATTTGCAATAGAAATTAAAACTGCACCTATCTGCTTTCTATCAAGCTTAAAATGCCACACACAGTCCAAAAAATATATATAATAAAACAGAGGTACTGAGTTGGAATGTGCAGAATTCTCCAGGCAATTGAAGTACATTAATTGGCAAAGGAGTCAGAAGGTCTATCCCCACCTGACCTTGCCAATCAACATTCTGATTGCAGATAGTGTTTATTTAACAGCAGTGACGTTTTGTGCCAGTGTCTCAGTGGGCAGAATTCCTATTTCTGACTTAGAGTGTTGATGATTCAAAACTAGAAACCAGAACTCAAAAACCTTGGCCGACTCTCAGTGCAGTCTGAGGTGTTCCTTTCAGATGAGACATTCAAACTGAGGTCCCATCTGCCTTCTTGAATGCAGTGGTCAGTGCACAGTTTTGAATAAGAAAAGGGTTTTGGTCAGTATTTAACTCTCAAACAACACCATTCAGTAAATAGATTATCTGGTTGCTATCTTATTGCTATTCTGAGACTCCATGGCATGTAAATTGCATGCTGTGCTCCTGGATTACAATGATGATACACAGGAATTCGAAAGGATAAAGCTTCTTCTTGCTACGTGTTTTCCATCATGTGTTGTTCCTGTTTTTTAAATAACATGTAATAGTTACTAGTGAAAGTTTAAAAGCAGCAGAGGAGTTGTTTGGAAGTTGGACGGTGATTTCCCCATAGTTACTAACAGAATGTGACTTTCCATTATTTATAAATGGAGCTGAAAGCTAAAACATGATGCAGACTCATGTAAGTCATGGATCAGACTTCAATTAAGATATGATGCACTTCACTTCATGTTCAAATTTTGGACAGGGTACAGAAAAGACGTACTGAGGTGATGCCAGGCATCTGCAAGATAGTTTAGTGCCTGCTTCAGCTGCTGGTAAAGGAGGCAATTACCTTGACCTTTCTCAATGGGGAGAGTGATGCACATGTCCAGCAGTGTCCATGCACTTCCTGCCTGCCATACTGGGGCTTTGATGGTCCAAACAGTACTGGGAAAGATGTGTGCTGTGCAAGCTAATTTCTAGTTTATTGACTGGTTGTTATGATGGGGTTCACTACTGTAAGCCTCCTGTTGATATTTTACCTTCATTTAAGCAAGTTTAACTTTTTGAGATTCTTGTCATTACCTTCATAAATCCTTTCCACACTCTCTGTCCAAGCCTTGAACACACTAAAGTAAGGTTTTCAAAGCAGAAGATAGTATTATAACTGTTTTGAAGAAAAACAGGGTCTTGGCTAGTGTTTAACATTCGATATTTTAACAGCATAATGATTTGCCTAAGCTTGCATTACCTTTACCTTGTACACATTATTTATAACTCCCAGAATCCACTCACTTTTAACACCTTTTTGCTGCGACTCCTCTAACCTTTAAAGAAAATCTCTGTTCCACATGACAGAGTGATTGTCCAGAAACTCTCATGTGGTGAATGAACATGAAAAACAAACTTCAGGTGCTGGAAATCTGAAATAAAAACAGAAAATGCTAGAAATGCTCAACAGGTCAGACCACATCTGTGGAGAGAGAAACAGAGTGAATGTTTTAGGTTGAGGACCCTTTGTCTCATCTGGGAAAGAGAGAAAACATGTTAGCTTTAAACTGCAGAGAGGGTGGGGAGAGGGGTGGATAGGACAAAGGGAATATCTCCAAAAGCATGAGATAGGGGTTGCTATGGTGAAAAGCTACGGTGAAGCCATCCGGGTGATTTCTGAAATAACATAAAATGCTGGGATGGCTTCGTGTACAACTTATCTCCATTACAACCCTGGCCTCACCCTATAAAAGATATTCCCTTGTGCCATCCATCCTTCCCCCACCCTCTCTGCAACTTAAAAGTAACTTGTTTTCTCACCTTCCCAATTCTTTGACCGGACACTTTCAATCTTTTCTTCTCTCCACAGATGCTGCTAATTCATCTGTTGAGTGTTCCCAGCATTTTCTGTTTAGTTTCTCATTTGGTGAGATTGATCAGATCTGCTCCACATTATGACTGGTTCTCAGAGCAATGCTGAAGTGTTATCATTTGTTTTCCAAATGGTTTTGAAATAGCTTTTTGTAACAATCTATACATTATTGCAGCTAATCTGTTAGAGTTTGTGTCTATTTTCCTCGACCATTCTGATGTGATTAACCTACATTTTTGAGGGCTACCATGGATTTTATACAATGCCTGTTCTCCTTATACCCGGTGTTCTAAATGCAGGATTTTCATAATGCACACGCAAAAATAAACTGCTGGAGGAGCTCATTGAGTTGAGCAGCACCTGTGGGGGTGGGGGGGTGGGTGGGGAAGGAATGGTTGATGTTTCTGGTTAAGTCACTGCATTAGGCAGTCCTGATGCAGTGTCTTGAGTCAAAACATTAGCAATTAATTTCATCCTCCACAGATGCTGCTTAACCTGCTGAGTTCTTCTAGCAGATCATTTTTTGTTCTGGATTCCGGCATCTTGTGTCTCCATTTCACTATGCACTATTTTTTTCTGGTCTTATAATCACAGAATGATAGCATAGGAGTCTATTCAGCCCTCTCGGCAAGTGCTGTCTAATTCGTCACACCTTTCCCTGCCTGTTCTCCAAAGACCTGCAGATGCTGTCCTTTTGTGTTTTGATCCCAAACCTATGTGAACATCAGTACTGAAACTGCTCCTAAACACAGAACCATCAAGAGGAGGGTATAATGGATTGCCTTTCTCAAATGTATCACCTTCCTTATTGCTTGCTATCTTATGTCCTAATCCACGAATGCCCATGTGCCTTGCAGGCGGCTAATTTATATCTCATGACAAATTAAATACAGCTGGATATTTGTGCACTAGATTTTCGAGCCAACATACCTAGATCTGGAATTTAATCGGTCTTTATTTGTGAAGACAGCTGTAAAGTATCAATTTAACACATCTTGATCCTCTTAATATTTCATTTCAACTTATCCCTTAAAGGGCCTATCAGTTCTTTAATGCACGGACTAGTTCTGGGATGTGTTTAAAAAGGAAATTGGATGTCTCTTCCAGCTCTCTATAGTCTTCCTTCAAGACTTGTCTTGCCAAATTTCACGTATTACATTTTTCTTGGATTCCTATGACTTGTAGGGCAAAGTCAAGCAATTAACATGTTTACTGCTGGTATATATCCTTATGAGGGTGCTCTTGTAGATTTATCAGTACGTTTCTTGATCTCTAAGAGTTAAGTTGCAATGAAAGGTTTTTACCAACTGGGGTTGAATTGCCTGAAATTTAGGAGTTTAAGGGGGTGGGTTTGATTGAAGTTTTCATGACATTTAGCGGAATTGACACAACAGACAAAGAATTTCTGCTGGTTGAGCTGACAGGGACTATGTGACAAAGTAACCACTAGAGCCAAGTCTCTCAGGAGTGAAGTGGTGAAGAAGTGGGAGAAATTTGGGGCCCTTTTCCCCAAAGAGCAGTCAATGGCAGATCAATAATTAAATTTAAATCTAAACTTGATGGATTTCTATTAACCAATTATATTAATCTTATGAGGAAAAGATGGGTATATGGAATTAGGTCACAGGTTAGACATCACAGTGTTACAGGGAGTTGTGCAGAAATGCTTTTTTGCACAGTAATGACCATGTGGTGCTCACTGTCCATAGTTGTGGTTAGTCAGGGCTTTTGTTGGATGGCACTTGAGGGAAAATAACTTGCAAGACTACAGGGGGAACACCAAAGGGCTGTGACTGGACTGTTCTACAGATAACCCTCATGGACTTAGTGGGACAAATGCCCTCCTGTGCAATAAGAATTCTATGATTTTAATTGGCTTGAAGGGCTAAACAGCCAACTATCTTCTCGCATATTAACTGAATTCTTCTGTCACCTGTGGTTTGCGTGGGCTTGAGGCAGGAAGCATTGGAGAAACTGAACCCATTTTGTCCTAAGTTCTGAATTTTTAGAAATCTTAATGGGGGAGAAATTTATATTTATCACATCACAACAATGTGTCCAGAGGTTCTTTGCATCCAAATGTGGAGAGTGTTTTATAGGTTACTGCACCAGCTGAAGGACATATTAACACAACAGAAAAACTTTTTTACTCTCCTCTTTACACAGCGTTAAATAGCACGTGGTAGATCAGGCAAAAATGACTATTGTCAATGTCAACACTTGTTGTTCCTTCTGGAAACAAAATGGATCAGGCCTGTGGTCCTAGACTTCCTGGTACATAATGTTCTGCTTGATTTTGACACAGGACAGTAGCCGGAAGTTTTTTTGTTCTGAATTATTCTTCCAATCAGAGCTCATTCTTTGGAACCCTCTTCCTCAAACAGGGCAGTGAAAACACAGCCTCTGATTATTTTCAAGGCAGAGGCAGATAGGTTCTTGATAAGCAAGGTAGTGAAAGGTTAACACAGTGAGAGAGGAATGCAGAGGTGAGGTAACAATCAGATCAGTGTGACCTTGTTGAATGCTGGAGCAGGCACGAAGGGTTGAGCAGCTTCTTCTAATTCATATGTGACTACCTACTCTTTAGTATCTCCATTCTATTAGTAATGCACCCTCTCAATACTGTGCTTCCTTGGCACTGGGCTCTATCAATACTGCCAACTCACAATCCCTCAGTTTTGCACAGTAGTGTCAGCCTAGACTATGCGCTCTAAGTTATCTGCTTGCATTGTAGTGTCAAGTTCTCAAGGGAGATGATTTAGTCTTTCTACTAAAGGATACAGCAACATAGGAAAAATCTAAAACTAAAGAAAATGACAATTAGGATTCCTATTCGCAGATAGCTGATAGTAGCTGCTCTAAATTTATTACTAATATTCCAGAGATTAAGCTAACTGCCCAGCACATGGGATGATACAGTACAGGAGGAATTCCTTAGCTAACTATGCCTGTGCTGACTCTTTGGAAACACCTTCCGATTGTTTCCATATCCTTGCTTCATTGTCATAGCCCTTAAGTTTTTTGTTCTTCAAACATTCACCTAATTCAATTTTAAAATTTAACTACTAAATCTGCTTCAAGCACCTTTTGAAAGAGTGCCTTTCAGATCCCAATAGGTCTCTGCATGATAATAGTTATAAGTTGTTGCATCTGAGTCTTTGCTTATTTTCTTCCATATGTCTTCTGCTTGCTTCCTTTTCTTCCTCAGGAAAGTTTCTCCATAGATTTTCCATGAAAATGGTCAAGATTTTGAATACCTTTATCAGACTTCTGCATTTAGTTTCAGAGGAGTCTTGACTTAACTCCAGTTTTTACCCACGTTACCTTTCTAGTAAACCTCCTCTCCACCGTCTCCAAAGACTAGATCTTCTTCTTCAGTTGTGTTACTCGCATTTGGTCACAGTAATCCATCTGAGGGCTAACCATTGTTCCATAAAATTGTAACTTGTTCACATTTGTACGTACATATTATCTCTATTCATAAATCCAAGGATTTCCAGTTCCATTTTAGTGACCATTTTAACATACCCAGTATTTTTCAAAGACTTCACCAGTTTGCAATATCCTTAGGTTCATAAACACCATTCATACGACACCAGAGGTTTTGAATGGAGAGTTATTAAGCACATTTAAGGCTGTAATATATTTTGGATCAAGGATGTGTGTCGCACTGGAAAATGGAATTGAAGCCAATGATTGAATCAGCCATTGATCTTTGTGAATGGGAGGGTAGACTCAATGGAGCATTTGGCCAATTCCTGCTGCTGCGTCCTTATCGACTACCTTTCGTGCCACTTGCAAGCTTTGAAATTATCCCATATTTAGTGCATGAATAGATACCCAAAGGAACAGTCTTCTACCAATCCCTGGGAAGCACTGTTGCAGTCTGCAAAACAATCATTCACTACTTTGGCCTTCACCCAATTAACCTATGGGGTGAATATTTTTGTTGAATGCTTTCTGAAAGTCCATTCTCACTACATCTGTCGCCCTGTGCACACCAGTCCTTTCAGTTACTACACGAGGAAGCACAGAAGGCATTCAGATTGGAAGTAAGTGTAGCAGCTTTCTTGCTGAGAGGTGAGAGGTGGCAGATTGTAAGATAGGCTACTTGCAAAGACTGCAAAATATTCCTTTGCACACAAAACCCTACAAAGCAAAACATCTCAAGTATTTCTAATGAAAGCTGTTGCAAACCCATTGACAGGCTGTGATTTTCTTATTTAATTCCAGTGTGTGATTAAACACAGAAGAGAAGGATTCTTGTTGTTCTCTGAGGACCTTATCTGCCTTTATCTCATGCCCTTTAACATGGAAACCCTAACAGCCTTCAGTGCCTCAGTGACTTGAGAATGGCAATTTCAAAAGGAATTGAACCTTGTTGAACCCAAATTGTTATCAGTCAGGATAGCTGGAGGCAAAAGGATGTCAGGGCGATGATGTTCTTAGCCTTGTTGAATGCTGGACTGTGACCCAGTTGCTGAAGAATGTCTATCTGTAACCTTTGGGGTCCTCAATCCACTGAATGCATTCCTCGACAATGGTGGAAAACATGGTGTATTATTAGTCTTCAGTTACAGTTGATAATGTCATGTTAAATTTTCACTCATTTAATTTAGATATAGTTAGTACAATTTTCTGTCAAATTGAATAGTCTTGTTACTATTAAAAGGGATAGATTAAGGAATGGAAGGGGGAAGTGTTTAATAAGTGGCTAATCCAATATTGTCTCATTTACAAATTTGCAACAAGTTTAAATTATGCTGGTTCAATTTCAGTGAACAATTGCGATCGACCTATCTGTAATGTTGGTTGTCAAGTTTGATGTTTGGTATCAACTCATTACTGATCTTAGAATACCAGAGGAGATTTGGCCATGTGTAACTAAAAGAACTCTGATGAGCCTTTAAATGATAATTTCCTTCGCTAATTGGTTTTTACCATGTCCTTATCATTAAATGCATTGTGAAATTACACTTCTTTGCTGGCATGTAATTGGAGAGTATAAGGAATCCCATTGCAATGGACTGATTTCCCAATGCCCAGAGTTACTCCACTGTGAACAAATTGCAGAGTGGTGACCAGACACAGAAATGGGATGTTTTTCATTACTTTCTTTCCAACATTTGCAGTAAAGCCATAGTATACAGAAACTTGCAGATTTCACATATTTTCAAGAAATATTTTCAGGGGCTCTTAGCCAAGAAATAGAACAAACACAAAGAGTGTGACTGGATTGGTGTAAAGTAGTATGTCTTCTATAGCACATCTTCACCAACCCTGTGTATTATCCTGTGAGAAAGATACTGAGGTGGAAATGATCCTTCAAATGATGCAGCACAACATCTGCCCTACCAGAGCTCCAGTCACTATTTACCCTACCAATGGATGGCAGAAGGCTTTTAACTGGGAGAAGGCTCTGAACTGTGGAACCTCCTCTCCCTCCCTCTCTCCCACTCCCCCAGTTCTACTAATTGGATGCCTGGCTATCTTAACTCCTGCCTGAAGTGGTTGGGGAGAGGCAGCAGATAGAGACTGGAGCTTGGGTGCCCAGAGGAATTTGCTTGAACGTAATTCAATCTGCGCACACCCACTGTCCAAGTGGAACCATGGTTCTTTAAACGTGTCTCTTAACCTTTTGGTTGAGGGGGAAAATTAATAAAAAGAGATTGAGAATCCTATTCCCTAAATATTCCAACCTCACTGAACAATTGAGTCTTATTTTCCAATAAGCCTGACCTCAGACTTCCAAAGATAATTTTTCAGGATCTGCTGGGCAAAGATGAAAGTCCCTTGAACGATATAGCCAAGATTGAAAAGTTTGCTTCCATCCCCTATAACAAAGGAGATATTGTCTAGTTAAATCACAAATAAAAAAAAATGCTCAGCTCTTACTGCCTGGCTCCCAAAAATATTTGATTTCTCCTCTTGCTCAGTCGCAACCCTTTAGCCGTGTTGAGCAAAATTGACCTTGAGGCAGTAATGATTGCTCATTGTGGAGTGGCTCCATTTTCTAAACATGATAATGATGTAAAATGCAGAGACACTTGTCCCATTAAGCAGCTGGCAGCAGCTAGCACCTGTACTTCTGCTGTGCAGCAATATAACAACAGTGATGTAATAGAGCTTAAGGTACCAAAGGAAAGGCCACATCAAGTGACATGGGTGGACCAACTCCTCCTGATATAAATGAGACCACAGTCTGTTGAGTGGTTGTGACATGGTGGAGTCTAGATGTCATATGGTGCCGTGCACCATATAATAACTGCAGTGTCGACCCATGCAGTTCTGGCACTGAGCTTGAAGTTTTGGTATCTCCTCTTGTGTAAACCCAGAGCTTTGCCCTTGGCCTATTGCCACTCTAGATAAATGGACTCCTGTAATATCAATCCAGCCTCTGGGGTGATTTAGCTCTGTATTGGAAGATAACTTTGCTGTAGTGTCAATAGAAATATCTTGTATGGTTCCCACAGAATTGAGAATGGAAGTACAATTGGTCTTTTACAGTACTACATTTAAGGCCAATAAGCTATATCATTAATCCAATTTTCATTAAAACCAGTGTTGAACCCTTACCTGCTGTAATTTAATTGGTTCATCACCTGAAATCTGATTGGTCCATCAGTTTCAATGACTAGTTTTGTCACATTGATTGGTCCAATCAGAAGCATTATTTATGTTGTTTACCCTGGTGTTCACCTCAGTCTGAATCTCCACCCTAGGGTAACACCTTGGAGCCCTCCAGCCCAGCTCCTTGTCCTTGGTCCAATGCTGGTTCCACATCCAAGGGTCAGGCCAATTTTGGGGCTCAGTGGCTCACTATTGGTATTTTCACTATTCTTGTGTTGAACAATGTGGTTAAATAAAAAAAAAACTTTAAGAAATTTACTTATCAAGCTAGATAAGCACACAAATATGCAGGGACTGAAGGGAGAAAAGAAAAGGCAGAAGAGAATTAGATTAATTCGGCATTGTGTTTGGTGCAGACATTGTGGGCCGAAGGGCCTGTTCCTGTGCTGTATTGTTCTAAAACCAGCGTTAAGCATTATAGTTAAACTAGGAACTGTAATCCCAGTGATGGAACCAGTGGATGGGCATTGTCTTTTTGATTTAATTGGGGTGCCAATTATTCTTTACAGTAAATTGCAGAACACTGACAAAGGGATGGGACTGACTCACATTATTCAGATTAAGGAAGGATATGTTAGCTATAAACAGAGAATTGTGAAGAGGATGTGTGAATAGAAAC
This sequence comes from Pristis pectinata, assembly GCF_009764475.1. Taxonomy (NCBI): domain Eukaryota; kingdom Metazoa; phylum Chordata; class Chondrichthyes; order Rhinopristiformes; family Pristidae; genus Pristis; species Pristis pectinata. The sequence goes on along the minus strand of NC_067412.1, from coordinate 11,298,595 downwards.
ACTTCAAAAATCGGTTTCATGATAACTGAGCTTGTTTGATTTTTCAAGTTGTGCTGAATTTTTCTCCACGGATTGGAAAAGTAACCACAACTGCAACTGCAGACTTCTGCACAGTCCATCAGCATTCTCCTGTAGTTGCTAAGTCAGCGTTCGAAGACTTGAACAACCATTTTACACCCTGACCATTAACCACAGAAGGCCAGTGCAGGGGTACCAGGACTGATGATCAGCCGCAATTGCATCCTTGTCCGTTGACCCTTGTGCCATAAGGAATGCAGTCAATTCATTTAAACATTGCTTGGTGTAATAACCTGCATTATAATAATAATATCGAGTCCCGCGCTGGTCGTCCATAAGCAGCCATCTTTATTCTTTCATTTTGACTCCTCCGCTGGTAAGCCAGCACTACAGCGAGTCTAAGGCAGGAAAGCACAGTGAATTGCACAACTGAATACACCACACCAAGGTTCACCCAATGCAAGGTAGATCGGACCAAAACAACAGAACAAACTCAATGAGCCAAATGGCCATTTTCTATAATATAACATTAATCTGGGCAACTCTATAAGGTGCCATCTTCTGAACAATTTTCTCATTTCTCACTGCAAAGGAAGAGGCCATTCAGCCCACTGAGTCTCTCCTGGCTCCCAGAGCAATCCCATCATTCCCAATTCCCACTGATCTTCCTGCAACATTCTCTGTTTCACGCCCATGAACACTGCTGGCCCCCCACCTATGCCAGTGGTAATATGCAGGAGCTAATTCACCTCCCCCAGTCAGCACGTCTTTGGGATGTGAGAGGAAACTGGAACAGCCAGAGGAAACCCACATGGTCACAGAAAGAACATGCAAACTCCACAGAGATGACACCTGGTCAGAATCGAACCCGGGCCACTGGAGTTGTACAGTATTGATGTTAAACCAAAACCCTGTCTGCTTTCCCAGGCAAGCGTACAAGCTCCCATGGTGCTGTAAGATTAAGATATCTTTATTAGTCACATGTACATTGAAACACACAGTGAAATGCATCTTTGCGTAGAGTGTTCTAGAGGCAGCCCGCAAGTGTTGCCACACTTCTGGCGCCAACATAGCATGCTCACAGCTTCCTAACCTGTACATCTTTGGAATGTGGGAGGAAACCGGAGCACTCGGAGGAAACCCACGCAGACACGGAGAGAACGTACAAACTCCTTACAGATAGTGGCCGGAATTGAACCCTGGTCGCTGGCACTGTAAAGCATTACGCTAACCGCTACACTACCGTGTAGGAGAGTTGTCCCAAGTGTGCTCTCCTTCACTCAACATGACTGCAGAACAAACGACCCGATCATTATTACCTTGCTGTGTGTGGAAGCTCATTGCATGCAAGTTGCTGGCTGCACTTCCTGCACCACAACTGTTTTGTTAGTTGTAAGTTCTTTGGGACATCTTGAAAGGGATAGGAAAGGCACCATGTAAATGCAAGCCTTCCATTTCTTCTATCTGGAAGCCAACATTTAAAGTGGAATCAAGTGCCTTAAAGCACCACCCCAGGCTATTGTTTCCCTTCTGCAGCTGTCAGGCATTAGCAGTGCAGACTTGATGAAAGAAAGCACACTCAGGATGTAACATTGCTCCCCTTGACTGGTAACATTGATTTAATGTGGCCTGGCTGTTCTCCTTCCAAAGACTACGTGAAAGCAGAGCAGTCAGTTCAGATTTATAACTGAGTGGTAGTAACCCCAAACTAACCTCCAGACTTGGGAAAAATGTGCTGCAACATGTTTAACCCAAGAATGTATTGCTGCTCCTTAGAAAAGCTTCTTCACCTGGCGCACACCATCGAGATGGGTTTCCCCTTGCGCTACCAGTTGCCAAGATTGTTGCCTTGATAAATTTCAACAATGAAGCTGCAGTGATTGAAATCTGACCTGCGTCAATTTGAAGCATCATTTCCCAGCTGAAATATCATCGGTGACTTAACCTATTCCTTGTTTTGGATCCGTCTGTCAATGGGACGGATTGAAAAGCTGCAGTTTGCCATCGTGCAAAGGTTGGAGACTAAAAGACTGTGTCAGTCTGAAGCTACCTACTCTAATCTCTTCTGAGATTGTTTTCCAAATGCCCTCAATTTTGAGTTTGATTGTCAAACCTGGAACTGGTCGGTGACGGTAAAGAAGATCGCTCTTGAGCAGGAAATGACGTGGAAGTTATCGGTGGTGTTGCAACCTCCTGTTGATTGAGTTTGTCAGAACACAGACACGCATCATAGCGAACTTAGCAACAAGCTTCTCGATGAGATGCTTTTCACCTTGAAGTGTAAATAGTTTGGAGATGAGCGAGTTTGAAATCTAGAAATTTTTTTTCATATAGTTTTATTTATACAGCACAGTAACAGGCCCTTCTGGCCCAACGAGCCCACGCTGACCAATTGCACCCACATTAACCTACTAACCCGTACGTCTTTGGAATGTGGGAGGAAACCAGAGCACCCGGAGGAAACCCACACAGTCACGGGGAGAACGTATAAACTCCTTACAGACAGCAGTGGGAATTGAACCCCGATCGCTGGCGCTGTAATAGTATTACGCTAGCCGCTGCGCTATCGTGCCATCCTTGTATATCTGGTTCATGCACAAAATATGGAAATAAGATAAAATACTATCGTCTTATAATTGGGAAATTGGGCAAGTTTTTCCCATGTAAATCACACATAAAAGCAGTTTTATCTTGGGTAGGTTGTACCAATGATCACTTCTGGGTGAAATAGTGGCCATCAGGAAACTTTGGCCTGGGCTCCCCATGCATGATTCGTGTCTGTACAGCTGCTATTTTCCTGACATCAGTCACAAACATAATGACCTCACAAGTTGCACATGGTATGCTTCCTCCAGAACTGCCATTAATTGGAGTCTTGGGTGCAACCTACTACCTTCGTTGAATGCTCCACAAAAAAATCAGGAGGCCATAATACTATTTGAAAGGTCACTCTGCAGACAATGGGGAACCTGACTGGGCAGATCCTGAGCTGATTGTAGGCTACTCAGAAACTTTCCATAAGATATAGGAGCAGAATTAGGCCATTTGGTCCATCAAGTCTACTCTGCCATTCAATCATGGCTGATTTATTTTTCCCTCTCAACCCCATTCTCCTGCCTTCTCCCCATAACCTTTGATGCCCTTACTAATCAAGAACCTATTAACCTCTGCTTTAAATATACCCAATGACAGCCTCCACAGCCATCTGTGGCAATGAATTCCACAGATTCACCACCCTCTGGCTAAAGAAATTTCTCCTAATCTCAATTCTAAAGGGACATCCTTCTATTCTGAGGCTGTGCCCTCTGGTCCTGGACTCTCCCACTACTGGAAACATCCTCTCCACATCCACGCTATCCAGACCTTTCAATATTCTGTAGACTGCAATGAGATCCCCCCTCATTTTTCTAAACTCCAGCAAGTACAGGCCCAGAGCCATCAAACACTCCTCATATGTTAACCATTTCATACCTGGGATCATTCTTGTAAACCTCCTCTGGGCCCTCTCCAATGCCAGCACATCCTTCCTTAGATATGGGGCCCAAAACCACACTCAATACTCCAAATGTGGTCTGACCAATGCCTTATAAAGTCTCAGCATTACATCCTAGCTTTTTTAAATGAATGCTAACATTGCATTTGCCTTCTTTACTACTGACTCAACCTGCAAGTTAACCTCTAGGGAGCCCTGCACAGACTCCCAAGTCTATTTGCACCTCCGATTTCTGAATTCTCTTCCCATTTAGAAAATAGTCTACACCTTTATTCGTTCTACCAAAGTGCATGACCGTACACTTCCCTACGCTGATTTCCATCTGCCACTTCTTTGCCTATTCTCCCAACCCGTCCAAGTCCTTCTGCAGACTCTCTGCTTCTTCAACACTACTTGCCCCTCCACCTATCTATGTATCATCCACAAATCTGGCCACAAAACCATCAATTCCATCGTCCAGATCATTGACATATAACGTGAAAAGTAGTGGACCCAACATTGACCCTTGAGGAACACCACGAGTCACCAGCAGCCAACCAGAAAAGACCCCCTTTATTCCCACTCTTTGCCTTCTGCCAGTCAGCCAATCTTCTATCAATGCTAGTACCTTTCCTGTAATACCATAGGCTCCTATCTTGTTTAGCAGCCTCATGTGCGGCACCTTGTCAAGGGCCTTCTGAAAATCCAAGTAAACAACATCCACTGACTCTCGTTTGTTTATCTTGCCTGTTACTTCCTCAAAGAATTCCAACAGATTTGTCAGGCAAGATCTCCCCTTAAGGAAACCATGCTGACTTTGGCCTATTTTATCATGAGTTCCAAGTACCCCGAAACCTCATCCTTAATAATGGAATCTAACATCTTACCAACCGCTGAAGTCAGGCTAACTGGCCTATAATTTCCTGTCTTTTGTCTCCCTCCCTTGCTTAAAGGGTGGAGCGACATTTGCAATTTCCCAGTCCTCTGGAACCATTCCTGACTCTAGTGATTCTTGAAAGATCACTACTAATGCTTCCACAATCTCTTCAGCTACCTCCTTCAGAACCATGGGATGTAGTCCATCCGGTCCAGGTGACTTATCTATCTTCAGACCTTTCAGTTTCCCAAGCACCTTCTCCTTAGTAATAGCGACTACATTCACTTCTGCCCCCTGACTCTCGAATTTCTGGCATGTTGTTGATGTCTTCCACAGTGAAGACTGACGCAAAATACTCATTCAGTTCATCTGCCATTTCTTTGTTCCCCATTACTACTTCCAAAGATCACAGGGATCTTTGCTAAAACAAACAGTGAATGCATTTTTTCAGCAATGAGCAGCCAAGGTCCTCACTCAGTGACGCTACTGCTGGCAGCACTCCATTAATAGCATTTTTGGCTGAGGCACATTAAAGACCAGCAGCTGCCACACCAGCATCTTTTATCTCTGCAAAATGAAGAGTGTTATCCTGTTAAAATGGGGATGCATTTCAACCATGTTAGTCCATTCAAAGCCAGTTGTAATTAAAAAGGTAAGTAATACAAACTTAGCAAATCATAAAGATTTTCAGTAAAAATAAATACCCGAGTGTTTTTCCTGAATCACTGCCTTGAATGTGGGTATTGATGTCCGAGTGTTACATCAGTCTTCCTTGTGTGTTTGAAGTCTGGTTGTTGGCTGCTTTCAATTTGAGGTTGCACAAGTGACCTTGGTGATCCATGAGAAACTTTTACCCGAAGTGATGCCGGCAACAGACTGCTGCCCATCGTCAATTGAAGAAGCAGTGTGATGGGGTGAGCAAGCTTACCTGCGAGGTCCTGCAGGGAGGTGAATTGGTGTCCTTCTGAGGGGGGACATCAGTGGGCTTAACCTAGACACCAAGCTACCTCCAGGGACTGAGTGAATAAAGATCCAATGACCCAGAGACCACACTGGCATTGTTTGAACGTCCATAACTGGAAATAACCTAACAGAACCTGAACCACAGGTATCTGGTCCCTGAAGAACTCAGGATCTGTGGATACTAGAAAAGCAATATAACCCCACTGTGCCTGTGAATATCTCTTTATGTGGCTTGGTGAATTATTTTGCTTAATTGCTTTTGTGAGGCATCTTAAGAGGTACCGCATTAGGGATTCTATATCGGTAATGGAACTGAAACTGTCAACTCATGCAGAGGCAAATCATGGATTATTCTGTGTGTTTTTGCAGGTTACGTCCGTTGGATATAGAGTTCATGAACCGTCTAGCCAAAATAGTCAATATAGTCCCTGTTATCGCAAAGGCTGATACACTTACCTTAGACGAAAGACGAGATTTTAAACAGAGGGTATGTATTTGCAACAGTAACTACACCAACACTATACATTGCAACAGTGACTGCACCAACATTATACATTGAAAATCGACTGGAACTACTTAGATGAGGGTAAATTTTCTTGACAATTAATGTTTCACCTTATTATGAATGAGCCAAATCCCAGAAACGGGCCTGAAATTGTTTTTAATTAGAAACTCCTAAGTAGCCCTGAATGTTTTGCATAGAAAGTGTCAGTGTGATGTGCTGTGTTTCTGAAATACAGATCACTGTCTTCAACTGAATCTGTTTGAGAGGCAGACTGCAACTTACTGACTCGACTGTGTAGTGCACTTTAAGCACTAACTGGGGATGAAATTCTTATGTGTGTTATGTGCAATCATGTGCTGCATTATGAAATACTTGTTTTATTGCTAACTTAAAATTTGGCCCGTGTTCATTCTACCCAGAGCTGAGGAACATTTTTTGATGAGGTTACAGTTCCCTCCCCCCCTCCCCCCTCGGGATGCTTTTCTTTATTAGAAACAGTCAGAAAATGGTTCTCATAAAACGAGGCAAGTGTTACTTTCCTTCTCCTCCTGGCACTTTGATTTTTCATGCGTCTTTGCTCCAGATGTCCTTTTTTTTTTGGTGTATGGCCTCAACGTTACTGTTGGCACCAATCCCTATCCCAGGAGAACCAACTGTGTTCAGACAGAGAGGACCTAAGAAGGGATTACTGGAAGCTTAGGCTCGTAGGGTGGTACCTTGACTGGCACAGGCATGTGCACGGTGGGCGGGAGATCCTAGTACAGTGGCCTAGAATTTGAACTGAGACCACAAAGGGGCACCATCCCTGGGCAGAAGGTATTAAGGAGGCCAGTGGCAGGACTGTGGTCACTTAGCTTCTTGTTGATGTAGGAGACATGAGCTGCTACATTAATAGAACAGGCTTTGTTCATCAATGGATCCAGAGGAAGAACACTGGTCAATGGGAGTGGGCAGGATCACATGACTGGGACACTGGAAAAGGAGAGTTTGAGCTCTCACTACAGGAGATCAGCTTCCTCAGGCACCGATTGGGACATCACCTATCCCATGCCCATGTGCCTTTGACCATGGGAGCAAGAGGGTCTACCACGGGGAAAATCACTCTCACTACATCCTCTTTCCAATCATGTCCCACGTACAGCAGTTTCCAGGTTATTAATTTAGCTCTTTCACATTGCATGATATCCTGTTTCCTCATTTTACTAATCTAGAAAGTCATCTCTTAAAACTCCATCAATGCAGCCTCCACATTGCTGTGCTCAGTTGTTTTGCCCGGTCTACAAGTAGATTAAGTCCCACATGATTATTGTATTACCCCTTGTTACATGTGTCCCAAATTTCCTGATTAATTCTATGCCCTGCATTACCATTACTGCTTGAGGACCTACAGACAACTCCCACCTATGTTTCCTGTTCCCTTCTCTTCCTTAGCTCCACCAAAACTGATTCTTCCTCTTGATTTTCTGAGCTCAAATCCTTTCCCTCCCCTGCTTTTATCCCATTCGTTGTTATCAGGGCTGGTCCTCCCTCTTTTCCATTGTACCTATCTCTTCTAAAAACCAAGTATCCTGGAGTATTTAATTCCCAATGGTCACTTTGCAGTCACATCTCTGTAATGAATATTAAATTGTACCTGTTTATTTCTATTATACTTTTAATACATCCATCTTGTTAGGATATCTGAATGCCTTCAGAAAAAGAGCCCTCAATTTTGTCCTTTAACCCTTTTTTCCTGCTTTGACTCTAAATAGAGATGTATCATTTGCTCTGGCCCTTCCAAACAGATTCTTGATATCACTACCAAACTGGCTTTATCTTTTCTCCTTAACTTTCTAAATTTCCCCTCTCCAGGTCCATTCTCCCTCCATCTCCACTATTTGGTTTAAAGTCTTATAACAAGACTGTAGATTCGATTCACCAGGACACTTGCTCTGGCCTGATTCAAGCCTTTCCCAACAGAACAGCTTCCTCTTTTCACAGTGCCACTGTCCCATGAATTGAAACCCATTTGTCCCACACCTGTCTTTGAGCCACACATTCACTTCTCTGATCTTATTGATCCTCTGCCAGCTGGTTAAGGTATTAAACTAGGAATTATTACCTTTGTAGTTCTGCTTTGTAATTTGGATGCCAGCTTGTATCTCTCAACAGAACCCCCTTCTTAGTCCATTATCAAATGGAATGACTGGACCAGGAGATGGGGCTGGCTTGTCAGTGGCAGTACCCTCCTCCTCCAAGGGCAACCACCCCTGGCACTGAGTATGTGGAAAATAACTCAATTATACCTCTGCTGTCAACAGCTTTTAACCTCAACGATCTTCATTGATTTTCAGATTCGACAAGACCTGAGAAACTATTCCATTAGTGTTTATCCGCAGACAGAGTTTGATGAAGATTCTGAGGACAAATTACTAAATGATACAGTAAGGGTAAGTATGCCTGATATGTCTTCATTACATTGCCAGATCCTGCACTGCTACCACTTCTGTTCCAGGCTCTATTGGATGTTCCCTTGGTTTATTTCCATCATTCCTCCTCCTACCTCAGAAACAGTGTCATTGTAAGGAAACTTGCTACATTTTACAATGCCCTCATTGCACTAATCCCCCTCCCTATTTATCTAAAAGCTGCTGTGCTGTGCTTTGGTTATTGTGACTGCAGTGAGACATTGAGTGAGTGAGTGGATGGAAACTTGGCAAATGGAGTTTAGTGTGGGCAAGTGCTTTTCATTGAGAGGAATCAAAAGGCAGTTTACCTAAAGGCTGCAAGACAAGTGCAGAGGGATGTGGATGTTCTTGTGTATAACTCACACAAAAGTCAGCAGCTAGACGCAGCAAGTAGTTCAGAAGACAATTGGCATATTGGCTTTTATTGCAAAGGGGTTGGAGTTTAGTAATAGGGAAGTTCTGTTACAACTGTACAAGGTGTTGGTGAGGCTGCACAATATTGATCCTCTTTCCTAAGAAAGGATATCCTGGCATTGGAAACAGTCCAAAGGAGATTCACCAAGCTAATTTTTGGGATGAATGGTTTGTCCTATTGAGAGGCTAAGTCTGTATTCTTTAGAGCTTGGAAGAATGAAACATACGAGGTCCTATTGGACGCGACAAAGCAGATGTGAAGATGTCTTTACTAGTGGGAAAATCTCGAATGAGGGACATTGTTTCAAGATGAGGGGCTGAGTATTTAAAATTAAGTTATGGATGAGGAATTAAACTGTGGCCTCAACTGCTATCATGGGCTGGTGGTACTCAACGTACTGACAAATTTGATCACTCAAATCAACGTCACTAAATTTGGTCGTTATCTCATGACTGCTTGCGGAAGCTGCCTGGATGTAAATGGATTGTTGTGGTTCCTATGTTTCAACGCTATGCCTCACAGCACTTAGAGACTCAGGTTCTATCCTCAGCTCCAGTGCTGTCTGTGTGGGCTTTGCACATTCTTCCTGTGACCGAGTGGGTTTCCTCCAGGTGCTCCGGTTTCCTCCCTCATACCAAAGCTGTAGGTTAATTGACCACTGTTAATTGCCCCTCATGTGTAGCAAGTGATTGAACCTGGGGAATGAGAATGTGGAGAGAATAAGAGAAAGGATTAATGTAGGATTAGTGCAACTGGCTGGTTAATGGTCAGGACAGACTGAGTGGGCTGAAGGGCCCATTTCTATTACTTTGTGTGCCAAGGAGCATAATAAGGAGGAGGAAAACTCAGCAGTGAGATCAAAAGGTTTCTGTTTGAGTGCCTGTCCTTCAAGGCCTTCTCAGTATTCCTGCATTTTTCCATTTGCGTCATACAGCACATAAAGGCTCTTTGGCCCACCAACTCCGCAGCAACCATCAAGCACCCATTTACACTAATCCTACACTATTCCCATTTTATTCACCCCACATTCCCATCAACTATCCCCAGATTCTACCACTCGCCTACGTACTTGGGCAATTTACAGTGGCCAATAACCTACCAACCCGCCTGTCCTTGGAACATGAGAGGAAACCAGAATGCATAGAGGAAACACGTGCTTACAGGAAGAATATATAAGCTCCACATAGACAGCAACAGAAGTCAGGATTAAAGCCAAGTCACTGGAGCTGTGAGGCAGCATACAACATAGAACATTACAGCACAGTACAGGCCCTTCGGCCCACAATGTTTTGCCGACATTTTATCTTGCTCTAAGATCTATCTAACGCTTCCCTCCCTCGTAGCCCTCCATTTTTCTATCATTCATGTACCTATCTAAGAGTCTCTTAAATGTCCCTAATGTATCTGCCCTCACAACCTCTGCCGGCAGTGCGTTCCACGCACCCACCACTCTGTGTAAAAAAAAAAAACAAAAAAAAAACTTACCTCTGACATCCCCCCCCTACCTTCCTCCAATCACTTTAAAATTATACCCCCTCATTCCAGCGATTTTCACCCTGGGAAAAAGTCACTGACTGTCCACTCGGTCTATGCCTCTTATTATCTTGTACACCTCTATCAAGTCACCTCTCATCCTCCTTCGTTCCAAAGAAAAAAAGTCCTAGTTCGCTCAACCTATCTTCATAAGACATGCTCTCCAATCCAGGCAGTATCCTGGTAAATCTCCTCTGCACCCTCTCTAAAGCTTCCACATTCTTCCTATAATGAAGTGACCAGAACTGAACACAATACTCCAAGTATGGTCTAACCAGAGTTTTATAGAGCTGCAACATTACCTGGTGGCTCTTGAACTCAATACCCCAACTAGTGAAGGCCAACACACCATACGCCTTCTTAACAACCCTATCAACCTGCACAGCAACCTTGAGGGATCTATGGACGTGGACCCCAAGATCCCTCTGTTCGTCCACAATGCTAAGAGTCCTGCCATTAACCTTGTATTCTGCCTTCAAATTTGATCTTCCAAAGTGTATCACTTCACACTTTTCTGGGTTGAACTCCATCTGCCACTTCTCAGCCCAGTTCTGCATCCTATCAATGTCCTGTTGTAACTTACAGCTATACTATCCACAACACCACCGACCTTCATGTCATCTGCAAACTTACTAACCCACCCTTCCACATCCTCATCCAAGTCATTTATAAAAATCACAAAGAGCAGGGGTCCCAGAACAGACATCCAGGCAGAATACGCTCCATCTACTAGCACCCTCTGTCTTCTATGAGCGAGCCAATTCTGTATCCACACAGCCAGGTTTCCCTGGATTCCATGCCTCCTAACTTTCTGAATGAGCCTTCCATGAGGAATCTTATCAAATGCCTACTAAAATCCATGTGCACCACATCCACTGCTCTACCTTTATCAATATGCTTTGTCACATCTTCAAAGAATTCAATCAGGCTCATGAGGCACAGCCTGCCCCTCACAAAGCCATGCTGACTGTCCCTAATCAGCCTATGCTTCTCTAAATGCCCATAAATCCTGTCTCTAAGAATCTTCTCCAGTAAATTGCTCACCACTGATGCAAGACTCACTGGTCTGTAATTCCCAGGGTTATCCCTACTCCCTTTCTTGAACAAAGGAACAACATTTGCCACCCTCCAATCATCTGGCAGTTCTCCTGTGGCCAATGAGGACGCAAAGATCATCGCCAAAGGCGCAGCAATTTCTTCCTCCGCTTCCCATAATAACCTTGGATATATCCCGTACGATCCCGTGACTTATATCCTAATGTTTTTTTAAAAGTTCCACCACATCCTCTTTCCTCACATCAACATGCCCCAGCGTATCGGCCTGTCGCACGGCATCCTCACAAACGTCAAGGTCTCTCTTACTGGTGAATACTGAAGCAAAGTATTCATTAAGGACCTCCCCTACCTCTTCCGACTCCAGGCACATATTTCCTCTTTTATCACTGATCGGTCCAACCCTCACTCTAGTCATCCTCCTATTCTTCACATATGTGTAGAAAGCCTTGGGGTTTTCCTTAATCCTACTCACCAAGGCCTTCTCATACTCCTTTCTAGCTCTCTTAAGTCCATTCTTAAGCTCCCTCCTGGCTACCTTGTAGCTCTCCAGAGCCCTGTCTGATCCTTGCTTTCTAAACCTTAGGTAAGCTTCTTTCTTCCTCTGACAAGATATTCTATGTCTCTCGTCAACCATGGTTCCTTCATGCTACCATCCTTACCCTGCCTCAATGGGACAAACCTATCCAGAATTCCATGCAAGTACTCCCTAAACATCCTCCACATTTCCGTTGTGCACTTCCCCAAGAACATCTGTTCCCAATTTACGCTGCCAAGTAGTAACATCATAATTTCCCCCCTCCCCCAATTAAATACTTTCCCATATCGTCTGCTCCTATCCTTCTCCAAGGCTATGGTAAAGGTCAAGGAGTTATGGTCCCTGTCTCCAAATTGCTCTCCCACCGAGAGATCTGAAGCCTGATCAGGCTCATTGCCTAGTACCAGGTCCAGTATGGCCTCTTTAGTCGGCCTGTCCACATACTGTATCAGGAATCCTTACTGGACACTCCTGACAAACTCTGCCCCATCTATCCCCTTTACACCAATGAGGTGCCAATCAATATTTGGGAAGTTGAGATCACCCATGACAACAAACCTGTTATTTTTGCACCTTTCCAAAATCTGCCTCCCGATCTGCTCCTCGGTGTCTCTGCTGCTATTGGGGGGTCTGCAGAATACTCCCAATAGAGTGATCGCTCCCTTCCTGTTTCTGACTTCCACCCACACTGACTCAGTAGTTGATCCCTCCAGGACGTCCTCTCTTTCTACAGCTGTGATACTGTCCCTGATCAGCAAAGCCACTCCCCCACCTCTTTTCCCTCCATCCCTGTCCACTGTTTTGTTGGTCAATACCAAAAATCTGGTTAACAAAAATAAAATGGGTGTTCCCAATAGCAAGCCTAGGGCATTGAACAGTAAACTTTATTACTTCATTTGGCCTCATGGATCATGCACAATCTTTACCTTGGCTTGTGGTAAAATAAACAGTACTGACAGACATTGACTCTAGCTGTAAACTACTGAGCTGCAATAAAGACCCCAGATGTATTTAAACTCATCTGTATGCACTACAACTATTCCCTCTTTGCAATATAGAAAAGTCACATTTGTAGCTCCAAATTCAGCAAGAAGGGAAGGGCAATGGTTCTGCCGAACGGTTTGCAGCTAACACTTTGTGGAGCCTTCCACTCTTCTTGTGGCTTCAAAAGGGACTGTTGAATTGGCTCCAGTGTCCCTGAGGCATGTATGTTAGCACCCAACAGAGAAAGCTCAGTGTGATTTGCAGCCATTCTGAAGTGTAATCATTGCTTTAATGCAGGAACTCCTTCGAAGTTTTAGTTTTAGCAAAAGAGGGCATCAAATGTGTGCTTCTCACCACTGCATATTTGATCTTCGAACTGTATGGATGATATTTGCACTGCAGGAGTCCAGCAGATAGCAGGAATACATCTAGATGGAACAATGCTCATGGTTTGCAATTAATAGTGCATATTAAGCCTGTCCTTTACTCAACAGCCTTTAATCTTATGAGTGACTGCCTGACTGCCATATCTTCAAAACAAAAACCTCCAGTTAAAACCAGGTTACCAAGAGTCTCAATGCTGGTTTCACTTTTGAGATTAATAATTAACAATTATCATAAACAGGAATGTGGAAGGTTGAGGCTACGAATTAAACATATAAAAGTCTAGGCCAGTCAGATTGATTAGTTTTTTGTAGCGAGCTTGCAGTGCAAGTATACTGGAAAAGTCCCAGTAATGTGCCTTGCAGACTCTGTCATGTGTAATGATTAATGTATAGATTACTCGGTTCTCCCTAGATGAATTCAGTAGAGAGATAATAAAAACAGACTGTCCATCACTTTTCAGCTAATAAATTTATTATTCTGCAAAGTGTCAAGCCTACAGCACAGTCAATTCAGTGTTAAGAATTCAATAAGCATTCGATAAACTAAAATCAAATTCAATTTGAAAATGAGAAACTCCCATACTTCATGCATCTGAATAGTTCTTCATAGTAAATGCAATCTGTAACCAAAAGCGTTCTTGCACATCTTTGTCTCTCACCTCCTTAATTCCAAATTCCATCATATTAGGTGGGATTACATCTCACTTGCCTCTTTGTAAAACCAGCTGGGTGGTTGCAGAAATATAGAATAAACAAAATATTGGAATTAGTTCTCAAGTTTGTTGTATTACATCAAGCCAAACTTATAGTAGTTCCTTAGCATTTGTCTGATTGCTAGATATGGAATATTGCTAGATACTAGAAATATGGAAAAAAAAGAGAACTAGAGGATCACGAAATTCATCTGCCCCATTTCCACGATGTCTGGTTCTAGTTTCAGAGCTGTAACCCTCTGAGAACATTGTCCCGCTTCAGTTTTCACCACTTGCAGTCGTACTTTGACCCGTGTGGGCCCTCAGCAATGGAATTCCTTCCCTAAGTCTCAACAGCCTTCTCTGCTCCTTTAGGTTGATTATTCGAACTTAGCTCTTTGACCAAGCTTTCTCATCACTTCTCTTACACTTGATGTAGCTTGGTACATTCACTGTAAGATGTCCTGGGACACTTTACTATGGTTTAAAAGAAACAGGTGATTAAGATTTCCATGCACATCAGCCCTTTGGCCAGACACCCACTGACCTTATAGTGACAGTAATACATGGAGAGACACCTGTCCAGGCAAGTTAGTGCAATGTGTGTGGTTTGGAGCATTGCATTAGAGAAAGGAGATTATATCCTCAAGGGTTGTTCGGCATCGGTTTTCCAGGGATGAGAAAGTAAGTTATTACTCAGAAGGCAGTGATGAGTATTTGTTAATTTAAGATTTCCACAAAAGGAGCGAGGGGGGAAACTGGGTACAGTTTTTTTTACACCTAATGACTGTCAAAGGATGGAATGCTTTGCAAAGAGACTGCGTGGTGAAAATAGTGGAGGGGAGAAGTTTGTCTTTAGTCATTAAGATGGTTGTATTCATTTCCCACGACGCCCCATTGCAAGAAACGAGGCAAGAAATGCCATCAGCCAGTTGGCCCATCTGGTGACAAGTGTAGGTTTCACCCTCGGTGTCTCTTATCGAGAAAATCTGTTCAAGGCAGAGGCATGTGTAGAGCAGTGGAGAGAGCAGAGGTGTGTGATTTGATTTTGGATCATTCTCTCAGAGGCAACATAGGCTCAAAGAGCCCAATGGCCTCCTTCAGCAGGTAGATTTTAAAACTTTAATTCTGTCAGATAATGTTGGGAACAAAACAGTAGTTTTGCTGTTTTGCAAACTATTGAATATGTGGATCCCATGGCAATATCTTGAGAACCAGATCTCCGAAATGCCACACTCAGTAGTTTTTCCTTGATCCTTGCCACCGTAATTGATACCTTAAAAGTTAGTGAAGCTTTCTCGAGTGACTGACAACTTACTACAGTGATATTTTTTCTTCAAAAAGTACATTCACATTGTTAAGCACTTTTGGATGTTGTGAAGCTTACTAGAGAAATACAAGTTCTTTCATTTATAGTAATCATTGTTTGCGGTTCCCTCCAACAGGAAAAAATTCCCTTTGCAGTTGTGGGCACTGACCAGGAACATCAGGTGAATGGGAAGAAGATATTAGGCAGGAAAACCAAATGGGGAATTATTGAAGGTAAAAAAAATAATTTATTGATTCTTGGATGTTGACTTTAAGGAAACCCAACTTATGGCATTTTAAAGTCATTATTAAACTCAGAGGAAAACTATGAATTTGGAGGTAATCACCATGCAGTCAAACACTGAGTCAAATAAAATGGTGTGCTGTATATTGTAGCAACATGCCGTGGCCACTGTTGATGGACACCCCTCCTTTGGAAGTCAAGCTAGAAAGACAACTAGGGGCTCACAGCACAGATTCTTTACAATTGGCAGCATCTCCTTCACTGCCCCATCTTCCTTGATCAACAAATCAATGCCATCTACTCAACTCCCAATTCCCACAAAGCTTCCCAGTGGCCCCAAGCCAACCTGTGCAGCAAGAGATATCCAGATGAAAAGTAAAATTCTCACTTTATCTAACCAAGCAGTTACCATTAAACATCCTGGAATGATTAGGAGTTAAGTTATTAATTTCCTATATGGATCAAAGATAGAAAGTCAGGCAATTGGACTTTGGAAACCGTTTTGTCGAATTCTGGAAGAGGTTTGTGGAAAAGAATCTGTGTGCTGATTATATTATGTATTATGGCATGCAAACGCACGATGAGTCACTATCAAATGTTTTAGCATTGATAATTAGAAGCTGTGGGTTGGCACTTCACGAATTGAGTAGATAATCTGGTCTCTGCAACTGCAGAGCAAGGGAGTGCTGCAGTGACACTGTATTGACGTTGGAAGAGAGGGTATGTTGAAGTGATGCCGGAATTTCCAGGAGGATAAGACTCCCACTGCATTATTGGACTGTGTCCTGTCCAGCATTGATCCCTCAACCAATATCACCAAAAACCGATATCCTGGTCCTTTGCCTTACTGTTCTTTTAGAGAGTCTGTTTTGTGCCAATTGACAGGGAAATGTACCTGAATTACAGCATTAATACTAAAATACTTCAGGTCCATCTGAGGATGTGAAAGGCTCTACACTAATCCAAGTGCTTTCTAGATAAAGGGTTAACTCTTAAAATGAAATACCCATGTCTGTTAAATAGCAATATTGCGATACAATTCCAGACTAATTCATTAATGGAAAACTTAATGGGCATTCATTATTAAAAGCCAGAATATCTGCCTGAAGATGGCCATTGCTGTGGTTTCAAGCATTCTTTCGTGTTCTCTTGAAAAGCATAGCACTGATAACCTGGTGCTTTTGACCAGCCATGCTGCATTTGTGATATTGGTGTTTAAATCAAACAGTCACAATAATTTAATACTTAGTGAAATACTCCCAAATGATTGAATTGTTCTTTCAAGATGACATAGCTCCTCACAGTGTTAAAACATTGTAAATGCTAAAATTATGAAATAAGGAAATAGGAAGGAATAAAAAGCAATTAGTTGGTAACGTGGCAACTGTGACCTTACACAAGCTCAGATAAGTTGGGTAAGTTCAGATATTAAATGATTTGCTGTTCTATCAAAACACTCAATTCAGGATGCTGTTGAATATGGTTACTTGTATAAAGTCTTTATACAGGGAGGTCATAATGGAATGTATCAAAGGATGACGCAGCACATAGTCTAGGCCAGAGGCCATTCAGCCCGGCGTGCCTCTGAAAGAACAAGCCAACTGGTCCAGTTCCCTCTCCTCTTTCCCCATAGCCTCACAGCTTTTCCCCTTCAAGTTCCCTTCATGCCTCTGACCCTGCTGCTTCATGTCTTTTGGGGTCTGCAAACCAAAGCATAACAGCAGCATTCAAAATGGTTTACTCACTTTGACAATAGTTCCTTTGCCTTGAGAACTCTCTTCACTTCCCCGCCACACCTCCCCCCCCCCCCCCCCCCCCCCCCCAAAGTTGGGGAATCAAGAACTAGAGGGCATAGGTTTAAGGTGAGATGGGAGAAATTAAATAGGAAGCTGAGGGCAATGGTTTTCATGCAAAGGGTGGTCTGTATATGGAATGACCTGCCAGAGGAAGTGATTGAGGCAGGTACATTAACAATATTTAAAAGACACATGGACAGGTACTTGGATAGGAAAGGTTTAGAGGGATATGGGCCAAATGTGGGCAAATGGGTCTAGCTTAGATGGGCATCTTGAACCCATTGCGCTAAAGGGCCTATTTCCGTGCTCTATGACTCTAAGAGCATTCAAAATGCTTTACTCACTTTGAGAATGGTTCTGTTGCCTTGAATCCCTGAACAAAGGTTGGCAGACTAGGGGTGCCCATTGAGGATACCAGTGAAAAGTACTTGGGTCAGATTTGAGTACCACCCATGGAGCAGGGAGAATCACTAATGGTTTGTGAGAATCCCTGAGGCTGCCTTTGAACTACAACCTGCAGCGAGCAGTGTGGTTATAAACAGAACCATTCTTATTGGCATCTAATGTGGATAATCAGAGGTGATCAGCGTGAAGTCAGAGCTGGCTTTCCACAATGCTTTCCAACGTGCATTTATTCAGCACCTTTCACCACCTCAGTACGTCCCACATCCACATCTGCACTGAAGCCTTTGTTATCTCCAGCCTGGACCATTCCCATACCCTCTGGTCTGCTGTCTGCCCTCATTTGGTATTGGTATATTATTGTCATTTGTACCGAGGTACAGTGAAAAACTTGTCTTGCATACCATTTGTACAGATCAATTCATTACACAGTGCAGATACATTGAGTTAGTACAGAGTGCATTGAGGTAGTACAGGGTAAAAACAATAACAGAATACACAGCTACAGAGGAAGTGCATTGCAGGTAGACAATAAGGTGCAAGGTCAAACAAGGTAGATTGTGAGGTCAAGAGTCCATCTCATCATATAAGGGAACCATTCAATAGTCTTATCACCATGGGATATAAGCTGTCCTTAAGCATGGTGGTATGTGCCCTCAGGCTCCTGTATCTTCTGCCTGATGGGAGAGGAGAGAAGAGAGAATGACCTGGGTGGGTGTGGTCATTCATTATGCTGGCTGCTTCACCAAGGCAGCGAGAGGTATAGACGGAGGGGAGGCTGGTTTCTGTGACACACTGGGCTATGTCCACAACTCTGCAGTTTCTTGCAGTCCTGGGCAGAGCAATTGCCATACCCAGCCGTGATGCATCCGGATAGGATGCTTTCTATGGTGCGTCGATAAAAGTTGGTGACTGTCAAAGGGGACATGCCAAATTTCTTTAGCCTCCTGAGGAACTAGAGGTGCTGGTGAGCTTTCTTGGCTGTGGCATCTATGTGATTGGACCAGGAAACTTGGTCATCCAAAACTCTGCTGCCTTTTCACCTTGTTGATCCAGATGGGTTCTTGATTAAGCAGTCATTTGATTTTAACAATGTTTCACCTTTTATTTTTAACCCCGAAATCCTCCCTCTTCCTCATCCCTCACAAGCTCTGCAATTTTTCTCACCAGTCCTCAAATTATAGCTTATTGTTCATTTCCAGTTGTAAATGTTCCATCAATTGGCATCCATGTCTTCAGTTGCTGAGGCTTTTAAGTTCAGGAATTCTCTCCTTAATCCCCTCTCCCTAGCTAAGTCCCTATTCTCCTCCTCTTTGACACACCCTAGGCTATCTGCCCAAATGCCTCCTCAACTGGCTTGGTATAAATTTTGTTTTGTTTGACAACTGTGAAGTCCCTTCAGACAATTTGCCATATTACAGATGCTATATAAATGAAAGTTAATGGGTGTTCTCAGCCATTGTACATTTCCACCATGGTTGGTGTTATGTTGGAATCTGCTGCATGATCTGTTCAAAAAAAATGTTAAAGTAATAACATTAAATGATGTTCTGGACCTTTCCTAAATAATAATCCTCTTACCACAAATTGATATCAATTTGCTTAAAAGTAGTCCACAAGCTCAAAATGGTTCAGTTTTAACAGTGAGCCAGGTCTTTGCTGACTAAACATTCACCCAGGAAACCACCATTAAATGCAACAAGAAAGCAGTACAAACACACCCTAATGGTTTAAAGTAAAGGACTTGAATAGCTTGTTGACAGTGGGCTATTATTAATGTATAGTATTTTTTTTTGAAGTGAGTTTAAGCTCTGCCTTCTTTTTTTAAAAAAAAATGTTCAATGGGTGGCTCAAATCAAAAGAACTCATTGTCCAGGCAGGAAACATCAAGTCTCTCATCTTCTGCAAAATTGGAGAAAATGCTACTTATTTGGGAATGAAACCACAAGCCCATTTGTTCCTTCATCTTGTATGGTACAGTCAAGTAGGATTCCTTTCTCTCTCTCACCTTTCCTTCTCCCATCTCTCTCCTTCACTCCCTCCCTTTCGCCTCCCCCCACCTCTTTTCCTCCTCCTCCACTAACTCCCTCCCTCTGTCTCCCTGCTCCCCCCACCCCCATTTGCTCCCTTCTGCCATTTCCCTTCACATAAGCAGAGTGTGTGCTGGTCATTGACAAATAGTGTGCAGGCTGCACATTCAGACTGACCCATTCAGCTGCCAAATATTGCGGTTACTTTGCCAGGTTAGGAATGCAACAATATTCCATGAATACAATGGAAAGATGTGGGACTTGGGATCTAGCTGGTGGTCTTTTGAACAGCCTGATGTTTAATGCACTGTAAGGAAAAGCCTAAGGTTAATACAAATCTGGAACTGACTAGACATTCTTCATTACACCCATTGTTACTGATTAGTTCCTGCTCAGTACCCAGATGTCCCAACATATTATATAACAGGCTTATTCTGGAGAAATGAAATGAGTGACTTAAGGCTGTGAAAGTGATGAAATGCACTGGAAAACTTTCAATCTGACAAAGAGATTAGAATTGTCGGTAGTGTTTAAAGTTGCACTCTTTCCCCACAAAACACTTTAGGAGAAACACCATATGTTGTGTCTGCATGCTGTACAAAATCTAATGAAGAAATGAAACTATGGTAGGGAACTTGTCTGAAAAACACGGATGAGACAGACTTAATAAGTTATTATTTTTGCAGGAATTTCACTCGCTTATAACTGCTAAACATTGTTTCTTTTCCAAGTCCCACGTGTGTACAATATGCAAATGCCTTGTTGGTTCTAATTGGGACCCCATTGACCAAAATTGTAACCGGACCACCACATAAATATAATGGTTACAAGAGCAGCTCAGAGGTTAGGGGGTATCCTGCTACTTGCTTCTTGGACCTCAAACCTTTTCTCCTTGTACAAGCAGAAATTTGATGGAAAACTCTCCAGTTCTTTCCCGTATCCAGGTTGACCTGCTTCTTTTCCAATTCTGAGACCAGTGTAGAAACTGCAGTTGTCACCCACAGATGGGGCAAGTAGTTTGGGAGGTGGTGTGTGTTTCCAATGAATGGACTCAGGGTTCTGAATGCCAGCCCAAATGCTGCTCCTCCACTTTAAATGGTCATGGGTCAGGATCGGAGGGGATATTACACTTTTCAAAGTGGCATAGAGAACCACATTAAATCTTTTCCTCTCAAGGCCCGGTGATCTCCTGGAATAGATTGTCTGTTTTGGAAGTCTGGTGCCAGACAGGCAAGCATGATGGCCAACCCTACAGTGTCAATGAGTGTAATTAGAAGCCTGATGCTGTGCATGTTGACCGGGACCAGATGGTGATGTTGATTTGATTATATTGCCTGTGGATTTGAAGCGTTTTGCAGAGACTGTGTTGGTGGTATTCCTTCAGTGCAGTAAGACATCTGCTGTAGATAGTTCAGTACTGTGAAGCATACAAGAGAGCAGGGATCGATGCTGCCCAGTAGATCTCAGGCTTGGTTCTGGATTTGTGGTCAGAGAGCCATACAGCACAAGGCCCTTTGGCCCATTATGTCCATGCTAACTCTCAAGAATCCATCTGTGTTAAACACAAAATGCTGGAGGAACTCAGCAGGTCAGGCAGCATCTATGGAGGGAGATAAATAGTCGATGTTTTGGGCCGAGACCCTTCATCAGGACTGGAAAGGAAGAGGGCAGAAGCCAGAATAAAAGGGGAGGGGAAGGAGCATGAGCTGGCAGGTGATAGGTGAGTCCAGGTGAGCGGGGTGGGGGTAGGTGGGGTAGGAGGTGTGAAAGGGAATGATGTGAGAAGGTGGAAGAGGCAAAGGGCTGAACAAGAATCTGATAGGAGAGGACAGTAGGCCATGGAATAAAGGAAAGGAGATGAGGAGGTTGTGAGGGCAGGGGAGGGGCAAGAGAAGGGAAAACGGGAGCGGTTACCGGAAGTTGGAGAAATCCACGTTGATGCCGTCAGGTTGGGAGACTACCAAGACGGAACATGAGGGTGTCGCTCCTCCAACCTGCGTCTGGCCTCGACATGGCAGTAGAGGAGGCCGTGGACAGACATGGCAGTGTGGGAATGGGAAGTGGAATTAAAATGGCTGACCACCAGCAGATCCTGGCTGTTGTGGCAGACAGAACGAAGGTGCTCGACGAAACGGTCCCCCAACCTGTGTCGGGTCTCACTAGATGGGGAGACATCATACTAAATCCCATTTACCAGCACTTGGTCCATAGCCTTCTACGTTGATGATTCAAGTGCTAGGCTAGATGCTTTTTAAATGTTGTGAGGCAGCGTGTTCCAGCTTGATTTCCAAACACACCTTTTCCTGAATGAGTGCAGTTCCAACAACATAAAAGAAGTTCAACAACATCCATGGAAAAGCAACCTTTTTGAGTGACACCCCATCCACCAATTTAAACATTTAGTCCCTCTGCCACCATTAACAAAATACATTGCAGTTACTCACTTAGTCTACTCTAAAGCACCTCCCAAACTGATGACTTCTATAACCAAGGAGGTCAAAGGCAGCTGATACCTAGAAAAACTACCTGCAAGCTTCACACCTTCCCAAGTAGGAAATGTATTGCTGTTCTTCATTGTCACTGGGTCTAAATCCTGGAACCCACCCCCCCAACAGTACTGTGGGAGCCTCTTCACACAAAAAAAACAGTAGCAATTTGAGGTGGCGTCTCCCTGCTGCTTCCTCGAGATCAATTAAGGACATGTAATAAATGTTGGCCTTGCTGTCTCACACCCCAATCTCAATGAATTGGGGGGGGGGGGGGGGCGGGTGAGAAAATCATCCTTTTGTTGCTACTTTCTGGGAAATGCTGGTTTTATTCAGCAAAGCAAACACTGGCACAATTGTTCCTTATGCTACTTTGAATTAATCAGCAGCTCTCCCCTTCTCTTCCTGCCCAGCTGCTGCTTGTGGCCCGATTTTAAAGATTTTCTTGTATTAGACTTCACAGAAATGTTTGATTATTTAGAACTCCAAAGCAGTACTTTATATGAAATTGCTGATTAATTTTGAATGCTTTGTCATAGACTTATACAACGAATTAGGAAACCTAAATATACTTAAACCTAGTCAATATGGTTTTATGAAAAATAAAGCACGTTTGACAAATTTACTTGAATTCTTCGCGGATGTAACAGGGAGCGTTGAAAGTGGAGAACCTGTCGATGTAGCATATTTAGATTTCCAAAAAAAGGTGACAAGGTGCTGCACAGAGGCTGATGCACAAATCATAAGCCCTCACTATCAGAGGAATTGTACTAGAATGGATTGAAAACTAGTCGCCTCAAAAAGTTGGAACAAATTTTTTCCTTTTCAGACTGGAAGGAAGTAACTAGCAGTGCACCGCAGGGATCATTTCTTGGCTTGCAATTGTTCACTATTTACATTAATGACATGGGAGAAAGGAAGGGTGTGTGAGGTTTCCAAATTTGCCAATGATATGAAAATAGGTGGAAAAACACGTTGTGGTAAGGATATTGTGATTCTGCAAGTGGGGTGTAGATAGATTGAGTGAGTGGGAAATGGAGTTTGATGTGGGGAAATGCAAAATCATGCACTTTAGAAAGACAAAGATATAGATAGAGTGAATGGGCAAATAGAATTTTAACATGGGGAAAATTGTACGAGAAATCAAAAGACAGATTATTATCTACATGGAAAGAGACTGCAAGTGAGTGAAGTACAAAGGGATCTAAGAGTTCTAATGCATGAATCACAAGAAACTAGCTGGCAGGTCCACAGGTCCAACAAGTAGTAAAGGCAGCCAACAGCATGTTGACTGCAAAAGGAGTTGGGATTAAAATAGGAAGGTTTCGTTGTAGTTGTACAGGGTGTTGGTGAGGCCTCACGTGGAATACTGCATAGAGTTTTGGTCCCCTTACTTACAAAAAAATATAGTAACTATAGAGGCAGTACAAAGGAAGTTCACCAGGCTAATTCCTGCAATGAGAGGGCTGTCCTACCAAGAGAGATTAAATAATTCAGGCCTGTATTCCTTGGAGAGGAGAAGAATGAGGGGTGACCTTACTCAAACATAGAGGGATATGGAGAAGTGGCACAGAAGGGGAGTTGAGGTTTGCATAGATCAGCCATGAGCATACTAAATGGTGGAGCAGGCTCCAAGGGCCTGATGGCCTACTCCTGCTCTTATTTTCTTGTGGGCAACTGTTGCTTCCACAAAACTAGCAGAACCATTGAGAGCCCCCACCGAATGCAAATGCTACACCATCTGGACACACTGATTTGTCACATTGAGGTAAATGAGGACGCAGTGTGTGGTACTATCCAGCTTCCATGGAAACCAGCCCCACATCAAAACATCCACTGACTCCTTGAAGAAAAGATATCCTCCCATTCTGCTTTCTTCATGTGGAAAAGATATGGAAAATATCCTTTAATATCCAGTGCTGTGTTCTCATCGACCAAAATCATTTAAAATGTATGTTGACCAGGATTGGTATGGGTTAGAGTGATTTTTCAGTGGTCTGGGTGAGAGTGACCTTAGGTGGTCACTCAGGTACTAGATCAAAACAAATTTCATTCCAAGTTAGCAGCTCAGGAGTTTGTACCTGTAAATATATTTTCCCCACAGAAACTGAGCTTTGATACAGACTGCTCAAGGAGAACAGACCTAATCCACCCTGGGTGGATGTGATGAAAACCACATTCTCTTGCAGGGTAGTTTACTAAGGCCAACATACGAGTGCCTCATTTTCAGTGCCCTGTATTATTGGATTGACAGGAGCTAAATCCAGGCAAGGGTGAAACACTGGGCTCCCCAGGACACGTAACTGATGTTCAAGTTCACCTTCCGCACCGGTTTCTAATAGATTCAACATTTGGAACTTGCAAGCTTGAACTTGACCTGTTTCTTCCCACATGTCAAAGAAACCAGGAGAAAGGGATTTAACTCTCTGGAGCTTTGAGTTCCCAGAAAACATGGGAAGATTTTAGTAAGCTAGCCCACAAATTTCCATTCAACCATTCAGTGAGAGGCTGAGCCTCTCCATGAAAATCCACAAAGGGAACATGAAGGGGCAGGAGTGTTGTACATCCCTCTGTGTAGTAGGCACTTCTGGGGTTGAAAAAAAAATCAAAGGAATTGGTCTGGCTTCCCACCCCATCACCATCTTACCCATTGGTTCACAGGTGGAAGGGTGCTTACCTGAATTAGGTGGCATCCTCATGTATTCCGGCACCGTGAAGGTGTCCTCCAGGAGATCTCTGCTCAGCAGCACAGTGGCACAAACAGTGGTGCTGCTGTCCTCCCCAGCTCCAGTGACCCTGGTTCAATCCCGACCTTGGGTGCTGTCTGTGTGAAGTTTGCAGGTTTCTTCTGGGTGCTCCGGATTCCTCCCACGTCCTAAGGATGTGCAGGTTGGTAGGTTAATTGGACAGTGTAAATTACCATTAGTATATGTGGGTGGTAGAACGACGGGAATGTGGGGAGAGTAGGTTACAGGGAGAATGAGCAGGTGAATGGGATTGCTGTGTTAGCCTGCCTAGACTCAATGGGCCGAATAGCCACCTTCTGTGCCGCAAGGTCATATAGAAAACAAAATGGCTGCCAGGAAGCCAAACCTCCCTACCGTTTTAATAGATTTTTATCGTTTATCAGAAATGTTGGAGGTGTAGTGCACTGGAACATTGGAATGCTGATAGGTTCTGTTGGTTCATAAAGGTAGCCATAGGCCTAGTCTCTCATTCTTCTCAATGCTACTGTAGAGAGGCAATAATAAGAAATATTTCTTTGTTAGATAAATATCAATAAATGTAGATGCAGCAGAGTCCATGTACAATTCAGTGGGTAAAAGTCAGGTCCAAACTAATCTGGTATCTCAAGAATATCCTTTGGCTGTTATCAGAGACTGGAGGGGAAAGGTGTGGAAGGATTTAGAAATGGGGTGAGGGTTTGAGAATCAAGGTGTTGGTTATCTGGGAAATGGTGCAAGCCAGCAGGGGTGATGGGTGAATGGGACTCAATGACAATAAGTGAGCAAGCTTCTGTCTAATTGATAAAACATTTTTTAACAAGGAGCCACTCTCAATGAGCAGTGAGGTAACCAGAATGGAACTAATCTCTCACCAGTAGCTAATACATATTCCTAATTCAAATTTTAAAACACTATTAAAGACCTGCATTTATACAGGACCTTTCAGTGAATCCCAAAGCACTTTAAACTTCAAAATTGCCTGTGTGCCTTTGTCGCTGTTGTATTATTGATACTGCACAGCAAGCTTCCACAAACAGAAATGTGACAATGACCAGGTATGTCCTTTAGTGATGTTGATTGAAGGGTTATGTACATTAAGGATACCAAGCATAACTTCCAGGTTCTTCTTTGAAATAGGAAGTTAGACCTCTACCCGAGAAGGCAGACTGGTCCTTGGTTTTGCGTGTTATCCCAAAGACAGCATTCCCTCACAACCGTGCAGGAGAGTCAGCCAGATTATTGCGTTGATGCCTCTGGACTGGGGTTGGAAGAACCAAGAAACCCCACCACCACCCCACACCTACTAATCAGTTGTAGAGCTGAAAGTTTGGCTCCCTTATGATTGTACATTTGAGGGAACAGTCATACCTAAATTCACATCCAACATTATTTAGAAGATTGAATCCAATCTAGAGCATTACCCCCTTCACTCCAATAGATGGTTGTGAACTCATCTTACACGTAGAATGCAATTCCTTTGCTCTGGTTGTGACTATTATTGAAAGTTTGTAATTTACTATTTAACCCTGTTAATACTTGTATTGATTTGCTGGACTGTGCTAATTTGTTCTCTTTCCATATTCCAGTTGAGAACGGGGCACACTGTGAATTTGCAAATCTAAGAGATCTACTGATCCGGTAAGACACAAAGCTTTCAATTCTTTAAGCACAAATTGGAATTAATTTCTTCAATGTTTTCAGACTAAGCAAATTCAGCAATTAAACAGAATCAGTATTCCCAGTCATTGGGTGGATCAAAAACTAGAGGGCATAAATTCTTAATCTTAAATTAAAGGTGAGAGGGGAAAGATTTAAAAGGGACCCAAGGGGCAACTTCTTTATGCAGAGGATGGTGCATATACAGAATGAGCTGTCAGAGAAAGTAGTTGAGGCAAGTTCATTAACAACACTTAAAAGCCACTTGGACAGGTACATGGATAGGAAAGGTTTAGAGAGAGATAATGGGACTAGATTAGATGGGCATCTTGGTTGGCATGGACGAGTTAGGCCAAAAGGCCTGTTTCCATGTTGTATTGCTCTATGACAGAATGCTTTGGACAGGAGCATTTATGAGAGTCATGTCTGGAGAGGCTGGGCTCACCTCATTTTTGGACTAGCTGTGAACAGGCTGGGTTTGCGTGGGCTTTGAATTTCATACCATGCAAGGATCTGCTCGGGTATCTTGTGCCTCCATCTGAGATGGCCTCAGTTTAACACTTCTTCTCAGGGACACCAGCCCTGCAGATGTAGCACTCGCTGCTGTGTCAGCCTGGATACTTTTACTCACCCTTTTGGAGTAGAACTGAGGGTCTGGAGGCCATGGTGATAACAGTCTTTGTTCACTAAAGCACAGCTTACTTGTTGCCATTATACCACAACCTTTTAGCACTTCACAGGTGACTCAAGCTAAACTACCGTGAACCTTTACAGAAAGGTGCAGACCTCAGCTGGTTTATTTGTAGTGTTGCTCATGGGTTTAAGGCCAAAAGGTACAGTACAGTGAGGGCTTTGGGGGCCACTGTCCACTTGTAATTCATTCAGTGTTATTATTATTACGTAAAATCTTACAACCATCAGGTTCTTGAACCAACCTGCACAACCCCCACCCCTACCTCAGCAATGGAACACTACGGACCACCTCTTGCACTGCCATGGACTTCTGTTTTTTTTTGCAGTCTTTTTTCCCCCCGTCTCTTCACGGTCTTGCATAAATTTATGTATAATTGAAGTTTTGCGTGTTGTCTGTATCCTACGTGCCAGTGATGCTGCTGCAAGCAAGTCTTTCATTGTACTTGTACCTCACTGTACTTGTGCACACAACAATAAACTCAATTTGATTTGAAATATTTCCCAAAAAAACACAATAATTTGGGAAGGAAAAAAAAGGTGGATTTAGCACAAAAGTTTTTCTGTTGTCCAAGGTGACAAGAGGGCGATGAGTATTTGTGAGGTGACAGCATCAATACTGGTGGGATGATGTAATTACATCAGGCTCAAATGCAAAAGGACCATTGACCACACCGTCAGCCAGTGAGTTGAGGTTGGTTAGAAGGACATGCAGAAGGGTTCAGAGTAAATAATCTGTTTCACAGCAAAGGTTATTGGTTCAACAGTGACCATGCGGTTTATTAAGAGATGTTAGCTAAAATTTGAGCAACATCTCTTAATAAAAGCAGAATTAATAGTTCACTAAAATGCACTGTGGAGTCTGGTTGCATCATCTAAATTTTGTGCACGTAATCAATCCAGTTGCAGCTAAGCATTGTTGAATAACCTGCACATCAATCATCTTAATTCTGGTTGAGAATAATGTTGAGATTTACCAGGGTGCTGCCTGGATTAAATGGTACGAGCTACGCAGAGAGGTTGGATAAACCTGGGTTGTTTCCTCTAGAGCATCAGAGGCTGAGGGGAGGCCTGACAGAAGATCATGAGAGACGTGGATAAAGGAGACAGTCAGAACATTTTTCCCCAGGGTAGAAATGTCAAGTACTGGAGGACATGCATTTAAGGTCAGAGTGGGAAAATCTAAAAGGAGATATGCAGGGAAAGTTTTTTTTTGTTATACACAGAGGCTGATAGGTGCCTGGAACAGGCTGACAGGGGGGAGTGGTAGAAGCAGATAGGATAGTAGTGTTTAAGAGGCTGTTGGATAGGTACATGAATATTGCAGGGAATGGAGGAATAGGATCACATGCAGCCAGAAGAGAATTGGTTTAATTCAGCATAGTGTTTGACGCAGATATTGTGGACTGAAGGGCCTGTTCCTGTGCTGTACTGTTCTGTATTCTATGTTCTAGTCACCATATGCATCCATTTAGGCATATGGATTGATAATAGGAAACATGAGCACTGGAAGTGAAGACAAACAGATCTTGAAATAGTAATTCTCTAAGTAGACTCCCAGAATCATCAAGCAAAGAGATTGCAAACAACAAATTCCCCCCATATCAATGCAAAATACTGTTGATACTGGAGATCCTGTTGGTCCCTCAGCAAAGTTCCAGCAGAACATCAAAATCATTTGTGTGGAATTTCAGGACCAGTGTTTTATATATATATATATATATATATATATATATATATATAACTTTACCTTTTAAAACCTGGCTACAATCCTCCTTGTTCTTCCCTGCCAAGCCTTCAACATCTTCACATTATAATTTCATTTTCATCGTGAACTTGAAATATTCATGCAAGATGCAAATTTGTTTATTTTTCAGACCCTCCTTTTCCTGAACCCCTCATCCCCGTTATTAGCACAGATAATGTTTCCTCCTTAACTTACTGAGGGATCCTGACAAGGTGGATATGTAGAGGCCGTTTCCTCTCGTGGAAGAATCCAGAACTAGAGTCACTCTTTACAAAATGAAAAGGTCACCCATTTCAGGCAGAAATGAAGCAATTGTTTTTTCTGTCAGAGGAGTGAGAGTCTTTGGAGTGCTCGTCCTCAAAAAAAAAACAGTGGAGCCAAGAGTCTTGGAATGTTTTTAAGACAGAAGTAGATAGATTCTTCATAGGCAAGTGGATGAACACTCACCAAGGGGAGATGGGAACACAAAAAATTACATCATACAGGCCATAATCTTATTTAATAGACAGAGTGGGTGACTTGCGCTGTTAATTTGTATGCTCCCTCCTGATTCACAGCTGTCGTTAGCCTAGCTTTGCTCATGGAGTCTGCCCGAGTGTCCCAGACGATCACCTCACGACATGACCAACCGATGTGGTCAATGGTTGACTGACCTCCAGAGTTTGGTTGCTCATTTTAATGCAAGTCACTCAGTCATTCTTTGTGGGTGTTTTTTGCTAGTTTAAATCCATTCACGTGGTCTACCAGATAATTGGTATTCGTCAATGACAATTGCCATTCTTGGTCTCTCAGGCATGCATTGCTGTGGACGGTGTGCTAGATATAGACCTTAAATTAAATAAAATGATACAAAAGGAAAAATCTTTTATATAGCCCCTTTCACAGCCTCAGAACCTCCCAAGTTTTAGCCAATAATACTCACAGCTACATATTGATAACATGGAAATAAAAACAAAAAAAGCTGGAAAAGCTCAGAAGGTCAGGCAGCATCCGAGGAAAGCAAAATGGGGTTAACATTTCAGTTGAGAATTGACAAAGAGGAAATGTTAGTTTTAAGTTACAGAAAGCTTGGGGGATGGATGGATAGGAGAAAGGGAATATTTCTGATAGGGCAAGACCAGGGTTGCCATGGGAATAAGCTGTAGATGAAGTCATCCTGTTGGTAGGTTATTGACAGCAGTTAGGAGAGAAAGAAAACACAAAAAGAATGGAATGCAAGAGCGAAGAAATGTAGAGCTGTAGGAAATGTCTGGCAGGCCAGCCAGTGCTGGTGGAGAAAGCTGGTACTGATATCTATGGGAACATAGAACAGTACAGCATGGGAACAGGCCCTTCGGCCCACAACGTCTGCACTGAACACAATGCAAAATTAAATTAAACACATCTGCCTGCACATGATCCCTATCCTTTCATTCCCTGCATGTTCATGTACCTGTCTAAATGCCTCTTAAACACGACTATTGTGTCTGCTTCCACCGCCACCCCTGGCAGCGCATTCCAGGCACCCACCACTCTCCAAGTGAACAAAACAAAAACTTACCCTACACATCTCCTTTAAACTTTCCCCCTCTTACCATAAAGCTATTGTCCTCTAGTATTTGATATTTTTACCCTGGGAACAAAGACTATCTATGCCTTTCATAATCTTATAAACCTCTATCAGATCTCCTTTCATTCTCTGACACTCCAGAGAAAGCAATCCAAGTTTGGCCAACTTCTCCTTATAGCCAATACTCTCTATTCCAGGTGACATCGTAATGAACCTCTTCTGCACCCTCTCCAAAGCCTCCACATTCCTTCCTGTAATGGGATGACCAGAACTGCACATAGTATTTCAAGGGTGGCCTAACCAAAGCTGCAATAATGACTGCCTGATTCTTATACTCCATGCCCTGACCGATGAAGACAAGCATGCCATATGCCTTCTTTACCATCCTATCTACTTGTGTTGCCTTTCAGGGAGCTATGGACTTGGGACCCCGAGATCCCTCTCTACATCTGTGCTCCCAAGGGTCCTGCCAATTACTGTATGCTTTTCCCTTACATTTGACCTTCCAAAGTGCAACACCTCATACTTATCGGGATCAAACTCCATCTACCATCTTAACCCATATCTGCAGCTAATCTATATCCACCTGTATCCTTTGACAACTTGCTTCACTCCACTGATTTTTGTGTTGTCTGCAAACTTACAAATCAGCCCACCCACTTTTTTTGTCCAAATCATTTATGTATAATCACAAACAAGAAGTCCCAACACTGATGCCTGCAGAACACCACTGGCCACAGATCTCCAGTCAGATCTATACCCCTCCACCACCACTACACAGCACGGTAGCATAGTGGTTAGCACAATGCTTTACAGCACCAGTGACCCGGGTTCAAATCCGGCCACTGTCTGTAAGGAGTTTGTACGTTCTCCCCGTGTCTGTGTGGGTTTCCTCCGGGTGCTCCGGTTTCCTCCCACATTCCAAAGACGTACGGGTTAGGAAGTTGTGGGCATGCTGTGTTGGTGCCGGAAGCGTGGCGACACTTGCAGGCTGCCCCCCAAAATCACTACGCAAAAGATGTATTTCACTGTGTGTTTCGATGTACATGTGACTAATAAAGATCTTATCTTTTCTAATGGGCAAGCCAATTTTGAATCCAAATCTACAAAGTCACCGTGAATCCCACAGATAAAACACAAGATCTTTGTATCAGGAGTAGGCCACTCAGCCTCTTAAGCCTTCCCCACCATTCAATATGACCATGGTTGAGCTGCCCTAGGCCTCATCTCCTCTCCTGTGCCAGTTGCCTATAGCCCTCACCACTGTGATCCTTCAAATGTTTATCTACTTCCTCTTTAAATACCCCCAGTGGTTCGGCCTCCACAACCCTCCAGGATGGAGAGTTCCAGAGATTCACCACCCTCCAAGAAGAGGAATCCCCGAGCACCTCAGTTTTAAATGACCATCCTCTAATCTTGTAACCAAGTCTTCTTGTTCGAGATTCTCCACTTAGTGGAAACTTCTCAACATCTACACTGGCTTGCAACCTCAGGATCCTATGTGTTTCAATAAGATCATCCTCTATCCTTCTAAACTCCAAAAATGTACATCTAATTTCTTTAGACCTGCATTGATACCATTTGAAAAGCAGTTTAAAACAAAACTAGTGGCCCCAAATCTCCAGCAGTGCAGAATATTCTTAAATCATTTAGTGTGTGCTTTTTCTTAAACTTCGAAGTCTGTCAATAATTCTGTGTTAATTGACTGCAAATGTTTAATAACATCAAGGAAAACTCTTGTTAACTTGCATTAACACAGATCTAATGTTAAAGTGATTCCCCATATCAGTGTAATTAAAGTTTACATTCTTTTTCCACACACCTTCAGTGCAGGAAGATGCTGATCACTTTCTTTTTGGTGATAAATGTTCACACAGATGGAATTCATTCTCCCTTTAAAAGGGATATGTCTGGATCCTGTCAGTAATATTTGAATCATTTTCTCTTTTACTGCAATATCAGATTTCCTTTGCCCAACACTTATTTAAATTTGTGGTGATATTGTGGATCTTATTTAAAAAATGCATTTTTTTTTACACTCAAACTTCAATAATTTAATATTAACCAATTAGTTAACTAAATATTAGTATAACATACTTGATAAACTGCCACATAACCCAAGCTTTATGTACATCAGTTAACTGATGTTTGCTTTTATCTGTCACCCACATATGTAATTAATTACATCAGTGGAAGTAATTAAAATGATCATGTCTGTGTACACTTTCACATGTACACTGCAGAAAAGAATACTCCATACATGCTGGTGCTAAAGAAAGCATAGTACTAACAAAGCCTGCTACCACACAGTCAGATACAGCATAGACAAGGCTTCGTACTGTTTAATGATGCTGCAGAAAATACTATAATTCTAATTTTATAATACTGAGAGATGAGAATTAAGAAATTAGTGATGAGGTCATCTAGTCCCTCTTGCCCACTCCATTGCTCAGTAAGTTAATGGCTGATGTGATCTTAGCCTCAACTAATCTCCTGTTAGTCCAAAATATATCTAATAACAGTCTTGA
Organism: Pristis pectinata; assembly: GCF_009764475.1. NCBI lineage: Eukaryota > Metazoa > Chordata > Chondrichthyes > Rhinopristiformes > Pristidae > Pristis > Pristis pectinata. The sequence continues at coordinate 11,265,550 of NC_067412.1, read as the reverse complement.
ACATATTTATTAACTCAGCATCCACATCTCTCCTGGGGAAAGAATTCCATACATTCACAACCAAGAGAAGAAATTCCAGCTCACCTCTGCTTGGAAAGTGGGTCCCTTTATCCTGATACCCCTGGTTCCAGATTCCCCCAGCAGGGGATACATTATCACAGCAGGTTACCCATCAGATTGTTAACCCACGTCAGCTGTATCCTTTTCACGGAGATTATCTCCAGAAAGTTTTGACCGACTCTGCTCAATCTTGCCTCATAAGACACCCCCAACCGTGCCTAGACACTCCACTGTTTTGTAACTCCACTGTGGCATTACCTTAAAGAATCATCATAGCAGTTACAGATTAAAAGTACTCATTAATTCTAGACACAAGGCAGATAGCGTTGTTTCTGGTGAAAGTGTCTCACGCAGCAGTAATACTAATGAGTGAGAGCTTTCGCCAATGTCCAAGACCACTTTGGGTCAGGCTTGGGGAAAACCCAGGGTCCACAACCTTGTCCCTGTTGTTTGGAGTGCGAAAATCTTACATCAGTACCCTGGGAACAGGCTTGGTTCGTTGCCTTCAGGGTAAGAGCAAGCTGGACTTAGCAGTGTTACTTCAAGGCCAAATCCTGTTGGAATCCAAACTGAACCCCATCAGTATAAAGGCAGCTGAGCAGACCATTCCATAGGAATTCTCCAGCCAGACACTTTGCGGATTTTCTAAGTATGCAGCTGTAAGATATTTAGAATTTCAAATGGAAGCAAGTCTGTCATCCCTTTCAGTCTGTGTTGCTGTTAGTCTATTCACCATCTGTCATTAAACAATGGCCTTGTCTTGGCTTCCATCATTAACTCGGTTACTGTTTCACATACTTCTGAATTGTCCTAAATCTCTAACACTCAATCAATATCCCACAACCCACCTCCCACACGCTCTTGATCCTAGGAAGTAGCCTGTCTCTATTTACTCTGTTTCATCCTTTCAACCCTTATCAAATTGCCAAGTAAATCACCTTTATTTTCTTCAAACCTTTCACAACGTACAGTGGCATGCAAAAGTTTGGGCACCCCTGGTCAAAATTTCTGTTACTGAGAATAGTTAAGTGAGTAGAAGATGAACTGATCTCCAAAAGTCAAAGTTAAAGATGAAACATTCTTTTCAACATTTTAAGCAAGATTAGTGTATTATTTTTGTTTTGTACAATTTTAGAGTGAAAAAAGGAAAGGAACACCATGCAAAAGTTGGGGCACCCCAAGAGATTTTAACTCTCAGATAACTTCTACCAAGGTCTCAGACCTTCATTAGCTTGTTAGGGCTATGGCTTGTTCACAGTCATCGTTAGGAAAGGCCAGGTGATGCAAATTTCAAAGTTTTATAAATACCCTGACTCCTCAAACCTTGTCCCAACAATCAGCAGCCATGGGCTCCTCTAAGCAGCTGCCTAGCACTCTGAAAATTAAAATAAATGATGCCCACAAAGCAGGAGAAGGCTATAAGAAAATAGCAAAGCATTTTCAGGTAGCCATTTCCTCAGTTCGCAATGTAATTAAGAAATGGCAGTTAACAGGAACGGTGGAGGTCAAGTTGAGGTCTGGAAGACCAAGAAAACTTTCTGAGAGAACTGCTCATAGGATTGCTGGAAAGGCAAATCAAAACCCCCATTTGACTGCAAAAGACCTTCAGGAAGATTTAGCAGACTCTGGAGTGGTGGTGCACTGTTCTACTGTGCAGCGACACCTGCACAAATATGACCTTCTCCAAACTTTCCTGCATCCTCACCACAAAATTCAGCATCAGAAGTTTGCAAAGGAACATCTAAAGAGGCCTGATGCATTTTGGAAACAAGTCCTGTGGACTGATGAAGTTAAAACAGAACTTTTTGGCCTCAATGAGCAAAGGTATGTTTGGAGAAAAAAGGGTGCAGAATTTCATGAAAAGAACACCTCTCCAACTGTTAAGCACGGGGGTGGATCGATCATGCTTTGGGCTTGTGTTGCAGCCAGTGGCACGGGGAACATTTCACTGGTAGAGGGAAGAATGAATTCAATCAAATACCAGCAAATTCTGGAAGCAAACATCACACTGTCTGTAAAAAAAAAACTGAAGATGAAAAGAGGATGGCTTCTACAACAGGATAACGATCCTAAACACACCTCAAGATCCACAATGGACTACCTCAAGAGGCACAAGCTGAAGGTTTTGCCACGGCGCTCACAGTCCTCCGACTTAAACATCATTGAAAATCTGTGCATAGACCTCAAAAGAGCAGTGCATGCAAGACAGCCCAAGAATCTCACAGAACCAGAAGCCTTTTGCAAGGAAGAATGGGCAAAAATTCCCCAAACAAGAATTGAAAGACTCTTAGCTGGCTACAGAAAGTATTTACAAGCTGTGATACTTGCCAAAGAGGGTGTTACTAAGTACTGACTATGCAGGGTGCCCAAACTTTTGCTTCGGGCCCTTTTCCTTTTTTGTTATTTTGAAACTGTAAAAGATGGAAATAAAAAAGTAATCTTGCTTAATATATTTAAAGAAATGTGTCATCTTTAACTTTATGCCTTTTGGAAATCAGGTCATCTTTTACTCGCTTAACTATTCACAGTAACCAAAATTTTGACCAGGGGTGCCTAAACTTTTGCATGCCACTGTATGTTATTTACTCATTTAGGCAGTTTCCTTGTGAATTTGTGCTGTAACCTTCCCATTCTCTTTCCTGTCCTGTTGTGCCCATAGCTTAGGTCTTAAAGGCTTTGTAATCTCACCTTTAAGATTCGATTGCCTAGAAATTGGCCTTCCCTCTATTCAATCACTTAGTGCGGTCTGTCTGAAGATCCACTACTAAATAATTGTTAGAGCAGGAGGCCTGGGAAATGGGGTTGGGAGTGAGACCTATGCATTGGGTGGAGCAAAGGGAATTAGGATTGATTGATGAGTAGGTGGGTCTGGGCAAGGATCAGCTGTTCTGATGTAGGATTGGCAGTCGTGGTTGGGGCAGAATTGCTAGCATGGTGATGGGTAGGGTGTGGCAGTTGCTAGGTACGGTAGCCATGTAGCAAGTGAAGTCAGGGCGGGGAACCTTGGCAGCACGAGGAGCAATAGATTTGGTGTCCTGGTGAGGGTGGACTTGGTCATGGGTTAGATCAGTACAAGGCGTTGGATCTCAGTGAAGGGGTGTAATTGGTATTTAGGGCAGTGGGGGATCAGTAGTCGGGGGTGGTCTGTTGGTGGGCAGAAGGATGCCAGTGAGTGGGTAGGGGAAATCAGGTTGGCAGTATCTGTGGGTAGGGATCATATCAGATTTGTCGAGCACAACCTTCCCTTAGGAGGTCTGCACTGGCTTCTTCTAATTACTTTTTTCATCTGCATACCAAATCATCTTGCCATTACTTAATGAATCCAACCTTTCCACTATTCAGTGGTTTGTCAGTCAAGGTGCTGAATACCAGGGATAACCTTGAGTAGTCTTGGGAAAGGGAGGATGAAAGAGGAGGTATAAATGGATAAACAGGGAGTATTGGAGTAATGGAAATCAACAGTCTATTAAACCCCTACAACTGTCCATTTCCCTCCATAGATGCCGCCTGATCTGCTGAGATCATCCAGAATCTTGTTTGTTGTTCTACATTAAATCATCTGCTAATCATAGAACAAAATGGGAAATATAATTAGAAGTGATTTTTTTAAGAAACTCCACCTGTCTAAGTTCTCTTCTGATGAAGCACCTGTGATAATGAGAAAACCTAAATTATTAATTGCATTGAAGCTTGAAAGTCACTTTTACAATGAGCAGGCACTTCCAAATCCTGATGCACAAATTTCACTGTTGCCAAAGCCTGTGTTATATAAATACTGTCAGGTACAAATAAAGCAACTGTGACGTTAATCACTCCTACAGTGTGAAGACATTTCCGCTATGCCATTGTTTAAGTCGATTAAGTCCAATAATAACTAGCCAGTCTCCTGTGGTTTCACTCACAGCATGTTGGAGGATATTAACATGGAAATGTTCTGTATCTTTGTTGGCATGATGAATATCTTCTTGTGATCCGACATCTGCCTTGTTTTCAGTGGAGGTGTTGTCAGTGTTAGTCCATCTGACCTCCCCTCAGATGTTTATTTGTGCTCATTTTCATTTTGAAATCTTTTTTGGCATGGTCTGCTATGGAAGTGGTTCTACATTGGGTTGAACTTGATCGATTAGATTACAGGCAGCTAACAGATTAACAGAGAAGTCCCTCATTTCAACCACTCTATAAATGTTGCTTTTCATTCAGTGAAGATTTAATGCCTCACAAGTTTGAACGTAGGTAGTGATGAATACACTCTTAAGTGTGGGATGAAGACATTTTTGGTGATTTCCTTTCTACTTAACAACCCTTTTGCTCTTAAGATTTAAAATTAAAAATATACGCTCTGGAAGATTTAAACCTCAGTCAACAATAACTTAGAGCAATTTAATCTCACAACATTCTGCAATGCTTCACTGGACTATTATCAAACATAATTGATGTGGAGCTAAAATATAATTCAGGCAGTTGGCCAGAAATTGATCAATGAGGGAGGTTCCTTGTAACGTTGTGTTAAAAATGGGAGGGCAGCAAGCTGGAAGGGTTTAGGGAGGGAATTCCAGAGCTTAGAATCTTGTCGTGAGGCAATAATGCAAATGATAGAGAGACTAAATTTGGAGATTGTGAAAAGGTCAGAATTGGAGGAGTGCAGATGTCTCAGTGCCTCAGAGGTCTTGATCCACACTCTGTGTCTGTAAACCCTGAGATCACCACAGTGGAGGTTGAAACTCCACATATACCTCTCAGTCCCAACCATCCAGACTTTGCTCAGCAGTCATCTTTTTGCCAACCTCAATCATAAAGGTGATGAGACCATTTCTCATCAGGGTTACTCGTCTAGTATGTTGAAAGACTCGAGGACAATGGTTCAAATTGTTCAGACATGGTTGGAGGATACAGCACACATTTTATTGCAGACGAGGCAATTCTTTGTGTCCTTCCTCAGTTTCCATCTTCTCGACAACGGGAGGATTAACGGATTTGCTCAGCTGTTTAGCTCGTTCGCTGCCATACTTTATTTGTACTTAAGGTTCCTCTAAGCCGATGTCCAGCCACAGTTCACTAAACTTCCAGTAGCGTGGCACCTTGTCAACTCCTGCATCAATTCAGTATTCCCAAAGCCATTTTAAGAACTGCTCTTTCCATAAGCCTTCCTCTCTGCAATCCTCTGAGACAGGAAATAGGAGAGGAGGATCCCAGATGGCAGCATACATTAGGAAAGATCTGAAGCAGTCGGAGCAAGAACTCAGTTATTCCTTTTCAGACCAGCCAAAGATGCCTCCCCAGGAAGGATGGCCAATTTGCTAATGGTATTAGTGAAATATCTGAGCTGGTGATCCCATCGCTATCCTGCAAACTCTGAGCATTCCTGACTTGCTGGGTTGAGAATCCATGAGCTAATACCAGACTTAATCCCCTCTCACATTGCTGCAAAAGAAATCAGCTATCTGGATGGAAACTGGGCCAACTCTCTTGCCTGGACAAACTAGTGGGACAGAAAAGCTACTTGCAATAATTTCTGAAGTCACTATCATAAGGGATGGGTGTGCTGCTTCATTCAGGTTTGTATTCACCGTACAGGCTATCCCCAAGGTTACAAATGCCTGACACACAGAGATAGGAATGAGCTCCCATAATATCAAATTCAAATGTCCAACGTACGTACACAAGTTCATTCCTACGAACCACAGAACTAGTTTCCTCTCTCCACTTTTAGTAATTGTTCTTTAAGTTCACTTTCAAGTTTATTGTCATGGGCATACGTACCCAGGGTATAAATGCCATGAGAATTAACTTTTTGCAGCACAGTACATTACAACATGACAAACATAAATACATAAACAAATTAACATAAATTATACATAACTTGCACGACACAATAAGCAAAAATAACAACGATATTAGTGAAAGTTGAGGGAAATAAAGTCTGAGGTAGAATTAAGGTTTATCAGGTCAGTCCAAGAACCTGACGGCAGTGGGGAAGAAGCTGTTGTTGAACTTCGAGGTGTGGGTCTTCAGGCTCCTGTACCTCCTGCCTGATGGCAGCATCAAAAAGAGGGCATGGCCCAGATGGTGGGGGTCCTTAATGCTCAGTTTTATGTGCTTTTGTTGCTATGGTTACCATATCGAGTGATTTTGTATCTTTTCCAACTTGAGGACATTAATAAAAACTGTTGTAACCCAGGGACGACCTGTATTTAGCAAAATTACCTACAAGGTAATTTTTTTCCCCCCCCACATTCTGTCTCTTCAACAATTTCCTTAGTGTTTTATCACTGACAGTTTCTTGTTAAAATATTCATCCACTGATGCAATGAGGCAACAAGGAAACTTTCCTCAGCCCACCACATATTAAATAGAGAAAGGATTCTTGTGAAAAGTCACCAGAGACTATTAAGTGATCCAGCAGAAGATCACAAGACCACATCTATCAATGTCTTATGGATTGAATTACCAGCAAATATAGGGAGTAGAATTAGAACCAGTTTAATCTGGTTTCTGTGTTTCCACTCTATATTGGAAACACCCAGTTAGCCTGTTTGAACCATTTAGTTTTCTTTGTGATATGGTGGGCTGTAACTAACTGGGGTTAAATTTTACGGTCAAATAAATGTTTGAGTAATTCAGAACCATTCTTTACATCAAATACTTTACCATCAGTTACTTCATTGCTTTATTTTAGTTAATAGCAGTTCAATAATACATATCCACTCTATATTGCAAACACCCAATTAGCCTGTTTGAACCATTTCTGTCTCTAAGAAATAAAAAGTTGATTTACACCTATTTTAGGCCAGAAATGCAAGAGAATAAAGTAATTAACAAATTGAATAGAACCTAGTACATGACAAGTTTAAGCTTACCAAAAATAAAAACGTACTGCAGGCAGTGACCCTCAAGAATGTTGTAAGTAATTAAGGACAGATTATGAAACATGGTTCCCCTTTAAACTCAGACTTGTACAATAGATACAAGATATGTTAGTGGGCTGCATGACAAGGTTGTGCCCTGCAGCCATGTTGCCCTATCTCAGAGTTAGCCATATAGCATTAGAACAGGCCCACCAACCATCAAGCATCCATTTACACTAATTCCATTTTATTCTCCCCACACTCCCGATAACTTGCCCCAGATTCTACAACTCTAGGGGCAACTTATGGTGGCCAATCAACCTACCCCATGTATATTAACATTTCTATTGACTACATCAGAGGTCATTCAAAACTGGTTCTCCATGTCCCAACTGAAAACATTGTGGTCACCCTGTGCTTGCTGACCCACACTTCCTCCTTGTTAAGCAACACCTTGATTTTAAAATTCTCATCCAGATGGCTCCATGTCCTCGCCCCTCCCCATCTCTGTAATTCCCCCCCCCCTCCCCGAGATATCCATGTTCTTCCAATTCCAGCATCCCGATCACCTCCAAAATTTATGCCTCCAGCTGGCAAGGTCTCAAGCTTAGAATTCCCTCCCTAAACCCACCTGCCTCTCTCTTTCCTCCTTCAAACTCCTTATCAACCATTGTTTTTGACCACCTATCCCTTTTGGACCTCTTCTCCCTGAATAACTCCTTGCATGGCTCAGTGTCAAATATTTTGGCCTCATAACAATCCTGTGAAGCATATTGGGTTGTTTTTGCAATGTGAAAGGAGCTATATGAATGCAAGTGGTTGTTGTTGTAACTACACCAATATGTATTGCTATGTTCCTGTAACAGAACTTTGAACAGGCCCTTTGGTCCACAATGTCTGTGCCAACCAGGATGCCAAATTAAACTAAGCCTATCTGCCTGCACATGATCCATATCCCTCCATTCCCTGCATGTCCTCTGTCTAAATGCTTCATAAATGCCACTATCATTGTCGGCTTCCACCAGCACCCCTGGCAGCACATTCCAGGCACCCACCACAAAAAAAAAACTAACCTCACACATCTCCTTTAAATTTTTCCCCCTCTCACCTTAAAGCTGTGTCCTCTAGTCTTTGATGTTTCTACCCTGGGAAAAAAAGACTACCCACACTATCTATGCCTCTCATAATTTTATAAACTACTATCAGTTCTCTTCTCAGCCTCTGATGCTCCAGAGAAAACAATCCTACCTTTCCTCATAGCTAAAATTCAAGTTTGTCCAACCTCTCCTTATAGCCGATAACAGAGCGATACGTCATGTACGTCTCTCTCTTACTGTGGTCGCTGCCTCAATGCACACCATACAAGTGTTTAAATCAAAAGAGAAAGGAAGTTCCAGAGAAAGATGGAGATCGCTTGTACAAGTAAATGTTATGCAAAAGCAAGTGTCAAAAATCAGAGGTGACCCATGTAGTGGGCAGGATCATGCTCATCACGGCTCATAGTGGGATCTTCAACACACTAACCGATTGTGGCTGTAGAACTTCAAACGCCCAGGAGGGGTCGCTACTGTGCCTATTCTGCAAGCAGCAAGTAGACCCTACCCACAGACCATAGGGAGGGCAATGAGAAAAGTTGTGCTGGTAAACAAGTTGGCTGCTCTAATTTACTTCCCTAGTGTAGATTAATAATTCAAAGGGGAATTGAGGGGCATGTTTGAAGGAGAATAAGTACAGGGGCATATGGAGAGAGGGGAAGGAGACCAATAAGATAGCTCCACAAGAGCTGGCATGGACCTGATGGGCCTAATGGCCTCCTGCGTCATTATAAATGCAAGAGATTCTGCCAAAGTTACAGCGAGGGTAATAACCTATGGAATGTCAGAGCCACTGGCTCAGGTGGATTCAGTGCAGTTTGATGAGTATTCATTGCAATATTAATGTGTCCAAATGTTCATTTGAAGAGAAAGGCAGCTTATTAATGCAGAAAGTGGTGAAGTCTGATGTGTTCGGGAAAAATTTGTATTGTTTTTTTCTTGTTGCATTCTTGATGTTTGATGAAGCGGTGTTGTCTGAGAATTAGAGGCAGACCGTTGAGGGAGAGGTTAGGAAGCACATCTCGGCATGGAAACAGGCTCTCAGGCAACACTGTCTATGCTGACCTTCAGACACCATCTACACATCCTACTTTTCCTCTCATAACCCCCTCAACTACTCCCCTCCTGCCACCCACCTACACCAAGGGCAATTTACAGTGGCCAGTTAACCTACCAACACACATCTCTGGGGCGTGAGGAAACCCACACACTCACATAGGGAGCACGCAAATGTCACGTAGTGCAGCACCCCAAGTCAGGATGGAATTAGCATGTTACCATAGAACCATACAGCACAAAACAGGCCCTTCGGCCCACCATGTTGTGCCGTCCATCAGACCACCCTCACACTACCTAACCCCTTCCTTCCGCATATCCCTCTATCTCACGTTCCTCCATATGCCTATCCAACAAGCTCTTGAACCTGTTCAATGTATCTGCCTCCACCACCACCCCAGGCAGTGCATTCCATGCACCAACCACTCTTTGGGTGAAAAACCTCCCTCTGACATCTCCCCTGAACCTCCCACCCATAACCTTAAAGCCATGACCTCTCGTCTTGAGCATTGGTGCCCTGGGAAGGAGACTGTTGCAAATTTCTACAAATGTGCAGTGGAGAGCATTCTGACTGGTTGCATCACAGCCTGGTATGGAGGCTCCAATGCGCAGGATCGCAGGAGGCTGCAGATTGTTGTAGACTAAGCCAGCTCCATCACAGGCACAACTCTCCCCAATGTCAAGGACATTTCCAAGAGGTGGTGCCTCAAGAAGGTGGCATTCACCACCAAGGGACATACCCTCTTGGTATTGGTACATTATTGTCACTTGTACCGAGGTACAGTGAAAAACTTGTCTTGCATACCCATCGTACAGATCAATTCATTACACAGTGCAGTTACATTGGGTTAGCACAGAGTGCACTGAGGTAGTACAGAGTGCATTGAGGTAGTACAGGTAAAAACAGTAACAATACAGAGTAAAGTGTCACAGCTACAGAGCAAGTGCAGTGCAATAAGGTGCAAGGTCACAACAAGGTAGATCGTGAGGTCAGAGTCCATCTCGTCGTATAAGGGAACCGTTTAATAGTCTTATCACGGTGGGAATATATCACACAAGAATAGTCTTCTCATTGCTACCATCAGGGAGGAGGTACAGGAGCCTGAAGACCCACACTCAATGATTCAGAAGCAGCTTCCTTCCCTCTGCCGTCAGATTTTTTAATGGTCCGTGAACATTACCTCATCATTCCTTTGTTTTTGCATTGTTTATTTTGTAATTTATAGTAATGTTTACATCTTTGCACTGTACTGCTGCCACAGAACGACAAATTTCTCCTCGTACAAGCCAGTGATAATAAACCTGATTCTGATCCCAGGTCTCAGGTGCAGCGAGGCATCAGTACTAACCACTGCACCATTGTTCCTCCACCTCTGTACCCAGCGCGAAGCCTGTGCTGAACATTGGGAGCACTTCTATATGCGGCAGAGGGTAGAAATTTGGATCCCCCTTCCACAAATGGCAATTGGTTCAATTGTTCATGTAATATCTGAGATTGATAGATATTTATTAATCAATTGTATTAGAGAATGTTTACTGTCAAAGGTGGTCATGAAGTCACTGTCCTGCCATGGTGTTAAAGGACCCAAATGGCTTCCTCATGTTCCAGTATTGGCTTTGACTCATTCTTCCGTTTCTGCTCATACCCTTAAAGGTCCCACCTGCAGGATCTGAAAGACGTCACACACAGGATCCATTACGAGACCTACAGAGTGCGAAGATTAAATGAAAGCAACGGTATAATCAAAGGTTTGCCAAAAGAGAACTATGTAACCAGCAAAGAAGATCTGGAAAACAATCTCTGAGATCCTGCTCATCAGCCAGCAATAAACTTTGCTTTCAACGTCTCCCTTGCATTGTACAGATTTTGTATTTCAAATAGAACTGGAGTCAAAAGTGTTTTCTGTGTTAAAGCAAGGCCATGGGAAATAGAATTTATGTAGATCTTTTAATGGGCGAGGGGGTGGAATAAGGGGTGGGGGGAGGGGTGTTAGAAGTGTGGGTTCGGAGAAAGTGTTGTTATTTGGCTACAAGGTTATCATCATGGTGTCTGTATTCCTGTCTGTCAATAGCACAGGGGAGCTCAAAACATAAAGCTAGCTTACTTAGATGATCAGTATATGTCAAATGTGTTTCCATATTCTGTCCTCACCTGCACATTGCACAATGGATGTCTGTAACGCAGAATAGGTGGAGTTTGGTGATCCAGCTTGTTCGGTTAATGGTTTGTACAGTGTTAACATTCACAAAACTAGAAGACACCTTGCTTTAAATTCTCTTTTTCTTTAAGGTAAAAGACCGTGCTGTATCCTTGTAAGCTGGCAGCCTCGACTCACTTATGCTCTCTTCCCCCTCAGGGGTGAGGGGGTGTTATTGGCTGGGGTGAGAGGCGGTGGTGATGCTTTGCTGACCTCCGGCTCCCTGGTAGAAAGTCCGAGGACAAACCATCGAAGAAGTGGGTCAAACGCATTCGATGGAAATTGTATCGAAAGGTCAAGGAAGTGCTTTTGGAAGTGCTTAGTCACTGCAAAGATCTGGGTGTTGCTCAGAGGTACTTGTTGCTGTTGACCTATTGTGGGGATAGTTTACACAGTCAGAAGTGATCACATTCACAAACCCATTTGCAGGTTTGTGCTTTTAAGAGCTAGTCTGTATTATGGAGAGACACTAGTTTGAATCACCTTTGCGATCATTTGGAGTGCATTCAGACACTATTGCCAAACTTTTTTTTGTGAATCATTTGCCAAGTGCCAAGTTCCAGAATGTGTAACTCAGTTGGATGACAGAAAGGCTGCCTTGTTGTAATTAAACAAATAGGACTGACCTCCAATGGTCCGGCTCACAAGTAGATTATTTTGTGGACACTCAAAGAATAATCACTCAGTGAATTTCATCTGTTCTTGGACAGATATAGATTCTTGGAAGCATTTTTTTTTGCAGGTTATAGAATTAATAAGGGACAGGAGGAGTTATTCGTCCTGTTGACTCCATGCAGGATCCTTGGATAGTAATCTATTCAACCATCTGGTAGTCACCAGGTCCTAATGTTTATTAACGTGCATAAGAATGAAACAGTATGTCAAAAGAATGGGATATGACACAGGAGACAAAGCAGTTACAGACTGATCATGGTGAATCATCTTGGCAAGACTTATAAATTGAGAGCCTTTTCACCTTATTAAATAAAAATATTCAGCTCTGGCAAATCATTTTCCTATATTTCAATTGGCATTTGGCATTCCTAGTGGGAGGTTATCACAAGATTCAAATCTGCAATGCCACATACTGAAAGGAACTGATGAGGTACATCTTTGCTGCAGTGTAAATCAGCAGAAGAACCATTTAATTCAGTGATGACAAAATGCAAATCTTAACAAATTCAATTTAATTAACTGCATCTTGCTGTCAAAAAGAAAAGGAACTAAGTTGAATCCCAAGAAAGGAATCCCACACCTTTTAATGCATTAAGCTCTCAAACAGAAGTTATTACACATAGATGGCTGGAGATTTGCTTTGGACGAGTTTGGTAATTTCTAAATTTTTATGTTCCTCAATTATCAAGTTAGCCAGTGTGGAAATTCAACTTCAATGAGCGATGTCTACAGGCTATTCGAACTGTAGGCCCACAAACATTGCATTTTACTACATTCTTGCCCACCTGTGTAAGCACTTTGAATTAAAGTGGATAACGTTCTGCAAGGTTCTATTGCGAACCATTTTTATTAATCAGTAGGAACACAGGCTGGAGAAAGGAAAATATGGATAACAACAAAACTAAAATATAATCAAAGTCAGAAAAGACTCTGAAGGAAAACCTATATCAGTTATTAACTTTGTACAATAACATGACAAAAATCTCTCAAGAGACATGTCTTTTCCTGATGTTTTATCCCCCCAGGACCTATTCCATCTCTGCCTTACCCCCTCAAATCTTTGATTGGTTGAGGACATCAATACAACCACAGCATTCAATAAACACAGGGCAAGATGGACTTGGATACATTTCTAAATTATGGAGCCACATGCTGAAGTGAGGCGGCCCACCGAAATAATGCTCGTTATGAAGCCCTTAAGTACATGGTGGAAATCTGTACATTCTCAATGTTCCACCACAGTCAGCTCTGGATTGCAAAATCTAGGAAAGGTAAAAAAACTGCTGGAGGAACTCAGCGGGTCAAGTAGCATCTGTGGCGGGGGTGGGGGGGGGGTGGGTGGTGTAAGGAATTATTGATATTTTGCGTCGAGACCTTGCATCAGGGTCTCAGCCCAAAACGTCAGTACCTCTCCCCCCACAGATTCTGCTCAACCTACTGACTTCCTCCAGCAGTTTGTGTGTTGCTCCATATTCCAGCATCTACAGTCTCATGTCTCTTGGAATAGTACGTTCTTCAGCCTTGCAACACTGACATCTGCAGGACTTTTGCAGAATTGCAAACTCTCTTTCAAATTTGCAAAGAAACGAGCACAGCCAAATTATTTACCTTCACAAGGCCCTGCAAACAGCCTTAAACCATGAGTCAATTTGCAACTTATAACATGACATAAATAACTTCAAAAACACTTTACACTCAAATGAAACAGGAAACCACATGAAGTGTCTGAAGATCTCACACGTTATAAATCTGCCTGTCTGAACCCAGCAGAACATTATATCTATCGAGGCATATTGTTGGTGGGAGCCTGCTAACAAGGCAGTCCCAAGTGTAGGGCCATTAACAGAATGTAATTGGTGTCTTAACTGAACTTTCATCTGTATTTTCTTTAACATTTTAATTTAAGCTTTTAATGTTAATGTTGGTATTTCTTCCCAAGTGTCAGCAGAATTAAGTCGTTTGAAATGTGTCTCTTTAAAAACTAGAAACTGTTGGTTTGGACAATCCTAACAGGGTATATAGTTGTTTCTCCAATGTATCATTTGCTGATTACAATTAAGGTTAACATTTATAAAACTTTTCTCCCCCCATCCTTTGTAGCACACTGCCAAAGGGAGAATTGTCCCCACTTTAAGACCCTTACATCAGTAGTGTGCACAAGGATTACTGTGTTTAATCCAGACTTTCAGCTGTGAGTTGTACCCATGTTAAACAAAAGTTTTTTCAGCTTGCCTAGAATTAAACACCTTTTAACCCTCTGTATCAAAAAAAATCTCAGCGGTTCAATCCTTGTTTGCACATACAATAATCTCTTACTTACACTCCATATTTATCAAAATTTAAGCTTTCTCTTACATTTTATGGGGAATAAAAATCAGAAAAAAAATAGATTTTATATGTTCATTTTATGATCAAAATAAAGCTGTCTGCTAGTTAAATCTTGTTTAATTTTCTTGAAGCTGGTTTGTACTCTCAACTTCTGCTGAAGCCATTTCAACAAATGAAGCACCTTCTTCCTCTGCTGCTCAAGTGTTCCACTCCCCTGAAAGCAGCTGACTGAAGCCACACAATTCTCACCCAATTTGCACACGAGCCTAGATAGTGTGTGATGGTGGACTATTCAACTCTGGAAGGCACCATCATTGTGCCTGAGCCATCAGCTATACAATCATAATTTTCAATTCTGGAAAATAGGTAATGTTCAGGAGGAGACGATTTGAAGCAGTGTTATCCTTGCTGTGAATATAGAGTCATACAGCATTGATACAGGCCCTTCGCCCCAACATCCATGCCAACCAAGATGTCTATCTAAGCTAGTCCCGTTTGCCTGCCTTTGGCCCATATCCCTCCAAACCTTTGCTATCCATGTATCTGTCCAAATATCTCTTAAGCATTGTAATTGTACCCATCGCTACAGCTTCCTCTGGCAGCTTGTTCCATACACCCACCACCCTCCCTGTGAAAAAGTTACCCCTCAGGTCCCTTTAAAATCTCCCCCCCCCCCACAAATCTATGTTCAGTTTTAGACTCCCCTACCCTGGGAATAAAACTGTGACCATTCCCCTTATCTGTGCCCCTCATGATTTTATATACCTCTATAAGGTCACCCCTCGGCTTCCTACACTCCAGGGTGAAAAAGGTGCTAGTTTATCCAGTCTCTCCTTATAACCCAAACCCTCCAGTCAATGTAACATCCCCGTGAATCTTTTCTGCTGGAAAATGGATTTGTACCAAATGGGTTAATTCCTCCTGCCACAGTTATCATTTCCATGGCAAAGAAAGCTGTGAACTCAGAAACACTAAACTCTGTTGCTTATTTTAAGACAATGAGTTAAGAGATAGAGGCAGGAAGTGGTCATTCAGTCCGTCGTACCTGCTCGACCATTCAGATCCAGATCTGCCACCTCACCATCGCTTTTCTCTAATATCCCATATCCCTCAATCTATCGATCTCAGTCTTGAATATACTCAACAACTGAGACTTCACAGCACTCTTGCATAGACAATTCTGAAGATCCACAACCCTCAGGGTGAAACAATTACCCCTTATCTCTGTCCTGAAAGACCAACTCTTTATTCTGCAACAACTCACAAGAAGTGCTGAAGGAACTCAGCAGGTCAGGCAGCATCTATGGAGGGAAATAAACAGTTGACGTTTCAAGCCGAGACCCTTCATCAGGACTGGAAAGGAAGAGGGCAGAAGCTAGAATAAGAAGGTGGGGGGGAGGGGGAGGGGGAGGAGTACACGCGGGCAGGTGAGTTCAGGTGATAGGTGAGTCCAGGTGAGATGGGAAAGGTCGATGGGTGGGGGAAAGATGCAAGAAGCTGAGAGGTGACAGGTAGAAGAGGCAAAGAGCTGAAGAAGGAGGAATCTGGTAGGAGAGGGCAGTGGACCATGGAATAAAGGATGGAGGAGAGGAGATGGGCAGCTCATCAAGGTGGGGGAAAGGAGCCACAGGAATAAGGGAAGACAAAGGAGTTGGGGGGGGGAAGAGAAGGAAGGGGTGGGGTTACTGGAAGTTAGAGAAATCGATGTTGAGGCCATCAGGTTGGAGACTCCCAAAGCGCAATATGAGGTGTTGTTCCTCCAACCTGCACCTAGCCTTGACGTAGCAGTGGAGGAGGCCATGGATAGACATGTCGGTGTGGGAGTGGGATATGGAATTGAAGTGGGTGGCCACCGGGAGGTCCCGGCTGTTGCGGCGGACGGAGCGAAGGTGCTCGATAAAGTGGTCACCCAATCTGCATCGGGTCTCACCGATGTACAGGAGGCCATACCGGATGCAATAAATGACACCCTCGGACTCACAGGTGAAGCACTGCCTCACTTGGAAGGACTGTCTGGGACCCTGAATGGTGACGAGGGTGGCATCTGGTTTTAGACACCCCCGCCACAGAAAACAACATTTCTGCATCTACCCTCTCAAGCTTTGTACATTTCAATGTTGTCATTTCTCATTCTTCTACATTTGAGTGTATAGACACAGTTTGCTTAATTTCTTTCCAAGATTATCCTTCCTTGGGCAGAGATTCCAAATCTAGGCACAATATTCCAGGTGTTGTTTTACCTGGCCCATATATAATTTTTTTAAAAAATTCATTTTCTTTTCATATTTCCTTTTGACCTAGAAGGCAGCGATGAGATCCATTGAGTGCATGGGCCTCACTACAATCCCAATTCCCCTCTTAGTTTCCTGTAACCTCTCTCACATGCCCATCTACTGCATCTCCCCACCCCCCTCCCCAATTCTCCCACCAACCACCCACACGAGGGGCAATTCAGAGCAGACAACTAACCTGCCAACCAGATGTGGCAGGAAACTGGAGCACCCAGAGGGATCCCACACCATCACAATGAGAGTGTGCAAACTCCACACCGACAGCACCGGAGGTCAGGATTGAACCCGGGTCTCCAGAGTTGTGAAGAAGTAGCACTACCTGCTGCAGCATTGCCACAGTATGCAAAAGTGAAAAGACTTGCACCTCTAACAACTACAGGATGTGGCAAAATGGGTTTTTTTTGCCACTTTTAAGCTGTGGTCACTGTTGTACAAAATGCAGCAGCCAATTTGTACATAACAAGTTCCCACAAATAATGACCGCATGTGTGTTTTAGCTGAGAGATAAATTTATCCAGAACATTGGGAGAACGCTCTGATAATAGTCCCAATGGATCTTTTACATTTCCCTTGAAAGAGCAGCGAAGGTCCCAGTCTGACCTTTTCAACCATGTGTCATTTCCATTCAAGGCTTCATTTAAGGATTGCTTCCACCTACCAACCTAGGCTTGAGCCATCCTGCAAAATTCATGCAATGCAATTCCATTTTAAAAGGCTGATTTATTGGTTGAATCTTGTGGGACTGGAGGTTTTGATCAAAGTCCAAAAGGATCAAGAAATGCTTGTACTCACAGCTTTGAAATCTGTGCAGGGAAGTGGCTCATGATTGGTCTGAAATGAGTCTAAATGACACACAAAAGGTGAAAGACTCACCCATCTTTAATGATCAAATTCCATTAAACATCATACAGAAAACATCACATTCCATTCTCCCAGTTCCTCCTATATTGCATTTGCTCTGATGAAGAGCTTTCTACACAGGTGCCCCTGAAAAGTCTTCCTTCTTCCTGAACCCCTTTACCATAGGGGACAGAGCCCTTACCCACATCTCATCTACGTCCTGCACCATTCACCCCCTCTCCTGGGCAAAGGAAGAAGAGTTCCCCCTGGTCCCCCTCTGCCACCCCACCAGCCTCTGCATTCAACAAATTATCCTTTGCAGTTCCCTCCAGTCATATACTCCCTTCCCCTTTCAGCACACCAAAGGGAATTGCTCCCTTTACAACTCCTTGCCTCATTTTTCTGCTCCCACAATGTTACAGCACTTTCCCGTGCAACCATAGGATCACTGCTGAGAGGGCAGTTAATATTTCACCCAAAAGACAGGCAGCATTCCCAAAGCATTGCAGAGGACCATCAGATTTCTGTGCTCCATTCATTGGGGTGGGAGGGATTTAAATTCAGTGTTCAGGCTCAGAGGCTAGTTATTGAACCATATGTCCCATTACCTTACAGCAGCCCCTCACTAGCAAAGTCAGGCAGCAATAAATATGGTCAGAAATTTGGCTTTTTTCCCCCAAATTATCTTTCTTTACTCATTTAATGATTTTCTTAATGCATGAATGCAGTTCCCCACCCCAGTGACTCCATTACACAAACAATACAGTTCATAGCGACCTGTGATCATATTTAGTTCAACTCCAAATATGTACCGACTTATTAAACTCTGCTAATTTGTATGCGAATAGGTGGCTACCTGTTTTAATATTAGGAAAGAAAAATCAACTTCCAGTGGCAAACATCTTATTGAAAACACCAAAACCACACCCAGCTGTCCAAGTAACCAATGAGAATGCCGGGTTCAGCAGAGCACATGATCAAGACAGGATCACAACTTTTCTTCAACATTAATAATCAGGTATTTATAACCATCCATATTTCCAACTGAAGCAGTCTAATGTTTACCAATTGGTTTTCCTGAATGCTATAAACCCTGCAAAGTCAAATTGAAAATATGTTTATTGACCTATAACATGAGTAATATCACTGCAGAAAATATAACAATTGTTTAATTCCTAAAAACAAAAAAAAACAGCATTTTATGTAATAAATTTAATCAATGATGCTATTAGTGGAACAGTGACATAAATGACATTTTCCACAAAGTTCCTGTTCTGAATCCTGTTGAAGTACATAAAGTGTGCACTGACAATGTGACAGCACAGAATCAGACCATTCAGCCCATGAACAGCTGCTGTTTTTTTTGCTCCACACATGCCTCCTCACACCCTCCTCCATCTCACCCCTTAGGTATAACCTTCCATTCCTTTCTTTCTCAGGTATATACCTGGCTTACCTTCCACTTGTCTTTGATTCCATGAGGTGGCATTGCAGTTTCTAAGCACTCTCTGGCTACTTATAAGAGGATTTCAGAGCCAATCAAATTGGACAAGTCCTTTGGAGAAGATAAAGTTCTGTCAACATGATCCCTTTCAAGAACGATTCATCCTTTTCAGCTTCTGCATGGTTTCTGTCCATTGATGATTTTCCTCAGTGTTCATCTCCCTCCCACTCCTGGCCAAGTGGTGCTGTTCTGATTGGGGATTGGCTATTGGACAGGAAATGACATCACCCAAGATCTGCTTCATTCACTCACAAGGTGTGGCTGTGGCTAACAGGCTCAGCATTTATTGGCTACCTCTAACTGCAACTGCATGGTACTTTGGGCCAGTTCAAGCAGCTTCTGTGGTTAAGTTTGGAACCACAGGTACTTCAGAGAAAAAAAACAGATCACCTTCCCTAAAGGACATCTGCAAACCAAATGGATTTTGCTTCTGTGAACTCAATTTATGATGGTAGCTTTCATTCCCCTTCACTTAAGGAGAGTAAATTCTCCAGCTACATAAAATCTTGTTTTAGCCAAGTCTAGCATATAGCTTGCTGGACTAACAGTCTGGTGAGACCGTTGCAGCAAAGATACTTCAGTTATAGCAGGATGAGAACTCATTCAGCAGTGAATTTTATGCACAACTGATACTAGTTAACAAATAGAACGTTCTGCCAGCCAACCCCCATTCTAACAGTGACCTCAGACTGTAAGGATGGCATTTGAGGCATTCAGAATCATGAAGGGCTGAGACACTGTCTCCAATGGCAGCTGAACTGGTAATCAAGGAGAGGCCCTCCAGGCAGCTGGCATAGCCCAAGGTCTTCCGGAGTGGGTTGTGGATGGAAGCAGATTAAATGGTGATGTTCAGAATGGAACTGGATAAACACCTGATGGGGAAAATTTGCAGGATTGAGGGAAGGGTGTGGAGAGGGGAATGCTCCAGCAAGGAGATTGGACGCACACCGAATGGACCCTTCCTGTGCTGCGCGAGTCTATTAACTAAACAACAGCAGATGGTTAATGAGGCTCATCAAATAAAACAAGTTAGTTTCTCACAGCAACAGAAAACCCTTCCGCCCACTGCACTACTTGTCACCCCTTCCGAGCTCACAGGTTATCCTCTTGTCCAAGGTCCTCAGTGAGTGTTCCCTCCATGGATTCTGTGAATCCGTGGAACATCAGGTAGGTGGAGTTGCTGCTGACCAACGGTTTGTTGGGATTGGACTGCACCTGCTCTAGTTTCAACGAGGCAAAAGGATTTGTTCCGTAGCTGATGATCCTGGTTTCCAGTTCGTGGAGGATCTGCAGAGAATATTTCAACTCCTGGTCACTGCAAACAGAGAGAAGGGAAGAAGGTTAAAGCTCTCAGCATTCAGGAGTCACAAGAGACTGCAGATGCTGGAATCTCGAGCAACACACAAAGTGCTGGAGGAACTCAGCAGGTCAGGCAGCATCTATGAAGGGAAATGGACAACCGATGTTTCGGGTTGAGACCTTTCATCTAAACTGGCAAGATGAGCCTTCAGATGAAGTCCAGTCCTGATGGAACCGGAAACATCGACTGTCCATTTCCCTCCATAGATGCTGCCTGACCTGCTGAGTTCCTCCAGCGCCTTTGTGTGTTGGTCCAGTCAGAGTTCAGGTCTGTGGCGGAGACTGTCTTCACATTAATATCTCGTCACATTGATTTTCATACCAAGAGTCAGCTCACTAGTTTCGAGATCATGTCCGTATGTAGCTCAGGCAAGAGTTTTGGTAATAACTTTCTTATTCATTTACAGAATGAGAGCATCACTGGAGTGGCCAGCCTTTATTGCCCGACCCTAACTGCCCTTTAGAAGGTGGTATTGGGCAGCCTTCTTGTACCCTGTAGTGCTCCTGGTGAAGGTGCTCCCACTGTGCTGTTGAGTCCAGTCAAATCGAGTTTATTGTCAAGTGCACAAGTACGGTGAGGTACAGGTACAATGAAAAACTTGCTTGAAGCAGCATCACAGGCATGTGGATTTAGACAACACACAGAACATAAATTATACATAAATGATGTAAGACAGTAAAGAACAAGACAGTGCAAAGACACAATTAGGAGGGTATTCCAGGATTTTGACCCATCGAGTGCAGGAACATTATATTTTCACTCAGTATGGTGTGTGATTTGGTGGGGAACATACTGTACAAGTGGTGGTGGGGGGGGGGGGGTGGCTTCTGGTGTGTCCTTGTCTTTTCATGTAGAGCTTGCAGGCTGGGAGGTGCTCTTGGAGTAACCTAGGTGAGTAACTGCAGTAGAAGTACCCACTGCATCCAGGGCGGAGGGCAGTGCCAATCAAGTGGGCTGTTTTGTCCTGATGAAAACACGATGATGCTGGAGGAACTCAGCAGGCCAGGCAGCATCCGTGGAGAAAAGCAGGTGGTTAACGTTTCGGGTCAGGACCCTTCTTCAGGACTGAAGATAGGAAAAAGGGGAAGCCCAATATATAGGAAGGAAAAGCAGAGCAGTGATAGAGGGGAGGTGGGGTGTGCACAGGGTGGTGATAGGTAGATGCAGGTAAGAGATAGTGATAGGCAGGTGCGGGGGAGGAGGGGAGAGCAGATCCACTGGGGGATGGGTCAAAGGTAAGGAGGGGTGGGGTGTAGAAAAAAGATAGTCAGGCTAGGAAAGAGAAGAGAAGAAGCATGGTTGGGGGGGGGGGGGTGTTGTGGGGAAGGGGGGGGGTGGGGATTACTTAAAGTGAGAGAATTCAATGTTCATGCCATTAGGCTGCAAGGTTCCAAGACGGAAAATGTTTTGTCCTAGATGGTGTCGCTCTCTGTGATTGTTGTTAGAGCCACATTCATAGATGCAAGTGGTGATCAGAGAAGCCAACATCACTGCCTGCTCAGATCCTGACCTTGCTCAGAAACAACATCCTTTTATGCAACACGGCTCACATGGTACAATAATACAGAGCGTTTCACAGAAAGATGATGAAGCAACATTTGACAGTGCATCACATGAGGTAGATGTTGAGGGAAGTGATACAAAACTTGGTCAAATAGATTGGTTTTAATGAGTGTCTTAAAGAAGGAAAGATGTGTAGAGAGTAAACAGGCCCCTTAACCCACCGAGTCCACAGCTGCCATCAAAGCCTATTTGTTCTAATCCTGCACTAAGTTCAGTCTACTTGCCCCACATTCCCATCACTTCCCCCAGATTCTATCACTCACCCTCACATGAGGGGCAGCTTATAGTCAATTTTCAGGAGGTTTAGGGGGGCGATTATGGAATTTAGGCTGTTGGCAGCAAAGACACAGGGGCCAATGGTGGAGTGATTCAAATTAGGAATGTTTCTCCATAAATGGAAATCTCCAAGGACTTAAGGGATGGAGAAGGTGGTGGAGATGTCTACTGGCATCTGGTCCAAGAACCTGGCCAATGCACTCCGATCAGTTGGTTGGAGAAGGTTGGAATCCGCGAATTTTGTGGAACTGGTGCCCGACGTGAGGAATTCAGGTGAGAAAAATCTCGGAAAGGAAGAGAGTGCCAAACCAGGAAGCAACATCTTCTCATTTGTCATCTGGTGACAAGGATAACCCCGGAGCAGATGTGGACAATGAACTCTGAAAGATAGTGAACGGCACCTTGGAGTGGCAGAGGTGTGGGAAAGAACGCTAGCCTTTCAGTTTGTCCAAGAGTAGAAGGAGGAATCGATCGAGGAAGCATTAAGACCTTAGCACCAAAAAACACGATGTCAACTGGCAAAAGTGCCCAAGTATAACTGGCCTACAAAATCTGAGCCATGTACTAAAATTGTTTCTCTTCACCAAATTATAAATGTGTAAAAATCCCATTCTCGATCTTTATGTTCCATGGAATTAGAATGATGGAGATTAACAGCTCAGAAAGTGACCCTTCAGCCCATGGTGTCCAAACTGGTCAAAGGTGGACATCAAATTCATCACTCTCTCTAGATTTGGTTCTGCAGTGCAGTTGTACTAACTGAAAGTGCGAAGTTAAAAGTGCAGTGCTGCTTGAATCCTGGAGTGCTTACCTATACATGGTAAAGACAGCAGGGATCTTGTAGTCTCTCAGCAGCAGGAGCGTTGGCAACCAGCCTTCTGTCAAGCCTTGTGAAGCATGGAACCCTGGGCATGGAGAGAGCAGGCTACAATTACACGCTGAGATCACCATCCAGTAATGCATTCAACTGGTCTCCGAAATCTCTTCAACCATGCTTATTACTCAGTGTAGCAAATGGAATTCCTAACTGCTTCCAGCCACCACTGTCTGTTAAACTGGTCAAGGATCTTGGCAGCCTTCTGCTCCCTTCCCCCACCTCTCACGTGGCTCACAGTCCCACAGTTTCCTCCACCCATCCTACACCCAGACCTCCTTCCCTTCATTGTTTCCCAATTCTCCTGCCCTTCTTGCTGCCCTCTGTATTTTTGCACTTCAATTTCTCAACGTTCACTTTCTTCAGTCAGGAAACAGAATATTCCACATGGTTCCTCCAATCTGCTCCCCAATCCTTTAAAATCAAACCCAATCTTCAGCCTTATCCACATACCTGGCAGATCTCCTTTCCCTTGGCTTCACAAGCCTACTGATCTCATCTTGAGTGTACAGTACTCAATGCCTGACTCTCCCCAGCCCTCTGGAGAATTTCAAAAGATTTACAACCTTTTGAGTGAAGAAATCCTTTCTTCATCTCTATCCTAAATGGCTGATCCTTTATTGATGGATTTCTTTTCCCCTAGTTCTAAACTGTCCAGCCTAAGAAAGTAGTCTCTCTTCCGGCCGATCTCTCTCATATCTTGCGTGTCTCAATGGGGTCACCCCTCAGTTTCCTAAACTCCACTGAAAGTGGGCTAATCTCACTCAATCTTCCCTCAAAGGACAATACAGGAATCGATCTAGTGATCCCCCAGTAAATTTGATGAACCTCACTAATCAAATGTTGGAGGCGTACTTGCTTCCCTCGCTGGGGAAGGTACATTCTGACTACCAGCTCACCCCATGTTTACTTTCTGTAATGCATTTTCTCCCTATCTCCCATATTCTCACACCACACTCTGAAGACATGCGGGTTGGTAGGTTAATTGGCCGCTGTAGGTTGCCCCTGGTGTGTAGGTGAGGGGTAGAATCTGGGGGGAGTTAATCAGAATGTGGTAAGAATAAAAAAAAGAGATTAATGCAGGATTAGTGTAAATGGATGGTTGATGGATGGCACAGTCTTGATGGGCTGAAGAGCCTGTTTTCATGCTGTAATTCACTGTGAACCTATGACCGCACCTTGGCCAGGTATTTCCTGTGAGACCACTACCATGTGATGCAAGGAACAAACAAGTTATCTGCCTGAGAGCTTGACTGCACAACACGCCCTGCTATAACAGCATCTAATAATATCTTTGAGGCAGCAAAATGTCCCCAAGGTTCCTCGCAAGTGGCCCATCAGACAACACCTGACACCTCGCCACCTCGTGAAATAGTGGGGGGGGGGGGGGTTGCTGAGAAGAAACAGTTGGTTCAGAGAAACGGATTACTAAAAGGAAAGGAAAGCTGAGAGGGAGCGGTTTGAAGAGGGAAGTCCAGAGTCAAGTTCACAGCTGCCAACGGTGCAGGGAATTTTTGAAGAAGATAGGGCATTGTTAGCAAGGCCAGCATTTATTGCACATCCCTAATGCCCTTGAGAATGCAGTAGTAAACTGCCTTTGTAGTTCTTCTGCTGAAGGGGAAGAACATCCTGGATTTAGACCCAGCAACGATGAAGGAACAGTTTTTCCTAGTCAGTACGGGGTGTGATCTGGAGGAGGAAGAGGAGTGGTTGCTGCTCCCTCTAGTGGCAGAGTTCTGATGCACTTGCTGTCCTTGGTGCAGAGATTGTGGATTTGGGTGGTGCTGTCAGAGTAACCTGGCTGAGTAGCTGCAGAGCGTTTTGTAGATGGTACACACTGCAGCCAACCTGCACTGGTGGTAGAGGGAATGGAAGTGTAAGGTGGTGGACAGACAAATGGGCTGCTTTGTCCAGGAGAAACAGGCCCTTCAGCCCAACTCGTCCATGCTGACCAAGTTGTCTTCTTGAACTAATCCTATTTCCCCGCATCCCTCTAAACCTTTCTTATTCATATACCTGCGTTGAGCTTCTTGAGAGTTGTTGGAGCTGGACTCATCCAGGGAAGTGGGGAGTATTCCAGCACATTCCCAACTTGTGCCTTGTGAATGGGGAAGGAGGGCAGCCTTTAAGCCGAGCTACTAAAGGCCGGCATTGGAGGACCCTGGAAATCTTGCAGGATTGCAGAACAAGGAGGAGTTTACTGAGATAGGGGGGAGACAACATCATGGAGGGATGCAACTGCTCTACAAAATGCTTGGGCGGCACGGTAGTGTAGCGGTTAGCGTAACGCTATTACAGCGCCAGCGATCAGGATTCAATTCCCGCCGCTGTCTGTAAGGAGTTTGTACGTTCTCCCCGTGACTGCGTGGGTTTCCTCTAGGTTCTCCGGTTACCTCCCACATTCCAAAAACGTATGGGTTAGTAGGTTAACATGAGTGTAATTGGGCAGCACGGGCTCGTTGGGCCAGAAGGGCCTATTACCATGCTGTATAAGGTTTAAATAAAGTTAGTGGCAGGGAAAGATTGGGAGCTTATTATGTCAAAAGCATTTCAACAGATTTATAGCAGAGGTTGCTGATATGCCAGCTGTTAACACTATCAAAGGAGAACTGGAGAAGGGTGGCATGTTAGGAACCCCTAGCAGTAGCTCTTTAGAGATAAAATTTAATCCATAAGCCCCCACTTATATTTCTCCCAGGGAGAGGCATGGGAGAGGGACAGCTCTTGCAATAGCCTGAAACCAGAATTTACAAGCAAGCGATTCCAGAAAGGGATCAGAAAACCACAAAGACAAACAACACAGATGCTTCCCAACACACCAGTAAGGTTGAGCTGAACGGGAATAGCCATATTTGGCAGGGAAAGATGGGCGTTCCGTGCTTGAGAGCTCTCGCTGAATAGGCCACCTTGTAAATAACACCACCCACTGACTGGTACAACTGAGCACATTCCATGTAAACCCACATAAACAGAGCCACAGCCAACCCAGAGAGAGTCAGGTGTCACTAAAACATGACCAGCTTTAATTTTAGAGCAAACAAAACCTTCCAAGAATTCCACATGATAGCAAATCTCTCCATGCTTATTTAAAGAGGTTTAATATCGGTATTAAATCTTCTATTATTGGTGGCTGCCAACCTGTGAGTCTCGATTCCTGGAACCTCTCTCCACTAGCCCTGTGCTCCTCCGACACCGAGTTTCTTGGATCCCGTTCACTACTGGCGACACGCGAGCCTGTGTGTTGTCCTGTGACACTGATGCACAGGAAGATTCCGCAGATTTAGTAATTTGTGGTGCCTGAGTCACCCCTCTGTGCAACACTCTACAGGGAACCCAGCCCAGCCCATAATGCACCACCAAGGTAAAGATAAAGGAAGATCACACAGAGTGACCTCAAAGAGGAGCCCAAGTTTGGTGAGCTTCCCTGACAGCCTTCTATGCCTTACCTATTTAAGTGCCTGTCTAAGTGTTTCTTAACCATAGTGACTGCATCTGATTCCG
This sequence comes from Pristis pectinata, assembly GCF_009764475.1. Taxonomy (NCBI): domain Eukaryota; kingdom Metazoa; phylum Chordata; class Chondrichthyes; order Rhinopristiformes; family Pristidae; genus Pristis; species Pristis pectinata. Next base: position 11,239,085 of record NC_067412.1, on the reverse strand, counting down.
CCACCTCCTCAGGCAGCACATTCCACTGTGTAAAAAATTTACCCCTAAGTTCCCCTTCTAATTCTCACTTTAAACCATGTCCTAGAGAAACAAAGGACCGCAGATGCTGGAATCTAGATGAAAAACACGATGATGCTGGAGGAACTCAGCAGGCCAGGCAGCATCCATGGAGAAAAGCAGGCGGTCAACATTTCGGGTCAGGAGTTTGAGTCCTGAAGAAGGGGTCTGACCTGAAACGTTGACCGCCTGCTTTTCTCCACGGATGCTGCCTGGCCTGCTGAGTTCCTCCAGCATCATTGTGTTAAACCACGTCCTCTTGTTTTTGATATCCCTACCATGGGAAAAAGATTCTGACTATCTACGCCTCTCATAATCTTATATACTTCTATCAGGTCTCCCCTCAGCCTCCTTCAACTGAATAAAAACAAAGGCAGAGGAAATTTATGATAGATATGATTGAACATTAGGGCTTCATTTTGAAAGATCTCCCAAATGGCCTTTGACTGATTTGTTTTGTTTTATTGGGATCTTGTTGTGCACAAGTTGACTGCCAGCTACCAACAACGGCTGCTGATGAGGGAAAGTTAATACCTTGCCTAATTCGATGGCTAATACTCGGTCACGTGATTAGGAGCTGAGTCTTGGGTTCTTTAAGGTCAACTCAGCGCAGAACCTCCACAGCAAGCTACCACTGACTACCCGAAAACTTGGTGCAGTATTGATGGAGTGCCATAGTTCAGATGGACAGCACATTGGTACAGCTAGTAGAGCCACTGCCTCACAGCTCCAGTGACCCTGGTTCAATCCCAGCCTCTGGTGTTGCCCATGTAGAGTTTGCATCTTCTCACTGCTGATTTCCTCCAGGTGCTCTGGCTTCCTCCCACATCCCAAAGAAATGTGGTTGGTAGGATAATTTGCCACTGTACACTGGCCCTAGTGTAGGTATGTGGTAGAATCTGGGTGGAGCTGCCAGGAATACGGGGAGAATAGGTTACAGGAAAAATTAGTGGGGGAATGATATTGCTCAGATGACTCAGCATAGGCTCACTGCACTAAAATAGCCTCCTTCTATCTTGTAAGGAGATACGTGAAAGATATGATTGAACATTAAAGCTCCATTTGCCCTCTCAGTTGATTATACAAGACCCCATTGCACTGCCCCAAAAAAGAGCAGGAGAATTCACACTGGTGTTCTGCTCTGTCAATATTTCCAAAAGCAGATCATTTACTCATTGATACTCACGGTAGCATAGTGGTTAGCATAATGCTTTACAGCGCCAGAGACCCAGGTTCAAATCCGGCCACTGTCTGTAAGGAGTTTGTACGTTCTCCCCCTGTCTGTGTGGGTTTCCTCTGGGTGCTCCAGTTTCCTCCCACATTCCAAAGACATACAGGTTAGGAAGTTATGGGCATGCTATGTTGGCGCCGGAAGTGTGGCGACACTTGCGGGCTGCCCCCCAAAATCACTATGCAAAAGATGTATTTCACTGTGTGTTTTGATGGACATGTGACTAATAAAGATCTTATCATACTAACTGTCTAGTTTCCTACATAAGAATGGTAACCATACTTTATAGATTCATACAGTTGTACAGCACAGAAACAGGCCCTTCAGCCCACCACCTCTGTACTAACCTTCTTGCCTATCTACACTAATTCCACTGCCCGCATTCGGACCGTATCCTTCTATGCCTTGACTACTGAAGTGTCCATCTAAATGCCTCTTAAACATAGTAATTGTATCTGATTCCACCACTTGCTCAGGCAGCATGTTCCAGATATCAACCACTCTGTAAAAAACTTACCCCTAAGATCCCCCTTAAATCTCCTAACTCTCACCTTAAAGCCATGCCTTCTTGTTTCTCATGCCCCCTACCATGGGAAAAAGATTTTGACCAAGTGCCTTGTCTATGCCTCTCATAATCTTATATACTTCTATCAGGTCACCCCTCAGCCTCCTTCAATGGTACAAAACATTTTGAAACAGGGACTCGAGGCGCTATATAAATGCACCTCCTTCCGTTTGAATGTAGGACTGGTTACTATTGCTGGTGTAGGGCCGTCAGATCAGAGTGCCTCACCGACAGTCACGGAAGATAGCATTCGTCTGCAGGGGAACATTTCTCCACACTCCCAGCGCGGTGACAGGCTAATCGTAGCTGTGCTACTGACCCCCTTGTATTTTTCAGCACTTTCCTGAGCAGCTAAAGTCAGTGGGAGGCAAAAAAACAAGAGGAAGTAAAACCCAGCTCCCGCTTTGGAGATAAAGCACTTCAGCCCAAAAATCTGGCCACATATTCCCAAGGAATGTGGCGGAGAGCAGGCACTTCAGATGGATAATGAGTTTGAAACCTTGTGCTTACAAATAACTAATTGAACTCTCAGAGGATGAATGAGGTTTACTGCCCCCAGTTTAATGAATGCCACAGAGATCCAGCACCTATAGAGCTGGATATTTTCTCTGTTACCTTCCTGCAGCCCAACAACGTCATGCAATACTGTGGAATGTTTGCCAGAGGAACTCAAGAATGCAACACTGTCTGGAGCAAGCAGTCACCTGGTCCAATACCCCAAACACCTCAGGATGGGGAGAAGGTTCATCCTTGCTTGGTCCCCGCCATGGACCCAAACCCTCCCCTCATCCAACACCGCTCACAGCGGCTAGACAGTTGAAGACAGTCCTGCCCCACACAAGAAGCTGGATCCGTCTTCCCCCCACTGTAGTTATAGGGAAGTAAGTCACTGAAATCTTCAGAGAAAACCAGTCACTACAGCAATCTGCCAAGACTGGAACCCCTGTCAGAGTCAAACACAAGAGAATCTTGGGAAGGCTGTGAGCCATTGCTTTGGGGTCCTGGTGCAGAAGGTGTACGAACCCAAGATCTACTGCACTGTTACTGCTCGCCAAGTCCTCTTTGAGATCATCTCCCAACTCTGTGGCTTCTACCACCTAGAAGGTCAAGGGCAGAGGTTTGGAATGTTGATCCAGGAAAGGTTGTTATAAGGACAGATGAGCAAAGGTTTGATCAAAGAGCCAGGTTGGAAGCAGCCTCAAAACTGAGGAGAAAGAGAAAAGCAAGTTAGTTTTCAGTCTGAGAGAAGGTGGGTAGAACAAAGGGAATGTCTCTGATAGGATGAGTCCAAATGGCTTAATGGGTGAATTTACCATTACATTAAGCTTCTTTGTCTGTGTACTGTAATTTGTTGTAAATAGTGGGGTTGTGGGACTATGTGGAAATTACAAACAGGATGACAGAAGTAGCCAGTTCTGATATGATAGAGAGGGAGGTAAAGTCGGAAAATTTGATGCAGGCTGTCCCCATTAACAAACAGGTTCCGTTTTTACAGATGTTCATAAGCCAATTTTGTCTATTAGTTGGAAAATACACAAAAATCACTCGATATGGTAATCACACCTCCACAGTGTTGTAATGAATGGCATCAAAAGCACATAATACTGAGAAGAAAGAACAATTACTTAAAGAAGAGAGAGAGGAATTAAGAACAATTACTTAAAGAAGAGAGAGAGAGGAAACTAGTTCTGCTGTTCTTAGGAACAAATCTATGTACGTAGGTCAAACTTTCAAATTTAATAATATTATGGGGCCTCGATTGTATCTAGGGGTGTCCATAATTCGGGCATTCTTAACCTGGGGACGGCCCGTATTGAGTCCAGAAGGCTGCAACATACCCAGATAGAAGATGAGGTGTTCCTCAAGTTTGTGTTGGGCCTTGTTGTAATAAAGACTTGCTTAGAGCTGGATTGCAAATTCCAGTCCCTTTTACCATTTGGCATTGTTAACAATGGAGCAATCACTAACTAATTAGACAGAGTGGGTTGGAATGATGCCAACCTTTTCGAAACTGCTTCGTCATTTATGTAGGCCAATTAGTCCATGTGAGTCTGTAAAGCCCTGGGACCACACTGTATAACTGGGAGCTTCAGTAATTTATTGGCCTGTCAGCTTGGTGGCCTTAATTGCTCCACGTGCTATGGATATGAATGTCATCGCATATAAAACTATAAACGCCTTCATCTGTTGCAGCCATTCACAAATCAGAGGCACAAGCATAAGTTCACTTACTTGTGAAAAGAACCTTTCTGAACAGAAATTTATATTGGGGATCCAAGCGGAAGGAGTTGTCCAGGATTAACGCAACACGGGTCAGAAGGTTGCAAGTTCTAGTCCCACTCCAGACGGTAGAGATCGGAGGGGAAAAGAGAGCTGACATCCCAGTAAGTGCTGAGGTAGCACTGCGCTGTCAGAGGGACCACTGTTCGAAGGAGATGGTGAAATGACGAGGCTCCGTTTCCTCTCTTGGTTAGACATTTATGATCCAATGAGATTACGTTAGGGAAATGCATGGGAGATGCCTCAGGATTATTGCCACTCAGAGCACCCCCTGTATTTCCATCAGTAGAGCGTGGCTGCCGCTGACTCTCTAACCTTCTCCCTGCTTTAAACCTGGCTCATCGGTCAGATATTTGATCATCTGCCCTTATTTTCTTGAATATCACTCCCATTCAACTTCTGTCCTCGTCCTTTTAGAACATAGAAGAGTACAACACAGGAACAGGCCCTTCAGCCCATGATATTGTGTGTAACTATTACTAATTTAGTAATTAAACTAGAAACTAGCATTTAAGTTACGTTTAATTACTAAATTAAACATAAATGCCTAACTAAACTAATCCCTTCTGCCTAGACAACGTCCATATCCCTCCATTCTCTGCACATTCATGTGCCTAAGAGGCTCTTAAACACCTCTATCGTATCTGCCTCCACCACCACCCCTCGCAGCGCAATTCAGGCACCCTGTAAAGGTAACTTCCAGGCAAGTAAAAAACTTGCCCCACACATCTCCTTTGAACTTACCCCCTCTCACCTTAAATGCATGCCCTCTAGCATTAGACATTTCGACCCTGGGATAAAGACACCGGCTGTCTATCTATGCCTCTCATTATCTCTGCTCGGCCTCTGCCACTCCAGAGAAAACAATCCAAGTTTGTCCAACCTATCCTCATATTACGTGCCCTCTAATCCAGGCAGTATCCTGGTAAACCTCTTTTGCACCCTTTCCAAAGCCTCCACATCCTTTCTATGATATTATTTTAGCTGGTAGAGGTCACAGAGTTGGGAGATGGTGTCAAAGAGGAGCTGGCAAGCAGCAACAGTGCAGTAGATCATGGGGCTGTAAACCTTCTGCACAGGACCAATAGCTCACTGTCTTCCCAAGACCCATCTTATGTTTGACTCTGGTGGGGTTTTCCAACCTTCATCCTGGCCAATACTTATCCCTAACTCAAAGTTATTTCCAGCTTAGCTGGTAAATTTAATATCTTAACAGTTAACAGGGGCTACAGATTGAAAGTAATTGGTGGAAGGATTAGAGGGGAGATGAGGAACAAACCTTTCACTCAGAGTGTGGTAGCTCTGGAACTTTCTACCTGAAACGGTGGTAACCTCATCACATTTATAAAGTATTTAGATGTACCCTAAAAGAGCTGTGAACTGAAGAACTTAAGAAATAGGAGCAGGAGTAGTCCATCTGGCCCTTTGAGTCTGCTCTGCCATTCAATAAGATCATGGCTGATCTGGCCATGGACTCAGATCCACCTACCTGCCTTTTCCCCATAACCCTTAATTCCCCTACTATGTAAAAATCTATCTAACTGTGTCTTAAGTATATTTAATGATGTACCCTCTACTGCCTCCCTGGGCAGAGAACTCCACAGTTTCTGGGAAAAGCAGTTTCTCCTCATCTCCATCCTAAATCTATTTCCCTGTATCTTGAGACTATGTCCCCTAGTTCTAGCCTCACCTACCAGCGGAAACAACCTTCCTGCCTCTATCTTATCTATCCCTTTCATAGTTTTATATGTTTCTATAAAATCCCCTCTCATTCTTCTGAATTCCAGCGAGTATAGTCCCAGGTGACTCAATCTCTCTTCATAGGCTAACCCCCTCATCTCTGGAATCAACCTGGTCACCCTCCTCTGCAGTGCCTCCAAAGCCAGTATATCTTTCCTCAAGTAAAGAGACCAGAGCTCCACGCAGTACTCCAGGTGCGGCCTCACCAGCACCCTATACAGTTGCATCATAACCTCCCTGCTCTTACATTCAATTCCTCTAGCAATGAAGGCCAGCGTTCCATTTGCCTTCTTGATAACCTGTTAAACCTGCAAACCAACCTTTTGCAATTCATGCACAAGCACTCCCAAGTTCCTGTGCACAACAGCATGCTGCAATCTTTCACCGCTTAAATAATAATCTGATCTTCTGTTTTTCCTTCCAAAATGGATTACCTCGCATTTACCAACATTGTACTCCATCTGCCAGACCCTTGCCCACTCACTTAACCTATCCATATTTCTCTGCAGACTCTCCGCATCCTCTGCACAATTTACTTTTCCACTCAACTTAGTGTCACAGCAAACTTAAATATGCTACACTAGGTCCCCTCTTCCAAGTTGTTAATGTATATCGTGAACAGTTGCAGGCCCAGCACCAACCCCTGCGGTACCCCGGTCACCACTGATTGCCAGCCAGAGAAACACCCATTTATCCCAATTCTCTGCCTTCTATTGGTTAACCAATCCTCCACGCATGCTAATACATTATCCCCAACTCCATGCATCCTTATCTTATGGAGAAGTCTTTTATGCAGCACCTTATTGAACACCTTCTGGAAATCCAAGTATGCAACATCCACCTGTTCCCCTCTATCCACTGTGCTCATTATATCCTCAAAGAACGCCAGTAAGTTTGTTGAACAGGACCTGCCCTTCCTGAATCCATGCTGTGTCTGCCTGATGGAACCACTTCTATCCAGATGTCTCGCTATTTCTTCCTTAGTGATAGCTTCAAGCATTTTCCTGACTACAGGTTACCTGCATTTTGCCTACATCCTTTTTAAACAGTGATGTGGCATTTGCCGTCTTCCAATCCGCCAGGACCTGCCCAGAGTCCAGAGAATTTTGGTAAGTTATCACAAACACCTCTACTATACTTTCCCCATTTCTTTCAGTACCCTGGGATGCATCCCATCAGAACCAGGGGACTTGTCTACCTTTAGGCCCACTAGTTTGCTCATCACTACCTCTTCAGTGACAGCGATTGTATCGAGGTCCTCACCTCCCATCACATCCATGACATCTCTCTTTAGCATGTTAGACGTGTCCTCCACCGTGAAGGCCAACACAAAATAGTCATTCAAGGCCTCGGCCATTTCCACATTACCCAATATTAATTCCCCCTTCTCATCTTCCATGGAACCTATGTTCACTTTAGCCAACCTTTTCTGCTTTATATAATTATAAAAACTTCTACTATCTGTTTTTATATTTTGTGCTAGTTTACTTTCATAATCTATCTTCCCTTTTGCTTATTGCTTGCTTAGTGGTGCTTTGTTGCTTTTTAAAGTTTTCCCAATCTTCCACTTTCCCACTACTCTTGGCAACTTTGTATACATGAGCTTTTAGCCTGACGCCTTCTTTTATTTCCTTAGTTATCGAAGGCTGGCTCTCCCCACCCTTACTATCCTTGCTTTTCACTGGAATATACTTTTGTTGAGCACCGTGAAAAATCTCTTTGAAAGTCTTCCACTGTTCCTCAACTGTCCCACCATGTAGCCTGTGTTTCCTAGTCTACATTAGCCAACTCCTCCCTCATCCCGTTGTAGTCTTCCTTTTGCTTACAGACCTAGTGCTGGAGGGTGAGATATGATTACTTAATTTTTTTTCTACTAGTACAGATAGGCTGAGTGGTCTCCTGTGTCGTAAGTTTTCTCTGATTGCTGCTTGTGCGGGCTTTTTGTTAACTAACCAGTGTCAGCGTGATCTACGTTTCAACTGCGACTACATTTAAAACTGGCTGTAAGGTACCTTCAGGTGTCCTGAGATGTGAAAGACTGAGTGAGGCAGTGCCAGGAGAGGAGGGTATCGTGGATTGAGTTACGCCACGTTCACCCTGGTTTTGAGACACGGCGATGGCACCCACTGCCAATGCCCGGCTGAGACAGTCAGTGGCAAAGCTGCGTGAAACTGTGGCATGTGCTAAAAAGTCCCCTCCGAGAGGGATAGATGTTGAGAATGCAGCCTGCCAACTCTTCTTCTCTCAGCTTCTCCACAGGATAAGGATAAAGGAAATGGTGCATGAGCAGAAAACTCAATGGGATAATTAAAACCTTCCAAGTCAAACCACAAAGAAACAGAGGCCATTAGGAGGAACTTGCATTCATAAAGCACCTTTCCAACCTCAGGACGTCCCAATGAAATACTTTGGAAGTGTAGACCCTTGTTGTGGAGCACAAACCACAGCTTCCAAAGTTAAGCCCAGCTCCCATGAACAGTAATGTGACTTTGACTGGTTTTGTTTTAGTCTGACACAAAATATGCCAGAAATACTCAGCAGGTCAGGCAGCATGTGTGGAGAGACAAACAGAGTTGATGCTTCAGGTCAATGACACTTTTAGGTTTATAAAGTGCCTTTTAAAAAATATCCATCTATCCTTCTGTTTCCAATGCTGATTAGCCTGCCAGACACCACCCGAATCTCACATTTTTAATCCCAGTGGTTTTATCTTTTATCTGTTTATTTAGTGCATGGCTCTACTAAAAGATTATAAGGCAAGTTCTGTCACTTTTGATTAGCAAATAAACACACAATTAAACAATGAATGTCTGCATTGCAAGACAGCCTGGTCTCAACCCCTGTAATGATATAGCTGCTGTCTTTGGACTCAAGAACTAGATTATGCTTCCTTTGAGACAGAAGTTATTTTCTGGTATGGAATAACAGCCTCCAGGGATCTGCACCCTACTCCAGGTGTAACTCAGGCAGCTGATGAAGAACAAGGGATTCTTTGATGCTTAACTTCCTCACAATATTAACTCTGCAGTACCCGAACTAAACTACAAATGAAACATTTTGGGATAGGGCATAGGGTGGCACAGTGGTGCACCTAGTAGAGCCACTGCTTTGCAAGTCCAGTGACCCAGGTTCAATTCTGACCTCCAGTGGCGCAGTCTGTGTGGATTTTGCACAATCTCCCCATATCCGCATGGGTTTCCTCCAGGTTCTCTTCTCACAGCTGCCATTGGGCAGGAGGTACAGAAGCCTGAAGTCCCACTCCACCAGGTTCAAGAACAGTTACTTCCCTTCAACCATTCAGTTCTTGAACCAACCGGCACAACCCTAATTACTAGAGTTTAGCAACACTGTGACCACTTTGCACTAAAATGGACTTTGTTTTTGTTCTAATTGTGTTCTTTCTTGTAAAAATCGTGCTTAATTTCTGCTTAATTTATATTTTTCTTGAGAATGCTGCTGATATGATGCTATGTGCCTGTGATGCTGCTGCAAGTAAGTTTTTCATTGCACCTGTGCACACATGTACTTGTGCACAAGACAATAAACTAGACTTTAACATCCCAAAGACGTGCAGTTTGGTAAGTTAGTTGGTCACTGTAAATCGTCTCTCGTGTGTAGGTGAGTGGTAGAATCTGGAGGGAGTTGGTGGGAATGTGGAGAGAATAAAATGGGATTGGTGGAAGTAGGTGCTTGATAGTTGGCAGAGGCTCGATGGGCTGAAGGGCCTGTTTCCATGTGGTATGTGCCTATCTATGACCTCTGCTCAGTTCTACTGGATCCACTGACAGATAAGGCACAACAGGGAGCAGGAGTAACCTCCCAGTCCTGCACACGATTCCACATGACAGCACTGAAGCCAGTGGATTTTCCAGCTGTCTGTACTCCTCAGCCTGTGTCAGGTTAGGTCTGCTCCAAGTATTCGGTTTTTATTTCTGATTTCCAGCAACTACAGAATTTTGCTCTGATACACATAAAGGGATGCTGCAAGATCGAAGCAGGTGGGCAAAAGATCTTTTGAAAAGGTAGTATTGCTTTAATTAAGTTGCAAGAAGGTTCAGCTCACCTGGGTGAAATCCTATCACCAAGTGTGGCCGGGCAGCTCGTTCTGACTCCACCATGGTCTCCCAGTACACGTGGTACAGCCCTTTCCAGCCACTCAGGTACACCCGTCTCCTGCCAGCGTAGGTCTGCAAGGGAGGCCTTATCGTAGGACCTGCCACCACCTCAGGCCCAATCATGACAACCTCAATGCCCTCGTTGCCCGGAAACATATGAGCAAGTTCATCGTAGTCTTTCAGCCTGGCGTTAAGGGTCTCAGTATGAGAGGCCCCGATGACGTGAATGGTGAGGGGCTTTTCTAATGGGTCAATGCCAAAGCTGTGAAGAGCAAATCCAATCGTAACTGGCCTGGTCTGAAAGTCAGTGGTCACCTGTTTGATGGATTCCAAGAGCTCATCATCTCCAGGCCTTGGTTTCCCTGCATTTTCCCACAGTATGTCCATGTGCTTACAGTGCAAAATGGAACTCAGCTTGGCATCGAGGTCCTCCTGCATCAAGAACCAATCATCCCAGCCTTTCACCTCACCGACAGCCCTCGTCCAGTTTTCGCTGGGGAAAGGGATGTCACCTGGGGATCAAAAGAGCTAAATTGAATAAAGTCATAGAGTCATACAGAACAGAAACAGGCCCTTTGGCCCGTCATATCTATGCTGACCATTGTACTTATCGGTTGTCCTATTTACCCACATTTGGTCCGCAGCCTTCTATGCCTTGGTGACTCAAGTACTTGTCTTGATGCTTCTTCAATGTTGTGAGAGTAGCATGGTTTAAAAGTCAAGAAGGTCTATAAACAAATGGGTCTCGGAGCCACAACAGATGAGCAGACTGTTGTTAAGCTCGACCCAAGGTTACTGAGGCCACTCAGTCTTCCAAGTGGGAAATACCTTCCCCTGCCAGTCCCACACACCAGTCTGCCTCCAGCTGAGTGAGAAAGTGACTCCTTTATATCCTATCCAGTCAAGGGGTGTGGGCATCACTGGCAATGCCAGGATCTGGTCTTTCCCTAATTGCCCCTGAGATGGTCTGCAAGGGTACGTCAGAGGGCAATTACCAGTTACCAAACTGATGGGTCTGGAGTCATGTGTAGGCCAGAGTGGGTAATTAGTAATTGGTTTATTATTGTCATAATTACCGAGCTACAGTGAACAGCTTTTGTCTGCATACCATCCAGAAACATCACTCCACACGTAAATACATCGAGGTAGAACAAAAGGGAAAAAACAGAATGCAGAATATAGTGTTATAGTTACAAAGAAAGTACAATGCAGACAGACAAATAAAGGTACCGTGACAAGGTAGATTGGAGATCACCTTTAGCAACTAAGAGGTCCATTCAAGAGTCTTAAAGGTGGTGGGTTTCCTTCCACGAAGCCTGCTGGGAAAGTAGATGTGTCTCTATACTAGTGCAGGGGTTCCCATGAATGGTATCAGCAATGGAACTGAGGGAAAGATTAGGTCTAATTGAATGGGGTGGGGAAGGGGGTAAAGGGCTGAATGGCCTTCTCCTGGTTTTCCCAGTGAAAGCAATATTATATACACCATTGAGCCATGGGAAGGCAGCAGAGGCTGGCTTCACCCCAATTCATTAACGCACCCCCCAACCCAACACAGTCGCGTAGAACATAGAACAGTACAGCACAGGAACAGGCCCTTGGCCCACAATGTCTGTGCTGACCACGACGCCAATCCAAACTAATCCCATCTGCCTGCATATCCCCCCATTCCCTGCCTGTCCATAGAGTCATGGAATTACACAGCATGGAAACAGGCCCTTCGGCCCAACTCATCCATGTTACTTGAGCTAGTCCCATTTCCCCGCGCTTGTCCCATATCCCTCTAAACTTTTCCTATCTGTGTACCAGTCTAAATGTCTTTTCAACATTGTAACTACCTCTACCACTTGTCTGGGACCACCCACCATCATCTGTGTGAACAGGTTGCCCCTCAGGTCCCTTTTAAATCTTTCCCCTCTCACCTTAAGTCTACATCCTCTTGTTTCAGGCTCCCCTATGCTGAGAAAAAGACGGTGACCATTCCCCTTATCTATGCCCCTCATGATTTTATAAACCTCTATGAGATCACCCCTCAGCCTCCTACGCTCCAGGAAAAAAGGCCCAGCCTATCCAATCTCTCCTTAGAGCTCAAGCACTCCAGTCCCGATAACATCCTCATGAATCTTTCCTGCACCCTCTCCAACTTAATGGCATCCTTCCTATACCCAGACGACCAGAAATGCACACAGTATTTCAAGCGCAGTCTCACCAATGTCTTGAACAGCTATTGTATGACATTCCAACTTTTGTACTCAGTGTCCTGACCGATGAAGGCAAGCGTGCCGAATGCCTTCTTCAGTGCCCTGTCTAAATGCCTCTTAAGCAGATTGGTGAATTGGAATTGGTGGAGATGAGGGAGGAGGAAGCCCTGGATTCCCTACCTCAGGGGGAGGGAGGAGGAAGCCCTGGATTCCCTACCTCAGGGGGAGGGAGGAGGAAGCCCTGGATTCCCTACCTCAGGGGGAGACTGAAAGTAAACACACTGAGAGAAAGTAACCAGCGTTGGTGTTTAAAATATAACGAGTGCTGGACTGAGCACTCAGTACCTGTGAAAACCAGCCACTCCAGCAGCCTGTCTATTGCTGCCCATTTTAGTTTCTTGCAGAATTTCTTGTGCAGGGGCCAGCTCATCCTTTGACACTCCTTCCCACAGTAGTAGACATTCTGGCATCTGCAATTCCAAATGGTCAACCCAGCATCAGTAAACAGTTTCTCATGAACATTGAATTAAAAGAGCAGCCAGTTTACACTGAGCATTATACAGGCTGACCCTTATCTACAAGGTATTATTCAATATCTGGCAACCACGCGCAAATAGAAACCTCCCCCTCTCAATTCAGAATCACATGCCAGTGGGGTGCATTATCCAAATATGGATTGAAATATAAAAGTAAGTGTACTGTGATATCATAGACATTTTAGATCATTGGAGGATTGGTTATTCTATCTACCCACACACTCAGTTTTGTTCCAACCAGCTCTCGTGCATAGCTGCTGGACTCTGGTTCCCAGTTAGCTATATATACCTTGGTAGGGAGTAGGCTGCCCAATGGCATAAAAAATTCAGTTTTATGCAAGCTCCTAAGTACTGGGGTAAAGTTCAGGACAGAAATTGGACCCTGTTGGGCTGAGTTTAGCAGAACAAAACCAGTGTAACCCAGGCCAATTCTGGCCACCAATGCCTGAAAAACATCCAACTTTGATATAATTCTGGTGCAAGTCACCAACCTGAAACTTTGATCTATAGCCCCCTAAAGTCATAGATTCATTGAGTCGTTTGACCCAACTCATCCATGCCGACTAAGTTGCCTTCCTGAGCTAGTCCTGTTTGCCCATCTTTGAGCCATATCCTTTGAAACCTTTGCTATTCATAAACCTGTCCAAATGTCCTTTAAACATTGTAATTGTACCCACCTTCTACCACTTTCTCTGGCAGCTCGTTCCACATACTAACCACCATATAGAACATAGAACACTACAGCACAGTACAGGCCATAAGGCCCACAATGTTGTGCCAACATTTTATCCTGCTCTAAGATCTATCTAACCTTTCCCTCATAGATGTTAACCCTTCCCTCCCATTTCTCTATCATTTATTTGGCTATCTAAGAGTCTCTTAAATGTCCCTAATATATCTGCCCCCACAACCTCTGCCGGCAGTGCGTTCCACGCACCCACCACTCTGTGTAAAAAAAACTTACCCCTGACATCCCCAATCACCTTAAGATTATGTCCCCTTGTCTTAGCCATTGTCGCACTGGGAAAAAGTCTGACTCTGCTGTAATGTTCATTGTTCTACGTTCAGCTAATGTGATCTCTGTCTGCATCACTCATCCTACTGTGATAATGGCTCAGCTTGTTTGTTGGTTTTCTGCCCTTTTTTTCCCCTCTTTTTTTTTCCTCTGGGAATGGAGGTCATTCCCAGCCTGACCTCCAGGGCATGCCCTCCTGCTCTGAATTTCACCACTCTCACATTCTTTTGTCCATCTTCTCCCTCCTTAACTGCCCCCATTCACTCATTGACTAGATAACCTTGTCTAGAGCTTATCCCGATGGTCACCCTGGCTTTGGCCTTCCCCCATCCTCCCTGCTGTATAACAAGCTTCTCTTGTCTCCTTCCCAGTTCTGACGAAGGGTCTTCGACTCCAAGTGTTGACTCTGTTTCTCTTCCTCCAGACTTGGCCCGACTTGCTGTGTGCTTCCAGCATGTTCTGTTTTTATTAACCCAAAACACTGACCCTGTTCCTCTCACTACAGCCACTGCCAGGTCTCCTTGCCCGACACTGGCTGAGCAGACATTTGCTCTGGTTTAACTCTAGGAGAATGGACGTCTTCAGTCACTGCCATAAAGCCGATCCTTCCCCATTGACAACAAACCAGCTGCTGGAGGAACTCAGTGGGCCGAGCAGCATCTGTGGAGGGGAAAGGAACTGTTGACATTTCAGGTCGAAACTCTGCATCAGGACTGAAATGGAACTAGAATGTTGGCAATCTGATGCTTGGATGATCATTGGACTACAGACCTTTGCCGAGACTGCCTCATTCTACCTCTGTAACACCATCCCTGCCTTAACATGTCTGTTGCTGAAAACCCTCCTCATCTCCAAATTCCTCCTCAGATCCCTGTCTCTGTCGGAGATTGAGTCACACACAGCAAGGAAACAGGTTCTGTGGTCTACCAAGGCCACATCGACGATCGAACACACATTCACACTATTACATTTTTCTCCTCATAGTCCCATCAACACCCCCTTCCCTCCCCCGATACCACCACTCACCCATGCGCCAGAGGCAATTTACAGCGGCCAATTAACCTGCCCACCCACGGCTTTGAGATGCGGGAGGAAACCAGAGCACCCGGGGGAAACCCACACAGTCACAGGGAGAACATGCAAACTCCACACAGACAGCAAGAAGGTTGGGATTGAACCCTGGTTGCTGGAGCTATGAGACACCACTCCCTGCTGTGAAGTTTGACCAAATTCAAACTATTCCAACACACTCCTGGACAGACTCCCTCATTCTACTCTCTGCATGCTTGGTATCATCCAAACCTCTGCTACCAGTATTCTAACACATCCACCTCATATGCTCACAGACCTGTGTTGAATCCCTATTAAGCTATGCCTTGATCTTAAAACATCTCATCTCTGTTTTCAAACCTTTTCACTAGCCTGATTCCCACCACATCTCATAATGTGCCACAGTAGTGTAGCATTTAGCATAATGCTGTCACAGCACCAGCGACCCGTGTTCAATTCCGACCGCTGTCTGTAAGGAGTTTGTACGTAGTCCCCGTGACGGAGTGGGTTTCCTCCAGGTGCTCCAGTTTCCTCCGCATTCCAAAGACGTATGGATTAGGAAGTTGTGGGCATGCTATGTTGGCGCCGGAAGTATGGCGACACTTGCAGGCTGCCCCCAGCACATTCTCAGTAACGCAAAAAGACGCATTTCACTGTGTGTTTCGATGTACATGTGATTAATAAATAAATACCTTATCTTATCCTACAGCACTGCAAGACAGCAGGGCCTCTGTGCAGTCTACTAGCACCATTCTGGTCTCGGTGGTAACCCAAACTGCAGCAGTGGTGCAGACCAATGCATGACATGTTGTGAGCATGTATCCACTGACCAGATGGTGAACTCTCTGAGCCATAACTGGTCAACCATCATGTGGCTACTTCACTAAGAATGTGTGCAAATGGTAAATAAATAATCCTGGTCACTGAAGCTATAAAACAAGAGGCTAAAGACTCCTGAGAGAAATTACCTAATGCTAATACTTCTCAGGGGCTCTGTGATTTGGGGTGGGTGAGAATAAGAACCTCTTTCAGAATTTCAAAACTCAAATATTAAGGAATGGTGCTGCTCAGTAAATGTAAAATTTTTAGTGTCAGTCATTTCCTTCTCAATAGTTTGCCCGGATTCATGAGTAGGGCCATAGGAAAAGGGATTAGCCACTGGAACAGAACAGGCAGGAATTCCTTCACTCATGGGTATGGTTCTCTGTCATTTCTTCCCACAGATCCCTGGTCACTGAGAATACTCAGACTGAGATCACTGGATCTTTGGATACCAGGGCTGAAAGGGGACATTGGTGGGGCGGTAGACGTTTGAGGGTCAGCCATTATCTTATTGACCAATGGAGCAAGCACATGGCATCTGGAAGCGCTACCATTATGGAAAAGGATGAGTAAACACGAGTTGACCTGTTTGGAATTTTATGGTCATGTTGTTTCCTTGGGTTTCTTTAAAGTATCTTCTATTTAAGATATCTTTATTAGTCACATGTACATTGAAACACACAGTGAAATACATCTTTTGCGTACAGTGTTCTGAGGGCAGCCCGCAAGTGTCGCCATTCTTCAGGTGCCAACATAGCAGGCCCACAACTTCCTAACCCGTACGCCTTTGGAACGTGCGAGGAAACCGGAGCACCTTGAGGAAATCCACGCAGACACGGGAAGAGCGTTCAAACTCCTTACAGACAGCGGCCGGAATTGAGCCTGGATCACTGGTGCCATAATAGCACTACGCTAACCGCTACACTACTGTGCCTTTGCAAAGGGGGAGGGGAATATCCTCAGAGCATAGAACAGTACAGTATAGGCCCTTCGTCCCACTGTGTCTGTGATGACCGTGATGCCAATCCTTGCTTGATCTTTCACTAGTCTGAACAACAAAGAGTTTATTCACCGTCCAATGTTCAAGGACATTGATACACTCCCAAACGGCTGATTTGCTGTTAGTCCTGAATGAAGCCAAGACTTGGCCAATGAGGGTGAAGCTTGAGAGAGAATCCATGGGTCACCGACCAGCTGAGTTGTTCATTGGCTCTCACTTTTCCTTAAGCCCTTACCTTTTGCAACGTCGAAGACCCCTTTGGTCCAGCAGAGCTTCCGGAAGCTTCTTGCACTCTGCACAGAATTTGAAGGTATCCTCCATCTTCTGAAACATCTCCTGGTAAGAACGGATTCCAAAATCCAAGACGGATTTTCTTCCCTCCAAAGCAGCTCTGCACCAACGGAAGAGCAAACACCACTGAGCAGAAACTCCTCCCCAGTCCCATAGCAACAATAACCCAATAAACAGGAGTCGGAGTCAGCCAATCGGCTCCTCTAGCCTGCTCCACCTATCATGATTAGTCTGATCGTTGGCCTCAGCTCCCTTACCTGCTTCATCCCCTTGACCCTCGATTCCTCTGTAGACCAATAAGCTACCTAGAATATACTTGGAGCATCTGGGATGGGAATTCCTAACTCTCCAAGAGATGAAATTCCTCCTCAACACTGTCTGGAATGCAGGATGGAGCAGGAATTACTCTGAGACTATGGCCTCCTAGTTCTAGAGTCTCCCAGCAGGGTAACATCCTCACACCAGCCCAAGTACCAATTCACCACAGGGATGAAGTGCATTTCTGTAGCACCTGTCAAAACCTCAGGAAGTCCTAAACTGCCTCTACAGTCAAATTACAGGTCCTCCCCAGATACGACAGGTCCTGTTCCTGAGAACTGTTCCTAACCTGGACAGTTCGCAAGTCTGAACTGCGGCCACCTGGCAAGGTATTTAAATAAACACCATGGGCCAACCAAGGGCAACGTGTAGTTAAACCGGGGCATTTACCTCAACCATTCAGATATTGAGTATCGAGTTCCCACCCGGAAACAGCTGGCAAGTCCATCCCACCAGTCTGCCAAACGCTCCCTCGTATGTACGGGCTGTACATACGTTGGGTGTTGGTAACCTGGGGAGTATCTGTAAATCCTGTTGTGAAATTTAGGTACTGCTGTGATGCAGGAATTGTGCAGCCAACCTATATGATACAGCAAGCTCCCACCAACAGCAATATGATACTGGGGGCTGAGGGAAAAGTATTGACGAGGACAACACTAATCCCTCAACCCTTCCTTAAGACTGTACCTTTCTGCATCGTATTGCTCTCCTAACTGCAAGTAAGAGTGGCACTACTTTAGATCATCCATGACATCCTGGCCAGTATTTATCCTTGTTTAGCAGCATTAAACCAAATGTCTGGTCATTGTGAGAGCCTGCTGTGTGTAACCTGCCCACAGTGCTTCCCACAATACAGCAATGACCACACTTCACCACTGGCCATGAAGCTGACAGATTGGTATGGTATTGGTTTGTTATTGTCACTTGTACTGAGGTACAGTGAAAAACTTGTCTTGCATACCGATCGTACAGGTCAATTCATTACACAGTGTAGTTACATTGAGTTAGTACAGAGTGCATTGATGTAGTACAGGTAAAAACAATAACACTACAGAGTAAAGTGTCACAACTACAGAGAAAGTGCAGTGCAATAAGGTGCAAGGTCACAACAAGGTAGATTGTGAGGTCAGAGTCCATCTCATTGTATAAGGGGACCGTTCAATAGTCTTATCACAGTGGGGTAGAAACTGTCCTTAAGTCTGGTGGTACGTGCTCTCAGGCACCTGTATCTTCTACCCGATGGAAGAAGAGAGAAGAGAGAATGACCCGGGTGGGTGGGGTCTTAAGATGCAACTGTTTCACTAAAGTTCTTCAGGAAACTAAACCTGCCACTCTTAGGAGACACAAGAGAGACCGCAGATGCTGGAATCTGGAGCAGCACACAAAACACTGGAGGAACTCAGCAGGTCAGGCAGCATCTATGGAGGGAAATGGACAGTCGACGTTTTGGGTCAAGACCCTTCATCAGGACTGGAAAGAAAGAGAGGAGATAGCCGGTATAAAAGGTGGGGGAAGGGGTGGAGCAAGAGCTGGCGAGTGACAGGTGGATCTAGGTGGGGTGGGGGGGGGGGTGATAGGCAGGTGGGGGAGGGGACAGACTGGGAATGACGTAAGAAACTCGGAGGTGATAGGTGGAAGTGACAAAGGGCTGAAGAAGATGGAATCTGACAGGAGAGGACAGTGGACCATGGAATAAAGGGAAGGAGTTGAGGAGAGGAACCGGAGGAAGGAGTTTGTGGCAGATCGAGAGGGAAGGGTGGAGAAAGAGAAGGGGTGATGGGGGCCAGTGGGATCAAGGTAATAATAATAAAAAAGAGAAGGGACGGGGGATTGGTTACTAGAAGTTGGAGACATCGATGTTCATGCTGTCAGGTTGGAGACTACCAAGGTGGAGTATGAGGTGCTGTTCCTCTAACCTTCCTCCCACTGGTTCCCCTCCCCATCTCCTTACCAGACATGCGACTCCAGAACCATAGCAATGCCGCTGACCCCTAACTGCCCTCTGACACAGCTTGGCAGGTCAAAGGGCAACGCTGACCCTTGTTGGCAATGTCCACATCACATGGACAAGTAAAACCGAATGTCAGACAGGTTAAAGGAAGGTAAACCTATCAGCAACACCCCCAAAATAAATCCCCAAACTTTAAGATCTATGCGAGAGACCCATTTACCTGTAGTCATTGTAACTTTGCATATTTAACTTCTGAAGGATAACCTTCGAGAGTCCTGGAACATTGGAATCCATGGAAACAAAACCAAGTGTATCTGTGTAGACACCCCCAGCGCAGGAGGCATCTGCTTTCTGCTCGGAGGTAGATTTCTCAATGACTTGGTGCGACATGGTGTTTTCTCCTTCCAGTAACCCTGTGAAAAACAATGGGCTAAGATATTACCGTTAAAGGTATTTCTCTGGAGCAAGTTATCAGCCACCTGTCCAGCTATTTCCTCCTGCCTTAAAGCCAATTTTTTTTCCCCCTTGCAATGCTTCTGTGAGCCAGCTTGTGAGGATTTTAGTTTGGTGAAGGGTGGGGGGGGGGGGGCGGTGTGTAAGCAGAAGATTAAGTTATGAAAATGAAATGTTGCTTTGGACTGGATACCAAGAGAAATTAAGATATCAATTCAGCAGAAGATTAACTCATTAATTAAAAAAAACCTCAAGAAAATCTGTGGGAAGGAGAGAGGTAAAAGCAGTGATTTTCTGAGGATCAGACTGAGGAATATTATTGGATACTTAACCATCCTCTACCTTGCTGAAGGGTTTGATGCTGTACAGGACAGAAGTTGTCTGTTCTACCCTTCAAGTCTCATCTGCTAGCCAATCGTGGCTGTCGACCCACCTTGGTTCTCTAATGTCTTTACCTCACACATGGGAGACTGCCTTACTGTCCTTGCCGGAGAAAACTCTGGGCTCCTGACTTCAGCCACACAAAATTTGTTTGGAAGTAAAGCTTTGAATATTCTTGCTTCTCTTTCAGAAATATACAGGCAGGATGCTTAAAAATCACTAATTCTACCCAGAGATATTGGGTGACCCAAGCCTATCTGACCATGCTGTTCAAAGGAAGAGGAGATACATGTTACTATAATTTATGGGATTTTGGTGTCACTGCCAAGGTCAGCATTTACTGCCCTCTTCTAAGAGACCATGAGAAGGTGGTGATTTGCAATTTTCTTCAAGCACTGGTCTTTTTCTCAAGGAAGGAGAACTTGAAACTAGAGGGCATAGGTTTAAGGTGAGAGGCGAAAGATTTAAGAGGGATTTGAGGGGCAACTTCTTCACACAGAGGGATGGTGCGTGTATGGAATGAGCTGCCGGAGAAAGTGGTTGAAGAGAAAGTACAGTAACAGCATTCAAAAGACATTTGGATAAGTACATGGATAGGAGGGGTATGTGGGCCAACTAGTTGGGCAGGCACCATGGTTGGCATGGACGAGTTGGTCTGAAGGGCCTGTTCCCATGCTGTATTATGCTATGACACTGCAGTTCTCCTGGTAAAGGTGCTCCTGCAGTTCGGTTGGGTAGAGAGTTCCAGGACTTCAGCTCAACAACATATGTCCAAGTCAGTGGAGGGGAAATGCACACGATGCTGTGCCTGTGCGCCTGCTGCCCTTGTTCTTCCAGGCGGCAGAGATCACGTGTCTGAGAGGTGCTCTGGTCATGGCCCAGGTGAGTAACTGCTGCGTTTTTTGTGGATTGCACACAACAGACCACCGTGAGTGAATGTTTAGGATGGTGCATCTGTAGAACGGCCTCCTCACTGATGTCCACGTTGGGTTCCACCAGTTGGCTCCAGATCTCATCGTAGCCTCGGTTCAAACATTGACCAAAGAGTTGAATTCCAGAGGTGAGGAGAGAGTGATTGCCCTTGAGGTCAAAGCAGAATTGACTAGGGGATCTAATCAAGGAACCTTGGTAAGACTGAAGGCTATGAGGGAAAACACTCCAATGGCTGGAGTCATACCTCGCACAAAGGTAGATGGTTGTAGTTGTTGGAGGTCAGTCAGCCCAGTTGCAGGGCACTACTGTAGGAGTTCCTGAGTGTCCTAGCTCATCCATCTTCAGCTGCTTCTCCGAAGATCTTCTATCCATTATAAAATCAAAAGAGGAGATGTTCACTGATGATTGCAGAGCATTCAAATGCGTTTAATGATGGATGGAAGTTCATTGGTGGAGCAGCTGAAGATGGTTGGGGCCAGGTCGTATCCTGAGCAACTCCTGCAGAGGGTCCTGGGCTTGGGATGATTGACGTCTGACAACCACAAACATCAGCGAGCCTCACCTTTGGACATCCTCTTTCTGGGCTCTGAGGAACATGAGAATGATGACCCCTCAGCACCTTCCAATCACAGGAGACGGAGATGGGTCGTTTCATTGTGAGCACAAACCTCTCTCACTTCATTGAAACTCTCACCTGCTCCGTCACCTCAACAGTCTTTCTAAAGAATAAATCTTTGCAAGCCAACCACATAGTTGGAGTTCTGAGGGAATTACACATAGAACTGACTGGGATGCTATCACAAAATGTTGATTTAATAGGATCTATTAATACTCTAGACGGGCAGCTGCACAAACAGAGACCACCTCACTCAGAAGGCTTTGTCCCTGTTTATTAGAACAGCTGCCAATCTTGCACAGTGAACACTTGTTACACATGGACCAGAGCTTCTGACACCTTCACCCAGGCACACTCCTGGGTACTCCCGAGGACTTGACTGCTCTACCTTACCCTAGGGCCACCAACATACCACTTCAGAAGGCTGTAGTCAGGGTTTGCCCCAAGAGGACCTCATCTGGAAAATGGAAGAGCCTCTTGCCCCTACTCAGGAAGCTGAAAACATCAGGATCCCTTGAGCAAGTGATTTCAATTCATTGCCTGGTACATCTTTAAGAGTTGGCAGAGAGATGGAAACGACTTGCCTACCTTGTCATCTCCAGCTTGACTCTTCATCTTTTGCCCACATCAGTTCCAATTGTGTTGATTGATGGCAGTGACTCATGGCAGATTTGAAGATGGGTTTACTTTAAGGCTGCATGCAATGACACTCCCCTCAGCTCTTCGCAATGCCAACATTGAGCTACCTGTCTCCCCCACCACAAGGTAATGGAACCCCTGGCTGCTCTGCCGTCTCAGTGACATTTGTAAAGGATAAACCTTCCCTTGCAAGTCGATCACACCGCCGAAGATCTGGGGGAAGCACATATGGGAGTGACTAAGGCTTGGTGGGAAAGATCACACTATCACTGGACATTGAGGGGTTGGGGCTGTTGTAACAGCCTCTCAAATGCTTCACAGGTGTATTTAAGCTGGAAACATGAATAGTGTTGATGTATTCTAAGAAAATGGATTTAATTGATGGTACAATGAATGTGCATTGATGTCTTTACAGTATGTTTAATGTAGTGATATTGGTTTATTATTTTCACGTGTACTGAAATACAGTGAAAAGCTTTTGTTTTGCATGCCATCCAGACAGATCATAGAACATTACAGCACAGTACAGGTCCTTCGGCCCACGATGTTATGCTGACATTTTATCCTGCTTTCAGATCTCTAACCCTTCCCTCCCACATAGCCCCCCATTTTTCTATCATGCCATACATGAGTGCATCAAGGTAGTAAAAAGAGAACAGAATGCAGAATATAGTGTTACAGTTACAGAGAAAGTGCAGTGCAGGTAGACAAATAAAGTGCAAGGGCCACGGCGAGGTAGATTGGGAGATCAGAGATCAAGAGCTCATCTTTTTAGTGTATGAGAGGTCCATTCATGAGTCTGATAACAGTGGGGTAGAAGCTGCCCTTGGGTCTGGTGGTGCATGCGAAATGTGGGGTCAACAAACTCCCACAAGTGGCACTGTAATAATGACCACATCAGCCACTTATTTGTGGTGTTGATTAAATATCGGCCACAGAGGATAATTCCCCCACTTTCTCAGGAACACTCAGCTCGAGATATATTACATCCATCTGAAAGGACAGACAATACAACGTTTCGTCCAAAAGCCCAGCATTCCCACATTGGAATGTCAGCTGAGATGTGCTCATAGCTCTGGAATGGGAATTCGGCCAGAGCTGTAACTCAGGGACAAGGAAGAGTGTCACCCACTGAGAAAGAGCTCACATCACTGGGTCTCGACATGTTCACCCAGACCTGAACTCATGGAAAATTTTGCTTGCCAGTTTGATAAAGCCATTGTTACCACAATTCCAGATCATGCTGGTAAATTCTTTCCCAACTAAGTAATATTTGGCACAAGTTCCATATATTTGAAAATACAGCAGGGTTGTTTGGATGCCGAGTCCTGGTAAGAGTTCAAATCTAAAAGTGAAGAGGTGATCACAGTTATCAGATGAGAGCCTCTTGCTAACCAACCCCCATTGCTCCAAATCTCCCCACATTGAGGCTTATGTTGCTTTCTCACAGTGTTAGGGTTGAGTGTAATGCTTAAGCCATCGCTATTTAAAAAAAGAAAGAGATATAAATTCTAACACACTGTGCTCTTTTTTTGGGTGCTAACTTAACACCCAACTCTGTGAGCTGTAACCTCACGCCTAATTACTGCCAGAGATGCAGCAGCCATAATAACAGGCAGAGCATTTCAACACACACCCAAGGGTACAGGGAGCAATGAGACAGTGAGGCAGAGAGACACGGTCAGGCGGTGGGGGTGCGGGGGTGGTGGTGAGACTCACAGGGGGAGGTGGAGAGTCACACAGGGAGGGAGAGACATGTGGGGAGGAGGAGGGAAGACTCATTTGGATAAAAGGGGAGATTCACTTGGGGGGGAGATGTGTGGGGGGAGGGGAGACTCACTCAGAGGAAAGGGGAGACACTCAGAGGGAGGGGGAGACATGTGGGGGGAGGGAAGGCTCATTTGGAGGAAAGGGGAGACCCTCGAGGGGAGGGGGAGACACTCAGGGATGGTGGTGAGACACAGGGCAACAGTGAAGTTTGGGTCACCAGACTGATTCCTGGTCTTGAGATGTTGTGGAGACTGGAACTGTGCAACTGGTAGACTTGGGTTTCTGGGTTGGAGTCATGAAGCCATGGAGCCATGAGCACAGAACCATGTCCTGAAGCCCTCCATCTCCAGGCCAACCATCAAGTGCCCATCCATATTAATCTCATTCACTATTACTTGGTCCATTTACCTTCTATACCTGAAGTCCCACACCACCAGGTTCAGGAACAGCTACTTTCCTACAACCATCAGTTTCTTGAACCAACCTGCACAACCCTAACCCTACCTAAGCAACGGAACACTACAGACCACGTCTTGCACTGCCCTGGACCTGTCTCTGATTGTGTTTTTCTTTGCACTCATGTTTCGTTTTGCACAGTCTTTTTTTCTCTTCACTATCTTGTATAATTTATGTTCTGTGTTTTGTCTGTACCTACGTGTCTGTGATGCTGCTGCAAGTTTTTCATTGTACCTGTACCTCACTGTACTTGCGCACATGACGATAAACTTGACTTGATTTGATGTGTTGACAGTTCAAGTGCTTGTCCAGGAACCTCCTATCAACAACATCGCCGATTTTCATATCACTTTCATCTTACTAACCATACCTTCTACATTCGTATCCAATTTGTTAATTGTATATAACAAACAGTAAGGATACCTGCACTAATCCCTGTGGTAGACTGCTGGTTACAGCTTTTCAAGCATAAAAATAACCTTTCAAAGACTTTGACCATCTAAGAGATCTGACTCACGATTTGGCACAGGTCTAGCATTGCCTGATGTAGGGTGGAAACAGCTTCCTGACAGACGATCACATCGATTGTATCGAACAATTTTTGCTCAATTTATCCCATTAGAGTTTTGATGCTTTCATTAAAGACTGTCAACACTCTCTTAGATGGATCAGCACTCCCACGGCGTTAAGTCAGACCTTGGATCATCTGTCCTTACCACCGGCTTTCTTCCCTTGCACTTTCTCAGAATGACACACTAGTTAAGCACAGAGGAGTCTCTATTGACTCAGTGAGGGAGTAATCTAGCGCTCCCCGCTCTCGCCACAGTCCTGCAAATACTTTCAAATACTCATCCAGCTCCCCTTTAAACGCTGCGATTGAAGCTGCCTCCACTACTCCCCCCAGGCAGAACACTCCAGAGTCTCTCCACTCACTCTGAGAAAAGATTTTCTATCCTCGGGTCACTTTGGTTCCGTTTGCCAGTCAACCTCATTCTGCACCCTCAGGTTCCTCACTCTTCTGCCAACTACTCACGCCTTAAAGAAAAAGTCCTTTATTTAATGTGAGATTACTCAACTGCTTTCTCTTCAACAAGCACACATTCCTAATAAAGGGACTCTGATTCCTCTGGCATGACAGCATTTAATTTCAGACAGATTACTCTGCCTGAGACTGATTGACTGGATCCAAAGACAATAATGTGAAATCTGAAATTATAGACAGCAAATGTTGGACATATTTTCTGGTTAAGTCTGTTTATAAATAAAATTGACTGTTACGTCATTTGTTTTACCATTTTATTTCCCAGTAGTTTTTACAGTGCATTTAAACTTCGTACGAAGGCAAACACAATAAATCTGAAGCACATTACCAACTCCCAGTTTTAAGAGACATTGCTATTAATTACTGAAAGCTCTTGGTGGTCTTTGGTGGGGGAAGTTGCTGCAAATCGAATGGTGGTAGAACACACCAAGTTTTAACACTCACGATTCGCTCTGCCCACCTCCTCGACGTGTGCGGCTCCGGTACTGAATGGCAACTCCAGATGTGCTGTTGATCGGTTTCCCTAAGGGCTCACTCCAAAAATACACAGGGGCTCAACTCCGATTGGGTTTTCTCTCCAGATGGGAACACGTGTGTAGAGGGAGTGTTTTTCCTGAAAAGCTCAGGACCGATGACTATTCGCTCCCGGGTCGGACCAGAGCCATCCCAGCACTAACAATGACTCCTGTTTAGTGTTGACTAAGTAGTAAGTTTTGCTTTGTATTGACCACGGGGGCGGGACACGTTGTGTGCAACATTCCCATGTCCCGCGACCATGGTCAGTCCATTGCAAGACTTAAAATAACAAATTAAAAAGGGGTTTTCAGCCATCGGTTTGCACATAAGTTCATTAAACTTTCACGTTCAAACCTGGTTGTCATGGTCTCACGAGAATTCATTTCCATACAGGTGCACTGACTTGTATTTCCAGAACGACAGCCAGCCGCTTTCGGGATGTTGCAAAATCGTTTGCGGCCAATGGAATACTTACTGAAGTGTCGATCGGATGGATGGGTAGGTTTATGAGGTAGTGTGCTCCTTCTGCCGTTAGCGCAAGGGCTTCTCAGTTAATTTGCTATGATAAATTGGTATTGGTTTACTATTGTCATGTGTACCGAGATGCAGTGAAAAACTTTGCCTGCCATCCGGACTGATCATTCCATACATAAGTACATCCAGGTAGTAAAAAGACAGTGCAGAATATTACACTGCCGCTACAGAGAAGTGAAGTGCTGGTAGACAAATAAAGTGCAATTGGGAGATCAAGAGTTCCTCTTTAGCGTTTCAGAGGCCGGTTTAAGAGTCTGATAACAGTGGGTTAGAAGCTGTCCTTGAGACCAGTGGTAGGTGATTTCAAGCTTTGGTATCTTCCGCCGGTCAGGAGGGGTGAGAAGAGAGAATGGGCAGGGTCCTTGATTTTGCTGGCTGCGTTTCTGAGGCAGCCAGAAGTGAAGACAGAGTCAGCGGAGGCTGGTTTGTGTGATGGACAAACTCCTGTAATCCGCTATCTGACCATTCAGAAATCCCAGCAGTTTGGAATCAGTTCACCAGGTGACGTGCGTCATACTCCTGGTCCGCTCACTGGGTTCTGGTTCCCGTTCTCCCGGTCCACTCACCGGTTCCTATTCTCCGGGTCAACGCACCGGGTCTCGGTTCCCGTTCTCCCGGTCAACACATTGGGTCCCAGTTCCCGTTCTCCCGGTCAACTCACCGGGTCCCAGTTCTCCCGGTCCTGTCACCAATTCCCATTCTCCCGGTCCGCTAACTGGGTGCTGGCCCGCTCACCGGGTCCCGGTTCCAGTTCTCCTGGTCAACTCACCCAGGTCACAGGAAAGAGGGACCAACTGCTCTGAAAGTGTCATAGAACATTACAGCACAGTACAGGCCCTTCGGCCCACGATGCTGTGCTGAGATTTTATCCTGCTCTAAGATCTATCTAACCCTTCCCTCCCACATAGCCCCCCATTGCTCTGTCATTCATGTGTCATGGTATCTTTCACATCCAACTGAGATGGCAGATGGGGTTAAGGTCATCCCAAAGATAGTTGCTGGGAGGGAGGAATACTGCTCAAGTCTCTGAAACATGATTTAAAGCTGCCTCAGATGAGAGTGGTACCAACATTGCAATGGCTGGTATGGTAGGGCAACAATCCTAAATCCAACTCCTACAAGATATTTTAAGTTAGCTTTTCCCTAAAAATTATCAAGCTTTATGCAAAATTTACCACATTACAATGAGAGACCACCAATTTTTATAGCAAGTCTCAGATCTGGAGGATCTCGAAATAAACCACAATCTCAAGATGAACAAATATGCATAACCTGTCTTGCTTGTAATCTCCATTCCAATTATATTTCCATTCGATGCATTAACATGACTGATTCCATGACCGATGGGCAGTGAACAGAAGCTGTGCACAATCCTTCAGCAGGCCTTTACTTCTTCAGTTCATTGTGGTCTCAATCCAAAATGAGATTAGGAATTTGCAGGATGAAAGCAGAATATTGACACAATTGTACATGAGTCCAAGCATAGGAGCTGGTTATTCTGTCCAGTGATGCTCTTTGAAAGAGCCAGTGCACAGCAACCATTGGCACTACATTTCTACCCCTATTTCCTTGCAATCTTTCCTCCTTCAAATATTTATCTAATTCAATTTCGAAGGCAACCAGGGGAAGTGTGCCCACTACAGACTCAACCTATAGACCAAGCCTTAAACACTTGTGGTGTAATAGCTAAAGATTAAAGTGCTTTTTTTTCATGATGTGCAAGAGAAACAATGGAGATGTAGGAAGTTCATGGGCTTTAAACATTTTTTTCCCCGTTTTTGGTTCAATACCAAGCCTCCCTATATAAAATCCCATGCACAATTTCAGCCTGATTTATGCATAACATACCAGGAGAGGGCCACTGGGCTTTAATCCATGAGCCTACCTGCTTACACTTGGTGAGGCACATCAATCAGACTTCTCTCAAATTACCAATCTCCAGCCATGAAAGTCTCATTCACCCCTCACTGACCAGAGTCCAGCAATGCTTTGGTTTTAAATTCCCACCCTGGTATTTAAAACGGTCCCATGACTCTACTGCTCTGTGTAACCTCCCCCTGTGCTTTCACCCTATGTGGACTCTGCATTCTTGTAATTCTGACTTCTAGTGCAATCCTTCCTTCACATCGTTGTCACATATGCCAAAGGCAGTATTTAGGCTCTAAACTTCTTTATTTCTTCCTGAAACTGCTCCATTCTTTCAAGCTTCTTAAAGCCACTCTTTGCCTGTTTTGGTCTCTATCCTATTGCCTCTTATAGCTCAATGTCAATTTTTGTCTGAAGGTTGCTAATGAAGTGTCGGGAGATCATATTACTACATTACAAAGGTGCGTTGTATAAAATGGAGGTGTTACACCTTCTGTGATCATACCCAAGGATCAGCCTTTAGGAAAAGCATTCATGTCTTAAGATGGACCATCTGAGAAGCTAAAATTAAATATAATGTTCTCTAATCTATGCAACAAAATTAAAATGGTGCATTGCAATCTAAAACACAGTCTGTGAGTTTTAGTAAAAAGATTGATTTCTTTATTCTCCAGAAACCCTTGGTTATTTCCCTTTAAATTGGTCTTCAAACTGTTCTATAAATAGTTACGGTCATGCAAGATTGCAAGGTGTGTCCCCAGGAGTAGTCACAGCACTTGTGGAAATATTCTTCATGTGAAGACAAAGGTAAACGGTGATATTACTGTATCCATTTGTTCCAGTTTGATTCATGTGGAAAGACTTTGCTGAGTTTTATTACACAGTCTATGGTAGGCTCATAAAAAACAGTGCAGCTCTCAGACAACTTGGGCTCCTGCACCTCAGAAGCAGTAGTTGGAGTAGAGAACAAGGACACGGGCTTGGTTTTGGTTAAGTAGCGTTTTCGGATGCACCCAATGGTTTCCAGACCCTGGGAATGACAGCAGAAATTTCAGGTAAGAAAACGTCATTTTTTAAAATTTCAAGTTCCGTCTCTCAACAGTACTGGAAATCAGAGATCTTTATTGCAATATGAACATAAAAACTATGCTGAAAATGTCTCAACAAATATTTTAATACTATGCTAAAACTACTGAAAATCTTTAGTGATGCTCTCAACATTTGTAATGAGAGGTGTTATTTCTAGAGCAGAAGTCTTGTGGCCTATTCAAATAACTGATTAGGTAACAGAAATCCGAGCTGAACAGGGTAACACTCCAAACTGCCTCCTTTTAGTAGTGAATGCAGTAATTCCAACCTTGCAACAGAAAATATATTCAAGTTTGCCACACAATTTAGACAATTAAGTGTAGTGTGGGCTCTGTGCCTTCTCTAAAAGTTCACTTACAGAACAAAGGCAATAAAATATGCTGAACTGCTGCTTAGAAAATTTGGTTTAGTATCAAAGAAACAAGGATGGCGTGAAATCATGCCAATGGGCATTTTCCCAACAACTTTTTGACCTGCTGAACACTTAAAAGTCACCAGGCCTTCGTTCTCCTGATTGGCAGAAACTGATATCAAATAATACATCTATTTTTACACAACTTGTGGCTGGTGCAGCTTTTCGTACAGCTTATGGTCATTACTCATGGGTTTACTCCACACGTTAAGCAAATTAATGAGCTACTGAACAAAGAAACCGAAGTGTTGTAGTACACTTCCTGAGTTAAATGTCATTTTCTCTCCCCTTGTCCAAATCAGTCTTATGGATGTGATGTTAAACAAAGTCTCATCCTTACAGGTGGATATAAACATTTGTCCCCCTCAGACAGACTGCCTGGTCATTGTGGGTGCTTCCTGAATGCAGATTTGCTGCTACGTTTTGAACTCTGCAAGAGACTGCAATCTAGAGTACATCATTAGCTGTGAAGTGATTCTCAGCATCCCCAATTTATAAATGGCAGCGGACAAATGTACTATCTTTGCTTGCTACTAATATAATGGACATGACCTCCTTTCACTGAAATACTAAGTTGTTTGGTCATGTCAAAATCGTGGAACCCAAAAAAAACAAACTATCCAGATAAGGAGAGAATAACATTACAAGTATTGTGGAACCTCTATTTTCTATTTAATAGATCTTGTTTGTCATAAAAATAAGATATCTTTATTGGTCACATGTACATCAAAACAGTGAAATACATCTTTTTGCGTAGTGTTCTGAGGGCAGCCCGCAAGTGTCGCCACGCTTCTGGCGCCAACATAGCATGCCCACAACTTCCTAACCTGTACGTCTTTGGAATGTGGGAGGAAACCGGAGCACCTGGAAACCTAAGCAGACACGGGGAGAATGTACAAACTCCTTACAGACAGTGGCCAGATTTGAACCCGGGTCACTGACGCTGTAAAGTGTTACGCTAACCAATACACTACCGTAAATGAGCAAATAAAAGCTCGTTTAGGCACATTTGGTCTTACCTTCCAAAAAATATGGATGAAAATTAAAACAATTAACCTCTCATAAGAAGTGGATTTATCAATGACTACTGGAGATTACCGGAAATTATGCCATGTTCCATATAAAAATTCATTAAACATCAAGAATGCAATCTCAATGCAATTCAAGTTATAAACACTTTCATCCAACAATATAAAAAAAACTCACCTGTAATAACTCCATCACAATAACAGGCTGTAGAACAGCACTGTAGTAGCTTATTAGTTTCTGTTCTGTGATCCCAGGTTTTGTCATAATATGGTACAGCATAGCTTCTATCATTCCCTTACACACGGGTTTATTCAGGCTCCCGTCAACAATCCTCCAGGGATGGCAGAAAAAGCTAATCTGCTCGTATTCACTGTAAGATTCAACCAGGAAGGCAGTTATTTCATAAAAGGGAGATCTTTTGAAATGTGTACTCTCCTTTACCACTTCACTTTGCTACATGAATTACTGAGAAAACTTTACAATGGCAGTCAAATCAATGCATCCCCATCCCAACTGGATGGTCTACTCCTCTGCTGGTTATTAGGAAGTAGTCCTGGTCGCTGCCATGGACCTGGAATGTCATGGCCAAGATCGAGAATCCCATGATTCTACCTCCTGGGAAAGAAGGGGTGATTGACAAGATTGGTGGGATGCTACCCAAGCACTGGGCTTGGGGGTCTATGAAAGCCTCTATTCAATGTATTACAACTTCCTGAAACAGTATATTTTCCATTCACATAAGAGTCTTCATTGGACAGGTGAGGTAATGGATGGCAGGACCTGTTTGTGTACCACGGGGCTAACCAGTGGTAATTTTATCAAAATGATTTGAGATCTGGTCAATAACAGCAGACTTCGTTATTGCACAAGCTCAAACTCAGATTCACTATTTCCTGATTAAAGATTTCCTTACTTCAATTAAAATGTATGACTGTAATAATGTTAAACACTTACTTGTCTGATTCGGTTTGCAAGATACTTTCCATCTTGACACCCTCCTTAACTGTATCTCCTACAGTGAAACATTAAAGGCAACTTTAATTTTAATTTTAGGCGCAAAGAAAATCATACGTTTTCAACACAAAGAACACAACTTTGATTCTCCCCAGCAGCACAACCTTTATAGATTAAACCAAATACTGAACATCCCCGTTACTCGGGAAAAAAACTGGAGTAAAAATAATTTAAGAATCTGGGTTAAGATTTTAAGATAATATAAAATTTAAATGTAAAATATAAAATTTACGATAATTTAAAATAATTTAAGATTTTAAGAATCTGTGTGTGGTAGAGGTGACAAAGTAGTTGGAGTGGAAGGGCTGGGGAGCACGAGCGAAGTAAGGACAAGTTGAATTTTTTGCAGATGGGGCCACAAATGCCACTGAGGGAAATGCCAGTGAAAGCCACTCCTGCATAACTCTATGCACAGTCACTTGAAGAGCAAAGCAAATCTGACCAAGAGCTGTCAAAATGAGAGACCTGATGGATTAGAAATAAAATGCTTCTGCAAAAACAAGATGTTTAAAGAAAATCTGTATGCTCCTCTTTAGAGTTATTCTTATTGCAAATCCAACTTCTTTGAAGAGACCAAACATTGGTTCCACTTCGTGTTTGTTGGCAAAAGCTATTCAATGGCT
This sequence comes from Pristis pectinata, assembly GCF_009764475.1. Taxonomy (NCBI): domain Eukaryota; kingdom Metazoa; phylum Chordata; class Chondrichthyes; order Rhinopristiformes; family Pristidae; genus Pristis; species Pristis pectinata. Next base: position 11,206,543 of record NC_067412.1, on the reverse strand, counting down.
TTAGATGACAACAGACCCAAAGAGCACCACACAGCAGAGGGCACAGGAAGTTAGCTCCAGGTGGCTGAAAGAAAGGCCATAAATCATTGTCTGCTTTAGTCATCTATAACCAAATACAATTTTCCTTAGAAAAATTGAGACAATGGGGTAGCCAGCTTGTAGATTCTCTTCATTGACAAAATCAGCATTTAATGGTAAAAGAAAGTCAAAGGATTGCAGGTGCTCGAAATTGGAAACAGAAATTGCTGGAAACGCTCAGTGGGTCAGGCAGCATCTGCGGAAGGAGAAACAGTTAACGTTTCAGGTTGGGGTCTCCTCGTCAGAACTGGGAAAGAGAAATACACGTTAGTTCCTGGTAATTGCCCTCATTCAGCCATTTGGATTCACCATATCAGAAGCTAACTCCGGAATTAAAAGGATAAACCATCAGAAATTTTAAAAGAACTTTCAGAGTTCTTTTTATGTTCACATTACTGGAGGATGTTATAGTATTGTAAAAGGATAAAGGGTTACAAAGATTAACCCTAACACCAGAAATATTTAAGGAGCTTTTCTGTGACAAACATTACATAGGACAAACAAAGCTGCAATGGATAACTAATTGAACATTTCAAAAACTGGACTATTTAAAGTAACAACATCCAATGTTTCAATATACTTAAGTATAGTTACCACAATGCAAGCGATGTACACTTGAATTACCTTCCTCCTGAATTCCAGATCCGTCCTGTCTCTTTACCTGAGGATTTATGTCATGCTGTAAATACTTCTCTGGATTCACCACAGATTCACCTTTGAGAACTTGCCCATCCACAGGATGGATTGTTTCAGTGTGCCCTTCACTCGACGTGGGCTTAGCTTGGGCAAACCTTTCGTCTTCTCGCACAGACCGGTTAGCTGGCTGGCCACTATACTTCTCAGCAGTCATTTCTGAAGAGATGCTCAGACCTTTAACATCAGGTGAAGAGTTAAACCCCTCACGACCCTCATCTCTGTCCCGATCTTGTTCACAACCTGGCCTCCCTGAATCATTCTGTAGATCTGGGTTTTTGACAAGATTATTCCCGAGTGAAGAGGCAGACGGCGACAGATGTTGGGAGAGGCCAGTACTTGTTTCATCTGTCACGCTGTCTAGATTTCTCTGATCTGAGGAATCCAAGCAAGGTTCACTTTCCTGAGATCTTTTACAAGGATGCCCGTGGTCAATTGTTTCAGCTTCAATTTCTTCAATAGCTCTTTTTCTACTTCCAGTCACTGTATGTGCATGACTTGAACAAACAGGCTCATTCTGTGCAGCCGTGGACTCTGAACTGTGCTGCTCAACACCTTCCTTTGTAATGGTAGTACTAAGATCAGACCTTAAACCCTTCTGATGCGCTTCAGTGAGCTCACTTGGCACAATGTTTTTTGTGTCAGATTCTGAACAGCTTATTTCAGTCCTACGTTTGGATCCCCCCTCAGGCGAACCCAGAGAGACAGGCTTCTCGTTACTTTTCCAAACACGAAATGGATGAAGCATCCAGGGGTGAGCATGCGTTATTGCGACTAACCGTACTGTCGAGCTGCCAACTTCTATTATCTGGTCCAACGCAATCAAATCCTGCAAGATGAATCAAACCTCTTCAAGCAAACTGCAAAATCCCCCCCAATCATTTAACAAACTGCCCTTTAACTGTAAGTGAACAACAACCAACTCATTTTAAATCGCAAAGAATTTCTGCAATTATTTGATCTGTTTTATCATTGCTCCATTAGAGCCCTGCCTTTAGGTGTCTACAGGTTCTGGATTCCCTTCACCTAATCTCTCTCCTCCTTTATCAATCCTTCCTTAGGTAGTGTTACCAGACCTGTACACAATATTCCCGTTGCAGTCATGCCACAGTTCTATATTGAATAAACAAAAGGTCATCAGCAGGTAGTGAAACCTGTCCTTATTTACATTGGATCAGAAGTGATCCCTTTAATTTTAGTCCTAAAATAAGCCATTTTACAGTGAAAATACACTGGTCATAAACTCAAATGGCTTGACAGCAAACAATAGTATTGCTTTTTACAAAAAGACATTTTCAAGTTAAACAAAATGCAGATGTTATCCCAGCTAACCCATTTACTGGACTCATTAGCAGGTAATCACGATTTAAACTTAGAAACACACAAAGGAGTTGGAGAAACTCAGTGGACCAGACAGGGAAGGTCCCGACCCAAAACGTCGACCGTCCATCTCTCTGCATAGATGCTGCCTGACTTGCCGAGTTCCTCCAGTTCCTTTGTGTGTTGTTCCTGATTTCCAGCATATGCAGCCTCGTGTCTCCATTGAAGTTAGAAACATTTGATCACCCAGGAACAGTTGACAATACCAATACCTTGATCACTTTGCACTAAAATGGACTTTGATTTTTTTTGTTCTAATTGTCTTGTTTCTTGTAAAAATTGTGTATAATTTATGTTTAATTTATATTTTTCTTGTGAATGCTTTTTATATGATGCTATGCATCTGTGATGCTGCTGCAAGTAAGATTTTCATTGCACCGGTGCATACATGTGCTTGTGCATATGACAATAAACTCAACTTTGACTTTGACAAATATTTTGTATTTAAGACAAACCTGCAAGTATTGCTTTAAAGTCCTGGTCCTTGCATTCAGTGCCTCCTCATACTGAACAAATCTTTGCGCTAATTTTTTTGTCTCTATCCCAAAAATGGAGCACTCTTCAACTGCACTGGAGATTTCCTGCACGGCCACCAGGTCCTCGGGGCTGTACCCAAGCTCCTCTGCGAAGTGCTTTTGAACTTTCTCTCCTCCATACTCATAAGTGCTGGGCTTCAACACCTTTGTGAATGACAGAGGGAGAGCATCTGATCCTGACGCTGTCTGAAACAAAGTGGCTGAATCTGCCTCAAGAGAAAGCAGGCAGATTAGTATTTCAGATTTAGCTGCATTTATCCAAACAGTTAAAGATAAGATAAAATATTTATTAGTCACACGTACATCGAAACACACAATGAAATGCGTCTTTTTGCGTTACTGAGAATGTGTTGGGGGCAGCCTGCAAGTGTCGCCACTGTTCTGGCGCCAAAGAAAGAAACATTCAGAAAAAGGCCAAAACTATAATTATAAATATGACTGCAAACTGTGGTAACAAAATAAGAAGCATTGCAGCCTTTAATGTAAACATCATTAACAAAATGAGATATAATCCATTTTATTTGCTGGACTCAGTTGGCAATGATTTGTATAAACTAACTTACACCTCTCTAATCTCCTGGATGAGTACGAATTTCCTTCAACCAAATATTAGGAAGATCGAAGCCACTGTCGTGGGTCCCTGTCCCAAAATCTGGTTCCTTAGTTACTGACTCCCATCCCTCTCCCTTGCAACTTGTATGAGAGTGAACCAAACTTGGTCTCGTATCTGACCTAGAAATAGGTTTCCAGTGCTACTGAAATTGCCTATTTCAATCTCCTTAACAATCACTCAACTCCTTGGCTCATCTGTTCTTATGCTTATAATAGTTTATCCCTACAGTCACCCAGGTTTTACCCTATCAAAGACATCGCCCCTCCCCACCCTCCCTGCAGCTTTTCTCCCCCGTTCTGACAAAGGGCCTTCAACCTGAAACATTAACTCTGTTTCTCTTCCCACAGATGCCGCCTAACTTACTGAGTATGTCCAGCATTTATTGTTCATATTAAAGCTGGGGAAGACCCGTTTTAATGAAGCCATCTTATATTGGGCATGCTACAGCTGCTTTCTTGACTACTTACAATGGTTCAGAATTAAGATTTAACCTTCTACATAACTCATCTATTCCCCTCCACCCTGTACTGCTGCCGCAAAACAACAAATTTCACGTCTACCCTTGACTACACCTCTTCCCACCCTGTCACCCATAAGGATGCTACTCCCTTCTCTCAGTTCCTCTGCCTCCGTTGCATCTGTTCTCATGATGAGGCTTTCCATTCCAGGATATCCGAGATGTCCTCTTTTTTCAGTAAACAGGGTTTCCCTTGCACCACTATCAATGCAACCCTCACCTGCATCTCCTCCATTTCCCTTAAGTCTGCCCTCACCGACATAACAGGGACAGGGTTTCCCCTTGTCCTCATCTACCACCCCATGAGCCTCCACATCCAACATATCATTCTCCACAACTTCCACCATCTCCAATGGGATCCCACCACCAGGAACATCTTCCTCTCCCTCACCCTCCACAGGAATCACTCTGTCTGCGACTCCCTTGTCCACTCGTCCCTCCCCACTGATCACCCTCCTGGCACTTATCCACGCAACCGTGCAAAGTGTTACATCTGCCCCTACACTTCCTCCCTCACCACCATTCAGGGCCCAAGACAGTCCTTCCACATGAGGCAGCGCTTCAGCTGTGAATCCAAGGGTGTCACTTATTGCATCCAGTGTGGCCTCTTCTACATCGGTGAGACCCAACACAGATTGGGTGACCGCTTTGTCGAGCACCTTGGCCCCATCCGCCGCAAAAGCAAGGATCTCCTGGTGACCACCCACTTCAATTCCACTTCCCATTCCCATATTGACATGTCTATCCACGGCCTCCTCTACTGCCACTTTGAGGCCAGACGCAGGTTGGAGGAGCAACACTCATATTCCGTCTTGGTAGTCTCCAACCTGACAGCATCAACGCCAATTTGTCTAACTTCTGGTAACCCCTCCCTTCTGTTCCCCCCTGCCCCCTTGTTTTCCCTCATTCCTGTGGCTTCTCTTTCCCCTCCCCCACCACCTGCCCATCACCTCCCTCTGGTTCCCGACCTCCTTCCCTTTAATCCAGGGTCAACTGTCCTCTCCTATCAGATTCTCTAGCCCTTTGCGTCTTCCACCTTTCACCTCCTAGCTTCTCACGTCACTCCCTTTCATCCCCCGTCCCCTACCCATTTACTGTCCCCCTCTCACCTGGACTCAGCTACTAGCTTGTGCTCCTCCCTCTCCTTCTAACCTTTTTATTCTGGCTTCTGCCCTCTTCCTTTCCAGTCCTGATGAAGGGACTCGACCTGAAACGTCGACTGTCCATTTCCCTCCACAGATGCTGCCTGACCCGCTGAGTTCCTCCAGCATTTTGTGTGTGTTGCTCCCGATTCCAGCATCTGTAGAATCTCGTGTCTAAGTTTCATGTTGTCTAAGTCAGTGATAATAAATCTGATTCTGAATACACACGTGCCTTCAATGTTTAAAGCACAATGATGAATAACATGACTGAAACATTCTGTATTTTAACAATGATGAAAAACTGGCATTTAGATTATTTTGTTACAATCAGTATACTCTGTGGTCCAATTTAACTCAATTGCCCTTAACAACGCCAATCAGTGATTTTTCAGCAGACACACGAGGCCACCACATCTGCACCTAAAGTAAATGCAGGATTTGATTTGTGGTGGTACTCTTTACCTGCAATTTAATGCTTGGAACATGATTCACAGTATCAAAAGATGCTCCTTCAGAATGAGCTTGGGCAGAGGTTACAACTACTTGTGTATCAGATGATGAAAAGTTAAGCATAGTGTGACTGGCAAGTAACAGAAGCAGCAAATGACCAATTACAAAAAAAAAAGCATAATCTTGGATGAAAAAAGACATTTAAACTGACAGGTTCATTTGTTATGAAAACACAAGAAACGGCATTCCAAAGCTTACTGACTCACCACCATCGACGCTCAAGGTCCCTTGAGCTGGCGTTGAACGGATTTTTAACCTCACCCGACAGGAGTTTACCACGATGTTATCGTTTGGATTAAGGTTGCGTGTGCTCACAATGCCCGGTGCGTAGTACCCTCTCATTAGCAAGTAATTAGTATGCGAGGCCTGAGGAGCCTTCACTTCAAATTTGGGCTTATTTCCAACATCGTCCAGTTCATCCTCCTCCTCATCATCTATGCTTTCCTTCCCCAATCTAAAATATATTAAAGTAGAGTTAATAACTGGAAAGCTCAAATTATTCCAGTCGAGCTAAAGCATGAGAAGTACGATTTACTCCTCCTTTACTTATCTGAATTTTTCAACACGGTAGAAGTGTAAGATAGGATAGATATCTTTATTAGTCACATGTACATTGAAACACATAGTGAAATGCATCTTTTGTGGAGTGTGTTCTGGGGCAGCACACAAGTGTCGCCACACTTCTGGTGCCAACATAGCATGCCCACAACTTCCTAACCTGTACATCTTTGAAATGTGGGAGGAAACCGGAGCATCTGGAGGAAACCCACGCAGACATGGGGAGAACGTACAAACTCCTTACAGACAGTGGCCGGAATTGAACTCGGGTGACTGGCGCTGTAATAGTGTTATGCTAGCCGCTACACTACCGTGTATGCTTGATACTAATGATAGAACTCAAGAGATCAAGATGTTACCCTACTGATCTTTTACCAGCAAGTTACATATTTAAATTCTGTTCCTGCTGCATACATTAACAGGCCAGAATTTCATGCCAGTGGCAAGCCACCTGTGCTCACCACTGATTTGACGAGCAAGTGGGAACTTGAGTGGATCCCTCCTGGCAGCAACCTGACCTGGAAAGGGGAGGACCTAAGCAATGGAAGGCTCCTGTCATGCTGCCAGAAGGTTGGGAAGGGGACAATGAGAACAAGTCATGCGCACAAAACCACTGTTACAGTCTGTCCTATGGCTTAGTCAATTGTCAAATAAATGCATCTGACACTTAATTATCCAAAAATACCTACTTTAAATATAAAGCAACTGAAAAATGAAAGAATGAACAAAACCTGGAACATTAAGCTCACTTAATTCAAAATAATGTGAATAACCCAAACTTAAGTTGGCCCCCGCAGCTGTTCCTTTCCATCAAGATGAACTGAGGCAATATTCCTACAGAAAATCTAATGTGATGTACAATTTTCAGGCAGATTTCATAGTATAAGTGCTTAGAAATTGCACAACTTTACACACTGCTGCTGGGCTTCATAATAAATCCATTTTGCAGCTGGAATAAGCAAAAAAGAGTCAACAAATTCAGGGCTTCCACTTCCATGCATGTAATCGCAGGAATACTGATAGTGACACTTATACACGGCATCTACTGGCACTTAGCCTCAAAAGGCAGGACAACAGTTCTAGTTCACTGCACTAGGTTGTCAACATTTTGTTCAAAATAATACCCAGGCTTTGACACCTGTGACTATGAATACCACTTCAATGATGAGCAAAGTGTTGATCACCTATGATACTTGACAGAGTGGATACTCAGTCTATTGTTGCCTGGTACGAAATACTGGAAGTTGTTCTGGTCACCATAGGTTAGAAACTACTGAAAATTTCCAACTAAAAATGCAAATTAAATTTGGTTTATTTGAAAGCACCAGCTTTAGAGCCAAGTCAAATCTCGCTCTGAATCTAATTGAGAGGTATCTGAACACTGATGAAAAGAAAGTCTGTAGACAGATGTCTGAACCTCAAACGTTTTCACCCAATGGCAACAGAACTACCAAAATACATAAATGACAGTAGGATTTACAAAGGTAAATGAGTTTGGGGAAGTATCTATCCATGAAAACCATATGTCCATACCTTTTTATAACTTCATTATCCACCAGTGTACTGTCCACAACCACAATTTGCTCAGGGATTGAGACATGGAAAGAGAGCAGACCGAGAATAAACAAGGAGATTGTAGCTACACAACAGCCACCATTTCCATCCAGAGGGTAAGTGACCATATCAGTCTCAACAGGTGCATCTTTGTCCTGGAATGAAAAGACGTTGGGGAGATCTGCTACACCTGCACTCTTCAGTTTTTGTACAAACTTATGCGATTCGGAACAAATATTACTTGGAAAACGCCAGACGAAGTTCCTAGAATAAATCATCCACGTGAAATATTACAAAATGTTGAAGAGTTTTGAGAATACAGAACAAAAACAGCATTACGCATCAGTTACACACAGAATCAATGAAATAACCTGTCTTGTTCTTTGACAGCAAGACATAGGCAAATCAATGGGGAAGTTCAAGCAGTTTTCAAAACTCAGCAGTAGAAACATTTCTAGTCAACCATAGCGTAATTGTTGCAGTAATTGTATGGATTACTCCCATCAACAGTGCCACTGATAGAAGGGAAACATGCATTATCTACACAAACTCAGACTGACTGATTTTTAAAAGTTTACAAAGTTGAAACATTCCACTACGTACCTGTAGTATGTCTGCGATAACTGATATGACATTGATGCAAAGGGCAAGGCTCTGCTCTTCTTTGGACCCAAAACTTTACTGACTCTACGCCGGTTTACCAAGCTCCGCTGTTGGAACTCAAGGAACACCTTCACTAGTATTTCATCCTTGTATTGTTTGTAAAGGTGAAAAGTCTAGGGAAATAATGCATATATTACATGAAACTCGTACTCCCCTCTGACCTAAACAAGTGATTTACAATTGAATCATTGCCCTAAGTGCAACAGAGAGGGTTGCGGTTGATTTTTACAATCCTTGCAATCTTTTATTTGCTCTTGCTTAGAGAGACTGTGTGTTTCACTATCTGTATGCATTTTAGCCAGCAAGTTCTTTTTACCACAATAAGGCAGCAGATAAAGAAGGTAAAAAGTTACAGAGCAGTGACTATAGGATGTGCTTTTATCCTTACAGTAGAAAGCATACTGCACATTCAATGAAATGGAAACCATTGCCACAAAATGCACTAAACTGAGGAAAGTACGGTTAACTGAATGGTCTTGAGACTGAACTATTTGTGCAAGCAAATTGCCCAGCGACTGTCACAGCCCACCACGAGAAAGGTTTTCCTTTGATGTCACAGCCCACCATGAGAAAGGTTTTCCTTTGATGTCACAGACCACCATGAGAAAGGTTTTCCTTTGATGTCACAGACCACCATGAGAAAGGTTTTCCTTTGATGTAGCTCTGTACTGACTACCAATGAGCAATGTCACAGCCGAGTTCAATAAAAGAGACATCATTCAGAACACTATCTCCAACTAACCTGGGGTGCCAATGCCGCTAATTAGATTAATTCAGCAAGGGCCAAGACCTTCCTGTTTCAATGCTACCACTTTAACAGCTAAGCTGTTGGCAGGACCACTAAACTTAGATAAACCAATTGTTTACTCGATTCACATTGGACAAAAATTTGTTATCAACCATGGAGTGAGTGTTCTCTGTCTCACTCAACAAAACACTCACCACAAAGATCTAGGAATTGTTGCAGCCAGCAAGGGGATAAAGAGGACCCCTGGCATCAGCAGTTGTCACCTCCTTAACAAAAAACAGAATGCTAGAAATACTCAGCTGGTTAGGCAGCAGCTGTAGAAAGGGAAACAGTTAAAGTTTCAGGTCTGAGACCCTTCATCAGAACTGGGAAAGAGAGGAGAGGGGTCGGGGAGTAGAACAACGGGAATATCTCTGACAGGGTGAGACCAAATGAGGTAAATGCTGCTAACATTACAGCTATGGAAAATGCCAAGCAGGCCAGACTGCACTAATGAGAGAAAAACTGAGCTAAAATCACTGATCGATGACTGGCAGCAATGGCTAGTTCTGTCACAGGGTTCGTTACCTAACTCATACCAAGTCTGGAAGGCTGCAAAGTGAGCCTAGTGAGCTGGCTGAACAGTCAATCACACTGCACAATGAGAAAATAAACAAGTACAAAGCAAAAGTGTTAAACCAACTGCATATATAATTAAAGTAGCTGAAATACCAAACATTAAAAACATATTTAATTATTTGTATGAAGGAATCATAATGCCCACAATCTTTTTTAAATGTTTAGATAATTTGCTGAACAACAATTCGTGAATCATTAGAAACTCATTAAAACCTCATGAAACAAAGATATTCAGCATATTTTACACTCGGACAAGTAGCTGAAATTCACATTTCAAATGATTTCTTGGTCAAGGCAGCAGGTGGAGAAACACTGAATCAATGACAACAAACTTTGCTGTGATTACTACTGCAAAATCAGGCCAGAATTCAATGCTATTACAAGAGCAGGAAATGGAGTGCGCCCCTTCCCATGTCTCTGTTTAAAATCCAATTTAAAACATAACCTGGCAAAAAGTCAGATTTTAAATTGAAAGATTCATTAAAAAGACAATGTTCTTTACTAAAGTCTATTGGATTGTAATGGGTTTCACAACAATAGGTGCATAAATACCTGAAAGGACTGGCATGATTTCATCTGTGTATCCGATAGAGCCAGTGTGCTCTGAATGAAATTTTGCAGGACCAAATAATGGATATCATCGGTGCTATAAAAGGGGAAGAAAAAAGTAAACTTCCAACAGCTTTTTGGAAGATAAGACACTTACAGAGAAATACAACTTAGCCTGCACTGAATATTTATCATTTGGAAGTAAAAAAGAATTGTTTTTACCAATCAACTGCTATCAGCTAAACTCTCCAAACTTTTCTGCTACTGGTAACTATTAAAATTTGGACAGTGTAATTATGCAGAGCTGGCATAATAAGGCAAGATGCATTCTGTGTGACTTCCTTACCACACTAAGAAAAAGGGATGTTTCCTTCTTTGGGGCATAGAATAGTGATCACCTATTTTAGACAGAAATTAGTAGGAATTTTTTGTCAGAGAATCTTTTCCTTTTTTTGGCATTATTTATTTTGCAATTTATAGTAATTTTTATCTCTTTGTACTCTACTGCTGAAGCAAAACAACAATTTTCACGACATACAAGTCAGTAATAATAAACCTGATTCTGGTGAATCTGTGCAATTTCGTACCTCAGAGAACTGTGGAGGCTGAATCACTGAACATATTCAAGGCCATGATAGATTTTTGGTCTTTATTGGAAATTAAGGGTATGGGAACATACTGGAAAGTGAAGCAAAGGCCAAGATTCACCATGACCCTACTGGACGACAAGACAGGCTTGATAGGCTGTGTGACCTGCTCCAGCTCCTTTCTTCTAATGAGGTTTCAATATTGTGTGACAGTAAAATGGGCAACTTGTTAAACGTAGCTCACAATTTTTATTTCCACTGAAATCAATGGGGAGAAAACAAGGAGATCTCAATTGGGTTTCTGACTGCAGAACAAAAACATTAGGCTGCATTAGAAGGGGTGCGAGGATGATTGAGGAGGTTGCCAGGGATGGGGAATTATAGCTCTGAAGTGATACTGAATAAACTTGTGTTTTTACAGAGGAGGCTGACTACACAAAATGAAAAGCCTAAACAAAGTGAAGGAGCAGGACCTATTTCTTTTGGTGGACAACTATAAGTTATGAAAGCAGAGGAGTTCTTTTCTTTTTCAATCTTTTTATTAGTCTTCAAATTAATACAGATTAATATATCAATGGTTATACATGTAATACAAAGAGATCAGGAGGACAATCATGACATGGATAATCATAAAGAACAATAAAGTATAAAAAAATCCGTAGATCCAACAATCTGTTAGTGAATGAATATAATATAAAAGAAAAAGATTTATTATAAAATATAAAAGAAAGAAAAAAAAATCCCCAAAACAATAAGAAAAATTATAAACAATATATCAAACCAAACTGAGCCAAAGAAAAAAAAATTTAAAAAAAAGGAAAAAAAAACTGGACTAAAATTTCTCAATAGAAACAGAGCAATATTATGTCATCAACTCCATTCCTCTAAATTGAAAGGTTATTATAAGGGAATCTATATCATGTGAAAATATTGAATAAACGGACTCCAAACTTCCTCAAATTTAAGCGAAAGATCAACAGTACCACTCCTAATTTTTTCCCAAGTTTAAACATGATATAGTTTGAGAGAACCATTGAAAAGTAGTAGGGGGTATTGGATCCTTCCAGTTAAGCAAAATGGATCGTTTGGCCATTAATGTAACAAAGGCAATCATACAGTTAGCGGAGGCAGATAGATGGCCAGATTATCCTTGGAAAGCAGAGGGGTTGAGTAAAATCTTTTAACCCAAAGGGAAGTGAGGTCTTTGGAACTTACTGCCTAAAAGTGTGATGGAAGTAGAAACACTTGTCATTTTAATAAGGAACACTGATGAGCACTTGAAGAATCACAACTTACAAGTTTACAGAATGGAAGGTAAGAAGGACTGGCAAAATTCACTGGATATGACAACACTTTCACCTGTGTTATATTGTCTCAAGACATCAAAAATTACTCAAATATTTCTGACCTGCATGAAGGGAGGGATTTCAGATCAAAAGTATCTCCCCAGCTGTCCCCCTCCCCTGCACGTTTACGTGTACATGAAATAAAACCACCAGAACCTGGCTTCCATAGATACAGGAATCTTTTGAAATATCCAGGATGATATTCAGATAATGACCATTTGCTGTTGCTTTGAAGTCTAAATACGATCTGTGAAAACTGAGAAAAGGATCATAAATAAATTACCTTTTTATGTCATCTTGCTTCTGGTCTTCATTTCCTTCTTCCCCAACTACCAATACTTTAAATCTGGACAAAGAATAAAATTCCAACGAGTTATGGTATATACTCAGAAGGATGAATACAGAAGCCTTTTATTATTCTCTCATCCCCAAGTTTACACATTCTTTTCCATTTCTCTCAAGTCTCCCTCCATTTGGGAGAGTAGAAGAATTCTTACTCTGAACCTTTATGTACTCATTAACATGGAAACCATCTCGTGTCATGTGGGCAAGTCTTATAGATTGAACTAATTGATACCATGAACTCAATATGGAAGGAACTGTAGTCTGCTCTGCCCAACCACAGTTAAAACATACCTTGCTGATACTAATGAATGCACTTTGCAACCCATTAACCTCTGTGAATTGATGCATGTATATGCTCATGGTAATGTTCCAAATGCATGGCATTACTTTGAACTGTTAGAACGAAAAGACACTCAACTTCCACAAATATATACAATGAGGCACCCAATTCCCTATGTAAAAAAGTAAGTGAACCATTTAATATGTAGGTAGAAGGCAAACTTAATAAGTGATCAGAAAATAAAATTCTTAAATTTAATTTAAAATTTGTATAGAAAAATTAAAGCTAAGATATTTATCCACAAACTCTCAAAACTTAATAAATATGGTGCTTGCAGTACTGCAAGGATCATAACAGTGCTGAGTCATTAAAATCAAAGGTATTATTCTCATCATTAGATGAAATAGTTTCAGACAAAAACCTTTGAAGAGCATCGCACCTGACAAATAGTTCCTGCAGTGTATCAGGAATCTCAATATTTCCAGATCCTATTGTAGAGCTGAATTTTTCTCTCAGTTTTCTGACAAATTCTTTGAACTCCTCTGCACAAACCTGTTCAATATGAAATAGTTATTTAGATGCATGAAAATCTTCATGGCAAACGGAAGTGCACAGGCATAAAAACAGAAAATATTAGGCAAAAGCACTCTATGCAAAGAGAAACAGTATTAACATCACAGGGCAAAGACCCTTTGTCAGAACTGGTAAAGAGAGAAGACAAGTTAGTTTTAAGTTGCAGAGAGTATGGGGAGGCTCCCAGTTCTGAGGAAGGGAAATTGACATGAAACGTTAACTTTTTTCCCCTTTCCACTTCGCTGCCTAACCCGCTGAGTGCTTCCAGCATTTTCTGTTTTTATTTCAGACTTTAAAGGAACTTTTCTAAATTTAACCTCAGTTTCCTCAGTGTGAAATCCTTGGGTTGGACATTTCTGGACTTGGGATCTGTAACCAGAAGCAAATGTACAGCTCTAATCACCTGAAATCCATTTTGGTCAATTTTGCAGCAAATAAAATATCAGAATAATCAAGCCTGACCATCCTTGGTCAAACATTAAGTATTAAACTGTTGCAAAATATTGCTGATGGAAATATGAAATAAATCGGAAAACGCTGGAAATGCACAGCAGTACCTCTGAAGGTTGAAACACGCACCAGAAATATTTTTAGATGCATCCGACAGCATTTATTTAAGGGCTGTGGAGACTTTAAGGTTTCAGGGTTTGGGTGGCAGTTCTGAAACATTTAAGATTCTGTTTAAAGTACTTGAATAAACAATGGTCGTGTAATCAATGCATCGAGTCCCAAACACAAAGACCAGCTTCCAGACATTACCCAGTGCTTTGCTTTGTAACAAAAACAAAAATCGCACAGTGTTTTATTACCTTGCTGTCCTGGTAATTATCCTTTTTATTCATGATTTCATCAATTAAAGCATGGTCTTCATAGACTTCAGCAAGACAAATTCTGCCAATATATAAAAAGAATTAAATAAAATATTTAATATTTTTAAGAGGAACAATAGCCAGTGGGTATTAGATTCATCAGAGAAGCAAAAAATTCATGGCCAGCTGATCCAGGTATGGAACCTATTAGCATGTTTGAGACTATTACATACAGTGTGCAGCATAGAATCAGGCTATTTGGTGTTGTTTATGGAGCACACAGCCTTTTGTATTCCCTCATATTCATCAGATTCAACATTTAACACATCTTTCAGAAGCAAATTGACTACATTATACCAGGGCATCATCAACTGAACATAAATTGGAAAGAAGGTGGCTGAGCCTGGCTCTTCCACAAATGGCATCTCCCTGCTTTTCTTTCTTGGATTTCCCCTCCCAGCAAGCTAGCTGGCTTCTGGCCCCAATGGTAACACTGGGCTGCAGCACAGATCTGATAGTAGTCTACACGATTTAGCTACTGGAATTCACTGTAACAAAATATGCAGGGCTGTGGTAATGTGAGAAGTCTCAAGTGGGAGGCTGAGAAACTCCCAGGTCACAAGTTGCACAGGTGGAAATGTAATGAATCACCCAGTGGGGGAATACACCTTTCTCCTCTGCATGAAATACCACAAAACTCCTCAGCAAAATCGTATTTTCAAAGTATTGGTATTTACTGCAATTAAAGATATTGTTCCATAACGTCCAAATGGGAAAGCTAGATGCAGAACAAAAAGTTTGCCTCAATAATTCAACGGCTTTCACTTGTTCACACCACCAGGACAGTGTGGGTGACACTGTAATGAGGTCAGCTTTGTGCTGCAGCTCCATGCCCATTTTGGAATTGCATAAATGTACAACCTCACTCATCGTAAGACCCTGACAGCAGACTTTGCACTGGTCATTCTGGGCTGCATTCATAGCAGATGGCAGGTGAAAAGTCCAGGCAAGAATGTCATTAATACTACAGCAAAAATAACAGTGAATTTGATTGGAAAGAACAATTACACAAAGTTAGCTGCTCTTTAGTTATATAACAATCAGATAATGTTTTGTCATTCAAGTCAAAAGAAGTGAGAACTATCTACAATTATTAATATGAAGGAAACAAAATGATAAAGGTGTTCTTCTTGAGTCATAGGGAATCAATTAAGATTAGTGCATGTCACTTTAATTGAAACATGCAATATTAATTCAACAAAATTCAAGGATTATTGTGGCAACAGAATCCTGTAAAATAGCTGATCCAGACCATAAAAACAACTTAGAACTGAATACAAGTATAAAACTTGTATGAGCTGTAAGGAAAGCTTGGATAAACTTAGGTTGTTCTCCCTGGAGCATCGGAGGCTGGGGGGAGACCTGATAAGAGGTTTTTAAAATTATGAGAGGCATAGACAAGGTAGACAGTCAGAATCTTTTCCCCAGGGTAGAAATGTCAAACACCAGAGGACGTGCTTTTAAGGTTAAAAGGGGGAACTTTAATGGTAAAGTGAGGGGCAAGTTTTTTTCTAATGCAGAGAGTGATAGGTGCTTAGAATAGGTTACTGGGGTTAGTCATGGAAGCAGGTAGTTTGGTGGAGTTTGAGTCTTTTAGATAGACACATGAATATGAAGGGAATGGAGGGATATGGATGATACACAGGAGGAGGACATTTAGTGTAAATTGGCATCAAGATCGGCACAACATCGTGGGCCGAACGGCCTGTCCAGTGCTGTACTGTTCTATGTTTTAAAACAATGCTGGGTTCAATTTGATGGATAAAAAGGAAGCTGCCTCACTGCTGCACTAAAACACCCAATAGACCATCTTCAAAACCAATCCTTTAAATTAAATCACCGACAAAGGATTAATACAAAACACAGTGCCTTCCACATTATGCTCGAGCACTTCCGGAGGCTGGAATTTACCAGCATTTATACTTCAGAAGCAGTGCACTCACCTGTAATTAAGCATTGTCTGGGGATTCTTGAGGATGTAGCGAGATCGACGGCCCACAGCAAGAGAGGTTTTATCCAAAGCTACCTCAAAATAATCATGCATGACATCTCTGACTGTTTGCCAAGGGACAAAAGGTCCTTTCACCTAAATGCAAAAGTAGATTTATTTCCCAAAATCAAGCAAACGGGCATTCAATAATGTTTCACCTGAAACCTTTATACAAGTAGTTCTGCTATAACGTGGGTTTCCATAACGTGAATTAGATACAACTCGATTGATGAATTAGGGAACCGTATTTGTATTACACAGGCCCAATTGGTTATAATGCGATTTCGATCGGGAACTAGAGAACCTCTAAAGAGTTACTTTGGAATTGGGAAACTGAAAAAAAAGCCACCTTGGAAAAAGAAGCTTCTATGTAACCTCCCCGCAGTAATCAAACACCATTGTCTTTTAAGAACACAGGCTACTAGTTTCACTGCGGGAGGCCACTGGAAATTGATAAGCAATCGCTTCCATTTATACTTGTGCAAAGATCCTCTATTAAATCATGTAACATAAAGCCTTTACTATTTTTAGCTTGTAGTAACAAAATAAACTTATAGCTATTGAAACACATTTTGGGTCATTCTCTCTTCTCCCATCAGGTAGAAGATACAGGAGCCTGAAGCACAAACCACCAGGCTTAAGGACAGCTTCTATCCCACCGTGATAAGACTATTGAATGGTTCCCTGATATGATGAGGTGAACTCTGACCTCATGATCTACCTTGTGACCTTGCACCTTATTGTCTACCTGCACTGCACTCTCTGTAGCTGTGACACTTTACTCTGTACTGTTATTGTTTTTATTTGTATTACCTCAATGCACTCTGCACTATCTCAATGTAACTGCACTGTGTAATGAATTGACCTGTACGATCAGTATGCAAGACAAGTTTTTCACTGTACCTCAGTACAAGTGACAATAATAAACCAATACCAAAATAATTTTGTTGCTGTGAGCCTGAAATGCTCCAGCCCCTAACCCCATTTTTCCCATTGACACGATTGTTTTATAATGCAATTTTCTGTGTCACAAGGTTTTTTTAGGAACATGTTATAGCAGAGCTACCTGTACTGCTAATTTAGACTGTAACACACTGAATCATTAAAATTTTGCTACATTATAACTTTAGAAAGAAACCATGCACTTAATCACGTACTTTTTTGTTGAGGACGTGGCTGGCTACTCGACAAAGCATCAGCAGACTGTCTTCTTGTGCAGTCCAGGTTACACGGAGTTTGGTCATACGACGCAGTGCACTCCTATCTGCGTCATCTGTGAAACGAAACCTCTTAGCCTTCCCCTGTTGTGGTGCTTCCTCTGCAGCTATCAGAGGAGAATAATTATTACAGATGGGAAGAACTTACCACAATCTTTATTAAGAATTCCGCAGCCAGGGAAACCAAAGCCCCTGGATTGAAGGAGGCTGAGGGGTGGCCTGATAGAAGTGTACAAAAGAATTGTGAGAGGCATAGATAGGGTAGATAGTCAAAATCTTTTTCCCATGGTTGGGGTATCAGAAACAAGAGAGCATAAGTTCAGAATTCAAAGGGGATCGGAGGGAATTTTTTTTCTAATATAAAACACTGACTGGTTGGAATCTGGAGAGCACTGCCAGAGGAGTTGGTGGAATCAGATACAATCAGCATGCTTACAAGACATTTAGACAGACAATTAAAAAGGCAAGGCAGACAAGGTTAATAGGTCCTAATGCAGGCAGACAGAATTAGTGTAGATGGGCAGAAAGGTCAGCATGGACGCGTTGGGCTGAAGGGCCTGATTCTGTGCAGTAAGGCTCTATGACTCACTACCAAACTTTAATTATTGTTACTTCACAATTTTTACCATTTCCACTCTTGATACATTATATTTTAGTTAGCAACAGAAAATATAATTTAACAAACACCACAGTATGAACATTGACAGCAGTGATTTTACAAAGGGAAGCCTTAAGGTACCATGGCCTGCCATTAGCAGCGAGTCAATACGTCGTACATTAGATAGTCTGAAGTAAACGTCTCCATTTTCAAGGGAAATATGCCATTTAATAATAAAGAAACTTCCAAAAACAGGTTCAGTGTTTGTGCAGCATATAAATTATTGGATTAATAACAGAGGCCCCGAATGACAATCCAGAGACCAAAGTTCAAATCCTACCAAGGCAGCTGTGAAATGTAACTTCAGTTAATTCACAACTTATAAAAACTAGTTATTAGCTACTGGACAGTTGTAAAACACCATGTCCTCCAAGAGAGGAAACTTAACACCCCTGGGAGGTGTTGTCAGTGGACACAGCACACAATTGCAGTCCATTTTGTAGTTGGTGGACACACCAGCCACTGTGCGCTGGTGGTGGAGGGAACGTATGGAGTATTCATCAAGTGGGCTGCTTTTCTGTGGATGGTCACAGAGTCATACAGAATGGAAACAAGCCCTTTGGTCTACCAACTCTGCACTGACCATCAAGCACCCATTTACACTAATGTTCACCACCTAAAACAATGGACTGCAGTTACATGCCATGACTACTCTGACAGCACCTCCCAGTTCTTCAGGCTCTACCACCCATCTGGATAAGGGCTTCAGGTGCATGGGAGCCACCACCATCTGTAGATTCTCTCCAAATTTCACACCACCCTGACTTAGAAATTTATTGCCATCCCCTCAGAATCACTGGGTCCAAATCCTGGAATTCCCTCCCAGACAGCATTGGGGTATAGCTTCACTAAAGGACAGCAACTCTTCAGTGTGCAGCTCACCACCACTTTCTTGAGGGCAATTAGGGATGGGTAATAATTGCTGGCTTAGTTGGCGAGGACCAGATCCTTAAAAAAAAATGAATAAACAAAAAAAGTTTTTCTTCCTCTAGGAGTCTACAAAAGAATTATTCCTCCATTTTAAAAGGGAGAAACTTAAGAGGACAAAGATCACAGTGATGAAACTCTCACCTTTCTTCTTCTTTTTTCTTGCTTTCTTCCCACTCTCCTTTTCAGGTCGTTTTCGTTTCTGTCCTTTTCCACCAGCTACTCGCTTGTTTCGCCCAACGTTGCTCTCTTTCTCAATTCGGATTTCTTCCTTATCCTTGGCAAGAGGTCCGTGTACAGACCTGAGCATCCCCAACATACTGAACTTATTTCCTGCATCAAAAAATCCCAGAAAGAAATTGAAAAATTTTAAACCTTCTATGACTGATGTAGTTTTTAAAGAGTGGTACAAATCAGGTATTACTTGTTTTCAAGATCTGTTTGTTGGGGGAAACCTTTCTTCGTCTGAGCAATTGTCTACCAAGTATAATTTACCAAAAACCATTTTTTTAGATATTTACAAATTAGAGATTTTCTTCGATCTCAATTACATTCTTTTCCTTTGAGTCCTGATAAGAATTTATTAGATGTAATTTTTAATTTGGAACCCTTTCAGGATGGCTCAATATCTAATATTTATGACAGATTACTAGGAATGAGTAAGGTGCCACTAGATAAAATTAAAAGCGCTTGGGAACAAGATTTGCAGATGTCAATTTCCGAGGAAACTTGGAATGAAATTTTCAAGTTGGTTAATACTTCATCATTATGTGCTCATCACTCTCTCCTTCAGTTCAAAGTGGTCCATAGAGCTCACTTGTCTAAAGATAAACTATCCCGTTTTTATTCTGATATATCTCCTTACTGTGATAAATGCAATAACGGAGTGGCTTCCTTAATTCACATGTTTTGGACGTGTCAGTCTTAAAAATTATTGGACAGAGGTCTTTCATACTTTTTCTGTACTTCAAAATAAATTTTAAACTTAATCCTTTGCACTATTTGGGATCGTTGGAGAAAAAGATATAATTTTGAAGGCTTCTGATTTACATATTCTGGCTTTTATTTCTCTTATAGCCAGGAGAGCAGTATTGCTTAAATGGAAGGAAGTTACTCCACCTACTCATGCTCAATGGTTACGGGATGTTATGTCATACTTGAATCTAGAGAAGATTCGCTGTTCAGTTTTTGAATCTAATCTAGACTTTCAAACCCCGTGGGGACCCTTTTTGAATTATTTTCAAAATCTCTGATTTGGGGACTAAAACACAGATATTGGCTGACACTGTTATGTTTTTAAAGGTTTTTCCTTGCTGTTTTTTCCATCTAACAGCTTTGGGTTTTGGTAGTGGGAGTAGATATTTTTTATAATAAAATATTTCAATTTTTTCTTCCTTTATTAAGTAACTACTATATGTGATTATTGATTTAGAGTATTGTAATCTTAAGTATGATTCAACACACGTATTCAGTAGTATTTTTACTCTCTTTCTTGATGCATGTACTCTGTATTTTTCTCATGGATTCAATAAAAATATTGTAAAAAGAAAAAAAAGGAAGGATGCGGAAGCATTGAAAAGGGTGCAGAGATTTACCAGGATGCTGCCTGGTTTAGAGAGTATGCATTATGAGGAGAGACTAAGGGAGCTAGGACTTTACTCTTTGGAGAGAAGGAGGATGAGAAGAGACATGATAGAGGTGTACAAAATATCAAGAGGAATAGATAGAGCAGACAGCCAGCGCCTCTTTCCCAGGGCACCAATGCTCAATACAACAGGGCACGGCTTTAAAGTAATTGGTGGGAAGTTCAAGGGAGATATCAGAGGAAGGTTTTTTACCCAGAGAGTGGTTGGGGCATGGAATGCGCTGCCTGGACAGGTACATTGGTCAAATTCAAGAGATTGCTAGATAAGCATATGGAGGAATTTAAAATAGAGGGATATGTGGGAGGAAGGGGTTAGATAGTCTTAGGCGAGGTTTAATGGTCGGCACAACATTGTGGGCCGAAGGGCCTGTATTGTGCTGTACTGTTCTATGATTCTATAAAAATTAAAGGATACCTTGTCCATAATGCTTCTAACTTCCAAAATAGTGTCAAGTACAAAAGGCAAACAGTAATAATTACAAAAACATCTTACGAAATGTACAACAACATTTATTGTTTGCCCACTAAATAAAATTATTGCTTAGGGACACTTGCCCACTGACGACCCCTCTCAATATTAAGATCAGCATTCAAATGTATTGCAGTAATGAATATTTCTTAGTGCAATGCAGTTACAGCATTTCAACTTCAGATGGACATTTTGCATTTAACTCCGGTGAAGGCTAATTTGATTGAAATCATGTAAAAATCAAGTACGTGAACAGCTTTAAAGATGTATGGTACAGCTCCAGTGATCCAGGTTCAATCCTGACCTCCTGTTCTGCCTGCAGTGAGTTTGCATGTTCCCCCTTTGACAGCATGGGTTTCCTCAGGGTTCTCTGGTTTCCTATCACATCCCAAAGACGTGTGGGTTGGTATGTTAATTGGTCACTGTATATTGACCCTAGTGTATAGGTGAGTGGTCGACACTGGGAGCACGGGAAGAGCTTGGTGGGAATGTGGGGAGAATAGGTTACAGGGAGGATTAGTAGGGAATGAGAATGCTCTGTGAGCTGTCATACCCTTGATAAGCTGAAATGGCCTTCTATGTTGTGAAGAATTATGGTAGAATTTGCATTAACTAAATCTGATTCAGAAATAAACTATAAATCAGCTTCCATCCTCTCAGTTATTATGTCAGCATTAGGCTGGTGTTTGTGTACAGAAACTTTGGTTTGGTTTAAATAAATCTATACTTGAATTTCATCATCTTAAATTCATAAAATGGAAAATGCAATTTAAAATTTTGTGACATGTTGGCCTCATAGCAGGCTCACTTCAATATTTAATGATGATTGTATCAGGCAATCTATTACTTCCATGTGGGCTATTAATCCAGGTTGTCACAAACACTATTTATATTCATGCAAAGTATGTAATACAGAATCATACTGCAGATTGCTTCATTCGCAAGATAAATATTTTACCTGCAACTCCAAGAGGAAGCGAATGCTTGTTAAGGAAACTCTGTAATCGCATTGTGCTGCTCTCAGGGACGTTGAGGCTCTACAAAATCAACAGTGAATTAGCAGTTTGTTTTAGGCCGGTTGAAATAAAAATAAAATGACTGTTTATATACAGGTCCTTCCCAGATTATGACAGTGTTCCGTTCCTGTGAACTGTTTGTAATGTGAACAGTACACATGTCAAAATGTGGCCGTGAATGTTCCCACACGGCGGAAGATGCTTGCAGCCCTGCAGCAGCCAGCAAATCCTTCCCGCTGGTCTCCCAAATACTCGTTCACGTGTACGAGCTGTACACAGTCAGATGTTCGTAAACTGGGCAAGCAGCCATTAATCCATGTATTCCAACAAACTAGTTTCCTTCAATATCTATCTAAATGTCTTTTGGGAGTCCTGATCGAACCTGCTCCCTGCCACTTGCCCCTCGCGCACTGTAAAGGAATGGTAAAATATTTAAATGTATAAGCTTACTTTAATGTGTTCCTGTTAATTCTTAGTGTTTTAATATTGTTGCTGCAATGGAAGTGTAAAGATTGTTAAAGCAAATAGAATGGTATTAACTGTATTAAAGCAGTATAAGCTCAAGAAGCAAAGAATGATGGTCAGTTAAGTACAAAATAATGCTGACTGCAAGGAGCACACTGAAAGATGATTGTGTTTATAACCTGCAGGATGTGAAAGCCAGAGCACCGAATTTAGGCTATGGAATCAGACGGATAGCCTGGGATAGAGTAAGTACATTAAATCTACCAGGAACATGCTAACAAAGGATGGTTCTTGAAACAAATAGGGCCAGAACATTCATGAACAGATAGAACAAAAGAGGTGAAAACAGACAACGCTGGAAAAACTCCAGCATCTATGGAAAGAGAAACATTTAAAGTTTCAGATCTAAGATACTTCATCAGAGTATCACGTTTTTCATGCAAGGGACATTTGTCACAGAATTCTAGACAATTAGTATAAGAATTCTATTCAAGTAGCCTAGTCTGCAAGAATTAAATAAGGCTGATGAGAAATGCTCAATCTGAAGAGGAGTAGACAGGTAATAAATGAAACATAAAACTGACTTTTGAAAGGAACAGGGGTGCGGTAGCTCTGTGAATTGAGAGCTGGCAGGCAAGATCAAAGAGGAAAGGCGTATAAAAATGGACAAAAGGAATGACCTATAGGAAGAGCATCTGCAGAGAGAGCCACTAAGGTTTCGAGGAATCCTGTGACTATTGTCAAGTATTGGTTCTTTGTACTGGATATAACTTACTTAATAAATCTGAAATAAAAACAGAAAATGCTGGACCACTCAGCAGGTCGAGCAGTATCTGTGGAAAGAGAAACTGAGTTAATATTTCAGCTCAAAAACCCTCTGATAAAGGACCTTTGACCTAAAAATGTTAACAGACGCTGCCTGACCTGCATGTTGTGTTT
Organism: Pristis pectinata; assembly: GCF_009764475.1. Taxonomy (NCBI): domain Eukaryota; kingdom Metazoa; phylum Chordata; class Chondrichthyes; order Rhinopristiformes; family Pristidae; genus Pristis; species Pristis pectinata. Next base: position 11,183,058 of record NC_067412.1, on the reverse strand, counting down.
TTATTTCAGATTTCCAGTATCTGTAATTTTTTGATTTCTTTTTTTTGCTTATAACTAATATACATATACCCATAATGGTTTACTGTAGTCATGAACAAGTTACTTGAATTAGGTTAAATTAATTGCTAATTGGTAAATCTTACATACCCTTCCACACTACACAATTCCAGATCATCACCACTCTGTACAAAGGAACTTTGCTTTCACATGCCTCCTGTAATTTTTTGTTGTCTGCCACTTTGAATCTGTGACCCCTGGTTCTTGAACCATTTAACAATGGGAAGAATTTCTCTCTATTACCCTACCTAAACCCACCGTGAACAAGTACACGTCCATCAGATCTCCCCTCAGCATACTATTTACCCTTTGCTTTCACAACTTCATTTTTTCATATTTGCAGTGTACTTTTATATTTACACAAGTGCCTACATTTATATGGCATTTTCGATCCAGTGAAGTGTCCCTAACCACTTTGCTTAAGGAGATAATGGGTTAATTGATTAAAAGCTTGGTCGAGGAGGTAGGTACAAAGAGCACCTTGCAAAAGGTGAGAAGAGAAGGGATGATGATAACAAGAGAGTCAGATGCCAGGAAGGCCATTCAAACTTAGTCTGTCCACTTTGGAAGAGCCACACATTGTAGACTGAGATCACTCTTAAAAGCTGTCAGCAATTTTGATCCCTTGCTTCTTTTTTGAAATTTACTCTTTGCATTGATCAACTTGCGGAAAAGTATTTCTTGGCAGTAATCACAAATTTACCTTACACTTGGTTGCATGGAGTACTCAGTGCTTTATACTTACAACTGAATTTAAAATATTTACCAACTTCAGTCACCTCAACTGCAGTTCCACTTCTATTAATGTCAGCACATCCTTCAAATCTATAATCAGCTACAGAATATTTACATTTACCTTTTTAGCATTGTTCATAATGTAACTGGTCCAGATCCAGTTTCGTTTCAAATGTCCAAAGAAACTAGAATCGAGGCCTGCTGCTCCAAGACCATCACCCGGAAGTTTCCCATCTTCCATCAACTTCCGACTACCGCTAGAGAGATTGAGTATAGAAATCACTAAAAGGAGCACCGCTCATCAGAACTGACAAACATTGCCTTCAAGAAAATGAAGGGAGAGTGTGGAGACAGCTAAGGGGGTGGGAGGGAGTGCAAAAAGAGAGAAGGTAAAAATAGAGCGCGGGGTGGCTGTGAGCAGGCAGTAGTGTGACCCAAAGAGCAGGAAAAGAGAGGAACGCACAAAAGACAGTAGTATGACACAAAGTGCAGGGAGAAAGAGCACATAAAAAGCTAAATCACTATGCAGTTCAGTTATCTCATTTTTCAGGAATACAGCCAGCTTACAGGTGGAAAGAGCAAAGAACAGCAAATAAATTGAGTAACACACAGTTCTCTCTTATTTAAATAATTCAATATTTTTGACTTTGCATGAATTACAAGCAAAACGCACGTTGCATATTCCAGCAAGGAACATTTGTTCTCCATGGTGTTCTTAGCAGTTGTGTCCTGATCCACCTCCGAGCGAAGCACAGAGTCTTCTGCTCCCTCAGGTGCTGCCTGGCCACTTTTATTTAAGCGAGGAACCCGTATAACTCCTGAAAACAAACATGCGGAACTTACAAAGATTTTTAAGAAAGGTCAATTTCCCACTTCCTGCAGTCCAACTTCACCTCCCTGTCTTCTCACGACATCCCTTAAATAATCTACTCTACAGGTGAATACATAGGACAATACAGCACAGTACAGACCCTTTGGCCCACGATGTGCCGACATTTTATCCTCCCTCAGTTTCTAAAAGGTGCTTAAATAATAATAGAAAATGCTGAAACTCAGCAGATGTGGTAGCATCTGTGAATTAAGGCAGAGTTAATATTTTGAGTCAATGACCCTTCACAGGTGATCTATTCATATGAAAGGTCATTGACCCAACAAGTTAACTATTTTCTATTCTATGAAAGCTGCTAAGTTTGAACGTTTCAGTTTTTATTTCAGATTTTCAGCACCTGCAATCATACCCTTTTGTCTATTGGTTCATAGATACATGGATGATTCGCTATGATTGTAATCACTGTATCTAAGAGTCTCCAAATTCAAGCTGGAATCATGTAGAACTATTAAATATCTTCAAATATAAATCTTATTATTAGTATGGCAACAGGGAAATGACAAGATATTGAATTTGAAACACTTGAAGAACTTGGATAATAATTTTACCGATTTCAAAGTAGTTTTATAATTTAAACAGTACAGTAAACCCTTAACTTTTGCAGGGGTTCATTCCAGAAATGACTATGAATCCTGAAAATCACAAATACCATTCATTCGCTGCTGTCTCCAGCAGGATTACCTTGTGACTGGGGTTTGCAGAGAATGAGGATTTGCCTGGCATTCTCTCAAACTGGTGAGTCATGTTAACACTGGGTGCTACTGCAACATGTTAATACTTTACTAGTCGTGAATTACCTGGATGGGGAGGGGTTATGCTTTTCATTACCTTGCTCAAAAATTTCACAGTTTTTAAAAAAGGGAAACTCCCCTGTGGATCATCCAGAGGGTCAAATGATTTCCTCATAGCAGAACTGAGAGTCTCATCAAGCCGTAATCAGTGATTCAAAGACCAACCGATACAGGTGGTGTTAGAGGAATAGAGTACATGTGGGTTTCAACTGCATATTTGTGAAACTACAAAAAGATTTACTGTAATTTCCAACAAGTACTTTATAACAGGTTTAGAGAAATAAAAATCTGATACCAAAGAGGTCCAAATAATTTTAGAAAACATATGAAATGAATTCAGGAGCAACACACAAAGGAGCTGGAGGAACTCAGCAGGCCAGGTAGTATCTATGGAGGGAAATAGACAGTCGACGTTTCGGGTTGAGACCCTTAAGGGTTCCTCCAGCTCCTTTGTGTGTTGCTGCAGGTTTCTAGCTTCTGCAGTCTCTTGTGTCTGAAATGAAATCAGGCTAAAGTTCAAATTTGGAAGATAGATGTAAAACAAAAGCAATGCAACATTATTTCATTTAATTCTGGTACACTTCCGTCTTTTATATTTCCTTTAAAAACTTTGCCAGAGGTCTCATTGAATCATTTCTAAACTCTTTCATTTCTCCCCTTTAGTTTGACAGATAGCGACACTATGTGGCCAAAAAATGAACAACATGTACAGCGATAAACTTACAAGAACATTCAAAATCACCAAGGGCATAATTCTCTTGGGATCTGCCCATCTGTTCATAGTGTTATTTCTTTCCACTGCTATACAAAGAAGCAACACCAGCCTCCAATCTGACTTCCTGAATCAGGAGTTATTATTGAGGGATCAAACAACTTTGCTATACTTTATGCTGGGTGCAGTGTTAGTGACACTTGCATCAACCAGTTAGGACTCAGGAAAACAACCCCAGCCAGAGGTTGATTAAGTCTATCTGGCAATACTAAAATTCCATGGTAGATGGTCTTTGCTGGATATGTAGAGAGCTGGAATATCTATCTGTTTTTGTCCAATTTAAACAAAAGGCTGGCTTGTGTGGGTAGTTTTGACAGGACTTCTAGCATTCAGTCTGTTGATTGGCAATAAATCCTGGGACATCTTGCATTCACTGTGAAGCACAGCAGTTAGGGAGTTAATGACAGATTCAAAAGGCCAAGTCTATTAATTTGTTCTGCAGCTGAGCTCCACGTGAAGTCCAGTGGAAGAGACCAGTTTTGCCGAGATTCCCCAACAACTCCTGATGTAGTATCCAACACTCCATTAATTTCAGTGGAGCTTGCAGGATTTCAGATTAGGAGGCAAAGGGGAAAACAAGTTACGTTCTTAAAATTACTTTGCATTAGTTTAGGGATTTTAGTTAAAATCTATTTTAGTTCTTAAAAACTCAAAAATTGCATCTTTAGCAACCAAGATTTGTGGGGTGGGGGGGTTCACTGCGGTTTCAGAGGCAAGGCCATCTCCCTTTACCAGAAGTTCTGATCACTGAGGATATGCTGCAGAGCAAAGGGCACGCAAGGACCATGGGTGATTCCAGGCACCAGGTGAGGGATTCAACAAGCAAAATCTGACTCATTCGTTTGAAAGACATTGAGGAAAATTATTGTTTCAGCATTTATCAACAAATTTTTGGTTAAACTGATCAACAATATTTTAAACCTTTAACAAGTTCACAAATAGAAACTTACCTAGTGGTGTATTCAGACAGACACACATAAGGTCAAACCAGAAGCTCTCTACATCTTGCATACTATTGAGAGCATAGCAGCGATTATCAAATGGCCTGCTGCTTCTGGCCAAATTATAGTGTGGATCACAACTGGTAGTGTCAACAATCATGGCATTCTTTTTGACATAAATGAAAATCTAGATTAATAAAAACAAGAATCAGTGGTCAATCTGGAGATCCAGGTTTCACTTTATACAAATCACAGTAACACAATGTGGAAGATCTTTGCTCACCGTTTCACCTGAATAATGCTTAAGGCATTTTAGCCACCAACTCTGAGAGAAATCTGGCGAATCACTTATATATAGTTTCAGGATCTCATGACTGCAGAACTGTTTATTTCAAGCTGTTCCATTGTTTTCCAGTGTTATCAAACATTCATTCAGTCAATGCAAAAATGAAGTTTTGAAATGATATAGCTTTAATTAGATTCTTATTTTTACACTACATTCAAAGTACAACATTATTTTAAAAAATATAGCACGTTACAAGCTACCACAACTCCAGGTAATTAGGTTCAGGGTAACAGTACAAGCTGAAGTATAAACTTTCAAAAGGGTTACATGTTAAGTGGGATTTAGCTGCTTTTCATCCAAACTAATCCTACTGCAATTTAATGGGCATTTCCAAGGTAAATGGCTTTCTACTGTATTAAATGGAATACAAGCATATCACTTCATGCAAAATGATTTTTTTTTAATGGCTGTGAAGTTTTCCCAAGTATCCTCAGTTAAAGGAGCAACCAACCACAAGGAGAGTTACCAGATATTAAGTACTGAGGGTGATTTATGTCTTGTTTTTCCTCCTAATAAGAAATAAATCTGATGTCTTTTTGGCCCAGCAGTATTATGACGTTCCTGCTGCAGATTGGTTGTGTGTTGTGAGCGCTAACATTCACTGGCCAGAGAAACACCATTTCAACCAGAGGAATAGAACAATTTGTCAAGACAACTTTATAATTACGATATTCTAAAACTGAATCGTCTAGCCTATTTAGTCAATGGAGATCTCGGAGACGATGGCTAAAGAACCACACACTTTACTTGGAATCAGCAGTGCAACATTCGGCTTCACAATTCTTCACTGAAGGCTTACCTGATCTTTCTCTTGAAATTTTTCAGTTGGGCCGAACTGCAATAATCCCATGTAACAGAGACGTTGCAGATTCTCAAAGAAGGAAAATATGTATCGCCTGTAAAAACACCAAAAATGCAACAATATTTATATTGAAGATAATATTGTTAGTTGCTTCCAACGAACAAGCATTCAATGTTGAGGAATCTCACAGTATTTCCATACCTAATATGTCTGATATTTATTCAATGCATTATTTGAGCAATTTGACCAATATCCCATGTTCCCTTCATTATACAAAATATGTTGATAAATAGTTTTGCTCAAAGTGGTATTTTAATATATCCAACAAATAAATAACATTCAAAGGATTAAGTTTTCCTGCATAATTTAGTATATGCCCAAACTCAATTGCCTCCTTCATAAGATATATTTATAAGTCACATGCACATCAAAACACACAGCGAAATGCATCTTTTGCATAGAGTGTTCTGGGGGCAGCCCGCGAGTGTCGCCACTCTTCCGGCGCCAACATAGCATGCCCACAACTTCCTAACCTGTACATCTTTGGAATGAGGGAGGAAACTGGAGCACCTGGAGGAAACCCACACAGTCAAAGGGAGAACGTACAAACTCCTTACAGACAGTGGCCAGAATTGAACCGGGGTCGCTGGTGCTGTAATAGTGTTACGCTAACTGCTACACTACCGTGCCTGCCCATATCAACTAAAAAACACTTCGGGCTTGCAAACCAGTTGTGTTCAGCTGGAGATATTTTCTGCTAAGATTAATTTAAAACTTTATAGCTGAAAATATAACTTCCACTTGCTTAGAATAATACTGCACAGATTGTTACTTAAATCAAATATACTGGATGGAGAAGTTTACATAGCTAAGCAGGGTGGTTACAGAAGTGACTGGTGTAAGGAAAAAAAAATGTACTTAGGAATGTTCTGCAGATGAAAGTGGGGAGCTTAGTGCTGTCTGACCTGCTGAGTTCCTCCAGCATTTTGTGTGTGTTCCTCCAGATTTCCAGCATCTGCAGTCTCTCTGGTGTCTACTACAACTAATGGGGATTTCTTTACTTGATATTTAAATGCTTCGGCTGACACTGGGTCTTGTAATAGGAAAATTTCACCAAGAACTTGTTCTGCAAGATTTTTTTTCCTAAGTGATACATACATTAAAAAAACTAGTTTTTAATGCTAATTGAAATATTTCTTGATTGTCAGAAAGCCTTTGCAATTAGAGATCCATATGAATTTTGAAAATACATTTGACAGCTCTTACCGCTTATAAAGAAGCTGCTGCCTCATGGGCTGTGGCAGACTCCTGATCAAAGTGTGCTTCAAGATAGGATCATTTATAAAGTCTTCCAGATTTTCAACCTATATAAAAAGACAAATAAAAAAGGATAAAAAAAGTAAATAGTCAACAACAAAAACTCCAAAGAAAGCCTATGCACACATCAATCACAAACTTCACTGACACCTGGTTTGCTACTAAAATATTTTATTAAGTAATTGAAACAAATAATAGTCCTAAACCAAAGGAAATATACCCAAATCTGGGGCAACACACACAAAATGCTGGAGGAACTCAACAGGTCAGCAGCATCTATGGAGGTAAATAAACAGTCGACGTTTCGGGCCACGACCCTTCATCAGGACTGGAAAGGAAGAGGGCAGAAGCCAGAATAAAAGGGTGGGGGGAGGGGAGGGGGAAAAGCACGAGCTGGCAGGTGACAGGTGAATCCAGGTGGGGGGGGGGGGGAGGTGGGGGGGGCAGTAGCAATGATGTGAGAAGCTGGGAGGTGATAGGTGGAAGAGGCAAAGGGCTGAAGAAGATGGAATCTGATAGGAGAAGATAATAGACCATGGAATAAAGGGAAGGAGGTGGGGATCCAGAGGGAGGAGGGTGTGGGTGATGAGCAGATCATGAGGGCAGGGGACGAGAAAGAGAAAGGGTAAAGGGGCCAGACGGATAATTGAAAACAAAGGAGGGGGGACCAAAGGGGAGTGGTTACCGGAAGTTAGAGAAATAGATATTGATGCCGTCAGGTTGGAGACTACCAAGACAGAATACAAGGTGATGTTCCTCTAATCTATGTCTAACCTCAATTTTGCAGTAGTGGCGACCGTGGACAGATATGTCAGTGTGGGAATGGGAAGTGGAATTAAAACACTGAATTAAATATCCAAGATGGATCCAGCTGAAAGGTTGTCAGATTAAAACCAATCTCTCCACTTTAGATAAACGTTTTACAGCTTAATTCTAAGTGAAAGGATAGTGCTAAAATTTTGTAATGTAAAGCTCTGCTTGGTTAGCTCCCTAATCTTCAGCGGGCAGAGTAAAGGAGTGCCAAAAATGAGACCTTATGAAAGTGAAGCCTGTGTTTGGCAGAATAGTTTTCTAAATGGCTATTTCAAACATCAATGTTTTAAAATGTTCTCACAAGGGAATTAAGAGATACAAGAAAAGTGAAGTTGAAGGAGAAGATTATCCTTGATTTACAATGGCAGAGTTGGCTCAAGGAGCTGCACTGGCAATTCTTGCTATTATACCTTTCTGTTGTCACACAGGCCATCACACACTATTCTTTCAGTTCAACTAAAATGGAAATTGAGCAATTTCATGAGGTGCCATTTAATTTCCACTTATTTCTTGAATGATTTTACTAATTTGGCTGCTTCAGATGGTACTTTCTATCATGTTTCATAAAAGCATATGGTACGTACTTAACTTTATTGGTTCACCTGTGGGATTTTCCTTGCATTCGTTGAGAATATGGTAGCTTAATAGACTAGCAGCCAGAATTCTGGATCATTGATCCAGAGACACAAGTAGCAGCTGGGGAATTTAAATTCAAGTAATTAAATCAATCTGTGATTTTCTTTTAAAAAAAGCTAGTCTCAGTGATGGTAACCATGAAACTATCAGACTATCACGAAAAGAAATATGCCATCCTTATCCAGTCTGGCCCAACTACAATTCCAGACCCAACAATATTGTTGACCCATAACTGCCACTTTACTTCAGGGCAATTAGGGAGGGATATTAAATGCCAATGCTGCCAGTGTCATTCACATCCAGTTAGTGAAATAACACAAAGAAATAGATTTTGGAACTTTGTACGCCAGTTTTAAATATTTGCTCCAACTCTTATCTTTAGCTATTTGCCGTTCCCCACTCATGCACTGTATACAATGAAACAGGGTTATGAAAATGGAAATACCAAAATGCTGGTAACCTGGCCCTTAAAAACATCTGTGTTTATTCAATAGAATATCTCCTACAATATTACTTGATAACATATACAAAAGGATTAGACACGTTCCATTGCAGCGCAGGAGAATGAGGGGTGATCTTTTAGAGGTGTATAAAATCATGAGGGGCGATCTTATAGAGGTGTATAAAATCATGAAGGGCATAGATAGGTCAATGTGCACAGCCACTTTTCCAGGGTTAGGGAAATCAAGAACTAGAGGGCATAGGTTTTATGAGGGGAGAGATTTAATAGGAACCTGAGGGGCAACTTTTTCACCGAGTGAGCTGCCCGAGGAAGTGGTTGAGGCAGGTACATTAACAACTTTTAAAAGGAACTTGGACAGGTATATGGATAGGAAATGTTCAGAGGGATATGGGCCAAATGTGGGCAAATGGGACCAGCTTAGATAGGAATCTTGGTTGGCATGGACCAGTTGGGTGAAGGGTTGTATGACTCTGACTCAAAACACTCACTCCAAAAAAATGAAGTCACTTACAATCATCTATACTACTGAGTCTTTAGTAACAGATTTAATAAGCTCAAGAAGAAAATTCATATAGCATTACCTTGTGGCTGACTTGTACTATCTGAACAAAAATAGAGAGGGGAAGACAGAGCAATATGTCACTAATGAGAGCCCAACCATATCCAAATTCTCTGTGAATAGGGGTAGGAGGGATATTTCTCTTCCACGATGCCTCATCCACGTAAACTGTGGAAAAATGCATACAAACCAGTCATAGCCTTAAAAATGTAATATGACAGCTTTGAGTTTGATTAAAACAAGTTTTTTTTTCCCCCCAAACTGTGTTTGCACAAGCACACCTTCAGTTTGACATACATACAGAAAATACGTATGGAACAAGGGAAGACATTTAACACATCATCTCCAAGGATCATGTACAATTCGTTGCATCATAAACTCTTTAAAATCCATTCAGAGGGGATCAATCACAGCAACAATCTTCCAGATGGCACAAACTTTAAATTATTGTACTTTTAACACCTACGTTTTCTGCACTCTAATCATTTAAGCAACTCACATTGTTCCCAGCACCACCTCCCTATTAATCTTCCCTCCTCATTGACTTCAATTCCTAAAATGATCCTTGCTTCTCTAAATTTTGAACTGCTTAAATTCCGTGCAAATTTAAAGCTGTAATATCCCAAACACATCATTAACAGAGTTAAAACTGTTTTTGAAGTTTACAACAAAATCTACCTGAACACTTTCACATGGCGACAACATTCAGTGATACCTGCTTTCACCATTCAATGATCAGACCAATCCTCTCTCAAAGAACAAGTCCGAATCCTCTGTGGTCATGAAAAAGCAAGCACCACAATCCCAATATTAAGTAGTTGCAGTAGAATGCACAAGCACAATTGTTATCAATTAGAAGAGTAAAACATGTAGCACTTAAGTGCTAGATCTGATACAATACCAATAAAATGACAAAAGGCTCACAACATAACTTGGAGCTTCATTCAACTGGAAGGTCAAGTTAAAACCTAATTTATTTTAAGTAGGGGAGGCTGTCTTGTGGTTTGTCCAACAAACATTGGGATGGCACAGGTATACTGGAATGCTGTACAAAACTCATCTCAATCAATGTTCTCCAGAAATTTGCCATCCTTGTCCCTTCTGCTCTATATGACTCCAAATCCATATAGCTGACTGACACTTAAATGCCATCTGCACACCAAGCAAGCTACACAGCTCAAAGGGTGATCAGATTTTAATTTAACATTGGATTTTGGCTTTGCCTCTGATATCCACATCCAACAAACAAATAAAACAGAAATGAAAATTTGAACTACCAGTCTCTTTCATGCATAACTGGTCTAGTTCCTCCTCCCAGTGGCGGTCTTCATCAATTTCTGTTGTAGTTGGCGTCTCATCTGGCTTTCCATTAGCAGCTGGATTGCTCTTTTCTACGACAGCATCAATGGTGTCATTTGACATGGATGCAACAGCTTCTCCAGGGGCTTCCGAAGACGAGACCTCTCTCTTGGCACTATTTGGTGCGTCAACAGAAGCTATCGATGTGGCCGAATCCTTTGGAGCTTCTTGGAGCGGGTGTCCATAAATGAGGTACCACAGGAACATGTGGACAAGGCGTAGACGAGGCATCTTGGGAAGGAACCCAAGTGAACGTCCCAGCCCAGGAACTGAAAGAGAGATGCAGAATTTTTAAAATTACAGATAACAGTGCAAAAGATGTGATTGCTACATTCAGCTAACATTAAGTGATTGCAACATAACAGCTATACTATACACAAGGCACAGAGTAAAGCAGCAGTAAAACAAAAGAAAACAAGTCAGGCCACAGTTAAGGATCTGCAGCGGTCATGATAAGACAAGTCTCGTAATTCTCATATTGTGGTAGAGAACATGACTGCAACTTCTACCAAAGGAACCAAGACAAAAATAACAATAAGAGGACTCAAGTGTTAGATCAGGTACCATACCAATGGAATGAGCTGTTGAGGAAAGGCTGACAATATAATTAGGAGCTTCACCCAATGACTAGAAATTCAAGATAAAACCCAATTTATTTTAAGGTGGGGATGGCGAATATGGCTTGGCAACAAACATTGGTATAGAACAGGTATACTGGATTTTCTTCTCTGGACCTCCAGAGAAGAAAATCTGCCATTGTAGCCTCTGTGACAACTGCAGCATAATAAGCAAGTTCTCCGCATTTAGTTCCCTTATACAATGAGATGGACTATGACCTCACAATCTACCTTGTTGTGACCTTGCACCTTATTGCACTGCACTTTCTCTGTAGCTGTGACACTTTACTCTGTACTGTTATTGTTTTAACCTGTACTACGTCAATGCACTCTGTACTAACTCAATGTAACGGCACTGTGCAATGAATTGACCTGTACGATCGGTATGCAGGACAAGTTTTTCACTGTACCTCGGTACAAGTGACAATAATAAATCAATACCAATAAAAGTCTGCAGAGCAGCGTGTATGGATGGGGAGTAGATAATAGATAAAGAGGGGATTAGAGCAGAGACTGAATAATTGAAACTGATTCAGTGAAGCTTGGGGATTCATTCACTCACGGGACATTAATGACACTGGCAATGCCAGCATTGAGTGTTGGACTATTGAAATAGTATTGAGTTTTGAAATAGGACACAATGCAGGTTCAGTAGGATCATGTCAAGAAAGGGATCTTTAGAGGCTTAAACTGGAAGAAATCTCTTCTCTGGACCAGTGAAGGACTCAGGAGATTTAATGGATGATTTTAAACTTATGATCTTTGAGAAAGCAATAATAGAAAGGCTCCTTCCTTTGCTTGGGAGATTGTAATAGAGATTTGGGCACAAAGATGGAGGTTAAGAAAGACTCGGCAAATTACAGTAGCATGACTTTTTTTTGCAAAAGAAAGCAGTGAAACAATCTGTGGATAAAAGCTGGCTACATATTCAAAATAGAAGATGTAGGGTTATGAGAAAGAGCAGGAAAGTGGGTTTACTTTTGGATTGCTCTACAGTAGAGCTGAATGCTCCTTTGCCACGGGACTCAATAATCACCATTTTCTGTAGAAAGTATTTAAAACTTTTTTTTTACAAACATCAATGAAGTGTCTGGAGATGTGCATTTGGGTATGGCTTTTCTCCAGTTACTTATGCAAGTTATGTTTTTACCTATTACAGGATGATAATTCTTCAGGGGAGTGACACCCATTTTCTCATCTGTTTTGGTTGTGGAGCATTTGCTGGGCACTTCACCATTTCTGCCTGGTTCTGTCTCGCACAATGCAATCACTGAACTACTTTCCTTTGCCTGCTTTTGCTTTTCTTTCTGAGCCTGGACTTGCAATGATTTCATTCTGGAAAATAAGAAGCCAGAGAAAACCACAGAAGATGTTAACTTTAAAATATTGTCCAGGATCTTCTGCTACCTGCATACTAAACCCACTCTTTTCTGAAGTGAGTCTCTGGATGAACTTCTCTGATTAGCAAGGCCCAGTGCAGCACCAACCAGCGCAACAGCAGCCCATGCCAATAGAAAGGGTTTGACAGCCAAGCTTACCAGGGTCAAACTATCAATGAGATTTAATGTCTGTCAATGTCTCTGACTATCCAGATATACCCTTCTCTGAGTGACACTGGATAAACAACAGCTCAGCTAGGAGGAGCTATTCTTATTACAAATTTCATCTGCCAGGCTCCAAGGGGTTCCTAAAGACTGAAGTGAAAGACCCTTTAAATATGTGCTTGTCACTGGTAAAAAGAGCATCTCTGAAAAATAGAGTGGAGACACAAAAGACTGCAGATGCTGGAATCTGGGGCAACAAGCAATCTGCAAAATTGTCAATGCTTCAGCATCAGGAACCACCCCCCCCCCCCCCCCCCCCCCCCCCAACACACACACAGATGGTGCTCTATCTGCTGAGTTCTTCCAGCAGATTGTTTGGTGCTCCGGAAATAGCAAATTTCCTCACTCCAAATGGAGCCCGAGAAACGCTTAACAGTGCCCGATGTCTTTATAAAGACCTATCTCAAAGCTTTATTTCTTTTATCCCATGACGCTCTGAAGCACCTTTACAACATCTTTCCAAACTGAAGGCAGTTGTTATTTTCTCTTACTCAGCTTCAGGAACAGAATTCAGAATTATGCATTATATTGCTGTAGTCTCTGGCAAGACACTGAAGGCAGTAATCATGATCACACCTTGGAAGTATTATTCTACCTGCTGCAAATAGAGGTTTCGTAGTCAATACAGAAGAACAAAAGTTACTGACCGATGGACAGTGTAAGAACTGGAGATCCTAAATCGAACTTGCTCAATGGCGCTTTTTACCAGTGGATCATTGGGAAGCACAGAAGGATGAGCAACAAACTCCACCTGAAGAAATGGAAATATATTGCAACCAAAAGTACCATCTCAACAATTGCAAAACCAAACACAAAGATCCTACATAGTTATTCTTACTAGTTGTGTTATGCATCTACATAAATGTTTTCACTATGAATATAGAAGTGACATGTCAAAATTTGCTGAAGCTTTTAAAATTGCACCGTATATTAAAAAGGCTGGCAGTGACCTTTTTGCTGATGCCATCCTGTATAACAGTGGTGCGGAAGAGCCGAAGTAGTCCCTCTTGAGCCAGCTTCTGAACCATTCTTACTATGGATTTCTTGCAGCATCTGGTGACCACACCGTCTTGCTTCTCTTCTTCCATGATCATCTTCTGAAGCCTAGAGAAGTAAACAAATACATATTTCTTGAAAAGTAAGACTACTTTGTATAACCTAATCAGGTGACTAGATTGTCATAAAGAATCAACTTCTTTACAGTTGAACACCAACAATATTCAAGTAAAATTAGCTGCAACCCTGGTGGCCCCACAAAAGGTACTACTATTATGTAGTTTCTTTTGCCTCCAGTATCAAAGGCTTCAGCTCAGCTAACCAGCACATCAAGGAAGATGCACATTTTTATAAGAGGAGGAAATCTGGAGAACTAAATGGTATAATTTGAAGACAGCTAATTAAACGATATGTCAAAACAGTTCAGATTTATAGAAAAAATCTAATTCAAGATCCAGTAACAACAATCTTCAATAACTCCCAAGATCTTGTGCTTTTCTAGAAAAGGTACACTACTTCATTTAACTATGCAAAATTGTGATTTAACGGATGCATCATATACTTCACGTTGCAACCAAATCAAAAATTATACAACTAGAAAGATATTCAGATGAGTTTCTATTTTATTGTAATCATATCCAATTCAAAATTGGGCAGTTAAACTCTACTACTTAGTGATACTGACTGAATCATCCATATGAAAGTTATATTTCCAGCAATGCATATTCAATTCTGGAATTCCTAAATTTGCTCTACATGACACAAAAACTTCATTTCAATTAATTGTCCTGATAATGTACTATTTTTCAAAATCTAACATAACATTTTTGAAAATTGTTTGCCCGTTGTCTATAGGTTTAGTGAAAGAGTTTCTTGTGAGGATACAAGATGTTAAATAGTGAAAGCCCAGTCCTCTCTGAAGATAATCACGTTGGCATCATGGAATGAAACTTACGTAAACAGGCTTTCAATCAATTTCAAATTCCGTACAGCTTCTATTATCAAGTTTTGTCGTTTTAGCAACCGAAATGTTTCGTGAGGTCTCTTTAGGTAAATATTTTTGCAAGGTTTCCTCTTCCTTCCATGGCTCTTTTCCTAAGAAAGTAAGTGAAAACGCAATCGATGTAATTGTGATATGCATCATGCCTTCAAAATATTTACATTTGTTTGGTTTAACAAACTTGTGATGCATGCAAAAAAAGATCACACTGATATTATTAAAATATGTTTCGTTGGTCGTGGATCTAGTCAGAATGTGCATAGTTTATTATAAAGGAAAGATTAAATGCAGAATATTTACTTCATTATGGACTAGGGTCCGCAACAAAGAATAAGTGGCAGGATGAATTAATGCAACACTGGGTCAAATCCAGCCTGAACAGCTAAAAAACCCTCCTTTATTCTGGCTACAACAGAAGGTGAAATGATCTAGTGCAGCTCCAAGAAGTCATAAACCACAACGGCAGTGCCATGTTACATTAACGATAGTAATTCAGAGAACTGAAGGCCAACAAAGGAAGTCTTAGAATTTCAATTCAAATTAGACAAAATAAAAAGCTGGCAAAAAAAATAAAATTGTGACCACCTGACTACTGCAAAATATAACTGGTAAAATATAAGATATAACCAACCGCATAAAACAAAGGAGAACGTACCTACGTGGCTCCTGTCTCACACCAAACTGATTGATTCTAAAACCTTCAGTTGTAACAAATAACTAGGCATATAAACTGGTCTTGCAGTTTAGGTTTTCTAAACATAACTGGATTGCAAGCCAAATGCATTTTTTAGTTAAGTATACATTTCTGGTTAGAAAATATCTTACTTTTAAGAACTTCAGCAAATTTACATTATGTTACACAATCGGGCAATTTCTACTGATGGAACAAGTAAGCAGCAAGCAGGTGACACTGTTCCTTTTGCAAGCTGGTATCACTCTATTACTACGCTAGTATAAATTTGATCTGTGAAATTACATTAAGCAGCAAAATACTAATGAAGTCTAAAGTTTGTAAAATGACCTTCATACCTTTGCTTTTTCAATCTTTACCTCTTCGATTAAAACATCCTCATCACTTTGATCATTTTCAGACTGTATAGAAGAGTTAAGACTTGGACTCTGCTGGGCAGGATTTATCTGAACATCTATTTGTTGCGATTGTTTGGATAATACTTCTGCATTCTCGCCTGTATGCTGGGGATGGCCAATCCTAACAGCTGCTTTTCGTAAACTAGATAATTTCTTACCTGTATAAAACACAAATGAAATGAAAAGTATTTACATCTTTGCACAGAGAATGAAAATGTCCGTTTGGTTGAGCTTTTCCCAAAGAGTGAGGAATGGCTCAAACTATCAACAGTGACTGGAGCAATTACATTTTTCACCCAACATGAAATATGACATTACAAATGTGTTCTTTTTCAATATCTGCAAATGAACAGAATGAAGATCATTCATTATGACTTTGCCATCAAACAGTACCAGTATACAATCTTCATGCACTCTGCTGCCCATCACGTTCAACTCATTAATGCAGAAAAAAAACAGCTGACACAAAGAACACAAACTAATGAATTCTAATGGATTGGAGAACATGTCTTATGAGGATAGGTTGAGTGAGCTAGGGCTTTTCTCTTTGGAGAGGAGGATGAGCGGTGACTTGATAGAGGTGCACAAGATGATGAGGCATAGATCAAACGGACAGTCAGAGACTTTTCCCAGGGCGACAATGGCTAACACGAGGGGACATAATTTTAAGGTGACTAGAGGAAGGTATAAGGGGAATGTCAGGGGTAAGTTTTTTTACACAGAGAGTGGTGGGTGTGTGGACCGCACTGCCTGCAGAGGTTGTGGGGGCAGATACATTAGGGATATTTAAGAGACTCTTAGATAGACACACGAATGATAGAAAAATAGGGGGCTATGTGGGAGGGAAGGGTTAGATAGATCTTAAAGAGCAGGATAAAATGTTGGCACAACATTGTGGGCCGAAGGACCTGTACTGTGCTGTAGTGTTCTATGTTCTAATCTGATCAACCTGTGGGGACTGGAATGTAGAGGGCAAGTTTGGTTGTGAAGGTTGATCTAAATGGGAAACCTTATTTTTGGTGGGTCTGATGCACTCAGAAATCTTTGGCAAGATTTTCCAAACTAGCTGGTCCAAAACACAATGTCTTTGCCCAAAAAGGGTTACTGAATCTCTCTGTTGGATGACACCAAATTTGGTAAAGGGTAAATAGCTTCAGCACTATTTGGAAACAATTATGTAGAGACTTGTTCCTTTAGCTTCAACATCCCACTCCAGATGTCCAGGAAAGGTTCCTCTGTTTAACTGGATAAAATCATGCCTTTAACAACACCATGCATAAATTCTCACTTAGCCTTTCACTTTTGCCCAAGCAGCAACATGCTTCCTGCTTCCTGCTTGACTTTCAACATAGCTCCAAGCAACAGGTCAAGTCTGTACGTGGAGACCAAGCACTAATATATAAGAAATTCATTTGGGTCTAAGGCCAGAATTGCGATGAAAAAAGGGATATTAGTTTAAGTTACAAAGTAATAATTTTGTAGATATGAATATAAATTACATTGTACCATTGACTATCAATTATCAAGTCAAACCTTGCTCATTTAGACATTGATTTGGCAATGACAGTAGAGAATTTTTCACTATGTTCCCGTGGCATTTTTACAACAAAGCAACAAGACATTTTGATTAAGTATATCCGACAATGACTTTATGCAAAATAAATAAACCAAAAAGCCAAGGTTGACAAGTTCAATATAAAGTTACTGGGGAAAAAATATCCTCTGCAAGGTTCTCTAGTTCTCACATATACCCCTTGGCACTATTACGATATATTTCACGGTCCTTAACTGTGAATGGTAAACCTTCTTAAGAACGTGGCTACGGTACACCAGGCAGTAGTGAACAACTTTTTTTTGTGTGGGGAAGGCCAAATTGACAGTCCGGATCAGCTGAGGGTTACTTACATGAAAATGGTTAACTTGAACCACAGATCATCAGATACTTATATTTAATAGATATCGTTTTTATGGTTTGGTAATGGTCTGAACAAGACGATGGCTCCTTTAAAGAGAGGAACGACTTGGTATTTTAAGCATAGCGAGATTCTGTACGTCAGGGGTTTTGAGTTTATATTCACTGCCTTATAAATCAAAGTTTTACTTATGAAAATAATACAAATTTACCAACAAGTACTGACACAAAAACAAAATTTCACTACAAGTTGCAAATTGCAGCTAATATATTATTCTCTCAGCTTCCTGAAGATTAAAATGAAATGAAGTGCCATTGATTCAAATAAACCCAATAAGCTAAGTGCAAATGTGGGATCCAAGCGTGGGTCCAAGGACTGATTTAACTCCATCCCAGCCCCACGTCCCTTCCTTCTCGAGGCGACGCCTACATTTCTGAGAAAACAACCAACACTTAAATAGGAAGAACTCACAAGAGACTACAGATGTGGAGCAACAAACAATCTGGAGGAACTCAGTGGGTTGAGCAGTGTCTGTGTGTGTGGTGGGGGGGGAGGGTGTGTGAAAAGGAGGGAAAGGTCCTGCACTTAGACTAGGAATGCTGAATAAATATCCCTGCTGCGCATCAGTGGCTTAAGGTCTGTTGCAAGTGCCCTGGTGAGTGGGTAAAGAGGCCTGAGGACCCCAAGGTGAATTCCAGTGGCTGGGGGCAGGGGTGGAGGAGGACTAGGTACAATTCTAACGATAGACTCATACATATCCCTCAAGCACAATGTCATCCTATCACCTGGAATAAATACTCAAAACAAAAGAGCTCCAAGTCCTCCCACTTAATAACAGACAGCATTCTCCCTTGGTCTATCCACATCCAGAGGATCTTGAGATTATCTGCTTACCGTCTCCTATTAATAGTTATTTTAGCAAAAGATCGAGTCTTCCTGTTCTAGGTCCACACTTAGGTCAACATGCCGCAATAGGATAGGTTTGTGGAGATCAAAGGAAATGGTGCCAGGGTTGGAAAGTGGTGTTGTGGTAAAAGATCAACTGTGGTCTTATTAAATGATGGGGCAGGCATGAAGGGTGAAATGACCTTCAATTTCTTGTATCATTAAGTTAACCCAAACAACTTCCAAAGGGAGGACAGAATTGGCTGCATGGTGTGACAATTTAGGGTTCTGGGTACTTACATAGCCCATGCAGTAAAATGTGCAGCAACTACCCAGTCCTTGCTGCACACTGGAGGCTACCACAAGGGCCAGGAAGAAACATCTAGCAGGCTAGACATGAATGCATGTTGTACACCCCAGGCAGTGGAGGAGCAGAATAGGCTGAAAGACTCAGAAGCAGCAAGAGCAGAATATAGTTGTCCAGGAAGAGCAGCCAGAATAAGCTTTCAGAGTTAGGACCAGAATAGGCATGTCGTACATCCAGCGTGAGACTTGGGTGATGCTAAAATAAGGGGCGGAAGCACAGAGGATCTCCTACTCAAGTTTGGACAACTACCATCTCTTTTAGGACAAATAATTAAAGGAATTAAATTATGGTGTTTCCATCATCATCTAATTTTTGGCACCTTTGAGAAAAATGTGTTGGCTGGTGCTCAACCTTAATGAGGTCTAATTTTGACTGATTACAGCGTTGCACAGACCTATCTGGGATAAGAAATTATTTAGCAAATCAGCAGACCAACACTCACAACTAGTAGCAACACTACTAATCAAAAGATTCTTACATAGTTTTGGAAACAGAAATCCAAACAGATAATTCACACTTTAAGTGTAAAATACAATAAATACATTTTTCCACTGACCTTTGCCCAATTTGGATTTGAGGCCTTTTTTCAATTTTAGTTTCCTTAGTAATGTACTTTGAAATAATTTTTTTCCTTTGTTCATTTTGTGCGAGCCTGCACATACTTTTTCTTTGCTCTCCAAATTAGAAGATTGTTTACTTTGAACGGTGGTTGCTGGTAACTCTGAAGAAACCTTTTGATCATGATTTGACTTTGACGAGCCCCCTGATGACCCGCTTGCCACACTTTTGCACACATCTTCAGTTAAGTTCTTCGAGGAGGGTAGCACTTGCTGAGGAACAAGTTGCGATGCATCAGCATCAAGCGGCAGGAGGTTCGTTGTGGCCAGCCGCTCGTTTCTAGCCTTCTCCTTTTCAAATTGCTTGCTCAGCTCACTCTGCTCCACGAATGTCTTAGCTACATATTTAGTTGTGCGCTGACGACCTTCGTCTTCCATGAAGCCCTGTTACAAAGAAAAGTTACAGTTGAAACACTGTAATGCAGAAAGGTCACTTTTACTTATAAGCATTGATAAGGTTTCAAGGAACGGAGGGGACGATGGCCTCTATTTCTGCTCTGCGGAGCAAATTCCAGATGATTCCGAGTATGCTTGAATTCTACTCCACTTACTGCAGCTCTTTAAATTCCAGTGGACTCTATTCACAACAATAAATTTGTGTACGCCATGGGGTTGAGGCTGGACAGGGGGTATTCAGCCATTGCAATCTTGACAGACTTACTGGACCCATCACATGTCCCAATAAAGCTTTCTTAAAAAAAAGGCTACAATTTGTTTTTACTGCACTAGAATGGTCAGCAACAGCTTGGGGAGATACTGGCTTTATAAGGGGAAAACTTTTCAGGACAAAAGTTTCTTTGATCCAAAGGGACTTGAGAACCCTGAGGCAGAGCAGCTCTTCTACCTAGCAGACTAATTGGAATGGGAGCTTGGGAGGTATCCACACTACAATGCTTTTTCATTGATTATGCAAATATCCATATTCCAGTGATTTAAGACGAGTCATCATGTTCAGGCTGGGATTCTGGATCAACACACTTACACTGGCAAAATGGGTGTATTATAACTTAAAGATACAAGATGGACTTTCCCTGCAGAGCATGAGTAAAGCCTTCCGACGTTTCTCCAGCTAGGAACATCCTATTAATTCATGATTTGTTCTTCGGGTTAATACAGAACTCAGCGGAAAGTCTTTTGAAGTTCTGAATAACAATGCCAATTACAGTATTTTTCCTATCATGTTATTTTAAGGTGTATAAGGATTGCAATCTCAAAGTTTATATGTAGAATTAACCCCACGTTTATCCTCCACACTGCAGTTATCCATTATTTTTACTGAGCCACTGCTTTTTGCATTGGACCTGTGACTTAATAGCTATTAGCTCAGCTGTGAATTAATTAACAAGTTGGGTCACGCCAAGAAGTCCGACTGACTGCTCTCTTAACAACCTGTAATATGGCAGCCTACCTAACACAATAACCAGACTACAATGCTGATTAAAAAAAAATCAACTCAGTCTCAATCTTCCCTCAGCAAAACCACAACCAACTTTACTCTGGAGAGACTTTGCTATACCTACTGCTGAGTGACTATATTCATTTCATCAAATCAAATCATGGAATGTGATCCATCAGCAAAACACCATCAGCAATTTCAAAAGCTATATATGTAATCATTTGGCTACTTTTGATTCACACCATTCCATCAAATTGTGACAGCGAATGAAAAGAAGGAAACAAAATAGTGAAGTGAATGAGGTGCTTTAAAAAGTCAATTCCAAACATGCAATTCATGCACGGTGATTCCATACTTCAGTACTCAGTGCTGTGGTATCGTGTTCAGATTTGCACTTATAATGACTCTGCAGGTACATTTCTTTACCGTAATGACTTTGTATCTTTCCAGGAGGCGACACAGCATCCGGCCTTCAAGTTTCCCAACATTCAGTGCCAATCTGATCTCGGTCTGTGAAATCCCTTTGGTGCCTCTTCTCTCAACTAGAAATGCCAAGAATCAGATGTTTAAAGTTTCCTTCTTGAACATGATTATGCCTTATGATTCTTTGTAATGCTACAGCAGCTACACTTCAAAAGTATTTCAGTGGTAATGAGATGTTTTTGGGAGGTCTAGGAAGATTGAGAGGTGATAGACAAAAGTGAAAGATTTTTCTTTCACTTCCTTTCTGAGATAACCAATAAAGAAAGGTCATCCTTTCTACAACACCAACTAGAGGCACACCATATTACTTTGCAACATAGGAGCTGGCATTTTGGCCCATTGAGTCCATGCTGACTCACAGAGCAATCCTATTCTCCAACTAATTTTTCCTGCAACCTATACTCCCCACATTCCCATCAGCTCCCCAACCCCCCAGATTCTACTACTCACCTGCACACTAGAGACAATTTACACTGGCCAACTGACCCACCAATCCGCATGTCTTTGGGATGTGGGAGAAAACCGGAGCACCTAAGGAATATCCACACAGCCACATGGTGAACGTGCATACTCCACATGGACACCACTGGCGGTCAGGATCGAATCTGGGTCACAGGAGCTGCAAGGCAGCAGCTCGACTCACCAGTAAGCCACCTTATGTTTGGAAAATTCTTTTAAAATTCTGATCAGTAACACCGACTGTGGTGGCCTTTTCCTATCATGTCATTTTAAGGTGTAAGCTAAGGATCATCAATTCAGATCTCAAGTTTATACCTAAATTATCCCCACTCTATCCATTACATTGTGGCAACCTCTGTTCTTACTGAGCCTGATCTTCTTACATCAGAACAGCAACGCCTAACTTACCTTTACCTATACTACCTCTGAAGTGACTCATTAGGTAAAGAGAGGTTCCTTTTGCTTACCAACTAATGCATATTATCACTAATAAATGGAGGATTCAAGAACAATTTCAGTATTTTTTATTACATTCTATGTGGCACAGATGTCAAACACGCTTCATATGACAGGAACTTGGCGCATTATCACTAGAGCAGAACACCGAATGGAGACTTACTTAGTTCATAAGCCTGAGTAAGCATGTCTCGTTCATACACGACATCCATTGTTTCCACTCCCTTATTTTCCTCTTCATCAATGTCATCGTCATCATCTATTTTTTTCCCATATTGCTTTATTAACTTCAGGCAGCGAACAATAATCTCAGTTCCTGCAAAGAGCAATGGTCATTTTACCACTGGAGAGGCAACACTTAATTACCTTCTGCACCAGAATTATAACTTCCTTTTCATATGTATCAAAATAAAATTTTAATGGGAACTCATTGGGTTTTCAAAATTCAACTATCACAGAAGTTACAAATTATCCCATGATGTTTATCCATATTGCTTTACACATTTGTCTCCCGGAACAAGCCTCAGAATAAAGGGACACGTCTTTAGAACTGAGATGAGGAGGAATTTCTTCAGCCAGTGGGTGGTGAATCCGTGGAATTCATTGCCACAGAGGGCGGTGGAGGCCAAATCATTCGGTTTATTTAAAGCAGAGATTGACAGGTTCTTAATTGGTAAAGGGGCTCAGGGTTACGGGGAGAAGGCAGGTGAATGGGGTTGAAAATAAAATCAGCCATAATTGAATGGCAGAGCAGACTCCATGGGCCGAATGGCCTAATTCTCCTCCTATCTTATGGTCTATAACAAATTCAAGCTGGCATCTGCTGCTTTCCATGGGAAAATACTCAATGTTTCTACCAACCTGTGTGCACAAGTAGTACTTCTTAATTTCTTGCCTGAACATCTGACTTTAATTATCACAGGGAAAATTACTTTTAAAATAAGAGCAATAACTAAAATAATTTCATCTAGGGTTCTGTACACTTAATAGTGATGAAATGCTGAAATATGCTCTGGTCATGAAGTTTGCAACTTGGAGAATTTACAGGCAGACCTTTACCATGCGTCTGCTGTCTATGCCTATCATGAAGGTTTAGGAGGTGCTATTCCAACACAATTCTTTTACAGATAGTCCAGGAAATCAATGCAATTCAAAAGCCTCGAGAGCATGTGGAACCAAATCAGAACCCTACGCTTAAATTCACTGAATTTCACATGAACTTGGAGCAAATTCAGATCCGCACAGATGTCCAACTACAATGCAACCGTAGCCTAACACTGTTCAGGTCTCACAGCTCTTTACAAGTTGGAGTATTAACTGATGAAGGATCTCCACCCGAAACGTCGACTGTTTATTTCCCTCCATAGATGCTTCCTGACCTGCTAAGTTCCTCCAGCATTTTATGTGTTGCTGTTGGAGTATTAACTAATAGTTTCCAAACTAATATTTGCCATGCACTTTGGAAAAGCAAGATTGCAGTTCTGAAAGCTAAATTGTGTCTAGATTACCTTTTTTTGTCATACAAGGTCCTCCCTCAGGGTGCAGCTCTTTAAGGGGAACAGAAATCACTTTGGCTATACCAGCTGTCACCATATACTGATAAAGTTTTTTGAAAGTTCTCTCACAAAGACCCTAGGTAGAAACAAAATAATTAACTGTTAAATCGAATATTACCTTTGTACACAAATCACTGCAAGTTAACTTCGAGGTACAGCAAGTAATTAGTAAGAACTTAAAAGCAATTTTAATTAAAGATGCAAATGCTTTTGCCCTTTTAAATCAAGATTGGCAATCGGGTTTAAGGCTGTCGTAAAGGTAAAGGGCCAGATATGAAGTATTATCTAGCCCCTTGCCATAGCAAGTTGCAGAACATCTCTAAACTTGTTGACAATTAAAAGGTGCAGCGAGAAGTCAGATTTTGGCTCTTCCATCCTGCAATGCATCAGCTTGAGGGTCTAGTATGCACTGTTGCACACACTGCAGCTAGCTGGCAGCTTTCTATGAACTGATCGATAACCATCAGAGCTAACCTCCCCAGAGTTGATAAACTTCAAAGTTATTCCGCAGAACACTATGATTATCTGCACTTCAAAAGGGTGGTGATATCAATCAGAACATTAACCACAGTGCAACTAGTCATAATACAAGGAGTTCTCAAAGAACGGCCTCAAGGATTGATCAGATTGAATGGTTTCTCTTCCCACCATTCTATATTTTCCTATACACTGAAAACTATACTGTTGGAAAAGAATTAAAAGGTCCAATTCCTCCTCGTTATCCAATAAGATCCCAATCAGGCTATATAACATTACCACCTGCCCCAATGACCCAGGGTGTAACAGCTGTTGATGGTCAACAAAGGAGCTCTCAAATGGATAGTATAGCTCCTTCCTTAAACATTGTGTGTGCAGTACAAGAGGCTGCACACAAAATGTGTAAGGAAGGAGCTTCTCATCAGACGACATAATGATGTGCAAACATGGGTGTTGACAACAGAAACAGAAAAAGATGCATCATATCCTCCAAATCAAGGAAAATTTTCAGCATGCAGCTCAGTACAGAAAGCTAGTTAATGAAAACAAAAGATAAATCATCAGGTTTGTGAGCACTCCAGTACCTCACACTACATTTACTCCATGATGGAGACACTCACCAGCTCATCCCTAAGGGTTAACATGACTTCCAGCTGATTGGGCCGATTCACAAGGATATTGGAGATTTTTTCCATTAAGATGTCATACTTGCTTCTCCTACGGGTTAGGTACAATAGTGAGCCAGTTTAACAACGAATATTTATCAGTGCCCATCATGGAAAGGCTACTATTTTTAAAACACAAATCTGAGAGCACTGTTAAATTTATACTCATACACAACAATGAAGGCAACCTTAATATAACATAGACAGATTCCCATCACACCAGTGTAAACTTAAAACATCAGTTTTCCTTTCATACTCAAAACTTTTCTAGCTGGCGTGAAAGAGTAATGATTGCAAACTAAAAGTTGACACCCAAATTCAAGAAGCATGGACTGCTTATGCGAATAATGAGCACCTGATTGAGTAAATTAAACAAGACCTGAATGTTGGCCAGAGGTACAAGCAGTGCAAAATGCAGGAGGCCAAGTCAAACAAAGTAACCATACATTATTCCCATAAATTTTGCTCCGTTGTCTAGAGCAGAGTAAAGATGATGCAGAAATGCAACCAAAAGAGAAAGGACAGCAAATCCTAGCTGCAGCAAGCTTCAATAAGAGTTGATTCAGGTAGTTTGTTCTGAGAACATCAGTAATTAGTCAGGTTGAATTGCTTCTCTAAATGCTTTATTGTGGAATGCCTTGAAGGTAGTGGTGAGGGTGGGGGTGACAGGCTTGGCTATACCACTCCCCCCTCACTGCAGTGTCCAAACAAACAGATCTACATTACTTTCAAGTTAAGTAACACCTCGGTTTTAAAATTCTCACTCATTTTTATACGTACATCTCCATCGAGAATAGGGAAGGATCCCCAACAGCCCTAAAACTCGCTGAACTATCTGCATTCCTCTACTGCTGACCCCATGATAACCCCCAAATTTAATTGCTCCACTGCCAGCAGCTGTGATTTCAATTATCCATGCCTTAAGGCCTGAATTCATTCATTAAACTTCTCCACTTCTCTTTGAGACAATTGTTAAAATCTACTTCCTTGACCAAACTTTTGGTTGTTGGTCCACGTGCCTCCTCATCTGTTTCACCATCTATTTTTGCTCTCGATAATGTTCTTACAAAGTGCTTTGGGATACTTCTGCTACACCAAAAGTGCTATATGCTTGGAAGCAGCTGTTACTGAATGAAATAGAATAATAACTTTCAAAGTTAAGTCTTTTACCTATCAACGTGAAAGCGTTTGAGCAGTAGCAGAATGGAATACTGCTGGTTTCCATTGGGCTGACGAATAACATGGGACTGTAGAGTAATCAGGCAGTTTCTGTCAAGAACTCTTCTGTGATAATGCATTTTACGGGCATCAATCCTACAACAAAAAATATTGTTCTTAGAAGAAAGATACAAGTTGCATGAAATGAATTCAATCTCTTTTAATGCAAAATATCCTTACTTGAAGGCTCCACTGTGAAGATCCCTCTGCAGTTCTCCCTGCCACCTTGCTCTACCCAACCTCTCTAATATACAGTAGGAATAGTCAGGCAGACTTAACTCTGGATCACTTTCCCACCCAATTAGAGTTCGATGACGTATCATTTGTGAGGCAACCATGACCAGCTTTTCTCCCCACCTACAGAGAAAAATCAAAAGCATTAATCCCTAGTGAATGTCCACACAGTATACGTATATCCTTTGGTACAAGGTTTGAGGCACACATCTAATGTAACCAAAGCACTGCATCACAACCTAGAATCTTTTCCCCAAGTACAGAATAATTGTACTGTTTCATTAGCATTGCCCTTCCCCATCCAATACCATGCTGCAGCACCTCAGTGACGGGTATAGTGCATATAGTCCCCTTGATTACTCATTTCATGGGACTGAGTTTGCTGGGACCTACCCAAGTCTATCAGGCCATGGGCCATCAGCTTTAACAATGGCTTCTTCACATCCCCAGAGAAATTCCAGGCTGTTGTATTCAACCCCTAGCCAAGGCAACATCATCCTTTATATGCCAGAAAAGGGAACTAATACAGAACTAAATTGTTTATAGCCTCTGCGATGATACTTCAACTTCTTTTCACCTTTGTAACCTGGCCTATCTTCATCACTACCTCATCTCATTTCCAATTTCTTAATGCAGATGACAGAGACCTCCCCCTCCAAATCCAACGATTCACCACCCTTTGTAAACTTCAACTCATCTAAGGTTTTATTGCCTGTATAATAAAATATCTGCACCAAGTTCTGCTCACCCACCAGTGGCTCCTGACCTGCCAGTACTTCAAGGTTAAAAGTCTGCTCCATGTGCATAAGTTCTGCTCACCTCCTACCATGCATGCTTTATTTTTAATTCCTTTTCAGGATCCACACCGCACTGGAAGGGCTAGCGTTTATTGCCCATCCTTTACGTCCTTGAGCAGTTGGTGCTGAACCACTGCAGTCCTCTCTGCTGAAAGTACTCTTACAGTGCTATTGGAAAGGAAGTTCCAGGATTGAGACCCAGCAAAGTATTTCCTAGTCTGGATGGTGTGCAACTTAGAAGAGAACCTGCAGGTGGTGGTGTTGCCATGCATCTGCCACTCTGGTCCTCTTTGGTGCTAGAGGTTGCAAGTTTGGGAGGCACTGTCAGAGTTTGCTCGGCAAGTAACTGCAGTACATTCTGCACCTTGCAGCCACTGTTCGTGGTTGGAGGGAATTAAGGTTAGGGTGCCGGATGGGGTGCCATCAAGCAAGCACCTTTGTCCTGGATGGCATCGAGCTTCTTGAGGTGTTGGAACTGCACTTATTCAGGCAAGTGGATAGAGTGTCCTGTCACACTCCTGACTCGTAGATGTTGGAAAGGTCTTGGGGTGTCAGGATGACCAGCCTCTGACTCGCTCTTCTGGGACGGTATGTGTGTATGGCTGGTCCAGTTGTGTTTCTAGTCAATGGTGACACCCTAAGACATTGAGATTGAACTCAGCAGGGGTAATGCTGTGACCAAGTGGCTCCAGTGGGAAATGTAGGTACAGCAAGCATTTAAGAAAGCATTGGTATATTGTCCTGCACAGCAAGAGGATTTGAGTACGGGTGCAAGGATGTCTTGCTACATTCAGAAAGAGCATTAGTGAAACCACACTTAGAGTACTGTGTGCAGTTTTGGCCTCCTTACTTAAGAAAGGATTTTAATGATCAGTCTAGAACTGTGTTACATGAAGAAATCCAACCGAAACTTAAAAGATTCTGACGCAGCTACACAGACTGGGTATGGGGAGGATGTTTCTCCCTTCAAGGTTTCAGTCTAAGGTTACAGGGCAAGAGATTTCTTCACTCAGTGGGTGGTGAACCTGTGTATTCACTAACACTAAAGATTGCAGAGACCAATTTGCTGTAAGTTTTCAGGAGAAGGCAGTTAATTTTCTACACACAAAAGACATCACGGAATGTGTGGAGACAGTGACAGTTTGGTATTTAGATAGATGATCAAAGGCAAGGAAAGTTCAAAGGGTGAAATGGCCCACTCCTGCTCCTGGTTTCTATATTCCTATGAACGTCGAGGGTTCGACTCTCTCTTGGAAACGGTCACTGCCTGGCACTTTTGTGATACAAATTTTCTATTACCTTCTGTCGTCAAAAGAAAATGACCTTTGTCAAAAATGTAGTTTTAAAAAAAAGTTATTTTCTTTAACTTTATTTGGCTGTAAGAAACATAGATGGTCAGAATACAAGCATCTTAAAGTGGCGAATCAAAGTAAATTCAATATCTTGAACCCTTCAATAATATTTCATGAATGACCTTTCTATGGCTTCATCCAACGTACAGCATGGTTCATACTGCTGAGTCCTTATTTGTGCTGTTAAATTCTTTCGCTTGTTAAAATGCTGACAGGAACCTTGAATTCCATCCTTGTTATCAGAAATGATGCAAACAGGATAGATATCATCTCGGGGGGTGGGATCCCTTCGGGTCTCTTGAATTCCTGTCTCTGGATCAATTTCTTCATATCTTCCAGAAACAAAAGATAAAAAGGTTAACTCAAAGTTTAACATTCAAAGCACTACTCAAAGCATTTAGAATGGTGTTCTTTATTAGTGACTATTACAACTGAATAAAAGCTATTTTGTTTTTAATTTTTCACAAAAAATGTACTTCCAATATCCAAATTCAGTGTAGAAAATTCAAGTTGTTAAAGTTTTCAACTTTCTCTTCATAGTCATGCTTTAAAAAACCCAGACAGAACAGCTAAGGAACTAAACAACATAAATGCACATAATCCTTGTATGTTTGCTCTTTTACATCACTCCTTCAGTTTTAACACTGCTTTTTAAACAATTTCATTTGGCACTCTGATCCATTTTCTTTCAGTTTTTGGTTATTTTTCACATGAACAAATATTTCATTATGTTGAATTAAACTAGGATTTTGCAACAGTCTTCACTACAAAAATATCTGTAAATAAGCAATTGGAAGAAACTCAGAACTATTTACAATCAGTAGCGAAGTGATCCTTAGCAAAATATTAGCGTTCCAAACTGACAAGTTTTTGGGTCTTGGTGGACTTCAACCTAGGATCTTAAAACAAGTAGCTTGTGCGATAATTAACGAATTGATATGAATTTTCTACAGTTCCCCAGGTTCAGGGAAAGTTCCATTAGATTGGAAAATACCAAACATAACCTATTCAAAAAGTAGAGACAGAAAGCAGGAAACTACAGACAGTTAGCTTAATACGTCATTGGGAAAATATCAGAACCAACACATGTTGCAGCAGGGCAATCCCTCCCTCTCCCCATCCTTCCCCCCTCAATCCCTCCCTCTCCCCTCCCTTCCCCCCTCAATCCCTCCCTCTCCCCTCCCTTCCCCCCTCAATCCCTCCCTCTCCCCTCCCCCCTCAATCCCTCCCTCTCCCCTCCCCCCTCAATCCCTCCCTCTCCCCTCCCTTCCCCCCTCAATCCCTCCCTCTCCCCTCCCTTCCCCCCTCAATCCCTCCCTCTCCCCTCCCTTCCCCCTCAATCCCTCCCTCTCCCCTCCCTTCCCCCCTCTCCCCTCAATCCCTCCCTCCCCTCCCTTCCCCCTCAATCCCTCCCTCTCCCCTCCCCCCTCAATCCCTCCCTCTCCCCTCCCCCCTCAATCCCTCCCTCTCCCCTCCCTTCCCCCTCAATCCCCCCCTCTCCCCTCCCTTCCCCCCTCAATCCCCCCCTCTCCCCTCCCTTCCCCCCTCAATCCCCCCCTCTCCCCTCCCTTCCCCCCTCAATCCCCCCCTCTCCCCTCCCTTCCCCCTCAATCCCCCCTCTCCCCTCCCTTCCCCCTCAATCCCCCCCTCTCCCCTCCCTTCCCCCCTCAATCCCCCCCTCCCCCCTCCCGTCCCCCCCCCACCCCCCCCCCCCCCCCCCCCGGTACCTGTCATAAAACACCAGCGGCGGCCTCCGTTCGGGCAGCTCGTAGAACTCGACCTCGGGGTTGCTGACCAGGGCCTCCCACAGGAACTGCCGGGTGGCCGGGTCGAGCTGCAGCGGGAAGGTGGGGATGCGGCTGTCCAGGCGGAACCACAGGGTGGAGAGGGTGATGCCGTCCAGCCCCTCCAGTGCCACCTCTTCCAGC
Organism: Pristis pectinata; assembly: GCF_009764475.1. Taxonomy (NCBI): domain Eukaryota; kingdom Metazoa; phylum Chordata; class Chondrichthyes; order Rhinopristiformes; family Pristidae; genus Pristis; species Pristis pectinata. The sequence continues at coordinate 11,152,469 of NC_067412.1, read as the reverse complement.
AGCGCACTCACCGGGTCCATGGCGACACCGCCCGCCCGGCGCCCGGCGCCCGTCTACGGCAAGCGGCGGCAGAACGCGTTGCTGCAGCACTCACCTCGAAACCAGCGTCCACACAGAGCAACACAACCTCGGGGAGTCAAAGTCAACGTCTGGTTTACTGTCATCTGCATAAGTACAGGTGCAATGAAACACTTCCAGCAGCATCACAGGCACATAGCATCTTATAAACAGCATTCACAAGAAAAATTATACAGAGGCTTCATTTCTAATGAAATATAAGGGCATTAACACATATTTGTTGTCGTTGTCTAACAATTATTCTGAATCTTCTGGATAAGTTCAGTCTCCTCAAATCAGAAAGCACATTTGCATTACTGTTTGTGGGAGCTTACTTTGCACAGATTGGTTGTTGCATCCCCTTGTTGCAGAGAGTTGTGGACACAGCCCAGCGCATCAGGGACACCAGCCTCCCCTCCTTGGACTCTGTCTTTCCCTCTTGTTGTCTTGGTGTAGCAGCCAGCATAATCAAAGACCCCACCCACCAGGGACATTCTTTCTTCTCTCCTCTTCCATTGGGTAGAAGATACAGGAGCCTGAAGGCACGTACCACCAGACTTAAGGACAGCTTCTACCCCACTGTGATAAGACTATTGAATGGTTCTCTTATACAATGAGATGTGCTATGACCTCACAATCTACCCTGTTGTGACCCTGCACCTTATTCAACTGCACTTTCTCTGTAGCTGTGACACTTTACTCTGTACTGTTATTGTTTTTACCTGTACTACATCAATGGACTCTGTACTAACTCAATGTAACTGCACTGTCTAATGAATTGACCTGTACGATTGGTTTGTAAGACAAGCTTTTCACTGTACCTCGGTACAAGTGACAATAATAGACCAATACATGAAATAGTTTCTACATTTAAGAAGTGCTATGAGAAGTGCTGAAAGGGATGCAAAAAACACTATAAGATTATAAGTCTTTTCCTCATGGTTGCTGACTGTCTTCCTGAGAGTTTGCAGCATTTTCAATTTTTATTAAAATCATTAATTATTGAACAAAATGTTCAAAATGCACTTATTTTGGTCTAAAAATAGCAGATACATAAATGAAACATCTTTGTGACAATGAACTGCAGAAAGTGAGAATGTGTATAGGTGTGAAATCTGAAACCCCCAGAAAATGCCATTAATGCTCAGCAAATCAGGTAGCATCTGTGGAGAGAGAAACAGAGGTTATACTTTAGGTCATTCACCCTTCATCAGAAGTTGGAAATTAAAAATAGAAAATCTAAAAACTGTAGATGGTAGAAAACCGAAATAAAAACAGGACATGATGGAAATTCTCAGCAGGTCAGGCAGTAACTATGGAAACAGAAACAGATCAAAGACTTTTCATTAGATGCTGCCAGACCTTGTTTCCAGCACTTCCTGTTTTTAGTATAACTAGAAGGCAAAGTTGTTTTAAGTTACAGAGAAGGAGAAGGGATGGACGGAACGAAAGTAAGTCCTAGTGTTATGGCTGAAACTAAGCAAGGCTGAGTGCTGCAGCCTCACAGTTCCAGCAACCCGAGTTTGATCCTGACCTCCAGTGTGTCTACGTGTTGTTTTCACGTTCTCCCTGTGACCGCGTGGGATTCCCCTGGGTGCTCCAATTTCCTCCCACATCCCGAAGATGTGCTGGTTTTTGAGTTAATAGAATACTGTAAATTGCTCCAAGAGAGAGAGTGATTGACAGGACAATTAGGGAGATGTTGATGGTCCTGTGTGAGAGAATAAGGAACAGGAAAACAAATGAAGAATGGTACTGATTGTATTGCTGTCTGAGAGCTGGCACAGACTCGATGGGCTGAATAGCCTCCCTCTCTGAGGTAAGGAAACTGTGAAAAATATCACCGAGGCAAATTATATCACTGCTGGCTGAAAGAGGATGGTGAAGGCTTGTAATTTGCAAATGATCTGTGATTTCTTTACAGGAGTTGTTAGCAGAAGGAGATAAATAGAGAGAAAATAAATAATTCTGGAAATATGAGATAGAAAATGGTGCAATTGCAGGAAGTAGTCAGCATCTGTGGAGAGAGAAAAATGCTACAGCATAAGGGGGTTGGGGGGGATGGAGAATTAAGGTGGCAGGCAATAGGAAGTTCAGGATTACTCTTGCGGACTGAACTGTGGAGTTCTATACCCTCTGTCAGCCAGCACCACCACCACCAGTTGTGTCATTCAGTCTCCCTTGGTTTCCACTGTCACGAACCAGCAACAAAAGAAACACACTGAGCATGATTCAGTGTTAAAAACTTTTATTAATCACTACTTATGATAATACATAAAATAAAAGTAAAAATGTTAGTATGTTAGAATTCAAAAATGATAAACCTTGAACGTTAGCCCCAAAACTAAACTCTTCGTGTGTGTGTGTGACAAAGCCCCAAACTCCAAGTTCCGGAATGGTTCTTAAAGTTCAGTTCCGCAAGCCATAAGGTGAAACATGAGCAAGGGCTTCTTCAACAACCACCGTTGTCTGAAGATAAGACGTAGACGTAGAGAAACATAGAGTAAATACAAAATCCAAATGTTCCATGATGGAACCCCAGCGACACTTCAGTGTTTACTCGGTAGTGACTTCCTCACCCCGAAAAGCATCCGAATCGTGGTCGTCCACACACACAAATACCTGTTTCCTTCTACAGGTCAGCAACAAAGTGAACTCCACCGGATTACTTCCAACTTCCAATACATGGATTTCAGTGGCAAACACAGTTATAGTTTCTCATCCATCGATAGAGAAAACTAGCAGGCTGGTGTCTCTCTCCCTTCTCTCTCTCTCCTTCTTCTTCTAACTTCTTCAACAACGTCATTACGTCCTTTATCTTCTATTGACGTAAGCACGCCCCACACACACATACACACACACCCTCTATCTTAAAGGGACTTTCACTGAGTCCGTAACACCACCCTATCACACACATTTTCATTGTTCACCCCACCTTCTCTGCAACTTGAAACCTGTTTGATTTCTGACCATTCCCAATTTTGATGAATGGTCTTCAGCTTGAAACAATAACTCCATTTCTCTGTCCGCAGATGCTGCCTGACCTGCTGAATGTTTCCAGCATTTTCTGTTTTTAATGCTGACCTCTGCTGTTTTGACCAAGGCAGTATTGGTTGCTACAGATAATGTTTGCTTTGCTTTACATGGTAAATCTCACTCGGCTGTTTGTATCCAAGAATTTTTGTAGTTCACTGACCCAGAGACCGTTAAAGCTGTGAACACCCACTCAGTATATACACAATCATAACATGTGGCGAGGATACATGCTCTGGGGTGTTGGGAGTAATTGGGGAAGGTGGGCCTTTCCACCTGTGTGATCCATGGCTTGCACTTAAGTCCCCACATCAATGTAAATACCTACTGGAGACCAAAAGGGATCCAGAGTTCAAAAGTTGTGTTCAAAGCTGCCTGCTCCCCTTGAGACATTTGAGCAAGAAGACCAGTTCATTGCAGTACCATGGGAGAGTTACACAGTCACAACTGTTATCTTTGAGCATTGTTCATTCATTAACAAACAAGTTGGGTTTTTTTTAAAATAATTCTCTCACTTCACAGACCAATTTTCTATTTCAACATTTTCAAACAGCATTGAAAATGGAAGAGGAGCAAATAAAAAAAATCAAGAAACACAAAATTCTCCAGAAATTCAGTTTTCATGTTGAGAATCCTCTTTCCACAACACCTTCACTGTTTATGTTTGATAACCATTAAAGATGTGTGATTTTCAATGACTAATCTGTTTCCTTTTTCTCATGCTTTCAAAATTTTGTTCATTGACATGTTAGATAATTATCCTAAAGAAAATATTCTGCTTTTGTCTACCTTGGCTTATCATTTAAAGGTATCATGGTTTGATACCTTGTTTGGTTTGGTAAACAAGGTATCAAACTTGTTACCTTGGTTTAGTCCTGTTTCCTTAGTTCACTCTCAAAAACCTGCCCTTTTTAAAGTTGCATGTTTAACTGTCATTCACTTTTCCATCATAATACTAACTGTACTTTAGTGTGGTCACTGTTATCAAGGTATAACAGGACTCCCATAGGCGGTATAAAAACAGAAGTGGTGGAGGTCAATCAGCTCCTCATGTCTACTTCACCATTCAATGAGATCATGGATAGTCTTTTACCTCAATGCCATTTTCCTGCAATATTCCTTGCTTCCCTTAACAGCTAGAAATCTATCAATCTGTCTTGATGCAGCAACTGAGCCTGCACAGCCTTTTTGAGTAGAGAAGATCCACTAACCTCTGGGGGAAACTTCTTTTCATTTCTGTCCTGAATGGCTTATTTCAAGACAGTGACACTTGGTTTCCCAACTAGGGAGATCATCATCCCTGCATCTACTCTGTCAAGCCTGTAAGAATTGTGTATGCTTCAATGGGATCATTCTCATTTTTCTAAACACGGGAGAGTATAAGCCCGCTCTGTTTATTCTCGCCTCATAAAACAATCCCTCCATCCCATGAATAATCAGATAGCAATGAACATCAGAACAACTTTATTCTTTTTACTGTGAGTACTTAGTGATCTCAACCTAAACCAATAACTAAAGTAATTATTTTTTGTTTAAAAAAAGTTCTGGTCACTGATCATTCTGTTTAAAAGCGATCACCTACATATACATAGAAACATAGAGCAGGTAAGCACAGAAACAGGCCCGTCAGTCCATGATGTCTGAGCCAAACACAATGCCAAATTAAACTAAATCTCTTCTGCCTGCACATGATCATATCCCTTCATTCCTTGCAATATTCATGTGTCTATCTAAAAGCCTCTTAAACGCCACCATCATATCTGCTTCCACCATTACTCCTGGCAGCCTGTTCCAGGCACCTACCACTCTCTGTGTAAAAAACCTTTCCCCCTCTTACCTTAAATGTATGGCCTCAGTATTTAACATTTCTACTCCGGGAAAAAAAGATCTGACTGTTTACCCTATCAATACCTCTGAAAATTTTGTAAACTTCTATCAGGTCTCCCCTCAGTCTCCGATGATCCAGAGGAAACAATTCAACTTTGTCTCTTTTTCTCAATTTCTCCGCCTCTGCTCCCATGATGAGGCTTTGCACTCCAGGACTTCCAAGACGTCCAACTTCTTAACTAACTGTGGCTTCCCCACTACTGTGGTCGAGAGAGCTCGCACCCACATCTCTGCCATTTCCCGCACCTCTGCTCTCACTCCCACTCCTCCCAGACCCAACAGGGACAGGGTCCCCTTTGTCCTCACATTTCATCCCACCAGCCTACGTATCCAACACATCATTCTCCACCACTTCTGCCATCTCCAACGGGACCCCAGTTTGTCTAACCTCTCTTACAGCTCATACACTCTAATCCAGGCAGCATCCTGGTAAAAAGGAATCAACTTGCAAACCCAGAACAATTGCTGTTAGGGAGGGTTTAAATTTCATTCTGGATCATTGATGGAAATACTCTACCACTTAGTGGCAGAAGTTAAGTACTGCAAGCACACAAGAACACTGTACGATCAATGATTTGCATCTCCAGCTCTTCTTGGCACTTTGTGGCATATCGATGCTTCAGTTTTAGTGACTAAATAAGATAACAACCTCAGCATTTATATTCAGCCACTCCAGAGTAGCAATAAATAATGCAAACAGAATGTGGCATCAAAGTATAATTTTTTTGAACAGTAGTGCTTGTTAAATGGCAGAGAAACCTTGAAGGGCAGAATGGTCTACTCCTAATTTCTATTTGTATGTGAAAATGGGAAGTAATCACCAGACTGATCACATCAGACAATCATTTATAGTATTAAGGCAAGAACAGAACTAAACTTATACAATTTCTCTTAAAAATTAGGTTATTCTCCTCACTACTGTGGGATCATCAGCATGAGATGGCTTTGTATTTAAAGACTGTTGCAATTCATCATCCAACAACTTAAGCAGCGTGAATGTATATTAACAGATTAAATGATTGGACAAAATTGGGCTAATGGAATTCAGCAGAGATTATTTATGTATTGTACTTTGGTCTGAAAGGAATGAAAATTATGTGCTTTCTACATGACAGGAAACGAGAAAGAGCCAAAGAGAGATGGGGCCATATAGTCATATCATTAAAATGTCATGGGCTGGCAGAGAAAATAATCAAAAGGCCAACTGAATGCTGGTCTTTATAGCTAGAGAACTAGAATTCAATATAATCATACAAAGCCCTGCTTCAGTCATACGTTAAGTGCAAAATGACTTCCTCAATGTGTTCTGTTGGTGTCATATTTTCAAAAGTGAAAGGATAAAATAGAAAAAAGATTAAAATTTAAATTAGGAAAATACACTATAATAACTGCATTGTATTTCATTCCAAACCATTGTCATTGGAAGCAGATAAATGTGAAAAACAAGAAACTACTCTTTAAACAACAAACAATCTGCTTGAAGAACCCAGCAAGTCGAACAGCATCTGTGGGGTGGGGGATGAATTGTTGACGCTTCGGTTCCATGAGGGTTTCGACCAGAAACGTCAACAATTCCTTCCTCTTCTTCCACCCCTCCTTCCCCCCCCACCCCCCCCCCCAACAGATGCTTCTCGACTCACCGAGTTCCTCACTCAAGCAGATTGTTTGTTGCTCCAAATTCCAGCATTTGCAGCCTCTTGTCTCAACTGCTCTTCAAAGTTCTCTCACCAGAATAGGCTCCATGGTGCCATGTTAAATGCAAAATTAATCAAAATATATAGATACTGAGCTAAATCGTACTCACCTTCAGACAGCAGTTCCATAGTTTCTGACCTGCCATTCCACTGCTGAGCCCATTAGTGTAGCACAGATGTATTTTAGCTGTGGGACCTGTGCATTTCGCATCCAGTGCCTCAGATTTTCACCAGGGATTGCTGGTGTGAGAATCATGACCTCTTTTATTTGAATAGGATTGCTGAAGTAAAAAGGTTAAGAACAGGTAATGGATTTATTTTTGTTTCTAAATTAGTTTTAAAAATTGTCCACAAGAGCAGGTTTAAGCACAGTTAAAGGCCAAAATGCAATCATAGGATCTGACACCTGAGGCCTATTTATCACTTGTGACCCACTCACAGGATGGCACACAGTCATGAAGGGTCAGCTTGCCCAGCACTGTGTCCATAACAGGTTGGTGAGGGCAAGCAGCAGGCTAGATTCAGGCCTAATCAGAAGTGATAAGATTAATTAAACTGTAGAGACTTTTAAATAATGTACAATTGCCTGGATGTGGGTATATCTCCACATTGGTTTGCTGCTTTGGGATTCCAGTATTTAAAGTGGAGAGAATAAATTACTCTTCAAATTTTGGCTGCTAAAACTGTCAAAAGGTGCTGGACCTTGAGTTAGGGAAAGGTGGTGTACTCAACTATTGTAGCAGTCAGTTTTGTGATGTGCTTCAATTTTATTAACATGCTTTAGAAGTAAACCTGCTGTACGTTCCACTTCAGTTCCACACTAGTTTTGTTGCCTCTTAATTCCTGTTTGAATTGCTTGTGGAAACTACTCAGTTACATCAAACCGCAGTGTTTGAAAAAGGCTTACCGTTATTTTCTCTGGGCAAAGCATCAATAAATGCCAACCCTAACAGCAACATTTTCTCTGACAATGAATAGTGAAGGGGTGGGAAGTTCTGAATACTAAATTCTGTGGTTAAATTTTCTAGTTATCTGTTGCCAATACATAGTGGTTACAGCAACTTTGGACTAACAGCACCCATATCTTCTGCTTTACTTTGTGCCAAGTTTATTGCAGTTTTCACAACATTAACATTGCTTTCTTTAAAACTACTAAAAATTTGCTGGCTTAATCCTTTCTATAATTTCTTCATTGCAATAAATACCTTTCTTTCAAGTAGCAATTGAAAGAGCTACATACAAATGTTATGATTAACATGCAATATGCTTAAAGTGAATGAAATATATGACTTGTGGCCTAATATGGAGGTCTTCCTAAAATACAAGTAACATTTTATTTAACTACAACCTACTCACTGTGTGTGTGAGAGAGAGAGAGCGAGCGAGAGAAGACCAACATTTATTATCCATCCCTAATTTCTATCAGAGGGGACGGACTTACATAGCCTGCACCAAGTAAGGGAGAAGACTTTGTGAACTAGATGTCTTTTACACTAATCTCACATCTTTACTCATCATTACTGATACCATTGTTAATATTCCAGAATCATTTAATTTCCCAGCTACCACAATGGGATTTGAACTTGTACCACCAGATCATTAGTCCAAGCCTTGGAATTACTAGTCCACAATACTATATACCCATGTTTAGAATAGCAGAATGGTGACGAACATAGTCCAATCAAATACAGAAGGCACAACACACAGAATTCACTTGATTTTTTTTCTTTATTGTCCAAGTACCTTTTAAAAGATAATTGTACAAGTCAGCACACTGAAAGATGACTGAAACCAGGTAACTAAATCTTCTGACGTGCTGCTACTTGAAGACATCTTTAGAAAATGTACATATTTACAATGGAAACCCTTAGAAAAAAGGGAAATGCAAAACCCGTGAATGCAGGGCCACTTAAAAATCCCGCTGGACACCAAATGCAGGAGGAGAAAACCATACTGCAAATCCCTGGATGAGGAGAGCTATTCCTCAGTCATGGGGGTCACATAGCGTCAGACAGGTAACAGCATTGAATATAAAAGGCACTCTGTGATGTACTTTTATTTACACAATACCTTTTAGAAACACAAGAATGATGTTTTAGGCTGTTCCTTAGACTTACTGGATTTTGGGAAAATTTACCTAATTATCATTTCTGTGCAACAGATTGAAACACCCCTCATTAGTTTTAAACCCAGTTTCTAAAGATTTAGACAGCCAAATGGCAGTAAATTAAATTGAGGAGGAACAATGCCATCAGAATGGAGGTTGGGTGAGACAATGGCATGACAATTTGATTACATCTATAAATACGCATAGATGGTGAAAGCCCAACTTGCAATATGAAGTTTTAAAATTGAAAATTCATGCCCTTTTGACCATTGAGAGTAGAAACAGGGATAGCTCCCTCCGGGTGTTCCGTCATATATCAGCCAACACAGAATGAGGCTTGACAGGTGAAAAGATGATTCTTCTCTGGAAATTCCTATTTTCAATATCCCAAATAAAATCACATTAACCTTTACTGTATAGGCCTTTCCTTCCTCCATGAAGGAGTTTGTCCCAGGAAATGAATTTTATTGACAATTAAAAAAGGCAGCATTAATGCACAACTAAAATTGGGTAACAATGAATTTTAACATGTTTACTTAGGGGAACAAAGTGATTGGCAATGTACCAAACATTGCAAAACAAGAATGATTACTAAGCATCAAGAATTAACAGCTTGGCTAATTTTTCCTTTCATTCCCAAGAGCAGCATCATAAAATTTGGCTGAGGGCAGTTCAAGTCCTTCACTAGTGAAGCGATAGTCTAGCTGATTAGAATGAATGTTATTTTAGAGATGTTTGTTGCCAGTTTAATGACTTTCATATATATTCCAGACACTTGCAAATATTAAAAACTGTGATTGTGTATACCAAGAACAAATTAAATACAATGGCCTTTTTTCTTATACAGTGTGTCATTTTTGAAACTGACTAGATATTTTGAACTAATCGCTGTACTAATGTGGTCAACTTCAACACCATAAGCACCCGTGTCAGTATGGCAACAGGGGCAGCAGAGCCACACTGCACATTTCAAGTTGTGGACTTGGTATTGAAAACCTGGCTGGTGATTCAAAGCAAGCTTAAATGTTGACTGCACTGGTGTAATACCAGGTTCACGTTGGAAGTGAAGATTGGGGATTTTTGAAGTGTAAAATATTGCAACCAATTTAATCAGTGCTCAAGTTAGCAAACAAAACCAATACCAGTACTCTTCTAATTCATGCTGTAGCCCAATAAATAAAACAAATTTAATTCATTTAAGTTATTGCCAGTATTTAGGACAAGTTAGCTAGGACTTAGTTTTTATTTCCAGACTGGAGCTGCAAGCCAAAGTGTGCAGAAACTAAAAAGCACCGAAGTCATAAGTGCTAGGTACCTACAATACATTAGTAAGGGATGGGAAGTGGGGGACTGCTATCAGTCAATTGCCTCCTGGCATACACATTCCAATTGGGTCTTATGAAACAGTAGAACTTCTTCCCTCTGTGAAAAAGGCCTATACAGCAGTATTTGCAAAGGTGACATGTAAACTTTCTTGATGGGCATTGTACTGACAAGCCAGAAGTGATAATCATCCATTCAATAAGTAGAGAAACACCTATCAATGGTTTGAAATATGGACAAAATAGCTATTAATACATGGCTGTACACATTTGGTGAGCTCAAGTACCTGTATGTATGTTTTAAAATAACATAAGAGCACTGTTACATTAAAAATGCTATTTTCCTCAGATTACATTATATCAAAAATATGCAGCTTTAGTAAACAGTTTCATATTACAATTTCTAATACAATTTTACAATGCTACATTACACTTAGTGTTTGAAATATACTGATAAAGAGAAGATAATGCTGCAAACATTCCCCTTACAAAGGACTGCACTGGCAGACCTTGGTGTTGAAAGCACCATTTTTTTTCTGCTGTAACGAGCAGTTGTAAAATATCCCTGTGGAGAGTTGGAAGCCTTAATATGTCAGGTTGATGCATTTTCCACAGTTAACCACTGTGACCCCCAGCAATGCATTTTCAAATACTCCAAGCAGCTGAAACTTCTCTTGTACCATTACAAACTTTTCTTCATGGCTGGCTTGCATTTAGTCAATTTTTTCTACTTTTCCAATAATTTTCTCCTCAAAAATTGGCAGAATTGCTTCCTCATCACGAACCTCTTCAAATACCACCCCACAGTCAAATTCATCGCTCACTTTCTTGAAATAATACCTGCAGAGCAAGAAAAATTAGACACCACAGTTAGGAATCTGAATTTCTCACCAGGAAATTAAAGAAAAAAATCTCAAAAGACTGGAATTAAAAGACATCAGTTTAAAAAAGTCAAAAGTTGATTTTACTTTTTCATTATTTTCTTCTTCCAATTGATGCTCTTTTCTGCATCACAGAGTATGTACAGAAAACAGGCTAAGATTAAATGACTGAAACAAATCAAACATTCTGTGGAGATTACAGAGCCTACCTGATTGTTTGTTAAAATTCTGCAGAGATAAAAGATGTTTGACTAAATCAAACCAAATCAACCAATAGCAGTGGTGTTAGCATGACTCAAGCTGAGCCTCAGATTGGTTTATGCTCCTTATCACAGGTGATGTTATGTATTCTGCTAGTGGCACGTGCTGCTAGCTATCTTAATGTAAGCCTTAAATGCTAACTAATTCATATCAGCTTCCTATTTAGAATTCTATATTTCATCACACACTCTTTTGATGTGTAGGCTCACTAAGAACACGCAAAAGGTTTGCAGATAGAATTCAGCAGAAATGACTCAAGTGTGTAGATAAATATCTGGCTATTTTATTTCTTACTCTATCCCTACCTAATTATCTGATGTTGTGCTAACTTATTTTATGGCCAAATAAGGAAAAATCAATCTCTTGATTTTCTTAGTCCATTTGATAAGGGCAGGGACCCTGACAAGCAAAAAGTGCAAAACAATGTTGTTATAAATTTGCAAATGGCTGCACATGTTAAGGGACAGAGTCCTTTATTTTCAATTTCTCTAAAGAGAACAGAACAGCTTTGAAAATGGTTTCAAGACATCCAGTTGCATTTAGTCCAAACACAATAAATCAGTTTGGACTTCTTTGGCTGGATGAACAGTGGTCCTGGGTCATGTTATGGTTTGAGCAGCCAAGCAATAAAATAGCAGTAATAGTGTAATTTAAATCAAATGTCCAAAACATACAGCCAACACCATTTACGCAAAGAAATTCATTCTGCAATACCAGGCAGATAAAAATTTTCTGAAGGAATATTCAAATCACACAAGTTCTTGCAGCTTTGAATTTCACTTTTTTTTAAAAAGGCAATTGTCATTTTTCTTCAATACCTGTTCATTTGTCCCCATACATATTTCAACTGAAAGTCCCTTCCATCGGGACAATTAGTCATCAATTTAACTTCACTGCAGCAGAAATTTCAGATTTTGAATTCTTACCTGTAATTCCCTTTCTTAGTCAACAGCTCCTTAAACTGTCCTAATGTGACCACACGTCCTTTAACAGATGTTCTGTATGGAATTGGTTCCCCACAGAAGTAGTAGGCCACCACAATGTTATCACCAGGCTGAGACACACCATTTGCTGACTTCTTCTGTGGTTTATGCCTTTAAGTAGAAAGAGATCACAGTGAGCTTCCTTTGACTCATCCACGTTATTAAGCATTGGTAAAGCATCTACAGAAACAAGGCTGATCAGCAGAGCTTAAGAGGGGGGGGGGGGGGGTCACAATATTTTTTGTTCTTAACCAAAGAAGCCAAATAGAATATTGCACAAATAGTGAGATCCAAAAGGCATTTATAAAAATAACTGACTTTGAAATGCCTCTCAACTTTAATTTGCTTTGGTTTCAGACAAAATTAAGTTGAAGATAATTCCTCAGTTATTTTAACTCATTTATTGCAATTTGATTTATTGCCATGCAATTGCTGCAAAATCATTTCCTGCTGCAAAATCATTTCCCACTATAAAACTGCTTCTCAAAAACCAGAGTACCTGACTTTACTTTCAATTAAATGATGTTAAGACCCAGAACATTAACAATGAAAATTTAAATTCCTCAAATGATGAAAGGACCTGGTCCATGATGTTTATACAATCAATACTTTACCCTAATGAATGGATCTCCACAAAAACTTACCTTTCCAGAACTAATGTCCAAAATATATCCTCCAGGCTATAAGACTCTACAAAGTTCTCCAGCACTGATCATTCCCCAGCTAGACAAGTACTTGAAATACTTCAGCAAACCTATCACATCTGAATCTTGCATCACCAAAAAAAATGCACTTGATGCTAATCTGTATCATTTACCAGCCTTTCATTCAATATTCACAAAAAGCTAATTCCATTGCAGGTTTTCCCCAATAGCTATGTTTACCTCTGCACCACATCTTAATACAAGTTGGTCTTAAAAAGAATGAAAACATAAAAAGATTGAAGCAGAAGTAGTTCATTCAATTAGATTATGATAGATCTTTTATCTCAGTTTCACTTTGCTGCACTAACCTCATGTCCCTTGAAATCTAAAAACCTAACAATTTCAAGGCCTCCCAAATTTTTGGGTGAAGAAATTTCTTATCTTTGTCTGCACTAAATGGCTGACTACTTACTTTGAAACTGTGGACCTGGGTACTAGACATCCAAACAAAGGGATGTATTCTCCACATCTACCCTATTAAACACCAGAAGAATTTTGTATGTTTCAATGAGATCCCATCTTATTCTTCTAAACAAGATGTAAGGGCCCAGTTTGCTTAATCTCTTCTCATAACAAACCAATCCCAGGTAACAATCTGATGAACCTTTGCTGCTGCACGTCTTCAAGCACACATATCCTTCCTTAGCCTTAGATCTGTACACAATATTCCAGATGTGATCTCAAAGGACATATGTAATTGCAAAGTACAAGACATCTCCCTTCTTCTACTTAAGGCTGCTTACACTACACGTCTTCCTAAATGCTTGTTGAACCAGCACATTTTAGTGATTTATGTATAAAGGATACCCAGGTTCCTCCAAACACCAACACCTTTCAAATCTCACCACTTTAAAAAAAAAACTTCACTTTCTTTTTCCTCATTTTTCTCTTCAAAGGCAGGTGCTTACAATTTTCCTTGTTATTAAGTATGTAGCATGTCTCTGCCTATTCACTTAACCTGTCTTTATTCCACTGAAGCCTCACTGCATCCTCCTCACAGCTTATGCTGCCGTGCAGGTTTGTATCATAGCAGAGAACATTATTTTTGAATGTCCATCATCCAAATTACTGATATAGACTGAACAGGTGGTGTACCAGCATCAATCCCTGCAGTACCTCACTAATCAGTCTCCCAACCTGAAAATGATCATTTATCCCCACTTTGTCCATTTACCAATCTGTGCCATGCCCCTACACCATCCTCAATCTGCGCCCATGCACTATCCTCTCCAATTTTATTTAATAATCTCATATTGCATCTTAGCAAAGGTCTTCTGAAAGGAACTGGTTCATCTTCATCTATTCTGCAAGCTACAACCTCAAATTCTGAGTAAATTTGTCAAACATGACTTCCCCTTTCATAAACCCACTAAACTACCATGCCAGTGGAGGAACAAGTTGTACACCAATCAAATACCTAATTGTTACTATTCAATGTTTATTGCTGATGTTCCTATTTGTTTTGAATAGTAATTAAAATATAGTATTATTGACATAACAGGAAATGCTGGAAAAATGCAGAAAAAAGACACTTCTCCCATAATGAATTGAGCAGGGAAAGTAAAAGTGTGAAAAGGCTTATTCTGCTTTACTGGCTTGCTCCTTGTTAACTGATAAACAGCAGCACTATAGTAGCTAGAGAAATGCTCTCTAACCATTTGGTTGTACGATTGCTTTGAGGCAGGAAGCCAACAAAAGGAAATTAAGGCGGAGCCTAACAGATCAAAATGACATTTTAAATTACTAGAATGCCTGCATAAATGTCTTTATTGAATTGGAGTAATATTTGCGAATATTACTGGTGCACACTTTATAACATGCAAAATTGTTGCCTCCTTAAATAGATACGAGTGATTTAGAGAATATTGCTTGCAATAAGATAACATTATAGAATAAATGTTTAATTAAAATTTCAAATTAATATACAGATGTGACATTATTGCCAACTATTTATTTTAAACCAACTGAAGTTAAATGCATTGCTGCTTTAGTAATTCTGTAAATATTTAATGCCACTTATTTTAATACCCCATTAAGGGGCTCGGATCATCTTCCAGAAAATGTAAATATCAAACAGCATTGCAAGAAAAGCATAACGGTTTTCAAAAATATTCACAAGCATAGAAGCTCTTTCTCCTTCCACAACTAAATGTGAATCATGGCTATCCACATTCAATCCACAAGTCCTTGATGTCCTTACATGGCTTAGAAGACATGACAAAGACAAGAGAAGCATAAAGCCAAGCTAAGAGCAGACAAAAATGGCAACCATCACCTGCCATCATGACACTCCTTCAGGATGAGTGGTGGTTTATGGTTTACCAGGCTTAATCCTGAGAGAGCCTAGTCTGGTCATGAAATGGCTCCCTGCAAAGTGATCGCTGTCAAAGTTTCATAAAGGGCCACCAAACAAGACTGCCAGAAATCCAAATACTGCAACCCATGTGGAGAGACTGGTCACTGCCACAAAACCTGTTAAAACCACAAGTTGAGAGGAAGTTCAAGAGTGGAGAGCAGCAATCACAGCCGTTCTGAAAAGAACTAAAACTCCTACCTCCTCTGTCACCTCACATGAGCACCAGACTAAGGGAAAAAGAGGAAAGCACAAAAGAACAAGAAAGTGCAGAGGAGGTATGTAAAGAACAAATCCAGTCCAGAAGCAGCAAAGGAGGGTGAAGTGAATAGAAAAGCTTGCAAATCTAAGGGGCTAACATCCAAAGTGGTAAGGGATGGTCGGAGTCTTCAAAGAGCAACAGTCACGTTTCCTTTGAAGAGGAGCAAGAAAGCTGGCAGAAGAGAAAGGCACAATATGGTAGTGAAACAATGTACCACAAAGAACCGTCGTGACAGGAAGCAGTGCCGATGCACCCTGCCTTTGGAAGAAAGAGCAGTGACGCCAAAGGAAAAGCTGACCAACACTGGTAAATCAGTCAGTTCAGCCTCTGCACTCCATGCCATACATCCTCCCTTCTCCACCTCCTTCGTTCTGCTTTCTGCAGGGATCAATCTGTGACCCCCCTGGACCATTCATCCCTTCACACCCACTTCTCCTCGTCTCCTGGCACTTTCCCCTTTCCCCTGCAACTTGTGCCTTCACCTCCTCCCTTACCACCATCCAGGGACTAAATGGAACCTTCCAGGCAAGGCATAGATTCACGTGAACCTTCTCCAATTTGGTCTATTGCATTTGGTGCTCACGATATGGCTTCTTCTACATTGCCGAGCCCAAGCGTAGACTAGGCAGCCATTTTGCAGAGTACACGAGCTCTGTCCACAATAGCCATATTGTGATTCCAGTTGCATGTCATTTCAACTCCCCTTCCCATTCCCACACTGAACTGTCCATACTCAGCCTTCTCTACTGCTTGGGCAAGGCCAAATGCAAATTAGAACAACACCTCTTATTCTGTTTGGGTAGCTTTCAATGCAATGGTATAAACGCTGAATTTTCAAATTTCAGGAAACTCACTTCACAGACCTTTCATGTATAAATGGAAGGTATAAATGGGGGGGGGGGGGGGGGGCGGGCGGAAATGTACCAAATGTGGGCTTCATTCCAATAGCTACCAGGTATGCAAACACCAATTATTAATGTCTTGAGATCCTATCTGCCCCCAGATCTGCAAAGGATGGGGTCTTGCTGCGTTGCATCATAGAATACTTAACCCAGGAGAACATTTTTGTTCACAAATCATTTAGGCAGGGTTCTGCCCAAAATGTTGGAGCTTTGTAGAAAAAAAAGGACACAATGAACCTTGTTGGATGGCTCCCCTAGCAGACTCTCAGACATTTGACAAGATGCCCCAGCAGCAAGCCTTTGGATGCTTGGTGGTGAGAAAGGCTCTCCCCATCAGATTTTTCATTATTGGAATATTAACACATGTTGCCCTTGTAACGACTTCACTGGAAAAGAGAGAGTAGTCCATCTCCTCCTAGAATGGACTTTTGGAAAGATGGTCTAGGAAAAGATGCAGGGGTATTTGTTGAGATTCATCCAAAACAGCTGCATAACCCCAGTAGTCTGTGTTGTAGGGTTGTTTCCAGACACGCACACAAAAATTTCAATTATTAGCAGCAAACCATCAATATAATAAGAGAGGTCCTCCTATGTACCCAAAACTTACTGGCCTTCCAGGACAAGGTGCTGTCCAAAACTAGCACACTCTGAAGTCCATGACCATGTACTGAGGGAAGTGCTGAAGCCAGTTGCAGTCACTACAAAGGCCCTTTGAGGTAGGACAACAGTTTAAAGCCCTCACCCCAACAGCACACAAATTAGTTGAAATCAGTGTCAAAACTCTGAATTATTTGTCCAATGATTGTTTTTAACTAGTAACTGAAGTGCCTGTTAAGTAAATGGATTAACATGACTTGTGATGAAACTGTTGACTTGAACGTTTTCCATTGCATGCATTTTGATTATTCTACAAATAAAGTATATTTGAGATTTTAAAAATCCTGAAAATGAGTTTCTGGAACATTTCCTCAAGAAACAATACTGACAGTTTCACTTTAAATACAGATTCTAATTGAATGCTCACAATCAATTATGTAAACCCTCCAAATGCAGTTTAAAATAAAGAAAAATCAGTTATTCTAAATCACTAATTCATCGCTAAAATTAGTTTAAGACTAAGATGGGGCTTAAAGACAGAAGATTTTTGTAAACAGCACTATAACTGGACAATACTATGAATGAATCTCATTCCATTTTTCATTTGCAGCTACTAAATCCAGAGATTAACTGCTGATGGTATTTTGTAGCAATATATTCAACCTTAATTTGAATATATTGCAAGAGCTAATATGAAATATTCAAATTGTCAAAATATACTGCAAGAACATCTAGAAAAATTTAAAACAATTTTTTGCTAATACAAAAAAATTAAAAATACCTAGGTACAAACTAATATCTAAACCTAGGATCACAGAGAATACATCAACAGCAGCGGCACGTACTCTGACTCAGAGAGATCCATGTCGGAGACGGCTGGTACCACATTCAGCACTGGAATACATGCAGGCCTGACAGAAGTGCGACCCCGTTGGATAACCTCTTGCACATACCTGTAGTGTCATGGAGAATAATCCTAGGAATTAGAATACTCCATTCCATCTGTCTGTCTACCTCCTTTCTCAGAAACGGCCTTCACTGCTATCAAAGTGTTCATCTGTCGCCTTATTCATAGATACTCTTTCTCATTTTAAATAAATGGATTTCTTTCCCCATCAATGATGCATACACGAACACCATTTACTAACAGACTCCAAAATTTCTCACTGGAACTCTTTAAACAAGGACATGGGTATCTCTAAGAAATTTCCATGGATTATTAATATTTGCATGCAAGCATCCTTCAAATAAGGTAGATACAGCATCTACATTACAGTCAAAGTACATTCAATAAACATTGTCTTTAATATTTGAAGGATCTAATTCTGGCTAGTAAATATGATTTTGCAAAGGATATTAGTTTAAAAAGGCGTCTTGTTGGATTGAAATTCCAGTTACTGTTTCTAAATCTACATTAACTTCAGTCTACACCTGCTCAAAATATGAAAATTAGAGAAAAGTTCCAACCATTAGAATTAAAATAACTTTGAGGGAGCAATGATTTTTTAAAAAAATTAAAAATGTAATAGAATGGTATATTTTATAAATTTGAATCAATAGCTTTTTGATGATATTTCACCAAATGACAAGTTGTCAGCTTCAGTTATGTCATTAAGGTTGAGGGCATATATATTGAATGGAATATCATGTCAATATTTGCTAGGATATAATGATTGACATTTAACCCAGGCTTGGTGGGGGGGAAGAGAAGCAAAATTAAGCCATTTTATTAAGCTCAATGGCCGATTTTGCCAAAATATTTATTGCTTAAACTATTGGCCTGAACATTTGCAGTAAACTACGATCAATAAAAAGGGGAAATTGTTCAAATGGCAAAAATTGACACCTGCTGATTACCTGCTTTACCCCCTATGATCAATAGGTCAAATCAAGATTGAATTACATTTTAACCATGCTAATCTAGTATATTTGTCAGATGTGTTTTCTCCCCGCCCAGTCTTACTGGTCGAATCATCTTCCGCAAAACATCAGTAAGACCTACAGGTGTACATCAATTAATCTACATATCAACAGGTACTATGCAGCAATGTTTTCAAGATTAACTATAATCTGAAAATTCAAGTAGCTTGTAAAATCTCTTTGGCCAGTCTCATTAAATTAATCAAACACCATTTGGAATACGATACAGGAGACCAGAAGAACCAAAGTGTTTTGAGCCATTTGCATATTTAAGGCTAAATATAGCCTGGCAAATTAATCACACTTAGAAGTACCTAATCTGTGAGAAAAATAAATGAAACACAACTGAAGCTGGCTATAATGATGCCCAAAGCAAACAAAAAAGGCACATTTTGGTAATCAGTTTAAAAAGTCTAAGTAGCTTGCAACAATTTCTAAACCATCTTTCTGGATGTTCCTCCTCCAGCACATTAAAATGAAGTGAAAGATATAATGTTGAAAATTCAGACTCATCACTGAAATCTTTATCACAAACCTTAAGTCATACTTGTAAGAAGCATTTTCTGAATGGCAAGATTACAAACTACTAAGCAGAGGCTACTGTAACCTATTCCAAACAAAGTAAACAATATTCAGTATGGGCTGCTCCAATGACAACACTGGAAATAACAGACCCACAAAATTAAGAGGAAATCAGCGACTTTTTAAAAAATATTATGAAAATGTGTGTTTCTGTTGCAAGCTGTAATAGATCTTTTAGCAGGCATAAATCAAATCAAATGCCTACTTTGTATTTTTACAGTGCACTATTTTTGAAATGGATGGTAATGTAAAATTCACCTTCATATATTGATACACTACTTAAAGCTTATAAAACAAAGCATTTATAGGAATTAATTTTAAATTCTCAGATGTATACTTTCAGTTCAATCAAGTGAGAAATAGTTAATTCTTCCAACCTTTGCTTGGACTGTAGTTTGCCACTCTTCTTTTCCTCCTCCTCAAGCCGTCTGCGTGCCTCTTCCAGTTGAGTCAGAGGGTTAGGTGCTGGGTTGGGTGGCATGGTTGGATCCTGAATGAATGGGTGTGATGGTTGGATAGGATTTCGCAACTGAGCACTGACCCATGGATGAACAGCTCCTGGCCTCTCAATTGAACTTGGTCTGGATGTATCATGACTAGGTTGTTTCTTGGCCCCTATCAAACTGCAGAAAAATGAAATGGGTAATTAGTGCAGGTTTGCAAAAATCTTTTTCATGAACGGCATAGGAATAAAATGTGTCATTATATCACTTATCAGAAAACAGCAAAGAATTTCAATTTGATAACCTAAAACGCGAATTCATGAACGATGAATTGCAATTACTTTAGAATTAATGTGTACACCAGGTTAACTTTTCTAAAAGTAAACAAGAATTTGTTTAGTTTGGAGGCATATCCAAAACCCATGTTAATTTTGTTTCTTTGGGGTGGACCCAATTTTATGATATGGTTCACATGCATTTGAATATTAAATAAATTTTTCAAACAAATGATGCAGGTTGACCCAGAAGCCAGTTAATTGACGATGTCTGAAATACAATATTATAATTTGTTATTTTTGTTACAAGAACTAGAAAATCCCTTCTGTACATGCTGTCATTCATTTAGGGTTCTTTTCCCATGGAAACTTTGGCAGAGAAACAAAGTAAAATTCATATTTACAAAATTTCACCTGGAATGTTATGGCATGACATGCAGTATTATGCAAAGAACATTGTGATTTCAAATATACAACTCTTTAGCAAAAATTTATATTGAGGTCAGAAAATCAAGGTTCTCTTACTTGTGTGGAGACTTCTTATGCCTGTGAATTTCCTTCTCTCCCTCAATTATCCATTGCAGTATCTTCTGATTCCGCTCCATGTCCTCAGGAGGGGCAGGGGTTTCGTAGTTCCCAGTATCTGTTTTTCCTGGCTCAGTCTTCTTGGTATTTCGTTTTGACAGTGTGTTGACTTTACTCCTGCACAACAGCATTCAAACAAATCAGTAATTTAGCAAGTCATACAACACCAAGACAAGTTCTTTTGTCAGTATCCACGCTGGCCATAAAGGACCTATCCATCTGTACTCATTACACTTTCCAGCACTTGGCCTGCAGCCTTCTATGCCATTCCAATTCAAATGCTCATCTAAATATTTAAATATGGTGAAATGAGGCAATGCATGTCTGATTCTAACATCCCCTGGATGAAAAGTTCTTTTTCAAATCCCCTCTACATCTTCTACCCCTTAATCTTAAACCTATTCCTTCTGCAGAGGAGAGAAGTTTCTCTCCATCTAGCCTATCTATGCTCCTCAATTCTGCACACCTCAATCAGGTCCCCCTCTCAGCTTTCTTCACTCCAAGGAAAACAACCCCAGCTTATCCAGTTCTCTCCTCAAAGCTGAAATGCTCCATCTCAGGCAACAGCCTGGTGAACCTCTTCTGTGTTCCCTCCTATAGTGTGGCTACCAGAAATATGCACAACATTTCAGCTGTGACCTAAAGAATGTGTTCCACATTTGAATCATAACCTCCTTGCACTTGTATTCTGTGCGTTGGTAATGAAGGGAAATACCCTTATGCCTTCTTCACCATCTTATCTACCTGTGCTGCTGCCTACATGGATCCTTGAACATATACACCAAGGTCCCTCTGTTCCTCCAGTACTTCTTAGGTTTTACCATTCATTGTGTATATCTGAGCCTTACAAATCTTCCCAAAATATCACTTCACATTTTTCAGGATTAGATATCACCCGCTCATCTTAACTCCTCAATACTGTCCTGCAATCACTCACTAACAGCACCATTATTAACTTGTATTGCAACCCTTCAGTTCAAAAACTTCAACCACAAACATAAATTTTCTGATTTTTGAGTACCTTTTATGACACAAATTTGGCCTATTGGCATGCTGTCTCCATGCCAGTGGAGACAGCAGGCCAATAAGGATCCAGAGCCTATTCTCATCTTCCTGCACTTGGTCCATTCCAGTACAGCTCTTAATTTGTACTTAAATGTATACCTGAAATGTGATGAGGGTTTCTGCCTCTCCCAACCTATGAGATAGTGAGTTTCAGACTTCCACACTCTGAAAAATATTTCCTCATCACCCCACCAAATACTTTTATACTCCCTCTTATTTGATTCTTCCTCTGCTTTATCAAAGCTACTCAATTAACTCTACCCTCAGCTATTTCTGTTCCAAAAACAACCTGAGCACATCCAATCCTTCTTTGCAGTTACAATTTTCTAGCCCTGGCAAAATTCACAAATCTTCTCTATATACTCCTGGGGCAAACTCTTCTTACCTGCAATTTGGTGACAGGAATAGTATATAGAACTCAGATGATAGCCTACCAAGCATTGTACTATTTTACCACAACTTTCCTACCCTTGTATGTCATGCCCTGTGTAATAGAGTATCCCATATGCCTTTATACCCATCTTATTGACCATTCCTGAAAACTGGAAGGATCAGTAGATCTATTTGTCCAAGGTCCATTTATTCTTCATCATTCATTCAAATCCTCCTACTTACAGCCTTGTTGCACCTCAAATGCATTCTCAAACTTCAGTTTAAGTTCCATTCGTAACTTTTCTGCTCAAGTACATCTTTCTGAAGTTCAAAGCTTTCCTTCTCAAAGTCAATCACATACCTGATTTTTTTTATAGAATCTGCTAACGTTTACCTTGACTCTACTTTCAAGTCTAAATTATTAATATAAATTACAGGAAGCAAGGGACCAAATGCTGTGGAACCTCTTTGGTATTGTGACTGGAAGACCATTACCAATCAATCACTACAATGTTTCCTGCCACTGAGTCAATTTGCCATTTTCCCCAGGATTCCATGGACTTGTACGTTTTTTTACCAGCTAGCTTGTGGTAAGTTGCCAAAAGCCTTGCTAAAAACCTTTGTATAGAGTACATCACATGCAATATTCTCATTGATTCTCCCTTAGTTCAACTCAATCATTAGTCAGATACAATGTGTCAGGTAAACTTAGTCTCTCTCCATTGAGATAATACCTTTTGATTTCTCGCACACTTCCCCACATTAAAATTCAATTTGCCCACTCATGTCATCTATATTTGTGCTTTTCTAAATGAAGATCTGTACTGGTCCTCCAAACTCATTCCAATAACTTGCCCAAAGTTAAACTAGCCCATAATTCTTCAGTTTATCCGTTCCTTAATTTATATGATAAACAGTTCAATGTTACCAGTTCTCCAGTCTCTGACACTATTGCTCAGGCCAAGGAAGATCGGAAAAATAGTCTCTGCAATTTTCTTCCTAGTAACAGCATGGAAGGAGTTTCACCTGGACCTAGTAATTTATCCAATTCAATGATGTGAAATCTTTCAATCATAATTTTATTATGTTTGTCTAAACAATATTTTTTACACATCTCCTCCTCCATTTACAACATCAGCATCGTGCTCTTGAGGATAGCTGCAAAGTATTTGTTCAGAATTCTTTGACATCTGCCACCCTCATGAATAGGTTCATTTTCTTGTCCCTAATGGGCCCTGCTCTCAACTTAGTTTTATAATTTATAGCAGATAATATCTTCATATTTCCTTTGATCTTACATGCCATATTTTTCCATGCTCCCTTTTTCTTAATTTCATCCCTAGCTTCCTTACTCCTTTCTGAAGTTTTAACCTCTTGGTATTTGACAAAAGCCCCTTTTTCACCTTATCTTGCTCTCCAGGCATATCAACTCTTGAGGACTCTAGATTTGGCAATTAGTTTTAGCAGAAAGAATAAGCAGGGATAACAAACCAAATCTCTCAGTTCTTAGTACTGAGTAACAGGTGCATAAATTCTTCAAAGTGGTAGGGCATAATGAGAGAACATTAATAAATGAGGTACATAAAGTGGAATACAAAAGCAGGGAAATCACAAACATGCAAACACTAGTTAGACCACAACTAAAATATTGCATCCAATTCAGGTCACCTGCCTTTAGATGGGATTCTATATTCTCTCATGGGCCAAAAGGTTTACTAAAATTGTTCAAAGAGGTGGGATTTCAGTTATTCATTTAAAATGAAGCTGGGGTTGTTATACTTGAAGGAAACAAGATTCAAGAGATTTGATTGTGCAAAAGATCATGACTGCTTTAGACTGAAAATAGAAGGAAGCAGTTTCCATTAGCAGATGGTTCAAGGATGGGGCACAGTGTGCAAATTTATATTAAGAAAAATGCACAACTTGCTGCTCACTAGGCTGAGGGTGGAGAAAAAAATCAGGGCTTTCAAAAAGGGCATTGGGTAGGCACTTGAAGAACTTGCAGGGCTATGTAAAGAGAAAGGAAATCAGATTGACAAAATTGCTCTACAAGTAACTGGCAAAGGTTTATTGTTGTGAAATAGTCAAATGCTGTGACAATTCTAAAATTGGATTTAATTATTCTACATTTTGTATTATTCTATATTTATTCTACAATTATTCTACATTACATACTGTTGATAAATGGACTAGGCCAACTGGGTAGGCAAATATAAGGAGAAACTGTAGCTACTGAGTATAGAAAAGGATTGAGACATGAAAAACTTTTCACAGTTTGAGACAGACCAGGTGAAGTTGAGAGGGATGCAAGAGGTGGAGTTGCACTACTCATCAGGAAGAATGTCACAGTGGCACTTGAGAGGACTTCCTGGAGGGCTCATCCAGTGAGACAATATGAGTTCTAACTCCAAAAATCTTGTCCTCAAGTTGCTATTTCCGCAAGGGAAATGTGAAGTTCTGTTCTCAGTATCAAAATATGAACAGGTGTACAAAAGTGGTAAAATTAATAATGGCCCCGAAAACTGTTGCAATGGATTAAAAATGTAGTACCTCTTCAAACACATGGAACTTTAAAAATACTGGGGGGGTGGGGAAGAATAGACAGACTTGAATTAAATACATCAATTTACTGAAGCCATTGGAGTGACAACTATTTTTGAAACACACAAAAGCAACAGAGGCAGTATCTTGCACCACTGGCAAGATTCTGCCTCTAATTTTAAATTTTGCCAACTCCATTTGGACTCCTATGTCTTACCGTTGTGGTTTAATTTAAAGCAGTATTCCCTGCTTGGCATTTTGATAATTTGAACTCAATTTTCAACATCTAGTCTGACCACTGTAACTTAGTTTAATAAAATTCTGCTGGTCTCCATTGTTTTGGATATATAGTGCACTTTGGGATTTTTTCCCCCCTCTTATTTGTTGCTGCTTTATGGCAATTTTAGACCATAAACGAGCATACAAAATGAAAAATTACTGCAAATATTGGAAATACAAAACCAAAACTGAAAAAAAATGATAGTTTCAAGATCAAGTGTACTCCCAACCCCCAGTTTTACACAAAAAGATTGGAAGTAAAAAGTTTGATTCCACAGAATCTACTGGACTAGTTTACGATACAAAAAAAACAGCAGACCTGATAAATCTGGTCTCTTAGCCACAGTGGAAGCTACCAGCTGAAGCCCACACAATAAGATAGGAATGAGAACACTTGATACAGATGGTGAAATCAACAAGGTATGATGGCCGAGGTGGCTAATCAGGAACTGATCATAAAGCTGTTAAACCCAGAGCAGTGGATGATGAAGATAAAGAGCACGAGACTGGAATATTGGAGCAAAATAAAAAAAAAAACAGCTGGAAGAATTCAGCAGGTTGAGCAGCATCTGTTGGGGGAAAGGAGTTGTCTGTATTTCTGGTCAGGACCCTGACTAAGGACTGAGAGTGGAGAGGGAAGGTAGCTTAAAGAGGAGAGAGGAAGGGATGAGACGGGTGACAGTAGATGGTAGGTGGACTGAGGGGGGGTAAAGTTGGGAGACAGACAAGTGTGTGATTAGTGGAAGCAGGCAAGGAAAAATGAAGACTGATGGAGCCAGGTGGGGGAAGGAGGGGTGAAGGTGGAGATAGCTGCTGGAGGTGGATGTGGGGACACTAAAGGCTATAGGTGGTGAAATATGATAATGGGAACCACTAAGGGAAAGATGAAGGGCAGCTGGAACCAGATGGGGGAGGGGATCTGGTGGGTGAAGTATGTGGGGAGTACATGGATGGAATAAGGAGAAAGGTATGGGAAAAGAGAACAAAAATGGGATGACTGATGATGGATTGCAAGATGATAGGGAGAGGGGAACATAGAAGGCAAAGGTTACTGGAAATTGGAAAATTCAGCATTCATACTATTGGGTTGTAGACTACCCAGGTGGAATACGAGGTATTGTTCTTCTACTTTGTGATAGGTCTCACCCTGGCATTGGAGAAGGCAGAGGATGGACAGATTGGTGTGGAAAATGGGAAGGAGAGTTGAAATGGCATGCAAACAGGAGTTTGACATCTTGAGATGGCCAATGGGAAAAAAGAAAGGTCCTCTGCAAACCAGTCACCTTGTCTTCACATGATCTCACTGACATAGAGGAGGCCACATGGGGGTGGTCAGGTGATAGCAGAAGTCCGGGAAATAGAAGAAATTTGAGCGAGAACTACAGCAGAAGGGAAGCCACATTTCCTGAAAAAGGAGGGTATTTCAGATGTCCTGGAATGGAAGGCTTCATCTTGAGAGCAGTTGCAGTGGAGACAGAAACTGAGATAAAGCAATGACATCCTTACAAAAGGGCCTAGATAGCTGTGAGAGTCAGTGGGTTTAAAGTAAATGTGGGTGGATAGTTTGTCTTGAGACAGATCCAGAAAAGGGAGAGAAGTGTCGGAAATGGATTTGAATGTTGGTACTTCTGCAGTCAACTGCAACTGAGTTGTCGCCAATCCAATCAGTCAATGTGGAAAAAGTACATATGGCCCTGACTGACTGAGGAATGCTTGTGCAAAGTATGCACTTTTGAGCAGAATAGTTTAAGTGACTGGAACAGACAGAGATTTGTAACAGTAGTATGAATAATGAAAGTATTTGTAAAAGTATCAAACATGCACACAACCTGAATAAAGTTAGAAATATAAAATGCTCAGTAGATCAAGCAGAACCCGTGGAGAGAAACAGTTTTCACATTTCAGGTCAATGACCTTTTATCAGAACTAGGAAAAGTTAGAAATAAATAACTGAATAAATTTGGTTAAGGAATTTCAATTGTCTGCCTTGTCATAAATCACAAATTCAAATTGAAGAAACAGAAAGGTTGGTAAGACTCAGCTCTTGCAGGATCTTGTGCTTCAAGACAAATGGCAAACTAGAAATGATCCTAATTCAGGCAAGGTGATTTGAGCAGATCATGGAATATTGTACCAGGAAAATAACTGTAGAGATGAGCACAAGATATTTGTAAGGCAAAGCATTGGGCTCAAAGAAGGTTTTATGAGACAGGAGAAACAGGAATAGGCAGCATGATTGTTGGGAACTTTTACAGTGAAGAGCAGTTGAGGAGTAGATTGTGGGATTTGGAGGATTGCAGAAGAAGATGCAGTAATTAATGCAGAGCAGAGACAAAAAAACTAAAGTTTGAGGTTTACAGTGCAATGTAACAGAGGTTACCCAAAGGTGTCAAAATTACAGGGACCTAGCTAAAAGAGCTGCTGCTGGAGTGGAGGTTCAATCTTGCCCTCCATTGTTGTTTATGTGGCATCTACACTTCTCCCAATGGGTTTCCTCCACACTCAGCCTACTAAGCTGCATGTATTTTGGTTGTGCAAGTATTTATTTATGTTGCCCATACTATATGAATGGTAGATGGGACAGGGCTGGGGGTGGAGGTTGGAGTTGATGGGAATGTGGGGACTCGGTAGGCCAAATGGCATGTTCCGTGTTGTATGACTCTATGATAGAGAGAGCAGAATAAAAAGCGCAGAGGAATAAATAGATAACATTGAAACTGGCCTTTAACATTTTACAAGTGGTGGCAGTGGGTTGGGAATGAATCGGTGGAAATCCTATTGTAAATGACAAATTGCAGATTGAAAGGGCAGGTTCATCAACATGTTTAATGGTGCCTACTGGAACTCTGTGAGATAGGGTAGCAAGTGATGAACCACTCGATGAGGCAGACTTGCAAGCAAATGATGGAATGAAATACAGACATAGCAGTCCATCCACCACCCATGAACCCTATTCAGCAGTGTAAATATACTCCAAAGGCCCAAATGGATCAAAGGGTGGTTCTACAGAGCAAGTTTCTGGTACCATATACAAGTAGTAATGGATCATGATTCTATTTGCTTCAGAATCAAAGGGTTTTTTTGGGAGGGGGAGGGGGAGGGGTCCCACAGTTACAAAAGAGGGAATATTTTTCAGGGCTACTGCTGCAAGGACTATCAAGTGCTGGCACACTACTCACAGAATAGGATAAAAACCACAGAAACCTGGAGAGCTCAGGAGGTCCATATGTGCAGTCAGGGAGTAAGCAGCAAGATTTCAAGCAATGTTTGGATTTCAAATACTCTCAATTCTTGTACAATAACAAACATTTCACCTTTTTGGTACCTTAGACATGGTTGACGATTTCCCAACTTTTTTTCCCCCACATTACATTTTCAAAAACGTTCTCTCCTGTGCCACACGAGCACCTGTGGACTTTAGTCATAGACTTCACTCAGGATGAGTCAGGAGGACCAAAAACATAATCCTGAAGTTTGAGCTCATCCAATGTACACATCCAAATTAGATGCTAATGAAGAAAATCTCTAGCTACATTTCCCCTTTAATGTAGTATTGATGCCAACAGCAGCACACCCATAGCTTTCCTTTTCAAAAAAAAGGGACAGTAAATCCAACAGAAAACAGATTTAAAACCTGGCTTCAGAACCACATGTAATGACTTACTGAACAATTCAGTCAACACAAAAAAATGAGCATGGTAACACAAGTACAAAATGCCACAGGAAAGCTCATGATTTCACTTACCCATAATTCAAAGACTCCACTGGATTCGGTACCATGCTCATGCTTTCAGCATAATTCCGTGATTTTGTTGCATAGTGGTGCGAGTCAGCATTCCAGAAATTATTCTGGACCCTTTGTGTGGCTTCTGCCTCAATTTGTTCTTTTGGTTTCATCCCATTGTGATGATGGATGTGATGGTAAACATGTTTGTGATGGTACATATTGGGAGCCTCAACTTTCACACCAGTCTTGGACACATGTTTATGACCTGAAGGTAGCAATGATCCGGATAACCCTGCTGCCTTTCCACTGGATAAGCCATCAGGAGAGCGGGACTTTGGAGAATGCCGTCCAGGTCCTGGAGACTGGCAACCAGGAGTCTTCATCACACGCTGGACATGTTCATCAAGAATTGATTCTGGATTCTCCTCATGAGCATCGCGCATTTGCAATCCACTGCAGCCCATCTCAGAGTAACGAGAGTTGAAGTGGTGCATAGCCTGGGCAGGTGGCAGTTTGTGGCTAACAGCAGAGGGACCTAATGAAACATCTGCATCCTCTCCTTCTTCCTCCTGCAAAGGAATCTCAGGATTAATGCAATTAATAAACAATAATAAGCACAGGGATGTATAAGTACTGAGTTACTGATTATATTCAGGTCAACTGTACAGGCTCCCCATTAAAACAGTTTAGTATTTCCAATAGCATGATTCCGTAAAAATTGGTTTTGATCTATTAGATGCTAGTTTAATCAGTTCAAGCTGGCATAAAGACTGGATAATAAAGCCAATGGATAAAAATTGTTCCCCACAATAATTCTTTTGCCAGCTCTTAAAACCAATACTCCAGGAATTTCCAAGTGGTACAAAAATGTAACAGACATACATTTCTAGTTCATTATCCCCAAACAGTAGGATCCTGATCAAAATTTGAGATGTCCACTAAAAATAATGGGAACTTAACATTTTACTATATTAGTATCAGTTATTTAATTTTTACAGTTGCTATCAGTGGGTTTTAAATTGCACCTGCATACAAGACAAAAACATGTCCATTGCTGCAAAAAGTTATTTACTTGCATTAATAAAATGAGAACCAGTAGGTTCAGAGCCATTATTCTAATGGCTGGAAATAGATACTAAATTGCAGAATTATCTTTTGGTCTTTTATCAAATGTACTTTAGTCTCTGAAATTACTTAATACGTTGATTTATCAGGTAATAAAATTCAGTAATGCAAACAAAATGGAATAAGTACAAACTTAAATACTTAAGTCAGAAGGTTAACATTTAAAATAGCAGGTTCAACAAAATCACATTTTGTGAAAATGTGATTTTGTTTTAATTTCCTCCCCACGTCAGAGAGGAACATAATTCGATTCATTTTTCGGACTGTGGATATCACTGGCAAGGCCAGCATTTATTGCCATATCAATTACCTCAAAAGCTGAAAAGTCAAAAACCCACAGATATTGCAAAGCTGAAATAAAAGGAAAATGCTAGAAGTGCTCTACAAGCCAGAAAGCACCTGCTGAATATGAAACAGTTAATGCTTCAGGTTGAAGACATTTTATTGGAACTGGAAAAGTGGGAAAATTCATGAAGTTGCAGAGAAGGCAGAGGGTGGATGAACAGGACCAAGGGAATAAGCTCTGAAAGGGTGGGGCAAGGGTTGCTTTGGTGATAAACTGAAGAAAAGTTGGTCTTTGATAAACTAATGGCAACAGCTGGAGAGCGACAAACAATGGAAAATGTATAGGAAATGCTCAGATAGTCAGGTCATGCTACTGCAGAGAGTAAAACTGAGAACTGGCCAGTTACAATTAGAGCAGGTTAGCTGGAGCTGATGATTGCGATATTGAGTCAGAAGGCTGCAACGTGCCCACATGGGAGGCAAGGTGCTTTTCCTCACATTTATGATAGACATCGTTATAACACTGCCAGAGGCCAAAGACAGATGGGTCAGAGTGGGATTACAATAGAGTATTAAAGTTACAGTCAACCAGAAATTCAAAGACTGGACAACAGCAGTCACCTAACCTGCACTTGGTTTCTCCTATGTAGAGATGACCATACTGTAAACATCAAATGCAGTGCAGTAGATTGGAAGGGCAAGTTAATCAATGCTTTGCTTTGAAGGTCTGTTTGGGTCCCTGGATGACGAGAAGGGATGAGGCAGTGCATGGGAAAATAAGAGGAACAGCTGGTGGAGGAGGAAGAGCAGACTGAAGAGTTGCAAAGGAAATGCTTTGGAATGCAGAAAGGGGAGAGAAGATATATCTGGTGGTGGAATCTCAACAATTCTTTCCCCCTTGGAATCTTTTACTTCTTCCCTCTCCATCATGCAGGGATCCAAAAAGGTCCTTCCAGGCAAAGTAGCAATCCTCACACACATAGGATCTTAGACTTGAAATATTAATGATTTCTATTTCATTGGATGCTGTTTGACCTTGAGTGTTTCCAGCATTTTGTTTTTACCCTTGAGGTGCTGATCTGCCATCTTTTCAAACATTGCAGTTCTTCTAATGAAAGCATTGTTAATTCTGTTGGTTAGGGAGTTCCAGGATCTGGACCCAGTAATTTGAGACAAGACTTTAGGAGAAAAACTGCAGGTGGCAGTATTCCCATGCAACTGCTATCTTGTTCTTTTAGGTGTCATATTTGGAAGGTGCTGTCAGAGTAGCCCAAACAATGCATTTTGTGGGTGATACATGTAACAACAATTTTGCACCTGGACTGGTTTGTCCTGGAGTTATGCTTTGAGTATTGTTGAAGTGGCATTCGTTACGACAAGCTGAAAGTACTTCATTGCACTAACTTGTCCATAGTGAAAAGGCTTTAGGGCAGCACGAGGCAAGTTACTCTCCACAGACATCTCTGACGTGCTGGTGTAG
This sequence comes from Pristis pectinata, assembly GCF_009764475.1. Classification (NCBI taxonomy): domain Eukaryota; kingdom Metazoa; phylum Chordata; class Chondrichthyes; order Rhinopristiformes; family Pristidae; genus Pristis; species Pristis pectinata. Next base: position 11,120,747 of record NC_067412.1, on the reverse strand, counting down.
CCACAGTATTTATATGACTGGTCCAGCTGCATTTCTGGTTAATGGTCAGCCTCGGGATGTTGAAGGTGGTGACTCAATAGTTATGCCATTGAATGTCAAGGACATTGATTTAATCCTTTTCTTGTTGGAGTAAGTCACCGCCTGGCACCTGTGGCAAAAATGTTATTCACCATTTATTAATCCACATCTTTCACCACACAAACCAGTGCTTCATTTGCTAAGTTGTGGCATATGGAATTGAACATTGTCCCCATTTCCTAGTTTATGATAAAAGGTCACTGAAGCAAATAAAAATAGGAGGATCTCAGATACAGCCCTGGGAATGTCACCTGGTCCCACAGTGTTTGCAGTTTATGGTGCTCTCAGTACACTTGAGCAAATTGCAATGGCTGAAGTTTCTGTGATGGTAGGAATTTTAGGAGGAAGGAGAGATCGACTCAGTACATCCAGCTGAACATGGTTGCGAATACTTCAGCCTCGTCTTTAGCACTTACATGCTAAATCTCATCATCCAAAAGATGAAGATGCTCTTGGAGGCTCCTCCTTTCATTAGTCATTTAGTTGGACCCCACCATTCATGACTGGATGCAACAGGATGGCAGAGCTGTGGTCCAATTCATTGGGTGGGGGATCACTTAGTTTTGTCTGTGCTGTTGCAGCTTCACCAGGTTGACACTTCATTTTAGGTACGTCCAAGTCTACTCCTGGCTCGCCCTTCTGCACTTATTAATCCAGGACTGATTCCATCTCGAGTGCCGTGGCATAGAGAGGAATGCTGGGCCAAGAGTTTAGATAGTAGTGGCATACATTTCTGCTGTTGCTGATGGTGCACAATACCTCATGGATGCCAGTTTGAGCTGCTAATTGCCTCCTCATTTGCTGTAATTTATGAATCGAATATTGCAGAGATGCTGCATGTGAAGTGTGAACACTCACATTAAATAACTCAAATGGTCTAATAACTGAATAATAAATAAAAACCTTTCATGTGTGTATATTTTCCATATTTCCACATGACTCATGAATTGATTGCAACAATAAGTATAGGACGATGTTAACTTACTGTTATCAGCCTGCAGGTGGCACTACTGAATTGGTTTTAAAACTGAAAATACTTCAGACAAGTCTCGCATCTTCTGTGGTTAGGTGTTTCTTTTATATAAACCTTTGCAAAATAACTTGCTAATGAATCATCTTAGAGCTATTTCCCAGACAAACAGAAGGGACAATTGTTATAGGTTATTATCCATGCAAATTTTAGCCCTTCAAATACAAGCTGGAAGGTAATAGTTAAACCCATCAACATGGAAACTGTCAATCTTCAAAGCCATTTTCTACATTTTGTTTTGCTTACATTAATTTTGGCAAGTCCCCATGTGCATTAATTTAGTTTAGATATCCAGGAAGTTAACCTCTTTCTCCAGTTTATAAGCCTTTCAAGATATCTACATCACTGGAGTTCCTTTCCACTACCCTCACTTTCTAACTGTAAAGGTGATTTTGATACACCTTGAAAATTTCTTCTCATGCTTCTTCTTACCCATTTTTTTTAAGCATCTTTTGCTGTTCTTTGTATCTCTCCCAGTCAACAAGATCACTAGATATTTTTTCCCCAACATTAGGTTGTATAGTTTTACCTCTAGTCTACCAGGGCTTTTTATTTTGAAGACCACATCTTGTTGTTGCCTCTTAATTCTATGGTGCGATAAATTATTTTTTGAACAATTTCCTCTAGTGTTTTATCCAAGAGAAATTTGTTCACAGGCTCTGTTTCATTCACAAAGTCAGCAATCTAGAATCTTACCAGATGTTTTGCATTTCTTCCTTTCATAATATGATCATGATCACTGCACATTAGACAAAATTTGGCTCATTACTATATACACTATGGCCTTTGTTCTAGGATATACAATAAAACTCCAGTAATCTGCCAGGTGATGTTTGTTGCACTCACTTTCAATGCACCAGGTACACTGGGAAATTATTTTATGGTGCAACATCTAAAAAAAATGTTGGGACATTAAATAACATCCAATAGTCCAGAAAGTCTGCCAGTCTGGCACCAAATTCCTGATTGTGGTGGATTATCAGTTTTATTATTGAAATTAGATGCCGTTTTAATTTCATAATGTAAACAAAATTATGGATTATAAGTTTCAGTGCATACAATTTAAAGATAAATCCACACATGCCAGATGACTGAATTCCCTAAGTGGAGCAAGTAAGCATGAGTTCAAAGGCAATGAAAAATATATTAAAGATGTGCTTTATGGATAGATTTACCATTCTGAATAACTGCATGCAAAACTTCAAACAGTACTGCTTGCATTATATCTGGTTATCTTTGGTTTCCTGTTACATGTGTCACTATTTTACACAAAATTAGACAAATAAAATACCATAGACAAAAGATAAATACTGCCTTATATTGAGAGCTAAAGGAATATCCTAAGTGTGCATGTTATGGTCTGCATTAATAGCACATGAAACATACCGCTCTCACACGCTTAAGCCGTTCTTCCAATTTCTCCTCTGCCTCTCGTTCTCGCAGTACACTCTCCAGCCGACTAATGAGTGCTGCAGCAAACTTTTCTGGTTCAACATGGATATCCTTTGGCATCCGATACGTGCGCTAGGCAAATCAAGGGTCACGTCAAAAAAAGTGTAAGTAAACCTGTGTCACCATAGACATGGTCTGTGAAATAACTTCATGTTCTGCTCATGCAATAAATTGCTACTAGTAAATTAATATATTTCAACTTAAAAATGAGAAGATTTAAACAGTAGCTATAAAACCAGCTATCACCAGATCAAATGACCATCAATTAAAAAATTCTACTACTTGGATTTTTACCACAGCAGGTAGGTGCTTAATACGAAGTGGTCAAATAACCAAATGACACTAAATGAGAAGGGTCAATGGATTTAAGAACAGGATTTAAAATATGACAGAATGTTAAGTGGGCAGAAAAATTTAATATAGTATAATATAGAACAAATGTAAAGTGATAAACTCAACAAGTGGTGCTGAATTGAATAACAGAACATACTAAACTTACACTCATTTTTCTGAGAACTTCTTGTTTGGATCCCTCCACCCATGTTATCACAAATAAAGTCACCACAGACATCCAATGCAACAATCACAAATTTAATCCCTTCTTCCCTTCCCCATCCCACCCCCACCAACCCCCCCACCCCCACCTGCCCCCATGCAGTTTTTGACAGTGGATCTCCAATATTTATGCACTGCTATCCATTTGGAAAGGACCACATCCATTATCGTGCCCAATCATCTGCAATAGCTTCCCTTTCTACTCATGCACTGTAAACTCGCATCTCTCTTTGGAAATACCACTTGACCTGACGAGTATTTCCAGCATTTTCTGTTCTTATTTTAGACTTCCAGTATCTGCAGTATTTTACTTTTGTTTGACTGGAAAATTTTTGTTGGCAAGATGAATTAAAAGGTTTCATTTAATCCATCTGGGATAGAGAATTTCAATTTCTTCTTTGAAAGCCACACAACTACTGAATAACTCAAATTTTTTGAAGTTCGAAGTTTAACATCAGTAAGAAAGTTTGTGGCAGGAGTGAATCCCAAGATTTACTGCTCATTTTCCATTACACCTGGGCAGTCTGCTCCAGTGCCATAATAAATAGTTGACACAGGAACAATTTCGTTAATGAGGCCATCAGCTTGGGCCATGACAATTTGATTACGTTGCTCAAATGTCCCTCCAAGTAAAAATACAGATCATGATTTCTAGTGGATGGAGTGGCAGGGTGGGGAGTCAGGAAAAGACAAGTAAATAACATGCAATTGAATCAAACCAAGTCAAAATGGTTTTATGAAAAGTAGTGCACATTTGGCAAACTTACTGGAGTTCTTTGAGGATATAATAAGCAGAGTTGATAGAGTGGAAGTATAGTATTTGAATTTCAAGGACACATTTGACAAAATGCCACAAAAAAGGCTTGTGCAAAAGGAAAGAACTCAGAGTATCAGGGGAAGCGTGTTAGCATGGACAGCAGACTGGTTATTGCATAGAAGACAAAGTCTGAATAAATAGGTCTTCTTCAGGCTGGAAGGCTGCAACTAAAGGAGTGTCCCAAGGATCAGTTCATGACCTTCAATTATTGACTATTTATATTAATGACCTGGAAGTGGGACAGAGTGCGAGGTATTTAAGTTTGCCAATATCACTAAAATAGTGAAAGGGCATATTACAATGAAGATATTTGGACTCTACAACAGAATAGATAGGCTGATTGTGTGGGTGAAAACTTGGCAAAAGGAGTTTAATGTGATGACATGGTGTCATGCACTTCAGTAAGAGGAATCAAAAGGCAGATTATTTAAATGTACAGAGATTCCAATGAGTGGAGTACAGAACGATTTTGGTGTCCTTGTGCATGAAACAAAGGAGGCAGTTGCAGCAAGTAGTTAGGAAAACAATTTGGCCTTTATTACAAGAGGATTGGAGTTTAGAAATAGATGAGAATCGGTCCTTTTAAGATCCAAGAGAGATTCACTAAGCTAAGTCCTGGGATGAGAGGGATGTCTTATCATAAGCAGGTAGGGAAGTTGGATCTGTATTCTTTGGAGTTCAGAAGAAATAGTAGTTATTTTATTTAAACTTACAAGATCATAAGGAAGCATGACAGGTTAGATGTTGAGATGTTTCCACTGGTGGGAGAGTCTTTATTGAGAAAGTGTAGTTACAAGATAGAGTGGTCATTTAAAACTGAGGTATGCAAGAATTTCTTCTCTCAGTATGTGGTGAATCTTTGGAATTCTCCAGCTCAGAGGGTAGTGGAGGCTGATGTTTAAAGACTATGTAGATAAATATTGAAAGAAAGATCAGGAAATTGAAGGCTGCATAGAATTGGCACAAAGAGTGAGGCCTGGGTCAGATCAGCCATGATCACATTAAATGTCAGGGGCTGGCTTGAAGTGGCCTACTTCTATTTTCTTGTGTTGTTCTGCTCAATGCAAAGGGCCAGTGCGGGTCTATGCAAACAATGGCATGTTCAAATACCCACGTAGGATGAACCACAAACAGAAACATGCTCTATGACTTCAGGTTTGCTCCGATATTCAACATGATCATGGCTGATCTCCCATTGTCCATTTTCACACCCAATTCCTCCAGATCCTACCACATCCCCCCCACCCACCACCACAAAATTCCTTTGGGTCCAAAAGGCAAGGACTGATAATGACAGAAGGGCCACAGAACACCCAAGTAAGGAATTTCAAAGATTTACCAAATAAATTTCTCAACTCAGTCCTAAATAGATGCACTCCAGTTCCAGATTTGCCTGACTTGGGAAAGAATCATTCCATCTTGTAAATCCTTTTCAGGTGCACAGAATAACACAGGATCGGGTTACAATTCTGAGTACAGGCTAACTTAATCCAACCAGGCTCAAGGACAGCTTCTATCCCACTACTGACGATTGAACAGACCTCTTGTACGATAAGAAGGACTCTTGTCCTCACGAGCCACCTCGTTATGGCCTTGCACCTTATTGTCTACCTGCACTGCACTCTCTCTGTAACTAACACTTTATTCTGCACTCTGTTATCGTCTTCCCTTGTACTACCTCGATGTACTGAAATGATCTGTATGGATGATGCGCAAAACAAAGTTTTTCCCCTGTACCTCGGTATATGTGACAATAATAAACCAATTCATCCCAGGAACCATCTACACTACACAATCTCTAGGGGCAATATATACCCTTTCTTGGGTACACAAACCAAATTTGCAAGCCTGGTCTCACAAAAACCCTGTATAATAGTCAATCAAACATACAGTCAGGCTATTCTACCACGTCTTCATACTAAGGGGTTGTTATAGAGATACTTAATGGCTTGATGCCTCACCACAGGACAGAGGCTTAGTTGGCACTGGAGAATGCTTCCACATGGCCAACTAAACTGCAGTAATTCTGATTCTTGGGAATCAGTATGTTCAGCAAGAACAGGGGAAGACCAATGCTGTGTGGACCATATCTTAATCTAAATCAAATGAGTATTATGCAAAAGAATGGTCAGTGATGAATGTTCCAAAGGATAGTAGCTCAGAACAGCAATAAAGGTAATCTAGTTTTAACTCTGCAGCCAAATCTTTGATTCACCATGAATGCATTTTAACTAGGCATATTTTACTAGATATTATTGCAATTTTATTAAAAGATTTCTGCAAAGATTATTTTTGTTAGAAATGCAATTCAAAAGGTGGATAGGCATGAAAATGTCAATCTAAATTTCAAAGCTCCACCCTGGTGTCAGATTCATTTGGTTTTTAGCTCAACCGAGATCACTAAATTTTAGCAAGTTTTCACTGGCAGGAATCAATTCTTTTAATAAAATGTACTGCCAGGCATTTAAGTAAAAAATATTGCAGTTGTATGATAACTTCAGCTGACAAATCCAGGTGTGGCCTTGAGAAGGAAAAAAATCATTCCACTTGTCCAAAACCAGTTAAAAATGCACTGGGTGAACCACACAAGTCTTCTGTAAAATTATTCTACAGAAATGTAATAAAGACTGTTACAGTACATTTAGGAAATTGATTTTGTGTATTTTGAAAATACAAAAATCATCCCATAAAGCTGTAAATTGGTTGACAAATGCATTTGGACCAAACAAAATTAAACTGGGCAATAAAATTCCTTCAAAAACATACTGGGTTAATTTTAAATTACAACAATTTAAGGACATTTGGCAGAATGACTGAGGCATTTGTTGATAAATGAATTCCAAAATGTACTAAATATTCAATTGCAAGAAAGAGTAGACGAACACTTGTCATGTGGGTTATGGTGAAACTACCCATTGTCTTCCTTAAATCTCCTTCTAAAAAAAGCATTGCCATTGCAAAATAAAAAATAGTACATTTCATTACACAAAATGCAGTGATATTTTTCTTCTGCTCCAAGTGTTGCATTTCACTTTGGTACAGACACCTTTCTTCAGAACTGTTTATTCTTCACTTCTAAGGTATAATGCTATTTAAAAAGGAGATCACATTGTGAGGATAAAAAAAAACAGGAACTTGCTTTCTGCCTCATTCTCAAAATGGGCTTTTATACCCCCTTACTCGGAGCTCAGCTTTTGTGCCAATGTTCCAAAATATCTTCAAACTTTGCGTAAAATGCCAATAGATTTGCACCCCAAATGATTTAACGTGTTAAATCAAGGACAGCCTATTATTAACATTTTATTGCTGAACAAAAGTCAAAATAAATTGGCCTCTTTAGACAACTTTTAATCTAGATCCAACTAGTGATAAAACCACCAATTTTATCCTACTTAAAAAGGAGTGATGAATCAAAATCATATCCAGATAGGGTTGATCAGTCTAGACTTCTCTACAGCAACCATGCAGTGAAAAGAGTAATGTTAATGAACAGAGTGCTGTGCAGCTGGGAATAGTCACTGGCCTATCCGTGCAGCTATTCACAGCCAAATGATCAAAGCCAAAAACCAGGTCCTGTGCAGCTTGAGGATGAAAATAATCTAATTTAAAACCAAAGCTAACTGAACTCCCTTAATAAGATTAGTTTGATGGTGGATTTACTTTTGCCATATTGGATGTGAACAAACAGAATGGAGCCTCTAAGAACCCAAGCTGTTTCTGGTGAAGAACTTCTGACTGTACTGATGGAATTAAACCCAATCTGATTATCCCACTGCAAAGCTATCCTACATCAGAACAGTTAGGAATCACCTCCCTATTATGCCATTGGCCGAGATTTCTCTCTTCAGTACTTGTGCACTGACGTTAGAGGGATTTAGGGAGCATAAAAACAAGATTTTGCTTATATCTAGAAAATAAAGCAAACAAAAGTGTCATTTGTTATTCATTATGCTAAAAAGTGATAAACTCTGTGGAGCATACTTAACTCAAACTCTACATGCAACTATACACCATAAATTAATATTAGTTTCAATTACAAACTCAATTATACAGAAACAGTTCATTCTACAAGTAGCAACTTTAGCTGGTCAGAACTTGATGTGAAGTTTGTTCTGTAGTCGCCACACAAGCTAATGCAAATTGTTAATAGCTTCTTCAAAATAGATATTTGATGCACACTTTGGGGTGGTAATGCAAAACATTTCAGCACAAACTGAAACCAGAGAAGTGGCATGACTAGCTTTAAACATCTGCAATATTCATGTGGAAAGCTATGAGCAAAACATCCATGGTCCTCTAATAGGGCTTTACTCACTACTAACAAAAATTCCAGCCCATTCATATTTGGTAACATTATATTCAAATAGGACACAACTGCCACAAAATCCTCAGAAACAAAATAATTGTCGTGAAATTTGTGCCTATTTGGATTAAAGGTTAACGACATATTAATTAGCAGCCATTTGCAGCTGTGTTGAACCATCCCTTCATTACTTTCACATGGAATTCTATAGAATTAACTTCAAACAAGGAAATATCATATTTAAGAGCTTTACCTTAATAACTTTTTAGATTAAATAAGAATTGAACAGTGCAGCATTTCATCTACCATCGTCTAATTCCTGCCTGTGCTGAATACTGAGATCATTGTGTCCATTAGTCTGTGTACATGTACAAATTTTAAGAGAATAGCGTGTACCAAATCTGTAATCCTACCACAACTTTAAACAGTAAGCAGGACATTAAAAAACCTCTTCCTAATATTTAACAATTCGTGAAATGCAAGGAATAAAGATTTGGTAAAAATATTTGCTCTCAAGATTTTCTTAGCTACTTAAACAAAAGGAACTGAAAGATTCCAAAGTGATCTGATATAAATGGTCTCTAATTCATTTTGATTACCAATCCAGAAAATAAATAATTGGAATGGCTTTCATCAATTGGTAAATAATGCATGCCAGAATTAGTTCAGGTTCACTGCCCAACACATTCCTTTGATTTCTTCTGGCTTTGAACATCATGTTTTAATGAGAATTATTTCCTAAAAAGGCCTTCCTCAACACCTTGCCCATCTTTAATTTTTTATCAGCTGGAAATTTTTAAGTTGAGAAAACACAGGGAGCACTGACAAGCTTGCACTGCCTTATTTCTTAAACATGAAATATAGTTAATCTTGCATGCATGCATGACTTAGTGTTAACTTTTCATACCGACTTGGCTTAATGCAAACTATTATAACACATGGGGCTCACTGATAACATTTTACAGTATTTACATATTCAAACATAAACCTGGTCTATCAATCCTGCTCTGCCATTCAATAAGATCATGGCAAATCTGATTGCAACCTCAATTGTACATTCTCACTGTAATCTTTCACCCTCTTGCTTATAAAGAATTTAACTTTGTCCAGAAGATATTCAAAGACTCCTTCCACTGCCCCTTGGGAAAGTCAGTTTCAGAGACTCCTCACACTCAAAATATTTCAACATATCCATACCTTAAACGGGTGACCATTTTTACAAGAAAACAGAATCCAGGATCACTGTTTAGAGGAAAAATCTTCTCCACATACACACCGTCAAGATCCCTTAGGATCTCGTTTCAATTAAGACACTTTCCATTCCAGCAGATGGAAATCTAGCCTGTCCAACCATTCCTCATAAGACAACCCACACTTTCCTGCTATCGAGTATCTCAATGAGTTCTGGGTCCCACATGACGTCAAGCTCCTCTTTGTCACCTTCTCCTCTGTGCCCATTTCTTTGACGAGGAATCCTCAACCCCCACTGACCCTCTCTCTCATCTCCAGCACTCCTCTTCCACTTGGACACCACTTTCTACCTTGCAGAGGCCAAATGGCAGCTCTCAAACATCTCAATACTTTCCCTGGACAATGGTCCCACAGACAAACACCAGGCCACCATATCTCAGACCATTAAAAATCTCATTGCATCAGGAGATCTCCCCTCCACAGCCTCCAAACTGATAGTGCTCCATCCCCACACTGCACATTTCTATCTCTTACTGAAGATCCACAAACAGGACTGCCCTAGTAGACCCATTATTTTCTGCCAGCTTTTACCCCAGCAAACTTTGCTTCATCCCTCAACTCTATCCTGTGTCGCCTTGTCCAATCCCTTCCCATCTACATCCGGGACACCTCTCATACCCTCTTTGACAACTTCCATACCCCAAGGTCCCAAATGCCTCATCTTTATCCTGATGTCCAGTCTCTACACGCTTCCATCCCCTATCAGAAAGGGTCTTAAGGCCCCCTGCTTCTTTCTGGAACAAAGAGCCAACCAGTTCCCCTTCAATACACTCATCCACCAAGAACATGTTCTTAACTTCAACTTCTCTTTCGATAACTCCCATTTTCTACAAAATTTAAGGTGTAGGCACAGGCAATCGTATAGGGCCCAACGAAGGCGACGCAGAACCTCCCTGATCTGGTTCTAACCATCACCTACCACAGCCTCCATCTCAGCACTCCCCGACTCACCTGCCCATCATTCTCTCTCCCTCCTTTATCTGGTTCCACCCATCACTACCAGCCTCTGCCTTGCCCTTCTCTCTCAGTTCTACATACTGGCCACCTTCCCTCTACACACTCAGTCCTGATGCAGGGTCTCAGCATGAAATGTTGATCATCTCTTTACCTCCATAGATGCTGCCTGACCAGCTGAGTTCTTGCAGCAGTTTATTTTTTTGCTGCCTTCAAGTAACCTTTTCCTAAACTGCTTCCAATAACATCCTTCCTAGAACTAGATCAATACTGTACAAAATACTCCAGAAGTGGTCTCAAAGCAGTATACAACTGAAACACAAGTGCTCCAATGTTGCATTCAACTCCCTTAACAAAATATTAAGTTGTTAGCCTTCCTAATTGCTTGCTAAACCTGCATATTACCCAAGGACATCCAGGTTTCTCTGCATCTCACAACTCACCATTTCAATATGCTTTTATTTTTACATGTTATTCTATCATGCACAATTCCACATTTTCCCACACTATGCTCCATTTGCCAGATCTTTACCTACTCAACCTATATCCCTTTGTAGCTTACGTCTACTTCATAACTTGCGTTCCTATTCTTTTATCACCAGTAAATGTAATCATACCTTCAGCGCCTTCATCTAGGAAATTTATAAAAATTGTAAAGTGAAGTTCTAGCATCGATCCTGTAGAACACTACATTACATCTTGCCAACCAGAAAGAGACCCATGCATGCCGACTGTTGGTCAGCCAATCTTCTATCCACACCAATATGTTACCTCCTACCCCATGAGCTTTCGTGTTTTGCAATAATCTAAGATGCTGTACTACATCAAATGCTTCTGGAAATCTTAGTCCATTCACTAGTTCCCATTTGGTCCCAGCACATTATTTCAAATAACATTTCCTTTTTCACAAATCCATGTTGACTTTGCATGGTTACCCTTTTCTTTAAACAGGTGTCCTGTTATAACACCTTTATTCAAAAAGGAAGGCAAAGTATGAAACTACAGGCCATTTCACTTGCCATCTGTTATTTGAAGCTATTAAAGTTACATTTGCTATTATGCAATCTTATACAATCTTTCCCGAATCTAGGGTCTTTTGAAAGTTTGAAAACAAAACCTCAACTATCCCTCTAGCCACTTCTTTTAAGACCCTCAGTTACATGAATGGAAACTATCTACTTTAAAACTTAATGCACTATAGTAAAAATATATTCAAGGGTTCAGTCATACACATCTCTAGGTGGACCATAATAGAAGTTAGTACTCAAACTTATTGTTTTTAAACTGGGGAAAAACACTTAAGCAGTTTTCCTCCATTCTTCCCCTTCTACATATACATTCCTTCATGAAAGCATTAGCCTTTGGTCCAGGAATGATAATCAGAAAATATCGGAAGGTATTCCAATTTTCATTGGTTTGGACTCAGTTGAATGTCTTGTAATAATACCTTTATTTAAATGCAAACCAATAACATGAGGTGCTTGGAAGAATTGAATTAATCAAGTTGGCAAAACATGTTAAAAGGATACACTGGAATAAGCTGTAATAAATAAGGCCTCAAGGATTTCCAAATCTTTTTCATTTATTATTTAATTGACTTTGTTTAGGCCAAGATTTGTGTTCTGTTTACCAGGCACTACCTGGAAGCTTTTTGTCAGCAGGGTAATACTCCTATTGCTCTATTAAAAGAATGGAAAGATAAAAGCAAAACATGAAGGTAATGCCTTAAGAGGGACACCATTGGCCTTACTCAAGGACAATAATTGTTCATAAAGATTGTAGAAAAAGTGAAGTGTTACCCTCAAGTTATGATTCAGCTTAAAAATAGATTTTTGGCAAGAATGTGAACAAAAAACTATTCTTTAGAAAAACAATTCACAACAGCAGAAAAATACAGGATTAGCTAATCTTTGACATGGCAATATGAAAGCAGCTCTGCAGCAAATACACTTTCTCTGTAACAAATGAGGTTTAAATATTTCAACCGACATATCAACTCATCTGATCTCCAGATGCCATTTGACCCAGTGAGTGTTTTAACATTTCCTTTTTGAGATTCATATTTTGAACATCTGCACTCTTGCATTCTGCTTTAACTGCACATAGTATTGGCATCTAAGACATCCCTTATCCATGTCATTTTTAAATAGATAGTAACTAAGTATTAAGATACCAAAAAAACATGAACAAGCATGTACTTAAGGCAGAGTGAAAATCTGTCTGAATTTTTTTTTAAAATGTGCCACACATATGAATTTGCCATCTGCTCACCCAAAGGTTTATAGAAGAAATACTTACAGGAATGTGAGGTAGTGGCACTCGTCCATTTGCTTTGGCACTTTCATGCATTTCCCGCCGATGTTGCTTTCGGATTCTATATGGTGGAATTCCATCTCTGTTCAAAAAAGGTGAAACCATTTTTAGTGATTTGTAACACTTTACATTTTTTACATTCATTTCAAATTAACACAAATTCATCGTTTGGAGCCAAAGCAATAGCAAATCATGTATATTGGTTTGTGAACATCTTTCAGTAAAAACCATTATGTTCAAAGATATGGTGAAATAGTGAAGCTAGAGAAAATTATTTCAAGGGCAATTTTCATTGATTGATGCATCTAAAGTTGCGTGAAAGATATTAAGGAAAATTTAAAAACTTTACAACATTTTAAATGTGCCCTCCACAACCATTAGATTACAATTTTCACAAGTAATCTCCAGAACTCACTTAACCAACATAAAGATACAAGTGTAGCTGAAATAATGATACACTTGTGGAAATGGTACAAAGAAATTACAACCATATCAAATATTTTCCCAGCTCTTCTGTTAACTATGCTGCACAGAATTTGTACTGTAAAAAGTCATAACACTGGACCTACAGTAACAATACAGTTGAGGCAGCTGCCAAAAATATGCATTTTAAATTCTTAAACAACTTGGCTAAGAATAATTCATGGATTTCTGAAGCAGGAACAAGCTATCAGCTTGCATTGTTCGATAGTCATTTGCTGTGGATCACCAATACGAACCATGTTCAATTTTACAAGAAAAATAACGGGTATAATTTGCAATTTATTGATTTGTGCATATTCAATCTTTATTTTTTGACAAACCTTTTAAACAGCATTGATAAATTGCCCCACATTCCCAATTTTGTGCAATCCTGAAAATTCTAATCAAAAATAACTTTTTTCTTCTTTTGAGTTTGAAAAGTTAAAGATGGAATTCTGCTAAGCCTACTTACCAGACAGCAGTTGCTACTTTAATTAAAAAGTTATATGGGTAATAATATCAGTAGCACTTTTTTTTCATCCTCTTTGTAGAAAGTAGCCACTTTTTCTATGCAATAAGAGGTATATGACAAATCTAGCCTCTATTCATGCATGCAGCCTGATTACGTAGACCAAGCGTAGCCAAGACACTTGAAAGCAAGGTAGTGTTCCATAAACCCCCAAAAAGAACAGCAAAAAAGGCCAGTGACACGAAGTACAAACTGAGAAATTGAGCAAGAAATCTCTGGCTTTGGCAATGCACATGTTGTAGTCAATACATCATAAATTGAACTTCCAGTTGCCACACCACAGGAAAGATGTGGAGGCTTTGGAAGGGACACAGAAGAGGTTCACCAGGATGTTGCCTGGATTAGATAGTATTAGCTATAAGAAGTTGGACAAACTTGGATTGTTTTCTCTGGAGCACTGGAGGTGGAGTTACAACCTGATAGAAGTATATAAAATTACGAGAGGTGTAGATAGGGTGGATAGTCAGAGTCATTCCCCCCCCCAGGGTGGAAATGTCAAATACTAGAAGGCATAGCTTTAAGGTGAGAGGGTGAAAGTTTAAAAAGATTTACGAGGCAAGTTTTTAAAAAAAAATACAAAGTGGTAGGTGCCTGGAATGTGCTGCCAGGGGAAGTGACACAATAGCAATGTCTAAGAGGAAATTAGACAGGCACATGAACAGCCAGGGAACAGAGGGATATACACCATATGCAGACAGATGGGATTAATTTAAATTGGCATCATAGTAGTACATAACATAGGCTGATGGACTCCTGTGCCATGCTGTGCTACATCGAAAGAGACAATACTGGTAGATAACACGGTTAGGAAGGCATATGGGAGACTGGCATTGTACAGATACCGATTAGTTGGGGCATTGAATACAGAAGTAGGGAGGTAATACTCTATCTTTATAAAACCTTAGACCTCAGCTGGAGTACCGCACGCAGTTCTGGGCACCATGCTGTAGGAAGAATGCGATAGTGCTGCACAGGGGCAGAGGAGAGTCAGTAGGATGTTGCCTGGGATGGAGTGTTTCAGTTTGAGGAGAGACTGGGCCCATTTTACCTGGGGCAAGGGAGGTTGAGGAGTGATGTGATGGAGGTATATGGGGGTGGACTGCAGAAAACCTTCCCCCCCAGATCAGAGGTGGATAAATCTGGAGGATGGGGGTTTATGGCAAGGGGTAAGAGATTTGGAGGGGATAGGAAGGGGACCTTCTCCACCCAGAAAGTGGTAGGTGTCTATGTTGCACTGCCTGTGAGAGTGGTTGAAGCTGGGTCACTGACAGCATTTGAGGTGTTTGGATGAGCTTACACATGGAGGGCTAAGGACCAAATGCTGAGGTGTGGGATTAATATGGAAGGGTGCCACTGGTAGGCATAGACAAGTTGGGCCGAATGGCTTGCTTCTACACTGCATGATTCTATGACTCGTGCCATCAAGATTAGCCTTCCCCTAATTTAGGAGTGTAACTTGAGGACCAGTCCTACCTTTTTCCATGACCATTTTGAAATCTATAAAATTATGGTCACTGGTCCCAAAGTTCTCCTCCACTGACGTATTAATCACTTGCCCAGTCTCATTTCCTGAGAGGTCAAGTGTAACCCCTTTGCTATTACGGTCACCTACATATTGCTTCAGAAAACTTTCTTGGATATGCTTAAGTTCTGCCCCATCCAATACCTTAGCAGTCCCAGTCAATATTAGGGAAGCTAAAATCACCTACAATTACAACCTTACTATTCCTACACATGCCTGTGAATTTGTCGCTACACTATGAAGGATGTGATTAAGCTAGAGAGGGTGCAGGAAAAGATTCACAAGAATGTTGCCAGGACCAGAGGTCTTGAGACTGTTTTCCTTGGTGAAGGAGGCTGTGGGGTTTCCTTAGAGATTTATAAAATCATGAGGGGCATAGATAAAATAGATGGTCACAGGTTTTTTCCAAGGGTAGGGGAGTCAAACTCAAGGGCAAAGACTCAAGGTGAGAGGGAAATGGTTTAAAGGTGATCGGAGGGGAAAGTTTTTCCACACAGAGGGTGATGAGTATATGGAACAAGCTGCCAAGTAGTAGAGACATGTATTATTACAACGTTTAAAAGACATTTGGACAGGTATATGGATAGGAAAGGTTTAGAGGAATATAGGCCAAATACAGGCATATGGGACTAACTCAGGAAGACATACTTTGTTGGGCTGATGGGTTTGTTTTAGTGCTGTCTAACTCTATGACTATTTTGCTAATGTACATAATGTGCTGGAAAAGAAAAACCAACAGTGGATCAAGCTAAAATATTGTGCTTTTAGACTACTGGACAAGTTGCATCAAAATAAAACCACTAGATCTCACTGTCCAATGCCAGCAGCTCCAAATGGAACTACTGGCATTCAGCAGTTTGAAGTTCTGGACTCCCTCGCATTCCCTGTCAAATGCGGAAGTGTGGGATTTACAGACAGATTTGAAAGGCCAAAGCTGTCAGTTTGCTCCACTGCTGAACTCTCCAGACTCCAGTAAGAGCACAGTCTTGCCGGGGGAAGGGGAGCGCAAGAAAAAAAATACCTCACAGATCTTGGGCCTGGCACGGGGTTCAACACCATCCTTTTCCAATGGGGTTTGTAGGGAAAAGAAAATTATTTTTCTCTAATTCTTTGGGAATTTTCAGATAAATTATTTAAGTTTAATACTTTGTCTTTGAAGAGGAAAATATTGAAAAACTTAAATGCAATGACAGTTTTGACAGAAGGTAAAGCCCAAGTTTCGCCTTCTGTCAAAGGCAGTCAGGTTAAGTCATTTTTTGGGGGTGGGGGGGGGTGGTGGGGTGTAGGTCATTTTTATAGCACGAATTAGTGGATGTGGGGGGGGGGGGGGGGAGGGGGAGGGAGAGGGAGAAAGAGGGTAATAGATGATGATTTCAGGCCTGGGGCATCAGTCTTAAATGGAAAATAAATAGAAATTGCTTTCATAATTCTTTAATACTCCTTCAGGATTTGTCTTTTTCAAAAGTGTATCTCAGTTTAATGTACTGCTACCTTGAGATTAATAACAATGTAGATATGTGGTGGCAGATTGATGATCTATATTACCCTGTAATCCTGGGGTAGAATGTGTGAGTACCAGGTAGAGCATTGGGAAGTGTCTTTATTTTAAAAAAAACATTTACTAACCCCATCCCTGAAGGGAAAACATGCTTTTGTTCACTACATCATGGCAAATGACTGATAATGGCCTCTAATCTATTCAGTCTCAAACACATGTTCTGTCTTGCTGTGCTAGCTTTTGAAGTTCCCTTGGCTCGATTCCCTTGTGCCACCTCTGAACTTGAAAGGTTTGACTATTTTAATGTTATTTGCCAACTCATCCATTAGCAGCAGGTTCAAACAAAGCCACATTCTGATTCATAAATTTTATCTTGCCCCCTCCAAAGAAGAACATTACTAACATTTTAGTCTGAATGTGTTTAGGGTCATACCTATGATTAAAGAATGCAGTGGTGAAAATGTAAATACATAAAGAAATTGCACAGGCTTAATTTATGTAGTAGCAAAGCTGAGGTTTAAAAGAAAAAAAATCATGCAAAGGGTGTTTAAAAAGGGTTTTCTATACAATTTCTGAATTATAATCAGTTGAATTATAATCAACCAAACAAAAGTTAGTTGATAATTTTAAATTGCATCAGAAAGCATACAGGATGAATGCAAGATTATGTGCATAGTTTAAAGGATTTGAGAAATGCATCCTTTAATAATTACAGGTGGTTTTAATTTATCCTGTCAATTCCTTCTCAAGTGGAAAATCAAATTTCAAATATTTGGAAATCAGAGCACAACTATTTAATTAGTTCCTTTACAGAAATCAAGCTTTATAGAATGGCCAACATTAACTGGCAATGTATTGCATTATTGTCTGGCTTGCCCTACAAAGTTTACTAAAGTCAAATCATTACAGATTTGGCTTGCAGCTTAATCCCCAAACTAGGAAATTATACCAAAAGAAAAAAAACTATCCATAAGTTAGAAAAATATAATCAATAAAATGTAATTGCAACATGGAGCACAACTCAATTCACTTCAAACTGTGGTTGAGCAGTTTAAATTTAAAGATGCCACATCAGGTTTCAAATTTATGCAGATGCTGACAAGATTTGGAAATAAGGATCTTGCCCAGAGTTGATGATTCAGTAAACTTCGCTGCAGTATTGTAAATCAGAATCTAACATTTATATCAATGATAGATTTAAATATACTCCCTTCATGTTCCCAATCCCAGTAAATTCATGCCTCAGTCTAGATAAATTTTCTATCAGAAATTATGCAATGTACTAAGGTTCTTTATCCTCTTGGAAGCTTCAAAGTGGATATGAATTTCAACCTTTAAATGCAACCTGTGTTTTTCTTCCCTTGCTTGTTTCTTTAACTTGGGTCAATATTGCATATCTGGGCTCTACACAGGCTTCAGTCATGCACATAATCTTCCTCCAACTCCCAGTGCAACCTCTGAACGAGATCCATCTCATCTTCAGTCTCCTTCACCCCCTTCTGCCTGGTGTTATTTTGAAAACGTTTCCCATGTTCAAAAGAGAAACAGAAATAGTTCATGACTGGAGACATCCTTTAACAAAAACTGAAAGTGCTAGAAGAACTCAGTCAGGTAGAATCTGTGAAAGAGAAACCAGTTAATATTTCCAGAGTGGATAGATTACAGTTTGAAAACAGTATTTTGAAAATTGTAACCCCTCCACTCTTCCCTCAGTTCTGAGGGAGGTTTCCTGACTGGAAATATCAACTTGTTTCTCTTTCCACAGATGCTGTTTGATTGGCTGTTATTCCAGCATTTTCTGTTTTTGTTTCAGATTCCAGCATCTGCAGTTTTGTTTTCCACAAGCGACATCCTTTCTTGAATGTCAACACTCATTGCTCCCCTGAATGCACCCATTTCTCACAACGTCCATTTTCATTATGCCTTGCATCCAATGACCATTCTCATCCATCTCATATGCCACCTGGGTAATCTACAACCCAATGGCATGAACACCGTTTTCCAATTTTAGGTAACCCTCCCCTCCAGTGGGTTGTTTTCTCTTTTCCCCCTTCTTTCTCTCTCCTTCCGATCCTCAGCTGAAAAAGTCAAAGTTGGGTTTATTGTCATATGTACATGTATGCACAGGTGCAATAAAAAAAAGCTTACTTCAGAAACATCACAGGCAGATAGAATCATAAGCAGCAATCACAAGAAAAACACATTAAACACAATTTTTACATTTTCCCCCAATCCCTCAAACCCCACCAGCCTATCACCGATCTGCAACCCCCCCCCTTCCTAGTTCCATCCACCCAGTACACACACAGGTTTCCACCCTTCCCCCTCCACTATCAGATTCTGGTTCCAACTGCCCTTCACCTCTCTCATGATTCCCATTCTCACCTCCTTTCGTGTCCAGCACTGGTTGTCCATGGTGTTCCTGCTCATCTCCTTCCAGCAGCTGTCTCTAATCTTCACAGTCCCTCCCCCCACCTAGCTCCATCTGCCTCCTATACCTGGGGCAACTTGCCTGTCATCTTACACCCCTCCCCATTCCACCAATCACCTCTGACTCCTGTCTCACCACTCCCCCTTCCTCCTTTATACTGGCCATCACTCCACTAAGTCCTGATGCAGGGTTTGGACCAGAAACACCAACAATTCCTTTGCTCCCATAGATGTTGCTTGGCCCACTGAGTTCCTCCAGCAGACTGTTTATTGCTCCAGATTCCAGCATCTGCAGTCACCCATCTCTCCCAAAGGCATTATGTTCAGTTTCCTTTGAGTTTACTGGCCTACATCTCTACCCTAATCATTAGCGCTAGATGCGCAGGTCTTCCATCTCCTTAAATATCAAACATTAATATTTGGTTTGAGAGGTCTTTGTGGGTGCACGTCGGCTACCATATTTGCCTACATAACAGTGCCTGCATTTCATTAGTATATTGGGATGAAAAATTCTGACAACGTAATAAGGTAAATATTACAAATGCATGTTTTTATTTTTTTCTTTTGTTTAAACAGCTGTAGGTTCTCTGCAAAACTGAGTGGAACAGCTGAAAGACCTTACCTGAAACACAAAGCTACTTTCTCTCCTAGAGGTTGATTAACTGGTCCTGCATTTCTACCATCTTCTGTGTTTATTTCAGAAAGCAAGAGCTAGTTAGCACATTTTATTTTCTGTTTCACTGGAGAAAACAAAATGCCATTGGGGGAGGAAAAGAGTGACCATTCAGGAAATTTCAAATAGAGGAAACAGAAAAGTCAAGACAACTATAGTTCCCCCTCCACCCGCACGCCCCACCATGATCAGAATATTGCATACTTAGATTAAGTCTGTACTTCCAAAAATACACCACCACCCCAAACCTAGCATTTTTCAAAAACAGAATGCATTTTTATAAGTGTTCTTAAATGAAAATGCTTTCCTGTTCAAGGTTTATCGCTGAAGATTTTCAACAAAATATTCTGTAATTAATTTTGTTTCATGAAATTTCAGATTTGTGCAACTGTTTTCATTTATAGAGTAGAGACTTTAAAAGGTGGGATAAGTACCAACAAGGCAAAGATAAAAATATTAGAACTTTAAATTTTCATAAAAACATCTTCAATGTTACAATGATTTTTTTGGATAATGTAATCCAAATTTAAAACACTACAATCACAAGGACTTCAAACATGCTGCACTTCAATTCTTAACTCACCGCAATAGGAATTAAGAAAGCCACTCCTTTCTACTGGTAATACTTTCCAATTCCAAAATTGGAAATTTCAGCAAAAGTGTCCACATTTTCGTATCAATGGGCTTGCTCTAGTCTAAAGCCCTGGCATTGAAATCACTTTTATGTCAATCAATGCCTTCCTTGCCAGTCAGCCAGCAACTCTCCCAGGAAACCCTCAAACCACAGATAAGCTTCTTCAAAGTGTTTTACAGTTCACTGAATGAACACAACGAAGGAACATCAAACTTCCTTTTTTTGGGTGTAAACCTCCACCTAGAACGCTAAGAGCCATGTGTAATGAATCTTTTTCCATCTCTCTTTTATCTGCTCATTACATAGGCCCTATTCCCCTTAATCTCCATATAAAAAAGAACCAAAGCTCCCCGCAGATCCAGACATGCTGTGCCCCAGTCTGTGAAGAATCCCAAACTAATTTTATGCTGGATTCTGCTTCTAATATTAACCCTAGTGTTGGCAGTAGAGATTCTTCCATTTTAAAATAACAAAAATGCAGTAAGTATTAATTCAAAAGAGTTTAGAAAATACTTCATTTTATACAATTGATGGTTAAAAGCATTTTGGTCTGCAATTCCAAATTACTTTTCATAGCATTAAACTTCATGCAGATTTGCTGACAATAAACCAATTTAGTAATAATGGTCTGGAGTTTATAATTTAGTACATTCAAGGCTGAAATAGATAAGATTTTCAGATGAAAGGTATCAATGGTTATGGGGATTGGACAGAAATGTGAAGTTGAAGCTAAAGATCAGATCACCCATGATCTAATTAAAAGGCCGAGTTAGCTCAAGTTTTCACAAGCACAATAAAGTGCAGAAAACAGGAAGTTTCCCTGCTCCTCCAGAAGCTTTGCCCTAATATTGTTTCATTAAGAAATTGAGCACTAAAATATGAAAGGCTCTAAACCTGCCACACTTATGGACTAAATACCCACTCAAGTGCCTGATAAAGTTAGGACCTGTCCATTCAAGAGTGAATTTATGGCAGTGTGGTATATCTTTTTGACTACCAAACAACTACCCTGACACCGAAACCAATTTTTAAAAAAAAATCTTAACCCCATCTTCCATTTAGACTCTTTCAAGAGCTGCATATTATTTTATAATAAATGAAATAACCAAACACACACACATCCAGGTTCAGGCATCATGGTTCTAAGGATTCTTTGATCCAGTTGACTGAACAGACATGCAGTCACTTGCCTACTCTCAAAGGTCCCACACTCCCTGTAGAGATTGCCACCCCCTATATGGTGCCCAAAAACAGTAAGTAGATGATCAAAAATTAAGGTTCATTAGACTTGACGTTCACCTGTAGGCATAAGTAAAAGGCCTTTCCTTTATCAACAACTGCAAAGCCCAGACTATTGGGCCATTCAGTGCTCAATAACTGAAAAACGAATTAAGGCGTAGCTGTGTGCAAGCTCAAATGTGTCAACCTGAATTAAGTTTCCCCAAGACTTAGATTAGACAAAAGTTAAATTTTGCATGGTTAGGAAACTGAATTGTAAGAATGACTCAGGTCACTGAGCATGATTATTGTTTGCTTGTGCTAGGTAAGTTTCATGGCCCATATGTACACAGAACTTTAAGATTGTTTTGCATTTTCACTGATGTTTGCACAATTTTTTTTTTACATTATGGATCCTTCATGGTATTGCTTGTGATAAGGGAATAATTTCATAGATGTCAATTATTTTTTTTTACAGCTTTGTCTCATGTAGATGAAACACATGCAACAAATATGTAGTTCCGTATTTATCCCCCTCCCCATAGTGTTATTTCCCCCTCTCCCCAAAGTGTTTTTTCCACATGTCTAACACCAGTGGGTACGTTTACATGTGCAGTAATTTGTATGCAGAAACAATAATGCTTTATTGATGAAGATTTCCATGCCTGGTCTTTTAGAACGAAGGGCTGGAGCAAGTTACCCATCTAAAAGCTCGTTGAATAAATATATATCCTCCTTTCTCCTCCAGCAGAACCTCAGCCTACACCCCAGCTGTTTATTGAGCCATAATCAAACCTGAATCAGATTTATTATTACTGATAGGACATGAAATTTGTTGTTTTGCAGCAGCAGTACAGTGCAAAGATCAAAATCAATAAATTACAAAATTAAAACAGTGCAAAATAAAGGAATAATGAGGTAGTAACCTCATAATAACCTGAAGCTTCTAAAGTCAAGGATTTACTCTCACCAACCTTTGATTCTTTTTTCACTAACTTCCAAACTCAGCACTTTTGAAAACAACATGTTATGGAACAAAGATTTAGCCTTTCTGGAAGTTGGGGGAAAAAGGAGGAGGATTGGGTGCTGAAGCTTTCATTATGAACCCCATCAAATGACCAACTGGAATGTTGAAATACTTATGTGACCACCCAAAGGCAACTTTGAGATTCCTTGCAAGTTTATTCAGAGAAATATTTCTGAGAGAGCTGGTGGAGGTGATACTGAGAATTTGAATAAATCCAGCATTGTCCCATAATAGCCCCAGTGAACCCAAAATGCACGTGATCATTTGAGAAAGTCAGAGGCAGCCTCACACTTGGATTCAGTAGGAAGAAATGGAGAATTTCCAATTCCACAAAGCAAAGCCTTCGCATACTATCAGGTAAGCAGATACTATTTGTGACTGAAGGTTCAGGAACTGCGCAAGCATGATGGAAAAGCTGTTGACAACAGGCTCATTTAAAGTGCACCTACCTGAAGGCAGGTCTCAAGTCCTGGCACCTTCAGTGTGCAGCTCCCCTTTTAAACTACAAGAGCAGTTCAGAGCTGGGAGTGTTTTGCAGTGATCAGTTCCTCCCCTGACAATCCAATGCTTTCTTGATCCAAATCTTGATATCAAGGACAAAACAGCCTGCTTGAATGGTACCCATCCACAATTTTATTCGTTTCTTCCACCACCATTACACTTCCACAGTGGCTGAACAGAGTTTATTCATCTATACTATTCCGTACCTCCCATACCAACAAACTTGAGGCCAAACTTGAGACCAGGCATATGGGAACACTGCCATCTTTAGGTTCCAAGTTGCACACCACACTGACACAGAAACATCA
This sequence comes from Pristis pectinata, assembly GCF_009764475.1. Classification (NCBI taxonomy): domain Eukaryota; kingdom Metazoa; phylum Chordata; class Chondrichthyes; order Rhinopristiformes; family Pristidae; genus Pristis; species Pristis pectinata. The sequence goes on along the minus strand of NC_067412.1, from coordinate 11,097,192 downwards.
TTTCTTCATTATCACTGGGTCCAAATCCTGTAATTCCCTACCCAATAACATTGTGGAAGCACTTTCACCAGGTGGACTGCAGCAGCTCCAGAGAGTTGACCACCTTCTCAAAAGACAACTTTGGATGTCTGATAAATGCTAGCTTGTGACACGATGAATAAAAATTATAACAGCACTGATCAACTCGCTGGATAACCCAACACTAAGAGGAACAATATTAAAGGCAAAAATCATTATTCATACTATTGGGGTCACCTGTGATTGCTGTTATTCTTGCTAATGACAAAATCTGTTGGGGGGGGGGGGTGGAATTGGCAGGAGAATAAAATGTGTTCAGGTAGGATTAGTGTAAAAAAAAGAGTGCTTGTTGATCTGCATGGACTCAGTAGGCTAAAGGGCCTGTTTCCATGTTACATTTCTCTCTGACTCTAGTAGGATCAAGATGGGAGGCAGTTGATAATGGGACATCGCAGTGATCCATGCTTGGCACCCAACTGTACACAAAATATCAATGATTAGAATGGGGGAAGCAAATGTAATATTTCTAAGTTTGCCAATGACAAACCTAAATTGATTTGAGAATTAGGATGCAAATAGGCTTCAAGGTGATTTGGACTAACTGAGCAGGCAAGAGCAAATGGCAGTTGCCACATAATGTGGACAAACAAAGTTATTTCAGCAGGAAAAACAGAATTATTTAAATTGTGCTTGATTGGCAAACAATGTACAAAGGGATCTGGGTGTCCTTGTACACCATTCACTGAAAGCAAATATTCAGGTGCAGCAAGCAGGCAAGGTGCCAAGTGGTACATTGGTCTTTATCAAAAGGTTTTGAGTACGTGAGCAAAAATGTCTTACTACAATTATACAGGGCCTACGTGCCCCCTCAATATGCTGGTGCCACCATTAAAGAGAACCTCAAATGGACCTGAGAGGTAAAAAAAAACAAACAAGGGAGCAGACTAAGAGCAGGAATAGTGTGTCAATTGACACACTTGACATCTCAAAGCCTTCCAACAATCTACAAAGTACAGGTCAAGAGTATGATGGAATATCTTTACTTGCTGGTATGAGCATAGCTCCAATGCAAGCAGCTCAATGGTAAAGACAAAACATTACATCCATTGGCTTGGACATTAACTCGATCCAGCAAAATATCAAAAGCTACAAAAATGGCCTCCTGTGAAGAAAGTAAATTTTAAACAATACTAGCTAGCATCAGCCACCTGTTTCTTGATATGGATTCTAGTGGTCGCCTGATAAAATGAGATGTACTATGTTATCAATGAGCTCAATGGTTTCCAGACTCAGCATGGCCTTTGTGCAGTTAACTAGCAGCTTTGGGGTCCCCAAGGTAACCTCAGACTGCAGTGGTGGCACAAACCAATCTGCAACACACTGACTAAATTCAAAAGGGAGGGCTCAGAGCCAAGCCTGTTCAACAAGGAAGCTGTGGTTTTACTTAGGGTACTTGCAACAACTATACAATATTAAAATCTTCCCCCTCCCAACAATCCACAAGTTTTACTATGTTTAGAGAAATGTTTATCATTTTAGTCAAGTGACAATCTCCAAATCACTCATTTCAAAATGCTGACCAAGCACTATTAGAAGCAATTGCAATTTTGTGGAATTATAACTTTGGCATTTTCAGAAATACTACATGCTGTAAGTATATTTTTAAACCAAGATGATTTAACCACTGCTATGTTAGATATAAATATTCTTTGTTACTGCTAATCTACCTTCTCATCTATCAAATCATAGTTAAGAACGTCTTCAGAAATGGGAACTCTTCCCATCCTGATATTTCTACCTTTTGGATCCACAAGAATGCATTTTTGCCCCCATCCTAATCTGTTGTCCTTTAGCAGCATTATCCAAAGAGATGGGTTCAAAGACTTCAGGCAGCTCTAACTCCCAGCTGCCTCTCCTCACCCCTACAAAAAAAAATCAATAAAAAATAGATGCTGGAAATCTGAAACAATACCAGAAAATATTGGAAACACTCAGCAGGTCAGGCAGCATCAATACAAAGGGAAACAATTAAATGCTTCAGGTCCAAGACCACTCACCCAACATTAACTGTTTCTCTTTCCTCAGATGCCACCTGACCCAAGTATTTCCAGCATTTTGTGTTGTTATCTCACTGTCATATTTTTGTGCAATATCCTGTCTTGCACGAGCTACGATGACCTCTAATTAAACCTCTAATCACCATCATCATTTCCAACCTCCACTGCCACAGGATGTAGGATCCATCCTTCTGCTTGACCACTCTCTCATGTTAATCATTTACATTTGCACCTTACTTGATCCTCAGCTGAGTTTGACTTCACATCCTTGACACCAGAAAGACCACCCACTTCTAGTCCATTAACAGAAACTGAGTCTGCCCTTACCTCTGCTTGCTTCCGAAACATCAGGCCACACCACACTTAACCAGGCATCTGTGTTTGAGCCTCATTAGAAGACAGAGCTGGGGACAGAACTTAGTCCCATGTCAAAATTGTTGGTTAATTTTCTAATATTCAGAAGCATTTGAAAACTTAACATTTAAGTACATTTTAAAAGCAAAATGATTAAACATTCTTAAATTAAAAACATCTAGAAATAATGAAAAATATTAAAATAATTAAAAACCTGTCATCCCTTTTGCAGCTTAATCTGCAGGTCCAGAATATCCATTTAAAATCAACAACATTTTGGATTCAATGCAGGACCTGACCAAGGGTGTGCATGCAAGTGTAAACTTTGGTCTAAATTGAACTGCCAGTGTAAACTAGAGGTCACTGCCATTAAGACCTAGCCTGACTTCTAGGCTTTCTCCCTTCCTAACTCAAACATTACAATTGCTGGCAAGAATTGGGAACTTGATATTTTCTCCAGAACAACAAACGTAGCTCACAACATCTGCACATCCATGTCTGTTGATGCATTATGATTTCTCTGTGAAGAGTATTAAAAATGAAAAAGAACGCACATTCACAGAGGAACCAAACAAAACTCAACTGGGAACAACTGATATGCAAACTTGCTTACTATGTAAATTCTAAAAGTTAGCACTACCATTTTAAAAAGCTTTTAAAAGTCACTATTATACAGTAAAGATTTAACGTGTACAAGTCACAACCCGAGCTTCACCAGGAACAATCAGCCACTTTGATGTGACTAATACACTATATTTTACATTGGCCAATGGAGTAATCACCTAAAAGATACCCAAGAACAGAGTTGCGTAATGACATTGATCAATTATGATCTTTTGACCAGAGTTACTAGACTATTAACACAAGAACCATTTTGGTGAATACCTTCTTAATTTTTTTCCATGTGTCTCTATATTTTCCACATAGATCTGTTATCCTCAATGATCACTTACAGCAAACATTCAGCAGATGTTCTCTTAAACTACCCCCTGCTATTAAAAGCTTTGTGCCTTACTTCAAAGAAAGCCACAATGCCTTCAAGCTAAGTGGGATGCTGAAAGGATTAAACCATCAGAAGAACAGGGCCCAACTTACTAAATTTGCCATTGCATTAAAGTGCCACTGTACTTAGCAGATGGGGTGCAATCTGCAGCTCTCAATGTGGTAATTCTGATGGCACATTGCCCAAATGTATACAATAATACCCTGCTGCTGCTTATCCAGAGAAAGTGAAAGAGTACCAATACTCTAGGCTAATGCTACAGCCAAGCAGAAGGATTTCTATTAAAATTTCTGCTTTTTGCTCCCCCACACCTCCATTAAATAGAAACACGATCCAGACACACTTTACCAGAAACAATGATAAAAGGCAGCCTGATTGATACACCAGAGATACCTTGATCAAGGTATTGTTTTGGCACAATCATCAATCAGAATAAGTGCTCAAACTGCGCAATCAACATGCAACGTACTAGTGCCAAAATGCATCTTCAGAAGGAACTGGAGAAAAAGAATTTTAAGATCTGCAACTTTCTCTTTCAAATTCACATTCTACTTCAAATTCACATTCTACTTCAAATTCTCAGTTCTTCCTGTGCCAGCTGTTGAAAAGCTGAAGGAACCAAATATCATATTTCATATTAAAAAGAGAAAATGCTGAAAAAAAAACTCAGGTCCGACAGCACAACGGAAAGAGAAAAAGTTAATGTTTCAGGTCCAGGACCCTTCATACCTTCAAGTTAGCTGAAGACACAAAACCAGTGGGTTGCAAACGTAGAATGTACAGGCTTCAATGAAATATAGACAAACTGAGTGAACAGGTAAAGACATGGCATTTAGACATGCTGCAAATGTGAAGTTATTTATTCTGGTGCACAAAATAAAGCAGTACTTTTTAAATGGTGAGTAACACTCAAAATGCTGGAGGAACTCGGGGGTCAGGCAGCATCTACGGAGGGAAATGAATAGTCAATGTTTCGGGCCAAGACTCTTCATCAGGACTTTTAAATGGTGAGATTGGGCAATGTTGATGTTCAAAGAGACCCTGGTGTCTGTGTACATATCACTGTAATCCAACAAGTGGGTGCAGCAAGTAATTAGGAAAGCAACATGTTGTCATTATGAAGAGAGTACAAGAGTAAAGATGTTTTACTTCAATTATATAGAGTTCTAGTGAGACAGTCCCTTGTGTAATGTGTACAATTTTGGTTTCCTTACTTACTATAGAAAGGTGGAGTGAAGATTCATTAGACTAGTTCCAGGGATGGTGGAGACCAAGTAAACTGTGATATATTAGAGAGTTTAAAATAAGAGATTGCATCCACGCTTACAAAATGCTTGTAGGGCTTAACAGGCTTGGTGCAAGGAAAATGTTTTCCCTTGATGAATAATCTAGAACCAGGGATCACAGACTCAGGATGTAGGGTAGCAGATTTAAGACAAGAAATTTCTTCAATCAAGGGCAAAAAAAATCTTTGGAATTCTCTACTCTGGAGGCTCAGTCATTGTGTTCTTTCAAAAGAGAGATTGACAGATTTCTGAATAATAAGGCAAATCATAGACAATGGGGATACTGCAAGAAAAATGGCAACGAGGTACAAGATCAGCAAGACCTTGGTGAATGATAGAGCAGGCTCAAAAAGGGCCAAATAGTCTACTCTAGCTCCAAATTATTTTGTTCTTAAACCTGCACATTTCCAAATCATTTTCCAATACCTTCATTGAATCTTGTTTCACCTCTTAGAAAAAAAGATGAAAACTCAATCCATGAATCGGTGCAGGATATCTGTTTCATCATTCAGAGATATTGCATAATTAAGAAAATCCCCCACGTCCAGATTGAGCTCAACTCAATCTTAAAAAAAATAGAAGCAATTGACTAAAATCAAGAACAGCCAAAAATCATTCAGAAGTTTATTCTGCCAAAGTTATACTGGCCCCATTTAATTTTTATACTGCCTTTGTGACATCACCTAACACAAGCAGAACTGCCTTGCAATGATACTTTGATCCCTCCCTCAAAAGAAAAAATTACATTTGAAGACTCACAAGCTCTTTCCAACATGGCAGCAGCTTGAAATTTGGATTCAGCATTGGCCAACATTAATAAAATTGGGGGTGGGGGGGGAAAAAGAGGTGGGCAAGTCTGCAGCTATAAGTCACGTCACAAAAACAATGAGTAATGTTTGCACATTCTTCTAATGTGGTTTCTCATCTCTGCAAAGCTCAGACAATTTTGGAACACAGCCACATACTCGCATGCAGGGGGAAGATGAACTCCAAAAGACATTTCTGTAATCAAGGATGCAAGACTCTTATTCAGCACCTAATTTTCAAATTAATGTCTTCATGTGTTAGAGGTAGGTTGCGACAGGAAAGAATGGTGCAATTCAGAATTTAAGCTGATGTTTGATCACTCATGAAGCCATCCAAAACTTAGCTGCCTAAATCCCAACTTGTACCATCCCATTCACTCAGTATTTGGTGATTTACAATGACTGTTAAATAGCACCTTCATGTTTTCATATCTGCATGGTCTTGTGTCCACCCACATCAGCAATCTCTAATCACCTGCAGTCCTACAACTCTCAATATCACTGCTCCTCTAATTCTGGCCTTCTGCTCAATTCAGAACTTACCTGCTCCACCTTAACAGCTATATCTTGAACTACTAGGGCCCTAAGATATTCTTTCCTAAAGTTTTCCACCTCTCACTCATTCCTCCTTAATACCAAATAGTTTGGATCATCTGCCCGAATACCTCTCATGTGACTTAGTACTAAAATTTTGTTTGAAAATACTCTTAAGAGTCAGAGTTATACAGCATGGAAATAGGCCCTTTGGACCAACTCGCCCATGCCAACCAAGTGCTGAGCTAGTTCCCATTTGCCTGCGTTTGGCCCATATCCCTCTAAATCTTTTCCATCCATGTACCCGCCTAATTGTCATAACTGTACCTACCACTATCAATTCCTCTGGCAGCCCCATCCATATACCCATCACCTTCTGTATGAAAAAGTTGCCCTTTAGGTCTCTTAAATCTTTCCCCTCTCACCTTAAATCTATGTCCTCTAGTTTTAGACTCCCCTACTCTGGGAAGAAGACTGTCACCATTCACCTTACGATTCACGATGTCCTCTTTACAACTTCCTTTCCTACTTTTGTCAACAAAATCAGAAATCATACCTTCAACGGTTTCATCCATGTTGTTCATATATAAATCATAAAATGTTGAGGCCCCTTTGTGGCACACTATTTGTTACATCTCGTTAACCAGAAAAAGATCATTCAGGGCTCCTTTGTTTCCCATTAGCCAGCCAGCCAATCCTTTAGTCACACTAATATTTTCTCCTACACCGCAAGTATTTTCTAAGTATAAACACATCTACCAGATCTCCTTTTCCCACAGCATTTTATTCCTTGAAAAAAAATGCCAATGAATTGGTCAATCACGACTTCTTTCACTGCTGATTACCTTGGATTTTTCCTAGTGCTCTAATGGCTTTAATAGTTTCTAACATTTTCCCAATGACACTCAAATGTTGTATTGATACAGCTCTGTTATACATTTCATTACTTCCACTGGACAGATTACTTTCTCCTGAAATTTCTCACTATTTTGGCCTCAGTTCATACTTTCAATGACATGCATGTCAATTACAATATTCTTTAACTTTCACCCATGTCTTTCATTCCTGTGGTGGGGGGCTTTCCTTTCACTTCCAATCTGAAGATACCTGGCTTCCACTGACAATTATTTTGCAATATCTATATCCATGGAATAACTGAAGTAGAATTACAAACATTCAATGGTGTAGTGTGCCTTTTTTGCATTCTTTAGTAAAAAAAATAGCACGCTGGTAGAGTCAAAACAAATAGTTTACCTTTTGCAAACTTAATGAACTTGGGGTTACTTCTATTACATCTTTTAAATCTTAAATGCTGCATTAAGGATGATAGTTTCTCAATTATTTCTAATAATAAAAAGATTTAGAATAAGCATTTCCAAAATGTTACAACACTGACACAATTGGGCTGACAATCACCATAGATAGATTGCATCCAATAACCCGCACATAAATGTAATAATAAAAAGAATCCCAAGGAAACACATGCTTTGTGTTTGTCTGAATTAAAAGTAACCTGGACATTTCAAATGATCACTCTAATAAACTGACAGTAAAATCATTTTTGAATTAAGCAGAGGCAAACAGTTCCAGCTTAATAGTTCTTGTAAATCTGCTCCCAAGGCATTTTACTCAAAATAGACACCACCTCAGTTTTGTTTTACATTTGCTCATGGAATATGGGATTACTTACAAGGTCATTATTTAACACCAATCTCTAATTGTCCTTAAGATGAGCATCTACTTCCCCTCTAAACAGCTGTTATCCTAATGGTGAAGATACTCCTGCAGTATCATGAGAGAGTAAATAGAGTTCCAAGATTTAGACCCTGCACAATAAAAAGAATGGTGACAAATTTCTAAGTCAGGATAATATGTGACCTGAATTGGAACCTGCAGGTGATGGCACGCCCATTAGTGTGCTGTCCATGCCCATATGCAGCAAGGCCTGGAAAGCATTAAGTGCAGCAAATATAGAGGGAGTGAACGTTTCAGGAAGCAGAGAGGGTGCTACAGAAACAAGCTTCTTTTCCCTGGACGGTATACCATTTGAGTGCTGGAACTGCAATCATCCAGGCAAATAGACAGTAGGTTATTGCACTCCTAACATATACTTGGTGAAATGTGGAAAGGCTTTGAATAATCAGGAGCCCTAAATTTCTACTGTAACCATAGCATGTGTGACTGGTCCAGTTAAGCTTGTTGGTGATAATAACCCTTATGCATTAATCCAAGCCCAACCTTCAAGATGTCAATAAAAGTAGATTTGGCAATGATGCTACTACTGAATGTTAAAGGGAGATGTTCAAACTCTTTTTGTTGAAAATGGTTATGTATTAACTGTGTGATGCAAAATGTTACTTGACACATCTTCCGGGTCTTGCTGCATGTGGGAAAAGGCTGCTTCCTTACTGCATATGAGTGGAACACCATGGAACATAAACATCCATTTCACCTTTTAATGATGGAAGCTCAAATGAAGCTGCAGCCAGAGATAGTTATGCTTAGAACACTGCTGCATGAGATTCTTGGGGCAATGTCCTGAGCCATCATGATTGGCCCCCCAACTGACAGATTTCTTTACATACTATTCCAACCAATTGAGAATTTCTCCTTTGATTCTCTTTGACATTTTGGGTAGATGCTAGTGTTGTACTGTACTGATACAGGTGTCATAGCTTGCAGGAGGTGCAGTTAGCTCTAGAGGGCAAGTTTTTAAAATCACAGGGAAGCATGCTGTCAAGGCTCATAGCTTTTGTTGTATCTAGTGCACTCAGCTCTTTTATATTAGGTTGAATAAATCAAATTGAATGAACAATTGGTTTTGGTTGAGAATGCAAGAGTAAGCTAAGACGAATCATTTAAAGTACAATTTTGAAATCAAAATTCATTCACAATGATAAAGCTTATTGTTTAGAACAACCTCCAAAAAGGCACATCTTGACTTGCATATGAACCAGTTGCTTTATGGTTGTTAATGTTCTTTATGATTTTTTATTTAAAACGACAATAAACTCAGAATGATCAATTCTAGTTCTTCATTAAAGTTAGGCAAAAATACACGATAGGCCAAAATATGAAGGGCAGAAGCAAAATTCATAAAGTTTAATCAATTTACAATAAAACCCAATAAAAACTTGTTCTGAATGGATTAAATGCAACAAAGCAATGTAAAAAGAGTCAACAGGTCTACCAGGAAGATAATTAAAACCTCTAGTTACATTGCCATATGAGTCACCCATATTGTACAATTAAGCTCACATTCTACTTATTACAGATCCATGCAGTTAAGCTGAGCTGCTTTGCCTGGCTGTGTGGCATAGAAAAGCTTATAGTTGGTCAGTTGAATTGATAAAGGTTTGGCACTAATCTGACAAAGTGGACCACCAAGTGACAGACATGGAACATAGGATTCTCATTTTGATCTGATCACAGGATGCGGAGGCACGATCGGCTGACTCCTTTTTCCTCAGTCATTGACCAGAACCATGTTCAGAGAACTAACTAGCCAGCACCCTAATACACCACACTTCCCTCAAAGACTCCACAAAATGGACATGCAACAAATCCAACACTGCTTTCAAATGAACAGGATCCTCTCCACAATAAAATGAATTGTGACTTGAACTATTTATCATCTTTTGAGGAAACAGCTTCAAAGCCAAGGTTCACCAATATACAAATTCTACAGTAATCCATAATAGGAAAGAATTTAAAAAATCTTAATCCATTTTAATACACTAATATATAGCTCATTTCCAAATCACCACCACTTTCTCAAGATCAACAAAACTTAAAAAGACTGGCCTTGCCAGTGATTCACAATGGGGTGCAAAATCAAAGACTCTCACTCTTTGAAGGTGAAAGCACAAGTTGAAAAGGCTGGTAAACAAGCATATGGGATTTTGACTTTATAAATACAGGCACGATTATAGAAACGTGCAATTTTTTTTTAACATAAATCGCAAGCAAAACTAGAACTGCAGTGTTCTGGCCAATTCTAGGCACCTCTTTCTACGGAACATGTCATAATCTTCAACAGCATGCATGGGGGATTTATCGGAATGACATCAGGAATGACATCCAGTAATACGTAGAGAAACTAAAGCTGATGGGGTTGTTTGCCTTATAGCAAGGATGGACAAAATGAGATTTGATAGAGATGTTAAGATTCAACAATTGTGCAGCACAGAAACTGATCCTTTCAGCCCACCTCATCCATGCTAGCTGTGATGACTATCTAACACCATTTACCTGCATTAGGTATGTATCCCTCTATGCCTTTACTTTCAAATGCCTGTCCAAACACATTGTAAACATTGTAATTGTATCTGCCACTACCACCTCCTCTGCCAACTCATTCCAGATAACTACCACACTCTGGAAAAACTTACCCTTCTGATCTCCTTTAAATTTCTTCACCCTCACTTTAAACTTGTGCCTTCTAGTTCCAAATTCCCCTGCCCTGGGAAAAAGACAATCTACCCTATGTGACACATGATTTTACAGACCTTCATAAGGCTACCCCTCCACCTCCTACATTCCAATGAGAATAAATCCAGCCTATCCACTCTCTCCTTATAACTCCAGCATTCCAGGCAAAATCCTGGTGAACTCTCCTGTACTCTCTATTGCTACCATATTCTTCCCGTATTGTGGCCACAAGAACTGTACACAATACCATAAGTGCGGTCTAACCAACATTTAGTACAACTGCAACATGACATCCTAATTCTTATACTCAGTGCCTTGGCCTATGAAGGTAACCGTACCAAATACTTTTTTCACTAACCGATCCACTCATTTTGCCACTTTCAGAGAGCAATGGACTTGCACCCCAAGGTCTTTGTACATCTTCTAGTTTCTGCCATTTACTCTGTACGTCCTACCAGAATTTGACTTCCCAAGGTGTATTACCTCACACTAGCCTAGGTTAAATTCCATCTGCCTCTGCTCTACTCAACTTTCCTGCAGGTTTAAGTCCTGCTGTATCCTTAAAGAACCTTTGCTATCTACAACTCCACCAACTTTCATGTTATCTGCAAACTTACCAATCAAACACACTACATTCTCATCCAAGTCACTTGTTTTACAAAAAGGGTCTCAGCACTGATCCCTGTGGTGCACCACTCATTATGGACTTCCAGTCAGAGAATCACCCAGCAAATTTAGGATCTAGCTTGCCAACATGCTTCAGATTTTAAGGGTTTCAGTGGAATAAATGAAAAGCTCCTTCTAGAAGGGTCAGTAGCCAGAGGACACATTTAAATGGTAAATGGCAAGCAGATTACTTGTGGGGGGAGAAATTGCTCTCAGAATTGTATTAATTGAAATTCACTATGCAGAAAGATGGTATTTTACTTAGAGAGAAAATGTATGATGGGCTATGGAAGAGATAATGGGGACTTGCTGAATAACTCAACAAAACAGCAGGCCAAAAAAAGCCCCCCTGGCTCACTTTACCTCTTGGTTCATAGTCTCGCAGGTCACAGCACATCAAGTGCATATCCAAGTATAATTAAAATATGATAAGGGTTTCTGCAATGATCAGATTTTCAGGCAATGTGTTCCACCCCCACTATCCTGCAGGTGAAGAAACTGTTTGTCAACTCTCAAGATTTTCTGCAGAAATGTCCTTAAACCTTTGCCTCTGGAAATCAAATTCTCTGCTAAAGTAATTCCAATGCATTTTGCTCAAGTCTTTAAATCTTCCCTCACCACCTTTTTCTCCAAAGCAACATCTTTATTAACCCTCTGTCCCTTCTGGCACCATCACAAACTTCCTATTGCATGATTAAAAACTATACTCAGTACTCCAGGTGTGGCCTAGAATACAGTTCAAGCAAACCCCCTTTTTATATACTACGCCACAGTCATTGAAGTATCTCGTATACCTTAAGCACTTTAGTTGCCTGTCCTACTACCTTCAAGAATCTATGGACATGTACCCAAGGTACCCTTAACTATGCAGTTTGCAGAATTCTATCAATTGTGTATTTTTTCAACTTGTTTGCCTTTCTTGAATGCATTACATTCTTTTAATTTAAAGTACAAGGGCACTGGAGAAATACTCCATACACTGGGATATGGAAAAGTGACATTGGGGTTTACTTAATAACTCAAATGATACGGCAGAAATTAATGGCCAAAATGATGAATGCTACAGCACAGAAGATCAATGAAAATTAATTTTAAAAATCATTCTTGTAGAATTTAATTGCAATAAAATGACTGCATCTCTCTCATCAACCCTAGGTGAAATGTGACCAGCCTAGTTCTTACAGGTTCAACAGTGCCTTAACGTCTCAAGCCAAATTTCAACCACCTGTAAACTTCTAGACTTTCAGGAACCTTTCTGGACAGGAATATTGACAAATTTCCCATATACCATACATGTTGAGCATTTGGCCTACAACTACAACTGTGCTCCGTGCATAAAAATAAGCTGCTTCCCAACATGGACGAACGCCTACTGAATTTGGATATGGACAGAGGAACATAGTATAGCACAGGAACAGGCCCTTCCACTCACGTCTGCACTACCAATGATGCCAATCTAACTAATCCCATCTGCCTATGTATACATACACATGGTCCACACCCCGCAATTTTCTGCCTGTTTGTGTCTAAATGCCTCTTAAATGCTGCTAGCATATATTCATGCAAAATGGATTTTGGATGAATATCTTCAGCATCTATTTCTGAACCAAACCTGCAATACTAAAGTCCAACAAGCTTAACACTACAATTTGAGATAAATGTATTAACACAAATTATTACTCTACAAAAAAAAAAGTTCAAGATCTATAGAAAACATTCACTTTGCTTATTAATGGAAATAAAGGTGGGAAAATTAATTCAGACCACATTCACCAAAACAATCCTGGTAAAAAGAGCCAAATTTTATCAGATCTAATATTTCGCAAATCAGTGTCTTTCAATAATTGCACAGAAATGAAATTCAGTAAAATTTTGCCATGTACATATACTTACACACTACTGTCTGTCAGTGACATGGTATCTGCATCACTTGACATGCTCTGCTGCTCACTGTCATTAGCACTTGTTGCTGGTGCCAAGGCATACCCTGTGTTCACGTAGTAAGGGTTGACGGGTTCCCGCCACGATCCATGTCTGGATGAAAGAAAAACATATTAGACAAAACCACGTTAAAGTTGTAAATAATTACCTATATCTTGGGAAAGTAAAATTCAGTGAGAAACGATGGCTTGAATTTAGTTAATGTACCAAGTGTGATATTAAAACTTAATTTCCCAGCAAATAAGAGTATTTACAACTCCAACAGAATATAGCAATTGAGGCAATTTAATGAACTTGGTCTTGTAATTATAATCAGTGCCAAACAACAACTTCAGATTTTACCGATTAAATGCTAACAAATCCACCTCTTGAGTTTCAGTTGTTGCAAATGGGGCACAACTTTATCAGGAATGAGATCTGGAATTTACATCTGACTTGTCAAAATTTAACTTTCAATCATACTTCACGAACATTTGCAGTTTTTCTGCTGGAAGTTGAGACCTGAAGACATGTATATCCTTTAAATTGTGCTGACTTAGATTCAATGGCATTTGCTCCTGCCAATCACAAAACCAGAAATGACTGCTGCAGAATCAGTGCCAGCAGACCCTACGAAATCTCAGGAAAAAAAAAGTGAGAAGTTATATCTTTGGAATAATGCACTTCTAAAAGAAGAGATCTGAAAATTGCCCCTATGCAAATTAGAGTTTCTTTAGACCGCAGTAATTAGCAAATCCTTTTGACCATACTAGAAAAAAATGCACAGTTGAGGGCTAACTTTGAACCTGGCTGCCGGCTTGAAAAGTAAAAACAAAATCAATTAAAAGACAATACTACAGCTATTTCTGATTACAATACAAATATGAAATCATACTTAATACTTGGAAATTTAATCTGAAAGAATAAATGGCTTAAGAAGTAATTTTGGTTAATTGTCTGGCCAGCCTTCTATTTTTAACAGGTCATATAGCATAAAATCCTAAAGGTACATTATCACAAGCTATTGGAAGAAATTTGCTCAAGGTGGAACACATTTGTGCAGCTTGCTGTCAATGGATATATACATTTGATTTTATTTGCTATAGAAATATAGATAGTTTTGTTAGGTATTGTATTACATAATGTGCAATGACAAAACCATTTAAATTTATAAAAATGCTTAATAATACTGTTGTTAGGCTCTGTATTTGTCAACAGCTGGATCAGGGTACAGGAGACAAAAGAGCAGAGTATTCAGATGGTGAGCTTAGTCCAATAATTTGGAACTGCTGAAAGTCTTTAAGCTGATAGCAAAAAGAACTGTCAGAATAACAAGGGCATGCACACACAGATAACTGTTCACTATATTTTAATGATTGGTTTCAACTTCACACTTACTTCATTTTCCAATATTCTATTAATTTACCTTGATGGCAATTAAAGTGAGCTTTCAAAATTCTACTCAAAAACACAAGGTTTGTAAACTTCAGAGAGCACATGACATGGAGGTAGATATTTGATCACTTGCATCTCATTCAAATTTTTCTTTTCAAGCAACCAGGCCAAAATTTTATTACTCATGATATGTTCAGATTCAGAAAATAAACCCAAATTTCTTAATGTCTTTCATCTATATTTAAGGCAAAGACAAATGTGATACAAATTCCAACTAATTTGAAAGCCTACTCATTAATCTAGATTTTGTACATTCAACACACAACGATTAGAAATTTCTGATAATGCATTGAGACTTCAATTTGCTAATTATGCAGTTCGATAAAAGGTTCGGATGTCAACATATTTAAATTAAGTTGTCCAATAAAGACAATAATAAACTGTCATTTAAAGGAGTCAGGTCTTTCAGTTTCTCACAACAGATTCCAATACTTCCCAGGTTTTTCTAGTACAAATATCTCTAGTATCATCATTTGTACCATTTTGAATAATTTCAAATAAAATTCTGAGTTTGCCATCTATGAAGAACATTTAGCTGTATACATATTTGACACAAGTAAAATTCAGGTTTTAGATGTGCATAGTTTTAAGTGCTGCATTAATCTGCAAATCAGTAACCTTTTTAAAGCCAAGGTCAAATACATGGATACAAAAATAGACAAGTCACAGTAAATTTGAATTAGTTAGATTTTGCAGCTCCACAACATTAAAAGATCATTACCAAAAACAATGCAAGTCATTACGCCATTTTATTTTGTTAATGAATCCAGTTAAACTCGATAAGGATTAATAAAAACCTAATCCAAATAGCATCAGCTCTTAGAGACAAGAACAGTAATAAACTAAAATGTGACTGCACCATTTACATTTAGAGTTTTAGTTCAACAGGGATAAAGTAATTAGCAATAACTTAAGATCGGCACCTCCTTGTACAAATAGTCTAATTTTGTGGAGGGGTGGGGGAAATAGAGAAAATATAGATTGCTTTGATGAACTGAATACCTACATTGCCAAATCTATTAAAGAAAAATGTATGTAGACAAAAAGAACTCAGTACCAAGTACTAAAATTATTGAGGTACATTGTATTCTGCAGAAAAAAAGTGCACGTTTTTACATTGAATCACAATATTCAAGTATATTGTCCCAAGCGTAGAACTAGTGCCAGAAGTTTTCAAATTTGGGATGCAAGAGTGAAAGCTTTTCTTTCCACTATGCAAAATCCTCTATGGTATTAAGAGATACAGCACTTAATTAATTTCATTCAATGATGAACCCAGATTTCAATAGAGATTTGGTAGTTTGCTGCACATTACAGAATATCCAAAAAACCAGGAGCAATTAAATAAAATGCTGCTGCACGGTGTGCTAAAGATTTATATTACTAGGGGATGTGTACAATAGCAGAACCTTAAAATACTGCTTTTTGCATATTGTCCAAATATCTGCAATGAAATATTTTCACAAATCAAAACATCCTGCAGAAGGTTCTCTTCAGATATAGGAACACCTCTTAAGTATTGTAAGCAATTCTGAACACTTTCAATATATTTCATCCCTGTGCTCTTAAAGGATAGTCAAGTATGCAGCAAAGGGTCACGAAATTTAGGACCTTGTCAGTTTCTGGAATCTGTATAATTATCTACATATTTATGACTAGCTCAATCCTCAGGTGCAGATGCATTTTTATTGGATGATATGGCATACTGGAAGCAAATGCAAGATGCCGCAGAACTATGGGATGAGATACAACTCTTTCAATTCTGCTATGTTCCTGATCATAATCAAACTGCTGTGAGGAAGTACTATGGAGAAAGTCAAGCATTACTTGTCAAGTCAGAATACCCAAGTGATATATTGAGTGTTTTATTTAACAAAAAAATGAGAGCAACAGAGCAGATATCCATCTTTTTCAATTGGCATCTAGATATGCACACTAAAACCAATAAGAGCTGCAAGTGATTATATAGCAATAAAAGCTCCTATATACAAAAACAGCCCAAGGCTCCTACTCTCCTTTGGTCCCATTTCCATCCTTTGAACCTTTACTCGGATCCTAACACAACCCTCTCTCCTCCCTCACAGCAGTGTTCTGCACTCCACCCCCAGTACTTCTAAAACACAATATTGCTTTAAAGAGTTCATCTTCCAAGAATTTAATCCCTGCTTCAAAAGAAATTTGCCTTGTGTACATGAACAGCAGGAGAGAACTGGCTGGTCCACTATTGTAGTAGTACGAGAAAACAGACCAAATATCTCAGTTCTTAAAAAGTGCCAGACCTGGCAACTTAGAAAAGCTACCTCTGATATGGTCAGAGAGCAACAGTTTCTACTCAGACAAGAACTATACACAACTTTAAAAGGTGTTGAATGTGTAAAGAAGGGAACAGACAGGAGATTTGCACATTGCAAAAGCAGCTTGCAGCCCACATATGGCCTGTGGGACATATCTTGAACATCACTGCAGTACAGGCTTCAAAGCAAATCTTCAATTGATGCATAACCAAAAATGTAGAAAAGTGCCAGAAGATTAGAACACAATCCATCAAAAAATAACCCTTAGCAGTTATAAGTGCTGATAATTTGGAGCTTTGTAACATCTCCAAATTATATTTTTTCCACTCAAAAAAATGTACACTAAAATTCAGTACGCAAAGGTCCACGATGCTTTCACCATTGGCAAATTTTGGGACCGAGCAAAAGTCTTTCATTTTTATTCTATCATAATATTCAACACTATACAGAACTCCAAATACTCTGGCTTTATTACTTGTGAATTGTTTCAAATGATCATGTTGTTGCAATATATATTACAAATTATATAAACAAAGGTACTTAATTTATAGCAACAATAAGGGTGCCATTATAATTACTATCACTTGCATTTTCAAAAACACCAGAAAAAGATTGGTGAACAAGACCGATCAACTGAAATCACATTGCTGCAAGTTAGTGAACCTTTGTGTATCCACAAAATTCTATTACTTCATCGTGCAGCTTCCTTGGGTTTAAATCCTATCTTTATAATGCCTTACAGTCCTTTCCCACTACAGAGCTCATTTCTCAGCTTTGAACACGATTCTAACTCGCATTAAATTAACTTTGCACTAGGATAATTACTGCAACCCAAATAACCACATTTTAAACATTGCAATTTTTAAAAAAAAATATGAAGTTTCAACACCATTACACCTTAGCTTACTGTAACAATAGCAATATGCCATTTTAAAAGCTACAGTAAAGCTGTGGGCAATACTATGGTGACTATTATTTTTAAATAATTACATTTACATGGTGTCTTTCATGGTGTCAGGTTGCCCCAAAGTAGTTTATAACTAATATTTCTTCTAAAGTATGGTCATTGTTGTAATATAGAAATTGGAGTATTTAATTTGTGGAGAGCAAGCTCTCCTTAAATAGCAATGTGAAAACAACTTAATGTTGTTGATTGAGACGTACACATTGACTAGGGATACTTCCCATCAATTTTTAAAAACAGCTGCCAATTACTCACCAATTACCAACTAAGTCACCATAACAACTTTAAAGGGTATTTCAAAGTGGAGAAAAAACATGCCATTTTCACAAAAATAGCCATGCTATTTGAAAATCATTCAATATGCTCAAGTATAGGGACATATACAAATTGAATAAAATTGTAATTATCTAGCACCTAGCACGGCCTCTGGACATCCTAAAGTGCTTCAAATCCAATGAAGCACTTAGAGTAGTTGAATGTAGAATGCTGCACTAAGTACAAACGTTAACACATAACAAGTGCTAGCATTATCCAAGGTTGAGTATTTAATAGCATTCACAAATATATTCCATTATTTCCACTCAGCATTGCATTTGCTAGAATTAGAATACGCTAGATTACTGGACAGATATTTTGTGTCACCTTGACTTGCATCCATACGAATCAAGGCTACAAATCTTAATCACACTGTTTCTTTTACAGCTTAAAATAAAAGGCCATTGGGTTGCTCTTCTAATCAAGTGAAGAATCTGCTTGGATCACTTACCCATTTCTCCCTTCTCTTTACACAGCTAAAGTATCCTTCCCCAATTCCCCATGAGAAAATGAAAATAGAAAATGTTCAAATCATCAATTACAGAATAACATGATCAAGTTTATCCATAAGTAACTGTTCAATATCTCACTTACAATGGCTCATGACCTCAGAATTTCTGAAATCTGGATTTCAACTGTTAATTTTCCCACTGAAACAGTGAAAAGGATATACAACTGTAACTGACATCTATGTGCAGTTGCCAGAATGCTCCCCAAGACATAGTTGAAGGGAGCATCCCCAGATACTAGTGTTTGTTTTTAAGTCTTTTGAAATAGCCACGATTACAATGACAAAATTTATAATCATTTTTACCCTGCACCACAAGATACATTTTCTGACCATTTCCCCTCATTCAAGCATACATTTAAAATGTGTGCTGTACTGCCAAATTAAATTACACAAATATAGTAGCCATCTCTTAACATTTCAATTTTTATAAACATTACCTATAATTACAGGATATTTGTAAAAACTGGCAAAAACACTTCTATTGAGAATACATTCTTTTTCCGCTATTTACAGCGACAGGGAGTGGTACATAGGAACCTATTAAGGGTATATCTAAATGACATATCCTAAAATTGTTCATTGGCTACCGTTTTCCTGCATTTTACACCTATTTAAAACTACTGGACTGCCCAGCAACACTTTCTTTTGAATTCTCCTACACTATACTTCCAAATTCCAGAACTGATAGCAGCAGTCAGTCACAAAAGCTCAGTGCTGTTGGAAATTGAAACACCTATGGCAAAATAAAAAACAACTTGTACTGTGGTTTCATGTTTCTTCATATTATCTGTTCAGTTCTGAAAACCATCTTAGATGCTTTACATTTTGTAGCGTGTTTTTAAACACAGCTTTTTAGACAAGTTTTAATTACTTTTAATACCCAAAGCTATAAATTCAAGAACCTCTCAACATTGATATATCAACCCCGATTTTATCCCTTGGTGTGACAGCCCTTTGCTTATAATTTATTGTAGCCTTTGAAACAATGTCACAGGAAATAATATGTACTTAGTGGACAGGCAGTTTATGTTCTGTATTTCACCCAAAAGGCTCTCCCAGAAACAAAGTACAAATAGGAAACAGTGTCACATGTTGATAAGGACTGCAATGTCCATAAAGCTGGATTAATATCTGGAAGACAATCACTGCCAATATACAGATAATCAATGAGCAGGAAGTGATTTGTACCATTCTTGCAAGAAAGTATACTGTAATCAAAACTAACAGTTACAAGATGCTGCTGATGGTATGCATATCGATTTGTCTTGCATAGAGAGGAAAAGATTGTAGCACTAATACTAAAGATCAACTTAAAAGACAACGGATTACCAGACTGCAGATCTATGGGTCTTAGCCACCTGTTCAGGAATGATTTTGATAAATCAAATGAAAAAACTATAGCACTATCGTAATATTTTTATCCTGTATCACATGTCATTTATCTGACCATCTCCCCTCATACATAAGCTCAAAACCAATTCAAGTGTGTACTACCGACCTGACCTATTTCCTGCAATTCAGATTCCTGACATGGTGGTGTTTGCCGAATTGATTTTTACCTACCTGTGCACGAAAGAGCATTCTGTGCTTACTTGGATCTAATCATCCAAGTGCCTTGTCCCAAAAAACGATTATATAATATTTAGAGACACATAGGGGAGAATCTCTCTTTCCAAACATTTAAAGGCAGCCAATTCATTACGTGAGCACTTTGTTTGACAACGTAATGGATATATAATGAGGGAATTCACTACATTTCTCTGGAGGCAGCCAGACCTGGAAACTCAACATTGGTCCCCATTTTACTTTTCAAAGGGTAGCCAATGCAGTTGAACTGCAACTTATGTAACATGAGTAAGACTACACTGAAAACAAGATTATCATAAAACTGATCTGACTGGTTTCAGAGCCCACAAAGAACCAGCAATGCATGCAGAACAACTAAATATGAAACCTGGTCATGAAATCTGAAGTGTTTCAATGGTATTTAATACTTTGATATTTAATACTTCATGACACTTCAAATATCAAAGTCTGAGAGGAAGCACAATATCATTTGTGCACTCATTAATATGTCAATTCTTATGGTGTTCATTTGTAAATTAATATGCATTTCTGTATATCATACAGAATTATTTTTAACCCAGTTTTATGCACCAATTACAAAGAGCTGTTATTTTTAAACATTAAGTGGACCTTATACTCTCTGCCCCAGGAACAGTACAAGGCAACTAGAAGAGATTCAACACCTTACAAGTTTGAGTTCAAGTCCAAAATGTTTAAACAGCAACATCATTTTGGTGGAGGTTAATATGCACTCAGAAGTTGTCTGAAGAGTTGGCCCGGCAGTTTTGTTTTACTCCCAAGGAAATTTTGGCAAAGAAGCCCTCACCAGGAGGTGGATTGTTTTCAATATTTATCCTGAGGGTCAATATTTGCTTTGGCGGTGTTCACAGAACTTCCACTTTTTTTTTGATAATGTACCAAGCTGTGGGAAGATACAATTTTAAGTTAAAACATTAGGAATAGGCTGAGGTATTGAGTGAAAACTGCTCAGGATTGCTACGTTAAACTGATTGCATGTTGTAGCTATAAAAGCACTGAGGGAGTAGGATTCTAGCTCAAGAATTTTAGGATTCTAAGCTATTGATCATTACTCCTTTGTTGCTTCTACCTCTCCATTCCTCAAAAAGATTTGCTGTCCCAAAATTACAAGTGGGAGCATTTTTCAATTTCTGACTTGAATATTTGGTACTTTTTCTTTGGGCCATTTATACCAACATTTTCCATACAATTCTTAATATGCATGTGAAAACACATATTTAGCCCAAATAGGAGGTAGCAGTTAATTAAAAAGGTGATTTGCTGTTCTCAGTTGCCTTGGAACTATGCTTTCAGATTAATGAAATGCCTTTTTATGATTAAAATTAAGCGCCAGGTTCGTGCTAAAGAAAACACTTCCCTCCATGTGACACGGAAAGGCATTTCTTGATGTTATTAATTTACTAGCCTAGTTAAAAAACATCAAATGTAAATCCCATTAATACCAGAAATGCAAAAAGATTTCAAATTCGAATTTCAAAAATATCTTTGAATCTGGAAAATTCAGGTTTTAAATTGAGCTCTTAGCTGTTTCAAATAAACCATCATTAAACACAACTGAAGTGCAAAATCAACAGTGCAAAGACAAAATTTTGCAGTCCACCTGTTAAGTTCAATATGAGTATTTTGGTGCCTGTGAAAGGATAATATTTAATATCAAATAAAACTAATTAGAAAAGCTACATTTTTATTACAGCTAATTTGCTGAATGTGAAATTCAAACAGTAAGCTTTTAAATATAAATTATACCTTGGCATAAAAAAAATCAATGAAATCTCAAGATCTGCAAAACACAACCCCAACAAGAGATGATGCATTTTTGGGAAGTCAAATAGGTGTAGGACATGTACAGCAAGTACGGTGCTAAGAAACTTTGATGCACAAAGGGCCCTTCTGTCCAAATCCACAGATTCCTGAGAGTGGCAATACAGGTTGATAGGGTAAGGAAAGCATATGACATGCATGCTTTCATAGGTCATGGCACTGAATATAAAAGTTGGGACATTATGTTGCAACTCTACAAAACATTGTTTAGGCAGCACTTGGAGTACTGTGCGCAGTTCTGGTCACCACACTATAGAATGGATGTGATTGGACTGAAGAGGGTGCAAAGCAGATTCACTCGGAATCTTGCCTGGATTGGACGACTTTAGTTAGGCGGGGAGACTGGGCTTGTGTCCTCTGGAGCAAAGGCAGCTGAAGAGCGACCTGATAAAAGTACATAAAATTATAAGAGGCAAAGATAGAGAAGTTAGAATCTTTCTTGGATGGTAGGAGTATCAAAAACAAGGCAGCATAGGTTTAAGGTGAGAAGGAGTTTTAAAAGGGATTTGAGTGAGGGGAAAGCTTTTTCTCTGAAAGCACAGCAGTTAATATCTGGAACTTGCTGCCAAAAGGAGTGGTGGAATCAGAAAGAATCACTATATTTAATAGACATTTGAACAGGCAAGGCATAGAAGGATACAGCCCCAATGCTGGCAAATGTGATTAGTGTAGACAGGCAAGAAGATTAACATGGCCGTGGTGGCCCGAAGGGCCTGTTTCTGTGCTGTACAAACACAATAAATGACTGACAGCTGAAAAAAAACAAAAACGAGTGGGTAGTCCAAGTAGCAGTAATTCAGCTATCGAAGTTTTATTAAACAAATTTTGAAGCAATAAAGGATTAGAGATTAGGGGTTCTGTATTTTGAGATCATGGGAAATTACTAGAGTGGATGCATGGTGGTGGAAGATCTTTTTAAAAATGCAAAAGACCCCATAAAATATAAATTTTTGAATAATCAAAATATTAGTAGGATACTGAAGAAAATAAAAGCACAGCACCAAAAAATAGGAGCATTGGAAGGTCACCAGTCCCCTCAAACCTACTCTGCCATTCAATGTGATCATGGCTGATCTATGCTGACCTCAACTCCTCTTCTGTGCCAGTTTCCCACTATCCTTGATCTTTCAAATATCCACCTATCTCTATCTTAAATATTTCTAATGATCTGGCCTTCATCACCCCTGGGGACAGAATTCCAGAGATACACCACCCTCTGAAGAAATTTCCATGTACTTCAGTTTTAAATGACCAACACCCGTTTTTTTTTTAAAAAGTATATAGACACATTCCCTTGTTCATACCTGTCCCACTAGGTAAAATATTTCAACATCGACCCTGTCAAGCCTCTTTAGCATCTCATGGTTCAACAAGGTCACCTCTCATTCTTTTGAACTCCCAAGCTGTCTAGAGAGCACAACTTTCTCTTCCTTGGAATTAGCCCGGCAAATCTCCTTTGGTCTACCTCCATTGCTACTCGATCCTGTTTTTAGGCAAGGGAACCAAAACTTTGCACAGTATTCTTGGTGTGGCCTCACCAACACCCCGAGCTATCAAACAAATAGTTTTTGCACTTTATACTGAAATGCAAACCAGGTGTGAGAAAAGGCTTCTCAGATAATAGAATATCATTCAAGTCTTGGAAGGACTTCATACATCTGAAATCATTCACAACAAAGTATCTGGCAAAGGAGACAAAACCAAGCTTCTTCGAGACAACCTTAACAGTGGAGTAAATATGAATTCCAATGACAGAGACAGCAAAGTCAAGAAATGTTAATAAATGAAGGGAAACCAAAAGGCAAGATTTGGCAGCTGTCACCTTGAAGGAAAAAGAAGTGCTCTGAAGAACTGAAAAGCAAGATTTTTTTTCAGCCCAATGGAAGTTAAGGTGATCAAGATGCAGTAATTCAGCACTGGATTTTGCAAGTATTTGAGATGGCAAAACTCTGGAAAATATGGAGGCATCAACAAAAGGAGAAAATGAATATGCTGGATAAGGAATGGAAGGTGTCAATGATAAATGTCAAAAAGCCCTGGAGAACATGCCCAGCAAACAGAGACCCTGTGAAGCTATTTAAGAGGACTCATTCATAAATTTACCTCTACCTTGTGGCAATAAAAGTCCCTCCAAACCATGAGAGAAGTCAAAGCATGGCATGTCAAAAAAGTCCAGAAATTTACTGGCAATCTGGTAAAAAGGAAGTGACACAAAAATGAAATTGCTCGATTTGGTATTTAGTTTGTTCTGTATCCTTTTAGTATTGCATTGCCTTACGGTACAATAATTAAAAATTAAAAATGCAACTGTCACTTCTGGCTATAACCTCACACCCAGGTTAAGATACCCAAAGATAAAAAAAAGTTAATGAGGGACCCCTCTGTTCATTTGCCTTTTCCAGTCCTTTATGCCACAACAGAACTTTGTGCTCACAAGTAGATTTGAATTCTCTGCAACTTTTTGTCTAACTGATACAAACAACAACATTAAGATTTAGAAATAAAGTCTCTAATTCTTTAAAATACTACATTTAAAACTAGACTGATGATGCCTTTTTGAGGGTTCATTTACACAGCTATCATTTGATTAGCGACACTGCATATAAACATGCCTGATCATGTAACATGATGTAGAGTCATTGAGTAATACAGCATGGAAACAGGCCCCTCAGCCCAACTGATCCATGCCAACCACAGGATCCTCCCTGCTAGTCCCATTTGCCCGCATTCTGCCCATAACCCTCCAAGCCCCTCCCCTCCATGTACCTATCCAAATGCTTCTTAAACGTTGCAACTGTACCCACCTCGACCACTTCTTCTGGCAGCTCATTCCAGGTACTCACTACCCTCTGTATAAACAGGTCCTCTCTCAGGTCTCTTAAATCTCTTCCCTCTTAGCTTGTATCTGTGCCCTCTAGTTTTGGACTCCCCAACCCTGGGAAAAAATGACTGCCTACCTTATCCATACCACTCTTGATTTTATAAACTTCTGTGAGACCACCCTCATTCTCATACACTCCAAGGAATGAAGATCCAGTGTGGCCAATGTCTCCCTTTTACTCAGGCCCTCTAGTCCAGGTAGCATCCTCATGAATCTCTTCTGTACCCTTTCCAGCTCGACAATGTCTTTCCTATAACAGGGTGACCAAAACTGTATGCAATATTCCAAGTGCAGCCCCACCAATAACTTAGATAGCTGCAACATAATGTCCCTACTCCTGAACTTGATTCCCTGACTGATGAAGGCCAGCAAACTAAAACACCTTCTTCATCACAGTAAGTGCACTGCCACTTTCAGTGAACTGTGCACTTATAGTCCCAGGTCCCTCTGTTCCACAACACTCGTCAGTGCCCTGTCATTCACTGTACAAGTCCTATCCTGGTTTCACTGTCCAAAATGCATCACCTCACACTTATCCAAGTTGAGATCCATTTGCTGTTCCTCATCCCATCTCCCTAACTGAACAAGATCTCTTCGCAATTCATTGTAACCTGCTTCACTATCAACAAGACCACCTAATTTAGGTATCATCAGTAAACTTGCTAATCATGCCATGCACATTTATATCCAAATCATTTACATACATAATGAATAACAGAGATCCCAACACTGACTTCTGGGGCACCCCACTAGTCACAGGCCTCCAGTCAGAGAATCAACCTTCAACCATCACCCTCTACTGAATCCACCTCGCGAGCTCCCCGTGAATCCCATGCGACCTAACCTAAAAGATCAGCCTGGTATGCGGGACCTTGTCAAAGGCCTTACTAAAGTCCATATAGACAATACCCACTGCCCTACTTTCATCTATCCCCTCAGTTACCTCTTCAAAAAAACTCCAAAAGATTCATCAGACATGACCTCCCATGCACAAAGTCACACTGACTATTCCTGATCAGGCCTTGACTATCCAAATAATGGTAGATCTTGTCCCTCAGAATTCCCTCCAGTAACTTCCCTACAACTGAAACCAGGCTCACTGGCCTGTAGTTTCCTGGTCTGACCTTGCTCCCCTTCTTCAACAATGGAACAACATTAGTCACCCTCCAGTCTTCTGGAATGTACAGTCAAACCCCAATAATCCACTATGATGGTTCAGCAATCCTGATGGATCAGCATCTGGCACAGTGGGGCCCTGGTTCCTGTGCATCTTTTAAATTGACCAAGTAGCAAATGTTGTGCCTTTGTTCAAGAAGGGAAACAGGGATAATCCAGGTAACTATAGGCCAGTGAGCCTCATGTCAGTGATAGGGAAGCTACTGAAGAGGATACCGTGGGATAGGATTTGTGCACATTTGGAAAGGCATGGCCTGCTTAGAGACAGCATGGCTTTGTGCAGGGCAGGTTATGCCTTACAAACTTGATTGAGTAATTTTTTTTTGAGGGGACAAGGAGCTTGATGACATTAAGGCAGTAAATATTATCTACATGGACTTCAGTAAGGCATTTGATAAGGTCCCTCATGGTAGGTTGAATCAGAAGATAAAGATGCATGGGATCCAGGGTGAATTGCAAGCTTAAGTGCTTTAAGAGGTTGGTCATGGCTAGAATTAACTCCTGAACAAGGACCTGGACCCACTCTCACTGGCTCTCCACTCAGCTTTAGAGCACTTAGACAACAGCAAAATATACGTCAGGCTGCTGTTTATCGATTACAGCTTGGCATTCAACACCATCATCCCTTCAGTACTAATCAACAAGCTTCAAAACCTGGGCGGCCATACCTCCCTCTGCAACTGGATCATCAATTTCCTTATCGGGACACCACAGTCAGTGTGGATCAGTAGTAGCATCTCCTCCTCGCTGACAAGCAACACACACACACCTCAAGGATGCTGAGCCCACTGCTCTACTCTCTACACTCGTGACTGTGTGGCTACATGCAGCTCAAATGGCATTTATAAATTCACCGATGACACCATTGCTGTTGGCAGAATCGCAGATGGCGATGAGGAGGCATACAGGAGTGAGATAGATTGGCTGGTTGAGTGGTGTCACAACAACAACAACCACCACCACCTTGCACTCAACATCAGCAAGACCAAGGAATTGATTATGGACTTCAGGAAGAGGAAGTCAGGAGAACACCAGTCCACATTGAGGGGTCAGCAGTGGAAAGGTGATCAGCTTCAAGTTCCTGGGCGCCATCATCTCAGAGGATCTATCTTGGGCCCAACATATTGATGCAATCATGAAGAAGGCATGCCAGTGGCTCTACTTCATTAGGAGTTTGAGGAGGTTTTGTTATGTCACCAAAGACTCTTGCAAATTTCTACAGATGTAAGGTGGACAGCATTCTGACTGGTTGCATCACTGCCTGGTACGGAGGCTCTAATGCACAGGATCACAAGAGACTGCAGAGGATTGTAGACTCAGTCAGCTCCATCACGGGCATAACACTCCCCACCACAGGATACCCTTAAGAGGTGGTGCCTCAAGGCAGCAGCATCAAGCAGCGATCCATCATCAAGGATCCTCACCACCCAGGACATGCCCTCTTCACATTACTACCATCAGGGAGGAGGTACAGGAGCTTGAAGACCCACACTCAATGTTTCAGGAACAGATTCTTCCCCTTCACCATCAGATTTCTGAACAGTCCATGAACACTACTGTTATTCCTCTTTTACACTACTTATTTTTGTAACTTATAGTAATTTTTGTCTTTATGTCTTGCACTGTACTGTTGCCACAAAACAAGTTTCACAGCATAATAATAAACCTGATTCTGAGGGTGGACAAACTTGGGTTGTTTTCTTTAGAGCATCAGAGACTGAGAAGAGACCTGATTGAGGTTTATAAAAATTATGAGGCATAAACAGGGTAGACAGTCAGAATCTTTTCTCCAGAGTAAAAATGTCAAACACCAGAAGATCAATTCTCAAAGTGGTGTTCGCCACCTCTGCCTTATGGTACATCTCCCAACCCTAAAGACATTTAGGAAATGATGCTTAGAGACTCCTGTAGGCCTACTTTTCCCATGATTCTCAGATACAAAACCATGAATGTGTACTCACTTACACACAGCGACCCAAGATGTACATCAGCCTTATGGATGTGCTGCCAGTTTAATGTGAAAATGTAATAGAATGAAAGTCTGCAGTTAAATCTTCAATTTCCTTGCTTTTGACAGCAGAGGTAGAGAGTTGCTAAACTGTAATAGAGCAGTGTCAATAGATTTTACACCAAACTTATCCTTGTGACAGCACACTTTCAGTATCAAATGTACCTTAAAAAGACATGCTAATGTATTTGCTGTAAAAGATTTGTGTGCTATTCCATGGGGTGAGGAAGAAGGAACATTCAAGCTATTGCTCCATGAGAATTAATTTTTAGATACCATTATTGTACCTAGTGAATTTAAAGCTCTTTATCACCATCAAACTCATGGCACCAAACCATGGTTACCTCGAAATCTTCTCAAATCATTTGCAAATAGTATTGCCAGACTGACATCACTGGAATGTATGCAATTATGATCCTTTATGCAAAAAGTCACTATTGTTTCCAGGATAAATTTAATTCAATTTTTGTCCTGTATCATCTATAGCATTAGCAACATTAGGCAGTAACCAAAAGTAAACCCAAGAATTTTGTTTAAAAGTTTAGAAATTTCTCAGGTAGCACTCACAAATCTAGCTGTTATTTGGGCATTTTTTATTAATAAATATTGTAGTCAGATTTTAAGCTTTGTGGCACAAGCTTCCATAAACATTTAGTCCAGTTGTTACTTACAGGTCCTCCCCAGGTTACAACCGCCCAACTTACGTATAGCCCAGACATATGAGCATGCATTTGGGAGACCAGTGGGATGGATTTGCCAGCTGCTGCGGGCTTGCAGGCATCTTCTGCCACTTGGGAACTCTGGGGCTGCATTTCCAACTGTCTGGGTTATGAACAATTCACAGGAACAGAACCCTGCCATAATCTGGCAAGAACCTGTATTTGGCAAAACTAGCCACTTCAGCTACAATAGATTTTATACTACTGAACTTTAGCATTTTTGGGATGAAATATTGAAAAATTATTTGAGTGTATTACAAAAATAATCACTTAACTGTATCACAAACAAAAATGTTAACATGCACCATTGCTGAATTAAGTTAATATAGATTTTCCAAAGGGATTGATTAGAACATGAAACAATTCTATGGAAAATGTGTTTTGAGAAAAAAACAATCTTAACTTTATAGACATGATACTACATTTCAACAAAGTCCTTTTTCAAAGTAAATTACGCTTTCAAAAGTATTGATGTATCAGTCACTCTGCAAGTAGAAATAAAACTTTTTCAAAGAAAACAACTCAACATTGTACCATTGGCATTTTGATTTTTGCACCCATTGGGCATCAGAACAGATAGATTTCACAGCCAAAATTGGGTCAGGACTCAAGATCTAAAGCCAATGTGTAGGAGTCCATTCAGCAGTAAAAGGAGTGCACCACCTTCTTAACACTTTGGGTCTCCAACTTCTACAGGCAATATCCTTTAACTTAGATGTGATTCAGTATTTTCTCCATTGAATTACTTCCAAATGTTATACTGGAGGCACCAAAAGGGGAAAGTGATTCTACCTGACCAGCCAAGAGAAAACCATGACAGTAAGCAACAGTGTCTGCAGTTGCTCATCAGCAGACCAGTAGTTATTATGTAACAGATTTAATTAATGACAATCCTAATTCAGTTAACCAGATGCCAAAAATCAAGGAGCTGGGTGGGCTAAAGCTCAGGCTTTTTTTTGGATATGGGAAAGTTAAGCACAAGCTCAAACTTTACTTTTGAAAATAAATTTTATCTTGAAGTCATTTTGTGAAATGCCATAAATGACTGAACTCCATAATACAAGTTTAAATCAAACTGAATTATAAATAATTCCAGAGCCAATTTTTAAGCAGTGCAGGACTCAAGTTCTACACCCACAATGACATTTATGAACTGATTCTATATTAATTAGATATTGTTAAAATGACAAAATTTAGCCCCAACTCTGCAAATGAAATCTCCCATTAAAAAAATAAAAAATTGCAGACTTTCTTCCCTGAAGGACATTAGTTGAGGTTTAAGAGCAATCCACCAGCTTCATGCTCGCTTTTATCATCTACTTCAAGATTTTTTTTATATAAGCTTTCAACCTGATTATGGAACTACATGTACTTCTGTTCTCTTTCAATATTGATCTAGGCCACTGAACATACAGCCTGTTATTGAGCATAACACCACAGTACAGCAACTGTCTTCGTTTGGTTCCAGAGTTAACTATCTGATCAGTGATTAAGCATCTCCAATACTTGCATCCCAATCCCATGCAGTCAACCAAAACAAACTTGTTTACCTACTGAGTATACATCCAGCTTATATGACAACTTTATCCAAACACTGAAATCTTACCATGAACTCCTATATCTTGCTCATTGCTGTCAAGTAACATTGATTTGTCCCAGCCCCCATGTCCTTGCCCTTTTTGACAAAAGCTTGCCTTCATCATGCTCCAATTTTACCTCAATCTATTGACTGTTAAATCCTCAATTATACATTTACAACTTTCCAACTCATGTTCTAATGCTCTCCTGACTAGCTTTCAGAAATCTTCAGCTATTGCAAAAATCAGTTGCCTGCATCTTACCCACCAAAGTCCCATTCAACTTATTATCACTGACCCTACATGGATGCCTCACCATACAACACATCATTTGAAGTCCTTATCCTCAATACCTAACCTCTTGCAACCATGAAACTACCATCTCCAAACTGTCCCATAATTACTTCACTATTAGTCATTTAAGTACACTTTTTGAAATCTGAACCATCACACTTTTGGAAGAATGTCCAAGGAGATTCAATTAAGCAGCACCAGGGATAAAAGTTACTAGTTATATGTTGAAATAGAGAAACTGGAGAAAAGTTAATTCCAGTGCCAGAAGCACAGGTAACAAAAGAACCATAATTTAAGGTAAAGTTACGAAGCCTCGTAAAATGTGCAGCAAATAGGCCAATGGGCCAAATGGCCTAATTCTGCTCCTATGTCTTATGGTCAAACCACAATCTGGGATGTATTGAAAGTTTGATGGTGGAAACAGATGTAATAAACACTGAATAATTATCCAATTCCATTTTGAAAGATTTGCAAGACTTAAGAACAAGTAGGACTAACTGCATAGCTGGCAGAGGCGTAATGGCCAAACGGCTTCTACTTTGTGGTTTCATTTTACAATTCTATAGTCTGCACCTGGCTCCTTCTGGCTCTCCAGCTTCTTAAAATCTACTTCAACTATTTTTTGACTCTGAAGATTCCATATCTGTTGCACTGACTAGGAACTACATTAAACTCGAGTAGTATTAACTGTGAGCAGCAAATGAAATTTCAGTCTACATCTCCAACTATTATAACAGTAGGTTATAATTCTGAATATCAAACTAGACCCACATGTTGGAAAAATCAAAAATGGATGCCTGTAACATGCACCAACAAATCAGGATCAACCTTGTATACTCCTCTTAATGTGAAAGCTATCTTTCATGCTTGAAGAGCCTGAAAACATCTTTACTGCAAATTTAAGTGGTACTCACTTTCAATCACCTTTGATACTTGATTGCTTTCTTTTTCCACAATAGCAGGATGATGTACTTTGTATCCAAGCCAGAGTTTCATACTCACATAAGAATCTTAGAGGCTTGGCAGAAAGCAGACAATAATAGAATCAGAAATACATAATAAGAGTAGATGATTGGACCCCTTGAGTCTGCTCTGCTATTTAATAAGGTCATGGCAAACCATCTACATTAGCTCCACCCTCATACAGCTTAAGTACATTTCAAATTGCCTTCTAAGAATTCCTATGGAATCCAATTCCACCACCTGCTCAACAATACTCCGAAATGTAAATTAATTACTTTTTTTCATTCTTCTCCCACCTCGTCTCCTGCAACCCCCAAGAAGTCCTTTTGGTACTTTTTTTCCCCAACATACAACCTCTGGTAATAAACACTTCCAAAGGTAAACTCCATCTCCTCCTCTTCTCCCCCTGCCTCCCTCTCCCCCCCCCCCCCACCAAAACTGCTCTAGCATAATGCTCTTTACTTGCCTCCTTCAAAAACAAACACTGATTCTCCAAGTGCTACAAAATTTAAGTCCCAACCTGGTGAGCTTCCTCTGCACTGTTTCTAAGGCCTTGTTATCCTAACTAAATAACCTAAAACTGTGCATAATATTTCAGCTGAAGCCCAATCACATTGGTAAGAAGCTTAGCTTGATTTCCACTATTGCATTCAATGCCCTTTAGAAAGTCAAGTAGTCTGTATCGCCTCATTGCCAGTCACTTCAACTCCCCCTCCATCACAGATATGTCAGTCCTCAGCCTCCTCCACTGCCAGGAGAATTCCAAGCACACACTGGAGGAGCAGCACCTCATTTTTACATTTTGGAATCTTGCAGCCTAATGGCATGAATATTGAATTGTCCCACTTTAAGTAATCCACACACCCCTTCCCCAATCATGCCTCTTCTTTTCTTCTCTTTCCTAGCCACTTTATTCTACCCTTTTTCCTCCTTACCTTTGACCCATCCCCCAGTGGATCTGCTCTCCCTTCCCTCCCACCCCCCCACACCTGCCTATCACCATCTTTTACCTGCATCTACCTATCACCACCTTGTGCCCACCCCACTTCCCCTCTTTTGTCCACCTATCACTGCTCTGCTTTTCCCTATATATTGGGCTTGCCCTTTTCCTATCTTCAGTCCTGAAGAAGCGTCCTGACCCAAAACATTGACTGCCTGCTTTTCTCCACACATGCTGCCCGGCCTGCTGAGTTCCTCCAGCATCAGTGTTTTTCATCTAGATTCTAGCATCTGCAGTCCTTTGTTTCTCTGGTATTTTATCATTTGCCTAGGTGACATGCAAACAAAAAACTTTTCCACTGTTTGGAAGACCAGCGGATTTGATTTACCAGCTGCTGCAGGGTTGCAGGAATCTCTTGCTGTAACCTGGAAGGACCTGCACAATAAAATTGCTTCACCACAAGAGCAATACTTATAAACATATTTTAAACAGTATTTATCTCAAACATCTATTTTGTTTCAAAACTACAGAAAACTGAGAATCAGTCATAGAGTAATACAGCTTGGAAACAGGTCCTTCGGCCCAACTCGCCAATACCAACCATGGTGCCCACCAAGCTAGTCCTTTGCCTACATTTGGACCATATCCCTCTAACCCCCTCCTATCCATGTACTTATCCAAATGTCTTTTGAATGTTATTGTACCTGCCTCAACCACCTCCTCTGGCAGGATATACAGACCACCCTGTGTGAAAAGTTACCCGAGGCTCCTCTTAAATCTTTCACCTCTCACAAACCCTTGCCCTCTAGTTTTTAGTTCCCCTATCCTGGGAAAACGACTATGGGCGGTCACTCTATCTATACCCTTCATGATTTTATACACCTCTAAAGGTCACCCCTCAGACTCCTTCACTCCAGGGAAACAGTCCCAGCCTCCCCAACCTCTCCCTATAACTCAGACCCTTGAGTCCTAGCAGCACTCTCTTTCCACTTTTATGTCATCTTTCCTGTAACAGGGCAACCAAAACTGTACATGATACTCCAAGTGCAGTCTTATCAACATCTTGTATAACTGCAACACAAATGCCCTGACTGAAGGCCAGCATGCCAAACACCTTTACCATTCTGTTTACCTTTGACACCACTTTCAGTGAACTATGTACTTGTACTCCTAAGTCCCAGTGCCCAACCATTCACTGTACAAGTCCTACCCTGGTTTGACTTCCCAAAATGTAACACTTCACACTGATCCAAGTTGAAACCCATTTGCCGATCTTCGGCCCACTTAACCAGCTGATCAAGATCCCCTTGTAATTTTTGACAACCTTTTTCAATGTCTATAATGGCACCTATTTTAGTATCATCCACAAACTTACTAACCATGCTTTGTACATTCATCACATCCAAATTATTTATATTAAAAAAAAATGAACAGAGATCCCAGCACCAACCCATGGCACACCACTGGTCATAGACCTCCAGTCCAAGAAACAACCTTTGAGCAGCCTCTGCTTCCTTCCATCTTGCCAATTACAAATCCAATTAGCCATCTCTCCCTGGATCCCAAGCAATTTAACCTTCTAGACTAGCCTGCCATGCGAGACCTTGTCAAAAGCCTAGTTAAAGTCCACATAGACAATGTCCACTACTCTACCCTCATCTACCCTCCGAGTTACCTCTTCAAAAAAAAGTGTCAGATGTGCTTTCCCATGCAGACATGACTACTATCCCTAATTAGAACTTGCCTATCCAAATGTTGATAAATCCAACTCCTCAGAATCCCTCCAATAACTTACCCACCATTGACATCAGACTCACTAGCCTGTAGTTCCTGGTTTGTCTTTGCTGCCCTTCTTAAATAATGGTATAACATTAGCCACCCTCCAGTCATCCAGAACTTCACCTGTGGCTAAAGATGAAGCAAATATCTCTGCAAGGGCTTCAATTTTTTTTCCCCTAGCTTCCCACAAGGTCTGAGGACCTGGAGATTTATCCACCTTTAGGCGTTTTAAGGACACCAATACCTCCGCACTGCTAATTCATATGTGTTACAAGACATCATCACTCATTACTCTCATTTCTTTGGCATCCATTTTCTCCATAGTAAAATCTATGGAGAAATGTTCATTGAGCATCTCGCCCATCTCTTGTAACTCCACATGTAAATGGCCATTCTGACATCCTCAGGACTTTTGATGGTGTCAGACTGGTAGATTTTCCCAACTACTGGATACAACTTCTATTAACATCCTAACACACTCAATTCTTCTTTTTAGATGTTACATAGTAGTTTAATAAATTTTCCAGTGAACCCACTGAGTAAAATGGCAGCACAGGAAACATGGTCCTGATGAATTTGAAGGTAGCTTGGGAATGATGCCCTGTTGAAAGAAAAGAATTGCTGGAAACAGAACCAGGCAACTTTAAAAAAAAGCACAGGAACCAAAGTCCTGACGAGTTTAAAAGGAAAGCTGGAAACAGGGCTATGGTGTGTTTAAAGGTAGCACAAGAAATGAAACCTGGAAACTAGATGTCTAACCAGCAAATATGAGATTTTGAGTTCTCCTTTATTTGAAGAAATGTCAGGCAATGACCACCTCCATTGATGACGAGTAACAACTTGCTCTTTGACATTCAATTTTAATAGGGGGTAGGGTGGGGAGAAAGAAAGCCGGATATTCTGTAGTATTGTATCCTCCTTATACTTTAAAGGCTTCCCACATCGACAATTTGCAAGTCAGATGTGTGATTCTGTGTCCAGTTGCCAGGACAGAGCAGTTCACTGGATTGGTACTCCAACCTCTATCCTAAATATTCATTCCTCCTCCATCAGTAAAAAGTAGCTCCAGCCTACACCATCTACAAAATACACTGCAGTTGCTGACTTAGGTTACTTTATTAGCACTGCCAAAACTTGCAACCTTCACCATCAGGGAATTATGGGCTTCAGGCACAGGGGAAAACACCATCTTCTACAGGTTCCCCTTTAAGTCAACTTATCTCGACTTAGAAATATATTACTGCTCCTTCGTCCCCATCGGATCTAAATCCTAGAACACATGCTACAACAGTACAGTGGGAGTATCTTCACTAGGACTCCAGCAGTCAAGGCCTTGACTTATTATTACCTTCAAGCACAACAGAGGAGGGGCAATAATTACCACTGTGAGCAATGAGACCCTGAAAATTGAAATAAACACCACAGTAGCTAGCAGAAATAAAGCAGCAAACTAATGGAATGCAAAGTGTATTAAAAATGCTAACATTTATACTCAAGGGATTGTGGAACTCGTAGGACCGTAGTGGAAAGTGTATTAAAAATTACAATCACAAGAAAGCTCACGAGGTTTGAAAACCTTCTGCTGCAAACAAGTTAATATTTTACATTTTGCTAACTCTAGCAGCAGGCTTTGCTTAAACATAAGTGTTACTGCTCATGTTCCATATCCTCAAGAGAAACTCCAAAATATCATTCTCCACTGTTTTATAATTTACAATTTTAAAAGTACCCAAGTATTCCCAGAGGCATGTTAAAATACCAATACATTGAAACTGAGTTATTCCATATCCAAATATTTTATAATTTAATCAAAAAGGGTCAAGCCCCATTCTGTTCTTCAACATTCAAATCCTTCAATGGAAAGACTTGTTCACCAAATAAACTGAAGTTGTAACAAATTGTAGAGACTAAATTTATGATTAATCAGTTGACAGTCTTAATGCCAGTAGACTGTTACCCATCCTATACTTAGCTGCAGTATTAAGGGTCAAAATCCATCTTCCAAAATAGCAAAAATAGAGTTAATCATACATATCCAAAAATTTACCTTTAACTTTGTGAAAATGGCCTTATAGCCCACCTTACCAATGAAATGCATGGAACAAGTGAAGTCTCTGCATTTACATGGCAGATGTGAACTAAATTCACCATAATGTTCAGTATTATTCATTTGAGTCTCCTTTGAATGACATATTCAATGACATGTACTGCTCATAACTTCTTTACTATTAATACTCGTTTCTTCACACTTTAATTTATTTTGATGTAGGACTGCTTTTCGCTCTTTCCTTTCCATCTTTTTCTTCTTTCTGTCCAATCCTTATTGATCTTTACACCAATTTTGTACAGAATTCACCCATAACTTTATACTTCATTCCAGCCAGCTCTATGCTGTTAATTTTGCCAAATATTAATATTTAGTTAAGAATATAGACAATACCTTCCCTAGATCCTAGATGTGTGGTTTCCCTTTTTGTATCAGTTCCTACTTTAGTAGCCTGCCATCCAGAAAATGTTTCAATTTATGGTGGGAATGAAATATTATATAAAACAAGGCTGCATACTTTAAATGTACATGTAGGAAGTCTAGAAATACTTGAACTTCTTCCTTTCTATTCCATGCTCACAATTGGCTTTGTGAAAACAGAGGTTTAAAGTTTTTATTTTATCTTTAAGGATATACACTAATAAAGCTTCAATTAACATAACAGATTTATTCCCATAATCTTACAGATTCTCTGAATGTCAAGGCTAGGGGAACTGAGAGGTTGCCAGCAGGTCCACATACAAGTGTATCAGTAAACCACAAATCTAAATATACATGATATTCCTGAAATTTTATTTAATATTGCTTCAAAATCTGATGGTCCACAAGATCAATTTTCAATTATTTTTTTCAACTAGTACAATGCCATTAGCCTCGATATCCAAAGAAAAATAAATGACAGGGTTACGTATAATTTTTGAATAGACTTCAGATTGGATCGATCATGTTAAACAATTATTTACGAAATGGTCCCCATTATCCCCATCATTGATAGGCCGAATTAATGTGGTTAAGATGACTATTTTACCAAAATTTCTATATCTATTTCAGGCAATTCCAACTTTCATCCAGAAATCTTTTTTTTGACACTATTGAATCTAAAATTCTTTCATATATGGCAGAATAAAAACCCAAGGTTAAGTAAGAAATATTTACAAAAATTAAAAAAGGATGGTGGCATGGCTTTGCCTAACCTTAGATTATATTACTGGGCAATTAATATCAGATATTTAATTTTCTGGGCACAAGATTTAGATGTAATTCAATGTCCCAAATGGGTATACTTTGAGTATGAATCAGTGCAAGGATTTTCATTAGTTTCTACTTTAAGAGCCTCACTCCCTTTTGCACTTACTAAATTCAGTAAACATGACTAACCCAATAGTTAAACACACAATATGAATATGGTTTCAATTCCGTAAATTCTTTAGATTGAATAAATTTAACTTAACAAGCCCCATTCAATTTAATTTTTTCTTTCAACCATCCAGAATCGACTCAACTTTTTCTTTATGGAAAATGAAGGGAATAACATGTTTTCGTGATCTATTCATTGATAGATTTTTTTTCTTTTGAACAATTGTCTAATAAATACAATTTGCCTAAATCACACATTTTTCGATACTTACAGATTAGAAATTTTTAAAAAACTATACCTTCCTTTCCGACTCTATATAAAATTGAAATTACGGAAAAAATTTTAGGCTTTAATCCCTATCAGAAGGGCTTGATAGCAATAATTTATGATCTAATTATGAAAATACGCCCAGAGACACTTGATAAAATTAAGAATGAATGGTAAAGAGAACTCCAGATACGTTTATCCACAGAGACATGGAAGAAGATTCTTCAATTAGTTAATACATCTTCAATATGTGCCAGACACTCTTTGATACAATTTAAGGTGGTTCACAGGACCCATATGTCGAAGGACAAGTTAGCCCGTTTTTATCACCATATATATCCTATATGTGATAGATGTAATTCGGTGGCTTCCCTGACACATATGTTTTGGTCCTGTCCTCTTTTGGAAAAATATTGGAAGGACATTTTTAACATTATTTCAACTGTACTGAATATTGATTTACAACCTCACCCAATCACTGCAATTTTTGGGTTACCAATGATGGAATCTGGCCACCTATTTGCTGCTGCTTGTTGTATGATTGCCTTTGTTACATTAACAGCCAAGCGATCCATTTTGTTTAAATGGAAGGATCCAATACCTCCCACCACTTTTCAATGGTTTTCTTAAACTATATCATGTTTAAACTTAGAAAAAATTAGGAGTGGCACTGTTGATTCTTCGCTTAAATTTGAGGAAGTTTGGAATCCATTTATTCAATATTTTCATATGATATAGATCCCTTTTCAATAATCTTTGAATTTAGAGGAGTGGAGTTGACAACACAACTTGTTCATCGAGAAATATCAGTCCAGTTTTTTTTCCTTTTGAAATTTTTTTTAGTTTGTTCGTTTTATTACTTACAATTCCCCCCCGCCCCCGATGTTTTTTTTAAATATAATAAATCTTTTTCTTTCTCCTTTTGATTTTTTTTGTAATATATTCGTTTACCAAGAAACCGTGGGGCCTAGAATATATTTTTTATTCTTTATGACTATATGTCATGATTGTCCTCCCGATCTCTTCGTATTACATGTATAATTACCGATGTTATATGTATTAATTTGAAAATTAATAAAAAGATTGAAAAAGAAAGACTTCAGATTGGAAGCAAACATATGCCCTCTGTTTTAGGAGAGATCAATTAGGCGATTAGCCCGACAGCAGCAGTCGCAACTGATTATTAGGAACAATGTAATAGAGGCCTTAGAAACATTAGGCAGAGTCAAAGATTTATGAAAAGGAAATAGTTTTTGACATTATGGAGTTATATGTAACAGCAGATATAGGGGAAACAAGCAGATAGATTTTTGAAAAGCACTTTGTATAGATTCTTGTGTGGCACTATATCAAGTTAGAACCTGTCAGACTGGAGGCAATATATCAAAATGGATTAAGGATTGGTTAACTAACAGCACTACACAGATGAGTACTTGGGCCTCAGCTCTTATCTAAATGATTTAATATAAATTGTAAAGGGTCCAGGGACTGTGCATAATATATACATTAGTTGACAGTACAGGGCTAGGTGGAAAACTAACCTGTGATGAAGCTGCAATGGAATTCTGCTGGGTAAAGTGACAGGATACAAATGTAATAGGTGCAACAGAAGGAGTAGTAGTTATTCACATTTATGAGGTAAAGCAGAATATTTAAAAGACAAATGCAAGCATTCAGAAGAACCTGGATCTCCTTTTCAACATGACAAACACATGGCAAACATGTTTTCTTAACCTTTTAATATGAAGGGATTTGATACAAAATGCGGTGACATTAGCACAGTCCAGATGTGACTAAGTGACCAAAATTATGTACTACCTCAATGCATTGTTATAATGAAATGTATATGGATGGCATACAAAACAAGTTTTTCACTACCTCAATACATGTGACAATAATAAACCAATTCCAAAATTATCTTGCTTTTGAGAGAGTATACAAAGTACATTAAACCAATTTACGGTGTGGGGACTACTTGGTTCCCATAATTCACATAAATGAGGGGGAACCTCAGTGAAACAAAATTCTGAAGGGGCTCAATAGCATAGATCCTAGGAAGACATTTCACTTGGCCGGGGGATCCAGAATTTGGATATGACGCAATAGATGGGGCAGTTAGTCACTTAGGACTGAAATGAGGAAACTTTTCTTCCCTCAAAAGGGCTGCAAATTTTGGAATTCTCTACTCCATTGAGCCACAGGTACTCAGCTATTAAATACATTCAGGATATAATGAAGACTGGCACCTAGTTGTAAATTCTATATACGTGGGCTACAAGATGTAAATTAAAGTATTTTCAGAGACAGACTGCAAGTCCTGATGGTTCTTTAATAAAATCATGCCGGAGATCACGGATTTAATCTGGAATAAAAATAAAAGCTTCAAGAACAGAATGGAAACCAGCTGCCAAGCAAGCAGGAAGAAAGATGAAAGTTATAATTAGGTCCACATAGCTAATGGGGTGTATACTATGGAACAAAATAGCCTGTACAATTGGGCAGACTTTGTTTCCTACCTCCGAGCCAATTTTGAATCCACCTAACTAGCTCTCCCTGGATTCCATGGGACCTAACCTTCCAGATCAGCCTGCCATGCAGGAGCTCGAAGGCCTTGCTAAAGTCCAAGTAGACAACATCCACAACTGTAAGAGGCATGTAGTCATGAAATGGATTCTGGCAAATCTGTGCAATTTTGAAAGTTGGAAGTGTGATAACAAATTATCAATAATACTTAACGTGAAAAAAATATAATTTGGAATTAATAACAGCCTAAGTATTATAGCAGTATTACTAAATAACAACAATGAAAAAGGTAGGATATAGAAGATCCCTCAATAACTTCAATATATTATCCAATAAAATTCTAAGCAAAGATTGCTAAAAGATGATCAGAAAGAGTGCAGTGATGTTTCCTGAACATAAATCAACTGTACAATCTAAATTTAACTAAAGGCGAGCCGAAGTTCTGGACAAAATAAAATTATCAAGTCCAAGACCACATATCAGGGACCAAAAGAAATGTAAAAGCTTTAATTAAAAGACATTAAAAGAATTCACCAGATAGATTTAATCATGTTGTGAAATTTGTAATCTTCAGAACTTGTTTGAACTCCTTCAGGTATAAGAAACTTTGGTCATCAGAGAAAGATTGGATGCAAAGTACCTACTGTTAACCATTTTGTAAGAACTCATCTGCTGTTAGCTCATACAGAAAAACAACCAAATTTAAAGATGCCATGTGTCTCCCACAAGAACAGGTTTTTACAATAGGTTTTCAATAAGTGAACTTAGTACGCCATTTACATAAAGTTCTTTATCAATACAAAACTAAAACAATTTGACAAAGTAAAAACTAATTTTGAAGCAACACCATACTACATGCCTTAAAAATTCTCCAAAACTGTATTACTACAAAAGTATTTCATTGTCTGAAAAGTAATTTGGGTCAAGAGGGCTTAGAATTCACTATATAAATGCAAGTCTTTTGCTTTTAGTGCTTCACATATAACTAGTTACTTTTGAATGCAAGTGCTATATTGTTTATCCATGTCCCAAAGGCATGAGGGATAAATGTTACCCAGGACAGAGAGACATTCCTACAGGATGCCAATTCTCCAATAACATTAAACATATCACCCAAATGACAAGATTGCATGCTTAAGCTTGGAGCTGGGTTCTACTCAAAGACTTGGGTCATGAGGGGAGAGTGTCATCAACTAAGCCATGCAGATACACATGGTGCAATAATAGAATAAAGATTAGAATGGAATTTACTCATAACTCAGATGGTGAATATTTCATGCATTTTGAATTAGCCCTGAATTATAACAAAAAGCTTTTGGAAAATGTAAAAATCTTGTCTGTAGTGATTTCCTGCTCACTAACTTACATGCTCAGAAATATTGAACAATTTTCAAATTTTAATGACAGTTTCAATACTAAATCAAGCATTTAGTTGAAATCATGAGCTATGATGAATCATTACTCATTGGTTTTGAAAGGGTTACGTATCATACTCATTTTCAAACTGGCTTAACAAGGATCTCATCAAGGACCCTAAAGGACATAAAAATGAAAATTTCCCTTTAAATTCTCATTCTGCAGAATTCATGCCAAAACAATTCAGATTCTGAATCCATCAGTAATTTCTTGCTAGTACAGACCCACAATTATTAAAAAAAAATCACCATTCTCTATGTTCAGATGAACAGTACTACTTTGCACCGCTCTCTGAATTGTGCTTGGATTTCTTGGCTGTGACATTAGTGCTTTTACCCTTTGACAAATAAAGTAACTGCAAGCGATAGACTTATAGAAACATTACTTGTTAACGAGTAAAAGTATACTGTTGCAATTATACTGATTCAATGTTCAGACACAATACTGATTTAACAGAAGATGAAAGTTATTTATTGGAGAGAAGAGTGACTGTCAGGTTTTTAAAAAATAAAACTATTCCAACAACTTTCAACTGTTCTGGACCTAACTACAAGCATAAATACATTCTTAATACAGGCAATCCCCAGTTTACAACTGAGTTCCTTCCTCGAGACCTGTTCACAAACAGAACTATTCGTAAGTCAGATATGATCAAAAACGGTGTGTGGGAGAGGAAGCAGGCACGGGAACGGTGGCTGCCAGCCAGCCTCTCTGACTCAGTTAGTGAGCAACTGAGTGTGCTCAGCAATCCCAGCTTGACTGCAACCCCGTGAAAAAGTCCTGTTCCTACCCAGCAGACAGCAAATCCAAGCCCATCCATTCCACCAGTCTCCCAAACACTCATTCATAGGTCAGGTGTTTGAACTTGGAGAGGACCTGTAATCTTCCTTTGAGTAATATAATAATTTGGCAATTGTTTTCTATCGTTGAGTATGACAAAGATTAAAATTAAAAGATACTTGCCACATTGATAGTGAATGGACTGTCGAATCAGATTTACTCAACAGACAAATGGGACATTTGAACTCATGATATACAAAACATTTTGAATCTGTTTAAGTTTTGTAATCTATGCCAAATGCCATCTTTTCTGTTGATAATTAAAACCTGTGCACTGAGCAACACTGATAATAATACCAACTCTCATTCTTGATACAGATTTACAAGCTGAGAATTTCCTCAGCAGGTCAGGCAGCCTACGTAGACAAAGATCGTGCTTCAAGATTGATGCCCCTCTATCAGAACTGGCAATAAAGTCTGATATTCAGTCAATGAAGCACTTCTTGAGTTAACTAACACAGAAAACCAGTTCTAATTGCATACTCTAGACCAGAGCACAGACTGCTGAATTCTGCCAAATATTTGTGGATACTAACGGATCGGCTTTGCCATTGGTTCTCTTCTCTGACTGCATTCATTTTAGACAATTACCAAACAAGCCCCCACAAACAGCAATGTGATAGCAGTTAGATCTATTTTTATTTCAGGGGTAAATAGAATTGATATAATAAACAACAGTGTTTTGAAATGTTCAGAAAAACCTTATGTCCCTTCTTACTGCCTTTCTTCTACAATTTTATACATTCCATTTCCTTTAATCTATCTGGTAGACTAGCTCACTTAGATGTCTAATCAATCTTTACATGGAAAGACCTTAATATCTTTTTGTAAGATAAACTTGCATTTCAGTATGCTTCTCCAGCAATTTGATTTGAAGTACAATTCAGATTCACTATCGCCATTGCCTTATGTACATCACTACTGAGGGCTACGTGAAACCAGCACAGCAGAGGAGGTCTGGAGCAGATCAGCCAGGATCATACTGAATAGCAGGGCAGGCTTAAGAGGCCAAGTGGCTTACCTGTGCTCCTATTTTCTTATATTCATATAACAATTCCCCTCACCATTCCTGTTTGAAAAGCCCAAAGTTAGTCTAATTTTTCCTCAGTTGAGAAACCAGGGTATAAACATTGCAATTCTTGATCCTGCTTTTTTCCCCCTAGTAACTAGAATGAGGCAGTGCTCAAAACTAACCAGAACACTGTAGTCTGGTCACTAACTACATATTCTGTAGCTCAGATGAAGGGTTTCTGTCCATTCAAATGTCAACTGTCCATTTCCCTCTGCAGATGCTCTGCCTGACACACTCAGCTTCTCCAGCAGTTAGTTTTTTTGCTACATATTCTGCAGCTTTACCTACATAGTCTAGCATTCTATATATTTACAAATCATAATGAATTGTTGCCATATATTCTTCTCATGATCAATATTTAACTGCTCAAGGCAAAAAAGACCTGAGTCCAGTGCAGTAATTGTTTCAGATACATTACAGATTATAAACCTAATCAAGAAGATTAGTCCATTTCAAAATCTTCCAGATTTACCAACTGTATGCTGCAAACATCTAAAAATATTTAGAAACAATATAGTCTGATGCTAATTTTATGAAACAAAGTCCAACATGTTGAACACCTGCTATTTTCTGGAAGAATATTGCTGAACTTTTACTTCTACTAAAGAAGTTCTACTTCCACAAAAAGGAGATCCACAGTGTGTCCAAACAGGCTTGGACTAGAATCTAATCTATTAACATTGCAGTTTGGACCATTAGTGGATACAGAAAAACACTTGCACACATGCAAGATAAACTAAACATTTACATACAACTGCTGAAAATGACGACAATCTAATTTAGTTCCAGACCATTCCCCCCGGTCTGGAACTAAACTAGATTGTTTATGGA
Source organism: Pristis pectinata (assembly GCF_009764475.1). NCBI lineage: Eukaryota > Metazoa > Chordata > Chondrichthyes > Rhinopristiformes > Pristidae > Pristis > Pristis pectinata. The sequence goes on along the minus strand of NC_067412.1, from coordinate 11,052,462 downwards.
AAACTCTATGCCAGCCCAATTCAAAAAACTGGTTCCACTAAACACAGGCATATTTACTTACATTTCTCTTCTGCCACCAACGGTGCAAACCCTGTCCTACAACATTAATATACACACACTAGAATTCAGTATTTCTTCAACACATTGTAGAACTACTTCTGTGGAAGAACAGTAAATTTCAGCCAGTGAAACGCCCGAGGCAGTTGCCTCACAGCCACTAGATTAATTCACACTACTTAATTGGGTGGGCCTGTAAATGCAGTACCAATTTTTCCAAAGTGAAAAAGACCATGTCCATTTTGATACATTATGGAACATAAACACACTGATATGAAAAATCATGTTCATAACACATTATATTTTGCTTGATAATTTAGCTTGGTCCTAATCTTTATATTAAACACAAACTTTTTAGGTGTCACTAGTACAGACGACCCCTGCATTACAGGTGGGTTGCATTCCTGAAAGTGTCCGTTTTGCAATTTTTTTTCCTAACAAAGTCATGTCATCAGCATGTGCATCAAGAAATGAGTCGAAATTGCAATTATTTTTCCCCACACAAATTTCAACGAATTATTTCATATCCCAGATTTTCTGTTGGTGATTTGTGAATTCTAAGGACAAATTTCCATTACCCAAACTACATTAAGGCAGGGGTTCACCTGTATACAATAAATGCAGGCATGAACTCAATTTTTCTTTTATATACATACACATGTATATAAGCCACCATACTTAACCCAGCAAATACTCCTAAATATACACCCTATTTTTCATGCGTTTTTCTTAAATCTGCGCTTTATGCACACTTTACATTACACGGGGAAGTGCACAACAGAAATGTGGAGGTTGTTTACAGAGTACTTGCATGGGGTTCTGGATAGGTTTGTCCCATTGAGCTAGGGTAAGGAAGGTAGAAAGAAGGAACCATTGTTGACAAGAGATGTAAAATATCTTGTCAAGAGGAAGAAAGAAGCTTACCCACGGTTTATAAAGCAAGGATCAGACAGGGCTCTGGAGAGTTACAAGGTAACCACGAGGGAGCTTAAGAATGGACTTAGGAGAGCTAGGAGGCATGAGAAGACCTTGGCGAGTAGGATTAAAGAAAACCCCAAGGCATTCTACGTGTATGTGAAGAACAAGAGGATGACTAGCATGTGGGTAGGACTGATCAGGGATAAAAGAGGAAACGTGTCTGGAGTCAGAAGAGGTATGGGAGGTCCTTAATGAATACTTTGCTTCAGTATTCACCAGTGAAAGGGACATTTGTGAGGATGGTGTACAACAGGCTGAAACGCTAGGGCATGTCGACATGAGGAAAGAGATGTGCTGGAACTTTTGAAAAACATTAGGATAGACAAGTCACCGGGGCCAGACAGAATATATCCAAGGTTATTACGGGAAGCGGAAAGAGGTTGCTGCACCCTTGGCAATGATCTGTGTGTCTTCATTGGTCACACATATAGTGCCAGATGATTGGAGGGCGGCAAATGTTGTTACTTTGTTCAAGCAAGGGAGTAGGGATAACCCTGGGAATTACAGTGGTCTTACCTGAGTGGTGGGCAAATTACTGAAGATTCTTAGGAGACAGGATTTATGGGCATTTGGTGAAGCATAGGCTGATTAGGGACAGTCAGCATGGCTTCGTGAGGGGCAGGTCATGCCTCACGAGCCTGATTAAATTCTTTGAGGATGTGAAAAAGCATATTGATGAAGGTAGAGAAGTGGACGTGGTGCACATTGATTTTAGTAAGGCGTTTAATAAGGTTCCTCATGGAAGACTCATTCAGAAAGTCAGGAGGCATGGGACCCAGGGAAACTTGGCTGTGTGGATTCAGAATTGGCTCACCCATAGAAGACAGAGGGTGGTGGTAGATGGAGCGCAAGCTACCTGGGGGTCGGTGACCAGTGGTGTTCTGCAGGGATCTGTTATGGGACCCCTCCTCTTTGTGACTTTTATAAATGACTTGGATAAGGATGTGGAAGGGTGGGTTAGTAAGTTTGCAGATGACACGAAGGTTAGTGGTGTTGTAAACAGTGTAGAAAGTTGCTGTAGGTTACAGCAGGACATTGATAGGATACAGAGCTGGGCTGAGAAGTGGCAGATGGAGTTTAACCCTGAAAAGTGCGAAGTGATACACTTTGGAAGATTGAATTTCAAGGCAGAATACAAGATTAATGGCAGGATTCTTAATAGTGTGGAGGAAGAGGGAATCTTGAGGTGTACATCCATAGATCCCTCAAGGTTGCTGCGCAGGTTGATAGGGTTGTTATGGCGGCGTATGGAGCGTTGGCCTTCAATAGTCAGGGTATTGAGTTCAAGAGCCGTGAGGTAATGTTGCAGCCATGTTAGACCACACTCGGAGTAGTGTGTTCAGTTCTGGTTGCCTCATTATAGGAAGGATGTGGAAACTTTAGAGAAGGCGCAAAGGAGATTTACCAGGATGCTGCCTGGATTGGAGAGCATGTCTCATGAGGATAGGTTGAGCGAGCTAGGGCTTTTCTCTTTGGAGTGAAGGAGGATGAGAGGTGACGATAGAGGTATACAAGATAAGAGGCATAGATCGAGTGGACAGTCAGGGACTTTTTCCCCCCAGAGTGATAATGTCAAACATGAGGGGGCATAATTTTAAGGTGATTGGAGGAAGGCATGGGGGGGGATGTCAGAGGCAAGTTTTTTTTAAAAACAGAGTAGTGGGTGTGTGGAATGCACTGCTGGCAGAGGCAGATACATCAGGAACATTTAAGAGACTCTTAGATAGGCACATGAATGATAGAAAAATGGAGGGCTATGTGGGAGGGAAGGGTTAGATAGATCTTAGAGCAGGATAAAATGTCGGCACTACAGTACAGACCCTTTGGCCCACTATTTATGTTCTATGTTCCATGAGCCCTCTGGGCCAAAACCAATACCACTTAGTAGGAGTTCATAGATTAATACATCCACCATTTGAAGAACTAGTCTCAGTTGGGAGTACCGACACACCATTTGCAAGTAATTTGCACAAAACAGAATCAATTTGACCATGTTTAAATACAAATAAACCAGGCCACGGTGTTGTTTCAACAATATACACTTTGCTTAATGTTTAAAGTCTTTTGCAAGGACTGGTATACTTTTCTGCCCCAGCTATGAAGGCAGAGGTTTTGTTGCAAGCAGAGCATTGTGTACTGCTAGGCCAATGCTACATCAGTTCAGTTAGGGGCATATACTCAATGGTTCAAATAAAATTTCAATCTTGCACCTTGGATCCCAATCTCAAATTCCTTTTTGCTTGATTTAACAGGTCTTTTTGAAATGACATTTAAGAGTACATGTGGTTTCTTAATAGTTACCATTACATGAACAGAGCTTGTTGGTTGCAAGTACATGGACAAACTAATGGATTAGATCCGAATTCTTTTGCTTTATTTGAAGCAGGTTCTTAAAGTTAATTGGTTTGTAGCAATGCACAAGCACTTCAGTCTTTTGGTAAAACAGGGTTAATCTGAATGAGTTACTTAATCCAATATTCTCAAAAGAATTAAAATTTCAACTGTGGCAGCACCTCTGAAATATTGCTTAGAAGAATGGCATTCACATACATTGTGCACATTTGGCTCTTTATCGTGCCCAAATTACTTTTGCCAACTGCTCGTGATAAGGAGGAAAAGATTAAATTTTATACAGGCACCCAACAACCAGCAGGAGGCAAGATGAAAGAGTTTTGAAATTTAAACCAGTTCCCTTTGGCAGAAATGATGGCTCAGACATTTATACTTCTCAAAGGATGTTGGAAAATCCCCCATTTTTGAGTAAAAAAAAGATGCTGCTCAAATTACTTTAAAATATGACAATCAAAAACTACAGATATTAGAAATTTGAAATAAAACAAAATACTGGAAACACTCAGATCAGCTAGCATCTGTAGAAATAAACAGAATGATTCTGGTCACAGACCCTTCACCAGAAGTTGAAAAGTAAATAAAGCTGAAAAGGAGACAGTAATGGTATTATTGTTAAAATAAACTTTAACATTGAAGTAGTGATGACAAAGGGCATCTTTCTGATACAGCAAGGCCAGTATGATATGATGATTACAAACCTGATAAATTAATGAGGGAAATTAGAGAGAGATTAAATAAAGACTTGATCTCCTTTACATTGGCAAAACACCACCAACTGGGTGACCACTTTGCAGAGCACCTTCGTTCAATGCACAAGCCAGCCTTTAGGACTCTATCAAATCCAACAATTTTGAGTTTACTTCAGAATTGCCCTCATTAATCTACCAGACATGAACAGCATTTACCAAGGCAACCCTGGCACTTCTAGCATTTTCTGTATTTTAAATATTCCAATTCTGCGTGCCCTTTTATTCAGGTTGCGTACTAATCAAGACCTTTTAGCTGATTTGAGACCACGTATATTTTGGTCAATTTATTTAATTAATTTCTCATCCAGCAGAAAGCCAAGTGTACAAATCAAGCCTGTGATTAGAAGTCTATGTCCAACACCTTGCCTTCAATGATAGGGTAACTTATTTGAAAAATCTCCAGCATCTTTTTACAATGTTTGCTTCCAAGGTCAACCGTAATAGCCTGATGCTGACTAGACAATTTTTAAAAATGTAGAAATGAAGACATTTAAAGCTAAAATATCTTATTTTAAAACTCATACCATATTTGATTAATCTGCAGGAATTACATGCCACAAACAAATTAGCTCAAGGTCATAGAATTTGAGTAATTATGCCTAATCCAGTCTTAAAAGCTCACATACACCTAATGCTATAAAGCACAATATTTTCTGGGTAGTTTACAAGAAGAATTGGTCATAAATACACAAAGCTTTCATCTATATACTTATTACTGGTGGAGACGGCTGTTAATAGTATATTCTGTAGTCGAATAGGGAAGTACCGATGGCCATTTCTGGATTTGTTTAACTGCACACATGTACTTTAGAAGCTGTCAATTTCTTCGAGTACTGAATGAATCACCATGAGTTCTGCGTCATTACACGTGCAAAGTTTAGCTTTGTATACTATCAGCAGGCCTTGGAATGCATTACAGTTTACCCCTTCTAGCTTCGGAAGAAAGCCTGGATTGACCACAAGACTACTGGTGAGAACTCTTCAAATTTACAATACTAGTTTTACTATACAAGGAGAATATTAGAGATGAAAAAAAGTAATACCTCAACACAAGTCTGCTCTGGACTACAACCAATCTAACAATTTTCATAGAAATACTCTTTTCCTTTCTATGCTGAACTATTACAAATAGACTGGGCTGAGCATAGTTTTCATAGAGAGAAGAGCAGAATGTCTTGTAACAGTTTAATTATGACCAATAAATGCAATTGATAAATTAAAAGCAAAAGAATTAACCAACTTTTGTTCCATCATCGTGACCACATAGTAACCCCAAAAACCGATTTTACACACTGAATATAGTTTGATTGACTAACACATACTGAAATCATTATCAGCAATAGCAGCAGAGTACACATTAACTTCAAATCGGGTAAGTGAGGAGCAAAACACAAGAAAAAGTTCTTTCTGCCATTAAAGCAATTACAATCAAGTTTCAAGGAGCATTTCAGCAAATAAAATGCAGCTAAAGTTTAAAAGAGACAAAGAGATTGCAAAAACTTCCATTGGAAGATAAAACAAATTGGATCAACCAAAATCTTACCAAATAGCAGAATAAGCTTGAAAATTTTAAGGGCCAACTTATGCTCAGCTGTGGCTTGGCCACAAAACATACCGTTGTTAAGCCCAGTAATAACAATGGATTTTACTGCAATCAATATTTCAAGATTAACTTAATACCACCAAGCCATTTACCTGTATTCCCGAGCCTCGTCGAATCGCCTGGTTGGACCAGCACGTTGTGGTGCTGTATCCATGAGCAACTTCTGTGTAAGTCTGTTAACAGTAGCCAAATCTCTCCCTTTTTGTTCATCTGTGTCTTGGTCACATTTCCATTCCTCATCCTCATTCAAAGTAGGTAAATATCCTAACAGTGCTTTTCCTGTGCCAGACCCCGAGCTCTGATCGCTAAACAACTTTGGACTTTCTCCACCTGTCCTTGTATATTCCAAATAAATATCAGACTTCAGGAATACAGGGTAGGTGTTCTCCTCCATCATTGTCTGAATTTCAGTTTGGGCCTGGTCAAACATAGCAGGGTCTATCTGTTGCTTCATAACACAATCCTTTATGAAACTTTTTGTGGCAGGTTTGATCTGCCTAGATACAATACCATTATTGTCCAGAATGTATTTCTTGTATATGGCTTTTGCTAATTTAAGCCTCTTTTCTTCATTAGAATCATTAGGTTCCAGTTTCCTGAATCCACTGCATGCAAACCAAAAATCCAAAAGGTCCACACAGTCTTCTTGCTTTAAGAAAGTCCTGAATAAATTTATTCCATCCTGATCATCCAGTAAAGAGTGTAACGACTCTGCCCATTTCAGGTATGGGGGTGTTGGTGAAGCACTCCCCTCTGGTTCATAACCCAAATCCAAATCTGGCCTCCGTGGGGTTGCTGTTGATGCCTCACTTTTAAGCCCATCATTTTTTATGGGGTAGAAACTGTGATTTAATTGCCTACTGTCTGTGGATGCCAGCTCACCTTCTTCACCCGGGACAGGTGGCCTTGGTGCATCTTCAGTGAAGCTTCCCCCTAGGTCTGCCAAATATGCCTTTCCCCTTGCATTCATTTTTGTAGCGACCACACACACAGCACCAAATCCAGTACAATCCCAATTCTTCCCAAGGTCAAGTATTCAAGCAGAAAACAAATATTGGTAGTATTGTATTCTCCCTGTAATTAAAAACAAAAAGTTAATTTCCGCAAATAGGTTAACAAAGCAGCAAATATATTGTGCTTTATTGTACATCAGAAATGAAGAAGACTTGAGCAGCAAATTACAGCTATCAGGTCAAAACGAACATCCTTTTCCGATCCCTTTTTCCCTATAATATTATGAACGAATGAAAGTGGAATGAGCGTGTCTTTTACCATGTCTTTTCAACATCACTTCATCTCAAACATTCTTCAACATTCATATCCTATTATCGTATCACAAGCAAACATTACTTTCAACACTGAAACAATACTTTGCACTATAAAAGATGAACCATTCCTGATAATTCTATAAAGATCTTACTTAACATTCACTTTACCATTTTTCCTACAAAGGAATGGCACAATTTTCTCATGCGTTTCAAACCAAGACGTTCACATGACCATAGTTCACAAATCGTTGATGGGTGGGTGGTACCATTTGGAGTTGGTTCTGTTGGTTGAAACGCAGTATGGGAAACTGCAGCAGTATTCAAGTCTGAGATTCTGATATATTTCTTGCAGAAGCTTTATTTCTCAATGAACAGAATACTAGGAAAAAGATTTGTTTACAACTTAGTAACTACAGCAGTTATTTTAAATTAATTAAAAGTAAATTCTATGCATCAGAGTTTGCTTCATAGCAGCATTATCACTGGCATTATAAAATTGTGGGTACAAGCTGCTCCTGAATTTGAGGACATTTAAGATTGACATTTCAGTGGATTATCAAGGTATGAACTTTCAAAGAAGCCATTAAACCCAACTCCATCTGCCCTATCAGGTGCATATTATAAATCCCATTAAGAACTGGGGTGTTCTCCTCGACTCTGGTAACATCCAACATTCAAACAAGATTAAAACAGATCTCATCAGTTAACTCACCGCATTTCCTCAGTTCTTGCTATATGCAAATGGTCTAATTATAATGTCTCTCATTACAAATACAACTACACCTGAAAAATAACTAAGTTGTCTTGAAGTGCACTGAGATAATGTGGTGTTACAAAAGATGTTGCCTTGTGTAATTTTTGTTTAGAAAGATAATTTCCCGATGAAAGATATTGTTTGCAATTTTTGATAGCCATGCTGTCAGTCTTCCAATCACAACTCAAAATCTCGATAGACAATGATACAAAACCATTCACGGAATGAATGACCAGAAATGATCATTTCTAATCTTTATGCATCTTGTTACCTACCAAAATTCACTCCCATCACATTTTTCAGTTACAGGTGAACACTTGACATTACCATAGTTTTATTTCATGGTTTTCACATCCACTAACAAAGATATTCTAGGTAACTGCAGTTTCATCAAAATAGAAAATCTACACTTTTATCGAAAATAGGAAGTTCTATCATTTGATTATTTCTTGTTAACTTTCTTGTTAATTAGAATACTTCTAGGCACCATCATCCATTAAAAATTAAGATTCCCAATATTATAAATCAAATGAAAACTACTTGCTGCATTACATCCACAAAAACGTAAACCCAAGCAGCCAATGTCTCCTCACACCCATTCATAAATGACATTCCCCCCCCACCTAATATATTGAATATTTGCAGAAGTAGTACTGTTTCTGTGCAAGCTCAACAAATCATCATTTACACTAAACCATACTCAGAACAATTAGATGACGCAACACGATTATTTCCCTTGCTGTTTCTGTATGATTTTGCACTGCCGTTTGCAAGAGCTTGCTACGTGCAAAGTGGCTACTGCATTTCCTACATTACAAAATTGTGACAGGTACCACAGTACCATAGAAACCCAAGTCCATAGCCTTCTTTAAAACCAAAATTATTTCTTTTAAGGTAGAACAGCAAATCAAAACTTTCCTTTACTATACTTCCTAAAAGCTGGCTGTCACTTCAACTTAAACTAAACTGGTTTGTGTATAATAGAATCACAGTCCATTTAGACTTCCAACTGAAATCAGATTTACGTGTTATTTTTGGACAAGGGCAAAGATTTAAATTGAATGTAACAAAATATATTTTGCATTATGTCCAACTTGAATATTATGTAGACTGTACAATATACAAGAACAGGATCTCTTAGGGGAAGCAAAGGACATCCCATTAAAATTGAGAGAACCACAAGTAGAATAAGAGACTCTGCAACATTCCGACTCCTACAAGAGGGGAAGGGCAGCTTAGATGAAAGCCCCAAACACTTTGCTGGGGAATACCCATCCCAGGCACCTCATACAAATGGTTTAATAATTTATTAATTTAAAGTAAACTTTATAATTGTAACAACACAGAATGTGCATAACTTTTGCAGTGCTGTCAATCCTGTTATTTTTCAAGTTAAACTGTGTGCACAGACTTGAAATAGTGTAAATTTCCAACAAGGTTAAACCACCTTGCATATTTAAAAATATAATACAGAAACTCAAATGTGAATTTGTGCAGAATCGATTTCGCTGATTAAAAATTTTGCATTGTGCTAATAGGGAAGATCAGAATATCAGGAATTGTTAAAGCAATCTACATTAGATCTAGAGTGGCCTACTTTCCAATGATGCACTCCACAGGGGAACCAACTGCTGATAAATATATTCATTTTCTGTTTTAAAAATCCTGCTTGAAAACGCATCTTGTGTTGCAGAATAAAAGGGTGAACAAACTAAACGGCCATCATCTGCACAAAAATCCAGACATATTCAGCCAATATTTTAAATTAAAGAGCAATTAAAATAGATCTTCAAAAAAACTGTTCCGATGACATATACCGAATATAAAAATAATCAAACGATACTCTATACTCGCAGGCATCGACCTTCATTTAAAAGCAGCCTGCCCGTTTGATGTTTTGAAACCACCTACAATCGCTGTTTAATCTGCTACGATGTTTAAGCTATTATTCCTTAGATACTTTTACCACTGAATCCTTTCCTGAAGGGCAAATCTTTAATCGTCCACCTTCAAACTATAGTTAAATAGATCTATCTAAACATGCTAGTTGCAGAGATTGCAGATCAGGTTGGAACAGAATCGCTGTACCTTACACTTGCGAGATGTTTGTGCATGAGTCCTCTTGATCTGACTGATGCATCTGCAGCCCGCATCACATTCATTTCTTGGCCTCTCCGACAACGTGGGGGGATGGGAAAGTGCAAACGAGACCCCTTTTAGCTACTTGCAGTTCTCGCTTGTTTCTAATAGAAACAGTCCAGGCCCCTTGCTTTAATAACATTCCAGTTTATACAACTTTCTAACATCGAGTACCATAGCAGTAATTAATCTAGGAAAGACCCCGCTAGAAACAAATCTCATCTAAACTTGATCTAGAAATGATTGGCATAAAATCCAAGTACGAGTCAACTCACCGCCCCCCTTTGCACATTTTCAGGAACCTCTACCTCACACTGCAATTAAACACGTTCCTACCTTCACGACCTACCTTTAAAAATCTGTGCTCTGCTTATGCGTGCATCAGAGATCTTTAAAATCCAAACGCCCAAAGGTTATTAACAACAGGAAAATACTTAAACACTTTCTTTGTTATTTTCAATCTCTCGCACACTCAGAGACACATACACATTCCCTGGCCCCCTCTAAGACGATCCAAATAGCGCCCCCTGTCCTGGTATTTGCACTGCATGGAGTTCACCAAACATTCAGATACGCACATCATACAAACCGAAAATCCATTGGCCTAAAACACTAATAATACCCGGCAAAAAAAACACGTGCAAAAATTCCAAAAAAATATAAATTCAACACTTTTTTTGGTCATCGTGATTTGTACTTCGCGCAATAAAATCTCAATACTCCTGAGGATGTCAATTCTATCTATTCGAATGTCTTTGTATTCCACACGATGTCATTCTCGCAATCAAACCAATGTGCGCAAGTACTTCATTCATTAGAAATGTCCTAAATACTAGACAGGATTAACCAAACACAACCAAAGATGTTTACATTCCCATAGAAAATCGCATGAATCATTGGTACTTGCAAATAATTTCAAATCGCCATGCTAAATGCTGCATTGTGTAAACTGGGGTCTACGTTATTGGGGTCAACTTCACACGAACAACCACTTTTGGGGCAGTAAAAATATTTACCGATAGCAGAAAATTTTCAGAAAAATATCGCCACTAATAACAGACTGTATTTTGCTTGCTATTTTTATGTTGGTATAGGCCAAAATAGAATTAAAGGGCGCAAGACATTCAGAGTTGGAAAGAAAGTCAAAACCCGGAATGCAAAACAACTTAAGGGATCTCTGTGCGTAATTATATCTGGTCAGAAACAGTTAAAATGTGTTACGATTTCTTTTCACCACCGAATCATAATACAAAGTAAAAAATGCAGTTATCTCGAACCACCATCAGCAGTCCTTAGATGTTCCATGGCTAATGTCACTAGTGCATTTTAACCTGGTACTTATTATCCTTTGAAACAATTATTGAATTAATTGCAATAAAAGTGAACATATGTAATAATTGTGTTTTTTAATTGATTTAACCCCTTGAGACCCAATATGCATATTTACACTTGCAATCCAAGTTACCATAACCCCTTAAAGTGTTCGTATTATAGCCATGTATTAAAAACCTCAAAGACAAAATGTTCTAGATATTTGATTTTCACATCCTTAAAACTTTCTAGTCCATCCTCCGCTGTAACTTATGTCTTAAAATAATATTTTAGAAATATCAATGGACTTAAAGAACCCAAGTCACTTCATCCTAATTTGTCCGTTTTTAGTTTAACTGATTTCTGGATCGACTTGTGATAAGCAAAGGAGTAATTTATATTCTAAGTTCAAAGGTCAGGCAAGGTCAAACTTCCCACTAATGCTTACACTATAAAAAACAAATCGCAATTACACATTGTTCGCAAAAGATTCAATTCTTAGTAATTCCAGTACTCGCCTGTCAGTTAAATAATTGCATTAAACTACTAGATTACAAATGGAATCTCTTTTACGAACTGTGTAATATACCACGTCTACCAAGTTCCTTAAATATCGTTCAACCCTCTGGCCTGTCCTCAATATAATCCAAATACACGTCGGGGAGTGGGAGAGAACTTTGAAAACATACAGAATGTTGATTAAAAAATCACGAAACGAGTTGGCTATAATGAAGATATTAAAATATAGGCAGTGTGCCGACAGAATGAATGCGATCAGTACAAAATAAAGATAGGATGGAGAGCACCTGCCAAAATTGCTGTTGAAAAGCTAAAAGATACAGGTCAATGCTTTTACGTTTAGTTGACAAGAGTAACATTAAAACCAATGGACAAACGCTGAAGCACCACTTTTGCGTTCAGCTAATGTTTTTGTACGCAATGTAACAGCTAATTCAGCTCAGGAACGCGAACAGATGTCACTACTATTTGGACCAACAACTGTGAAGTTGGGCAAAGTTTCCAGCCATTAAGTGAGTGGATCCTTTGCAACCCCTCTTCCAAAAAAGAGATGTTTCCTTTATGGAGGAACTGCAGCTTCCTTCTTTCGCTGCTATAAAAGTAGAAAAGAGTTGGCACACCGCACAGGAATGGAGTGTGGTTGTTCTTCGGGGTGGGGGGGGGGGGAGAAAACGTGCATTACAAACCTGATCCGTGCAAACTGATCAAGAAAGTTGCAAGTCCCAGAATTTTCTTTTAAGCAAAGTGCAAGTCCCAGAATTTGCAGCAATGCAAGTACTTTTGCTGTTGCTTTAACCTCACCCCCCCCAGCACCAGCACCAAAAAAAAATTAGTTTGCCGCAGGGTGGCTGAGCCACTTTCACAGCCCCCTGTCCCTTCTCTCTCTTTGCACCCCCCCCCCCCACACACACACACACACAAACGTACAGAAAGGGTCGGATTTACCTGTTCACTCTGACACCCACCCCCTCCGTCCTACACATGTACCGCGGCGGGCAACAACTCCTCGCCCCAGCCGAATCTGTTGCAAAGTTTCTTCCAGGACGACGATCCGCCGCGACGGCCGGGTAGAAACGGCGGCGACGGCCGCCTCCGCCCCGGCTCTTCCATGATTTACTTTAACGTGTATATATATAATATATATATCTTTAAAATTTAAAATAAAACCCTCCCCCTCCTCGATTAAATAGAATTTAAACAAAGACCCAGATTTTTTTTTTGAAAAAACACCCTCCCGGGAACGGCGTTGATCTTGAAGAAGAGAGAGGGGGGGGTTTGAAGGGGAGGAAGAGGGTTTTATAATGTCTTTTTCTTTCCCCCCCCCTCCCCCGGGAGCTGAGGAGAAATGTCGACGCCGCTGCCTCCCGTTGCCGGCGCTCGCCGCCCGGCCGCCCGCCCGCCACTAACCGCCGACAACGATTCAACTCGAAGCCCCTGCACCGCGAGCCGACATCAAAGCGCGCCGCCGCCGCCGCCAGCAGCACCAGGTCCTGACAGCTCACCACACACCTCACTCACTACTTTCCTTCCTCCACCCTTCTCCTCCTCTCTCTCCTTTTCCATTCTCCGGGAGGAGTGTGGGGAAGGGAATAACCAGCCACAACCAGAGAGGTGAGGGGGGGGGGGAGGGCGGGAGAGATGCGAAAGAGAAGTTTCCCCCTCTCTCATTCACTCTCCCTCCCCCGAATAAAAATCCATCTGTTCATCAGGTCGGACCTCATCAAAGCATTCTCTTACTGAAAGCGCTCGGCGACCCATTACCTCATCGACGCCCTGCGGTTCCCAGGTTGCTGATTGGCTGCTCGGGGTCGAGCGGCGTCCGAGAGGCATAGTGGGAAATGGAGTTTTCTCCGGCAGTTTTTTTTACGACGCAGGGAGGGGGGGGCGTAGGAGAGAGGAGGGGGGGGGGCTAAAGGTCCCAGGGAGCATTGCGAATTAGGCGCAGGCGCAGTTGGACGGCGGCGTCTTCAGGAGAGTTGGCATGGTCGTCCATTGGAGCGCAGGTAGTGACTGTACTGGGTGAATAGCAGTCTGGCTTCCCTCCCTCCTCCCCTCCCCTTCCCTTCCTCCTCCCCTCCCCTCCCCTTCCCTTCCTCCTCCCCTCCCCTCCCCTTCCCTTCCTCCTCCCCTTCCCTTCCTCCTCCCCTCCCCTTCCCTCCCTCCTCCCCTCCCCTCCCCTTCCCTCCTCCCCTCCCCTTCCCTCCCCTTCTTCCCTCCCCTTCCTCCCTCTTTCCCTCCCCTTCCTCCCTCTTTCCCTCCCCTTCCTGCCCTCCTCCCCTCCCTTCCTTCCCTCCTCCCCTCCCTTCCTTCCCTCCCTCCCTCCCTTCCCTCCCTCCCTCCCCTCCCTTCCCCTCCCTTCCCTCCCTTCCCTTCCCTCCCTTCCCTCCCTTCCCTCCCTTCCCTTCCCTCCCTTCCCTCCCTTCCCTTCCCTCCCTTCCCTTCCCTCCCTTCCCTTCCCTCCCTCCCTTCCTTCCTCCCCTCCCTCCCTTCCCTTCCTTCCTGCCCTCCTTCCTGCCCTCCCCTTCCCTTCCCTCCCCAGAACTATTTTCTGCATGGGTTGAACGTCTGACATTGTTGGTAACTGTACCACCATGAAGGATAAATAATCATTGATTTGTACAGCACAGAGAATGGCCCATACGTGTCCATGGCAACCAAAGATGTGTATTCCAGCTGATCCCATTTCCCAGCACTTGGCCCATATCCCTCTAAACTCTTGTCATCCATGTACCTGTCCACGTACTTCTTAAAAGTGTCTAATGTACCTGCTTCAACCACTTCCTCTGGCAGCTGGTTCCAAATAGCTGGTTCCACCCACTGTGTGGGGGGAAGAAAAAGTTGCCCTTCAGGTACTGATTAAACCTTTCACCTCTGATCTTAAAACTATAGTTTTTGATTCCCCAACCCTGGAAAAAAGACTGTTCACCTTATCTACGCCCCATCATGAATTTATACACCTCCAGGAGATCACCCCTCAGTCTCCTACGCTCCAAGGAATAAATGTAATATACCTGCTGAGTGCAGCCCATCCATTGGTGCATTAACAAGGTGGCATTCCTTTTTCACGATATGAAGGCACTATTTCCCCCTTTTGGCATCAATCTTTGCTAAACTTGAAGCTCTCTTGGTTCACTTTTAGTTTCCACAGTTCTCGGGAGATCTTCCCTCCACAGCTTCCAGCTTTGTAGCCACAATATTCGACAAATTCAGGTAACTTGCTTTTTCTGTCTGTATCAGAATGGGCCTGGTCTTCTATCTGTCATATTGGCTCAGATTTTCTCCTGCACAAGCCCAAGATCCACAAGCAGGAATGTCCCAGCAGACCCATTGCTTCTGATCTTGCTCCACTGAACTTATTCCTTCCTACTTCGACTCCACCCTTTCTCCCTGGTCCAGTTCCATCTCACTTAAATCTGTGACATCTCTGATGCCTTTTGCCACTTTGGTAGTGTCCATTTCTCTGATCCCAGCCGGCTCATCTTTATCATGGGTGTCCATTTCCTATGCACCTCATTCCTGCACCAGGATGATCTAGGGACAGTCTGCTTCTTCCTTGAATGGAAGCCTACCCATTTCTCCACAAAAACACATATTTGCCTGAGAACTTGTTCTCACTGAATAACTTCTCCTTCAACTCCTCCCACTTTCACCACATCAAAGGTGTCACTATGGAAACTCGCATAGGCCCAAGCAATGCCTGTATCTGTGTGAAATATGTGAAATGGCTTTTGGTTCAGCTCTTAAGCACCCTCCCTCAACTATTTATTCAATATATCAAGAACTGTAATGGTGCTGCTTCCTGCACTCATGGAACTCATAATTTCATTACTTTTGCGACCAAGTTCCATCCTGCTCTAACCTTCACACGGTCTATCTCTGCCTTTTCCTTTCTGGATCTCTCTGTCTCCATCTCAGAATAGGCTAGTAACTACGATCTGTTGCAAACTTACAGACTCACACAGTTATCTCAACTACGATTCATGCCTCCTGGACTCCTGTATGGATTCTATTCCATTTCTCACAGTTCCTTCATCTCTGTCATATTTTTTCCAATGATGAGATTTTCCACACAAGTACATTGCGAAGTTGTCTTCCTTCTTCCTGAATCACAGTTTTCCTTCTAAAACAGTTAGCAGAACCATTGACCGCATCTCATTTATTTCCCACATTTCTGCTCTCACCACTTCTCTTCCTGGAGGCAGCAACGATAAAATTCCCCGTTCACCACTCCGCATTCAGTGAATCATCTTTCGCCATTTCTGCCATTTTCACGGGATTCCCAACACATCTTCTCCTCCCCTCTCAGCATTTCCAAGGGAGCTTTCTCTTTTCAACTCCACTTTCTTCCATCTTCACCAACCACTTCCTTCTTAGACCACTTTCTCATGCACCCACAGGAGATGCAACACCTGCCCTTTCCCCTCTTCCCTTTCCAACATCCGTGGACCCAAACAGTCCTTCCAGGTGAAGCAACCCTTCTTCCAATCTAATGCATTGCATTCTGCACTCACAAGGTGGTCTCCTCCACTTTGCAGAAACCAAACACAGATTGAGTGATCACTTTACTGAGCACCTGCGTTCAGTCCACCAGGCTGACCCTGAGTGTTTCGTTGCCTGCCAACTTCTTGTTGCCTGTCAACCCAGTCCATCTCAGTCCCACTCTGACCTATCCATCTATGGCCCCTTATATAACAAGGTCCAAAGTAAGTTTGAGGAACATCACCTCATCTTCCATCTGGACATGTTGTAGCCTTCTAGACACAATATTGAATTCTATAAATTCAGGTAACTTGCTTTCTCTGTCTGTATCAGAATGGGCCAGGTCTTCTATCTGTCATGTTGGCTGAGATTTTCTCTCTTTATTAACACAGCCTGACCTACTAGGCATGTCATTCAGCCCTGCATTTTGCAACTCTTACATTCCTTTGTCTGTGTTCTCACTCTAACAAAGGCCCACGTTCTCCCTTCCTAACTGCCCTATCAACCCATCAACCAGTTTATTCCCAGAGCAACCCTGATCTCAAATTATCAGAAATATTCCCTTTGTCCTATCCCTCCCTCCCCCACCCTCCATGTAGCTTTTCTCTCCTTCCCAGTTCTGAGGCAGGCTCTTTGTCCTGAAATGTTAACTCTGTTTCTCTTTCCACAGATGCTGCCTGTCCTGCTGAGTATTTCCAGCATGTTCTGTTTTTATTTCAATGAGATGACTTTGATCTTGGCTCCATTTACATTGTTCCAATTAATCAACAGTATTCTCTGCAATCCTTCCCTACCAAAATGCAACAAAATTTAGTCTTGAAAATTTCCATAGTCATGGCAAAGTCAGCAACAAAGAGGAAATTCATGATTCTATTATCCTTCATTTGTTATGGTGGGGCATGTGGTAGAACCTAATTTCTACAAAGAGGGAAGAGTTCTTAATTTTTATTACCTTTTTTAGAAGTGAGAGTGTTCCCAGTTCCTTCTACCTTTTTTTTAGTGAGTACAGCCCACTTTCGACACATGCAGATTAGGAGCAGGAGTAGGCCAGTATGTTTCTCAAACAGGCTCAGCCACTCAGTAAAGTCATGTCTGATCTGATTATAACTTCAATTCCACATTCTGGCCTGTTCCTGGTTATGTTTCACCCCTTGCTTAGCAAGAATCTATTTGCTTCTGCCTTAAAAATATTCACGGGCACTGCTTCCACTGCCATTTGAGGAAGAAAGTTCCAAAGAATCACAATCTTCTGAGAGAAAAAAAATCCTCTTCTGCTTTGAATGGGTGTTCTCTTAGTTTTACTACTTGTTATTACTTACAAGTCTTACTAGTTCTAGATTGTCCCTAAGTAAGAAACATCCTCTGCACATCCATCCTGTCAAGAACCATCAGGATCTTATATGTTTCAATCAAGTCACTTCTCACTTTACTAAGCTCCGACGGATGTAAACCTAGCCTGTGCAATCTTTTGACCGATTTCAGGCATTGTTCCATCAAACCTTCTCTGAACTGTTGGTACATTTACATTCTTAAATAAGTAGACCAGTACTAAACACAGTACCCCAAGTGTGGTCTCATCATTGTCCTGGAGGAAGAGTTACAATTTTCATTACCCTTTTAGGGAGAGTCTGTGGGAGGAGAAAGTGTTCCAAATTTCTCTTATAATATTTGTGGGGGGGGGAGGGGGGGAGAAAGTGAGGTCTTGTTCAGTCAGGGAAGGAAAGAGAGAGAGAATTCATAATTTCTACTACTGTTTTGCATGGGGTGGGAAGAGAAAAAGTTCATAATTTCAGCACCTCTTTCTGTGATGGAGAAAGGGCAAGTCTTTGACCTTTTCTGGATGGAGAGGGGTGCTCCAATTTTTTATTATTTTGGAACAGTGTAGTAACTTGTACGCAGCAAATTCCTGTAAGCAACAATATGATATTGACCAGATTTTGGTGATTTTGGTTGAGGAATATATATTGGCCAGGACTTGAGGGACAACACTGAAATTTTCCAATATAATTCCATGTAATCTTTTACTTCTACCCAAGAGAATGGATGGGACCTAAGTTTAACATCTCAGATGAAAGCCAGTGCACTTCTCCACCAGTACCAGATTAGATTTTTGTGCTCAAGCCTGCGAGTGGGACTTGAACCCATCTGATTCGGGCAAGACTCGAGCAATTAAAAGAGTCAACACTTATGGGTTTGGATGCTATCTTAATCCATTTAAGTATATCAAATTAGAACTGATGGTTTTGGAGGATCTTTGACTAATTAATGCCATTACTATAATATTTTGTAGAAGCATTTCACAATCACTTGACCTAATCCCACAATTTGGCACTGTTCGTCTAATGAATTGGTGATTGTTTTCTGTACATATTTTGGAATAGATAAATCCTAAGCATTATTTTCACCTAAATTAGAGAGGTAGAACATGGAGATGCTGAAGTTAACAAAAGATAAATTTAGGACATAAAGTCAATTCATGGAATGAATTTGCAGGTAGAGGTAGCAAAGATCTATATTTAACTAAAAGATAATAGCTGGTTGCAGCAAAGGAAATGGTTGTGGTCTCCACTACTTGATGTAAAATGTAATTTCTTTTCTGTGAGAAATTGTGCAAAAATCTGAAGTGCCAAACTTGATTCTCAGTCTGTGCTTAGTTACTGAATCCGTTCAACTGTAATAGTGTTAAGGCTGGTCTGATTTATCCAAGGAGTGCAAAGCCAAGCAGCTTCCTGTTCTGACCTCCAGCTGGAAGAGGGTAGGCATCTGTAGCTTTAGGCATTCGTGGAGATTTCTAACGGTTTGACTTTGGACTATCTGACACTTCACCATGTGGTATCTGATTACATGACTTCTCCAAACAGTTTTGCATCTCTCTGCTCATCTTCTTCAGCTTTGTAATGTAAAGCCTTTAACTGAACTGGAAATTATACTCACAGTTACACTTAGCATGTCAAATCTGACTATAACAGGCAACTGGAACCAAACTGAGAAATTTCTCAGCAAGCAATAGTTCAGCGTTTTTTTTTGCAGAACAGATCATCCTACGTTCATTTCAGCACCATTTTGGCAAACTCCATGGCACTCCAGTTTGGACTTTGGAGGAGGGGTGAGGATTAGTTAGGAGGGTTGGCTACTGTATTGTGCATTGGTAACCTAAGATGAAGCGAGGTGAATAACCTGTCAGTGGACCTGCAGAATGATCTTGATGGGAGGGAACTAGTGTCTGCAGAGGGACCAAGCTCCAGCACACAAAATTTTCCAGTGGGTGAATATTTGCAGAAAAGGAACTGGGAGAGACTTAACAAATTCTGAAATTGATAGGTTAAAGATGGGATGCAGACATGCTAAGTTGAATAGTTACTTGTTGAAGTAAACTTGCTGCCTGCTTTTCTGTGAGAAGCTCAGAGGCCAGTTTACTTCAAGTATTTGGAAAGATGCTGGTGACAGTTATTCTGGTAAGAACATTAGAATTAGAAGCAGGAGTAGACCAGTCAGACCCTCTGATTTCTGCCACCATTCCATGAGATTATTGGCTGATATTTTACTTCAGCATCATTTACACGTATCCCTTAATATCCAAAACTTATCAATCTTTGACATGAATATACTCGACAACTGGGCTCCCACAACTCTCTTCGGTAGTGAATTCCATACACACTCTGCTCTCAGGCTGAAGAAATTTCTTCTCATTCGACCCTGACTGATTCCCTTGGTTTGCGACCATGACCTCCAGCTCTAGACTCCTCAGCCAGAAGAAATACTGTCCCTCTATCTACCCAGACAAGTAGGAATTTTCTGTGTCAATGAGATTACCTCTCATTATTCTAAACTCTAATGAATATATGTCCAGTTTGAATCTCTCTATGCAGGACAATCCTTCATTCCTGGGAATCTGTCTGGTGAACATTTGTTGCACTTCCTCTATCACAAGTATATTCTTTCATAGGTAGAGAGGCCAAACATATACACAATTGGAATAATAGCAGTCTCACTAGAGCCCTATATAATTGCAGTCTTTACTCTTGAATGTAAATACTTTTGAAATAAAGGCCTTTGTACCATCTGTCTTCCTAAACACTTGCTGTATGTGCATTTTAACTTGCAGCTATTCATATACAAGGACACACAAGTTCCTCTGAATATCAACACTCTTCACTTAACAAATACTGCACATTTTTTCTACTTAACATTTTCCGACATGATACCTGTATTCTATTTGCCATGTCCTCATCCACCCACTTACACTGTCCTTTTTCTCTTAAAGCCTCTCTGCATCCTGCTCACTCAGTTTTGTATCATCAATAAACAGACACTTGGGTCCTGATGCAAATTATCGATAAAGATTGTGAATAACTAGGGACTCAGTACCAATCCCATCCAATGTGGCACCCACTTAGTTACCTCCTCCCTACCCAAAAATGAATTGTTTATTCCTACTCTCTGTTTGCTTTCTTTTAACCAATCCTCAATTCCTGTCAGTACATTACCCCAAGGCACATGTTTAATCAGATCTTTTCTGGCAGCTTATTGAAGGCCTTCTGAATATGCCAAATCCATTGATTTCCCCTTATCTATTCTGAGGGTTGCAACCTCAAAAAAGCTCTCAATAGGTTTGTCAAACCTTATCTCACTTTCATAAATCCATGTTGACTCTGCCCAATCCTATTATTATATTTCTAAATACCCTGTTACCGCTTTCTTTTCCTTACTACTGATGTCAGGCTAACTAGTCTGTAATTCTGTGTTTTCTCTCTCCTTCCTTTTATTTTTAAATAGTGGGGTTTTATTTGCTTCCTGCCAAACTGTGAGAACCATTCTAGAATCCATGGAATTTTGGAGGATCACAACTAATCCAATATTAATGTACCTTTTTAACCACTGTAAGTTTACTTCATCTTAACACATTTGTTATTTTCTGTTCAATGTTATTTTGCACCAAGGCATATAGTCAAGGAAATTCTTTTTCATATCTTTTTGTTCTGTTTCTGAACATTGAATTGTTCTTCCTATGTGGGTTCTTCTCTATCCAAACCTGATGCAAAAAGTAGGATGTTTAATAGTTTCCTTCTGTTGCTTCCTTTTAGACTAAGTGTTTGCCAAAGCACCACAATACATATGCTGGAAATATACAAAAACTGGCCACACCGAGAAAACAATCATTTTCCTACTGGTAATGGTCTAAGGTATCTAAACAGCGAGATGTCAATAACAGATTTATAAATAGAAGTAACAAAATGGTGTTATATTGCTAAAATTATATCATTTCCACAGATAAAACTTTTTATAAATATTGTTGGCAAACATTTGAGAGAGATAGAAAGCAACTCCAAGTATATTGTATTTTCTTGAAGAGCTAGCTGTCATCGTGAAAACGGCATCATATCCTAAATTTCATTTTAAAATGTAAGCCTGTAAACTAAATTTTGTCATTCAAAAATGATTGCTTCTTAATAAAAACAAGTTTACTTCTTTACTCACAAATGCTATGTATAATGCAGCAATTTCTGATTTTTTTTTCATTTTATTCTATCAACCTTATTGTAACCATCCTGTATAATCTGTCAGCTAATCCATCGAGAAGCTTGAACATGATTCATGAACAAACAACTTCTGATATCCCCAAAGAGTGACACGGAATCTTCTTGGGACAGAAATCAAACACCTTAATTTTTCTAACCTACTGCCAGTGACAGGAAAAAAGCATGTCCTTTTTCAAAGTCACAGAAGAGTCAACTGAAGATGCGAGACATAAATACTGATTATGTAATGATCCCAGGATGACAGAATGGGTGTTTCCACTGTGCCATCATTGCTGGTCCTGAGATCTATCAATGTTGTAATGTCTAATTGTTATTTTAAAGTGTTGTTTATATCCTAGAGAGCTCTGATGCTAATTTCACTGTCAGTACACCGTAGACCAGTAGTAAATTGAGGATATCCTATTTGAGTAAAGTAACATTTCTGTAATAGGGTAGAGCTTACAACTCCAAAGTCAATTACCTTTGATTGCAAATGCATATCGTGCACTTCCTTATATGATGTGTTCTATTTCAGATGCCCCTATAGTTCAAGTGGTTCCAGAATGTTAATTTAGGTTTAATTTATACATTTAAGATTATAGCTTTATTTCATTAGTAGAAATATTGCAATTTTGGCATTCTTCGATCTGCACACTGTCCTGATTTATAGGCATGGAAAATGTTTTAAAATAGCACATTACCTCACCCAAGCTATGTCTTGCATCTTTTCACATTGACTGGTTACCATCTCAAAACATCTATGTAGAAGGTCTAAGTACTAAGATGGTAAGGCTACTTCAGATCCTATTTACTCCACGAGATAAGGATGAAGCTGATATGATTAGATTCAAAGTAATTTTTTTTTAATTAAACAGGAAATAAATTAGTACTGATCCACCCGACAATATCTTCATATTATTGCCCTAAACTCCAAAGGATCTGAAGATATTGTGCTGTGTTTATGGATTAGTTAAGTTTACAGTATCCAAATACATTTTCTTAATTCTGATCAAAAAAAAATTAAAGTGAGCTAGTTGCTGTTTTTATGGAAATGTGACATTTTGAACAGTTTTCATATCATATCTTTGTAAAGATTAGATTCCAGATGTTGTCCAAAATTGCATTTATAGTTGAAAAAAATTGCCTCCCCCTCTGCCAATTTGCATTGACTGCCAGTTATGCCATCAATTAAAAATGACCAATCCATTTATAAAATTACACATCACATATATGGCTAATGCAATATATTTGTCAACATCTCAATTAGATAAGTATTTACGTCATCCCATTCACATGTAAAGCTGGCCATAGTGTACTCAGCTGCTACAGCAGATGATGTCATAAAGATGCCTCCTGATGTTCCAAAGCCTGCTACCAAATCTCAGGCAGAAAAGCACATACCTTTCTGCCATTTCATACTTGTTGTTTATTCATGTAGGGTGGATGGGACGTCAGATCTTTAATTTGTGTCGGTGAAGTGCTGAGTTTATCTTCTAATGTGGAGCCCACAATCAAGTAGTTAGCATTTGATTCCAATCAATTCCAGAGTTAACACACAGGCATCCAATTCACTAAAATAATAAATTAAACTCAAAGGGATAACTCGGGGGAAAATAAATTTTAAAAATCCACATTTTAAACCTTTATGCTAAAACCTAGACATTAGGACATGCATTTGTCGATTAATAGAGAGGCCCTGTTTTTGCATTTGGACAATACTATATAATTCACTATTTAGAAATGAAGTTCATTAGCGCATGATTACATATGTGCTTTAAAAATGTTATTATTTTGATAAGTTAGAGATAATATTCGAGTCTTTCATTTAAAATGTCTGTTGATCTGAATTCTATTTGCATAAATACCTCAAGCTATCACATGAAGGAAACCTGCCTTCAAAAGTTCTAAATATGAAAAGCGTTAGCGTTGAGAGGTTATTAAAAGGTATTCTCTATCACATAACAGATACTGTTTAATACGATTAATATTTTATGGTCACATCAAAGTTGGTTTGAAGATACAATGTTCGGTTTGCAGGATTTTAAGCTTATTCTATTTCTCCCATTAAATATATCATTCAAAGCTCAAGAACCGATTGTACTTTTCTAACAGAAGCTTACAAGTCTGATTTAGACGAGAAGTGCAATTATCATTATTTTCTTCAAATTACGTACTTTTTGTGCAGCTTATTTTCTTGTATTATTGGCAAAAACGCTTTCAAATTCCTTCCTTGAAAATCACACCACTCCTCTCTCAGCTGTCAGTTTACTGCAGAAACCCACGGAGAACGAAAACAGCAGCATCTTAGAAACCTTCGGGGGAATACAAAACTCAGGATCTGTCAACCCACTTTTTTTTAATATTGTTACTGACGATGGGAGAGTCATTTCAATGTAACAACACAAGGGCCATACACGCTCTATGCTTTTGTTGAAAAAACCTGTTAACTGCTGACAGGAAACATGTCCACGGTTTCCAGACACGGAACCACAGCCATAAACAATAAAACCAAAAGTACTGACAAAAACAAAAAAAAAATCGTCTGACAGCTATTAGAAAGAACATTTTGAAGGGAGTGATGCAAGAACCGCGGGGATTTATTCCTTCAAGGTTTATGTTGTCATCCGAGTATCCTCAATTACATTTCAGCCTGTAATTATATATGCATTGTTTTGGATGTTGTGTTGCATGCAATCCAAAGGTTTTGTGGTCACGGATTGATGGAGCACAGAAAGAGGGCATTCAACCTATCATGCCCGTGCCCGTTCTTTGTATGGGTTATTGGCCCCGTTCCTCTGCTTCTTTCCTAGAGCGCTGAAATATTTTTTCCCTTATCCTGTTCCCGCTCTTTATAAATTGGAGTGTCTAAATGTTTATTATACCTCGCAGGAGTTGGAGGATGGACAGATGTGTGAGTTGCTCTTCATGCTGCTTCACAATTTACGAGGCAATAAACTGATGCGTGCTGAGTTGGAGGTATTCTGCTTTACGCTTCACTGCAACACGGAAAATTGCCTGATTGCAATCTTCAAGATTTGGCTAGTGTGGCAGGGCTGATGGCTACTTCCTTGTAGGAAAAGAGGTGTCATTCTATCTGTGGAAGATCAGAGTCAAAAGAGGGAAATGTGTACAGTTCTTTGCAGAAAATGTGATGTTACCAAATCATTTTTTTCAACCAAAAATGGAAACGCTTCTGCACGGAAGCAGCAGAACACAGATTTGCGTGAGCGGGTTTTGTTACATAGCTAGGTTGTGAACGTTGAAAGTGCCCCCTAACTATACGGCACACACTTTCCCACGGGGAAGTGGGGGGGGGGGGGGGAGGGGGGGAGGTGTGGAGGAATTAATTGCAAGATGTCTCTTCGAAGTTCTGTTCCACACCTTGGAGGAAAAAAATAGAAATTGGTACCAACTTTGGGACAGCTCGTTTGCTCGCTTTCTTGCCTATGGAATTATGCATGGCTTGAACGGTGCGGAAAATAGCAACATAATTTATTTTTGTTTAAAGTTTGAACACATCCATCAAAAATCGCACCATCTGATATCTGTTTCCCTGAAACAAAAAGCAAAGCATTCTCCTAACAGTAATTCACGTGAACGTTATAAATTATCATGTCTCCCCATTGCTTTATCTGGAACAATTTTCACAGAGAAAAAGACAATCACAAGCTATCGAGACACACATTGTACCTACATTATCAACAGCGCTGTTCAGAGCTCTGTGTTGAAGCTGGGTAGCCTGGCAACCCCGAGATGCCGTTTTAGTACAAATTCAGTGTTACTTCCAAAAATGATTTGAACAACAACAGCCTCCACGGTGCTTTATTATTTTTGCAATGCCAGTATATTTTACAGCGATGGATGTGATCTCTTTCTCCTATGTCACTCAGAATAAGATTCATGATAATGAGAGTGGATGAATTGCCCTTTACTGTGCACGGTTACACCGTTGTCTCTTGCAGGATTTGAGCCTTCCAACCCTTTACAAAGTCAACTGATAACAGCCCCTTTTCAATGGGATTACATATCAGTTGCTAGGAAAAGCAGGAGCGTAATATTTCTCAATACCACCCTTTCATTCTTCTAGTACTAATTGAAATGTATGTTCCCTTGATACCAATTCAATGATAGGGCACTTGGGTCTCGGTATTAACCCTTCCCAACAAGAGGGTGCTTGGTGATGGAAACGCTAGAATTGTGTAACCCGACTCCGTTCCCGGCCGGTGTAATACCTACATCCGCTCCCCAGGTGTTGACTGAGTTACTCGCTAAAAGCAAGTTGGGATCAACTTAACATCGCGAAAGTCATGCTATTTATTTATTTATTTATTTATTTATTTATTTATTTATTTATATACATTTCATATAATGTATCTATACATATCAAACCTCATTTCATTGGTCATTCTACGTAGCAACAACGGAGCAGGAGGAACCGATTGGCCAGAAGCCTCGATAAACTCGATAAGGTTTAGAACTTTGCCTGACCTTGAGCCCTCGGGGGCCAGGAGGAGCAAGACAACCTCTTTGGGTTCCTCAGTCCCAACCTCCCCTCTTCCCTATTGCTGTCATTAGTAAGCCCCTAGTCTCCCCTTTTGCTCGGGGCCATAAGCAGACTACCTCAAGTTTGCCATTATTAGAGCCCTATTACTTCCGCAAACCTCTTTGAATTGTCCACGTTTCTCTATATCTTTCACGTCCTTCGGCTGTCTACGATGAATGCACAGTATTGTTTCCCAGTCCCTATTATTTCTCAGTTCAGTCCAGAGAGACTCGGTTTGAACGGGAACTTTGATGATATTCTTTATAATGCTGTAATTGCCTGCTTGGTTAGTAATGCAGCCCTCCGCCCTGTTTGCTTTCTCTATCTCGCCTGAAAATTTTATAGCCAGCAATGTTTGATTCTTATTACTGACCCAAAGGAAGCCAAGTTTCTGTCAAACCTATAACACCAGTAATTAGAGAATAATTAGTGCTTCTAGTTCCCTGATGTTATCCCTAATGCTTCCTACATGTATAGGCACTTAAAGTCTTTTCCATTGTTACTCTATGGTTCCCTTTTATTTGCCCCTCATTTGATCATTTGTATGTACCTAGCCCTTTCTTATATACTCTAATGCAATCCTCCAAAACCTATTCATTCAAATAATCATCCACAGTCGTACTGATGCCAGGATTTCAGTGGAGCCATTTCCCCTCCACAGCCATCACTTGTCCTTGAACTGGTCCCAATACCTGCAAACCTTACACTATTCCTCATGCACATCCCTTTCAGTTCTGCATTCAGTTGCCTTTGTGACTCAAATCTAAGCTACTTCCACTGAACCATCATGGAAACTTATAAATAAATTTTTGAAAGAAAACCTATTAATTTTTTCTTAAGACAAGTGAAAAGAAAACATTATACAGAAGTCCAAACACTCAGCCAAGCAGGGGTTAGGACTGGGGAAGCAGAGGGAAGAAATCAATTACTTAAAATATGGCCTAATTGCAACTAATTGGGCAATTTTGGTACAACAGAGACATAAGGTACTGCAGATGCTGGAATCTGGAGCAAGAAACAAGTTGCTGGAGGAACTCAGCGAGTCAGGCATTGTGGTACAACGCCTGACAGAAAATAAATCATTTCACTTGTTGCATCGTTGAGGGACAGTGTTTAGAAACCAATTTTGAAACACCTTCACGATAATGAGACCAATGCATTCCAGTCTCCTCAAAATATTTACACTTTGATCTTATCAAATCAGTGAAAATATGTGTTGGAGGTGGAAAATTGGCCCTCACAAAACTACCAGAATCAAATTTTTCATGAAATCAGAATGCTGCATGTAAAATATGTTGTATGTTTATTTTTGATGGTTTCGTGCTACATTCTTGCATAGTCTGTAATCATATCTTCTGTGGACTTGAACTTTAGAAGGACAGAATTTCAAAGGCTAAACTAAAGTGAACATGCGTGACCAAAGACAAATGCTTTGAATTTTAAAAAAGCTGAAATTCAAACTGAAGTTGGATATGTGGCTGTTGGAATAGTTTCAAGAGCTCACCCATTTGGTATCAATACGATGCTCAGACAGAGTGATACCACAGGGACCAAACTATGATGAATGCTGCTGTACTGTAATGAGAGAAAGCACAAAACTAGTGCAATCAACTGATGTAAGCGTATTGAGGATACAAGCAACTGAACGTGGTTAAAGTTCTTAATCTCTTCTAGTCACCCCAATCCCTATTTTGAATAGTCATCATCTTACTTGTGTCGATACAATTTTCACCATCTAATGTTAGCAAAACAAAACATAGAATGGTGATAAATATCTATTGGTATCAGACCTTCACAAGTGCATTCTTGCATTTGTCAATATTAAATTCAAATCCTCATTTTACAGAAATAATGAGCACATGTTCTGCATTAGGCTGTTAACCATGACTGCCGTAAATGAATGTTGCTGTCATATTTTTAAACTAGCTGTTTATAATTGGGTATGAAATAAATTGTCATGGTATGTATTGCAACAGTACACTTTCATGGTCAGTTAATATAAAAAGTGCATGGACAATACTATGTACAAGCTTGCTGAGGCATGGATCCTCATTATATTACAGTTTACCATCAAACTATAACTTCCAAACATTCCCAGCTGGACTGAATAGATGCTTGAATTTGATACTTTAAACTTTACAAGATCCAATTTTTTCTTTTGTAAAAGAAGTAAATGCTTGGTTGATAAAGTCATTTTGTGGCATTTTTGGTTTAACGCATTTGGATTATTTTGAGAAATAACTTAATGTCTATGTCTTAGAAATAAAATAATCATAACTTTTATTTTTTTGTTGAAATCAGCAGCTCTCATGAAATTAAGTAATTTAGGTTGAGATGGAAAGTTTGCTGGTTTCCATTTACTTTTAAACTTTTCACATCTCACCACAACATATGCTGACTAGCAGAACAACAGGTGTGAGAACAGCATCATATTATGTTTAAAATGAATGCAATTTCAAGCAGCAGCATCTCTCAACTAGACATGTTCCACCCTCCTGGTTTCAACCCTGAATCAAATAACTTTGGACTAAAGTCACTGTTCCTATTGTTTTGTAGGCAGCAGGTGCCAGGAGGAGAGGATGGTTAAACCAGATTTATTGTTGGGGAAGAGGTTGTACTGGTATTGGAGTGGGCATCCCCATCAGTACCAGCCGGTAGGGAACTTTTAGAGTCTACCTAACTTTCTCCTGCCACATTCTCAGGTCATGAAGTCAGATTTACTATATGTCCTGCCCCCATTACTACACTTCCATAACCATTTACTGCTCCCCAGGATCTAGATTTTATTTCTATACTTCTTTCATTATAATCTCCTTTTGTCTTGCACATTCTTTATTTTTATCATTTAGCCACTCTTATCCTCCACCCTGAAAGACACCCCTCCCTATTGTCCATTTCTTCTCATTTTCCCCAGCTGTTTTTCCTCATGCTCCAAAACTGTTCATCTCTGACATCTTGGAGTTCTGATAAAACATCATCAACCTGAAATGATAACTATATTTCTTGCTCAATTGATGCTGTCTGACCTCTCAAGCGTTTCTAGAAATTTGACTCTAATGTAATATTTTAGAGGGTAGTTCAGAGGTACAGCAAATTGGTGCATGGTTAGTAGTGATTAGAATGTAGTGCATTATTGGCAGCTATTAGTATATGGTACACTTTTGGAAGTGATTAACATATGGTAAACTATTGATAGTAATAAGTATATGGCACACTGTTGGTTGTGATTTGTGTATCATGCACTGTTGGTAGTGATTAGTATATGGTGCACTTGGTTGTGATTAGTATATGGTGCACATGGT
Organism: Pristis pectinata; assembly: GCF_009764475.1. Lineage (NCBI taxonomy): Eukaryota > Metazoa > Chordata > Chondrichthyes > Rhinopristiformes > Pristidae > Pristis > Pristis pectinata. The sequence continues at coordinate 11,022,889 of NC_067412.1, read as the reverse complement.
AGTGATCAGTATATGGTGCATTGTTGTTGGTGACTTGTATATGGTAAATGAAGCACATTTTTTAGCATGTCATGCACATTTGTAAAGTGGTTTTTATACATCAAGAAATTAAATGCCAATCATCTGAAACAATTTTTCTCTAAACAAAATCTTGCGAGTATTAAGCTTGCTCTCTTTCGAAATCACATTAAAATTTCTTGGACTTCTGTATTGTTTCAAAGCAGGATATTACATTCAATGTCTTTCATGAGTATTTGCAATTTCAGGTTTAGAAACAAACACTGTGCAATAACAGAGATGGGTAATTCATTTAGTACTTAAATGCATAATTTTGAAATTACAGTACCAAATTCTGTTAATGATACTTAAATGTTGCTGTTTTTATCTTGCTAATATCAGCAGTGATTTCTTCTCATTACTTCACAGCATTCTGCCAGCAGTACAGCAAAGTTTCAACTTTGACATAATGTTTATTTAATCACTTTTTATGTTTGCAGAATTAATGAGATTCTGGAAAAATCTGGCATATGCAAAGATAATTTCAATTAAAATCTTTGATCCATGCTAACGTGGAAATAAAGGCATAATATGGAATAATTTGAGTATCAAATATGTTGATGTTTACAACAATAACTAGTGACACTTCATTAATAATCTAATAAAGCATATCTGGCAGGGGACCAAGGAATGCAGAAAATGTTTTCAAAGTGACTATTTTATGACCTGTCCACATGTTTTTATAGCCAGTGAAAGTGTTTTAAAACTGGAAAGTTTACTGCATTTTTTTGATGGTTTGAATTATTGTTTTCATTACTTGCTCAGTTTTACAGAGGTGAAGCAAAATCAGGCAGCAACGTAAGCTGCACATATGCTGTTATATGGTGCACTGCTGTTTTCAGGTCCTTTGTAGATTTGAGTCAGATATATAATGCTACTCTGCAGCATTGCGGAATGCTAAATTACCTGTTCGCCAGGGTATTAAGAAGATGTATTTAATGGTAGGTGAATTCACTTTAATGTTATTAGATACTGTTGGTTACAGCATGCGTAGAATATGCTCAAACTAAGCTTAAAACATATCATTTTAAAATTCCATTTTATTTAAGATTTATGCATCATATTTACTTCCCAGCAAATTGCTCTGCTGTTGTGAATGCAAAGCAGAATATTACAATTTAGTTAAGATACGAGTGCAAGAGTGGAGACAGTGAATTGCTCCTCCTTTCTTCTATGAAAAAGAAAAAATGCTTGACTGGTGCATTATATCCTGGATTCATTGATTAATATTTTACCCATTTATATACTGTAATCTGAGCTGGAGCCCAGCGTCTTAGCCTTAACCCACATTAGTATATGGTTACTTCAGAGCAAAATTTCTGCAGTTGGAACAGAACGATTCAGGTCAATTTCTTTGGGTTTGTAAAGATATTTGTAGTACAGAGGTGAAGCAAAAATCAAGCCGCAGTTTAGAATGCACATATGTCACATGGTGCTCAGTAGCATACCAAGTTCTCAGATTTCTTTTGGATTACTTCATCTACTAGAATACAGTTATAGCAAAAACCAAATTATTAAGTAATGACTTTATCCAGTTGGCAAATCCATGCAGGTTTGGAATAAAGGGGCAAAAGTAAGTTAAAATATTAATTAGGTCTTGTTCATGAAAAAAAATAAGGAAGGACTGATGTCACTGTGTAGAGATTTTGTGATTAGTAAGAAACTCTGCACTGACACTAGACTTCACTGGGAATGCCACAAACCCCAGTTTTTTAGTGAAATACTTTTTCTCTAATGGCAACCACTGGTATCTGGTTGAGTACAAAAGAAAATGTGGTGACCCAGCATCAGAAACTGTAGCTGTTTTCCAAACAGCTGGTAACTTTAAAATGAACCCAGAATATTATTGCTCTATTGATTCAAACTGCTGCATCTGTGGGTTGCTGTAAGCTGACAGATCACGCGCAGATGATTGCTCCACAGTGCAGTCTCCCATCATGTCATTTGGCAACTAAGGCTTTAAGTCCTCTTCCCAAACCCACCTAGAAAAATGAGAGCTGCAGTCACCTGGAAATACCACTGTCTGCATGTTTCCCTCCACATCACACTGCACCCAGATTATTAATGCAGAGGTTCAAGGTAGTCAGTTGTCAGTAAATCATGGACTTAAATAGCCAATAATTCTTAATATCAATGTTAAAGAATTCTATTTCATAGAGGTAATTAATTATTGAAACATAGATTAGATTATTTTGAATTTTCCAAAATGTCTTTCTGGGTAACAGTGGCTAATCATTGCATTATTACGTCAACTTGAATGCGCACCGTAACTTAGGTAACCAACAAGGCTCGCAGACTCTGCAAGATATTGACATATAGCAACTGATCAAACCTGCAACCACCGGAGTCCTTTGCATTACTTAAATCCTGAATAGCACGCTAGGCAGGTAACCAAGATGAAATAGTTAGTCACTGTCACGAATAAAATACATTTCTCTTTATTGTTTTCTGTGAACACCTGCTGATTTCACTTTTACTTTTGGGACTGAGCACTTTCTAATCTGTGCAAAAATAGACTGTTGCAACTGATTTCTGATTGTGTACTTCCTTTCATGATTTTTCTTTTGCACCCTTGCATCTTGCTTTGTCATTCTTGTATGCATTTCCTTTCAATTTTGCTCGTGTATAATTACTGACTCAGTGGAAACCTTGTTATTTTGTCCTTCTTACATAAGGCTATTTGTGTTCTTCAATATTTCCAGTTTCTCTCGGCTCCAAAGAAATGGTCGTGAAAACACAGTCTTTAATATCCACTGAAGCAGGCAGGCAAAACCCCACATATACCAGCACGTAACCTTAATGATGGATTAGAGCATCAGCCTAAACTATGATAACAATGCATTGGATTTGAATGGCGTATAAATAGGAGTCTGACATAGCTGTCTTTGGATTTGAAGGACATATATGATATACAGAAAAATGTCTTGAGCTGGCTCAGGGTGTCATATTCAGGCACAACATGAAGCTGAAGCAAAGGAGAGATATTAGTAGTGATGGCCCAAAGTTTAGTCAAAGAGGTAGATTTAAAGAACCTCTTGGAGGATTATAGGAATTGGTGGGAATATAGCTGGAGACAGGGAGGGAGCAGAGGGAGGGAGAACATGAGGCCTATGCAGCTGAAAACTGAGTTGTCTCTTTTGAATGAGATTCAAGGAATGATGCACAAAAGTCTACAGTCCTCTAGCATTTGACATTTCTACCCTGGGAAATAGATTCTGACTGTCTACACTATCTTTGCCTCTCATAATTTTACAAACTTGTATCAGATCTCCCCTCCGACGCTACAGAGAGAACAACCCAAGTTTGTCCAACCTCAACCCAAGTAATAATCAGTTAGTACATTATTAAACCTCACTTAGACCTCAAGTAAAGAAGTGTAAGATTTTTCAGGATATGTTATGGTTGTACAAATTTATAAAAAGCCTAACTTCTCACTGCTTTCAGCTTGCATGCATTGAAGAGGGCTGCAAATAGCATTGTCCATGTAGGTGTGCAGAATCTCTAGAAGCAAGTTCAGGATTTCCACATTAAACCATGTGTTCACAAAGGTCCCAAACTTGCTAGCAGTTGCATGGAGTAATGACAGTAAATGCCAATAGATTACCATTGTCACAACAACACACTCCAGACCATTGAGTTCAATACAAGTGAATTCCATAAACTGAGTGCAGTATTCAGCTATTGCTATACATATAGGATGAAAGCAAGCAACTTGAGGACAAATTTCTATGTCTAACTTTCTTGCAGGTGGAAGAAACTTCCAAATGCTGCACTGACAAATGAAGCTCTTCAAGACTTAATGAAAGCAAACCTCTGGCACATACAGTTGGCATATTTTCAGTATACTGTGTCATTTGCAAGTCTCATATTGTGAATACTTTTTTGAATTCTTTCCATGATATTCTTTATCACTGATCTTTGCAATGAGAATTTTCAGTTGCTCAGTTTTCCAGTTATGTCTGCCTCATTGCTTGTGATCATAGAGTCTCACCCTGCTAATGCAATAAGATTGGCAGATATACGTTGAATAAGGCAAAATCTGTAAGCATTTGTTTACCACAGGTTACTGGCATGGAAATGTTACCCCTGCCAGTTTTGCATTCCTTAGACTTTCGTTATTCCTTTCTCAAAGAATAAATTCTATTGAAGTGCCAAAAAAAACTTTTCACTTGACAGAGAGATTTCAATTGTAATATCATACAGATGGAAGTCTGCTGTCACGGATTATAGTCTATAAGGTTTTTGTGATTCATTGTGCAGAAAATGCTACATGAGCTCACTTCAACAATGGTCAGCAAAGTTGATTAATGTACTTTAAAAATGTAACATCTCTACCAAATACAGCAGTGGGAAAAATGAAAATAATCTGGTTGTGATATTATTATAGTACAGGATCTTGCACAACACTGCAGCTCCATTATTATGTGATTGTGTCGAAAGAGGATCCGGAGCGACTTGAGTCTATTGATCTTAGAAAAAGGTCCTTTCACTCATCTTCAAGCTTAATTGGTATCCAGAAGAGACTTGGTTGTTACTGTGAGGAATATTTCAATAAAACTGTTTCTGAAGTCAGTAGAGATGCTTGAAGATACACATGGGAAACTAGGAGTCAAAATAACTAATGTTTTGTACTATAAAATAGTAGGACATGGGTTTGAGCCTGAAACTGTGAACTTTTACACTTGGCTAGATTGTTTGGAGAAATCCCAATTAAAACCAAGTTGTTTTCCACTCGATCACTTAGTAGCAGGAAAAGGGCTGTGAGAAGATGGAAGGAATTTTTATTTTGCAACTACAACTTGCATATAGCTCCTTTAACAGTGAAAAACATCTAAAATTATTTTACAGAAACATATTCAAACACAATTCAACACCACACCACATTGGGAGATACTAGGACAAGAGTTCGGTTATAGATTAAGCTTTAAGAAAGAAGACAGGGCAAAAGGTTTAGGGAAGGAATTAGAGAGCTTAGGGACTAGCAGCTGAAATTCCATTTTAACAAAGAAATTGTGGAAGGCATGTGTTTTTGAAAAGCAGGAGTTTATACAGACCATACAAGAATATAGAATAGTGATTATAAACTTCAGATGTGACAGGTTAAAAAGAAAGACTGGCATTTATATAGCACCCATTTTGGCCTCAGGATATCCCAAAATACTTTGACAATGTAGTCACTATTGGAATGCAGTAGGCAAATGCGCAACAACATCCTTTAATCAGCTTCAATCATAAATAAATCCTTAATATTTCATACTTTTAATGGTGTAAAACCATTTTCAAATCATTGTTAGTTGTCAGAGCCCTATATTGTTATTCTAGCATCAAAAATTACTTGTGGTTTCAGTACACTTTTGCAGCATAATTTGTCACGTTCCCCTTGGTCCATAACTATAAGACCTTTGATGTTCTTGTTATTATTCCTTTGGAGTATGAGATCTTTGTTTTATTTGTATTGCCATCAGTGGCAATTGGCAGATGGAAATTAGTAACAGTGTGGTCTGGAATTCTTACCATATTTTAGAGTAAGTCTTCCAATGCTGCTGTCTTTAATTTTTCCTTTGCCTTAAAAATGGAAATAATGTTTACACTAAAACCGTGCACTCTCTTTGTATTTGCATTTTAGTGGTCCTCTCCAACTAAAGTAATATGGATGCCATAAAAAAAACATAAAGCTGTTACTGTGAAGAGATTAATACCTTGATTGGGGATGGGGGGAGGAGAAAGCTAGTTTGAATGAGAGAGGTCAAATTCAAACTGTTCGTAGTACTATTTTCTTCCTCCAGTTAGATTCTAGAAGAACCAGTTGGGCTGATCAAATGTTACTGGAGCAGAGTGTTACACAACAGGTGGATTGAAGCACTTCCCTCTTAACGGGCATGCCATTTGATCCCAGCACTTCCATTAGTATTCACCCAAAATAAATTATAGTAGTCACAGTAAGATTTTTAAATAGAGTTAAAGAGAAAAGGCTAGGAACATAGAACTCAGAACAGTACAGCACAGGAACAGTTCCTTCGGTCCATGATGTTGTGTTGAACTAATTAAGCTGATGACACCTAATTAAACTAATCCCTTCTGCCTGCACATGGTCCATATCCCTCCATTCTCCACATATTCATGTGCCTACCTAAGGGCCTTTTAGATGCCTCCATCATATCTGCCTCCGCTACCACCTCCAGGCAGCACATTCCAGGCACCCACCACTCTCTGTGTGAAAAAAACTTGCCCCACACATCTCCTTTGAGCTTTCCCCCTCTCACCTTAAATACATGTCCTCTAGTATTAGATATTTTGACCCTGGGAAAAAGATACCGGCTGCCTACTCTATCTATGCCTTTCATAACTTCATAAATTTCTATCAGGTTGCCCTTCAGCCTCTACCTCTCCAGAGAAAGCAACCCTAATTTGTCCAATCTCTTCTTATGGCACCTACCTTCTAATCCAGGCAGCATCCTGGTAAACCTCTTCTGCACCCTCTCTAAACCCTCAACACCCTTCCTACAGTGGGGCGAGCAGAATTGAATGTAATACTCAAGGTGCAGCCTAACCGGAGATTTATAAAGCTACAACATAACTTCCTGACTCTTGAACTCAATGCCTCGACTAATAAAGGCAAGCATGCCATACGCTTTCTTTACCACTGGATCAACTTGGTAAATTCCACTTTCATGGAGCTATGGAATTGGACCCCAAGATCCCTCTGTACATCAGTGGTGTTAAGGGTCCTGCCATTAAATGAATGAAAAACATGATAATGTTGGAGGAACTCAGCAGGCCAGGCAGCATCCTTGGAGATGGATGGAGACGTCTCCATGGATGCTGCCTGACCTGCTGAGTTCCTCCAGCATCGTCATGTTTTTCATCTAGATTCCAGCATCTGCAGTCATTTGTTTCCCTGCCGTTAACTGTGTACTATCCCTTTACATTTGATCTCCCACACCTCATGCTTGCCCAAAAGCTAAAATAAAAACAATGTCAGAAATACCTAGGAGCTGTGTTACTACCCAAATAGAGAAAACATATAACAACCCAAATTTGATGCAGTGGAGCATCAGTCGACAATTTTTTCAGTTCAAAATAAACTTTTCTTCACCAGTAAGCTGGTGTCACTGCTGGCTGATGATGGAGAGCAACCTGGGATTTGGGACCTTGGCGAACAATGGGAATAGTAGCACATCTGGTTGGTCCTGACCCGAAACGTTGACCGCCTGCTTTTCTCCATGGATGCTGCCTGTCCTGCTGAGTTCCTCCAGCGTCATCGTGTTTTTCATCTGGTTGGTCAATGGGCCAGATTATTCTGCCTCTTGCCTGGCCTGTTAACTGAATCTCTGCCTGTTTGAACTTTTTCTGGATGTGGAGCTGGTGAGCTGAACCCCCCACCCTCCACCTTATTGTCTACCTACACTGCACTTCCTCTGTAGCTGTGACACTTTACTCTGTACTATTATTGCTTTTACCTGTACTACCTCAATGCACTCTGTACTAACTCAATGTAACTGCACTGTGTAATGAATTGATCTGTACGATCGGTATGCAAGACAAGTTTTTCACTGTACCTCGGTACAAGTGACAATAATCAACCAAAATCAAAACCAAAACCAAAACTACTGCATCTGAGGTGGAACAAATGCAACCAGGCCTTAAGCATCTTATCTTGAGGGCCTACCACTGGAACACCCAGCCATTGAGAACGCGTCAGCTGCCAAAGACTTATAACATTTCCATATATGTCTCTGATAGAGATATTTAAAAAGTACAAAGTAAAAAATACAATTTAAAATAAAATTTAAAAATAGTATGATTCAACCTAATGAGCTTTAAGGATTGATGATGGATTGAATAGGAGGATGAATTTAAGTAGGTGATTTCATTGTCGAATCAGATAGAGAAAAGGAAATAAAGAGAGTGAAACAAAGATTGAGTTGCGAGAGAAATGCCATTCCAACACATCTTCAGCAAATTCTGTGTATAGACATTCCTTTTCATTCTGATGACATACTTACACCTGAAACGCTAACTTGTGTAGACTCTTAGTGAGTTTGCAGAAGTTTCTGCTTTTATTCTATGAAATAACTATTACAGGTGTTCTTCAAATTATGTCTTAAAAACTTCAGAAAATGTAGAAAGAGAATTGTTCTGCTGATTTAAACCAGTATGTTTGATAAACATAATGATAAAGATACATTCCAACTGTTTAACTTCGATACTTCGATTAAATTATGACCGTAGAGAGAAGCCATTTGACTTGTAACCTGCAGGCTTCAAGTACAAATCTTAAACCTGCTTGTCACTCAAACTCACTTGCCTCAGGCAAGTTACATCAGTTCTTGGCCAAACAGGAGCGAGATACTCCTCAATGGGGTAGAACTTAACATGGTTCAGCTTCTACCACTTAACCCATGACTCTTACTGAGATGGATGAGAGTGGTGATAAAGTCTGTCCATACAAAGGGAAAAAAGTTAAAAGACAAAAAAAGTTTAAACTTTAACATTACTGAGTAACCACTAAAAAGTTTTGAAGAAATTTCCATCAGTATTACCAGCTACAACTTCTGGTTCCTGGTATGGTCTGGTCATGCAGGTGCGAACAGCAAGTAGCTAACATACTGGCCTATGAATTCACTTCAACAAAAGAAAAAAACTCGAAAGTTGCCATTAAAGATTTAATCAAAGTCAATCACGATGATTGTCATTACTCTGTGATTGTATGAATAATTGATCAGTTGCAATCCCATTTGCCTGATTTGGCCCATATCCCTCACCTTTCCTATCCATGTCCTTGTCCAATGTTTTTTAAATGTTGTAATTGTACCTGCCTCTATCACTTCCTCTGACAGCATCTCCATATACCCACCACCCTCTGCACCCTTTAAATCTTGGCAGGGGCACTGAAACCTCATTTTTATTTGTATTCCAGCTGTGATTTCAACATACAAGCCTGGCTCCAAAAGAAACTGGACCATTCAAGTTAAGACTTAGTTGTTGAAAGTATTGTGTAAAATAGGCGCACTAACTATTCTGTGAAGTAAGCAAGTGTGGAAATAGGAAGATAATTCTGAGATACCTTGAAAACTAAAAGTAATCTCTAAATTCGCACCCAGAATTGTTCTTGGTAAACTGATTACTGTAAATCTTTTTCCCCTTTGCATTTTTGATAATACATTTTCTGGGAACTTCAATGTTTTGGGGTTTTCCACATTTAAAACTAATTGGGAAAAATGCAACCATATCAGCCATTAGGCTCCATAAAGGGACTAAAAAGCTGATAATCATTTGAGAGCCTGTTAATGAACATAGTTGGCAGTGTCAAAAACAACAATAGAATCTGTCTTCACTGGGGCTCTTTGTGAATAGAATTAAGCATAGCAACCTAGTGATGGGGTGGGCAAACTAAAATTTATATTGCAAATTTATAATATAAGTTGATGTTAGGCTATGTCCTGACATAACAGAGGAATTTCCCTCCAAGCAACAAGGAGGATTGTTTTGCCTGTCCTTACACTTCAACGTTCAATTGTTTATTGTTTCAGTTGACATAATTGAACCAAAGTATTCCCAGAGCATAATATGATTCCATGAAATGCAAGCAAGGACTGTCACAAATAAGTCTTAAAAAGACCCTTCCAGGAGCCTTCCACACCAATCCTGTCCAAAAGACCATCATTTAGAATTAGCGTTCAGCAAGGAACATGGCAAATTGGTGCACATTGCATTGGGAATTTGCATAGTGGCATGTCACTTTAGATGCATAGCATAAAAACATTTATCCTGTTATCCTTTCTGTGGATCCCAAAAGTGCATTTGGAATGGTAACCTATATTTTCCGACTTAATATGTTGTCTTTCCCTTGGAACTGTTGAGTATCATGAATACATCTTGGGAGGTCCAGGTTGGAAATACGTTGGAGATATTCACACTCCATATGAACTCATGGTATGTGTGAGGCTTAATGTACAGAGCAAATCTGCCAACCATTTCTCATCCTGCCTGTGCTTTAAATCTTGGCACTGCGCTCTGCCTAAAGCGATCTGCTTTCAGGCCAATCCAATCATTTATTTATCAGGAATTATCATTTATGTTTTCTGGTCGTACATTTGTGGTTTACTTTGAAGTAATAATCTGGGTTTACTCTGTCTATCCATATTATTGAATATTTTAAGCACTTCAATGAGGGCTTTCTTAACTACCTTCTTTCTAGCCTGTAAAACTTAAGCTTCTGTAATCTTTCCACAAAGCTTATTCATTTTACCACTGGCATCAGTTTTGTTGCTCTGTTCTTCACTCTTTCTGAATGTACTGAAGCTCAATGGGGATTGTCCTGGTCTCCTTTTGTGACTCTGGCAGCAGATTCAAGAAATTCTATGGAAATGCTCTATATGATTGTAAACAGCCTTCTAGACCAATTTCTTGGCAAGAATCTAAGAGAAAACCCAAAGCCCTAAACCTTTTCCATGTTGTGATTACCCAAACTCAACCTAATACTCTGCACCATAATTGAAAAGCTATAACATAAATTATGCATTTATACATTCTATTATTGTCAGTGCATTACATCAAAAAGTATAGCTGCCAAAAAATGCAATGCATAACTTTGTTTTTTTTTCAGTGTAATACAACTGAGATTTTTTTTTACTGCACAGTGAAACACCATAACCATTTCTGCTTTGTTTCATGTCACACCGAAAAATTGACCAGATACTTCCCAACATAACTCACCCTTGCAGCCCTAGTGTAATGTCTCTGTCAGGAGCACATGGGATGAGGCCATTCCCTCTGCTATGCTTTGGTTACTGCTGTGCCATTATAGTGCACTGTAATGAATCACTGGAATTTGTGGGCAGCCCATTTTCTATGTCTCTCTTCCACAAGTATGTTCCCAATTTTTTTTGTGTGCAGTTGATTGCATATCAAACATGGGAAATTGAATTAAATAACAAAGGTAATTTTTTTATTCATACCTAGGAAATGTTTATTGCCCCTCCTTAATTGGGCTTGAGGAGATTGTGGTGAACACCTTACTTATTTCAACACAGGATGAGGCTATTTGGTCCATGGGTCCATACCAGCTCCTATCCCATCAGCCCACTCTCCCTTATCTTATGTCGCTGCAGCCCTGCAAATTATACTTTTTCACACGTCCGTCAGCTCCTGCTTTGGTTCTTTTGCCCCTTGGCTGCACCAAGGGACAACTTACAGTAACCAGTTAACCTACCAGCATTGCTGTGGGATGTGGGAGGAGACAGAGGCATCCAGAAGAAACTGATACAGTCAAGGGAAGAACATGTAGACTCCAGACAGACAACACCCAAGGTTCAAGATTAGTGTCCCTGGAGCTGTGAGGCAGCAGCACCAACTTCTGCACCACCACGCTGCCTTCTTGAACCACTGCAGTTCATGCAGTGAAGGCATTTGCACACTCCGAGGGACCTCCAGGACTTAGAACCAGCTATGATGCAAAAATGACAGCGTATATCCAAATCAGAATGTTATGTGGCTTGGAGGTGATCTGCATGTGTTTTTGGCCTTTGCGGTGGTACCAATCATCGGGAATGGGAACTGTTATCAAAGGAATGTAGAAGAATTTTTACAGTGCATCCTGTAAATACTTTGTGAATAGTACAAACTTAGTCATGAAATACCAGTGGTGAAGGGAGTTAATGGGCAATTGAAGCAGGCTGCTTTGTCCAAGATCATATTCTCATACTTCCCTGCAGCAGGGTCCTGGGGAATGCTGTAGAACAGAGAGACCTCAGTGTATAAGTACATGGTTCCCTGAAAGTGGCAACATAGGTGGACAAGATGGTGAAGAAGGTGTATGGCACACTTGCCTTCATCAGACATAGCATTGAGTACAAGAGTTGGGACGTAGTGTTACAGCTGTACAAGATGTTGGTGAGACTGCACCTGGAATATTGTGTGCAGTCCTAGTTGCCATTCTATAGATAGGATGTGATTAAGCTAGAGAGTGTGCAGAAAAGTTTCACAAGGAGGTTGCTCGGACTGGAGGCCTTGAGTTATAAAGAGGACTGGATAAGCTGGGACTGTTTTCCTTGGAGTGAAGGAGGCTGAGGGGTGACCTTATAGAGGTTTATAAAATCATGAGGGGCATAGATAAGGTGGATGATCACAGGCTTTTTTCCAGAGTAGGGGAATCTAAAACTAGAAGGCATAAGTTTAGGTGAGAGGGGAAAGATCTAAAGGGTACAGAGGGTGGTGGGTATATGGAGATGCTGTCAGAGGAAGTGTTAGAGGCAGGTGCAATTACAACATTTAAAAGACATTGGACAGGTACATGGATGGGAAAGGTTTAGAGGGATATGGGCCAAATCAGGCAAATGGGACAAGTTCAGCCAGGCATCTTGGCATGGACGAGTTGGGCCAAAGAGCCTGTTCCTGGGCTGATAACTCGATGACATAGAAGGAAGCCCTTGGCCCATCGGGTCTATGCCAGCTCCTAGAGCAATGCCACCAGTCCCACCTCTCACAGACCCATTAACTCCCCTGATTCTCCTTCCACCCATGACATGAGCGGCAATTTTCACTAGCCAATTAAACAACTAACTTGCATTTCTTCGGGATGCAGGAGGAAATTGGAGCATCCAGGGGAAACCATATGGCCATAGGGAGAATGTGAAAACTCCACACAGACAGCATCGAAAGTCAGGATTGAACCCAGGTCTCTGAGGCTGTGAAACAGCACAACCTGTATTGGACACCTGAAGTGTTAATGGACCTGCACTCATTTGGACATACATTGTTTAATATAAATTCTCAACTTGTGGATAATGGAAAGCTTTGGGCTGTCAGGAGGTGAGTCACACACTGCAACATAACTGTCTTCTGACCTGTTATTAAAGCCACAATATTTATGTGCCTGTTCCAGTTCCAGTTCTGGTCATAGTTAACCTGTAGATTGTTAAGAACAGTAGAACCCAAACAAATCACCAGGGCAAAACACAAGAGGCTACAGATGCTGGAATCTGGAACAACACAAAAAGGAGCTGGAGGAACTCAATGGGTCAGGCAGCATCTATGGAGGGAAACGGACAGTCGATGCTTTGGGTCGAGACCCTTCATCTGGACTTTGAGCCCAGATGAAGGGTCTCTACCCGAAACGTTGACTGTCCATTTCTCTCCATAGATGCTGCCTGACCCACTGAAATCAACAGTGAACAGGTTAGCAGTAAGTAATTCCCATTCCGACACTGACGTGTCTCTCCACGGCCTCCTCTACTGCCAAGTCGAGGCTAACCATAGATTAGAGAAACAACATCTCATATTCCGTCTTGGTAGTCTCCCACCTGACGGCATCAACATCACTTTCTCTAACTTCTGGTAACCACTCCCCATATTTCCCTCCTCCCTTTTATTTTCCCTTATCCCTCTTTCCCCACCCCCACTCTCATGATCTGCTCATCACCCACACCCTCCTCCCTCTGCTTCTCCACCTCCTTCCCTTTATTCCATGGTCTATTGTCCTCTCTTATTAGATTCCATCTTCTTCAGCCCTTTGCCTCTTCCACCTATCACCTCCCAGCTCACATCCCACTTCCCCCCCCCCCACCTACCTACCTTCCCCCCCCATCACCCGCCAGCTCATGCTCCTCCCCCTCCCCCCACCCTTTTATTCTGGCTTCTTCCCTCTTTCTTTCCAGCCCCGATGAAGGGTCTTGGCCCAAAACATCGACGTTCATTTCCCTCCATAGAAGCTGCCTGACCTGCTGAGTTCCTCCAGCATTTTGTGTGTGTTGCTAACAGTGAGTAAACGCCACTTCACAACATTGCTCTTCCCTCACTTTGCTGATGATTGAGATCTAACCAGTGAACCAAAAACTGGGTGAATTATATTTGTTCTACTTTTGCATATAGGGTGCACAAGGACAATTCTCCACTTGACTGAAGTGTTGCAGACATTATGACAACTTGGCTAGATGTGAAGCACATGTCTTTCACACTGCAAGCAGCACGTAGAGCCTTTGTTGTTTTTGGTGCTCTTAGCCATTCTTGTGGAGGGAATCAACTTGACTGAGGAATGGACTCTAATGAAGGTGAGAACCTCCTGAGGAGACTGAAGTGGAAAGTCCACTCAGCACTCTTGCTACAGATGGTTCCGACATCGCAGCCTTGTTTTTCCTTTAGTCTGAGATTAAGGACCTCCATTTGTCCCTCTACCGTTGGGAAACATATTCCCTGAATTCACAGCATTGCTCTGAAATCACAAGACTGTTGCATTTGATTGCTCAGCAATGAGGCACTGCCTTACAGGTGCCAAATAGTTGACTTAATTACTTTTGATTCTTGGGAACTGAAAGATAATTTGAATTAATTAGATTACTAAGGGAAGTGAAATCTCCAACAGGAAAAGGAAATCTATGGATGTTCTCTTGATTTCTAAATACCCATTGAGCAAACTCACAGACGTTGTGAACATAATGGTTAATTTTCCACAGCTGACATTCCCATAGGCTAAAAAGACTGGATCTTAGTTCATGAAGCGGATTAATCCTCAGTGTTCTTCATTGTCAGATAAATGTGTATCTCCAATTGAAATCGGTTAATCATTTAGACTAAACATCTGATGCTGTTAATTAACTCAAGCACCTTACGACAGAATCATTTTCTAATCTGTAGTTTCAGCTGAGGCAATTCAGTCTTGCTTTTATTATCTCTAGTTATTTGTCCATTAATTTAGCATATCAATGCAACTAAGATTTGACAAATAAATTGCTGTTCCTCCATGTTGCTAATTTAAACTTCTGGAGCTCCCTGTCCATCAACACGGTAGGACAACCTTTGCCATGTGGACTTCAGTGATTCAAGAAGGTGGTTCACACCACTTTCTCAAGGGCAATCAGGGATGGACGGGCCTTGCTAGTGACAGCCATACCCTCAAACAATTTCTTTTATGATAGCAACTGTACTTCAAAGTAGTAGATACTGTTTAATTGGCTGTAAAACACTCTGTAATGTCCTGAGTTCATGAAAGGTGCTATATAGATAAAAGTTCTTTTGCAACCTTTCATGTCACTGTGTGTTTGTGAGACAGGAGACAAAATGACTAAGTCATTGGAACTGCATTAAGATGATTGAAGCAGTTGCAGATTTTACTAACAAAATTGGATGGTATAAAATGACTTTGCCTCAAGCCAAGTTAATTGTTAGTGTGTTAGATCAGATATAGATAGAAAAAAAAGATACAACCGTCATAATTATTTAACGTTTACAAGATTAGCAGCAATGACATATGCATAAAATATGCTAATCTGGCTATAGTTTCCATAACAAAACGCTTTTGGCTAATATTGTAACATTTAATCTACATCCATCAAAAGACTTCAGTTTATATTCCAACGTGGCCTTGTTTATATGGCCTTATCAGTGGCTGTATAGCTGCAGTGCTTAGATCACAGGTCATATAAATGGTTAACTGCAGCTATAAAGATCCTCTGAGACCAAATTTCAGATAAAAGTTTCACATCCTATTTCCTGTTATTTGATATGAAATTACAAAACCTGGAATAGATGGCTGTCAGGAAATTGTAAGGCAGTTGCATCGGTATTTCAGAGGGGTTCTGGTGGAGGGGAAGGGGGTCATTTGAATGATACTATGAACCATACCAGCACTGTATATCTCATTTACAGTGTCACCCAAATCAAACAACAGGCCTGGACTTTGCCTCTCCTTTGACCAAGTATTTGATCACCTGCTCCAAGTCTTCATGCATCTTGGTATCACGTTTTGTCTGATAACGTACCCAGAAAAAATTGCAGAACATTTTCACAACGTTAGAGGTGCTATTTAAATGCAAATTGTTTTCATTTCTAAAGGGAAGAGTTAAGAAAAAAGCTCGCAAACACATCTCTGATCTTTTGTTTTGATAGGAATCCTGTTATGATTTTTATTGTTTACTGAGACACAAGTGAGCAAATACAAGTTATCAATCAGGCAATGCTCCAATGTTATATCATTTATCATGTTACTGATAAAGGAGCTGATTTTTTTCAGGCTGTTACCTGGACATTCAGCCGGTCGTGAATGACAGCTGCTGAATCATCACAGGCTGCATTCAGTCTATCAAGATCAACAACTTGTATCTCCTCACTGGACAAGTGGCACCAGACATCTGGAGAGTCAGCCAACCAAGCAGAGAGGAAGAGGCAAGGAGAGGACACTGGACACCTACTGCACCATCACATCATGACTAGAAGTTATTCAGGGACTTCCTCAGGACAGCAGAGATAGTGAAATGTAGACCTGCTACCACCCACAAAGAGGTGTGGCAGTCATGACTTAGAGAAGTTGGGTCAGGGTACGGCATGTGTATCAGGGTGGTTAATTAGCTTTCAGCAGTGGCATAGGAGGAATGGACCAGCTGAAAGACACCAACTGCTTCCACACCCCATTCAGCAGGTCAAGATCAAACTTGGTGAAATAAAGATTCCTTTCCAGATCTGAGCCTGTGGCTTGAGGCAAATCATGCATTTCTTGTCTATCTACAAACCTCTGCAAGGTGCAAGAACATCCCAAAGCTATCTTGCAATGGAAGGAACTGTGGTTTTGGTGTTTGAACACGAAAGAAGAAGCTGGCTTTTTAATCATTGTATCAGCATGTCTATCTCGTAATTGTTTTATTTCTGTACAGAAAACAAAAACATCTTTCACAAATGTCTCTGTAAAAACAGAGCAAAACAGATGATAATGGAGCCATGATTTTCTTTCAAAATATACATTTGGAAGCAAAGGTATACATGAAGGAAATTTATGTGTTCAGGCATGTGTGATATGGGTTATGGGAAGAGAGGGCATGTGACATTTGGAATTTTGGCCTCTTTAGTACAAATTTCTGTGCATTTTTTTGCTGATGAGATTGTCACAATGGCAGTATTGCAATTACTTGAAATTTATTCCATTGGCCAGGAGCAGCTTACGTTTATAGAACACCCATACCCTACGGCTTCACAATTATGTGAACATCCTCTTGTCACACCTTCCCCTCACTCTCCCCAACCCTTATAGAAAATGGATGGCTCATGTCATTCTGTTCACCTACGTCAGAGAAGGTTCATGGATCACTGAGCCTAATATGAACATCTGTGATCTGCTCATTTTTACAGTCCATTTAACTTCCTGTTGCATCAATCCTTCGAAGAGACAGGAGCTGTGAATTCTCCATCACCATGGTTTTTATTTACCTGTCCCAGCTCAGTTGCATCTTGGAAGTGGATGAAGGAGTGGAGACACACTATTTTGTTCATTCCGTAACCTGAATCTGCTTTGGCAGTTCTATGACTGTTGAATGCTGTATGGGAAGAGGCCAACGCAGATCGTCATGCGTTTTCCATATATGCATTTTAAAAAACAATGGCTCTCTTATCCTCTGATTTGCTTCTGATTTACAGAGACAGTTGGATTTTTTTTATGAATACAGTACAGAACATAAAGTTCATAGAAAACACATGTTCTTTATTACAACAAGCAATTAAAGGTTTCTTGACCTCATTTGTTTGGAAAGAGACACTGTGAGTGATTGGAGGTGCTATAATCCAACTAAAATGTGCTTCTTGGTTAAATCCTGTTCCCAATTAGTTAACTTGGTTTATAGTTCTTGAACAAATACAAGTTGTCTATTGATTGTTACTTGTCTATTAGTCAAATGGTGAAATTTACCAATTTACCAAATACAATCGTATTTCTAACGTTTACTTCAATGGCAAAAGATTTAATTCTTCTTGTAGTCCACCTTCCTGATTGTCTACTATAAATTTCCATCTTTCTGTTACTGGGGAGTGAGGACTTGCGAATGGAGAATAACGTTCGGATTGGGTTTAAGAAAGAGCAGCTGGAGCAGATACCATATGAACCATAGTAGCCTTTTTGATAAGAACGAGGGAAGCAGAGCCCCGAATGTCAGAGGGGAAAAAGTTGCTATCCACAAGGAAAACCAATTGATGTGATTGAAAACAAAAAAAATTGAATGCCGGAAATCTGAGATAAAAACAAAAACTGCTGGGCAGCATCTGTGGAGAGTCCGACAGCGTTAACATAGCATTTGAAGTGATTTGTGGAATTGATCACTTGAGGATGGGTGATATTGCCATGAGGTACAAAGCTACTGGCATCCAGAAACATTAGTTTTACAAACTCAATGCCAGGTAAAGTGCAACCAACCAAAATTCTTGGTATTTTCAATACTATCTCCTCTATAGCACATTACAACACACACTTGCAACACACCGAAAAAATATATTACCATTATGTTTTAGTGTTTGTTCCTTCCTGTTACCTTTTCCCCACTTTAGATCTCCTTGTACAACCTGCCAACTCTTAGCTGACTAGATGAGTTGGTAACAGCCTCTAACATCACTGCCACTGCTTGCAAGTCACATTGCGAATACTCGCATATCCCAATCACCAACGCTCTGACACAGTAAATGAGCTCATGTGATCTATTTAAGGTGCATAAGTGTTCAGGTTTCATAGATTGTGGTTTCACTATATATTGTATGAATGTAAGTCACTGAAGCCAAAAGCCATTCACGCTACCTTTTTTACATTGCAGTACTGAACATTACAATATGTAGTACCAATGCTCTAGAATGTAATGATTCTTCCCCTCACTCAAATGCACAATTTTTATGTTATAAATTTGAGATATTACATCCAATCGGCGAATAACAGTGTATATGGATTTTATCCCCACGCAGTTGCTAGGCTCCAATTCCCCCTCGCTCTCACACACAGACAACAATGATGCACATTACAACAATGTGGATTGCAGGCTTTTGAATAATTACACAATACACAGAGCAGTATTGCACCAAATTGCCACTTATGTTCCATCGTTGTTGCTTTGTTTTCAATATAACGGGCCAAGCCAGAGAAAATGTCGCACGTATGATACTGCACACCTTCTCAGTTTATGGTGTGTTTAAGTTGCAGAGATGCAGCGATGCAGCAGGCTGAATGAAAGGAGATCACCAGTGATCCTGGCCAACTGACATTGCCTGTTAGGAAGCTCAGGAACAGCTCCCCATGATATGTCAGGGTTGGGGAGGTGGTGGGATCGGTGGACTAGGCAGGGGTTAGGGGTAGGGAAAATTGGAAGCACACACCTGAAAAAGGAAAGTCCCATTGGCTTCATGTGAGCTAGCATTTTGCCTAAGGCAGTTGTGGAAGAGATGGATTCCAGTCAGTTTTGCAAGCCAGTGATCTCAGTGCATTTACAATATTGAGACCAATTAAACAAATCCATCCTTAGGTTTTGGATCTAGCTTCTGGCATAAGTTAAATCCATTGAAGATGTGCTTTCATCTACTTTGCTCTCCATTTGTCTGTTTCATTAAAGGCTCAAAATGGATTGAAACAAGAAAAGCGTTCAGATCACTGAACTGGGGGTCAGCACCTTGCTCATGCATAGCCTGTAATTAAATGAATTGTGGTTATCAGACACTGTATCCCACTGCTCCAACCATGGGTTAGATTGACTGTCAGAAAACAATCTGTTGGTTCCGACTGCATTGTGGAACTTCTGACATGTTAACTGTAAGAATTACTGAATAGTGTCCTTGTAAATTGCCTTTCAAAATTATTGCTGATCACTCCTAACTGGCCAGTCACCTTTGAAAACATCAAGTTTATCTTTGTGAATGAACAGCTGAGTTTCAAATAAACCCGAGGGTTAATTGGAGGTGACACAGAACTCTCTTAAGAATGTTGTTGCTGACAAGTATATACTGTATGTTTTATACACAGCTACCTTTTAGTATCTCTTGGATATACCAATAAATTACATATGCCTGGAAAGTGGATTTCAACCTTTTTTCACCCCAATCTTGTGCTGTCTGTGGCAGTAATACCCATTCAGACCCCTTGCAAATATTGTAAAGTTGGTTAAAAATATGTTAAAAGCAGCTGTATAGCAGCTTGCTCACAGTTCCAAAGACATACGGGTTAGGAAGTTGTGTGCATGCTATGTTGGCGCCGGAAGCTTGACGACACTTGCGGGCTGCCCCCAGAACACTCTACGCAGAAGATGCATTTTACTGTGTGTTTCGATGTACATATGACTGATAAAGATATCTGATCTGATCTGAGAATCGTCCACTAAAATGCAACCCGTTCAATTCCCAACAGGAGCTGCTTGAAAAAGTCCCAGTTGTTGTGGCCTTGTCACAGTGATTACTGGGAAGAGCATCAGACCTTAAACAAACTGCTGCACAAAAGGCTGATGTGCATTTCAGGGAAAACGCAGGGGGAGAAGCACACACAGCAGTCAGTGTGCTCGGTCACATCCCTCAGGACGATCTGCCCTGATCAAGTCCCGTGTTGTGAGTGACTTCATACCACAGTGGGGTGCAAGATGATCAAGGGACCAAAAACGCAGCATGTAGCTCTGGTGTGCATTGTATAAAAATGCTGCATTCAGCAACTGAACAACCAGTGATGAGAGTCATAGAGTAATACAGCATGGATACAGGCCATTTGGCCCACTGAGTCCATGCCGACTATGTTGCCTACCCAGCATGTCCCAATTTCTTGTGTTCGGCCCATAGCCCCTCCATGTACCTATCCAAGTGCTTCTTAAATGATACTATTGTACCTGCTGCAACCATTTCCTCTGGCAGCTCGTTCCATACACTCACCACCCTCTGGATGAAAAGGTTGGCCCTCTTAAACAAAGGATCAGCATTGGCTATTGGGGTTTCAGAAAATTGAGGCTGGTGGATGCCATGTGCAAGGTATTGATTTACAATGGAGTCCCTGTAATTGATGTCTCATTGGGGTTACTGTGTGATAAAAACATAGAAAACCTACTGCAAAATTCAGGCCCTTTGGCCCACAAAGTTGTGCCGAACATGTCCCTACCTTACAAATTACCAGGCTTACCCATAGCCCTCTATTTACCCAGAGACCCTATCGTATCCACCTCCACCACTATTGCTGGCAGCCCATTCCACACACTCACCACTCTCTGAGTAAAAAACTTACCCCTGACATCTCCTCTGTACCGACTCCCCAGCACCTTAAACCTGTGTCCTCTTGTGGCAACCATTTCAGCCCTGGGAAAAAGCCTCTGACTATCCACATGATCAATGCCTCTTATCATCTTATACACCTCTATCAGGTCACCTCTCATCCTCCATCGCTCCAAGGAGAAAAGGTTGAGTTCACTCAACCCGTTTTCGTAAGGCATGCTCCCCAATCCAGGCAACATACTTGTAAATCTCCTCTGCACCCTTTATATGGCTTCCACATCCTTCCTGTAGTGATGCGACCAGAACTGAGCACAGTACTCCAAGTGGGGTCTGATCAGGGTCCTATATAGCTGCAACATTACCTCTTGGCTCCTAAATTCAATTCCATGATTGATGAAGGACAATACACCGTATGCCTTCTTAATCACAGAGTCAACCTGTGCAGCTGCTTTGAGTGTCCTATGGACTCGGACCCCAAGATCCCTCTGATCCTCCACGCTGCCAAGAGTCTTACCATTAATACTATATTCATTGTATTAATGTGGCCTATTGATGTGCCCCATAGATGTGGCCTATTGTTATTGTGGATGCCCATCAAGGGTTGCAGATTGGACCCAATAGGTCCAACTTATGTTAAGAAGGGAAGGCAAGGTGTGGTGTATGAGTCATAGAGTCATAGATTTCTACAGCACAGAAACAGGCCCTTCGGCCCATCTAGTCCATGCCTGCCTAGTTTTCTGCCTAACCCATCTACCTGCACCCGGACCATAGCCCTCCTTACCTCTCTCATTCATGTACCTATCCAAACTTCTCTTAAATGTTACAGTTGAACCCCCATCTACCACTTCCGCTGGCAGCTTGTTCCACACTTGGACTCGATTTTGGATGTCTTTAGTAGGACGGCAACCAAGTGGTTAAATCACTGGATTAGCAGCTAGACGTCTAGACCATTGATCCAGAGATCGAATCCCACCATGGCAGTCGATCAAACTAACTGCAATTAATTAACTAAATGTGGAAATGGAAAAACAAAAGCTAGTCTCAGGAACAATAAGCACAAAACTTCTGGATTGTTATAAAAACACATCTGGTTCAATAATGTCCCTTGAGAAATGAAATCTGCTTCCTTACCTGGTCTGGTTTATATATGATTCCAGACCCACCAATGATGTTTCTTAACTGCTTTGGATTTAAGGGACAATTATTAAGATGAACAATAAGTGCCAGTGTTATCAGTAACATCCCCATCCCGTGAATGGATAAATAAAAAGAAGTGGGTGTGTGACCGATGCAAGGAAATTGGTTTGGGCTTTTTTATATACAATGCATCTGCTCAAAGGTGAATTGTGTATGAAAGGGCCCAGAACTATTTCCCAATGGATGTGATTTTGCCCAAAACTGACAGGTAGCATGATTTACCTTAGACAAAATCACTTTCAAATATGACTTTCGCAAGAAAAATCGGCGCTAATGGATCTTGCCTTTTTATACCTGGATATAGTGACCAAACTAATTGCAGCCTGAATGGAGATGATTAAGCAATTTCCTTGTCAATCAAGTCTGGTGACATCACTGATGCAACTGACTGAGAGCGACTTTATCCATGTAACCTTAACACTCACTGCATTTCTCCACCTGCTGCGTATTTCTGGAGATGTTACCCTGTCATTACTGGGAGAAGCGGCTGTAGCTTTCTTCAGGTTTTGTTTGCTTGGTTGCTCTGTTTTCTAGGCAGTTTCAAAGGACAATTAGTAGTCGATCACATGGCCAAGATTCTGGAGTCATGTAAGGACAGGAATGGCTGAGGACAGCGGATTTCTTTCCCTAATGGATACTAATGCATCAGATTGTTTTTAATAACCATCCAACTGTTTTGTGGTCACCTTTGCTCTGCTAGATTTAAAAAAAAATTAAAGTATTGAATCTAAATTTCTCAGCTACAACAGCTGAGGACTACTAAACAATGGGTGGGATTTGTTAATTCAGTAATTTAACCAATGTGCCACCATACCCCGAGTTACTGATGTCATTTTGCATAGGACAAGATCCTGCAAATGGCAATGAAAAGAATGTCTGAGGGAGGAATGTTAGCCTAGATGCATGAGGAACACTTTGCCATTCTTTGAAAAACACACAAATATTTTTCCTCTTGATCCCATTGGCCCCCATCACCCCTTCTCTTTCTCCACCCTTCCCTCTCGATCTGCCACAAACTCCTTCCTCCGGTTCCTCTCCTCAACTCCTTCCCTTTATTCCATGGTCCACTGTCCTCTCCTGTCAGATTCCATCTTCTTCAGCCCTTTGTCACTTCCACCTATCACCTCCTAGCTTCTTACATCACTCCTACTCTCCTCCCTCCCTCACCTACCTGTCACCACCCCCCCTCACCAAGATCCACCTATCACCTGCCAGATCTTGCTCCCCCCTCCCCCCCACCTTTTTATACTGGCTATCTCCCCTCTTTCTTTCCAGTCCAGAAGAAGGGTCTAGACCCAAGATGTTGACTGTCAATTTCCATCCATAGATGCTGCCTGACTCACTGAGTTCCTCCAGCTCCTTGGTGTGTTGCTTTGAATAACACATGAGACTTTTCATTTCAACGAAACCACTGGACAGACAGAACAAGACTTTGAGTCGATTGGCTAGGTTGTGCTAATGGCCAGCCAGCAGTTCCATTCAGAGACACGAGAGATTCTGCAGATGTTGGAATCCAGAGCAACACACACAAAAAGTGCTGGAGGAATTCAGCAGGTCAGGCAGCATCTACGGAGAGAAATGAACAGTCGATGTTTCGGGTCGAGACCCTTCATCAGGACTGGAAAGGAAGAGGGCAGAAGCCAGAATAAGAAGGTGGGGGGGAGGGGGAGGAGCACACACAGGCAGGTGATAGGTGAGTCCAGGTGAGACAGGAACGGTAGGTCGGTGGGGGAGGGAGGAAATGTAAGAAGCTGAGAGGTGATGGGTAAAAGAGGCAAAAGGGCTGAAGAAGAAGGAATCCGGTAGGAGAGGGCAGTGGGCCATGGAATAAAGGGAAGGAGGTGGGGAATAGATGGGCAGGTCATGAGGGTGGGGGAAGGGGAAAGAGGGGGCCACAGGAATGAGGGAAAATAAAGTGGGGAGGAAGGAGGGAGAAAAAAGAGTGGGAGAAGATGGGAGGGGTTACCATAAGTTAGAGAAATTGATGTTGAGGCTGTCAGGTTGGAGAATTCCAAGGTGAAATATGAGGTGTTCCTCCTCCAGAGCAACCTTCCAGCTGCACAGTGCATTTCAGTGCTCCCTGAACTTCTGCGGGGGGAGGACTGTTAATGGCAGTGCAAACGGCATTGGAAGTCAGATGACGGCATGTCTGACCTTTTGCTGAGTTCTTGGACAGGGCAATCCCATAACATCCTGAGATGAAGAGCTTAGTACTCTTCATACCTGCTCCGTATTTATCTGGTGCAACCTAATTCATTTGAATGGGGTTTCCAATGTTCATTAAAAAGGTAAGTAAAGATGTGTTTTTTACAGTTTCTTTTAATTAATATTGGTATTGGTATTGGTTTATTATTGTCACTTGTACTGAGGTACAGTGAAGAACTTGTCTTGCATACCGATTGTACAGATCAATTCATTACACAGTGCAGTTACATTGGGTTAGTACAGAGTGCATTGAGGTAGTACAGAGTGCACTGAGGTAGTACAGGTAAAAACAATAACAGTACAGAGTAAAGTGTCACAGCCACAGAGAAAGTGCAGTGCAATAAGGAGCAAGGTCAATTGTGAGGTCAAGAGTCCATCTCATCATATAAGGGAACAGTTCAATGGTTTTATCACAGAAGCTATCCTTAAGCCTGGTGGTATGTGCCCTCAGGCTTGTTGCTTGACGTGGTGTCAATTTATCTTACTATTTTTAAATGTTTTGCAAGTAATTTTTTTTCTGGCTGTTCTAAATGTCTCTGATTATAAGAGGCAGATAAAGACAGAGGACAAAGCCTTTTGAACACGAGCTGTCAGAATGGCCTCTGGCTGGTCCGTGGGCGAAGCCTCAGTTGGCTCCACCTGCAGGCTAGATGCTGGTCTTCGATCACTCCACCTCTGCAAAAGGTGAGCATCCTACGGGAAGCAAATGTGAGGTGAGGGCTGGGTTGGTCGCAATCTGACACAAAATCCTGTCTGAAGGATGCAGAACTTTCTAAAGTGGACTTGCAGCCACAACCTTCTGAAGTGAGAGCACTGCCTGCACGTCCAAAGCTAAGTTTTGCAGGCATTCCTATTCTGCAACATTTATAAAATGAGAGCTTTCCACTGAAGCTGATTGCTCATGCCTTGAATGGAACAAAAGGCAAATCTTCAGGAAAGGAAATGAAAAAGTTGGATCTAAATCAAAAGATTTGAATTGAACGTGAAGAAGAAGAGATGGCAATATTATATCAAGAAGGAGAAGGTCAGGGTACTGATAAAATTTACAAGAATCTTACCAGAAATTATACTGGGCAGGCACGGTAGTGTAGTGGATAGCATAAAGCCTCGCACTTCACCTTTAAACTTTCCCTCTCTCACCTTAAATGCATTTTCTCTTGAGAACAATAGGTTGAGGGATGATGTAACAGAGGCCTTTAAAATCATGAACAGTTTTGATAGAGTGCATCCAGAGAAAATGTTTACACTTGTTGATTAAAGGATAACTTGATAGGGCATCAGTTGAAGATGGTCATCAAAAAATTCATTGGGGAATTCAGAGGAAACATCCTTACCCAAGGAGAGGTAAGAATGAGGAACTCACTAGCACAGGGTCTGGTTGAAGTGAATATATGGAAACATTTAATAGAAGACTGGACAAGCATATGGAGGAGAGGGAAATAGAGGATTATAGAGCCAGAGAGTCATATAGCATGGAAACAGGCCCTTCGGCCTAACTAGTCCATGCCAACCAAGATGACCCATCCAACTTAGTCCCATTTGCCAACGTTTGGCCCATAACCTTCCAAACCTTTCCTTTCCATGTACCAGACTGGGTTAGTGGAGACTCTGGTGCCATCTGCTACCAGGCTCTTCCTCAGGTTTCCCTGGCACATCTCCTGGCTCCCTGGCATAAAAGACCTCCCTCCTGGCATTCTTCTTTCTGATGATGACACAAGATCATTCACAAAATCTGTGAGCTGTTTCCCTCTCTCCTCCCTGGGGGCCAAAATATGTGTTGTTGCTGTCTTGGTGCTGTGGAAAGGAGTCTTTCAGGGTTGATGGTCTTTTCAGAGAGACATGTAACATGGTCGATATAGATGAGGAAAGAAATGAGAAGGCTTCAGTGCAGCATAAATGCGAGCATGGACTGGTAGGGCTGAGTGGCCTACTTCCATGTGGTATACCCTGAGTAATTCTACTTGAAGGAATAAACTGCTGGTGCCTGACTTACAAAAGAAATGGTCGATTGGGAGTAGATTTTATCTTACAAAGCTGAATCAGACCCAACAAAATATTAACAGTTTAATTTGCAAATTAAAGAGAAAATTAGGGAATTTATTTTATCTTTTAGTGAAGACAAATGGTTAAAGAGGGCATTAAGTAATTACTTCAACACAATGTACAATTTATATCTATTCAAATGCTCAAGCAGTTCCATTTTGGATGCAAATAAATTAGCCTTTGATGTCCTTGGCAAATAAGATCTGAAATTTGAACCAATTTCTTTTAATGAAATCTTTGCTCTTTTGTACTTGGACTTAATTTTGTCTTGGAAAAGCTCATCACGCAGTCTATGAAAGCTGCATAGTTTTACTGAAGCTACTTTATCACGACATTCTGTGATAACATCAGTGAACTGAAACCTGCTCTTAATTCTTAATTCTTGCTTGCGATCTATTACAAAATAATCCGATTGATCAGGAATACGCCACTTCAAAAATGGTTCTGGTTAAAAGGAAAGGTCAGGAAATATTTTTTCTCCTTTTATCCATTCAAAATGGGGCTTTATTAGCTGCCAAGTACATGATTACATTCAGTTCATTCCTTTCAGGCCTGAAATTAAGAACGAGAACCTCTTGTCATCTTTTATTCTGCAAAAGGCTTTTGAAAAAAGAAGCTCTCATCCTGAAAGCAAAGCAGTTTACCTCCTATCATCATGAAACTGCAGCTTTGAAAAGACCAAGCTGACTGCTGATGAAGGCCCCATCATTCCATCTTGAACATGTCTTGCTAAATCAGAAATGGGACAAATGACTTCAGTTTAGCATCTTTAGAAGTTATCAAAGCTCTGTTTCATTTCAGCTTCGATCCTTTTGTTTTTTTTCCTGTGTTCAAGCAAACGTTTAACTACACAGCACCAAAGAATCACTTAGCACAGAAGGAGGCCAAAACCTTATCATGTGAATGGAGACACAAGAGACTGCAGATACTGGAATCTGGAGCAACAAAAAATCTGCTGGAAGAACTCAGCAGGTCGTGCATAGATGCTGCACGACCTACTGAGCTGTCCTAGCAGATTGTTTGTTGCTCCTTATCATGTCAATGCCAGCTCTTTGAAAGAGTTATCTAATTTACCCTATAGTGTCAATGGTGCAGGAAGTGGGATTTATGGACAAGGCTAACTTGGAGTGGGCATGAGGTGAGGTAAGAGATCAAATTAAGAAAAATGGGAGCTTGAAGCCAGGACTGGAGGAATCATAAAAGATTTTATAAATGAACTAAGATTACTTTCAACAGTGACAGATATGTATAAAGAAAAGTCCAATCATTTTCATTTTGCATACATCCAACTCCTTCTTTTACCTGGAGTTTAAAGATTAGAAACCTTTAAAACCTTTCTACCCGAGGTTAGAAACTCAATTTGGGGATCTTTGTAAACTCTTAAAAATTTTTTTTGCAATTTCTCTAGGACTGCAAGGAATGTGGTTTTGCTTCAGAGTCAACATGGTCACATTCTGGATAGAATGGCAAGAGATATCCAGGAGGACAGAGAAAATGCTTCAAGGATGTTCTCAAAGCCTCCTCGGAAAAATGTAACATCCTCACGACCTTGTGGGAATCTCTGGCCTGGGACTGATCAATATGGAAGGGCATCCAGAAAGGCAGCGAGAACCTTGAGTCTCTTTGCTGGGAGCATGCAGAAGCCCAGTGAAAATGGCTGAAGGACACACCACCTTATAAACTGTATACACCCTTCTGTCCCACATTGTGTCAATCCAACATTGGTCTCATCAGCAACCTCATATCCACAGAACTTAGATGGAAACAAGTCAGCCTTGATCCCAACAGATGGACTCAGAAGAAAAAGAAGAAAATAAAAACACTCCAGTACCACTGAGGCAACAGTCGAGATGGTCAGTAAGAGTAGCCCATTTTGATACTTGTTCCAATTTACCATCTCCTGGGAGATGGACGAGGTAGGAAGCCTCCTCCTGTTACCCTCCATGGTACCTTGTATTTATTGGACGGTCAGATCACTGGGCTCAAAGTAGAGTCACACCACTGCATTCTGCCATTGTCAGGGTTTCAAACACTGAATTTACTTAATTGAGATTACATTTCTTTTTATATATTTTGTTGTCACATTGCCGGTTCTCTCCTCAGTCTTGCTAAAAGGTCATCAACCTGGTTATCTCTTTCTCCTTGCCCACAAATTCTGCCCATCCTTCCGAGAGTTTCCAGCATTCTTTCTTTTTTCCTTTCAGATATCCATCAACCACGTTACATGGTTGTGTCCTTCTAAGTATCTTTAATTCCAGTGAAATTTGAAAAAAAAAGCACATTTCTGCATCTGATGTCAGCACATGCTGCTATTAGTTCACTTAAGTAATATGAACAGCAAAGCAAGCGCATGGCTGTGCATTTTCAAACTCTTGTAGTTGGGTTGAGATAGAGAGGTAATATAAGGGGCTGAGTCCTACAACTGCCACATGTTAAGCTGTAACATGAGCTGTTCTCCAGCATTCAGACTGTACAAGACCTACTGGAGGCACAAGAGACTGCAGATGCTGGAACCTGGAGCATGACACAAATGCTGGAGGATCTCCGTGGGTCAGGCAGCATCTATGAAGGGAAACGGACACTTGATGTTTCGGGTCGAGACCTTTCATCTGGGCTGAAGGATTAGAGGGGATCCTTTCTGCTCCTTTTCTCTTATCTCTCTCCTCCTGATCCACCTGACCCCCTTCACCATGTCTCTTTCCTCCTCCCCATCATCTCCATCTGCCTGTCACCAACACACTCCTCCCAATGGTTCCCTTCCCCCACTACTCTGCCCACACCACCTCCCTCCCTTTATTCCATGGTCCACCTTCCTCTCCTATCAGATTCCATCACCTTCAGCCTTTGTCGCCTCCACCTATCGCCTCCCAGCCTCTAACGCTATTCCCACTCTCTCCTCCTCCATCTGCCTATCACCAACCCCCTCACCTGGATCCACCTATCACCTGCCAGCTCTTGCTCCGGCCCTCCCCTCCACCTTTTTACACCGGCTACCTCCCCTCTATTCTTCACTACAGATGAAAGGTCTCGACTTGAAATACCGACTGTCCATTTCCCTCCACAGTTGCTGCCTGAGTTCCTCCAGTGTTTTGTGTGTTGCTTACAAGACTTGGGTTGGGAGTTGAGGGGGATGGAGGTTAGTATGTACTAATCACTAGACTTGTTTAACGTCAGCTCTGGGACAAGCAGTTCCTATCGATTATTCCAGTGCATTTGTAACAGAAATAGGGAATTAGCTGGAGACAAGATGCCGGCTTGACTGACCACTCACTCTGCACAGAGTCCGGGGCAGACCAGTAATGTCCTGAGCTGAAGGGTGAGACCTCGTGAGGTCACTAAAAGTATGTGCGATCCTGGGAATAATGTGGGGAGTGAGCATGGGTAGCAGGTCGGATCAATCATTAAACTGGAAGGAGTGCAGAGAAGATTTACAACTCGAGGGCCTGGGTTGTAGGGAGAGGTTGGGCAGGCTAGGACTTAGGATCGAGGGGTGACCTTACAGAGGTGTATAAAATCATGAGGGCTATAGATAGGGTGAATGCACACAGTCTTTTTTTTCCAGGGATAGGGAGCTAAAAACTAGACGGTGCAAGAACTTTGGATAAGTACATGGATAGGAGGGGTTTAGAGGGATATGGACCAAACGTGGGCAAGTAGGCCTAGCTTGGTGGGCACCATAGTTGTCATGGACGAGTTGGGCTGTAGGGCCTGTTTCCGTGCTGTATTACTCTATGATCCAGCCCAGTATGTATTTTACCCTTTATACAAGGTCACCTTATAACCTTTTTATTCAGATATTAGTGGGACCAAGAAACACAAATTTATCCCTTCCGATTAGAACATAATAAAATAGAAGCAGGATAGACAACTCAGCTCTTCAAGCCTGCCCTGCTGTTCAATATGACCATGGCTGAACTGTTTCAGGCCTCATCTCCTCTTCTGTGCCAGTGTCCCACAGCCATAATTCCCAGATCTTTCGTAAATGTATTTACCTTCTCTTTAAACGCCTTCCAATGGCCTAGCATTACCCCCCCAACCCTTCAAGAGCTTCACCACGGAGAAAATTCCTATGGACCTCAGTTTCACAATATGTGGGTTCAAATTATGATGGCTGTCTGCACGATGCTGGAACAGACACTATAGCACATAAAGTACATGGAACTTACAGAGCAGACAGACCATTCAGCCCTTCAGGTCCTTACTTTACACTCCACATGGACCTCCTCCAACCCTACTTCATGTGACCCATTCAGCCTAACCTCTTGTTCCTTCTCCCCTCACATCCTTATCCAGGTTCTCCTAAAATGCATAAACTATGATTGTTTTTCAGTCCAGATGAAGGGTCTCGACCCAAAACATTGACTGTCCACTTCCCTCCACAGATGCTGCCTGACCTGCTGAATTCCTCCAGGTTTGTGTTTTTGCTCCAGGTTCCAGCGTCTGCAGTCTTTTGTGTTTCCAAGATTATCTTTCTCCTCGCCTTTTATGCATTAATTTTCTTTTGTGTTCATTAGACGGAAACTGTGAGAAAAACTGGCTCTAAGAACTGATTACAAGGTCAGAGAGACACAAAGAAAAGTCATAATTAAAGAATATTTCAAAAAGCCTGGACACAAAATTGATAAACCTTCTCCAAAGAACAGCAAATCCCTGAGCTGCAAATATATGCAGAGATACCCTTGCAATGTTATATTGTTTTTTTAAATAATCCAACACTCATGGCGTCGGCAAACATGACCTCCTTGTGCTGCTCATTTTCAGAAGACCTTGGGACTCCGGAACCACATGGGAGCTCCAGACTCTTAGCCGAGGGCTTCTTAGCTGAGGCGAGCACTAAGTGACATTAACATTTAATTAAAGTGTGTGACACCCTCCCGATAAGCATTCAATTTCATCCCTCAAAAAAGCCTAAAAGGAGTGCCTGCTGAGAGGGCGCTGTACTCTCATAATAAAATGTTAATGTCACTCTGTGGTGACAATAGGGTGGTCTGGGCTTGGCATACAGCACACTCCCTGAGCGCTGTTGAGTTCTGATTTCCGGCACGCAGATCAGCTGTCGGTTTATACTTGCAAAAGGTAATTTTGTGTTTGATGTCCTTTCCCCTCCTGCCTTTCAGAGGGGCAGTGGCAGCCCTCTCGTGCTTTGTGGACATAGTTCAACTGGGGGTCTTGCATCGAAATGGTGTCACGTAACTCTCACGAGCAGGCGGACAGGGTGCTCTGTTTAACGTCACCTCCTGCAGGGAAGGTCAGCCCAGATTTTGTCCTCGGATCTCTGGAATGGGTGTTGAAACCCTGACTCTTGACCCGAAGGTGAGAGTGCAGATTTGCGATACGGCAAGTATTGGCAGTCTTTCTGACTATGGGAGGGGGTTGGAGGGGTTGGTGCAAAGTCACAGCCTGGTTTAATTAAGTCCCCATGCACAAACACATAAGCACACACACACACTTTCTGGAAGGAGCAAGTGGATAGTGGTCAGGAGCAGACTGATTGTTTTCCTTCTCCCTTGCCAAGAGTTTCTGACTTCAATTTTCCAAGCCCACACTATCCTCCTTACTAATCCCAGAGAAAGCCATCCTCTTACATATTGTATTCGAAGGACTCCCTGAGAGCTCACAAGTACATTTGCTTCCAATGCTTTATGGAGCAATTTGGCAAAGAAAGTTATGAATAAGGACAACTTTAATTGTAAAGAGAATCTAGCGAGCTACAGGTACCAGATTTGGGGTCAGCAGCTAGGCCATGCTGTTCAGCACCAATCTCAAAGAA
The DNA here is from genome assembly GCF_009764475.1 of Pristis pectinata. Classification (NCBI taxonomy): domain Eukaryota; kingdom Metazoa; phylum Chordata; class Chondrichthyes; order Rhinopristiformes; family Pristidae; genus Pristis; species Pristis pectinata. Next base: position 10,990,638 of record NC_067412.1, on the reverse strand, counting down.
AATTAACAGTTAATGTTCTACCAATCCCTGTGGTGTAGACACCCACTTTTTTTGATGTTTGTTGCAGTTAAGAGTTAGTTCAAGAGATCCCTTGCATTCATTAACTGTGATGTCGTTAAGCTGCTGGAGCAACCAATCACATTGAAGAATTCTCGCCAACAGCAAGCCAAGAAGTGAATGCTTGGCTAATATCTTAAATATTTACAAAGTTAAGATTGGACTTAAAATTAAGGGAAAAGCTGCAATATCATAAATAAACTTTTAAAATTAAAAAAAATCCATTATAATTTGTACTATTTGTTGAAGGGAATTCCAATTCAAATATGTAAAGTTGGTATTTTTAACCTTGGATACTTGAACAGTATTTATGAAATTAAAATTCACTTATATTTAAGCAACACAATGTAAAACTTCTGGACTATTTTACCGTGAGCCCTGTTTATAAATACATGAAGTTTTTGTTAAACCAATTGATTCTAGTGGAGAGTCAGTGGAGAAATGTAGGTTCACAGGCAGTAACCTATGGATTTCCACTTTAAATCATACAGGCTTAAGAGTTGCTATTGTTTTCAAAATGTAATGATGGTAGACACTCATCGTTAAAATCCAATCCCAGCTATCACTTCCTCCACCCCTCTCAGTGAGAGGCTCAACACTGATTGGAAACTTGCGCTTTCAGTTCTCATGCCACATAGTAGGTTAAGGCTTTTCTATCCGGTCTCATCTGTGGGCTTGTACAGTATATGTTTCCTACTTCTGATTGTTATTCATTGAGGGAAAGTCCAGGTGTTGAAAAGGATTGAGTCTATTCAAACCAGGTCTCGACAGTCACAAAGCTCCCCAATGCTTATTGTCCATGGTCATATGATGACTAAAGTACTGGGGGAGTCTGGTTCCTGCAGAATACCACATTGGCCTCAAATTCCACAGGCATTCTCAGGGTTTTTTTTGCTATAACTCCAGGTGGGAGGCTAATGAAGGCCTTGGGGCAATGGCGTAAATGAATAAGAATAAGTGGTTGTCAGCAATGACACAACCTGGATTTTATGGTAATTATTAGACTTAATTATACTCTCAAATAAGTCGAAAATATCAGTGACTCTTACATGGTGGTTTGCTTCCCTCATAGTCCAGAGAAAGCTATCTTGTCTGACTGTCACTTGCTGAAGGCTTCAGACAGACTTTCCAATTTGAATCAGACAGGTGGAGGAATACTTTCCATAAATTGACGTTACTAAACCAATTTAAATAGCTATCTGCTAAATTTATTTAAAATAGTGTCAATTAAATACATTTTCCAACAGATCCTACAAGATGTTAATTTTGAGTTGACTAGTTTGGCTTCACCCTTCCCTTGAATATCTAACTGCTTTGGATAACCAAAGTCTGCAATGCCAGTATTGAAGTAAAATGAAGTCTATTTTCTCAGTAACCCCTTATGCATTGTAACACATTTAAAAATGTCAATAGAATGATAAATCCTAGACAGAGGCCATTCTTTTTCATCACAGGTCAAAGGATCATTCACTGTAGGAGGACAACTTATTTTCTGTTTAATAATTAAAATTAGGATTTGTCAATAAATGTTAAGAGCAAATTGTTTAACGTATATACAAACCTATCAAGAGAAGTGGCTGATAAAATTTAAAGCACTCCATTAATTGCAGAAACTAGTTACTAAACTTGACAGTGCTATTCATGTGTGGTAGACAAGGTCTTTCAGTTTTAACAAAACAGCTGAAGGTAAGTAAGCAAGTTATCCAACATGTCAAAATTTTCTGATAAATGCAGTAAACCTCTTTTGTCAACTCAATTCTAATGGCAAAACGTCAACTATAAGAAAATGGTTAGCATGACATTTAAAGCTTTAATCAATTAACTGGAGTAAATTTCATCGACTTGCAATCTGACATTGTGGACTTCTTCCTCACAGGCCAACGTGACTAAGATAAATTAACAATACCAACGTGGCTGCTCTACACTATTTTTAAACACTTTCTGTATTTCTCACAGGTAATGTCAATTGGAGAATAAAACAACATGCAGAGAAAAGATTCACAGAGACTGGTCAAGCTGTGAATCAGGTCTGTTCCCATTTCAAAATAAAACCCACTTCTAAGTCATATTATTTCAGTAACTTATTCTAATAATGGTATAAACTGAATACATAATGAGCAATGGGAAGCAATCACGTTCCATTCCTCATACTGATTATAATTCATTCATAATTTGATCTCCTGTAAATCATTAGGTCACCTTAAGTCATGGGCTATCACTGACTGTTCAGTGTGCATGGTCCATCTATAATAAAACAATGAGCAAGTAACTTGCAGATTGATTGTAGTATTGTGCTGTAGTAGAAAGTGAAACCACACTCTTGACAAGTTTGCATCGGGACCTAACCACCAACAGAGACAGCAAGCTTTCATCTGTGAACCAGGGCTAGATACCTACACGTAATCCACAAATAAAAGGTCCTCCACTGTGCAGTAAAATTAGTAATAAGGGATTCAGTCGATGGTTTCAGAACCACTTTGAGTGAGAAACACTTGCAGGGTATCAGCAGCAGTAGAACTCATGCCCTGGGCCAGAAGGAATGGATTCAAACCCCATTCCAGGACAGGAGCATGTAATCTTCAGTCCTCCACTGAGTGAAGCTGCTTTGTTGGAGATGCCATCCTCTTGATGATAAATTAAACAAAGCCTCAGCTGTGACCAAAATGCAGGTAGCACTTGTTACAAAGCTGCCTTCACTAAGACTTAGGTCAAGGATCAAAATACAAGTTTGTTTGAGCCTGGTTGCATATTGCAAGCCTGTTCATTTCTATTTCCTACCAGGCAAGAGAAAATGTAGAGACACAAGAGACTGCAGATGCTGGAATCTGGACCAACAAACTATCAGGGTCCTCATGCAGGGTTTCGACCCACAATATTAATGATTCCTTTTCTCCCACAGATGCTGCTCGACCCGCTGAGTTTCTCCAGTGGGTTTTTGGTTGATTTAAAGTAACTCTATTTTCATGGAGCAATGTGCTCTTTGTTTCTTACCTGCAGATCACAGATTTGTTATGTGACATTCCAGGCAGTTTTAAAAGATGCCAGAATGATAAGACCCTGCAATGGTAAAAGTGGGAACAATCAATAATTAAGGAATGAGACAACACGAACAGATGAGCCCTTCATGAGTTTCCATGCCATTCCTTCGCATTGGGTTGACATGGTCAGAAATTGGAAGGAAGATCTTCAAGGTGTTCTGAAGTGCTTTCTGGCCAATGAAGCAGTGGAGTCACTGTTGTTTTGTATGAAGTCTGCAGATACAGTAACTGATGTCATATGTGGGCTTGTCCAGAAATGATATTGCCTCACCGCTCCCCAAATGCCATTGCATCAAGACCTCACAAAATCTTTCCACTGCCTACAACATACTATTTTCTCCTTCTTCTATATTACATATGCCATGTCTCCCTCTGGCACCTACCATTCCAGACTGAGATGTTCCTTAGGCAACTGATGCCAGGTCTCTACCTGTACCAAGGTCCATCTGGCTGCCACAAGATGTATCAAAAAATCCAAGTGAAGTGTGCCTTGAGCTTCTTACCACTTTGCTATGGGCAGAGCTGCTTCTGAGGCAGCCCCTCAGGACTGAGGACGATTTGTTTGCATTCCAGTTGTGTGGTTCCAAGGTGACGGATGAGACTGTTTATCAACCACCTTGGAACTGTGCAACTGGAATGCAGCTTCTCCATTTTGATTAACCACAGAGCAGGGATTCCTATAAATCACTGACGATGTTACAGATTTTTCCAAAGGAGGTTTTGAGAACATCCTTGAAGCATTTCCTCTGTTGCCCTTGTGATGTCTTGCTGTGATGGAGCTCAGAGTTGAACACTTGTTTCGGGAGTTTGGTGGCAGGCATGCAAACAATATGGTCAACTCATCAGGGCTTGGCTTAATGTGATCAAAGTCTGGGGATGTTGGCCTAGGAGAGGGTTTTTTTTGTGTGTATTTATTTGTTCACAGGTTATGGCAATTGAACCTCTCCCACTCAATCCATGTTATAAGTATATTGCTCCATGTAGTTACATGGAGAGCTTGGGCCCTGAAATTCTATCAAGGTTTGAGAGGGTTCTTGCTGCTGTGATATGGTTCCTGGCCATGTGCAGGATTTCTCTGGTTGGGATTTGGAGGATTTTTTTCAAACCCTGTCACAGTTAAGATAGGAGGCTAGAATCTCAGTGGAATTCTGGCTGTATATTTCCAGGCAAGTGATATGGTTGAGATAATTAGAAATCACATATCACACACACATTCCTCATACACATACACACGTCACAAGGAAGGTGTACCAGCGTTTTTACTTTCTTAGAAGGTTAAGGAGGTTCAGCTTGTCACCAAACACTTCAACAAACTTCAACAGGTGTACTTTTGAAAGTATCCGGACTGGTTGCATCATGGTCTGGTACGGCAATTCGAATGTGCAGGAACATAAGACGCTGCAGAGAGTAGTGAACTCGATCCAGTGCATCAGAGGCACATCCCTCCCCACCGTCGGTGGTATCTACAGGAGGTGCTGCCTCAAAAAGGCAACATCCATCATCATGGCCATCCAGGCCATGCCAGCTTCTCACTGCTACCATCGGGCAGGAGGTACAGAAATTTTAAGTCACACACCACCAGGTTCAAGGACAGCTCCTTCCCTTCAACCATTTAGTTCTTGAACAAACCGGCACAACCCTAATCATGTCAGTTTAGTAACATTATGATCACTTTGCAATAAAATAGACTGTTTTTTTGTTCTAATTGTGTGCTTTCTTGTAAAAGTTGTGTATAATTTATGTTTAATTTATGTTTTTCTTGTGAATGCTGCTTATCTGATGCTATGTCCCTGTGATGCTGCTGCAAGTAAGTTTTTCATTGCACCTGTGCACACATGTACTTGTGCATATGACAATAAACTCGACTTTGACACATGCATACACACACATGCACACACACACACATGCACACACACGCACACACACAGATACAGACACACACACACATATACAGACACATAGACACACACAGAGAAACATATAGACACATAGACTCACACACACAGAAACACATACACACATTGACACACACACACACAAACACACAGAAACGCATACACACATTGATGCACACACACATGCACACACAGGCAAAATTTGGCAAAATGCTCCAGTTTTACTTTCCTTATTGTGTTTCATGCACCGTGTATGTTTCTGGTTGGCAGGTGGGCCTTTGACTTGCCTTTGGTTTATGACCTTGATTCAGGCAGTGAGCTAGGATAACGGGAAGTCACTTCCTTTTGCTGACTTTCCGCACAGCTACCGACAGAGATACTCTTGGCCTTCACTTGGTGCCTTAAAGTTGCAGTGGGGATAAATTCAGCATCTCATTAACAAACCAAAGCGCAGATGAGATAAGTCAGGAAGTGGTGACTAAGTAGTGCCAAGCTTGGGTTTTGAAGAGGCGGCAGGTTGACAGGAGAAGGAACGATTGCTGAAAGCTGCAGTCCTTTCCTTCCTCCAACCATCTGCAAATCCATACCCTGCTGTTCTGCAGCACAGTGTGTTCAAACTCCCAGCACCACCTGCTGCAATTCACTTCTTAAAGCATTAAAAATTCTCTAAAACCGCAAGGGTTGCAAATCAGAAAATAGGTTGGAGGTGTTTTGATTCACGTTCATCCCCCATGCTGTGCTCTAGCCACGGAGCTTTCAGACCTCAATCAAAATTCATGAAAAGCACTTGCAGAATTACCAGTCAATCAAATAAATATTTCAGAAGCAGGTAGCATTTGCTTTAATGGGCTGTAGTGTCTGCGATTGATGTCTTGGAAGATAAAAATAGTCTTCGAAAATTTCACTGAAGGCATCAGTCTGGGGTCTTTCAAAAGGTTCAACCAACCTGTGCCTGTGTGCACAGCCTCTGTAATACAGAAGACTGAAGGAATAGTTTTGTTCCTCTTTTGGGTTTTGTGCAGTATTATTGATCCTTATTGTTCACAGATGTATTTCTAGTGCTTCGTAATTCAGATTAAAAATCATGCCTTCATATAATTTATGTTATACTCTTGAGATATTCCTTTTTATGCTGGTGGATTAATTTTAAAGTGTTCACAAACACAAATCACCTGTTTACTGGATAGCAGAGTGTTAGAAGAGGGACAAATGTTAGTTACAGCACTGGAGAAACACTGAGTTCTTCAAATAGCCCCGTAGGATGAAGACACAAGATGCTGGAATCTGGAGCAACACACAAAAAGCTGGAGGAACTCAGCAGGTCAGGCAGCACCTATGGAGGGAAATGGACAGTCGACATTCCGGTTGAGACCCTTCATCTGGACTCTGGTCCAAAGTCCATATGGGGCTAGCGTCCAGATGAAGGGTCTCGACCTGAAACATTGACTGTCCACTTCCCTCCATAGATGCTGCCTGACCTGCTGAGTTCCTCCAGCCCCTTGTGTGTAGCTCATAGACAACAGCCCTCATTACAATATCACACCCAGCACCTCTGACAATCCAGCCCTCCGTCAGCACTACACTAGATTTTTAGCTTAGTCTGTGAACTCAAGCCTTACAGTGGCACTGGAATTCATGTCCTTTTAATCCAAAGGCAAAGGTGCTAAACTGAGCCAAACTAATACCTCAGCTACATTCCATCTCTGCTAATGCTGCTTGGAAAGTAATGGGATTTCAATGCCAATTATTTCTCTGCAAGGAGATCAATATAAATCACAATCAGGGGAGATATGTAGCAAGTGACTGATTCGTCATGTAATAGGGTGGTGACTAAGTTAATGCAGGCACGGTAGTGTAGCAGTTAGTGTAATGTTATTACAGCGCTAGTGACCCAGGTTCAGTTCCGGCTGCTGTCTGTAAGGAGTTTGTATGTTCTTCCTGTGACTGCGTGGGTTTCCTCCGGGTGCTCCGGTTTCCTCCCACATTCTAAAGATGTACGGGTTAGGAAGTTGTGGGCAAGATATGTTGGCGCCGGAAATGTGGCGACACTTGCAGGCTGCCCCCAGCACATTCTGCACAAAAAAATACATTTCACTGTGGGTTTCGATGTACATGTGACTAATAAAGAAATCTTATCTTATCTTATCTTATCTTATCTTATCTTATCTTATCTTATCTTATCTTATCTTATCTTATCTTATCTTATCTTATCTTATCTAGTGGCCTGAGTTCTGGACCACAGATGTTAGTTTGAGTCCCACCATGGCAGCTGGCAAGTTTAAATTCAAATAATCTGAATTTTAACAAAAATCTGGTCTAACAAATAGGAACCATAGGAAACTATCAAATCACTGTAAAAAGCTACTTCTTCACGAATGTCCTACAAGGAAAGAAATCTGCTATCTTCATATGTTCTGGCCTCTATGTGACTCCAGACCCATCAAAGTGTTTGACTATTAATTACCTCTCCTGTTTTGGGCTAATTCGGGATGGACATCAAAGAAGATCATGAAAACATAAGAAACTAAAGCAGGACTAGATGATTCAACCTCCACATCAGCTCTGCCATTCAATGAGATCATTTATGATGAAAACAATGTTCTTGCACTAACACCATATCTCTTGATTCCTCTAGTATTTAAAATACCATGAACTCAGCTTTGAATAACGGCCCTCATGGGTAGAGAATTCCGAAGGTTCATTAATGGTGAAGAAATGTCTCCTTGTCACTGTCCTGAATTACTGGCAATGTCCACATCCCATAACCAAATAAATAAAACAAAAATAATACAAGATCAAGATGATCTTCTATCATGTTTCAGGAAGACCCATTTTTCTCCTGGCTGATGGCACAACGTTCAGAGCACCCTGTCCTGACAGTCATAGTAACAGGAATCTGACAGTTCCTCCCCAGCAGGGCAACCATAGACCAAAGCAAGAAACAAACTGCTGGAGGAACTCAGCGAGTCAGGCAGCATCTGCGGAGGCAAAGGGATGGTCGATGCTTCAGGTGAGTTCCTCCAGAAGTTTGCTTTTTGCTCCAGATTCCAGCAGCTGCAGTCTCTTTTGTCTCCAACCTTAAACCAAATATTAACATTTCCATACTGCACACGAGAAAATGAAAGGAAGTAGTTGTTCACTCGCAGATTGAGGGACTTGTGCACTATGAATAGTGTGCTTAGTTGTGATAGGATGGGCTGTTGGGGTTGGCTGATGTTAGACTTAATGTGTAAGCATTTGACTTCCAGCTAATTGGGCTGGGGAATATCGATATCTGCCTTAACTTTAGCTGAGGCTAAAGGTATGCAGTTAAGATAAGGTAAGGTATCTTTATTAGTCACATGTACATCGAAACACATAGTGAAATGCACCTTTTGCGTAGAGTGTTCTGGGGGCAGCCCGCAAGTGTCGCCACGCTTCCGGCGCCAATATAACATGCCCACGACTTCCTAACTCGTACGTCTTTGGAATGTGGGAGGAAACCAGAGCACCCAGAGGAAGAAAGCTTTACAATGGATTAAAAAATTCTGGAAATATTTTACCAGATGGTGGTCTTTGCAGTGGCCATCCTAAACCAATGGACACCAAGGCCCATGTAGGGACAGGAACTGAACTCACCAGGTAGGGTAGATAGTCAGAATTTCTTTCAGGTGAAAGGGGTGTCAAAAATGAGAGGGCATGGGTTTAAGGTGGGAGGAAAGAGTTTTAAAGGGGATTTGAGGGGAAAGTTTTTTACAGAGAGTGGATGATATCTGGAACACACTGTGGTGGAGTCAAATACAATCAGTACATTTAAGAGACAGTTAGACAAACACATAAGTAGACAAGGCATAGAAGAATATGGTCCTAATGCACCCAGATGGTTTTAGAGAAGATGGGCTTAAAGGTTGGCATGGACATGGTGGTCTGAAGGGCCCAGTTCTGTGCTGTACAACTCTATCACACTGTGAGTCCATTCATATAAACCCATAGGACATATGTTCAAGCTGCAACTTGCAGGCAAAAATCTAAGCACCCTGATATCTTATAACTACACATAGGTGGCTGATGCACATTCAGCTTTTGATAGACAGAGGGGTGGCAGGTTGGCACATGTCAACATGTTGCATCTTACAGCTTGTTGGCAAGGGAAACTGATCTGGGTATGGTGGCATGGTAGGAGATTTAAAACAATAACAAGCCTTGTATATATTCTGTTCAGAACCACTTTACAAGTCCAAAAAGAAATCCAGAAATTCAGAGTTGGTCACAGAAATGCTGATCATCTTCCAACTTGGTTTCCCTTCTGTTTCTGCATGTGTTCTGTCCACAGGACCCAGGCAGAAAATGGAGACAGTAACTTAAAGGTATGGCCAAAGCCATCTCTCACACTTGGCATTGAAACAATTGATTAAACCACACAAGCTTTGCTCATGTGATGGGCAATGTCATCCAAGCTCCACAAATGTTTCGCAGTATGGTAGCACACTCACAGCAGTGAATAAAAATTCTATCATGCTTTGTACTGCATAGTAATTACTAAGCAGAGGATGAAATTGTTCCTCTTGCTTGTATTAGCACAAGGACTCCTGCTCCATTGGAATATATCTTGCAGCTACCAAAAGCAAAGCAAGGAACATTTCAACTTTGCTTTTAGAATACAACCCTTGCAACGCTTCAAGTATGTTACTAAACTTATCACGTTGCTTGACATTTTTAATTGTGTGTTCGCTGAACAATTAAATGTTAATGTTGAGTGCTGTTAAGAAGTCTCTGCAGGCTTAAAATTTTCTTACTTGCTCCCCTTATAAGGCAAAAGGGCTGAATGCTGAAAACTCACACCATGTCATTTAAAGCCTTAAATCCTATGAAGACAAGGGTCAACAATTTAACTACCCTACTTTCCCAGTACAAATGAGATATATTTTCAGTCAATCTCAGCAATGGTAAATCTCGTATGTCTTTATACAGCAACAAAGTATTGGGAATGTAATATTCCTTTTATTTCTTTAACAGGGGCTTGTGCAAGATGGGAGCAAGCAGGGCATGGACCCAACCCACACTCCCTCTCCAATCCTCCTTCCCATTAATCAGCCTCCAAGGGATGAGGGATTTCAACTCTTACACTGAAGCAGCTGGGGTTTTTCCCCTTAGGGCAAAGAAGGTTGAGAGGTGACTTGATAGAGGTGGGCAAAATTGTAAATGGTTTGGTTAGGGTAGAGAAAGGGAAGCAAATGGTTGACAAAAGAACACTATGATGCTGGAGGAACTCAGCATCGTCTTGTTCTTCATCTAGATTCCAGCATCTGCAGTCCTTTGTTTCTCTAGTGTTTGACAGATAAGGGGGCAGAGATTAAACATGCTGGAAACAGAGTTAAGGAAGAGTGTGAGGGACAACTTTTTTATGGAGAGGGTGGCTCTGTCTGTTGGGGGGGGGGATCAAAATCATTCAGGGCTCTCAGGAAGGAAATGGACAGGGACTTGAGAGGGAATAATTCACAGGACTGTAAGGAAGTCCAGGAGAATGGGAAAGGAACTAGTTTGAAAGGATTAACCAAGTGGCCTTTTTCTGTACCACACTAGGTGAGGTTCCTTTGAAATGCTTGAGAATGTCTTCTGCTGAAAGATTTGGGATTAGTTCAGCATGGTAGTGCCATTGCAACCTCGAACAGTGCTTTATCCAGCAACAAGCAATCTGCCGGAGGAACTCAACAGGTCAAGCAGCATCTGTGATGAGAAAGGAATCGTCCACGTTTTGTGTCATAATCCTGCATCGGGGCTAAGGGTGGGTGAGGGATGATAGCATAAAAAAGAGAGAGGGAGTGGTGAGGTTGGGGCCAGAGGTGATCCAGTGTATGCAGTTTGATTCGGTGTTCATGAGTGGTAGCTGTGTTAGACAGACACTCGGCCAGGGAACGGAGAAAGGACTTAACCTGAGATGAGAGGATGATCCTCGGGCATTGATTTCAAAGCTGCTTTGGTGACATCTGCCCATGGACGGATGAGAGAATTTATCCAGCTGAGAATGTCTTTTCTGGGCGTGGATGCCAAGTTTGACACTGCTGCAATATCCTGCAACTGTCTCCAGGTCAGGCTGCACCGGGTATGGAAAAAGCATTACTTCTTGGTCTTGGATGAAGCTTAGATTGGCTGTGGTGAGATTGGGTTCAGGCTGGATTTTAATTTCATATCCAAGCAGTAAGAAGCATTGAACATGTGAAAGGATTTAGGAAGAAGCACACTTCAACAGTATACTGGTTAGATGAAGGGAACCATTTTGCCTTCAATTCTCTTTTTAATTATCTTGTACGACAGAAACTAGCTATTATAAGAATTGGAAAATATCAACTAGAAGTAGCAGTTAACCACATGGACCCTTGAGTCTGCTCGGCCATTCAATAAGATCATAGGGTCATAGAGTTATACAGGCCCTTCAGCCCAAGTTGTCCATGCCAACCAAAATGTCTATCTGAACTAATTCCATTTGTCTGTGTTTGGCCAATATCCCTCTGAACCTTTTCTATCCATGTACTTGTCTAAATGTCTATTAAACATTGCAATTGTACCTGCCTCTATAGTTCCCTCATTCTCCTAAATTCCAGCAACTAAAGGTCAATCTTCCTCAATCTTTCTTCATGGGATAACCATTCATCCCAGGAATCAATTCAATGAATCTATGCAGTTACACCTCCAGGCCAAGTACATCTTTCCTTTGGTCTGGAGACCAAAGCATCGTGTGATGCTCCAGATGCAGCCTCACACAATTTTATGTGCTTCTGATTTTAATTTCTGTGGATCTTCTGATAGGTTTTCTGAGCTAAGTCTTCCTTGCCTGGGCTAAACCATTTATTGAAACTTGGCAAAGGAATTAAATTCAAAAGCTTAGAAGTAAATGAAACTCCACAAATTTAATGTTATGGGGTAACATACATTCTAAATATAATAAATTATAGATACCATGCAGAAGTAAATTATATCACAGTTAATTCTTTCATTCATATGTTAGTGGGACAGACTCGAGGGACAGACAGCCTGCTTGTGTTCCCACATTTGAACAAGTTCAGAGCCTGTACAAAGCCTGTTCACCATCTACAAAGCTGAAGTTGGGGATGTGATGGAAGACTCTCCACTTGCCTGGATGAGTACAGATTCAACAACACTCAAGAAGCTCAACACCATACAAGACATAGCAGCCCACTTGATAGACACCCCATCCACAACCATTCACTCACTCCACCACCGACACACAATAGCAGCAGTTTGTACCATCTACAGGACGCACTGCGGCAATTCACCAAGACTCCTCAGACACCTTCCAAACCCTTGAACTCTACCAGCTGGAAGGACAAGGGCAGCAAAAACACGGGAATGCCACCACTGAGAAGTTGCCCTCCAAGCCACACGCCATCCTGACTTGGAAATATATCACCGTTGCCTCACCGTCGCTGGGTCAAAATCCTGGAACTCCCTCCTTAACAGCATTGTGGATGTACCCACACCTCAGGGATTACAAGGTACAAGAAGGCAGCTCACCACCATCTTCTCAAGGGCAACCAGGGACAGGCAATTGGCTGTCTGGCTCAGTCTGCAAAGCCCGCATCCCTTGAATGAATTAAAAAAGGTATAATTATTGTTCTGCACTGCTTTAGCATTAGGCCCCATCATTATGGATGTGATGCTAATTATCATCACAGGAAAAAAGAAAGATAATGTGTATTTTTTAGCTCCTTAGATGCTCTTATGATTCCCAAAGCACTTTACAGCCAATTAAGTATTTGTTCTTTAAATGTGGTCACTGTGCACTGTAACAAATATGATAAACAGTATGTGCACAGTAAGACTTCAGAAAGACGAATTAAATAAATACCCAAATGATATGCTTTAACTGTTGGGCGAGGGATAAACGTCGGCTTGGACATTTGGAAGAACACCCTATGCCTTCAACAAATGGCAGTACGGGATCCTTTACATTCCCCTTACAGGATAGATGGGGCCTTAGTTTAATGCCTTATCTGAACGATGACACCTTCAACAGTGCAGAACACTTAAATTTTTGCACAGGTATATCAGCCTACACGACAGGCTCAAATCACAGGTCAAAAGAGTTAGTAACAGTAGGCACCTCAGAGGAAACTCACCCTCCATAGTTATAACTATCATAGATACAACTATCAGAAGAAAGTAAACATGAAGGGTGCTTCTGCTGTTGTTGGCACTGTAGAGTCTGATGCCTGCACAAAACAACAGTTTCAATCACCCTGTGCTCTGCTTTGCTGGATTGCAATTTCCACAGACACTCATCACATCATCCACATCATTTCATTTTATGTTGTATTTCCTAATAACATGGAGGGAGGACATTTGGCCCATTGAGACTATGCTGGCTCAAAGCTCAACCTAAGTTCAAGTTCAAGTTATACTTTATCGTCATTCACCCATATGCTGTAAAACACATGGAGGAACGAAATGTCGTTTCCCCCAGACTCACACAACAGAGGACATACATAGAACAGAGGACGTACTTAGAACAGAGGACGTACAATAAACACAGACAAAAAAATTGTGCATGTACAAATAGTGCAAAAAAACGGTATATACAGAATACAAAATTAGTGCTGGGTTAGTGTAAAACCGAGTTGGACGAAGAAAATACAGAACTCAGTGAGTTGCACTAAATGTATAAACATGTTCAGCAACAGCTGAAGTTCTTATATGCCATTGTGCAAACCAGGGCTTTTGACCTACTACTTTTCCCTGTTCTTCCCACACTCCCATCAACTTCCTCCAGATTCTACCAGTCACCTACACATTAGGTGCAATTAACCTACCAACCCTTGGGAAACGGGAGGAAACCAGAGGACCCGGGGGAAACTCACACAGAGGAGAACATGCAAACTCCATGCAGGCAGTGGCAGAGGTCAGGATCAATCGGTCACTGGAACTGTGAGGCAGCTGCTCTAATAGATGTGCTGCTGTGTTGCCCCAACTGCTCCACTGTTCCGGCCCATATGCATGAATGCATAGAAAGGTAAGTGGCGTCGTGTGGTCGTCCTGCTATAGTTTTGGTCACCCTGCTATTAGGAAAGATGATATTAAACTGGAAAGACATCAGAAAAGATTTACAAGGATGTTGCCAGGTCTTGAGGAACTGAGTTATAGGGAAAGGTTAGGACTTCATTCCTTGGAGTGTATGAGACTGAGAGGTGATCTTATAGAGGTGTATAAAATTATGAGGGGCATGGATAGGGTAAATGCACTCAGTCTTTTTCCCAGGGTTGGGGAATCAAGAACTAAAGGGCATAGGTTTAAGGTGAGAGGGGAAAGACTTAATAGGAACTTGAGATGCAACCTTTTTACACAAAGGGTGGTATGTATGTGGAATGAGCTGCCAGAGGAAGTGGTTGAGGCAGGTACAATAACAACTTTTAAAAGACATTTAGACAGGTACATGGATTGGAAAAATTTCAAAGGTTATGGGCCAAACACTGGCAAATGGAACTAGCTTGGATGAGGTACCTTGGTAGGCATGGACCAGTTGGGCCGAAGGGCCTGTTTCCTTGCTGTATAACTCTATTTGTGCACAAGAACCACCAACTCTCTAAACTATCCTATTAATTTTCCACTTGCCACTGAGGTGATGCTGGGGAGAATTTGTGCACAGTTACTGGGCATACTTTTCTGTGCCTCCTTCACGTAAACTACCAAGGTCAATAGCAAATGGGACCTACAAGCAATAGCTGAGGGCTACTTTTTGAAATTGCATAAATGCACCATAGAAGTCCAAGTTCAGGTGGTGCTATCCAGTGCTACCTCCCCAGTAATGATTGAATTCCCTGCAGTTTCAGCCTGCATATTAATATTAACCTTATGCAACTCAGCTGCAGGCTCTGTTGTTCCTCCAGCAAGAACCCTCATTGGCAAACACTCATCGTTTAAAATAAATGAACTAAAAATATAAATAAATGGCCCGGGGCAAACAAATCAATGTTAATTTTAAGGTAGATCTTTGCAATGGTATGTTATAGTTTTTAAATGGACTGCTGTAATTTTTTCATATTAAATATAATGATTCCAATTGATGTGAAATCTCTAGAATGGTGGTGAGGATCTTCTTCACGAGTCTTAAACACAATAAACCCTAATGGGAACTGTAGGAACAATGTTTACGTCGGAATCAAACTTGGGATTCAGTATCGTAGTTCATTACTGGAATAACAATGTGTTCAGAATGCAAAAAAAATCTCATTTTCTGCAATAGAAATTCATCGAAAATAAATTCTGCAAATAATTATAGAAGAGAATAGAGATATCTGCAATTCTCCAAATGTCATTCAGTCCAAAAGGAGTTATAATGGTAATTTAGTAGGAGGAGATGATGTGATACAATAGCACCTGTTCCATCCTTCAGGTTGTGCCTGTTTTTATGAGGTCTCCTTTTTGTACAATAGCAGGTTATTGTGAATGGAACACAATGCACCACTGATGCAAAATTTCATCGGCAGTTCATCTCACAGAAAGGAGAAAGGTTGTTCATGAAACCTAGCTCCGTGAATCAGCAGGACGATTTCACAAAGCAACATTCTTATCCAAGTGACCTTGCAAAGCTGAAAGTGTGCCATCAACACCTGGCAGACTGAGTTGTGGAGGTGAGGCTTGGAATCAAGTCAACACAAGGCCCAGTGTAACTTAGGCCCGGAGAAGTGAAAGATGATGTCTATCGTCATGGAATGAGATGCCAACGAAATGTTTGTTAAAAAAAAGGCAATTACTTGGAGAGTCACTCAAAGGGAACATTTACCAGGTATGGATTCATTCGCCATTCATTATAATGGTTTGTAGGGATAGCTTGGAATATGCTGCCTGTATTTTGATCTCATCTTGCTTTGAGTGAAGGGTGGTCTAAAAAAACCTGGACCAAAGAATGAACTGATGACTTATAATTCCTGTTAGTAGAGTTCTTTTATGGTGGTGTGCTGGTGTGAGAGGAATTTTAACCCAGTTTTGCCAGGAGGGAATCCCATCAGATTGACTTCCTTCTCAAATGCCCCCATCATTTACCCCCTGCCTCCCCCAGCCCTCCACCTCCAATATTTAACTCCTTTGACTACACTTGTAAGCAATTTTAGCTGTGGTGTAAAGCCTGTGTTAAACCTGATCCATCAGTTTCCTGGCAGGTGAATTTTGAGTTAACATTTCCCTTGTTGATATTATCATTGGCAGCCACCATTATTGGCTGGGATTTGATACATTCTGTCACCTGAATTCAGTTTTATTGATAATAGTGTACCAAGGAACAGCATGCAACTGGAGAGCATTGTAAGGCAGAGTTTAAAAGTGCAATCTAGTAATCTCTTACCTTGCTAAACAAACACAAGTTCCAAATATTAAACTAGTTGTAGGAGATCTCAACAGAAAATAACTGGGACACTTGTGGAGGAGGAAGAGCCTCTGGTACAAGGTCCAGAAATTTCACTTAGTATGGAGGTGAGGCTGGAATGGGGGCGTTGAAATGAAGCAGTAAAGATGCGAGAGAGCTTTGATCAAAATAATTACAGAAATCATTTGAGAAATCTTCTTCAGCAGCAGAAAATCAGATATAATTGTCATTCAATTCTCTAACTGATTAGTTCTGAATAAGCTAATTAAAATCCCTCAGATATAAGTCATTATCAAAGCTGGGTTAACTCTATGTGCACCCAGCCCTTTGTGCTGGGAATAACTTGGGCTTTTCAATAAACCTGGATTGAAGAATCCTGGTACAGATAATTGGGTATAACAGTTAGAACATAGAACAGAGAACATTACAGCACAGTACAGGCCCTTTGGCCCACAATGTTGTGCCGACATTTTATCCTGCTCTAAGGTCTAGCTAACCCTTCCCTCCCACATAGCCCTCCATTTTTCTATCATTCATGTGTCTATCTAAGAGTCTCTTAAATGTCCCTAATGTATCTGCCCCCACAACCTTTGCAGGCAGTGCGTCCCACACACCCACCACTGTCTGTGTAAGAAACTTACCCCTGACATCCCCCTTATACCTTCCTCCAATCACCTTAAAATTATGCCCCCTTGTGTTAGCCATTGTCGCACTGGGAAAAAGTCTCTGACTGTCCATTCGATCTATGCCTCTTATCATCTTGTACACCTCTATCAAGTCACCTCTCCTTCTCCTTCTCTCCAAAGAGAAAAGCCCTAGCTCACTCAGTCTATCCTCATAAGACATGCTCTCTAATCCAGGCAGCATCCTGGTAAATCTCCTCTGCACCCTCTCTAAAGCTTCCACATCCTTCCTATAATGAAGCGACCAGAACTGAACATAATACTCCAAGTGTGGTTTAACCAGAGTTCTATAGATCTGCAACATTACCTCATGGTTCTTTATAAAATGACATACTGAATAAGGATAATTACATAAAAAAACGGGTTATCTTATTGGTTGTTTCTATGACAGTCATAACTGTGAAGGATCCAGTAGATATTCTGCTTCCTTGCTTTTGATGTCAACTTAAATATATGTGCTCTAAAGATATCCATTGTGGTTGTTCTGGGGAAAATGAAATGCTTTGTTTTCCTTTCCTTATACAAGAAACTTTAGATTTCACACAGAAAGCTACATAGAATACAGTATATGTATTTCATTTTAAAACAGAGGAGATTAAACATAGAATTATAGAAATTTATGGCACTGAATGAGGCCATTCAGCCCATCATATGCATGCCAGATAACAAAAAAATATTTAGGCTATTCCCAACATTTCAGCTCTTGGTCTGTAACGTTGTAGGTTATTGCATTTCAAGTGCTCATCCAATTATGTCTATTCCAATTATATCTACTCCTGTGGTCCTATTGTCAATGATATCCACACCCCCACTGTTCTTTGGGTGAGAACATTTTTACTCAACTCCCCCTGACCTTCCATAGATCGAGATCCCTGGTCATTGACTCATCTGCCAGAGAAAATAGGTCCCTTCTATTCACCCTGTGAGGTGTGTCATAATTTTGTACACCTCAATTTATTCTCTTCACAGTCATCTTCATTCCAAAGAAGAAAATCTCCTGTCTAAGCACCCCTTCCCTGTGCTACCATGTCCTTCCTGTAGTGTGGTGATCTGTGCAGCACACAGTATTCTAGCTGTGGCTTAACTGGTACCTTATACAGTTCCAGTATAACTTCCTACACATATATTCTGTACCCCAATTAAGAAAGGAAAGGATTCCTTATGATATCATAATCATTTTATCCACCTGCCATCCCATCTTCAGGCATCCGTGGGTGTGTAGATCCCTTTCTCCCCCCACGTTTTTGAGTAGTCTGTCACTACCTGTATATTCCGTTTTCTATACAGTAGAAATAGATGATCACACACTTGTTAAAGATTAATCTAATGCAGTCACTGTGTTGCTGTTCAAATCTTCGCAGCAAAGCAAGTGAGCAAGTCGAAGGGGCCCAATGCAAGTTAGGTTATTTCCCAAATAACCAACTCCCTTATAGTTGCTCTTCCCATTGCTGTAGTTCTGGAGGAAGTGGACTGAAATAACATTATGGAATGGATTGGATTCAACTCTCCCTTTAATCCTTTGCCAGACTTGATCCTCCTGCATAGGAGTGTGCAGGGTAGTTTATATTTGGCCACTTTTGGAGGGGTGGGGGCTCTTGTAAACACATTTTGTGCTTGAGAGGCCACTGTACCTGTTGTTCTCCACCACCACCTCCCCCCCCCCCCCCCCCCCCCCCCACCGACACCACACCAACCTTTCTGCACACACCCTGCTTCCTGTATGGATTGGAACTGTCACTCTTTTTTTCCTGAATAAAGCAGGAACATAATAGCAGATAGAAAAAATGTTCAGATATTTGCTTCAAAAACTTGTACTTAAGTTGGCTTTAAAATACAAAGTCTAATGAAACGAAAAACCATCTTAATTTTTCTCCAGTGTTACAATTCGATTTATTCTGAAAATCATCTATCATTCTTCATATCTTAATCACCTTAATGATCCATAAAAAAATATATATACTTAGTTTTAAGATGTCATTTCTTCAGGCAATTAGTTCTCATTTTGAATTAGGTCCAGAGCATGATATTTGTAGAGGAGAGAAGAGAGGAAGGGTCTTCCCTTCCAATTATAAAGAATTTAAATTTATTTGTAAAACTTTTTCTCTCTCTAATCCAGCTGTTTTGTCACTGACTTTGTTCTTTACATTTGGGCCTGGAACTTTGCACATTTTTTCCAAGGTTTGGTTACACATTACATGATCACCACCTCTTGTCAGGCTGCATAAATCTTATTCCCAATACAAATTAAATATAGAAATCTATGAGCCAGCGAAACAATCATATCACTTGTCTACAACTGAAAACTTCCAGGGTTGACATGAACCACAAGACTGAAAGTTATGTTCCATTATATATTTTAATGGATGGAGAAAATTGCCAGGTTACATCCTTGCAAAGCATATATTTTCCACAACATTTATCTCGAAAGATAAAAATACAAGTGGTGTTGAAAGACAAATGGGCCGTTGATTTTGCACATCACCGGCGCTGGACCCGAACTGCAGGAGATTCTTCCAGCCTTGCATCACCACATGGGGGCAGCTGATTGGGATTTGCACTTGTCGGTAGCCTTATTTCCCCGGCTTCGTGCTTCTTTTTCCGTGAACCGTTGTTATGGCTCATTCTGTTACGTATTCCTTTTGTGCTCCGATTTGATTCAACTCAATTATTTGAGCCTTGCGAAGGATTAGAACCCACTGTGGTCACTCTAACTTTAATCAAGAAGCCCGCAACTGAGTGGAAAGAGCAGCATGGCTGGGGGTCCCTCTTTGTAGTGGTTCTGTCTGCGCTGTAGAAAGTGTACAGTCGCCACTGGGAGTACTGTGCTCCCTGTAAATTTGACCAGCCAACGATTCTTTGACTTGGACCAAACAGCGAGCAGTGATGGATATTTAATTCTTTGCTTAACCTTTTGCTGCTGAAACCTTTTCATCACAATGATCAGGGAGACTACAAGTGTTATTGATTTTCCCAGTTTAGGTGATCATCAAGTGATGAGGCAAACCTTTCCTTAGCTGGATGCCTGGCAGGAATGCCTACAAAGGACGTGAAAATTACTTCGGAACTGATGTTCAAAAAGTATGTTGGACGTATGAAGCTGCCTGCACAGTCATTGAAGGCAAGGAGAATGGAAATTCTAAGTGTGACCAGGTTTGTGCTATTCACTCAAGTTTAATTAATGTGATTATTATATCTGCATGCGGACCGGGCTGTGAAGTAAAAGAGCTAGGTTATGGGGATCATTAGCTGTGTGGGCAGATTGTGTTCTCAACTTGTGGCATTGGGCTCTTGCTCCAAAGACTCAAACAATGAGTGAGAGAGGCCGCAGCACATTCTGAAAGTAAGTCTGTTTTACACGGTTGCCAATCATGGTGCTCTACGTGTAATCAGACGGTTTCACCTCTGGTTGCATCTCTACACATTTCACGCAACAAATATTGAAACTGGCACAAAGGCAGATCTCTGGCAAAGGAATTTCCATTCCCACAGCCAACTGTTTCTTGACTAAAAGTGGAATGACTGATGTTGCTTCTAATCCTTAGGAAGATTTGAGAAAACGAGTCAAGTCAAATCTCAGCATAAAAGCCTTGTATGACCATGCAAGCTGTAGCGCTTTCGGGAGGACATGTGGAATAAGGCATTAAGCCTTTCCGACAAGTGCAAATCCCGGCTAACTGCCCCCATGTGGTGACACAGGGCTGTGGGAATCCGATCAATTTCAGCTCCTGGGCCAGTGAAAATGTACAGGTCATGGCCCAATGGCATTGCTTCTGTTGTGCGTTCATATCTGTTGCAGCCCGATGTTCTTTAATATAGATCATAGGGTGACAGACATCAGAGATGATAGCTGAATAGAGCGCTTAACATACCCTGCTGTCAAGCTGCACTGTGCGTTCAAATACCACGAATGATAAAGTTTCCAAACAGAAACTTGCACCAGTGGCATAATACAACAGCGGAGCCATTTAGCCCCTTGAACCTGATCTGCCATCAGCTTAGATCATTTAAAAGGCATTTAGACAGATACGTGAATGGGAGTAGTTCAGAGGGATACAGGCCAAAGGCAGGCAAATGGGACTAGCTGAAGTAGGAAACTTGGTTAGCATGGACGAGTTGGGCCAAAGGGCCTGTTTCTGCGCTGTGTGACTCTATGACTCATGGTTGATCTGAATCTTAGCTCCTTGCTTCCAAAAGTTTAACTCCACTTACTGACCTAAAATATGTCAGGTCCTGCTGGTTCCGCGAGGCTGCTGATTGCAACAAAGAGGCAGCTAACCGAGGGGATCAGGAAGATGTTAAAAACAAAGCTAAAATCTGCAAGTGGGCTAAAGCTTTGACCTTTCAACAGCTCCATGGTACAGAAAAAGAAAAAAAGAGAAAGAAAGCAAAGTAGGAAAAGAGAGAGGGACAAAGAGAAAGAAGGAAAGGGACTTGCTTTTACACTGCACTGTTCAAATCTCTTTTAGAATGTTCCAAAGCACGTCGCTGTCAGTGTAGACACAAGAGATTCTGCAGATGCTGGAATCTGGAGCAACACACTCAAAATGTTGGAGGAACTCAGCAGGTCAGGCAGCATTTATGGAGGGAAATAAACAGTCGATGTTTTGGGTCGAGACATCGACTGTTTATTTCCCTCCATGGGTGCTGCCTGACCTGCTGAGTTCCTCCAGCATTTTGAGTGTGTTGCTGCTAATGAAATAACTTCAAAGTGAAAAGGTTGTCATGATGGAAATACGGCAGACAATTTGTGTGCAGCAAGCTCCCACAAACACAGCGATGACCAGATAGTCCTAGAGATTCATCCTCTAATGGTAAATGTGTTGTATCGTAGTGACAGTGCTTTCTACACTATAGAGCACAATCTACTTTACCTCTCAAACTCATTCCACTGAAGTGTGTGGAATTGAATTTTGGAGGCAGTGTACACGACAGCAAAAGCACATTTAGTGTGACTGACTGGGGGATCATTTTCTTTTCCAGAACTGTTGATTAAGGGATAAATATTGGCCAGAACATTGGGATAATTCCCTCCTCTTTATCAATGGGAGAGCACACTGAGCCTTGGCTTAATGCCTTATCTGAAAACAGTCACTTCCTGTAATTCAGCACTACCTCTATGCACTCCTACACTGTCAACCTAGCTGTTTCTGCTCACCTCTCTGGAATGGGACGAGAACTTGAAAGGTCGTGACTCAGAGTGCCACCCACTGCAAGGCAGTTTTAGGAAGCTCACCTACATAATCAGCCGAGATAAATGAAGCTGGCACTCGGTAATTGTTTTCACCGTTTGAACTGCTCTCTGTATAACTGCGTGTGCTGCAAGTTGGTTGCATGAGGTTTGGTTCCTCAGTTCCTGACTTATCCTCCCTAAACCCCCAATGTTATTTAAAATTCATTCGTGAGATGTAGGTGTCTGTAGCAATGCCAGCATATGTTACCCATTCCTCACTCTCCTTGAAAAAGTGGTGGTGGGCTGCTGTCTGTGTGGGTTTCCTCCAGGTGCTCCGATTTCCTCCCACATTCCAAAGATGTACGGGTTAGGAAGTTGTGGGCATGCTATGTTGGTGCCGGAAGTGTGGCGACACTTGAAGGGCTGCCCCTAGAACACTCTACGCAGAAGATGCATTTCACTGTGTGTTTCAATGTACACGTGACTAATAAAGATATCTTATCTTAAACGCCACAGTCATTTTTGTGATGGTAATTCCACCGTGTTTTTGGGTAGGGAGTTTCTGGACTTTAGCCCAATGAGGCTGAAGTAACAGTGATATCTTTCCATAACAGATTGTGTTCAATGTGGAGGGGAAACCTGTAAATTGAAAGTATACTGACTGGGTGGTATTTAACTGAACTATTTGTTCCTGCTTTTTGTGGACGGGACATATCTGAGCAACTTTCCACTTTGCTGGGTTGATACCGGTGTTGTAACTGTACAGGAACAGCTTTGGAAAAAGCGCAGCCAATTCTGGAGCACAAATCTTCAAACACTCCAGCCTGGATATTGTCTGGTCCCAAGGCTGTTGCTCTATCCAACTATTTCTTGAATCAAGCTGGCTGAAGACTGGCTTCTGTGTTGCTGGGAATCTCATCCGGAGACTGAAATGGATCATCCACTTGGCAGTAGCAACAAATGGAGCGGAGGAAGTGTTTTCAACCATTAATCAACTAATATGTCTCTGCACTCTGAAATTTTCTTCCCAAATCTTCTTGCCATGATCACACCCCGCCCTCTCTTCAATGACTTTCCTTTCTAGTTCACCCATCTGACTCTAGTCTGACACATCCTGCTCCGCTCTCCACCCTTGGGATGTTTCCTAAGAGTTTGGAAGGGAGAGACTTTCAGTCATTAAGTCTGAAAGGGCAGGTGTAATGCAAGTGTGGGACACTGGAAATCTAGGCACACGTCCATATGGCTGAGCTAAGTGCAAATGTCTGGCGCATAATTTCGAGAGCTCACACACAGCGGTCTTACCGAGCCAAAAATAAAGATTAACCATGCCTTTGTTTAAATATGATAAAGGATATAAATGGATTAGCATGATTTTTTTTGTACACTTGGACAAGGTTGAACTCTGTTTACTCCTCACAAGTAAGTCCTAAGAGAATGTGTCTTACAGTTATGAATAAAGGATCTTATTGCTTTCCACTGGCCACAAAATCAGTAGCAATGGCCAGGAAAAGTCTTTTAGGATCTTAGGAAGAAGAGCAGGCTATTCAGCCCCTCAAGCCTACCTCCACGATCAGTCGTTTTTGTTGCACTGTCCTGTTTTTGCAGTTTTTTTTCTTTCCCTTCACTGTCTTGTATAATTTATATTGTGTGTGTTGACTGTACCTACATGCTTGTATTGATGCTGCAAGCAAGCTTTTCATTGTAGTTGTACCTCACTGTACTTGTGCACATGGCAATAAACTCGACTTGACTTGACTTAACTGGAGTGCTGCTTTAGGATTCTCAAGAGATTCTGCATTGCAGAAATTGGATGTATGTTGTTTGGTTGAATCAGACCATTAGAGAGAGAATTACTACCTCCAACTCAAGGAAGCCCCATGAGTTAATAATTTCAGGATCATCTTATCAAAGATAAGATAGAGCAACTTTTTCTAGTTATTGGCATAAGTGACGTGGATATCATGTGCAAGGCTGCCATTTATGGCCATCCCTAAATGAGGAAGCAGTTAAGAGTCAACCTCTTGGGTTGGTCTAAAGAAACCTGGTCAGTGCAACACATTTCTTTCACTGAAGGATATATGTGAATCTGATTTTTTTTTCTGTGAAAACCCAGTAGGCCGATGGTCACCACTACTGACACTAGCTTTTTATTTAATTATTGGATTGTAAATTAACTAGTTGGCACGGTGGGATTCAATCTCATGTCTCTAGATCAGAGGTCCAGAACTCTGGCTTCTGGTCCTGTAACCCAACCAATGTGCCCCTCTACCCCATACACTGAGGTTAGTTCGCCAATCCTATTGGTGGGTCTGGAGGATTGTTTTTGCAGCCAGAGTAGCTCTCCAGTGCTTTGAGGTATCTGTTGAAGTTGCTAAGAAGCATACAGGATGCCTTGGAAAGTAACAAGGCTCCTTGAACACTTCTTCCAAGGTGCTGTACATGTGATAGAAATTTGTTCCATGGAAATTATATTTCAATAGGTGGACGTCTTGATTACAGGCATCCATTTCTTAGAATCTATTGAGGTTTGTATTGTGTACTCATTTTCAATTCAAACTCATTCCCCTGGATCACTGGTCAAGACGTTTGGCAACTGGTATCCTTAACTAACCACAAACTACTCTACCCGTGATATGAGTGAGCTGAGATTTTCACTGGTAGGTGGTGTAGAATAGGTGTATGTAATGAGAAAAGCTGTAAGGCCATCCAGAAGCCTGAGAAGGGCTAGTAGAAACCATAGAGTAGGTTAGTAGACAACACCTAGTGGTATTTATACTTCAGGTAGATTGCTGACATTGCAAGACAAGACAAGACAAGATATCTCTATTAGTTACATGTACATCGAAACACACAGTGAAATGCATCTTTTTTGTGTAGAGTGTTCTGGGGGCAGCCCGCAAGTGTCACCATGCTTCCAGCGCCAACATAGCATGCCACAACTTCCTAACCCGTACATCTTTGGAATGTGGGAGGAAACCGGAGCACCCGGAGGAAACCCACGTAGACACAGGGAGAACGTACAAACTCCTTACAGACAGTGGTCGGAATTGCTAGCTTGTTTTACCCAGTCAGCATCCTTAAGGTATAGCTTTCTTGGTCCTGCTGGTACACAATGTTAACTATGATTTAACCATGCACAGCAGCGTAACTCAGCAGCAATCAAATAGTTTAATTTTTAAGCCAAGTCAGATATACAGTTTTAAAATCATGCTTTTCAAAAGCTGCAATAATCTCTCAAATCCCCAACCCTAGGTCACCATTCACAGATAAGAATCCTTTAACTTTTATAAGCAGCCCTTTAATAGCTGCTGATACATTTTATTCCCTGCACTCCCACCATCCAAGTGATGTTCCAGTGTCAGATCTAATGAGGGCTATGAGCACTCCAGGAATTACACAGCAGGAATGACCCAGAAAATTCCCAGATAGCAACAGCGAGAAAGCTGTCAGTCACTGCATTCTACTCCTAAGATGACTATTTTTGTTTCTTTACATACACAAAGAGGAACAGAGCAAGAGCAAGTGAAATCTGTAAAGGAGGTTAGTGTGAGACATCTTCTTTGTGAGTTGTGCATCTGATTTAAAGAATATGGAGGAGTCAGTGTAAATGAGTTTCCATTATGTTTTATCCAGCTACACAAGTAGAATTTAAGCAAGAAAGTTGCTCCAGTGCCAGTTCAGAAACTTGAAGACAAAAATGAGCCTTAAACTCTAGTGTAGTGCTGAGGGAGAACTTCATTGTCAGAAATGCCCTATCTGCTTTCTCATGTGTCTTCAAAGTTTCAAGAAGGAAATTGCAGGCCTTAGGGTGTTGGGAGCTGAAGACAAGCTGCCAGTGGTTAATCAGTGAAAAGTGTGCTTGCACATGAAGCCAGAGTCGGTGAAACACAAGGATCTCAAATGGTTTGTAGGACGGAAAAAGGTTATGGAGACATGGAGGGATTTGAAAACAAAGGTGAGAATTTTAACATTGAAATGTTGCTGGGAAAAAGCAAACCTGGCTCCAAGACAAGTCATTGAACAATCCTTCTGGAGACACGAGTTTGAATCCTATCAAGACAGATGAGGAAGTTAAATTCAAATAAATCTTGAGTAATGGTGACACAAAACTACCAGATTGCCATACAGTCCTATCGAATTCACTTACATCTTGCAGATCTGCTGCTGTTACCTGGTTTGACCCATATTTGTTTCCAGACTGATAAATATGGTTGGATCTTAATTGTTTCTCCAGTTCCAGAGCAATTAGGATAGATGATCAATGTCAATATTGCCAGCTACAGCCACATCACTGAATAAATAAATTGAGGAAAGTTCCAGTGAAAGTTTCAAATGCCAGTGCACTTGTAGTAAACATGTTGGCTCAATGTACAATATGCTGTAGTTCTGACTTAACTGCTGTGGATATTAACGCATTTTCAAATCAACTATCAGTTTGCTGTATAGGTTGAGAAGCACTCTGTGCTCAAAATGATTTATATCCATTGTTCCAGGAATGCAACTGCAGTGATGTGTTTGAATTGTGGAGGATGGAGGAGGGAGAGTAATGATTCAAGTTATATAATCCTTGTCGCCCACATGGCTGGCGAATTAAACTTCTGAGAAAGAAAAGTGACTGTCAAAGGGAAAAAAATCAAAATCCATCTGCCTTCATTTTTTCCAACTCTATCTTTGTAAGAAAAGTCTACCTATGCCCCAGGATACAGAGCACTGAATCACAGAACAATGTTTTAATACTAGGTAGGTTCCTGCACTAAAGATTTCAATGTGAATATCTGGAGCATTTATGAAAATATCTTCCTGTAGCACTGCCAATATATCAAAGTAACCTTGTTAATAATCTGCTAGGAATAACAATCTCCAAACTGAATTCACTCCAGTTTATATTACAATGTAAAAAGAAAGACATTCTTAGTGTTATTAGGGCAGCCACAGTAGTGTAGCTGTTAGTGTAATGCTATTACAGCGCCAGCAACCCGGGTTCAATTCGGACCGCTGTCTGTATGGCGTTTGTACGTTCTCCCCGTGACTGCGTGGGTTTCCTCCGGTTGCTCCAGTTTCCTCCCACATTCCAAAGACGTATGGTTAGGAAGTTGTGGACATGCTATGTTGGCGTGGCGACACTTGCGGGCTGCTCCCAGAACATTCTACGCAAAAGGTGTATTTCACTTGTGTTTCCATGTATATGTGACTGATAAAGAAATCTTATCTTATCTTACTTAGGAGCATTTTATCTTATTTAGGTGATCTTACCTCAAACTATGTCCACTTCCTCATTTATATCAAAACTAGCCCTGGCTCATATCTCCCAGTCACCTATCATCCCATGTTTGTTTGCCTATATGACATTCTGTTGATCTCATTTTAAAAATCTCTTGTTTTCAAACCCCTCTATGGTGTCACCCATCACCATCTCTGCGACCACCCATCCCATCACCCCCAGACCTATAATCCTCAAGTCGCTTGATGATTCCTGAATTTAATGTCTCCTCTGTCGGTACTGTGCTTTCAGTTGCTCAGGCCTCAACTCTGGAAACCCCTTCATAAACCTAACTCTATTTCCACCCACAGTACAGACACCTAGGTTAAAC
Source organism: Pristis pectinata (assembly GCF_009764475.1). NCBI lineage: Eukaryota > Metazoa > Chordata > Chondrichthyes > Rhinopristiformes > Pristidae > Pristis > Pristis pectinata. The sequence continues at coordinate 10,962,848 of NC_067412.1, read as the reverse complement.
TATTGTTTATAGACTACAGCTCCGCCTTCAATACTGTAATTCCAGGCAAACTCTAAGACCTGGAACTCAACAACTCCCTTTGCAAGTAGATCCTTGACTTCCTGACCAATGGTCCGCAATCAGTGAGGATAGGCAGCAACACCTCCGGCACGATTATTCTCAACACTGGTGCCCCACAAGGCTGCGTCCTCAGCCCCTACTCTACTCCCTATACACTCATGACTGTGTGGTCAGATTCTGCTCTATATCCATCTACAAGTTTGCAGATGATACCACTGTAGTGGGCCGTATCTCAAATAACGATGAGTCAGAGTACAGGAAGGAGATAGAGAGCTTAGTGACATGGTGTCATGTCAATAACCTTTCCTTCAATGTCAGAAAAACAAAAGAGCTGGTCATTGACTTTAGAAAATGGGGCGATACACATGCTTCTGTCTACATCAACGATGCTGAGGTCAGGAAGGTTTAGAGTTTCAAGTTCCTTGGAATGAATATCACCAATAGCCAGTCCTGGTCCAACCACATAGATGCCACAGCCAAGAAAGCTCACCAGCGCCTCTACTTCCTCAGGAGGCAAAAGAAATTTAGCATGTTCCTTTTGACACTCACCAATTTTTATCAATGCACTATAGAAAGCATCCTATTCGGATGCATCACAGCTTGGTTTGGCACTTGCTCTGCCCGGGACCTCAAGAAACTGCAGAGAGTTGTGGACACAGTTCAGTGCATCACGGAAACCAGCCTCCCCTCCATGGACTCTGTCTATATCTCTCGCTGCCTTGGTAAAGCAGCCAGCACAATCAAAGACCCCACTCACCCTGGACATTCTCTCTTCTCCCCTCTCCCATCAGGCAGAAGTTACAAAAGCCTGAAAGCACATACCACCAGGCTCAAGGACAGCTTCTATCCCGTTGTTATAAGACTATTGAATGGTTCCCTAGTACGATAAAATGAACTCTTGACCTCACAATCTACCTCGTTATGACCTTGCACCTTATTGTCTACCTGCACTGTACTTTCTCTGTAGCTGTGACACTTTGCTCTGGGTTCTGTATTGTTTTCCCTTGTACTACCTCAAAGAACTGTGTAATGAATTGATCTGTATGAACAGTATGCAAGACAAATTTTTCACTGTACCTCAGTACACGTGACAATAATAAACCAATTCCAATTCCAATTCCCTTAAGGCACTCCATAATAACTACCTCTTTGGATTATTATCCTGACTCCTTGTCTGGTCTGAGTCAATTTTTGTGTGCAGCACTTTGAAATGTCTTGCTATATTAAGAGTACCGTATAAATGGAAGTTGGTAATGTAGAACAAGCAAGAAACAACTTACTTAGTGATACCATAAGTACTATAGCTGCACTGAGTATAAGAGTTGGGATGTCATGTTACAGCTGTAAAAGATGTTGGTGATGCCGCACTTGGAGTATTGTGTGCAGTTCTGGTCGCCTGACTACAGGAAGGATGTCATTAAGCTGGGAAGGGTGAAGAAAAGATTCACAAGGATGTTACTTGGACTTGAAGACTTGAGTTATAAGGAGAGACTGGATAGGTTGTATTTTTTCCCTGTAGCATTGGACGTGGAGTGGCGATCTTAGAGAGGTATATAAAATTACCAGGGGCATAGGTAAGGTGGATGCTCACAGTCACTTCTCCAGGGTAGGGGAGTCTAACTCTAGAGGGCTTAGGTTTAAGGTGAGAGGGGAAAGATTTAAAGGGGCCCTGAGGGGCAACTTTTTCACACAAAGGGTAGTAGGTATATGGAACGAGCTGCCAGAAGAAGTGGTAGAGGTGGGTACAATTTCAATGTTTAAAAGACATTTAGACGGGTTAGGAAATGTTTAGAGGGAAATAGGCCAAATGCAGGCAATTGGGACTAGTTCAGCTAGGCAACTTGGTTGGCAGGCAACTTAGAAAGGCAACTAGGCACAGGTAGGCATGGATGGGTTGGGCCAAAGGGCCTGTGTTCCATGTTGTATATCTCTATGACTCGATGGCTCCATGTGAATCAGTAATGATGGTTATTTTTTAAGACTGAAGGCAGCACAGTAGAGAAACTAGTAGAGCTGCTATCTCTCAGCTCCAGAGACCCTGGTCCAACCCTGATCTCTCAGTCTGTTTGGCATTGGTATTGGTATTGGTTTATTATTGTCATTTGTACCGAGGTACAGTGAAAAACTTGTCTTGCATACCGATCGTACAGGTCAATTCATTACCCAGTGTATTGAGGTAGTACAGGTAAAACAATAACAGAATACAGAGTAAAGTGTCACAGCTACAGGGAAGTGCATTGTAGGTAGACAATAAGGTTCAAGGTCATAACAAGGTAGATTGTGAGGTCAAGAGTCCATCTCATTGTATAAGGGAACCGTTCAATAACCTTATCACCATAGAAGCTGTCCTTGAGCCTGGTGTTATGTGCCCTCAGGCTCCTGTATCTTCTGCCTGAGGGAAGAGGAGAGAAGAGAGAATGACCCGGGTGGGTGGGGTCTTTGATTATGCTGGCTGCTTTACCAAGGCAGCGAGAGGTATAGATAGAGTCCACGGAGGGGAGGCTGGTTTCCGTGATGCGCTGGTCTGTGTCCACAATTCTCTGCAGTTTCTTGTGGTCCTGGGCAGAGCAGTTGCCATACCAAGCCATGATGCATCCAGTTAGGATGCTTTCCCTGGTGCATCGATAAAAGTTGGTGAGTGTCAAAGGGGACATGCCAAATTTCTTTAGCTTCCTGAGGAAGTAGAGGCACTGGTGAGCTTTCTTGGTCATGGCGTCTATGTGGTTGGACCAGGACAGGCTATTGGTGATGTTCACTCCCAGGAACTTGAAGCTCGCTACCCTCCTGACCTCAGCACCATTGATGTAATATAGGGTGTAGAGTAGAGGGCTGAGGATGCAGCTTTGTGCGGCACCAATGTTGAGAATAGTGTTGTATGGAGTTTGTATGTTCTCTCTGAGACCATGTGGGTTTCCCCCAGGTGCTCTGGTTTCTTCCTGGATTGGTAGGTTAATTGGCCACTGTAAATTACTGCTAGTCTGTTGTGAGTGGCTGAATGTGGGAAGAGTTAATGAGAATGTGTGGAGACTAAAATAGTATTAATGCAGGATTATTGTAAAATGGATGCTTGATAGCTAGCATGGACGGTGGGCCAAGGGCCTGTTTTTGTGCTCTAAGCCTCTATCCTGTAAACCTCTTGCTCATGCTGATGTTTGCTGATATATTTAAGGGGAAGCCACGTAAATTGATTGGCAGAGAGGTGTAGAAGGAAAAATCAAGAGGGTTAAATAAAGCAAGGTGGGGGTGAGGAGAGAAGGCTTGTGTGGAACAGCTGGGTGAATGGCCTTTGCTATGTAGTTCTCTGCAACTGTTAGCCTTTGGTACACAGTAAAGTAGCCAAAATACTGCAAATGTGTTAAAAAAGGATTAACGATCAGAATACAGAAAATGTTCAAGATATAATGTAAAATGAACGCATGCTCCTGAATACCATATTGAAAGAATAAAAAGGCCATGGTTCCTCATAATATTCAGGAGTTATGCTGAAACCACTACAATAAAATAAATATTCAAATGAAAGTCAGATGTTGCGAATCACAACCCAATATTTGGATTTCCAAATATATCAACTTTACCTTTTTACGCTGACATAAATATCAAGTTTGGAATTGGGGACTGGAACATAATCTGGTTGACTGAGGAGGAAGGCTGTTGTGTAACTAGGCAGCAGCTGATGATATTATCTGAATAATAATTCTATCCAGGATACAGTCTGGGTTGTTCTTTAAATTCAGATTGGGTTTTGCTTTCTCAATCAGAACGGGGGTGGATTAACACAACCAGAGGATAAGGCAGGCAGTTCAATATTTGTATTTTGGCCCAAACACATTCTATAATTTGCAGAGAGTGGGATAACATGGGCTGGTAAAACGTGAAAAAAATATCAGCATTGTGCAAGTCAGATGTGAGATGACATGCTTCGCTTTGCCTTTTAAATTGTCAATTTCAACAAAATGCTGTGGCACTGTGACAGGCCAGGGAAATGGCAAATCATCAAACTGTATTGAGAGCTTCAGTAATGTCTTAGGAATAATTAAGCATATTCCCTCCAGTGTTGGCTGTCTATTGTCTGGCTTGTTACTGGCAACCCCTTCAAGGTTAAGGAGCCTTGTTCTCCTTAGAGGTGCGAGCCCGGTGTCTGACATGCCTTAACCACATGCTGCTCTGATGTGCAGCTGGGGTCTGCCAGTGGTGACTTTAATGCAAGGCTGATTTTTAGTAGGCTGAAGTATATTCCTGCTATGAGGTATAGAAATCAATGCCTGTCATTTATAAATTCCAATGCTAACTGTAAGGGAGATAGAACAAACAGCTTTCTACTGAAGTTAGTCTAAGTTTATGCCTGGTTTTGATGACCTCAGTACTTATAGCCTTGATTCCTTGCATGAATTTTCTGACTAGTGTCTCTGGAGAAAAGCTAATGCATTACATCTTACACACTGACATTCCTTTCATCTAACAAGAAACAAAGTCTTGCTTTTCACACTGAATATTAATTTTAACAAGTAATTCCGACAGAAGGTTCCTTTTCTGCACTTTACTGGTTAAAAAAAAATCTACCTTGAGAAAAGACTGATGTCACAAATCAATTTTTGACAATGAGACAGAGAGAGAGAAAGAACACAATTGTATAAGACAATGCATGGTTGTCATCGTGAAGCCAGTGTCTCCAGAAACAAGCAGGGCATTCTATCGTTTGAAATATCCCAAAATATCTCATCAAACAGTCCTGGTTAGAAATGTCATTGAACAGTGAAGATAAACAGAGAGCTTTTTAAATCGTTGGGAAGCCAATGTGAAGGAACACTTGGATTTATGAAAGGTACAATTAATTTTAAAAAGATAATAATTGTCTTTGTGATAAGGCATAATCAAAACTGGCAGAGCAATTCAAAGGATGACGTTCTAAGTGAATTATATATATATTACCATGTTTCATTTAGTCTTGATGATAAAGTGCGAACATCTCTCTCCCCTACTCCCTCATTATTAAATTAGGCAAAATCCAGCAGGAGGTTTTACAAGTCTCAACTCAATACATTCATGTTTCTTTTTGGCCAGATGCTAAACTGGGGGGAAAAATTCCAATTGTGTTATTAATACTATTTGAAGGTGCTGTATATTCCTTATTCTCTCGTCTGCTAAGGTATTGTTCGAAGGAAGCTGTTTTTTAAAGCACCATTCTGTGCAATGGCTTAAAGAACACAAGTCCCCAACAAGAAAAGAGCATTCACCCTCATTTATCCTTTTCGTCTGTGAATATGATTTCTGGATTAATTGTATTCCACTATGTTTTATTTTCCTTTAGTGCTTTCCTCCATCTTTGCTTGGAACTTGCTATTCCCTCTAGTGATGATCATTTGCACAGCTTGCTTCTTTATCACTCTACTGTTACTGCATTTTCCACTTAAGGTGGAAATGTATTCCATAAACACAAAGGGGTTACACACCGTCATTGGGGAGCTGTGTGAGCTGCACAGCAGCCTTGAATTTTTGAGTGATTACGGTCGTTTTTGCGAGCTAACCTGCAGCAGGGTCAGCTGTATGGCTAATGTGTGAAATGGTGGGAGCGCCTGGTCACGTTGTCTGACAAAGAGATTTTACCTTTTACTGGCTGGTGGCAGTCTGTGAGACAGAATGGTTGTGAACTGAAGCCCACCAGTCTGAAGCAAATATCACATTTTTGGAGGTGCTTCCAGGTGAGATTTTAAAGCAAGGCTGTGCACTCACCTGCACTGCACCTCTTCCACCCCCATCCCTGCCCCACAATTCTGCTTCTCTGCTCATTACCTTGAAGGAGCTGTAAGCAGCAGCATGGCATGAACTGCAAATGAGCAGTGAACCAGCCTTGAAAGAGGAATTTACCTTATAAGTAGCCAGTGGCAGTCATAGTCAACCTGAAACATTAACTGTTTCTCTTCCCCCCTCTTCGATGCTGCAACAAGACAAGCTACCCATTGATCTCGCCGGCTTCCTTCTGGGAACTGTGCTAAGGTGCTTCATAAATGCAGTTTTCATCTGTGATTAATTAATGGCACAGTGGCACAGCAGGTAGAGCTGTTGCCTCACAGGTCCACAGTTTGATCCAGACATCCAGTGCTGTCTGTGTGGAGTCTGCAAGTTTCCTCCGTGACCACATGGGTGGTTTCCTCCCACATCCAAAAGGTGTGCTGGTGGGTTGACTTGATACCGTAAATTGCCCCTAGTGTGAGTGGTGGACTCAGCCCAATAGATCACGGGCTCATCCCTCCCCACCATCGGTAGTACCTACAGGAGGCGCTGCCTCAAGAAGGCAATGTCTATCATCAACGATCCTCAGCATCCAGGCCATGCCAACTTCTCGCAGCTACCATCGGGCAGGAGGTACAGGAGCCTGAAGTCCTACTTCCCTTCAACCATTCAGTTCTTGAACCAACCAGCACAACCCTAATCACTACAGTTTAGCAACACTATGATCACTTTGCAGTAAAATAGACATTGTTTTTTTTTGTTCTAATTATGCTCTTTCTTGTAAAAATTGTGTATAATTTATATTTAAGTTATGTTTTTCCTTTGAATGCTGCTTATATGATGCTATTGCATCTGTCATGCTGCTGCAAGTAAGTTTTTCATTGCACCTGTGCATACATGTACTTGTGCATATGACAATAAAATTGACTTTGACTTTGGATAGCAGGAAAATCAGACATGTGTCAGACACATATGTGAGAAGGAGAAGATTGCACCTCTCTAAACTCCTTTCACTTCCGAACAGGGTATCCTAGGCACCTCCCCCTCAGTTCCTGTGAGCTGTTGGGCATGGCGGTTGTTTAAAGAGTCGAGACAGTGTGGTGGGACTAATTGGAATGCTGTGAGAGCCAGCATATATTAGATGGGCCAAATAACCTCCTTCTGTGCTGTAAGAAAATATGAAATACGAATATGTGAACTATAGACAAAGCCCTTCATATCTCTGGAACCCCCAACATGCTTCAGATCCACTGAAGCTACTTGAGGAGCAAAACCTGCAGATGCCAGAAATCTGAAATAAGAATAGAAAACGCTGGAGATACTCAGCTGGTTGGGTGGCATCTGTGGGTAGAGAAACAGAGTTAATGTCTCAGGTTGGTTGTAGTTCAGACAAAAAGTCATCTGTTTTTATTAGTGGATGCAGGAAATGCAGCAGCCGTTTTGAACCCTTAACTTCCTGACTCACTAAACTGCTGCCACGCTCAGGTTAAAAATGGTAAAAGATTTGTTTGCCCCTGCCTTTTGTTTTAAGAGGATTCTTGCTGGACCTAGGGATCTAACCAAAGCTCCTCAGAGTTGAGATGACTCCAGCTTTATGGGTTCTGTGGTGACCTACGAGGCTAAATGTGAGATCCATGGACTCTGCCCTAGGTGAGGCAGGAGGTGCTTGATGGTAATCGGTAATTGGTTTATTATTATCACATGTACAATGAAAAACTTTGTTTTGCACGCCATCCACACAGATCGTTTCATCACATCAGTCCATTGAGGTAGTACAAGGGAAAAACAATAACAGAATGCAAAATATAGTGTTACAGTTACAGAAAAAAGTGCAATGCAGGCAGACAATAAGGTGCAAGGCCATGATGAGGTAGATTGTGAGGTCAAGAGTCCATCTTATAAAAAGGGGACTGTTCCATAGTCTGATAACAGTGAGATAGAAGTTGTCCCTGAGCCTGGTGGTACGAGTTCTCAAGCTTTTGTATCTTCTGCCTGATGGAAGTGGGGGAGAAGAGAGAATGTCCGGGTGGGAGGGGTCTTTGATTATGTTGGCTGCTTTACCAAGGCAGTGAGAAGTGTAGACAGAGTCCATGGAAGGGAGGCTGGTTTTCATGATGGGTCAGGTGGCTGGGTAGTTTGGGAGGCGGTGTGTTCCTTTTGCCATTTTTGCTGGGCTTCCTTTTGAGCAGTTGTGGACCAGGGATTCCTACAGACAGAGCTTGGAGGCTGTCCACTGGAGCTGACTGAGTGTAACCAGGGCCTCGATGTTGGGATGTCAGCCTGGATGTCGGAAGCTGATGTTGGTTCACTTCACTTGCCAATGGATATGAGGGATTTTAGGGAGTCAAGTCAAGTTAGTATTATTATTGGTATTGGTTTATTATTGTCACTTGTACTGAGGTACAATGAAAAACTCGTCTTGCATACTGTTCGTACAGATCAATTCATTACACAGTGCATTGAGGTAGTACAGGGTAAAAACAATAACAGAATACAGAGCAAAGTGTCACAGCTACAGGGAAGTGCGTTGCAGGTAGCCAGATCATAACAAGGTAGATTGTGAGGTCAAGAGTCCATCTCATCGTATAAAGGAATCATTCAATAGTCTTATCACAGTGGGATGGAAGCTGTCCTTGAGCCTGTCACGTCAAGTCGAGTTTATTGTCATATGCACAAGTACGGTGAGGTACAGGTACAATGAAAAACTTGCTTACAGCAGCATCACAAGCATGTCAATTCAGACAACACACAGAACATAAATTATACATAAATTATGCCACACAGCAAAGATAAAAAAGATTGTGCAAAACAAGATACTAGTGCAAAAAAACCCCACACAATCAGAGACAAGTCTGTGGCAGTGCAAGAGGTGGTCCGTAGTGTTCCATTGCTGACGTAGGAATAGTGTTGTGCAGCTCAGTTCAAGAACCTGATGGTTGTAGGAAAGTCGCTGTTCCTGAACCTGGTGGTGTGGGACTTCAGGCTTCTGTGCCTCCTGCCTGACGGTAGCAGCGAGAAGAGGGCATGACCTGGATGGTGGGAATCTTTGATGATAGATGGTGCCTTCTTGAGGCAGCACCTCCTGCACATTATTGGTGATAGTGTTCCAGTTTGTTGAGGTGTTCTACTGTTGGTAGTCCGTATCTCAAAAGTGTACAGGAGGGCAGGAATCCTTGCCGCCCAGTTGACCATTCTTTTCCTCAGATGACCAAAGGCTGCACTCTGAACTGAACAGTCATCACTGAAGGTGATAGTGAATTTTGTCATTGATGTCTACCCTTATTGAGACATGGCTCCCAAGATATGGAAAGTGGACCATATTTTCCAGACTCTCATCTTAGACATTATTGTTGGGGTGGGGGGGGAGACTGTGTTGTGAGGGCAGATTGGTGGCTGACCTTGACTTGCAGATGTTGAGTGTAAGGCACGTCCTCTCATTTGCTTCAAGTTACGGTGACAAAGATGACCAAGAGCCTGGCTGCAAATGTGCACGTTATTTGCACACTGCAGCTTGATGACTAAGGTTGGATCTGAAGTGGAGGCAATGTAGGTTGAACAGGTTTCTGTTTACTTACTTGGACACAGAATGTGACCATTGGGTCCATACTGGCTCCCAGTAGAGCAAATCCCATCAGTCCCTCCTTATTTCCCTGCATCTGTGCAACTCATTGTCTCTCATGTATCCATCACCTTTAATTCTTTTTGCCATTTACCTTCAGCAAGGGGTAATAGTTAAACTACCAGGGTGTCTTTGGACTGTGGGAGAAAATGGGGCACCCAGTGGAAACCCACCAGATCAAGGGGAGAATGTGCAAACTCCACACAGACAGCAGCTGAGGTCAGGATTGAACCAGGGTTCCTGAAGCTGGGAGACCGCAGTGCTAACTGCTGCACCACTATGCTGCCTTTTGTCCTGTAAATGTGTTCTACTCCAGTGGAAAACTTATTGGAGGTAAGATGTGGCATTACAGTGAGAAAGACTGAGAAATGTGTTGGGATGGATCACACAGCTTTGCCATGCAATGGAGATCATGTCCGTTGTTTCTCTAGATGGATGGATACCACACTGGGATTTGGAGACCAAGTCTTTGATCACTGGGAACATGAGGAAGACACTGGCAATGACTATCGCCAGGGCTGTATATAGTTACCACAATCAGATTTGACTCCTTTCTTGAAGATGACCACAAAGAACAGGATCTAGTACACCTTGCCAGTATTCATCCTCAACCAACATAACTGAACCTTCATTGCTGTTTTTGGGAACTTGCTGGGTGAAAATTATTGCTACCTTACAATGATGACGATATTTCAAAAGATTTCATTGGCCATAAATTGGGAAGTCATGGAAGGAGCTTGTTTTTCTTTCCATTTAGTCTTTCTTTGTAGTCTCTATGATGAAAAGTAAGTATTCTTTGTGCTTTCTTAATAACTAAAAAAGTCCACAACATAGTGCACAGATTGACACATTTAAGACATGAAGAATTCAAACAAAGCATGTAGTTTCTTCATTTTTTAGAATGCAAGCTAAGTTTAGCAACATTGCATTAGTATCTGGCCTGATTTTAAAAATGGGAACACCTCCCTGGGTTTGTATATGGCCTCATTCTGAGCATTTCCACCCCCACTCCCTACCTCAAAGGTATTGTTTGCCCTAAAGCACTTTTCAATCTGCTTGATATAAGACAAAAAAGAGCTCCCATGTTTTGTTGCATGTTCTAAGATTCCCATTGTGATCAATTTGGGACTGAACTACTATTCTGTACTAGAGAGCCATACAGCACAGAAACAGGATCTTCAGCCCACTCTGTTAGCAATAACTGTCAAGTACCTGTCAATACCAATCCCATTTGCTAGCACTGGGTCCATAGCCTACTATACTTTGGTGATTCAAGTGCTTGTGTCGGTACCCGCCCATGCCACCTTCTCAGGGAGAGTGATACAGCCTTCCACTTCAGCAGTTACCAGGCTTCCTTTTTAACTTACAACAAATCTGGAGGCTCTATCTTTTTCCCTTGTGCTTGGATATGCACCTTAGATTTGGCAGAATTGATCATGAGCTTTACAGACTTTTCCCACCAATGCAGTCAGGCACACCTTCGATGTCATTGCTTCTTGACCACCCTATCCCCATTGCCAGTGTAGTGTAGAGTGTAATGAGTTCTTAGTCGCTATAAAGTCCATTGCTGAGAGTACATAAAGGTAAAATATGAAGAGATCAGATGAACCACGTGTAGTTCATTCAATGCCTCTTCACAGAATACCTCTGGAACTTTGTATGTGTAGTGCTGCAGCCCAGAAGATGATTAGTCGTAAGACACAAAGGGATAACCACCTTAAAGCAACAGCTTGTATTCACAGCCAATATTGCATAGGCTACACACTGCATCCTTTGCGTTGGTGTTATGTGCAGTGTGACACACTTGACTAATGCTAGACTCTCGGCATCTATCCCCTGTGCAGCCCACAGCCACGTCTTTGCTGTTTACAGCAATGTTTGGTTCCTATTCATGGCAACAGCACCATAAACAATCCACACCATCCATTGAGCCATAAGGTCTGCTTAGTAGCAGTGTAAATTGAAAATAATATTGCCCTTGGGCTTTGATTTACGTAAATGCAAACTAGAACTGTTCCAACAGAACAAAGCTCTTTTTGCAGACTTGTGTGAAATGAATGTTAAGTGAAATTTTGTAGGCAGCTGATCTGTTTAATTTTCCAGTGCATTGTTCCTGCAGATAATTAGGCAGTAGAAAATGTGGCATTTGCAAATGAATTCATTAACCAAAAGTGCCCCACTCTATATTTTTCTCTAATGTATTTATAGCTGGTATTGATTAAGTCATCTGATCTGAGGTGCAAGGAGAAGATAGGCTGAGTTGGAAAACAGAGCAGGTGAAACTTTAGCCTGTCAGACCTGAGTGTGTAGATGGCCAAACAAAGCTGGTACATTAGCATCATTTTGTTGTGTTATGTTGAAAGAATTGGATTGGACAATTGACCATAATTATCAGAACCCATTTTTATTAATTCAGTTATGGATAGTGTATTAGAGCTGTCAGAACATGGGCCAGTTGATGAAAATTCATAATTCTACTGGGAGCTACTTCAAGGATCACCTGTAATGTTCATATCAAAGTCTGCTAGCTCCTGGGTGAAAATATTCCATAGGAGAAATGGAGTTATAGAGTCATAGGCAAATACAACAGGGAGGCCCTTTCATTCACTGAGTTCTGTGCTGATCATCAACCACTCATTTACACTAATCTCATTTCTTTCATTCTCCCCACATTCCCATCAACTCCCAGATTCTACCACTCACCTACACACTAGGGGCAACCTACAGTGGCCAATTTAACCTGCCAACCTTCACGTCTTTGGGGTCTGGGAGGAAACCCACGTGGTCACAGAGAGAACGTGCAAACTCCACACAGACACCACTCGAGGTCATGACTGAACAAGGGTCTCTGGTGCTTGAGGCAGTGGCTCCAATAGCTCCATTAGGACAGTACGGTAGTGTAGCCGTTAGCGTAACTCTATTACTGCGACAGCGACCCGGGTTCAATTCCGGCCGCTATCTGTAAAGAGTTTGTACGCTCTCCCCGTGTCTGCGTGGGTCTCCTCCGGGTGCTCCGGTTTCCTCCCACATTCCAAAGATGTACAGGTTAGGAGTTGTGGGCATGCTATGTTGGCGCTGGAAGTGTGGCGACACTTGCGGGCTGCCCCCAGAACACTCTACACAAAAGATGCATTTCACTGTGTGTTTCGTTGTACGTGACTAATAAAGATATCTTATCTTATCTTAGCTACACCAGTATGTCCATCCTGACCACAGCCCTAATATACTATGGTGGTCCACCTGGGTGAGAGAAATGGAGAGACTTCTGTGCCTCAGTGTACAAACCAGGAGAAAGCAGAAGATGTGAAAGAGGGGAAGAAGAGATAAAAGTAGAAGAAACAGGAAGACTCTCTCTAATTTTCTACATGTTGAAAATTTCTACATGTTGAAACAGTACTTCCAACTGTGAACATTGTAGATTCCAATGCCAACATTTTACAATGGGAATACCCTATGCAAACTTTCCACTGTGCAATTACATTCTCTCTAGTGGTAGTATTGGAGCAACACTTAAACTGGGAAGATGTAATCCTATTGCAACAAAATTACAGAAGCAGTTCCATTACGAGTGTGGACATAGAGATTAACAGTGAAAGCTAGGTTAGAAAGGATACCTTCAAACTGTGGAGTGAATAACATTTGCCCTGACACAGTAATCCCATGCTTTCTAATCTATTTCACACTCGGTTTTGAATCCCTGTTTGCGACTCCATGGGAGATTTACAAGAAATGTAATCACAATCCTATTCTGCATGCATTTCCTCTCTACAAAATCTTACATCCTGCTGCCAACTTTCCCTTACAAATCCCTACATCCACATTTATAAAGGCAGCTGCTGATGTAAACTGTAAATGGGGGCATAATACCTTCCCAGAAGTGGTGTTGCTGGGATGCTTCAATTTTTCATCATCCCTCAGTTTTGTAAACAGGACATGCATGTGAGATAAGATTATTACATACCTATTTAGTCTCCTCCACACAGAGTCTAAGTGATGTGAACTATGCTTTTATTGTTCATTCCTAATTACCCTTGAACTATATGGCTTGCTGGGCCATTTCAGAGGACAATTAAATCAGCCACTGTGCTCTGAGTTTGGTGGGTTCAAAGCAGGTAAGAAAGCAGATTTCCTTCCTTAAGCAATAAACAATCTGCTGGAGCAATTCAGTGGGTGGAGCAATATCTCTGGGAGGAAAGGAATTGTCAACTTTCGGGTCGAAACCCTGCCTCAGGACCTGATGCAGGGTTTTGACCCAAAACATCGACGATTCCTTTGCTCCCACAGATGCTACTCGACCCGCTGAGTTCCTCCAGCAGATTATTTGTTGCTACAGATTCCAGCATCTGCGGTCTCTTGTGTTTCCTTCCTTGAAGTTCAAGGCTGATTCAACTGGGTCTTTATAACAATCTAGTAGTTTCATGCAATTCTTATACCAGATGCCAGACTATTTAATTAACAGAATTTAATTTGGCTCAGCCACTAGAACAGGATTGAAGACACAAAAGATGCAGATGCTATCATCTGGAGCAAAATACAAACTGCTGAAGGGACTCAGCAGGTTAAGCAGCATCTATAAAAGCAGAAGAATGGTCAATGTTTTGACTCAAGACCCTGCATCCGGATGCATTTCCAGTCAAGACCCAGGGTCTCGACATGAAAACGTCGACCACAGTAAGGGTTTGAATCTGGATCATGAACTTGATGTACATTAGACCAATAACAGTAACTTTGCTACATCCAGATCTTGTAAATCCACCATTTCCAGCACAACCTGTCCTGCCTACACATTTAAAAGAAATCACTGTTCACATGATTCCTTGTTCATTAGGGTCTGTGGAAAAGGACCATGCAGTCTGTGTCTTTTTCTTTTAAACTGCCTACCCAGACAAGCAGCACAGCCCATAGTGTGTGTGTTTGTGTGTGTGTGTGTGTAAGAGCGTGTGAGAGAGAGAGAGAGAGTGAAAATGTTGTTTGAACTCAGAGGAAAGCTGGAACCCTCACACCCCAGGTAGCACAACAACATCAACCAAAGACTCCCTCAAGACAGTAATCTACACATATCCACCACAGACAGCTCTAAACATGCAACACCTTCAATTTTTGCTGATGTTGAAACAGTACAAATTCCTGCAGGTGCTGTACAATAGTGTGCAACTCCATCTGTATGCCAATTGATATAGAAAATACTGCAAGGGAAAGTGAACCTGAGGAAGCCTTGCAAAAATTATGAGCACAGCAACTCTGATTGCAATGAAAACTGAAAAAAAGAGCAAATGAAAGAAACATAATAAAAGATCGAATAAGGAAAGTATCGGAGACAAAAAGCAGGTAGGATTATTTCTCAGTCCTGAGGAAGATATATTTTGTTTACATTTTAACTATGTAGTTTCTACATATTTCAGAAACCTTAATAGAATAAGCCCAGGCTCTTGATCTATCCCATACATCACCCAGACAAACTGCTCATTAGTTGTAACAGCTGACTCTGTGTAACAGAAATTCAAACAATTCTCAGTTCCCAGCTTATCATTACAGCTGAGGAAGTATCGTCAAAATAGACCACGTGCGAATCTAAAACATTTAATTTTCTGCCTACTAATTAGATCGGACTTGTAATCCTGGACTAACTTTGCAGAGACATGAGTTCAAGTCCCACCATGGCAACTGTGGAATTTAAGTTCATTTATTAATCTGGAATTTGAAAAGAAAAATTAGTCAGCAGTAATGATGACTGCAGAACTGCCGGATTGTTATAAAAAAAACTCGTCTAGTTCGCATGTCCTTCAGGGGAGGAATCTGCCATCCTTACCCGGTCTGGCCTGTTTGTGAATGCAGACCCTCAATGTGGTTGATTCCTAAATGCCCTCTGATATGGTCTGGCAAACCATTTAGTTCATGGGCAACTGGGGATGGGCAATAACACAGAACATAGAACGTAGAACACTACAGCACAGTACAGGCCCTTCAGCCCACAATGTTGTGCTGACATTTTATCCTGCTCTAAGATCTATCTAACCCTTCCCTCCCACATAGCTCCCCATTTCTCTATCATTCATGTGTCTATCTAAGAGTCCCTTAAATGTCCCTAATGTATCTGCTCCCACGACCTCTGCAGGCAGTGCGTTCCACGCACCACCACTCTCTGTGTAAAGAACTTACCCCTGACATCCCCCTTATACCTTCCTCCAATCACCTTAAAGTTATGTCCCCTTGTGCTAGCCATTGTCACCCTGGGAAAAGTCTCTGACTGTCCACTCGATCTACACCTCTTATCATCTTGTACATAAATGCTGGTTTTCTCAGCAATATCCAGATCGTGAAGTATATAAACCAAAAAACTAAAACAATAACTGTTTATACTCATTTTTTAACTACCACCTATAGTGAAGCTCACTAATCGATAAGCCAATCAGAAAATAAAAGACTGCAAAAGATAGTAATAAAAGGTCATAAAATCACACATTTTGGAGGAACTGACCAAATCTCTTCCAACATATTCACAGGAAGGGTATGCTGCAGATGAAGACTAATGTATTAGTATCTGAAGCAGTGCAACAGTAAAGGTTTTGGGTTAAGGATCTCAGGAGGAAGAGGGGCTTGCTGGTCTTGTGCTGAAATGAGAAAGGACAGAGCATTGATCGGGAATATGGACCTCCCACTAGTCTAGCTTCTATGGGAATAGTATATGTAGATCCTGTGATAGTGACTGCTGAAATATCAGAGAACAATTTTTTAGTCCTGGGGTAAAAAAGAAGGCAAGGTGGAGATGGGTGAAGGTGACAAAAATATTGATAGGTCACTTGCAATACTACAGATGTCATAGAGTCAAACAGCATGGAAACAGGCCCTTCAGCCCAACTCGTCCATGCCGACTGTGTTTGCCCAGCGAGCTAATCCCAACTGCCTGTGTTTGGCCCTTAGCCCTCTAAACCCCTCCTATCCATGTACTTATCTCGATGGCTTTTAACTTTGATAATGTGCCCACCTCAACCACTATTTCTGGTAGCTCTTTCCAAATACACACCACCCTTTGACTGAAGAAGCTGCCCCTGATGTCCCTTTTAAATCTCTCGCCTCTGATCTTAAACCTATGCCCTCTTGTTTTTAGCACCCCCTCCCTGGGAAAAAGACTATATGTTTTCACCCTGTCTATACCCCTCATGATCTTATATACCTCTATCAGGTCACCCCTCAATCTCCTACATTCCAGGGACTAAAGTCCTAGGCTATGCAACCTGTCCTTGTAACTCAGGCCCTCAAGTCCAGGCAACATCTTGGTAAATCTTTTCTGCATTCTTTCTAGTTTAATAACATCTTTCCTATAATAGGGTGACCTAAACTGTACACAGTACTCCAAGTGCGTCTCACCAATGTCTTATATAATTGCATCATAACTTCTCAACTCCTGTACTCAGTGCTCTGACTGATGAAGGCCAGTGTGCCAAATGCCTCCTTCACCACCCTATCTACCTGTAATGCCACTTTCAGTGAACTAACCTGGGTTCCTTAACACTCCCCAGGACCCTACCATTCACTGTATAAGTTCTACCCTGATTTGATCTCCTAACATGCAATACCTCACTTTTATCTGGATTGAAAACCATTTGCCAATCCTCAGCCCACATACCTAACTGATCTAGATCCTCCTGTAATTTTTCATAACCTTCTACACTATCTTCAAGACCACCTATTTTAGTATCATCTGCAAACTCACTAACCATGCCTTGTACATTCACATCCAAATCGTTTACGTAAATTACAAACAACAAAGATCCCAGCACCAACCCTTGTGGCACACCACTGGACACAGGCCTCCAGTCTGAGAAACAACTTCGACCATCACCCTCTGCTTCCCACAACTGAGCCAATCTGCTATCTCCCCCTGGATCCCATGTGATCTGACCTCTCAGATTAGCCTGCAATGAGGGACATTGTCAAAAGCCTTGTTAAAATGTATAGAGACAACATGCACTGCCCTACCCTCATCTACCTCTTGGTTACCTCCTCGAAGAACTCCAAGAGATTTATCAGACACGACTTCCCATGCACAAAGCCGTGCTGAATCAGACCCTGTCCCTCCAAATGATTGTAGTTCCTGTCCCTCAGAATTCCCTCCAGCAATTTACCCACCACTGATGTCAGACTCGCTGGTCTGGAGTTTCCTGCCTTGCTTTTGCTACCCTTTTTAAACAATGGTACCATATTAGCCACTCTCCAGTCCTCCAAAACCTCACCCATGGCCAGAGATGAAGCAAAAATCTCTGCAAGGGCCTCCGCAATTTCTTCTCCAGCTTCCCACGTGGTCTGAGAATGCACCAGGTCGGGCCCTGGGGATTTATTCACCTTTAATACACTTTAAAGCCTACAATGCCTCCACCCTACTAATTCACATGTGGTCCAAGACATCACCACTCATTTCCCCCATTTCCTTAACTTCCATCATTTTCTCCACAGTAAAAACTGAAGAGAAATATTCATTAAAAGTTTCACCCATTTCCCTTGGTTCCACACACAGACAGCCATATTGATCTTTAAGGGGACCTAATCTCTCCCTAGCCACCCTTTTACTCTTGAGACACCTATAGAATATCTTGGGATTTTGCCTCACCTTTTCTGCCAGATCCTTCTCATATCCTCCTTTCGGCCTCCTAACTTCTCTCTTGTGCGCTCCTGCACTTCTTGTCGTCATCAACGAGATTCACTAGTTCCCAATTGCTCATGTACAGTGTATGCTCCCTCTTTTTCTTAACCAGAGCCTCAATATCTTTTGTCAACCAGGGTTCCCAAAACCTGCCAGCCTCTCCCTTCACCCCAACAGGAACATGCAGGCCGTGAACTCTTGACATCACACTTCTAAAGGTCACTTGGCAGACATTCTTTTCCTGCAAATATCTCGTCCAATCAACCACTGCAAGATCCTGCCTCTTGGCTCCAGTTCAGGACCTTAACCTGTGAACCAACCATATTCTTCTCCATAACTATTTAAAAACTAATAGAATTATGGTCACTGACCCAAAGTTCTCGACCGAGAGACACTTCCACCACTTGCCCCTACCTCATTTCTCAGGAGGAATGTTGCACCCTCTCTAGTAGGTCCCTCTATATATTGATCAAGGAAGCTTTCTTGGACGCTTTTCATAAATTCTACTCCGTCTAAGCCTTTCACACAATGGCCCACTCAATATTGGGGAAGTTAAAATCTCCCACTGATACTACCCTATAATGTTTGCAACTAGCTGCAATCTCTCTACATACCTGTTCTTCCAATTCCTGTTGAATACCGGGGAACCGATAATATCACTTCATCATAGTGACCATCCCCTTTCTATTTCTAAGTTCTACCCATATGGACTCACTGGATGATCCCCCAACAATATGCTCTCTAAGGACCATTGTTATGTCCTCCTCCAATAAGAAGCCAACTCCCCCTCCTCTCTTATCTCCACCTCTGTCATGCCTGTAGCATCTGTGTGTTTGAACATTGAGCTGCCAGTCCTGCCCTTCCCTCAGCCATGTTTCTGTTATGATATCCCCATCCCCAGAGCCACTCCACGCCCTGAGTTCATCCACCTTACCTGTCAAGCCTCTTACATTGAAACAAATGCAGTTTAAACTAATGGGCCTTCCTCTCCTTCTACTATGCTCCTGTCTATCCTGATGACTAAGTTTGCTCTCATTGGCTACAGTACTATCCCCGATTTCTCATCAGCCATTCTATTGCTGAGGGCCCCACCCCACTGCCACTCTAAGCCCTCCTGAGTAGCACTAACAGACCTCCCAGCCAGGATATTGGTCTTTCTCCAGTTCAGGTGCAACCTGTCTCTCTAGTACAGGTCACCCTTTCCCCAAAAGAGATCCCAATGATCCAAGAACTTGAATCCTTGCCCCTGTACCAGCAACTTAGCCACACATTCATCTGAGCTACCTTTCTATTTATACCCTCACTAGTAAGTGGCACTGGGAGTAACCCAGACATTACTACCCTTGAGTTCCTGCTTTTTAGGTTCTCTCCTAACTCCCTATATTCACGGTGCAGGACCTCATCCCTCTTTCTACCTATGTCGCTGGTACCAACATGCACCACAACCGTTCACCATGGCCCATCCTGGCATCTCTTTGGCTGTCACAGAATCTCCTGTCCATCCTCCCAACCACCAAGTCTCCTATCACTGTGGCCCTGCCTGACTTCTCCCTTACCCACTGAGCCTCAGTGTCGTGCTGGGGCATGGGATTGTTCTGGGCGGCTCTATTTTGACAAGCACAGAAACAATGGGCTGATTGGCCTCCCCTGTTTAATGTTTCATATATGGTTCCATAAGTTATCATTGACATGACTGAGAGGTAGACACAAGTAAAGCAGGAATGCAGTGCTACCAATCCTTTGGTGACTTCCATTTACTTACATTTTCTATTGCCGTGTGCGTTTGTGCTTTTAGTCTATCTTGATACCTAGACCCCTGTTGTTTTACATTCCAGCTGTTGATAAATTGCCCACCTATGAGGTCTTACAAACATTCAAATAAACCTAAAAACATCATTCAATTTCTCTTAATTACTCTTTGATTTTGACTTCTTCTTTTGTTTTAACTTTTCCCCGATCCTAGTGAAATGGTTCTTCTGTCCCATCCAATTAAACAACGTTTTATGGAAACACAAGAGACTGCAGAGTCCACATGAAGGGTCTCGACCCGAAATGTCGACTGTCCATTTCCCTTCATAGATGCTCCGTAGTTCCTCCAGCTCCTTTGTGTTGCAAGGGACTGCAGATGCCGTAATCTGGAGCAAAAAAACCCCAAAAACAAACTGCTGGAGGAACTCAGCAAGTCAAGCAGTGTCTGTGGAGGCAAAGGGATGGTTGACGTTTTGGGTCAAGACATTGTGTCAGGTTTGTTCAATTTGAGATCACACTCATTGTGCAAGGTATCGGTTTCTCCGTGTCAGCTGTGAAGATGGCTGTTCAGATCTGTGAATGACACCTGAAGTAACTCAGATAATCAGGTCAATGCACACAGGTGTGCTTCACAAATAATTGCTAACACTGACATCAGAGTAACCACTGTAAGGAAGATCAGTTACTGAATGTAGGTAAACATTTTCTTTCTTGTAATCTCTTTCCTACAGCAACTAGAATAGATTACTGCACTCCAGAGGGAAAAAAATAGTGACAGGTCTATTATTCTGCAGAACGCAGATAATAACTTCTCATCAGGAAATGAAAATCTCTTGTTTCCATACTATGCTGTCATGAATTGGACCTACTAATGTAAGGACATGCACACAATATTCAGTCCTCTTTATATTCCGTCATACTTACACAAGGATGAGAGGTTTGCTTCCTCATCTACCCAGACAGTTACTATCAAGAGTTCTATTCATGCTCCTGAATTCTCATTCATTGTCAGAGACGGACAATAAGGAGACAATACACTCAGAAAGACACATGCAGAGACAGCTTAGGTGTTGAGAATCCAGGATTGCCAATTACAGATGGGCATTTTCCTGAATGTAACATAAGAAGTAAGACCAGGTGTATGTTAATTGATCCATCGAACCTGTTCTGTCAATCAGCATGATTACAGTCAATTTTCTACTTCAACACATCTTTCTGTCTGTACCCATACCTCTTGATTCCTCTAATATCCAAAAATCTATCGAACTCAGTTTTGAATACAGTCAGTGACTGAACCTCCATAGCTCTTCAGATTATGTTACATTACTGTTCACCTTCACCTGTCCAGCCTTCATCTCTGTTCATACTTACAAGTTAGCAGTTAGCATGGTAGTGTAGCGGTTAGTGTAACACTATTACGGCGCCAGCGACCCGAGTTCAATCCCCGTTGTACGTTCTCCCCCTGTCTGCTGGGTTTCCTCCGGGTGCTCCGGTTTCCTCCCACATTCCAAAGACATACAGGGTAGGAGCTGTGGGCATGCCATGTTGGCGTCAGAAGCGTGGTGACACTTGCGGGCTGCCCCCAGCACATTATCAGTAATGCAAGAAGACGCATTTCACTGTGTGTTTTGATGTACATGTGACTGATAAATAAATATCTTGTAAAAAAAGTTATACAGTAACCTCCAAAGGTAATCAGTTTTAAAAATATATGGCTTTTGGTTCATCATGGTGGTGGCCAAGAGGTGAATCTAATTCCTGAAATCTTTAAGACAATCCTGGAGATTGGTAAAACCAGAACTCTGTTCCATTCTCCCAGTTCCTCTGTCTCTGTTGTATTTGCCCTGGTGATGAGACTGTCTGTGAAATTGTGAAATGTCTTTTAATTTCTGAACCACTACTTCCCCTCTACAATTGCTAACGAAGACCTTTGACCACATTTCATCCATTTCCCCTGCCTCTGCTCTCACCCCCTCTCCTCCGGGACAGAACAAGGGTAGAGTTCTCTTGGTCATCACCTCCCACCCCACCAGCCTCCATATTCAACAAATTATTCACCGCAATTTCCTTCACCTGCAAAAGGACTGCACCACCAGGCATATCTTCCCCTCTCCTCCCCTTTCAGTATTTCATAGGGACCGCTCCCTTCATGACTCCCTGGTCCACTCTTGCAGATGCTGGGAATCTGAAATAAAATCATAAGACACTGGAAACACCCAGCAGGTCAGGCAGCATCTGTGGATAAAGAAACAGCATTACTGTTTCTGGTTGAAGATCCAGCAAATAGGAAAATAAGCCTTAAGTTACGGAGAGGATAGGGCTCATTCTGTCCCATTCATCTCTCCTCCTCTCAAGACATAAGAGTTCTGATGCAGGGTTTTGACCTGAAGCGTCGACAATTCCTTCCCCCCCACAGATGCTGCTCAACCCGCTGAGTTCCTCCAGCAGAATGTTTGTTGATCCCTCCTCTAGTCTCTCTGCAACTTAAAATAACCTTTTATTTTCTTTCTTTCCCAGTTCTGACATGTCTTTGACCCTGTTTCCCTTTCTGTAGATGCTGCCTGACCTGATGAGTATTTCCAGTACATTCTGATTTTGGTAGCTTTTGGTTTTGAGTAATAGTCAGAGTCATACAGCACAGAAACTGGTCCATGCTGACCAAGATTCCCATCTAAGCTAGTCCCATCTGCCCGCATTTGGCCCATATCCCTCTGAACCCCTACTATCTATGTACCTTTCCAAGTACCTTTTAAATGTTGTTAATGTACCTGCCTCAACCACTTCCTCTGGCAACTTATTTCATATACTGACCACCCTCTGGGTGAAAAAGTTGCCCCTCCTATTAAATCTCTCCCCTTTCACCTTAACCTATGCCCTCTAGTTCTTGATTCCCCAAGCCTGGGAAAAAGATATGTAAGATAAAATATTTATTTATTAGTCACATGTACATCGAAACACACAGTGAAATGCATCTTTTTACGTTACTGAGAATGTGCTGAGGGCAGCCCGCAAGTGTCGCCACGCTTCCGGCACCAGCATAGCATGCCCACAACTTCCTAACCCATACGTCTTTGGAATGTGGGAGGAAACTGGAGCACCTGGAGGAAACCCACGCAGACACGGGGAGAACGTACAAACTTCTTACAGGCAGGAGCCGGAATTGAACCCAGGTTGCTGGCGCTGTAATAGCATTATGCTAACCACTACACTACCATGCCGTGAAAAAAGACTGTGTACATTGACCCTATCTATGCCTCTCATGATTTTATACGCCTCTATAAGATCACCCCTCGTTCTCCTGTGCTCCAATGAAAATAGTCCCAACCTGCTAAACCTCTCTCCATAACTCAGTCCCTCGAGTCCCAGCAATATCTTCATAAGTCTCCTCTGCGCTCTTCCTCACTTACTATAGCAGGGTGACCAAAACTGAATGCATGTGGCCGCACCAATGCCTAGTTTGATAGCAAACAAAATTATTTTGTTTAGAAATATAATCTCTTTTTCTCAATTTTCTTAAATCATTTATTTACGTAAATGGCATTTTATAAACTTGGACCCTTTTTCTATTCAATGTTACTTATTATTATATAAAGAAACATTCTGACTTGTGTGCTGCTTCTCCATTCTCGCAACTAATGGGTTGTCACACACCGGTGTATAACGTGTAAATTACTTTTTAAAATGCAGACAGGTTCTGCTTTTATTTGGAGATGGCAGTCGTCTCCCAATCTTCCACTGATGTCAATCCCTTGAATAAGCCTCATTATCCAGAGGCACACGGGCAGCCTGTTGATTTAAAAGCTTTTTGCACCATTTCTCATTGAACTGGGCAAAGATTCGTTGCTATGTGGATGACTCGATAGCATTGCCAGCCTGTTAAGTGACGTGCTTTAAACTGTAAGCCTCCCTGCTTGTGTTATTTGCACATCTGCTTGTCTTGTTACTGGATGAGCTGGTTCCAGAGTTTAATGACATGAACTACACATGTACATCAAATCTTTCTTAACCCTTTCAGGGTGATAGCAGCATTTGTGCCTCGAGGTATTCACTGAAGGAAGCTTAGTAAATTAGCAGGGACGTATTAACACAATTTATTTTCCAGTAAATTCAAGAAATTCCACCAGTAGGTAGCAAAAGACAGAGTGGGCACTGTATTGGTCAAGTCATCCCATGGAAAATAGCGCTGAAGCTCAATTATGTTGAAATTTCCCAGCAGGTACAAAGGGGTGAGGAGATAGGTGGACAAATCAACGAGGATCTGTAACCAATCTGACTCAGAACTGATGGGGGAAAGGAAAAGAGAAAGTAAGTTTTCTTAAAGTTATTAGTTTTTATTAATTGTACTTAATTTTTAAATTCACTTTTCAAATTATTTACTTCACTTCTTATAGTTTTTAAATCTTTCAGTTTCATGGAGCCATTTAGAACACCACTGCCTTCTCAGCCAGTATATCTGGAGACAAGGCTTTTTTGGCAGTCAAAGCTTTCAAGGCTTCTTAGAGCAGGATTCCTTCAATGAACCATTGGCTCTAGTGCTGCTCAGACCCTACAGCTGGAGTGCCAGATAGTTCAGGCCGGCAAGCTGGACTCTGGTTTGAACCAGCTAAGTTTGGGCATTGCATGACAGCAGGGGGTTATTCACTGTCAGAAGAACTGTGATGGTAAGACCTGAGACATGATTTACCCAGCTTCCTTTTGAAAGCAATTATTGAGCCTTGTTCAATCTACCTCTCAGTCAGAATTCCAGAACAGGAAATAAATCTGGAAACTGTTGGAAAGGAATAATTGAGGTAACAATTTTTCATGGAACAGCCTTTGAAATTGTAGACAAACATGAGAAGAGGCTTTGAAGCAATATGGTGTAAAAGGAGCAAAATGCTTAAAAATTCATTTGGAACAAGAAGGGTGTCAATGAGTAAATCCTCGCAAATTCCTCTCAAATAATCCTCAGTTGTTGATCAAAGTTTAAGAAAAGGAATGGTGTTCTTCAGTTGCACTAAATCCTCAGTGATGGGATTCCTAAATCATTCCTTCAGCCCTGTCCTGAAGTGTCAGTCTAAAATATGTGTTCTAGTTCCTGGTATAGAACTCTCAGCCTGCAACGGTCTAACCCAGAGGCAGCAGAGCTATCACTGGAGGGCAGGGCTCCAACGCACAGCCGGCTGAGTCAGAGGTATAAGTGTCAGCACACAGCCAATGTTCACACTGGTCAAACTTTGCCAGCTCCTTCTCGGAACATCAAATGGAGTTCACCTTTGAAACAAAGATAAGCCTTTATTTCATGTTCATTTTCAGGATATGGGTGTCACCAGCAAGGCCAGCATTTATTGCTCATCCATAAATATCTTTGAGAAGGTGGTGGCGAACTGCCTTCTTGAACTCCTCCAGTTCTGGTGGAGGTACTCCCACAGGGCTGTAGGGGAGAGAATTCCCTGATTTAGACCCAGCGACGATGAAGGACCGGCAGTATATTTCCAAGTCAAGAACGTGATCGGAGAGGAAGAAGAACCTGTAGGTGGTGGTACACCCATGCACATGCTGACCTTGCCCTTTCATAGAACCATAGAACAATACAGCACAATACAGGCCCTTCGGCCCACCATGTTGTGCCGCCCTTCAAACCACACCTAAGACTATCTAACCCCTTCCTCCCATATCCCTCTATCTTAAATTCCTCCATATGCTTATCTAACAATCTCTTGAACTTGACCAACGTATCAGCCTCCACCACCACCCCAGGCAGCGCATTCCATACACCAACCACTCTCTGGGTGAAAAACCTCCCTCTGACATCTCCCTTGAACTTCCCACCCATTACCTTAAAGCCATGTCCTCTTGTTTTGAGCATTGGTACCTCGGGAAAGAGGTGCTGGCTGTCCACTCTATCTATTCCTCTTAATATCTTGTATACCTCTATCATGTCTCCCCTTATCTTCCTTCTCTCCAATGAGTAAAGCCCTAGCTCCTTTAGTCTCTCCTCATAATCCATACTCTCTAATCCAGGCATCATCCTGGTAAATCTCCTCTGCACCCCCTCCAACGCCTCCACATCCTTCCCATAATGAGGCGACCAGAACTGGACACAGTACTCTAAGTGTGGCCTAACCAGAGTTTTGTAAAGCTGCATCATTACTTCGTGGCTCTTAAACTCAATCCCATGGCTTATGAAAGCTAACATCCCATAAGCTTTCTTAACTACCCTATCTACCTGCGAGGCGACTTTCAGTGATCTGTGGATATAAACCCCCAGATCCCTCTGCTCCTTTACGCTGCCCAGAATCCTGCCATTTACCTTGTACTCCGCCTTGGAGTTCTACCTCACACTTCTCTGGATTGAAATCCATCTGCCACTTGTCAGCCCAGCTCTGCATCCTATCAATATCCCTCTGTAAGCTTCGACAGCCCTCCACACTATCCACAACACCACCAATCTTTGTGTCATCTGCAAACTTGCTAACCCACCCTTCCACCCCCTCATCTAAGTCATTAATAAATATCACAGAAAGTAGAAGTCCCAGAACCGATCCCTGTGGGACACCACTAGTCACAGCCCTCCAATCCGAATGCACTCCCTCCACCACAACCCTCTGCTTTCTACAGGCAAGCCAGTTCTGAATCCACACTGCTAAGCCCCCCTGGATCCCTTGGCCTCTGACCTACTGA
This sequence comes from Pristis pectinata, assembly GCF_009764475.1. Taxonomy (NCBI): domain Eukaryota; kingdom Metazoa; phylum Chordata; class Chondrichthyes; order Rhinopristiformes; family Pristidae; genus Pristis; species Pristis pectinata. The sequence continues at coordinate 10,936,386 of NC_067412.1, read as the reverse complement.
AGAAGCCTACCAGGCGGAACCTTATCAAACGCCTTACTAAAATCCATGTAGACCACATCCACTGCACTACCCTCATCAATCTTCCTGGTCACCTCCTCAAAGAACCCTATCAGGCTTGAGAGACAAGATCTTCCCTTCACAAAGCCATGCTGGCTGTCCCTAATCAGTCCATGATTCTCTAAATGCTCATAGATCCTATCTCTTAGAATCCTTTCTAACAGCTTCCCCACCACAGATGTAAGGCTCACTGGTCTGTAATTCCCTGGACTATCCCTACTACCTTTTTTGAATAAGGGGACAACATTCGCCACCCTCCAATCCTCCTGTACCATCCCCGTGGACAACGAGGACTCAAAGATCCTAACCAACGGTTCAGCAATCTCCTCCCTCGCCTCATGAAGCAGCCTGGGGAATATTCCGTCAGGCCCCAGGGACTTATCTGTTCTAATATTTTCTAACAACTCCAACACATCCTCTCTCTTGATATCTACATACTCCAGAACTTTACCCTTACCAACACTGTCCTCAGCATCATCAAGACCCCTCTCCTTGGTGAATACTGAAGAGAAGTATTCATTGAGAACCTCACCCACTTCCACAGCTTCCAGGCACATCCTCCCACCTTTGTCTTTAATCGGACCTACCTTTACTCTAGCCATCCTTCTGCTCTTTACGTACGAGAAAAAAGCCTTGGGATTCTCCTTAACCCTACTCGCCAAAGCCTTTTCATGTCCCCTTCTTGCTCTCCTCAGCCCCTTCTTAAGTTCCTTCCTTGCTACTCTATATTCCTCACGAGCCCTGTCTGATCCTTGCTGCTTACACTTTATGTTTGTTGCCTTCTTCTTCCTAACTAGTTGTTCCACCTCTCTCGTCACCCACGGTTCCTTCACCCTGCCATTCCTTCTCTGCCTCACTGGGACAAATTTATCCCTAATATCCTGCAAAAGATCCCTGAACATCGACCACATCTCCATAGTACATTTCCCTTCAAAAATGTCATCCTAATTTACATTCCCAAGTTTTCACCTTATAGCCTCATAATTTGCTTTTCCCCAATTAAGTATCTTCCCGTCCTCTTTGCTCCTATCCCTGTCCATGGCAATTCTAAAGGTTATGGAGCAATGGTCACTGTCCCCCAAATGCTCACCCACCGATAGATCTGTCACCTGTCCCGGTTCATTACCTAAAACTAGATCTAATATGGCATTCCCTCTAGTCAGCCTGTCAACATACTGTGTCAGGAATCCGTCCTGGACACACTTAACAAACTCTGCCCTGTCTAAACCTTTGGCACCAGGTAGGTGCCGATCAATATTTGGGAAGTTGAAGTCTCCCATTATAATAACCCTGTTATTTTCGTATCTTTCCAAAAACTGCCTCCCAATCTTCTCCTCAGTATCCCTACTGCTACCAGGGGGCCTGTAGAATACTCCCAGGAGGGTAACTGCTCCTTTCTTGTTCCTAACTTCCACCCATATTGACTCTAGAGAGGATCCTTCTACATTATCTACCCTTTCTGCTGCTGTAACAGTGTCCTTGACCAGTATCGCCACCCCTCCTCCTCTTCTCCCCCTCTCCCTATCCCTTTTAAAACACTGGAAACCAGGAATATTCAATATCCATTCCTGCCCTGATGTCAGCCATGTCTCTGTAATAGCCACAATATCGTAGTCCCATGTACTTATCCAAGCTCTCAGTTCATCTCCCTTATTCCTGATGCTTCTTGCATTTAAGTAAATGCACTTTAGTCCATCCACCTTACTACTTTTATAGCCTGTACTCTGCTTCTCCTTCCTCAAAGCCTCTCTACCTGTCAGATCTGACTTTTCCCCATCCCCTTCTTCCTCTGACCTACTCCTCTGGTTCCCTTCCCCCTTGCAATCTAGTTTAAACCCTCCCAAACCACCCTAGTACACCTGGCAGCAAGGATATTGGCCCCTCCTCAGGTTCGGGTGTAACCCATCCTCTCTGTACAGGTCCCACATTCCCCAGAAGAGATCCCAATGATCCAAAAATCTAAAACCTTCCCTCCTGCACCAACTTCTCAGCCACGCATTTTATTGCCATCTCCTCCTATTCCTACCTTCACTATCGCATGGCACTGGCAGCAATCCTGAGACTGCTACCTTTGAGGTCCTGTTCTTCAGCCTTCTGCCTAGCTCGCTAAACTCACTTTTCAGGACCTCATCCCTCTTCCTACCTATGTCGTTGGTACCAACTTGAACCGCGACTTCTGGCTGTTCTCCCTCCAGCTCTAGAATCCTGTGGACCTGATCAGTGACATCCCGGACCCTGGCACCTGGGAGGCAACATACCATCCAGGATTCATGCTCACTGCCACAGAACCTCCTATCTGTTTCCCTGACTATCGAGTCCCCTATCACTACTGCCTTCCTCTTCTCCTCCCTTCCCTTCCTGGTGGTAGAGGTTGTGGGTACAGGAGGTGCTGTCAGGATAGCCTGCACAAATAACTGCAGTGCACCTTGTACACACTGGGGCATCAGTGGTGAAGGGAATGAACAGTTAGGGTGGTTATCAGAGTGTCAATCAAGTGGCTGTTTTTTATCTGAGATGGTGCCAAGCTTCTTGAATGCTGTCATACTCATCCAGGCAAGTGTGTGCAACAAAGTGCCTCACAGGTGGTGGAAGAGGGCTGGGGGTTCAGTGGGTGAGTCTGCAAATCTTTCACCACAAGGCACTCTGCCTCGAACCTGTTCTTGTAGCCATAGTCCTTAAGTGGCTGCTCAGTTAAGAATCTTGCATGGCATATGGGCATTGCTGATGAGGGCCAGCATTTATTTCCCATCCCTAATTATTGAATCGAGTCATTTGTAATCCTGAGATGGTGATACTGAGATAGTATTGTTATTGAGTGCCATGGGGAGCCTATTAGAGTCTCTCATGATGAAGATGCTCACTGTGTGGCATGCTAGTGCAAATGTTACTCACCAGTTATATTATGGACATATATTCAGTTAAATAATGACTCAGTGTCTCAGCTTCACTCACCTTGATTCCATGCCTATTAATCCTCTTACCCAGAGGTGTGTGAACATGGGGTTCAGGAGCATCATGTCTCCCCTTAACTATGCTCATTAAGGATGTGTGTGTACGTGCATACATGTATAATGCTCCTGTTTGATGTCTTGATGCAAAAGCAGTCAACTTGAAGTTCCTGCTCACAGTCCTGTGCAATTCAATTCAATCTCTTAGTTGATCCCCAGTCTGTTGGGTGAGTCTAGAGTTCCAGTCCCTGTATTGATATCACTCCAGAACACATTGGTATTGCACCCAGAACGTGCTGAGATCAAGCCTGGTTTGACCTAACCTCAACCGCACCCCAAACATGCTGATTACCCATCCAGAAAGTGCTCTCCAGAAGATGGTTTAATCAGAACTCTATTCAAGCATATTCGCTCCTTCAGCCCTGTCCTGAAGTATCAGTCTAGATTGTGAGCTCTAAATTCTGGAATAGGACTCTCAACCCACAACTGTCTGACTCAAAGGCGTCAGAGTTATCACTGTAGGGCAGGGCTCCAACACACGCAGCCGGTTGAGTCAGAGGTATAAGTGTCAGCACACAGCCAACGTTCACACTTATCAAACTTTACCAACTCCTTGTCGGAGCATCAAATGGAGTTCACCTTTGAAACCAAGATTAGCCTTTATTTTATGTTCATTTTCAGGACCTGGGTGACGCCAACAAGGCCAGCATTTATTGCTCAGCCCTACTTATCTTTGAGAAGGTGGCAGTGAGCTGCCTTCTTGAACTGCTGCAATCCTTCTTGTGAATGTACTCTGACAGTGCTGTTGGGCAGGGAGTTTCCAGATCTAGACCCAGTGACTGGCAATATGTTTCCAAGTCAGGACAGTGCATTAAGAGGGGATTGTGCATTTTCCAGTCCTATCGGCATCCTCATAAATCTCCTCTGCACCTTCCCCAGCACAATCACATCTTTCATGTAATGTGGTGTTGAAAACAGTGCACAGTGTACACATGTGGTCTAACTCGTGTTGTGTGCAGTGCTTCCATAACGTCCTCGCTCTTATATTCTATGACTCAGCTAATAAAGCAAAGCATCCTGTAAATCATTTTAACTACCTTATTGACCTATTCGGCTACTTTTAAGGATCTGTGGGCCTCCACTCCGAGGTCCCTATCTTCCTTCACAACACTCTATATTGCCCCATTTGCTCTTCGTTTCCTTGTATCATTGCAACCTCCTCCCTCGCATTGCCTCACACTCTCCCGGATTAAATTCCTGTTGTCAATTCTTTGCCCGGCTGACTAGACTGTCTTCCAGCTTTCGTTGGACAGAGTTAGTTTCGTGATAAGGAATGTCAAATAAACTTGGGAGGATCAAAGAATTAGAGATATAAATTTGTTTTTATAAAGGATTGCTCTGATTTCCATAATATGGTTAGAATATGGATTGTAGATGCTCTGATTTGTTTTATGTGGTGGTGGATTTCATCAGCAGAATTCTTTCTCTTTTTTAAATTACTTAACAGATTTGCAGCTGTACAATTCAGCATGGTGGCACTTAAAAGAGGGAAATGGCAACTTGGGAAACAATTACTGTGTTTCAAGTCTGGAAAAAAGATATATTTTGATACCGAATCAGCCTTTAATTGTTTGACTTTGAGAAAAAGCAACCATAGAGTGCATTTCCCCAGAGCAAATATACCTCAAGTTCACCAAGGCTGAAGTATAGTCATGGAGACATCTCCAGCTTTCTCCTGTTCCATCTCAGTTTGAAGGTAACTGTGCGGAGGGAAGAGCCTTGAGGCAAGCTGTGGGGGTAAATAAAAGAAACTGTAGTTCTAAAGGAATGTTCATGGCATATTAATTGAGAATGAGAACAATGATTTAAATTCTTAAATTAAAACCTGTTCTTTCATGAGCAGCAAATGGCCTCGAGTAGATTCGCACTACAGACATTAAAACAAGATGTTTGACTGAATTATGTTTGACACCAAATTCACTCAGATGGCTCCGAAGTTTGAGCCTTATTCATTTGCTGAATTTCATCTTACAGAGCCAATCCTTTGAGACAGCACCACTCCTCTCCCCTCTGTCCCAAATCCTCACTGTCCTGCAGAAAATCTCCAGCTCTGTTTAAGCCACATATTCCGGGGTCCTTTTAAAATGCTGAGCAGTACTGGCAAGGTGAGCTGATTGAAAAAGGAGAGCTGCTTTTGAATGTTAAGTGGTGGATGACTTAGAACTGAGGTTGTGCTCAGCTTCACAATGAGGATGTTGCATTTCACAGCTCTCAGGGTACAAACTGTTCGACAAAACACCAGCTGTGGGTCTTAGAGTTATACAGCACAGAAACAGCCACTTTGACCCACCATGTCCATGCAGACCATCAAGTATCTATCTATACTAATCCCATTTACCAGCACTTGGTCCATAGCCAATTATGCCTTGGCAATTCAAGTGCTTGCCCAGAACTTGTGAGACTACCAGCCTCCACCACCTTCTCAGGCAGGAAGATCACAAATCTTTAAATCCTGTCAATGGGCACGAGTAAAACCAAATATGTAACTTCTTATAGGTTTGATTTTGCCACAGAAACACAGGAAGCAGCTTCTTGACCTCGAAAGGTTGGCAAAACTTGAGGCAGGGCTTACTACAAAGCTGCTTTAATCCTCTTAAAAAATGCTTTCGCTAACAGAATGTGCCCACAGATCAAAACTGCATGAGGTGGGAGAACATATCTCTAGTCTTTAGAATCCGATAGCCTTTCAATTTACAGTATGTTACTATTTCCTCATCATTCTTTAGCATGCATTAAGCTAACTTAGTATGAATTAATATGAATGCCATAAGTGCAAATCATTAAAACTTGTATGTAATTTTAACTCCCCTTTTATCACATAATAATTTTCTTTACTATGAAGACATCATTATTAATAGCATTGAGTCTATGACTATATGGTTGTACATCCTAGTCCCATGTCCACGTGGTTGACTCAAAGCACCTGAGAGAAAGGTTGCTGCCTCATCAGTGGACAAATTTGCAAATCCACAGCTATTGACCAGAAGCCGAACAAATCTGAAAACGTGGAGATGGTAATTCACCTCCACAATGAAAGCCAAGGATTTCTGGCGTCAATAAACTTGAAAGAGAGCAGAGAAAATTTACAAGGATGTTGCTGGGACTTGAGGACCTGAGTTATAGGGAAAGGTTGAATAGGTTAGGACTTTATTCCCTGGAGCACAGGAGAATCAGGGGAGATCTTATAGAGGCATACAAAATTATGAGGGGTATACATAGGGTGAATGCACACAGGCTTTTTCCCCTCAGGTTAGGTGAGACTAGAACTATAGGTCATAGGCTTAGGGTGAAGGGTGAAATATTTAAGGGGAATCTGAGGGGAAATGTCTTCACTCAGTGGGTGGTGCGAGTGTGGAACGAGTGGCCAGTGAAAGTGGTAGATGCGGGTTCAATTATAACATATAAGAGAGGTTTGGATAGGTACATGGATGGGAGGGGTTTGGAAGGATATGGTCCGGGTGCAGGTAGATGGCACTAGGCAGAAGATCAGGTCAGCATGGACTAGATGGGCTGAAGGGCCTGTTTCTGTGCTGTAGTACTCTATGACTTTATATGAGTCAGATAGGGTAAGGATGGCAGATTTTCTTCCCAGAGGAATGTTACTGAACCAGGTAAGTTTTTATGAAAATCCAATAGTCTCATCGTCACAATTGCTTTGTATTCCAAATTTCCATAGTTACAGGCCAGCACCTGCTATAATCTTGCTTTTATTTTCAAGCAATGGAACTGGGCACAGACCTTCAATCATCTGAGACAGGAGTTCTGCTGGAATATTCCCCTTCCGAAAAACTAGGTTGGCTAGCCACCAAAATCACTGCTTACTCCAACGTTCTGCTACTGAGTGTCTCTGCCGTTGTTGAAACTTCCTGCAATATTGTTTTCTTGATGCCAGGGTCCTTACTGAGACCTTTAAAAAACACTGAAGTCCTAATTTCAATTCACACATATTCCAAATTATTAAATTTGGCTGTGGTGATTTTGTTTTGAACTGTTCTGGAGGTGGACTACATTTGCCTATTCTGGACAGTGAGAAACAGCATGTTGTACTTATTACTGCACAGGAGGCTGAACTGTTCTGGATTAATCACAAATGAAATGATTCACAGAGTGAAAATCCAGTTGTAATTGTGCTCTATGCTATCAGTAACCCACAATTCACCGATTATTCAAAGAGATTCTTATGTTCCCAAAGGTGCTGTATAAAATGCTAGGCTTCTTTTACTTGTATGAGGAATCTTTTTACTATGGTAGAAGTCAATTCTAAGATTATTTTTAACAAGCAGAGTTTCAGCAGTCTCACATCACAGTAAACAGTGGGATGATCACCAGGGAATCATTTTGTACTGTAAACATATTTTAACTAAATTGATTTAAGCTTCCAATTAGCTGTTAAAAGTAAAACCATGGTGGCAGTAATAGGTGATTGTTGGTGAAGATTAAATTAACAGGATCACATTTAACATCTCAAAGGAGGTTAAGGTAGTCTAAGGGGGAAATAGTTAGATAAGCAAGTAAGTTCTTTTTGAAGTTTTGTGTACAGGAAATTCAGCAGCTAACTTGTGCAAAACCCCAATGAATTGAGTTTGGCTGTGGTATAAATCTTGGCCACGGGATATTTGGGATAAACCCCCTCCCCTTTCACTTCTCTGATAGTGCAACCTGTCCACAGAGTGTTCACGCCTACAGTGGGGGGTGAATGAAAGGGGAGAAGCAGGAAGGAGAATAGCTGAGAAGAAGAAACCATAAGGAATATTTAGAAAGTAAATGTAGAACAGCAGATAAGGATTAGGGGTGGGAAAGATTTCAATGCAGTGAGAAAATAATGGAAACAAAAAGAGGCAATTGAAATGCCTCGGATAAATAATAATTCTAATTTGCATGCTCTGATACACAGAGAAGGGGAGGATCAGCTGTGATCTTATTGAATGGATGAGCAGTCTTAAGGGGACATAACAATTACTCCTGCTAATGTTTCTTTCATTATTAAACAGGTGGCACCATTTAATTACTGTCAGAACCTCCTTCTTTGTATGTAGGCAATAAAAAGGTAACAGATATGCAGAGGGGGAGTAGCAGGTATACTGAGCAGCAAAGTTCTGGTAGAATTGGCATGTTCGTGTTTCTTTTCCAAATGTTTGCAATGCATAACTGACAGGTTTTTGCAGAACTGGGACTGAATTGCTCCTGCTTACAAATAGCACAGCAGTATTTTCTTTCTCTGAATATGAACTGTTAAGTATTGAATCTCCAGGACAGGTAGATCTGTACTCATGAGTGATCTAATTAGTTATATACTTCCTTTGATCGCTGATGTAGTACTCCCATCCTCCTTTTCATTTTATTTCCTCTTCTTCTCATTTGCTGGACACTTCAGCACAGAAACAGGGCACACAGAGTCCACAGCATCCCTGGTTTCTATTTTGACTGATGGTCAACATAATAAATAACCAAGGTATTCATCCTGAACACCACACCTCCCTTACGTCTGCCAACAGGAAGTCCAACTTGGGTGGCAAACAAAAAACATAAATGGTACCGAATTGTCCATGGTTCAGACTGATGGTCCACCTCTTGAGAAACTGGAAGCAAGCCTTTAATTTAAACCTTCAAATTAATTTCTAAACACTGTGCAGCACACACTCATTAGGAACCCTTTGGCAAAAAACAAAGTTCTGTTTTATTTACGTACAGGGCATGGGCATCTTAATTGCCCTTGAGAAGGTGGTGGTGAGCTGACTTCTTGAACCCTTGTTGGCTGTGTGGTGAGAGAGCTCCCAAGGTGTTCTGAGGGAGGGTTCCTAGAAATTGTCACCGGGCCAGTGAAGGAACAGTTATGCATCTCCAACTGTGCAGAGTGTGTGACTTGGAGGGTGATGGTATCCCATGCTCCTGCTCTTCTTTTCCTTGTAGCTGGGCAAGGGCCAGAGCTTGGGAGCTCTCACAAATGTGCAACTCATTCCAAATACAGTAAAACTCCAATAATCCATCTTTGACCATTCGGAAATCCTGATGGTTCAGTGTCTAACTCACCAGGTAATGTTTTCCCGGTTGATATTTAAAACCACCCTACTGTCTACCCCCACACCTCATTCCCCATACTTAGCCCACAATAACCCCAATATGAAGCATTAGATCCTCCATCCAAATTCCCTTAATATTATATTAAGCGCAGTATGTGACATGCAGAAGTATAGTCCTGTGTGCCACCACCCTTCCACAATAAAGTCCTGATCTGTCTCTTTAATCGTCAATGCAAATTGCACCTCAATATCTTGATGTCAACATAGAGGGATAACTTGATCAGTGAACGATCAGTTTTTGTTCCCAATATTTTCTATTTGTAATAACCTGCATATTTTGATATCTTACCATTATTGCAGTAGGTATAACAAGATGCATGGAATGGGTTTGGTAAGCACAATAGATTCAATGGAATACATTAACATAGACTTCAATTTCTATAAGGCGAGCTTGGAATCTTAGCTTTGATGTTAAGCCTTAAAGTGTAGATGAAAATCATGACCATCCATGCTAGAAAAAGAAAACTTACAAGAACTGGAAGTCAAATACAATAAAACTCCAATAATCTATCTTTGACCATTGGGAAATCCTGATGGTTCAGTGTCTAGCTCACCAGGTAATATTTGCCATGCTGACTCGCTAAGGGTAATTGTTTGGTAGGTTCATTTGGGTCATATAAATTGCCCCCAGTAATAGGTTACTGGGAAAATTAGTGAGGGGAATGGGATTGTTCTGTGAGCTGGCATGGACTTGATGGGCCAAAACGTCTCCTTCACTGCTGTCTGGATATATGACTGTTTTCAACAGGCTGCCAATATAAGCAATAAACCTTTTGAGTTACTGGACCAGCTTTCCAGTCTTTTAGAGAAAGAGCATTTGTTAAGAATGAAGCAACTATCAGTGAAAAGTTATTTTGAAACAAACTGATTATTACCCATGTATTAGGTTTGGTCTTGAAATGCTTGAAGTGTTTGTTTTGTGTGAAAAGAATGATTGAATTTTCCAATTCTCATTTTTGCTTTTTTTTCTAAGTTGGTAATCAGTGGTACACACAGACATTATAATCCTTGAGGAAAAATCAATAATGCAAGCCATTATCACTCAACACTTGACAATAAATATACACCACCTGGTCCACCACCACTTTGGACAGATAATGTTGACAACCTATTCTGTTCACAAACTTTTCATGGACTCAGAGTTATCAACATAAAGGAGTAGCACTGTACCACTCTATATACAGTATATTTGGAATGAATTCAAAGAGCCTGTTTGGAGTTTGGCTATAATATTAGGTATGGGAAACAAGTTATCTTGCAAAGTAACATTTAGAATTCTTCAGGTATTTCAGATACATGCACGGTGGCACAGCAGGTAGTGCTGCTGCCTCACAGCTCCAGTGACCCTGCGTTCCTGACCTCCAGTGCTGTCTGTGTGGAGTTTGCACGTTCTCTCTGTGACTGTGTGGGTTTCCCTCGGGTGCTCCAGTCTCCTCCCACATCACAAAGGCATGCTCTCTGGTAGGTTAATTGGTTGCTGGAAATTGCCCCCGGTGGCTGGAGAATCAGGAGGGAGTTTATGAATATGTGAGAGTGAATGGATTGCAGGGAAATCATTGGATAATGTGGTTGATATTGTGGGAAATATGAGAAACAACATACAGTATTATACAACATTTCCAGTGACAGACCAAGGTCCCTAAACATTAAGCTCTTACCAGAGTCCACTAAGGGGATGAAGTGTTGTGTGTGTGTCACAAAATACTCAGGAAATAGAACGAAGCTCAAACACTAATAGAAGCACCAGTCTCTCCAGCTAATGTCAGGATAATGTTGAAATGTTGCACATTCTGTTTAATGTTTACTTTAATCTAGTTTGGAATACATATGGCTACAACTAATGACCAGTCTCCATGGTGATTTATTGTTTCAATGTAGAGCCATGTATTAAATGCAAGTGCCCTGGAAATTCTTCATGTAAGACCTTTTATTAGATATATAAATCAAAATGAAAGTCTTCTCTTTATAATCCAGGATGTCATGTCAATAACATTCCATTTGTCACTTTACCTTCATACGTCCATTTAATTAAAATCAGGTTGACAGCAACAAGAATGAAACTCACAGGGTTAAAGAATATTGAAGAACAGAGGGAAATGGCCCAGGCCATCATAACTGCAATGGGTTTTTGAAGAAGTGCCCAATTCATGCCATTACTCTTGCTTCATGGCTGTACTGGAGCATCTTGGTCAAAGACATGACTAACTCTGAAGTATGTCTTCAGGGCCACAACTGGCTTGTCATCTGGTCCCATATCCAGTGCACAAAAGAGGAGAGAAAAACCAAACTGGCTGGAGACCTGTCTGTCAGTGGGGACCTCAGAAGGAGGCATAGACAAATCACCAACTTGTCCCTTCAAGCTCAAGATGATTGCAAACACTTTAGCCTCCTCTCTTATACTCTGCCATTGTTAGGGATGGAGATTTTTTTTTAACAAAGCCTCCCCTGACTCCTGTCAGCTGGTTAATTAGCCACCATCATTCACCACTTGATTTGGCAGGGCTGCAAATCCATTGGTTGTGTTAGTCGATATATCTCTGGCTCCTGTATGCTGCCTTTGCTGTTTGGTATGCAAGTTGCAGCTCTGCCAGGTAGGCATCTTGTTTTTAGGTAGAACTGGGGAGAACGTATCCCAGCATGTGCTTCTGCACCCTTTATCAAACCAGGATTTGTCCCCTGACTTGATGTTCTTCAACATGGAGATGTACTAATGCATCAACAGACAGAGGGTGGAAATTAGTATTCAACAGGCAGTCCCCTTGTCTGTGTTTGACTTGATTCTAGAGTTCAGAGTCAACTTTGAGGACCTGCTTTTCAACAGTTCATCACTGCACCACCAACTCCTGGACTGGACACATCCAAGGACACCTTTGAAGGGATCTGGGATGTTGGCTCAAAGGTCTATGTTGACATAGAACATGGAACAGTACAGCACAGAACAGGCCCTTCTGCCCACAATGTTGTGTTGACATAGCTAATCCCTCCTACCTACAGAACGCCCATATCCCTCCATTTTCCTCTCATTCATGTGCCCATCCAAGCCCCTCTTAAAAGCCTCCAATGAATTTGCTTCCACCACCCTATCAGGCAACGCATTCCAGGCATCCACCACTCTCTCAGTAAAAAACTTACCCCTCACGTCTACCTACCCCTCACGTGAACCTACCCCCTCTCACCTTAAATGCATGCCCTCTGGTACTGGATCGCTCAATAATGGGAGAAAGATATTGCTTGTCCACCCTATCTATGCCCCTCATAATCTTATACACTTCCAACATATCACCCCTCAGCCTCCGCCGCTTCAGAGAAAAGAGCCCAAGTTTGTCCAGCCTCTCCTGATAGCACATGCCCTCTAATCCAGGCAGCATCCTAGTAAAACTCTTCTGCACCTTCTCTAAAGCTGAAAGTGAGGTGACCAGAATTGCATGCAATATTCTAAATGCGGCCTAACCAGAGTTCTACAGAGATGCATCATAACTTTTTGACTCCTATACTCAATTCTTCAATTAATGAAAGCAAGCACTGCATAAGCCTTCTTAACCACCCTATTGCCAAATTGCCAAACTTGGCTATGGGACAACTCTCCTAACTCTGACATGTTCCCATGAGGTAAATATGTTTCAATAATGCTAACCATGAAACCACTACGTTGTTTGAAAGAGTAAAATCCAGTCTAGTTCACCAATGTCATCTATATCCTGTCCAGTCGATATGTGACTCTAGACCACAGTAAATGTGGTGATTTAAGGACCAATGTATTTTCGCACAAAGGTGCCTATGTTCCTCTACTCTGTTTAAAGTGACCCAGGAAGGTAAAATTACCCAGAATTGTTGAGGTGAAGGGCCTCGACCCGAAATGTCAACTGTCCATTTCCCTCTATAGATGCTGCCTGATCTACTGAGTTCCTCCAGCACTTTGTGTTGCTGTTTAAAATTATACCAGTTAAGGAATACTTCCTTACATCTGTCTTCAAAATAAAAATTGTGTCACATATTTATTGAACTGAATCTGCTATCTATCTGCCCAGAATGTTAGAGGAAGTAACTCAGGTTAGTGTTTTAAGTATTTGAATAGTGTTATTCAATTCTATAAAAGGTTTGGATCACGTGGCTTTTATTAGCGGCATGTGAGTCTATTACAAAAGAAGAATACACAGCAAGATTTTCAGCTAAGTTACCTACCAAGACGTGATTTGCAAAGTGCCTGAATTTGACCCAGTTTGGATACTTCAGTTTTGCTCTGTCCCTTTTGAGGAATACTGATAATACAAATTTCTTGGGTATAAAATTAAAACTCAACCACGGCAAATCCAGACCCATGCCCTTACAAATTTCTTTACACATTGACCTGACTCTCACCATCGAGAATCCCATCCGAGCCTATGCCTGCCCCACAGTTGCCCCAGAACCATAAGGCCTTCAATAGTCCCAAATAACAACTCATATCATATTTACGTATAAAATGCCACAATTATTTTTAGAGCCAGGCTTGAGCTTATTTATTTAGAAAGAGCCCAATTCAACATGAGTCTGTTGGCTTGTTATCTTTCTCAAAGCTGACACGAACTAAACTTCACACATATAGCCAGGTTGGGTCAGGCTTTAACTTGTGTTGGAATTTATATTGATGTTGTAAAACCAAGGGCAGAAGGTAACCATGAATCATTTTTTCTGAAGCACCCTATTTGGATTCGTGCCCTACTGCTCTTTAACCTTACGACCAAACTCTATCCTCTCCAAAATGTGCACTGCGATCAGTAGTTAGCAATCTGCAGCCCCAATGACACACAAAGAGGAACACCCTTGCATATGGAGATAGAGCTCAGCCCAGGGACTAGATCCCAGGCTCCTGTACAATGCCTCCAGGTGCAGATAGCATGGAGATCCCTTTTAATTTGCTCATGAACTAGTCCTTAAGAAACCCTTAAAATGTTTACTTTTGAATGCTTGACTTCTAAATCTTTAACATTATTACCATATTTATCATCAGATGATGAACTTTACCAGAAAGGAAACAATGCATCAAAGTTTAATTGAGATAGACAGATAAGGACCTTATCATAAACACAAGGCAAAAGGAAAATATCACCTTTAGATTTCCGGCTTTTGCACATGTACGTAAAGAACTGCTTCCATCGGCATTTTTCATCAACATGCCAGTGCCATTTCTTTGTTTACAAAGACACCCTGAGCTCATTATTCATCTCTGCTAAAGAAACACCATGCACTTAGTCTTCAAGATCAAGGCTTGTTCCTTACACGGACATGGAAAAGATTGCAAGGTGCCAAGTGCTAGGTGCCTGATTGTTTCATTCTCTTAATTAGTGGCTGATTTTATTTTTCTCAGAGTATTTGGCCTGAGTTCAGTTGTGAAGTGGGTGAGGATGGCACAGGTGACAACAGATCGAGCAATGTGCGGTGTCAGTGACAGGATGTCAGTGACTTGTCAGCATAGACATTGTATTAACATTTGGTTGCAATTACCTGTATGCTAACATTTTGCAAATTGTGCACAAGGATACCCACATCCCTCTGCATCTCAAAATTCTGCACTCTCTCAATGTTTAGATAATATGCACTTTTTAATTATTTTTCCTTGGGGCTTGGCAAAATGGACAATTTCACATTTTCCCACATTATACTGCATTTGCCAGATCTTTGTCCACTCACCGAAAATATTCACATCCTTTTGTATCCTTACACCCTCTTACTTTCATACCTTTCCTTCATCTCAGTACATCACTCCTGAACATCTTATCTTGTAGATCTATCTCTCTAAATCAAGTTGCATCTTCATTTCCCCATCTGTCCATTCATCAGCGATGCCAGTTCTAATCCTTTTGCAATATCAGGCCTCTTTCCTTAACAGAAATTCTGCAGCTGTCCACTGTTGTCATAAATCTTGCTCTTAAAACTCTTTGTTCCCTTCCTGTAGGGAGAAGAGAACAGAGGAAAAACATGATGTGAAGATCCAGGGCTGGCCCTTCAACCACTTCATGGCCAATCAGTGAAGAGGAGGAGTATGGTGGTAAGAGGTTACAAGGAAAATGAGTGGAGCGATGGGATTGCTCTGTGAGCCAATGTAAAGGGGTTGAATGGCCTCCTTCTACTTTGCAAAGGAGTATGGAAATATGGAGCAGCCGCTGTCATAATCCTCGGTGAAGTCTCAGGGATTGGGATATACCGGAATACATCCAGACATATAATGTCGACTTGGCGTCAAAAGTGAGTGAAATATATCAAGTGCATAATGATAACTTCAAACATTCATTAGCTTTACTGTGCTGGTACAGGTATTTAGTTTGCTGTAGGGCCTCTTGTGTCCTGCAGGTGGTGATCCAGGTCACCCTGGCTCCTTGGAGAATGTCACTCCCTCTCTGCCTCACCCTTGTGCACTGTGATCTCTTCACCCAGAGGAGAGAACAAAGAGACTTAAGATCGAGTATTATGACCACCACTGGATGGATGGAGGGCATTTGTTGAGGGAGAGGCATAATTTCTTAGTACCAAAATGCAGTTGTGTGACCTCCATAATTTCAGGAGCTTCAGATCTGCAGTTGGTGGATGTTTTGGCTGGCACTGCACAATGATGTCCTGGCCATTTCTGCTGCTGATTTCAGACCCTGGCTGAAGCCTAAAGTAACATGGTGTAAGAATGATTAGATGGAGAGGAATTCCAAAGTGAGCTCAGGCATCCTGACCCCCAAAGTGCAGGGGTGAATTCCAAAGGCTCAAACATTCTGACAAAGTTCAGCCAGAGTAGATGATCCATCTTGGCTTCTCCTTGAGATCTCCACCATTATAGAAGTCAGTCTCCAGGTTTGATTCTCTCCACATGATATCAAAAACCAGCTGAGAGCACTGGATACAGGCAAAGTTAAGGGACCAGACAAAATCCCAGCTGCAGTACTGAAAACCTACACTCCAGAACTAGCTGCACTTCAACACAAACTGCCCCAGTACAGTTACAACAGGGGCATCTACCCAACAACATGGAAAATTGCCCAAGTTATGTCCTCTTCACAAAAAGCAGGACAAATCCAGTCTGACTAATTATCACCCATTCAGTCAACTCTGAAGCAGCTGAAAATCGACGGTGTTATCAAGGAACATTTACTCAGGACCACTCGGCTGCTGACCTCATCGTAGCCTCAGGCCAAACATGGACCAACGAGCTGAATTCAGGAATTGAGGCGAGAGTGACTGCCCTTGCCTTCAAGGCAGCATTTAACCAGAAGTGACATGAAGTGTCCTGGTAAAACTGAAGTCAATGGGCATCAAGTGGATAACACTCTTTTAGATGGAGTCACACCTTGCACAAAGGAAGACAGTTGTAGCTGTTGGCGGTCAATCTTTCCAGTCCCAAGACATCACTGGAAAGGTTCCACAGGGCACAAGGCTGCCTCAGCAGTGACTTTCCCTCCAGCATAACATCAGAAGAGAAGATGTTCGCTGATGATTGCACAATGTTCAATTCCATTTGCAACTTCTCAGCAAATGAAGTAACCCATGCCTGCATGCAGCAAGACACTGACAACATTCCAACATGGGCTGAGGGGTGGCAAGTAATATTGGCACCGTGAAAATGCCAGGCAATGCCCCTCTCCAACAAGAAGACAGTTTAACCATCTATTGTTAACGTTCAATACCATTAGCATTGCCAAGTCTCCCACTATCGTCGTGGCTATCCCTCGAGGTCGAGGATGATGGTCTTTGTTCCGTTGATCAGAAGTAGCCCACAGAGCGAAGACGCCTGTGTGTGTATTTGTTTAACGTGTACTTGATGTTGCACTGCAAAAAGCACATGATACTTCACAAATCGACCAACTGATTCCAATGGCATGGAAACCACGATGATTGGAGCTGACGGATTTGTTGCAGCCTTCATCCGCCTTCACAGCCGTTGAGTTCGAAATAACTTCGTCCGCCTGTTCCACCGTTGAGGTCTTGGTTGGATTGTTCTTTGTCAGGGACCTCACCATCGACCTTACCGCCATGGGTGACCCTACCAGGAGCATAGCTCCAGACGGCATCGCTCTCGGGATCTCAGGACCACACAAGCTTCTCCACCACGACAAGGTGACAGTCCATGGAGAAGTCTCCCACTACTATCAATATCCTAGAGATAACCATAGAACAGAAACTCAGCTGGACCAGCATGAAAGTACCATGGCCACAAAAGCATATCAGATGCTGGGAAACCTGTATTGAGTGGCTCCCCACCTGACATCCAAAGTCTTTCCATCATCTACAAGGCACAAGTCAGGATTATGACGGAATACTCTCCACTTGTCTGGACGAATGCAGCGCCAACAACTTTCAAGAAGCTCTACACTATTCAGGAGCAAGCCACCTGCTTGACCGGTACATCATCAACCACCTTAAGCATTCATTCCCCCCACCACTGGCGTACAGTGGCTGCAGTGGGTACCATCTAAAAATTGCACTGCAGTCACTCACTCAGGCTACTCTGGCAGCACCTCCCAAACATGTGACCTCCACTATCTAGAGGGAGAAGGCACAAGTGAACGGTTACACCACCACCTGCAGGTTCCCTTCCATGTTGCATATCATCCAGGTTTGGAAATATATTTTCAGTCTTCATCATTGTTGGGTTTAAAACCTGGAACTCCTTACTTAAAAGAGTACCTTCACCAGAAGAGCTACAGCCTTTAACGAGGATGGCTGACTATCATCTTCTCAAGGGTAGATAGGAATGGGTGTTTCAGGTTTGAGGAGAGACTCGAGAAGCTGGGTCTTTTCTCCCTGGAACAGAGGAGGTTTAGAAGGGACAAGTTGAGGCGTATAAATTACAAGGGTCATAGATAGGGTAGACTGCAGGTAAGTTTTCCGCTTATCAGGGGTGAATCAAACCAGAGGACATGGACTTAGGGTAAGGGACAGGAGATTTAGAGAGGATCTGAGGGGGACCTTTCTCGCCCAGAGAGTGGTGAGTACGTGGAATGCACTGACGGAGTGGTGGAAGCAGAGTCACTGAAGTGTCCACATGTAAGAAGTCCACACTGACTACATGTAAGAAGTGTCTAGACAAGCACTTGAATCACCTAGGCATAGGAGGGTGCGGGCCAAGTGTTGCAAGGTGGGATTAATACGGCTGGTGCCCACTGGTCAGCATAGACGTGGTGGGCTGAATGGCCTCTTTCCACACTGTATGACTCTATCGATGAACATTTTGGACACACATGCATGCCCTTCCAATATTCCTTTTCTTGTCCACGAATGCGCAGGTTTTTCATGTTGGAACGCTCCCCAGTGTGCGCACATTTTTCCAAGTGATTCTACCCAACCGTGCTCACTCCCTTTAAATGTGTATACTCCAGTGGCAAGTAAGTAGAGATAAGTGTCCACACAACACAGCAGAGCACAGAGGAAACCTGCCCTTTACCAAGCCCAGGGATTGCAACCTTTTCTCTTTGTAATTGTGTAAAGAATAGAATATCTTTAAAAAAAATGTAAGAAGGTAATTAAAGGATTGGAGTGGATTCTCAGTGGTCTACATTTCCTTTGGAGCCCTGTTAGTTTACTGTTAGGAAAGAAATAATTCAAAACAATCTCACTGAAATTGCCTGAACACAGTCTGAATTCCTTTGATAAATACCACCCAAATTCATTATTTTCCTGATGTGACTATCTCAGTGCACAGAACTGAGTTGCAATGAAGGCGATTACATCAGTGTACATTTGTTCCAAACAAATATTTCCAGGTTGTGAAAGCCATTTTATTATACTTGCAAGTCTTTGTTTCCTTAAGCAGTTGGCAAAGTAAAACGAAAAAACTGATCAAAATTGTACACTGGGGGACCCCCATGGTGAATCCAAGTTGTGAGGCCAGAATTTCATAGTCTGGGGTGTGTTGGCTTGAGTCTGTTAGTTTGAGGTATGATTTGTACATGGCATTCAACATAACAGGATGTTCTGGAAAGCGTCAGGAGACTGGCAGAGGATTTGTGAACAAGGGGTGGGAGTGGGCAGTATGATGATACAACATCCTAAAACGAGAGTTAGTCCATTCATGAGTGATGTTAGAAGCAGTCTTTCTATTACATGAGATTGTGGAAATCAGAAATTCTCTCCCTCACGACTACAGGCTCAATCAGAATTTTTAAGGTGGAGATTAACTGGTGTTTATTACAAATGATCCATGGTTTTCGTGGAACTGCTTGGAATGGCTGAAAGGTCCAATTACTTTGAATGTACGGCAATGTAATCTGTTGTCATACTTCCTATCTTTTGTATCTATTTCCTCTTATTATTATAATTTAAAACTTTTGATGGTTCCAGAGTCTCCCATAATGTTCCCTCTGAATAATATTTTATTAATATATTAGAGATAGTGATGGTGTCCTATTGCATCAGTATGGATTTAGTCTATCAGAATCAGATTTATTATCACTGACATATAACATGAAATTTATTGTTTTGTGGCAACCGTACAGTGCAAAGACATAAAAATCTATAAATTACAAAAATAAATAAATAGTACAAACAGAAGGAATAATGAGGTGGTGTTCATGGGTTCATGGATCATTCAGAAATCTGATGGCGGAGGGGAAGAAGCTGTTCCTGAAACTTTGATTGTGGGTCTTCAGGCTCCTCTACCTCCTCCCTGATGGTAGTAATGAGAAGAGGGCATGTCCCGGGTGATGAGGATCCTTACTGATGGCTGCCGCCTATTGTCTATTGACACTTGCTGAAGTCTGTCTCAGTCTATCTCATGTTTTATGTTCTCACTTCGATGTATGTCCTTTTCTGTGTCTACATCTAGTTTAAAGAAAAGGTTTCAATTACTTTTTCTTTTATTGATAACTTAAGTTTTTATGACAACTTGCTCATCGTTCTGCAGTGTACAAAAACCCTTCCAGGAATCCCATTCTTAGAACATAGGTCATAGGACAGACCCTTCGGCCCACGGTTTGTGCCAACCATGATGCCAAATCACACTAAACTTATCTGTCTACATGTGATCCACATCCCTCCATTCCCTGCATGTTCATGAGCCTCTCTGAATGCCTCTTAAACGCCACTATCATGTCTGCCTCCACCGCCAGCCCTGGCAGTGTGTTCCAGGCACCTACTACTCTCTGTGTAAAAGTCTTACCCCACACATCTCTTTTAAATTTTCCCCCTCTCACCTTAAAGCTACAGTGAAAAACTTGTCTCGCATACCGATGGTACAGGTCAATTCATTACACAGTACAGTTACATTGAGTTAGTACAGTGTGCATTGATGTAGTACAGGTAAAAACAATAACGGTACAGAGTAAAGTGTCACAGCTACAGAGAAAGTGCAGTGCAATAAGGTGTAAAGAAACAGCAAGGTAGATCATGAGGTCAGAGTCCATCTCATCGTATAAGGGAACTGTTCAATAGTCTTATTTCAGTGGGGTAGAAGCTGTCCTTAAGCCTGGTGGTACGTGCCCTCAGGCTCCTGTATCTTCTACCTGATGGAAGAGGAGAGAAGAGAGAATGACCCGGGTGGGTGGGGTCTTTGATTATGCCGGCTGCTTCCCCAAGACAGCGAGAGGTAAAGACAGAGTCCAAGGAGGGGAGGCTGGTTTCCGTAACGCGCTGGGCTGTGTCCACCACTCTCTGCAGTTTTTTGTGGTCCTGGGCAGAGCAGTTGCAGTACCAAGCCGTGATACATCCAGATAGGATGCTTTCTATGGTGCATTGGTAAAAGTTGGTGAGTGTCAAAGTGGACATACCGAATTTTTTTAGCCTCCTGAGGAAGTAGAGGCGCTGGTGAGCTTTCTTGGCCGTAGCATCTATGCGATTTGACCAGGACAGGTTATTGGTGATGTTCACTCCCAGGAACTTGAAGCTCTCAACCCTCTCGACCTCAGCACCATTGATGTAGACAGGTGCATGCACACTTCCCCCTTTCCTGAAGTCAATAGCCAGCTCTTTTGTTTTGTTGACATTGAGGGAAAGGTTGTTGTCATGACACCATGCCACTAAGCTCTCTGTCTCCTTCCTGTACAATGACTTATCGCTGTTTGAGATACGACCTACAACGGTGGTATCATCTGCAAACTTGTAGATGGAGTTAGAGCAGAATCTGGCCACACAGTCATGAGTATATAGGGAGTAGAGTAGAGGGCTGAGGACGCAGCCTCGTGGGGCATCAGTGTTGAGAATAATCGTGCCGGAGGAATTGCTGCCTATCCTCACTGATTGTGGTCTGTTGGTTAGCAAGTCAAGGATCCAGTTACAGAAGGAGGTGTTGAGTCCTAGGTCTCGGAGTTTGATGAAAATTTGCTTGGAATTATAGTATTGAAGGCAGAGCTGTAGTCAATAAACAATAGTCTAACATAGGTGTCTTTACTGTCCAGATGCTCCAGAGCTGAGTGTAGGGCCAGGGAGATGGCATCCGCTGTAGACCTGTTTAGGAGATGGGCAAATTGCATTTAACATTTCTACCCTGGGCAAAAGACTCTTTCTACCTTTTTGTGCCTCTCGTAATTTTATAAACCTCTATCAGGTCTCCCCTCAGCCTCTGACGCTCCAGATCTCTCCTTTTGGCTAATACTCTCTAATCCAGAGGGATTTGAGGAAAAAATATTCTTCACTCATGAGGTGGTTGAAACCTGGAACTCAGTGCCTGAGGGGTGGTGGAGGGAGGTACTCTCACAACATTTAAGAATTAATTAGATATTTACTTGAAAGACCAAGGCAAAGAAGGCTATGGGCCTGTGTTGTATGACTCCTTGAATCTAAGACTTTGGAATTGAACTTGGTTTATTATTGTCACTTGTACCAAAGCACAGTGAAAAACTTGTCCTGCATACCATTCATACAGATCAATTCATTACACAGTGCATTGAAGTAAAACAATACAGAATGCAGAATAAAGTGTAACAGCTACAGAGAAAGTGCAGTGCAGGTAGACAATAAGGTACAAGGGGCTTTCTATTCGGGAACCTATGTTTTTAACTGAATTAAAATTCCCTGGCCGCGATGCTGGGATTTAAACTCATACCCCTGGATCACCATTCCAGGTTTCAGGATTGCTTTGTTATCAATATGCTAACCTACAAAGTCCCCGATATCAGTGGGCACAAAGAACGAAAGCTGAAGCCCTGAAGCTCGAGCCCTGAAGCTGATTTGGTAATTTGGTAAAATGTGCCAGTGTTGATTTGGTTTTTCACTTGCACAATAAAAAACTGGTTCTCATGGGGGCCAGTTATGAGATGAAACAGTAGCTAAGCACCAGTTGCTACTTGCTCTGGGCTCACAGTGTCCCAGGGAGACTGGTAAACTTGGGCAATGGGCCGTAAACATCGACAAGTGGTTGGAAATGATACCCTCATGCTTCTGTGAGGCACGATCCCTTTGCACTATTTCAGAGAAGGGCTAGGTGGTCCTCCCTGGATAATACCTCGCCATGAACCAGCTTCACTCAAGCAGATTATCTGGTTATTGACACATTACTGCAGATCCTTGCTGTGTGTAAACTGGTTGTCGCATTTCCTGTACAATGACCACTCTTCATAAGCAGTGCAAATACACACCTCATTTTCTCCAAGGGGCTTAATGACATCTGGCTGTAAAACACTTTGGATTGCCCCGAGGTCATGAGAAACACTACATAAATACTTATGTCCTCCTTCTCAGTATTATTTTGTTGCTCATTGCAGCTTAATAACAGGAAGTTGATGTTCCTGTAATTCGAAGCCTGGCCACATACTCCGTTGTAGATCAACAGCAAAGCTCAGTGACAAACAGCTACTGCTACTTTCATGTGTGCAGTGGATGTCCCCTGACCCAAAGTCCTCTTAAAAACAAAAACAAATGGGCTGATTTGTCCCAGAGCTCCATTCTGTGCCAAAAAAAAAAGAATTCTAGGAATCAGATTCAGGGCTCGAGCTTTAGTTCTCTGTGCCCACTGATATCAGGGACTTTGTAGGGCATCATCCTAACAATAAACTGTTTCTCCTGTCTGGACCTGATAACCACGCAGGAAGATGATTTATGAAAGGAAAGTGGACTTCCACTTTCCCGAGGAAATGCCTCAGTAACTCCTGTTGATAAGGCCAACAACAACTTGCATTTCTACGGCCAATTTGGTAAGTCATCCCAACACAGTCTGTAGGAGTGTTATCAGACAACATTTGGCATCGAGCCGCACAAAGAGATTAAGGTTGAATCTTCTGCCCCTGAGGACTGTGGATGTTTGGTCACTGAGGTTAGTTGATACTTGGACACTGAGGTAATCAGGGGATACGGAGATTGAGCATGAGAGTGGATGTGAGCTAAAGGTTCAGCCATGATGTTATTGAGTGGTAGAGGAAGGAGACATCTAGCCTCCTCCTGTTTACTAAAAGAAAACAGAGGCCTTTAGCCCCTGAGGTCTGCTCCACCATTCAGCAAGGTTGACTACCTTCCTGACCACCTTATAATTTATTTCTTGTAGTGTAAATTAAAGGGGTAAATATCAACTAGTGTAAGTCCCCAAATAGTTAATCACTTACATTCACCTGAGAGGGACAAATGGACCCTTGGTTTAAAATTCTCCCACTTACAACAATGCAAAGCTCATTCTGTACTGCACTAATATACCAGTCAAGATACAAAGTTCAAGTTTCAGGAGTTGTGTTTGAACCCACAGTCTTTTTACCCGAAGATTGAGTCCGTCAGTGATTTAGGTCAATAGAAATGTTACTCAAAATGTAGCTGCCAGTACTCAAGTTATGGAATTCCTTCTCTAAACTTCCTTCCTCTCTTTCCTCTTCAATCACTCCTCAAAACCTTTATCATTGACTTGGCTTTTGATCACAGATTTGTGTGACTTGATTTCATATTTTGTATGATAATCATTTCTGAGAAGTGACTTGGAATGTTCTTAATTATATTAAAGATGGTTTAGAAATGTATGTTGTTCTTCTTCAAAGTTTGGTGTGAATTGCCAGATAGTATCCATGATCCACAAATCTGGGTGGTAGTCTGGCTAATGAGTGGGAATAACCCCATCTGTACAAGGCTGTGGCTGTGAAAAGCCCCCAGACCATTATAACCTTCTCACTTTGGATTTTACTGCAGTCCAGAGAAATGCTACAGCAGAGGGACCATTCAGCCCATCGAATCCTTGCGGCTTCTTGTAGAACAATCCAGTTAGTCCTGTTCCTTTGCTTTTCCCCATTATTTTCTTTTGTTACTGTCTAATTCCCTGTTGAAAACTCTGATCAACGCTATTCCCAACACAGTGAATTACAGATCATCACCACTTTCTCTGTAAAAAAAAGTTTTCCATTTGTTTTTCACTGTCACTTTGAATCTATGGGTCTTGAACCACCTACGAATGCGACCAACTTTTTGTCTATTTACCATCTATCTAAATGCATCATCGTCTTGTACACCTCTGGCAAATCTCCTCTCAACTTCAGCTCCTCTTGTATCTGAAATCCCTCATGCCAGAAACACACCATATTCCAAAGTCTTGTAATAGTTTAACTGGAGCCTCTGAGAGACAACAAAGGCACCCAGTGTTGAGACGCACCTTGGGTAGATAGGGTGAATAAACATCTGCAGATCAAAATGTCAATGAACCGCAAAACAGCAGTGAACTAGGCCAAAATCAGAAAAAAATCCATTCACCCGACATCAGCAAAACCTGGAGCGATGTAGATCTCGGGTTAATTGAGTTGCTGCTTGTGCCAGTTCTGCATGAGGAGGGAATCTTCATTAAAGATTCAGGCAGTGCAGTCAATAGCTTTAGGAAAAGATTAGCAGAGAAGGTAATTATCATACCTCGGTGAGAAATGACTTACAGGGGAATAAAAGCTAGAAAAGATGATAAAAATATTATTCATTCACTGCAGCTGGAAATGAAAATACCACCGCAGCAAACTGAGATGTAAAGGGATCGAGAATAAAGGGGATGGGCTTAAACTGTAGCTGAGAACTTGGGAACAGGCACCATGTGAATATTTTTCTTGATTCCCTTGTACTTATGCGGTGGGCTCACTGAATTCTACAGTAAATTCACTCTCGATTCACCTCAAGGGTGAACCAAACTATTTTGCTAAAGTTGTCCTTCAAAGTGTGAATGATGCCAACAGTTGTAATAAATATCTGGTCTCACCTCCGGTGCCGGCGGTCACTATTTTAGCATCATTACTTGGACAGGATGCGGTACTTGAGACACAAGAGACCGCAGATGCTGGAATAAGGGGGAGGAAACTGCTGGAGTAACTCAGCAGGTCAGGCAGCATCTGTGGAGGGAAACGGGCGGTCAAGGTTTCAGGTTGAGACCTGAAGCATCGACTGTCCACGTGTTACTTGAGGTGAAGTTGTTCATTCACTCTCGGATCAGCAGGTTGTGAAGGATTTAAGATTTAAGAGGGACCAAGGCTGACCCTCTCGTGCAACAACACATAGAGTGATGTTAAACTGAGGCCCACTTATCCACCCAGATGAATGGAAAAGATTCCCATTTTAGACATAATTATGCTTAAAATCATATATATCTCCATGAGTTCAAATATCAGAGGGCATTGCTTTAAGGTGAGAGGGGGAAAGTTTAAAGGAGATTTACGTGGCAAGTTTTGTTTTACATTAGGTGCCTGGAATGTACTGCCGGGGAGTTGGTAGAAGCAGGTACGACAGCAACGTTTAGGAGGTATTTAAAAAGACAAATGAACAGGTGTGGAATGGAGGGATATAGACCAGGTGCAGGCAGATATGCTGTTTAAATTGGCATTGTGGTAGGCACAAATATTGTGGGCCGAAGGGCCTGTTCCTGTGCCATACTGTTCGATGTTCTAAGTTGTGCTCTATAGGCTAGACATGAAATGGCACTAAAACCCCAGGGATTTTCAAATAGTCACAGGGTGAACCAGTATGAAGAGATATCTAGATTTCCGAGCGGGACATAGATACAGCTCATTGACTTCAACTATATCAGCAGCAAGTAGAAGCAGCCAGATTGTTACTGAGCTCCAGAGATACAGGCTGACCCTCGAGTGTAGCAACACCTTGTCAGAGGTGATGTTAAACTGGGGCCCATTTGACCTCTCAGGTTCCCACCACATTGAAACGAATGGCCTCCTTCTGTGCCAAGAGGGTTCTATGAACTGTGGTAAAGTCTGAATCAAGAAGATGGCAATAATCTGGGGCCTTTCACAGGCATGGCTTTGTATGTGTGGATGTCTCAATCCCTTGCTGGAAGCTATAGAGAGACTGCGATAGGTTACCACCCAGCCTATAGATCCAGGGCCAATGTTTGTTTCTTATCTACAATCATTATGGTGGAGTGCTATGGGTGGGATCTTTCTGTACACAAATGGCTTTTGAGAAAAGTACTTAATTGACTGTAAACCCCTTTTGGACTCTATTATTAAATTGACACCGAGCCAATGAAGGAGATATTGGGATGGATAACCATAAAGTTGGTCAAAGATGTAGAGATGTATGAAGTGTAGAGATTTAGAACACAGAACATAGAACAGTACAGCACAGTATGGGCCCTTCCCTCCTACACAGCCCACAACCCTTCATTTTTCTTACATCCATGTGCTTATCTAAGAGTCTCTTAAATTCCCTTATTGTATTGGCCCCTACCACCACCCCCAGCACTGTGTTCTGGGCACCCACCACTCCCTGTGTAAAAACCTACCTCTGATATCTCCCCTGTACTTCCCTCCACTCACCTTAAAAGGATGTCCTCTGGTATTGGCCATTCCCACCCTGGGGAAAAGGTGCTGGGTCTCCACTCTATCTATGCCCCTCATAACCTTGTACACCTCTATCAAGTCACCTGTCATCCTCCTTCTCTCCAAAAAGCCCTCGCTCACTCAACCTTTCCTCATAAGACATGTTCTCTAATCCAGGCAGAATCCTGGTAAACCCTCTCTAAAGCTTCCACATCCTTCCTATAATGAGGTGATTAGAACTGAACACGATACTCTAAGTGTGGTCTAACCAGAGTTTTATAGAGCTGCAACATTACCTCGTGGCTCTTGAACAAGTTGAATCTTAAACTCGACTAATGAAGGCCAGCACACTATATGCCTTCTTAACCACCCTATCAAATAGTGTGGCAACTTTGAGGGGTCTATGAACTTGGACCCCAAGATCCCTCTGTTCCTCCACACTGCTAAGAATCCTGCCAATAACCTTGTGCTCCACCTTCAAGTTCAATCATCCGAAGTGTATCCCACTTTTTGAACTCCATCTGCCACTTCTCTGCCCAATTCTGCATCCTGTCTGTATCCTGTTGTAACCTACAACAGCCTTCTACACTATCCATAACATTTGTGTCATCTGTGAACTTACTAACCCATCCTTCCACTTCCTCATCCAAGTCATTTATAAAATTCACAAAGAGTAGGGGACCCAGAACAGATCCCTGCAGAACACCACTGGTCAACGACCTCCAGGCAGAATATTCTCCAACTACTACCACCCTCTGCCTTCTGTGGGCAAGCCAATTCCAAATCCACACAGCCAAGTCTCCATGGATCCCACGCCTCATGACTTTCTGGATGAGCCTTCCATGGGGAACCTTGTCAAACACCTTACTAAAGTCCACACTCTACCTTCATCAGTTTGTTTTGTCACCTCTTTGAAAAACTCAATTAGGCACGTGAGGCACAACCTGCCCCTCACAAAGCCATGTTAAGGAAGGAAATTCCATTTGACAAGGAAATGGAATTTCCTTGTTTAAGACTGAGGCAGCTAATCATAGTGATGTTACTTTCACAGACCCATTGAAGCTGAACATCTGCTGTACATGAATCAAACTTTTCTTTGGTTTCTTTGCATGAAAGACACATGCAAACTATTGACCTAAAAACAGAAAATGCTGAAAACACTCAGCAGGTCAGGCAGCATCTGTGGAAAGAGGAATAGTTAGTACTTCAGGTTCAAGATCCTTCGTCAGAACTGTTTTGATAAAGATTCTTGGACCTGAAACATTAACTCTGTTTCTCTCTGCACAGATGCTGTCTGACCTGCTGAGACTTTCCAGCAATTTCTGTTTTTATTTCAGATTTCCAGCATCTGCAGTTTTTTAAATTTTCTTTTTATTGTCACTTTCATTGGATCATTGGATCAATTTCTGCACAGATTCCAATGAAGAATTCATGGCAATTGATTTATCACTTTTGGTGTCATTATCTGCATTCTATCCTTTAAAAGAATCAGAAACATAACCAAGCCTTCAACACATATGCTCGGCAACTGTGAGTAAAATAATTGAAGGCAGTTGAAGAACATTGTAGTATAATTCGTAAGGTAAAAGACAAGTCAATTACTTTTGCCCTTCGTCCCCTGCTGCTCAGATCACACATTGATGCAATGTAAAATTGATAAGGTTTTATCAATTTCAATAATAGTGCATCAAACATGCTTTGGATGGATTAATTTTTATTGAGAATATAAAATTTAGATATAATTATGCTTAAAATCATATCTCCACAAGTTGGGCTCTGTTGGGTAGAGAACTAGACAAGAAATGGCACCAAAAATCCAGGGGTTTTCAAAAAGTCACAAGAACTAAGAGATGCCTAGAAAACAGGTAACAATGCATATACATTTCATTGACTTTGATTACATCAGCAGCAAGTAGATGTTGGCTAGATTGTTGCTGAGCTCGTTCAGAAATTTCAGCGAATAAACTATGAGCAATGATTCTGCCTGGAATGTGAGTCAGGAGATAAAAACTTTCCCTTCACAAATTCCTTGTATTTGTATCATTCTAAGTTTCTCCTTGTCAAATGCTAATACATTTGTTGATTTTTTGCAATATACATTTATTGAGTATGGCTGGAGATTTTGGTAAAAGAATAGCAATTTTATTCCAGATTCAGATTAAGAAGTGCATATATGCATGCTCTTGATCAAAAATTAATGATAATTCAAACTCTTATTGTATCATTTTAAAATGACTCTCTGCAGAAATGAAGGAGTACCAGAGTTCCTATCATTGGCTAATACTGCATCAGTTGAAGATACTTGGTTTTTATTTGTGTTAGATTGTTTAATGGACATTGGGGATAAATTCAAACAGAATGGAAGTAATTGGTAATAGTCATCAGGCTGTCACTTCCACTTTCACCTAAGCCTCTTGCAGGTCAATGTGAGTAATGCTTTCTCAGCTTGCACATGAATTATTTGTCTACTTGCCGGGAGATTGTGCCAATGATAGCAAGATGGAATATGGTGTACACTTCTGTCACTGCAAGGGTGTTCATTGTGTCAGCTTGAACCAAGAGTGAAAATAATTTAGATTTCTTACCATTGCAGTTTCGCTAATATTGTCGATTTAACGCATTGGTGCTGACTCTGTTGGCCACTTTCTTATCAGTAACTGTTATGACCCATATCACTTTACTTTCAACTCTGGTTGGAGCACAGCATAAATGGTATCTATATTTCTGTCTCTTCAGAATCCTGGATAAAGGGTAGAAAACTAGGCCAAATTCTGTATCTTCTATTGCTCAGTAGCCTCTTTACCTTGCCATCAACTGAGTAAAGGTGGTTGAAGGACTTCACAAGACTCATTTCTCACAAAGAAGTTTCTCCACCAAAGAAAGCTAAGCACTACAAGGAACTTTCATAGAAACTAGTTTCCTAACTCTTATTTTCATGAAATAGGCACCTTGAACTACTTATAATCAAGCTCAGCAGCTTCCCTATAATATTCACCCAGAGGGAATTGACAGACTTGATGACCTTTCCATGGAGCAAGGTTTTCCATTATGTACATCAACCAATATACTAATGTTCATCAAGCTGCAATCAAATGGGAGCCTATTGACTACTGCTCATCAAACTGCAGTCAAACACGAGCCAATACACTGCTGTCTATCAAAGTGTAATCAAATGCTAGCCAATGTACCAGTGCTCGTCAAACCATAATCAAATGTGATCAAATTGACTCGTGCTCGAGGACTGCAGCAGTTCAAGAAGGCAGCTCACCACCACCTTCTCAAAGGCAATTAGGGATGGGCAATTAATTGTCCACATCCCTTGAATGAATTAAAAAACTGTAATCAAATGGACTCTGATCCTCAAACTGCAATCGAATGTGAGCCAACGGGTGGGTGTTTATGAAAATGCAATCAAATGTAAGCCAATGTGAGCCAATGACTAATATCCAACAAAATGTAATCGAGTGCAAGCTGATGGACTAGTGCCCATTGAACTATAATCAGTTGCGAGTCAATGTTCTATTCCCCTTCAAACTATAATCAAATGCTCACCCACCGAAGAGTGAATAAGCCAAATGGATTTGTGCCCAACAAACAGTAATCAAACATACGTCAATGGACAGTGATCATCAAACTCTAATTAAATGCAAGCTGATGGTCAGTGACCATCAAGCTCCAATTGAATGTGAACCAATGGATTGGATCTATTGAACAGTGATCAAACTGTAATCAAACACAAGTCAATTCATTGGTGACCAATGGACTGGTGTCCATCAAACATGTCAGCCAATTCAAAGTGTAAACAAATGTGACTCAATGGATTAAATGTCCTTCAAACACGAGACTATGGACTGGTGTCAACCATACTGTAATCAAGCATAAGTCAATGGACTGGTGCTCAAAGAGCTGTTATACAATGGCACAGTTTTCACTCCTTAATGCAATACTAGGCACTTAGGTTCTTTCAAGCTGTGTGAAGGAACAGCTATCCTGGGAATGTCATTCCAATATCTGCAAGTCAAACAAATCAGCACAGACTCTGAATTAGCTCTCTTTGCCTAAAAAAATGAAAGAATCTGAAAAACATCATATCATCTTCTCTATTTAATTATATATTAGAATGTGCTTTTGGCAAAGCTTCATCTTCAAGAACAAATACATCTTCCCAATGATCCAATTAACTGACTGTAAAACCAACCAGGATGGCACACCTATTACAGGAATTCATTTCATGTTGATAAGAATTTAACATTGATCTTTGATTCTTTAAATAGTAATGCTTCTCAAGTACAAATAAAAATCTGGTATTCAGCATTAAATTATGATCTTGTCAGTTTCACCATTCACAGAGTAGTTTCTTTCAGATAGAATACCTGAGCAGCAGAGAAACCAACAAATCCAGGTGAGGTTCTGAGTTACCACCAATGTTTGGGACATGGACCAATGCAGCACCATAAGAAGGCCAACTCCAGAAACGTCAGCTGACATTCTTGTGCATATTGAGGAAGAGTGGCGTTGACTTTCAGATGAAAGCCTAGAAATGTTCCATTATATTTTACTGGCATTAAGGCAGCATTATTGGTCATTTGTAAAAGTCTGATAGGACTGGGATTTGCTAGCACAATTAGCTTCCCACTGGTACAGACAGCCATGGACTGCACTCATGGGTCCATTAGGGCTCGATTATCAACTGGGACCTTTTTAGGAACAGAAAAGGTTTTTCACTCTTTCAGCAGGCAGTTGGTTGTGGATCATGGGAAAATTTTCCTCATGGTGAATGCCTTGTTTCCAGGAAGCACACATGACACCTTCTTCCTAGGGAATTCTGTGCCACAGGGTTATTTCAGCAGTTGGCACTGCCCGCAGAGATGGATCCTGGAGCCCATTCTCTATAGGGAGGACTGATTGCTCACACTGAGTACAGATACAAAGGTCACCAGAGTACCAGGTTTTGAATGGAAAATGCCTGAATATCTCCTGAAGATGAGAATCCATTGCCCACGTCAGTCTATGGCCTATGGGACACACCAAAGAGATAAGAAGACTTCATCATCATGTGCATATGCTACTCAGCCTTGCTACTTGTAGGTAGCAGCCAGTGTCAGAGAAGGAGAACTAAAGGAGCCCCAGAGCCTGAGAGACAAGTACAGCCCAGAGAGAAGCAAGATTGAGAGGAAGCAAGAAATGGTGCAATGGATTTATTTATTCAAGGGATGTGGGCTTCGCAGGCTGAGCCAGCATTTAATTGCCCATCCCTAGTTACCCTTGAGAAGGTGGCGGTGAGCTTCCTTCTTGAACCTTGTAGTCCTTGAGGTGTGGATATATCCACAATGCTGTTAGGGAGAGAGTTCCAGGATTTTGAGCCAGTGATGGTGAAGGAACGGCATTATATATCCAGGTCAGGATATGTAGCTTGGAGGGCAGCTTCCAGGTGGCAGGGTTTCATTATACAGAGATGATTTAAATAAGGAGTCTACAATATAAAATTTCCCAATGTAAAAAAAAAGTAATGTTCTAAAAACTACTCTCCTATGATCCAATGTAGTGCACAACTAGTCAGCTGCGAGAGGCCAAAAGATGCACAAAAACCCCTCACACCCTGCAGCTCAGGACCATCTACACTGGATATAACACAGCAATGGACGAAGCCCTGCTCCAGTTACTGTAAGGGCTTCCGGCAACATCTCAACTTTTTCTGAGACTGAGACCTCTGCACATAATAGATTTCCTGCGTAGATCTCCACTTTAGGGACTGATGCCTAGTAAAGTGCTGGGAGATGCTTGAAATTGGATGAAGTCTTTTAGGGAATCATATAGGTCGTGTATTAGTGCTTCTTTCTGGGTGTAAAACTAGATTTTGGCCAATTTTACAGTGTTTTGTGCTGGGCGTTAACACCAAATCCGTCCATATTTTACCACTCCAAAGATGGGTGCAATCCAGTTTTCGTGCAATTGTTTCTCAGGCCCATGAGAGTAAAGTAACATGACGTCCCAAATCCTGTACTTAATATTCTGAATGATGAAGGTAAAGCGTGCCAAACATCTTCACATTTAAAAAGTGCAACATTTTTGGGAAATAATTCAGCTTTCAGATGTAAAGAAACTATTGGTCTTTGGGTTTAAGGGTAGGATTTTGCTTCCAGACGATCCCTGTGTGTTTAACTCATTTAGTAGTTTACAGTATCTGTAAACTTAATTTTTGAATTGTTTTAGCTTAAAGAGAGAACGATCTGCCTACATTGCATCCAAAAATGCCACACCGCAAGGCACAGGGTCTGAATGGTTTTTGCCTGAAGAGTCATAGATTCATAGAGTTCTTCAGCACAGAAACAGGCTCTACGGCCCAACCCGTCCATGCCAACCAAATCTTCTACCTAAGTTAGTCCCATTTGCCTGCGTTTGGCCCATATCCCTCTAAACCTTTCCTATCCATGTACCTGTCTAAATGCCTTTTAAACCTAGTAATTGTACCCACCTCTACCACTTCCTCTGGCCGTTCGTTCCACGTACCCACCACTCTCTGTGTGACAAAGTTACCTCTCACTTCCCTTTTAAGTTTTTCCCCTCGCACTTTAAATCTTTGCCCTCTAATTTTAGACTCCACTACCCTGGGAAAATGACTGTGACCGTTCACCCTATCTATTCCCCTCAATTTTATATACCTCTATAAGTTAACCTTCAGCCTCCTACACTCCAAGGAAAAAAACCCAGCTTATCCAGTCTCTCCTTATAACTCAAGCCCTCCTGTCCTGGTAACATCCTTGTGAATCTTTTCTGCACTATTTCCAGCTTAAAGACCTCCTTCCTATAGCTGGCCCCCTTTTTATACCACAGGGCACTCATTTTCATTTACCTTGAGCAGACAGACATCGGGCTGTTTCGAAATGACACAGCCATCGATACCATCCCATTTACCATCTGGTTCCAACTGTCGTTCACCTCTCCCTTCTCCTCTAATGGTTCCCATTCTCACCTCCTTTACTTATCCGAATCCAGCTCTGGTCGTGCTTTGTGTTCCTGCTTATCTCCAGAGCATCTGCCTCCTACCTTCACACTTCACCTCGCTCCATCTGTTGTTTTTCCCCTTTTTCCTCTCTCTCTCTCTCTGCCTCCATCTCTCATTCACCTGCCGCTGTCTCCCAACTCCACACTACCTGCCTGCCATCTCACAACCCTTCTCAGTCCACCAGTCACCTCGGAAGCCTTTCTTGCCACTCCCCTTCTCCTCTTTATAGCGGACATCTCCCATCTCCACTCTCAGTCCTGATGCACGGTTTCGACCCGAAACGTCAACAATTTCTTTCTTCCCACAGATGCTGCTTGACTCGCTGAGTTCCTCCAGCAGATTGTGTGTTGCTCCAGGTTCCAGCACCTGCGGTCTCTTGTGTTCCCATCAGATATGGCTCGCTCTCAACCATCAACAAAGCTGTCATTGACAGCGCTATCAACAGGCACTTTCTCACTGCTACCTAGTTTAGATTTTGCCAGAACCACTCAGTTCCAAACCTCACCACATCCTTGGGCCAAATATGAACCAAAGAGCTGAATTAAAGAACTGAGGTGGGAGTGACTGCTCTTGATATCAAGGCAGCGTTTGACTCAGTGCAGCATCAAGCTGAAGTCAATGGTCAACAAAGGAAAAACACTGCTTTAGTTGGAAGTCATCCCTCACACGAAAGAAGATGGCTGTAGTTGTCGGAACTGAATCATCCCAGCCCCAGGACATCAACATAGGAGTTTCTCAAGGCAGTTTCCTTGGCTCAGTCATCTTCAGTTGCTTCATCAATAGTCTTCCTTACACCGTCAGATCAGAAATGGAGATGCTCACTGATGACACAATGTTCAATTCGATTTGAAATTCCTCAACAAATGAAGCAGCCCATGCCTGCATGTAGCAAGGCCAAGACAATGTTCAAGCATGGGCTGATAAGTGGCAGGTAATATTTGGGCCACAAAACATAGAACATAGAACATAGAATATTACAGCACAGTACAGGCCCTTCGGCCCACGATGTTGAGCCAACATTTTATCCTGCTCTAAGATCTATCTAACCTTTCCCTCCCAGATGTTAACCCTTCCCTCCCATTTCTCTATCATTTATTTGGCTATCTAAGTCTCTTAAATGTCCCTAATGTATCTGCCTCCACAACCTCTGCCGCAGTGCGTTCCATGCACCCACCACTCTCTGTGTAAAAATCTTACCTTTGTCATCCCCCTTACACCTTCCTCCAATCACCTTAAAATGATGCCCCCTTGTGTTAGCCATTTTCCCCCTGGGAAAAAGTCTCTGACTGTCCACTCAATCTATGCCTCTTATCATCTTGTACACCTTTATCAAGTCACCTCTCATTCTCCTTCTCCCCAAAGAGAAAAGCCCTAACTCACTCAACCTAGCCTCATAAGACATGGTCTCCAATCCAGGCAGCATCCTGGTAAATATCCTCTGCACCCTCTCTAAAGCTTCCACATCCTTCCTACAATGAGGCGACCAGAACTGAACACAATACTCGAAGTGTGGTCTGACTAGAGTGTTATAGAGCTACAACATTACCTCGCGGCTCTTGAACTCAATACCCCGACTAGTGAAGGCCAACACACCATATGCCTTCTTAACAACCCTATCGACCTGCACGACGACTTTGAGGGATCTATGGACGTGGATCCCAAGATCTGTCCGTTCCTCCACACTGCTAAGAGTCCTACTATTAACCTTGTATTCTGCCTTCAAATTCGATCTTCCAAAGTGTATCACTTCACATTTTTCCGGGTTGAAGTCCATCTGCCACTTCTCAGCCCAGCTCTGCATCCTATCAATGTCTTGTTGTAACCTACAACAACCTTCTACACCATCCACAAGTACAAGGCAATGTCCGTTTGCAGCAAGAGAGAACCTAACCATTGCTGAGTCCCTTACTATCAATAACCTGGACCTCAACTCTGACTGGAAACTCGATTGGACTAGCCACATAAATAGCATGGTTATAAGAACAGGACAGTGATTCAATATGCTGTGGGAAATGACTCACCTCCATCAAGTACAAGGCACCAGACAAAAGTGTCATGGAACACTCTCCACTTGCCTGGATAAGTGCATCCTTAAACCCATATCCTTTAATGCATATCCTTTACTTTTAATTATCAAAACTCTATCAATTTTAAAATTTAAAACTAACAATTGATTCAACAATCACCATTGTGGAAGAGAGTTCCAACGTTTTGCCATTCTCTGCACAGAAGTATTTCATAACTCATGCCTGTTTGGAGAGAGTATTTTGAGACTGTTACAATGTGGAGGCCATTCAAAAGCTCTGAAGGTCTCTGAGAGATATCACAGTGGGTTATGGACCTACTAATTGCAGTTCAATACAGTTTTGCCAGAGCTTAGCAAAAGGGATTGAAAACAGTCAGGGTCGGGTTGAAAGCCTTGGAGATGATCCAGAAAGGGAAAACCAAATGAGTTGACTTTGCAACTTCAAAAGGGAGAGCTGGAAAATGAAAAGGTGTTGGTGTCTAACACGGAGTGGGAATTGGGATGCAAAGTGGAATGAAAGTAGAGACACAACAGCGGAGCTCTTTCAGAAGCAATCAAAGCAGAAATTGTTTGATTGAGTTTCATGTTTTCATATTTCCTCAAGACATAGAAGGAGGCCATTCAGCCCATCATGTCTTTGTCAGCTTTCAGAGTATTCCCATCATTTCCTATCCCCCACTTATTTTCTGTGAACTATTCTCTCTCACTTCTCCCTGACTCTCCCACCTGTACCAGGGCCGATTAACCTCACAACCTGGTTCATGGTAAATAGTAATGTACAGTACCAAGTGCAATGTACAATTGTAACTATAGTATATGTAGTCATGTGTATGGAGGTGACGGACAGAGTGATGGTGATCACAGGTACTAATATAACACATTCACTGTCGTGAAGACAAATATGGTGAAGTAACAATGCAGAAAAGATCGTGAGACCAGGTGTGAATGAAGGCTGCCAGTTGAAGTGATCCAGGTCTGGTGTGGATGTTTCAGAGTTGCCAAGTGAAGGGTTCAATTAATAAACAGAGAGATCAAGTAAGTTGGTTGAATTCATCACTGTATGGCAATGTAGCTGAGTTTATAATTTTACATATATACAATAAATAGCTGATGGCTTGTTTGGGTTTATTACTTTTTTCTAAAAGAGAGAAATGTAGTTAGTGCATGTTTGCAAAGAACTGAATGTGCTGAGTTTTACATACCTCCTGTTTGTTATATATATTTTTATGTACAATCAGTAGTTTCAAATAACCACAGTTAACAGGTGGAGCCTGGGTACTTTTAAGAGTTAAGGGTGTTATGTGGTATGACTTTTGAATCATTATTGTACAGTCACTGCTGTTGCCTGTCTTCAATATAGAGTCTTCAATTGATAGCTCTATCTCAAGTTCAAGAACAAGTTCAAGCTAAAGTTTATTGTCATGAGCATGCGTACCTAGGGGATAAATGGCATGAAAAATTACTTTTTACAGTAGCAGCACAGTACATTATAAACAGAAATGACACAAACTTAAATTAACATAAATTGTACATAAGTTACATGACAAAATAAACAAAAATAGGCATAATGACAATACTGAAAGTTGAGGGAAATATAGTCCGGGGTAGAATTAGAGTTTTTCAGGTCAGTTCAAGAACCTAATGGCAGTGGGGAAGAGGCTGTTGTTGAACCTTGAGGTGTGGGTCTTTGGGTTCCTGTATCTCCTGCCTGATGGCAGCAGTGAGAAGAGGGCTTGGCCCGGATGGTGGGGGTCCTTAGTGATGGATGTCGCCTTCTTGAGACATTGCCTCTTGTAGATGTCCTCTTTTTGCCTTAGCACACAGCAACACCAAAATGTCTACAGACACTACTGGGCAGGTGACAGAAACTCGGTCAAAGAGCAGGTTTTAAAAGCACCGTAAAGATGAGAGGCAGAGAGGGCTTGGGGAGGTAATTTGAGATTTTGGCTTCTTGGCAACTGAAGGCATGGTCTCCAAAGATAGGTTGATATGGATGATCAAGAGGCCTAACCTGGAGGAATTGGTAAATTGGTAATTTGGTTTATTATTGTCACATGAACTGAGGTACAGTGAAAAACTTGATTTGCATGCCATCCATACATATCATTTCATTACAATAGCACATTGAGGTACTACAACAGAAAACAATAACAGAATGCAGAATAACGTGTTACAGTTACAGAGGAAGTGCAGTGCAGGCAGGCAATAAGGTGCAAGGCCAAAACGAGGAAGATTGTGAGGTCAAGAGTCCATTTTATCGTACTAGGGGACCATTCAATAGTTGTATAACAGTGGGATTAAATCTGTCCTTGAGCCTGGTGGTACGTGCTTTCAGGCTTTTGTATTTTCTGCCCGATGGGAAGGGGAAGAAGAGAGAATGTCCAGGGTGGGTGGGGTCTTTGATTACGCTGGTAGCTTTACCGAGGCAGCAAGAAGTGTAGACAGAGTCCATGGAGGGGAGTTTGGTTTCCGTGATGTGCTGAGCTGTGTCCATAACTCTCTGCAGTTTCTTGCGATCTCGGGCTGAGCAGTTGCCATACCAAGCTGTGACGCATCCGGATAGGATGGTTTCTATGGTGCATTGATAAAAGTTGGTGAGGGTGAAAGGGGATATGCCAATGCAGAGCTCTCACAGATAGAGATTGCAGTCCCATTTTGTGTTCTTCTCTTTCTCCTTTCCTGTACCTCCTGTTAAAAGCCTCCTTAGGAGCTTGCAAAGCAAGATTCAGATCAAATAATATTGTTGAAAAATGACTCTTTTGAAATAAAGTATGCTGAGTAACAATCACTAATGTTTAAATAACAGGAAACCAGGTTGCCAATAGTTTAAGGCTATGAAAGGCATAATGTTCTTTTCAATTTCTGCCAAGCTCCTTTGTATTAAAAGGGGGAGCAGCTGCATTTTATTAGGGAGGGTAATGGCAGCCATGGTGGAGAGTCTCGTTGGACTTTCAAAGATGCCTATCTGAAACCTTTGAAATTCTGTTGCCGTTGGTAAAATCTTTAAGCAGAACATTGATCACAGTGCACTTCACCTTTAGCTCTTATGGTAAGAGCTCCTCAATGAACAAACTTCAATAGACTTTCACTGCTGTTTGCTGCTTACTGCTCACTAAAACTTGCAGTTAGAGCATCAATGTCGCAAGACATTGAGTATCACCTACTCAACTGAGCTCCCATCAAGCCATGAAATGGAGAATGGTTCCATACCATGCCCATGTCAATATAACTTTCTTCATTATACTCTCCATACAGAACCAGGTGGGTGAAGTGAAGCCAACACACCCTGCAAGGCATGAGGATTGTTTTGCACTAGGAACGAGAGTAAATGATTGATTATAAAAGATAGACTTGCATTCATGTGACACCTTTCACATCCCTTTCAGAACTTCTGAAAACCGCTCATGTAATTTTGATGTGTGGTCACTGTTGTAATGTAAGAATCATGCCGATTTACAGCAAAAAGCAATCTGATAATTTGTCGTGGAAACATTGATTAGAGTCATAGAGATGACTTCGGCCCAACTCGTCCATGCTGACTGTGTTGCTCAGCGAGCTAGTCCCATCTGCCCGCATTTGGCCCAAGGCCCTCTAAACCCCTCCTATCCATGTACTTATCCAGATGACTTTTAAATGTTGCTGATGTACCCACCTCAACCACTATTTCTGGCAGCCCATTCCAAATACCCACCACCCTTTGCATGAAACTGCCCCTGATGTCCCTTTTAAATCTCTTGCCTCTGATTTTAAAACTACCCCCTTTTGATCTTAGCACCCCCTCCCTGAGAAACAGACTGTGTGCTTTCACCCTGTCTATTTCCCTCACGATCTTATATACCTCTACCAGGTCACCCCTCAATCTCCTACGTTCCAGGAAATAAAGTCCTAGTCTACGCAACCTCTCCTTGTAACTCAGGCCCCCAAGTCCAGGCAACATCTTGGTAAATTTTTTCTGAACTCTTTCTAGTTTAATAACATCTTTCCTACAACATGGTAACCATAACTATACACAATATTCCAAGTGCAGTCTCACCAATGTCTTATATAACTTCAACATAACTTCCCAACTCCTATACTCAATGCCCTGACTGATGAGGGATAAATATTAGCCAGGATGCCAAGAATAGCTTCACGATCTTCTTCAGCATGGGATCTTTTCTGTCCACCTGAGAGAGTAGACAGGATCTCAGTATAATTCCTTGTAGAAAGATGGCAGTTCTGGTACTGTGGGTCTCCCTCAGTCTGACACTGGAGAATTGGCCTGGATTTTTGTGCTCAGAGCATTCAAGAGAGTATTGAGAGCACTGAGTCCTTGCATGGTATGTAGAACAAAGAGAATATTTCCAGATTCTTCCGATATTCCTTTTGCCGTATTGATTCCTCCAGCACCTTCAACTTAAGACTAAGTTGCTATCTTTCTTTCTTGGTATCAACAAAGGGCCTTCAACACAGAATGTTATGTCTGTTGCACCAAACATTCAATCTTGTAGAATGATTACTTTCAACTGATACTATAGTGAACCCCTATTTCTCCCTGTTATCTTTACTAAGTTGACGGCAGGCACGGTAGTGTAGCAGTGAGCGTAATGCTATTACAATGCCAGTGACCCGGGTTCAATTCCGGCCACTGTCTGTAAGGAGTTTGCACGTTCTCCCTGTGTCTGTGTGGGTTTACTCCGGGTGCTACGGTTTCCTCCCACATTCTAAAGATGTACGGGTTAGGAAGTTGTGGGCATGCTATGTTGGCGCTGGAAGCGTGGAGACACTTGAGGGCTGCCCCCAGAACACTCTATGCAAAAGATGCATTTCACTGTGTGTTTCGATGTACATGTGACTAATAAAGACATCTTATCTTATCATTGAAAATCAAGGAAGGATGTAAAATCGGACATTGATTCCCTTTCCCTGTTGTACATTGTTGCACAGAGTCAGAACTAACCCCATTCCTCTTTTCCTCTGTAGGTACCAACCAAATCATTTAGATTTTGTTGCAGTTACAAAGTGTGTAAAGTTTGGACCAGGTGAATTACTGCATCCCTGAAAGATATGCTAATGTCAAAAAAAAGCAAGAGATGGAGAAGATCATCCAGATAAAAGATCTGCAGCACTGCGCTCTTTAATCCTGTAAAGCCTTTAACTTTTACTATAAGAGGATAGAAATTAAGCAAAGGAGTCATTTATGAAAATGTAAGCATCCATTTTGACCACTGCTTACACTGTTAAACTGAGTTATTCTCCAGACAGAGATCCTCTCTGTTTTGGTGACTCAGTCCAGTTTTCTCTCCATTTTCTGTGACAGTTGGTAATTAAGTTGGTAATTAATGAACATTTGGAATGAATGCAGTCTTTTAATCTGAAAGCATAAAACTTGGAAACCAGTTGTCCTCTCCCTCACCTCACCTCAGAGGCTTCTTCTCACGTCCATTGTTCAAAATCATAGATCTTTCCCTTTACAAGCATAAGGTACAGCTTGGCAAGATCCCGGACTTAGTGTGGCCTGTTCTCAAGCAGTAAGCAGACCATAAGGTTTTGCACGGTCTACCTGTTGCCGTAGACATGGATCTCAGGTATTATAGCATAGTAACATCAAATGAAAATCAAAATAAAACTGCAGATTTGGAAATCTGAAATAAAAACAGAAATATTCTGCAGGTCAGGCAGCATCTGTGGAGACAGAAACAGAGTTAATGCTTCAGGTTGAAGACCTTTCGTTAGTACTGGGAACGACAGAAAACAAATTAGTTTCAAGTTGCAGAGAAGGTTCAGGAGGGATGGATAGGACAGAAGGAGCATCTGAAGAATTTGGAGATATTCCCCTTTGTCCTATCCATTATGCAAGGCCTCGAGGTTCTCAGTACCATCCTGAATGCTCCTTCTCCATTTTAAGCAGTCATGGGGAAGAGATTCCTGGGAGTCAGCAAAGATGTTGTATTTCTACAAGGAGGCTTTGAACACATTCTTGAATCTTTCCCTCTGACCACCTAGTAATGTCTTCCAATGACAGAGTCTGGAATAGAGTATCTGCTTCTGGAGTCTGGTATCAGGCATACCAATAAAGTAGCCTGCCCAATGCAGCCAACTAAATGTAACAAGGAGCTCAAAGCAGGGAACGTTAGCCTCAGAGAGGACCCTGATGTTGATTTGGTCTTACAATGAATTTGGAGGATTTTGTAAAGACAGCGTTGGCAGTATCTTTACAGGGACTTGAGTTGCCTGCTGTAGGTAGTCCAGGTCGAAGTGTGCGTAGGAAGTCAAGGATTACCTGGTACACCATGAGTCTCATGCAAGGTCTGAGATCCTGATTCCTCAACAAGTTAGTTTGGTTGTCTTTCCACCTGATTACTGAAGCCGCATTTGTCAGCAAGCAACTCAGCTATTGGCACCCTCAGCATCCCCAGAGACCTTGACATTAAACTGTCAGTGACTCATTCAGCCAACCCTTAACATGAAACTCTGGTACTGGAAAGTATACCAAAGGGCTATGCTAACATTGACTGCTCCAGATTGTGGTGCCTGATGTTTACCACAAAAAGGACCTGCAATCCACAATTTTTGCCACTCCAGCACTGCAGTTGTCCAGTTGCCTAGGAATTTCTTCCTTGATCCAGGGTTACCAACACTGCATTTCCAAAGTAAGGGGCAGGTTATAAGCAGAGAGACACAAGAGACTACAGATACTGGAATCTGGAGCATAACATAAGATGCTGGAGGAACTCAGCGGGTCAGGTAGCATCTGTGGAGGGAAACGGACAGTCAATGTTTTGGGGTCTCAACCCAATACGTCAACTGTCCACTTCTGTCTGCAGGTTATAAGCAGGGCTTGTTTTACCTCATTGCCAAGTATTAAGGCAAAAGCAAAACTACAATAGTTTTTTGGAACATTTGTTGTACATTAAAATCTACACTTTAAAAGCTATTTGAGGAAATTACAATTGAAACATTTTTTGCAGTTTTGGCATGAGTGCTGTGCTGAATTACTGAATTAGCATGCCATTAAAACCTCTTAGTCTTTATGCAAAGAAAAGTGTAAGATTTTCCATGTATTTTAAACCGAGGCTAGTTCTTAGATGCATTAAATGCACATCAGTTTCAGTGATTTCCTTGACTGCATTGTAGAAGGCTGCAAACAGTATGCACTAAAGTTCCACACTTTCACATTGTAGTAATATTAAATGTCTAGAGTTTTCTTAAACTTATATCGTCATACAGCACGGCCCCTTGGCCCACGTAAACTGCACTGACCATCAAGCACCCTTCCGCATGAATCCCATTTCATCCTCCCCACATTCCCTTTGACTCCCATCCCTACACCAGAGGCAACAGCTCACCCACACACGAGGGGCAATTTATAGTGGCCAGTGAACCTATCAGTGTGCATGTCTTTGGGATGTGGGAGGAAACTGGAGTACCTCAGGGGAAACCCACGCAGTCACAGGGAGAACGTGCAAAGTTCGTACAAACAGCACCTGAAGTCAGGATTGAACCCGTTTCGCTGGAGCTGTGAGGCAGCAGTTTTACTATTTGCCCCATTGTGCCGCACAAGGTTTGTGGTCATTGGAGCCACACAGTTCAATCTAATGTCTCCTTCTGTGGCACTATGTCTGATTTTCCTTGATAACACTCCAGTTAATTGCCTTGCAATGTTTTACAATGCTAAAAGATGCTGGTAAACTTCAAGTAGCCTTTATCGCTGGTAACGTTTAAAATGTTTATTTGGAAAACATGGAATCCATAAACAAAGCACTGCACTGTAAGGGTACAGCATTGGATCAGATAATGACAACCATGACCTAATATCCTAGGCATTTCCGTACTTTTGGAAGTTTTCATGCTGATCTATATTTTGAGACCCTTGCTGCTTAATTTAGGATTTGTCATGTTGTGGGAAGTTGCATTGGCCAAGGCCTTTTACTTATAATTAGAACTGCAGACAACGACATGATTTGTTCCATAATGATACCATTGCTTTACTATCATTATCTATTCATCATACAGTCAACCTGTAAACCATTTGGAAATCACATTGCAAGTGTTCACACTTCAGCATGAGTATTATGCAAAATTGGATGTCATTTTCTAAACAGAATTTGAAACCTGAAGTAAAAGCAAAATACTGCAGACTGTGGAAGTCTGAAATAAAAACAAAAAATGCTGGAAACAAAACACTCTGTCAGCACCATCTGTGGCAAGGAAAATATTTACGTGCAAACCAGGAGCAGGAGTAGGCCACTCAGCCCCTCAAACCTGCTGTCATTTCATTAGTTCTTGGCAGCTTTGGTTCCTATCTCACCTGTCCCCTTCCTCATCAAGAATCTATTTAACT
Organism: Pristis pectinata; assembly: GCF_009764475.1. Lineage (NCBI taxonomy): Eukaryota > Metazoa > Chordata > Chondrichthyes > Rhinopristiformes > Pristidae > Pristis > Pristis pectinata. The sequence continues at coordinate 10,892,214 of NC_067412.1, read as the reverse complement.
CTGCCTTCAAAACTCTGCCACAGGTAGACAGGGTGGTCAAGAAGGCTTATGGAATGCTTGCTTTCATTAATCGAGGTACTGAGCACAGGAGTCAAGAAGTTATGATGCATCTCTGTAGAACTCTGGTTAGGCCGCATTTAGAGTATTGTGTGCAATTCTGGTCACCTCACTAAAGGAAGGATGTTGAGGCTTTAGAGAGGCTGCAGAGGAGTTTTACTAGGATGCTGCCTGGACTAGAGCGCATGTGCTATCAGGATAGGCCAGACAAACTTGGGCTCTTTTCTCTGGAGCGGCGGAGGCTGAGGGGTGATCTGTTGGAAGTGTATAAAGTTATGAGACGCGTAGATAGGGTGGACAAGCAATATTTTTTTCCCATTATTGAGTGATCCAATACCAGACAGCATGCATTTAAGGTGAGAGGGGGTAGGTTCAGAAGAGACATGAGGAGTAAGTTTTTTACTGAGGGAGTGGTGGATGCCTGGAATGCATTGCCTGATGGGGTGATGGAGGCAAACTCATTGGGGGGCTTTTAAGAGAGGCTTGGATGAGCACATGAATGAGAGGAAAATGGAGGGATATGGGCATTCTGTAGGTAGAAGGGATTAGCTATGTCGGCACAACATGACAACAACCTTTCCCTCAATGTCAACAAAACAAAAGAGCTGGTCATTGACTTCAGGAAAGGGGGCAGTGTACATGCACCTGTCTACATCAAAGGTGCTGAGGTCGAGAGGGTTGAGAGCTTCAAGTTCCTGGGAGTGAACATCATCAACAGCCTGTCCTGGTAAAATCACATAGATGCCACGGCCAAGAAAGCTCACCAGCGCCTCTACTTCCTCAGGAGGCTAAAGAAATTTGGTTTGTCCCCTTTGACTCTCACCGATTTTTACTGATGCACCATAGAAAGCATCCTATCTGGATGTATCACGGCTTGGTATGGCAACTGGTAAGCCCAGGACCGCAAGAAACTGCAGAGAGTTGTGGACACAGCCCAACGCATCATGGACACCGGCCTCCCCTCCTTGGACTCTGTCTTTACCTCTCGTTGTCTTGGTGAAGCAGCCAGCATAATCAAAGACCCACCCGGGACATTCTCTCTTCTCTCCTCTTCCATCGGGTAGAAAGATACAGGAGCCTGAAGGCACATACCACCCAGACTTAAGGACAGCTTCTACCCCACTGTGAATGACTATTGAATTGTTCCCTTATACAATGAGATGGACCTCACGACCTATCTTGTTGTGACCTTGCACCTTATTGCACTGTACTTTCTCTGTAGCTGTGACACTTTACTCTACTGTTATTGTTTTTACCTGTTCTACATCAATGCACTCTGTACTAACTCAATGTATCTGCACTGTGTAATGAATTGACCTGTACGATCGGTTTGTAAGACAAGCTTTTCACTGTACCTCGGTACAAGTGACAATAATAAACCAATACCAATACCAATACCAATACCAATACAACATTGTGGGCCAAAGGGCCTGTTCTGTGCTGTACTGTTCTATGTTCTATGTTTTATGTTTTAAAAGATTCAATGATTCTGCTTCCACCCCTTTTGTGAATCAGAGATACACTCCGAGAGAAAAAAAATGCACTTCAGCCCTGTCTTAAATGGAAGATGTCTTATTTTTAAACAGTGACCCTGCTTCTATATTCTCCCACAAGAGAAAATATCTCTACATTCACCCTGTTAAGATGCCTCAGGATTTTATATGTTTCAATTAATTCATCGCTCACTCTCCTAAACTTCAGCAGTTACAAGAGAGAAGACATCTTTATTAGTCACATGTACATTGAAACACATTCGTTTTTGCGTCGTGTTCTGGGGGCAGCCCGCAAGTGTCGCCACGCTTCCAGTGCCAACATGGCATGCCCACAACTTCCTAACCAGTATGTCTTTGGAATGTGGGAGTAAAATAGAAGTAAAATAGAGGGCTATGGGTAAGCCTAGTAATTTCTAGGGTTGGGACATGTTCGGCACAGCTTTGTGGGCCAAAGGGCCTGAATTGTGCTGTAGTTTTTCTATGTTTTTTCTATGTTCTAAACCGAAGAACCTGGAGGAAACCCACGCAGACACAGGGAGAACGTACAAACTCCTTACAGACAGCGATGGGAATTAAACTCAGGTGGCTGGTGCTGTAAAGCGTTACACTAACTGCTACACTACTGTGCCTGCCAAGCCTTAACCAGTCTAGTCTTTCCTCACAAGACAACCTGCCCAGTCTAGGTTTTAGTCCAGTACACCTTCTTGGAACTGCTTCCAATGCATTAACATTTTTGAACACAGAACATAGAACATTACAGCACAGTAAAGGCCCTTCAGCCCACAATGTTGTGCCGTCATTTTATCCTGCTCTAAGATCTATCTAGCCCTTTCCTCCCACATAGCCCCCCATTTTTCTATCATCCTTGTGTCTATCTAAGAGTCTCTTAAATGTCCCTAACATATCTGCCCCCACAACCTCTGACGGCAGTGCGTTCCACGCACCCAGCACTCTCTGTGTAAAAAAACTTACCCCTGACATCCCCCTTATACCTTCCTCCAATCACCTTAAAATTATGTCCCCTTGTGTTAGCCATTGTTGCCCTGGGAAAAAGTCTCTGACTGTCCACTCGATCTATGCCTCTTATCATCTTGTACACCTCTATTAAATCACCTCTCATCCTCCTTCTCTCCAAAGAGAATGACCCTTCAGCTTATTGTTTTGAGGAAAGTTTAACACTGATTCTCTCTGCTTAGTTGCCACCTGCTTCCAGAATTCAGTACATTTATTTGGATCCTGATATTGGCACAAAAATGTCTGAATATTGTCTTTAGTGCCAAAGTTCAATCCTCCTTGCCAGAGGCAGCAAAATCATGATTGAAGAGAGCTATTACTGCTATTTCATTTTCACGTAGATTAATTACACACTCCATGATTATGCATGGTGTGGGGCTTATCCACACTCAGTGCACTCATTGTTGTTAAAAACTGCAGATGCAGTTTGTAATAAAAATAGGAGATATAGGAAATACTCAGCATGTCAGTCAGCATCTGTGGTGCGAGAAACAGCCAACATTTAGAAAACTGACATCCTTTAAGTAGCAGAGAAAGGGGAAGGAGTGGGGAGAACAGAGGGAATGACTGTGATAGGGCACAGGTTGGTGTTGACTGAGAAAGGGTGGTGGAAGCTTGTTTAATGGCGGCAATCTCTCTAGAGGAGATGTAAATGGAGGGAGAACAGAGGAGAGAGAGAAAAACAGAGAAGTGCTGGTATTGTGAGATACAAAGAAACAGGAGTAGGGTATTTGCTTCCTCCAGGATTTTCTAATCCATGGCTAACACCATGTAGCCTTCCTTAAACTTACATCACTTAATATCTTTGATTAGCACAATTCTACCAACCTCAAATTTAAGTTAACAATTGATGCAACACCATTTACCATTTAAGGAAGAGATACAAAGCTCTCCAGGTAGAAGTATTTCCTAACTCATTCCTGCAAACCTGGCTCCAGTTTTCAGACCATACTTCCTAATCCGAGACTTGTCAAACAGCAGAGGAAGTTTCTCTATTCACTCCTAATAACGTTGTGAAAAGTTCAATTAGATTAACCTTCTGAATTCCAGGCTATACAACCCTAATTTGTGTAATTTCTCCTCATAATGTAACTCAAGTAGTATACAACAAAGGGATCAACATCAATCTTCAGCACACACTTTCCAATCAATGTGTAGTGTCCAAATTTCAAAGGACCGAATGTTATTTTAAAGACATTAACCACCTTAAAGCACCAATCTATTTTAACTCATTACATTTGCAGACTGCAGATAATCTGAAAAGTTATATGTAACTCTTACCTTGGAGCCACTGCTAGCTGGCTTTTGCATTCCATGTCGCGGCATCCAATGAGATCTCGACAATAAACACATGCTGTCCGTGTGGGACGTCCAGATTATGCCCATGAGCAGCTGCAACATTAAGAGAGGGTAGGGTCAACAATGAACACAGTGAATGACTATGGGCCAAACTGAATCAGATTTGGTCTGTTGCCCAGATTTGTAGCCCCTGTACTCAGCTGGCTCGGACACAGAGGGGTGTTTGAACTGACGTTCTGCCTGGGACCCTTCTGAGAGTCTCAGGAAGTGGCATGCTGAGGCTCAAATACTTGTTGAAGTATTTTCCAAAATACTTCAACAAGAGACAATGCTGGGTGCAAAGCCTTGCTCTCAAGGCTTAGTAAGTTTTTAAAAGTCTCTGATATTAAGGTTGTATTAAATAATTTATGTTTAGTTATTACATTTTTTAAAACAATTTTAGAAACACTAAGAAGTAATTGAAACATACCTTGGAGCAGAGAAGGATGAGGAATCCTGACAGAGGTATGCAAAATTATGAGAGACACAGAAAGGGTGGACAGTAAGAAACTTTTCCCCATGGCAGAAGTTTCTAAGACCAGGTGGCACAGGTTTAAGGTGAACAGTAAAAGGATTAGAGGGGACTTGAGGAAGAATTTATTCACCCAGAGAGTGGTCATAATCTGGAACGCACCGTCTGAGAGAGTGGTGGAGGCAGGTACCCTCTCACAACATTTAACAGCTATCTGGTTGAGTACTTGAATTGCCACAGCATAGTACGCTATGGACCAAATGGTGGTAAATTGGACTGGAATGATGGTGGGTATGGACATGATGGGCAGAAGGGCCTGTCTCTGTGCTGTTTGGCTCTATGAGTCTATGACTCCATAACTCTATTAATATAAAGTCAAATAAAAATATAAATTACTGAACTTACTAACTTCTTCCTATCTATTTTACAGGGTCAGATATCCCAATTCAAAAGAATGGTGACTTCACCACTTCAGTGGGTCAGGTTGGTGTAGAATGGGAGATTCCCCAACCTGGCATGGGGGAATCTAATACCATTGGGCTCAGAATCAGAATCAGGTTCATTATTGTTGACATATGTCGTGAAATTTGTCGTTTTGTGGGAGTAGTACAGTGCAAAACATAAAAATTACTATAAGTTACAAAAATAAATAAATAGTGCAAAAGAGGAATAACGAGGCAGTGTTCATGGACCATTCAGAAATCTGATGGCGGAGGGGAAGAAGCTGTTTCTGAAATGTTGAGTGTGGGTCTTCAGGCTCTTGTACCTCCCCACCGATAGTAGTAACATGAAGAGGGCATGGCCCGGATGGTGAGGATCCTTAGCGATGGATGCCGCCTTCTTGAGGCACCGCCTCTTGAAGATGTCCTCAATAGTGGGGAGGGTTGTGCCCCGCCATCGAGGACATCAGCCTTTGGAGTCCAGTGTTGGTGCAGAGTGGCAGATGTTCTCATCAGAACATGACCCACACTGTCACCTTGGTTCCACCCCATTTCCCACAGAGTTGGTGTATGACCAGTGGAATCTCTTCAGATGCAAACAGTTAGAATTGGTAACTACGCACCTAACTGAAAGGAGACATTTAACCTTATTTTAATGTCGAAAAATAATGTTCACGTCTCAAAGGAAATGAGTTCCTTTGCTGTAGGCATCACCTGGCTATGATCAAGGGTTGCCAGTTTCACTTGCTTGAATTGCTGGAGATTTAATTGAAGGTCTTTCACCTTCAAAGATCAGAAAAAGTTAATGTGGGCCACTTACAGACTGAAGCACAAAGGAATCGCTCTGGGGAATAAGGAATTGGCAGAGAAAACTCGCAGAAATGATACAGGAGCTCAAGAAAATTGTCTTCTAATGATGCATAAGGAGGCCATTCAGCCCATTGTCCCTAGCCAGTTCTCAGGAGAACAACCTGTTACTCCGTTCCCTCTCTCATTATTACCCAGTGCTCTTGCAGCTTATACCATCTCCCATGTACCCATCAATTCACCTTTGATTCTTTTTGTCTCTTACTTACCCTGAGGGGCAATTTACAGGAGCCAGTTAACATGCCAGCATTCCTGTGCAAACTCCGCCTCAGATTTCAGCCTCTCAGTAGTGTCTGGAAGAACCAGTTGTTGTAAAGGTGCCTTCACATCTCATCAGCAGAACCTCCCTGCAACGTTCCTTGCTCCGCTGCAGCTCCTGGCCCAGGATTAGACTCTGTCCCACCAGGAGTCACTTTCCCACCAGTTTTCCCAACTGTTGTCCCTCTCCCAGCACCCGCCCTCTCCCAGCACCCATCCTCTCCCAGCACCCATCCTCCCCAGCACCCACCCTCAGCCAGCACCCATCCTCCCCAGCACCCATCCTCTCCCAGCACCCATCCTCTCCCAGCACCCATCCTCCCCAGCACCACCCTCTCCCAGCACCCACCCTCTCCCAGCACCCATCCTCCCCAGCACCATCCTCTCCCAGCACCCATCCTCCCCAGCACCCATCCTCCCCAGCACCATCCTCCCCAGCACCATCCTCTCCCAGCACTCATCCTCTCCCAGCACCCATCCTCCCCAGCACCCATCCTCCCCAGCACCCATCCTCTCCCAGCACCCATCCTCCCCAGCACCATCCTCCCCAGCACCACCCTCTCCCAGCACCCATCCTCTCCCAGCACCCACCCTCTCCCAGCACCCATCCTCCCCAGCACCACCCTCTCCCAGCACCCATCCTCCCCAGCACCATCCTCTCCCAGCACCCATCCTCCCCAGCACCCATCCTCCCCAGCACCATCCTCCCCAGCACCATCCTCCCCAGCACCATCCTCTCCCAGCACTCATCCTTCCCCAGCACCCATCCTCCCCAGCACTCATCCTTCCCCAGCACCCATCCTCTCCCAGCACCCATCCTCTCCCAGCACCATCCTCTCCCAGCACCACCCTCTCCCAGCACCCATCCTCCCCAGCACCCATCCTCTCCCAGCACCCATTCTTCCCCAGCACCATCGACTCCCAGCACCCATCCTCCCCTAGCGCACATTCCCTCCCAGCACCCATCCCGTCCCAGCACCCATCCTCTCCCAGCACCCATCCTGTCCTTCCCAGCACCCACCTTCTCCCAGCATCCACATTGTCCCAGCACCCACATTGTCCCAGCACCTGTCCTCCCAGCACACACCTTCTCCCAGCACCCATCCCCTCCCAGCACCCATCCTCTCCCAGTACCCATCCTCTCCCAGCACCCATCCTCCCCAGCACCATCCTCCCCAGCACCACCCTCTCCCAGCACCCATCCTCCCCAGCACCCATCCTCCCCAGCACCCACCCTCTCCCAGCACCCATCCTCCCCAGCACCCACCCTCTCCCAGCACCATCCTCCCCAGCACCCATCCTCCCCAGCACCCATCCTCTCCCGCCCTCACTCTCCCAGCACCCATCCTCCCCAGCACCCATCCTCCCCAGCACCCACCCTCTCCCAGCACCATCCTCTCCCAGCACCCATCCTCTCCCAGCACCCATCCTCCCCAGCACCCATCCTCTCCCAGCACCCATCCTCCCCAGCACCCATCCTCTCCCGCCCTCACTCTCCTATTCCATCGTTTTCCCAACACTGGCTCCTGTATTTTTTTCTTTCTTCCTACACTGACAGTACATTTTGTAGTTTTCCGTTAGGCTTCACTAACCTCATTGATGTGGGTACATTCCTTGCTTCATTCTGATCATCTGAGCTGATATAAAGTTCTTTCAGGCAGTCTGTTGGGCTTTCATTGAGTATCTGCAGATATTGTTGGCTTAGACAACTGATGAACTTTCAGCCATTATGGGAGCATTTCATGTGAGAGGAAGTCACTTGAGAGCAATTTCCTCCTGGGCAATTTCCCCTCTTACACTTAACATTGGTATCAAACACTGTTGCGGAAAGGTTAGACCACCATGCCGTACATTACGGTCGAGCACAAGAGTTTTAGTTGAAAATAAAACAAAGCTAGAAAGTAAAACAGCAGTTTACTCAGCCCAAAGTAAGTTCTACAAAACAAAGGCTCATTCATGTGTAGTTAGCTTAGGTAGTGATGTGTTATCGCTAAGGTCATGACCCTGATACTGTATGTATGTTTAATAAAGAGGTTCTCTGTTGTTTGGGATTCTGATTCCAAGTTATGTGCACCTTTACATTCAAAATGTTATAATTCCCAAACCTCTGGATTGGATCACTAAGGATCATGTAAAGACCAAACACTAGAACACTGGGGTTATTTAGATGTTGCCAGCACTATATTATAAGAAATCACAGGTATCCTAGATTAGAAGGAATCATGTAGATGTTCAACTCTGGATCACCATTGATCCAGTAACTACTAGGTCATCAGTAATCATGATCCCTAGTGATCCAATCCAGAGGCTTGGGCAATATAACATCTTAAATTTACAGGTACACATAATTTGGGATCAGAATCCAAAACCATAGAGATGAATTTACCTTTTTATAACTATCCATGTCAAGTTATGACCTTAGCAAGAACACATCCTCACATATGTTAACTATACTTTGCTTTGTAGAGCTTGCTGTATTACCCAACACTAAATCTGCAGGAATCATGTAAGCTTCAAGTGCTGGAACACTAGGATCCACGTTAGCACCCAAGCCAAGAGCATCAGGGAGCAGATAGGTACCTCTCACTATATCACCATAGATTAGATACTAATCTACTCCAGTCATTATATACAAGGGCCTTGGAATTTTGTTCTGATTTTCCCAATCTCCACCCATACCTTCAGTGGGAGTCTGGCAGAACCCAAGGTCAAATGGCTGTTTGCATTGGTTCATTGGAGAATCTGGTGGTCTCCTTCAAAAATTATGCTGGGCCACCATTGGAATTTAGAATGTAAAGACATTAGAATGATGTAGCAACAGAAATGGGCCAATGTGTTTGTTTGCATGAACCACTTCACTCTCTCTTGCCCATATCTAAAGCAAGATGAAAAAAAAACTGATTGAAGCATTGTTGTTTAAGCTCCTTTCCTCTGACTGACCACTGAAGTTTTCTGCATCTGCTCAAAGTCAATCGAACTACTGGGACAAGGCGCACATTTTTGTGTCTTGTGACCCACTCAAAGACATACAAAGACATTGCAACATTTGCCTCTGGTTATGAATACATTTGATTACTTAAATACAGTGCAACCTCAGTTTAACACACTTCTTTACATCGCAGCTTTGGATATCCAGTTGACATTGCAGTTTTGGATTTAAAATTTAAAGGAGCTTTTGAGGCAAGTTTGTTGTACAGAGAGCGGTAGGTGCCGGGGAGCTGGTGGAAGCAGATATGACAGCAGTGCTTAAGAGGCATTTAAACAGACACATGAACAGGCAGGGAACAGAGGGATGAACCATGTGCAGGCAGATGAGGTTATTTAAATTGGCATCATGGTTGACACAGACATGATAGGCCAAAAGGCCTGTTCTTGTGCTGTATTGTTCTATGTTCTACATCCTGCCGGTATTACTGTGTCTCCAAAGATGATGTGCATTTTGATTCCAGGGACTCAGGCAGGCTGTAATATTCCCAGCAGAATGTAACAGGTCTTTATGAGAGTCCCCCTGATAATGCTTTTACTGAGGGGGTGAGCAATAGTTTATAAAATAAGATTATAAGATTTCTTTATTAGTCACATGTACATCAAAACACAGAGTGAAATACATCTTTTGCATAGAGTGTCCTGGGGGCAGCCCGCGAGTGTCACCAAGTTTCTGGTGCCAACATAACATGTCCACAACTTCCTAACCCATATGTCTTTGAAATGTGGGAGGAAACCGGAGCACCCGGAGGAAACCCACGCCATCACAGGGAGAACGTACAAACTCCTTACAGACAGTAGCCGGAATCGAACCCGGGTCGCTGGCGCTGTAATAATGTTATGCTAACCGCTACACTACCATGCCTGATCAGGAAAAGGATCAGCAAGCCAACGGTGGGGATCTGCTCTACAGATTGTACCTGTGGGATGCAGCTCATGGGGACTGAGTAGAAGGAATGGGGTAGATGTTGAGGAAATCCGTTCAAACTATTAGTGTACGTATGTGTGTGCGGTACCCTATACAGGTCCTCCCCAGCTTATGAATGCCCGGCTTATGTACAGACTGCACATACGAGCGAGCGTTTGGGAGGCTGGCAGAATGGATTTGCCGGCTGCTGCGGGGCTGCAGACATCTCCTGCAGCCTGGGAATGCGGTTCGTGCCCGCATTTCTGACTTGCGAACTGTCCAGGTTATGAAAAGTTCTCAGGAATGGAACCCTGCTGTAATCTGAGGAGGACCCGGATATAAAAAAAGAAAGATGGGTTCTAAGCGTAGATGAATGATAGCTTCACTTATGACATAGATAGTTTATAATGTGGGTGTTACAGTTGTCTTCTAACCCCTGCATTATATTGAGGTTGCACTTATCAAACTTGCTGCATGATTCATAGTTTAGCAGCAGCTTGTTTTATTAGCGTATAAGATCATTAATGGGTGAGTTATTTGTTCTGCTTAATAAATGTTAGAAGGTGCAAAGTCTATCCAAGTAGAAACAATGCAAATCACTGGACTGTAACTTTTTTTCCAATTGTCACTTCTAGGAGTGCCAATCTTGAAGATGCTCTGTTCAGTGGTGATGAAGGGTCATTGACCTGAAATTTTAACTCTGTTTCTCCTTCCACAAATGCTGCCTGATCTGATGAGTGCTTCCTGCCTTTTCAGTTTTAGACCATAGAACATAGAACATTACAGCACAGTACAGGCCCTTCAACCCATGATGTTGTGCCAACATTTTATCCTGCTCTGAGATCTATCTAACCCTTCCCTCCCACATAGCCCCCCATTTCTCTATCATTCATGTGCCTATCTAAGAGTCTCTTGAATGTCCCTAATGTATCTGCCCCCACAACCTCTTCAGGCAGTGCGTTCCACACACCCACCACTCTCTGTGTAAAAAACTTACCCCTGACATCCCCCCATACCTTCCTGATTTTCATTACCCTTCCAATTGTTCCAGTCTCTGAAAGGTTAAACACAGATTTGCTTAGAACCTCCCATCATTCATCAGTTGCCTATTGGAAATGATCAGCATTTTAAGTGTAATGACTCACCAGGGATCCAACTAGAAAGCCTCTCATATATTTGCTTTGCTCTAACTGTGTATGACTTGCAAGGGAGTTCAACAAAAGTTTCCTCCTTGCCTTTGAAATCTATCTCAATGAACAGTTCTGTAGCGAGCAGCTGCTTGAACTTCATAATAAATAAGCCAAGTTCCTTCTTGAACTTCAGTTCACAGTAATCCATATATTGTACAGCAATGTGGGTGTGCTACCTGCGAACAATGACATTTCCTACAGGAGAAAGTATTGTTGTAATTCTGACAGTATTGAATTATTATAGATTATAGGTTGCATTATTATTTGTGTCTGCTGATTTATATTTGCTTGTGTGTAATTTTACTTTCATGATAAACACTAGTTGTAAGTTTTCGCCTAGGGTATCAAATTTGTATCTGCGGTATTTTCTAATGATTCGGAGGAGTTTGGAAGATATTCTGGAGAGGACGAGATCACAAGACAAGACAAGGGAGCAGAAGTAGGCCATTCTGCCCATCGAGTCTGATATTCCTTATAGGACAGGAGGGTTTATGTCTGCTGAATGAACTGATACTTGAAGTAAAAGGCTCATAGTAGTCAGGGGAATTATCCACGTCCATAGATTCATTGAATTAAGCAAAAGCGAATTGTATCACAAATAAGCTTGAATTGTAACAACAGACTGTAATTCCTCAATTTACAAATGTTCAACTTATGCTATGACGTCATTGACTCTTTGTAGGCATGTGTCTTCAATTTACAAAGCCATTTTAGCTATAACAAATAGCGTGCCAATCTGCATGTGTAGGAATACTGAAATGCCCATAATACATTTTGTCCAGCCTCTTTGAGTTATGAAATTACAGTAAACAAAATGTTTCCCATTAATGCAACAGTTTTATAAATTGAGAAGTGACTGTCTCATAAAAGATGCAATATTATGCTTAAACAATAGTTTCCATTAGTATAACACTGTTAGCATGGTAAAATTCCAAAGGCACATCACAGCAGTCTTATCAAACAAGAGGACCACAAGCCAGATGAGGAGATTTTAGGGCAGATGAACAGAGATGTGCTCACAGTGGTAGGTATTAAGAAATGTTTAATGGAACAAAGAGATATGGAGCCAGAGAGTTTACGGGAGTATAGTGGATGAATGGACTTGGTGTGTGTTAAAACTCGGGCAACTGAATCTTGAATGACCTTAAGTTTAGAAAGAAGCAGACCAGAGAGTACTGCATTGAAATAGTCAGGTTTAGAGTAACCAAAGCATGGGTGATGGTTCCAGCAGTGGATAAGCTGCAGCAGGGGCAGAATCAGGCAATGAATGTAGCCTCAGTGATATCATGGATATATGCTTCAAAGTTCACCTTGGGGTCTAAGATTGCATGCTGGAGTTTTAATTTACTCATGGGGTGCCACTGAGAATGCCAGTATTTATTGCCCCAAATTGCCTCAGACCTCAGGAGACAGTCAGCAGTCATCCACAGTTAGGAGGCATCCAGTTGATGGGCCTGGAGTCACATAGAGGTAAGGATGAGGGAACAATGGTTATGAAAATTACTGTAACAAAGGTTAACTTCTGTTTTAATTCCAGAATCTAGCAACTGTCCCCCAGCACATTCTCAGTAATGCAAAAAGACTCATTTCACTGTGTTTTGATGTATGTGTGACCAACAAATAAATATGTGAGATATATAAATTCTCCAGCTGCTATAGTGGGATTTGAACTCTTGTCTCTGTGTGATCAGCTCACAACCCTGTCTGCCAGTCCAGAAACTTAACCACCATGCTACCATACCAGCACATACTGTTTGGGAAATTTGGCACTGTTGAAATCAGTGGAAGCAACACACAGCTGGTATTAGGTTGCACCTTTACCCACCAAGGGCTAATTTCCACCTCAGTTATTTTCAGCATTCATTGGTAGTTTTAATTTGGTCCCATCAGATTAATTTCAGGAGCCTTTCCTTCCTCTCTCACATCTGATCTTTGAGTGATAGTTAGCCTATACCTATTGCAAAAATCGAATTATGCTGAAGCAACAACTTGGAATTTTACCTTCAGCAAATTTAAATCTACTCCTGATGCCCTTGAATGTGTTTTCTGAATGCTGGAGGGAAAATGACTCATCTAAATAATTCCAAAATTAAATAATCGCAAGGGCATTCTTATCTACTCTGTTCAAATCACTTTCCCAGGGGTGAGAATTAAATAGGACCCAACCCTCTCTTCTGATCTGATGCCACCATTTCTGTTTATTTTCTTGGTGTGGTGACTCACCAGTTGGAAATTCCAAATAAAGTGGAAGTGAGCTTTTTGTGAAAAATATTAATATTCTTCAAGATTAACATGTTGATTGCTCTACCAATCTCCCCAAGATTGCATTACATTAAAAATGAAGCCAGTTTGGCTGTCCTGGCAGTAATGAGCTGTTCAAAAAAGTTAATTTTACAGACAATTCAGGGTCCTGGAAACTCAGCGCTGACATCTCTCCAGAATTCTGCTTCAGACCCTTGTGTTACAGTGCCGGGTATCTTTCCTGCTCGGAATTGCCTGTGGCTACTTACCATTTAAAATGCAAAGAGGGACACTTTCATCAGGAAACTTTGCTTACTTGTATCCCCATATAAGGATTTTAATGAGCCCCAGACTGCTATTTGGTGAGGGTGCTAATTGCTCATCTTTACTGTAACTTGTTGCAAATCAGTTTGAAGACAGTCATTGTTAAAGAAAATGGGGCAGGCACGGATGTGGAGTGGGGTGTGCCAAACCCAAAGACCAGGCAAATTACCTCAAGCAGATTACTGATATTTTATGTCAAAAATACAAGACAGTGGGTGGCTAGGCTTATTCTGCCACTGAATGAAAAATCCTGGCCATGGCTGGGTGCCTCAGGGCCACACAGCTAACCATTTCAAACCAGCCACAAGGACCTTGATGACTTAATTAACTGATCTCAGTTGGGGAACTGCAAAGGGTTAAGACTTAGAGGCCTGAGGCTAAAGAGGAAAAGATCATGTAGGATTACATTCAACCAGCCTTCTTTGGGAAGGACAGAGTCCCAGTCTCTTTGGGAGCTATGCCACCATAGCAACGGGGGGTCTGAAGACCCTTTTTCCATGCCGGACAACTCGATGTCTCTACCCCTGAGCCGTCTGACTTGCGATCCTCCCAGGTCTTAATTGCGTGCCCTGGTAGCTATATTTATATGGATGAAAGAGCAGCCTGTATTGATATGCTGAGCATTTTGCTGCAAGACACACTTTTGAGTTCTTTGCTTTTTTCTTGGTACATATTGAGGGTTGTTGCATTTTAAATATGTCCATTCCAATCCAGTCCCAGAATGATGTCCTGCATCTATGCTCCTACCAGTTGGTAGATGCAAGGTATACCAAAATAAGATAAGATATCTTTATTAGTCACGTGTACATCAAAACACACAGCAAAATGCCTCTTTTGCATAGAGTGTTCTGGGGGCAGCCCGCAAGTGTCGCCACGCTTCTGGAGCCAACATAGCATGCCCACAACTTCCTAACCTGTAGGTCTTTGGAATGTGGGAGGAAATGGAGCACCAGAAGGAAACCCACCAGACACGGGGAGAACGTATAAACTACTTAGAGACAACAGCCGGAATTGAACCCGGGTTGCTGGCACTGTGATAGCGTTATGCTAACCGCTACACTACCATATGTCCATGGAGCCCTGTATTGAAAAGGCAAACAACGAGGCCACTATAATGGTCATTGAGTCAAGTTGCACAGAGACCAACCCTTCAGCTCACCACGGTTAGCGTAGCGGTTAGCTCGACGCTATTACAGCACCAGCGATCGGGTTTCGATTCCCGTCGCTGTCTGTAAGGAGTTTGTACGTTCTCCTGTGTCTGTGTGGGTTTCCTCCGGGTGCTCCGGTTTCCTCCCATGTTCTAAAGACGTATGGGTAGGTTAATTTGGGGCTTAAAATGGGTGGCGCGGACTCGTTGGGCCGAAAGGGCCTGTTACCACGCTGTAAATAAAATTAAAAAAAAAATTTAAAAATGTCCATACTGACCATCAAGTACCAATCTATACTAATTCATTTACCAGCACTTAGTCCACAGCCTTCTACGCCTTGGAGATTCACGTGCTTATCTAGATACTTTTTAAAATTTGTGAGGGTAGCCGCCTCCGTTATTTTCTCAAGCAGTGTATTCCAGGTTGCAACCACCCTCCGGGTAAAAGTTTCTTTTTCCTCTGACCACTTCCAACCTTCTCTCTCGTCATCTTAAATCGTTGTCTCCATAATGGGGAATGATTTCTCACTCTCCACCCTATCTGTGCCTCTCATAATTCTGTATACCTCTATCACATTTCTCCTCAGCCTCTTCTGCTCCAAGGAAAGCTACTTCAGCCTCTCCTCATTGGTGAAAAGCAGTGATTTCTATATTGGACAGAAGCAGGATGAAAATGCATTGCCTTGCCTGAGATCTGATCCAAATGGACAATCAGGGAAATTTAGCAGAGCCCTCCAACATTTAGTCAGCTGGTTGAAATTCAAGGTACATAGCAGAAGATCTTGCCCACAGACTAAAACCAGGCTGGAACACAGCCTTTGATGTGCCATCGGTAAATCACTTGCATGCATCTCACAATCCAATCTGAAAGAAACATGCTTCCTGCTAATCAACCATGGAATGATTTCAACGGCATTTGTGGAGATAACTATGACCCAGACTGTCGCTCTTCCACTTGGGGGGGATGGGGAAACATGAAAAGCAAAGGAAAAGAAATGGACAGAGAAAAAACAGCCAATTAAAAGGAATCTGCGATGTTTTACCCTTCAACTGAGACAGGATAATCCTATCATTGATAGCTGAGAGCTGAAAGCTTTTTTAGACTGGAAATGGCCAATGCTGATGTTATTGTATGAACAGTTAACATCTTCATATCAAATTTCTCTCTTTGCTGCTTCTGCAGAGGCAATGCCCATTAAAATAATGAAGAGAGAAATTTGATCGAAACATTTAAAATTGGTAGGCTTAGCAGTAATTTCTAGGTTTTGTTTTCCTCTTGTTTTTATCGCCAGTGTCTGGGAAAACCTCGGCATTGTTGAGCAAAAGAGTTCTCCAAGATGTCCTGTCCAATATCTACCCATAGGCTAAAGACAGAGGATCTACTGAGGTATTACATACAACCTGCAATACAGAAATAGGTCCATTCATGTCAACCTTTTGACGCTAGTGTATAACCTGTATAAAATCATGAGGGGCAGAGACAGGCTGAATGTGCACAGTCTTTTTCCTGGGGTTGAGGAATCAAGAAGTAGAGGTTTAAGGTGAGAGGGGAGAGATTTAAAAGGAACCAGAGGGACAACTTTCTCAGCCAGAGTGTGGCCCATATATGGAATGAGCAGCCAGAGGAAGTGGTTGAGGCAGGTACATTAACAACATTTAAAAGACACATGGACAGGTACTTGGATAGGAAAGGTTTAGAGGGATATGGGCCAAATGCAGGCAAATGGGACTAGCTTAGATGGGCATCTTGGTCAGCACGGACTAGTTGGGCCGAATGACCTGTTTCCATGCTGTATGACTCTAACCTATGACCACAGTTCCATATCTGATTAACTCTGGTAGTTCCCCCTCGTGTATTTATCCATCTTCTTTGTAAATGAGTCTAAGCTTGAAGTCTTTCTAAATCCTAACCATCGTGTTATTTGTGGAAGTTTGTTATGCATAAAGTGGCTTCACAGGATGTAAAGGGCTTAAGGATGTCCCAAGGAACCATATAAATGCAAGTCCTCTTCTGTCTGTATATAACTGTGTATATAGCCAGGACCCCACCGTTGTCCCAACATTATGGAGTATAGTGTCACAAAGGCAAAAATTTGAACCCCACTTGGCAGCAGGGGATTTTAAATTCAAGTGATTTACATTCATTTGGAACTAAAATGGTGGCATTGGTAACGTTGATCTTGAAACTACCCAAGAGCTGTGAAAACCCATCTGGTTTACCAAAGTTCTTTGAGGAAGGAAATCTGCCATCCTTACCTGCTCTGGCCTAGCTGTGACACCACCAGATGCATGAAAATAAGGTTGACGCTTAACAAGCCACATGGTTCAAGGGAAAGTTAGGACTGATTGTAAATGATTGTGATGGTAAATGCCAGCTTGGCATTAATGCCCACACCATGTTAATGTATGTAGAAGAAAACCATTTTCAATCACACTGCTGTGGGTACTTGCAGGTAGATTTCCCTCAACCAGCCTATTTTCTAACAATGTCTATCAACATGCAATCTATTGGCAGCTTCGCCATATTAAAAACCAATTTAAAGTTCTACTGAGACTTGATTGAGATGAATGTCTAAGCCCGAGTTGAAGACGTGTGGAACCTTGTCAAATCAGTGAGGGATGATAAATGGTAGAGCAATGCTCGGTTGGAGATGCAAGCTGTGTGGTTAACAGATGGCATGTAGCCTGCACTGTGAACAATTTGGTGCATTGCTGACAGTTCTATCACCACTGTTCATTCCTGCTTCCTGAAGGTCCTGACTCCTGCTGAGATATGTGCTGTTCTTCATGTGTGATCCTCAGTGTCTGTGGCTGGTTCAACCCCCATCCCTCCTCTCCCCTCACTATCCCCACCTCCCAACGAGATTGGGACTCTGTCCTTCCCAAGGAAGGCTAGTTCAGTGCCAGCCTACCTGATCTTTTCCTTTTTAGCCTGAGGCGTTTGAGTCTTAACCCTTTACAATTCCCCAATTGAAATCAGTTAATTAAGTCATCAAGGTTTGTGTGACTGAATGAAATGTAGGAGACTGCAGACAAAAGCTCATTGGAAGTGAGGGGAAGTGGGAGGATGGAGTGGGATGAACCATGTCTTAAAATTTATCTCCATGTTCAGGCGATTACTATTTACCAACCACTAATTTAAATTAAATCAGACCACCTATCTCTAAAACCACAGAAACACCACAGAAAATCAGCCCAAAACATGTTTGTTGTAGATAGCTTTCAGTTGAAAAGAAATCTTGCAGGATTTATTTTTCTCTGCTGATTGGAGTTGGCCCATGTCACATAGAGTACCTTGCCTGAAGCAAGAAACTGCACAATTTCTTGTTCAAAATCTCTGCCACAGAAGCACAGAAAACACGTCAAAGCATATCAATTCCTTGCCTCTGCTGCTGAACAGCTTGTGGTTGCCCTGGGAAGAGGTTTTGTGTCTGCAGTAACATGATGAATAAGAGCAAGAGATGCAATTTGATTTTTAAGCCTTGCCCTACCAGCTCATCTTTGCTTGTTCAGAAGGAATAATGGCGGGGAGATACAGGCCACAGGAAGCCCAGGTGCTTTTTAAAGGCTACTTGTGGGGGTGACAGAGCGAGAGATTCTTTCTTGATGCTGCCGCTCCCCCTACCCTGGATTGTACAGTTTATCAATCCCCTCGATGTCCTTATATTTTGAAATGATCTGGGATGCCATGCAGAACTAAGTTTTACAAAGTTGAGTTTATTGTCATATGCACAAGTACACGTATGCACAGGTGCAATGAAAAACTTACTTGCAGCAGCATCACAGGCACATAGCATCATACAAGCAGCATTCACAAGAAAAATATAAACTAAACATAAATTCTACACAACTTTTACAAGAAAGAACAAAAAATAGTCCATTTTGGTGCAAAATGGTCATAGTATTGCTAAACTGGAGTGATTAGGGTTTTGCCGGTTGGTTCAAGAACCAAATGGTTGAAGGGATTTTTCACTGTACATATGACAATAATAAACCAATAACAATACATTCTCCCTTGCCTAGCAAGAAACCATTGTTGAGGCTCCCAGGCAGTTGCATGACCATCCTCTTGTTGCATGTTGCACTTCCTCTGCCCAATTATTGACTCCTTCCTGCCCATGATGATGTGATTTCCTCTCAGTAGGGTTATCCGTAGTGGGGAAGCAGGTATTCTCCCAATCCAAGCACCCCACTCTGCCCCCCGCACCCCCCCCCCCACACACACACACACACATAATCATCCATAATATATATGCCCATTACATATGAAGACACAAGAGATTGCAGATGCTGGAAGCTGGAGCAACAAACAAGACGCTGGAGGAACTCAGTGGTCGAGCAGCATCCGTGGGAGGAAAGGAATTATCGACTGATGCAAGGTTTCAACTTGAAATATCAACAATTCCTCTCCCCTTCCCCCCCCCAACAGATTCTGCTCGACCTGCTGAGTTCCTCCAGCAGATTGTTTGATGTCCATAACAAGTGTTTGTTTCATGTTCGCATCCAATAAAGCCAAATTTAAAGCCCTGCATGTGTCCCTGGCTTCCTCTAAGCCGATCCCCCCACATTTTCCCTGGCTCTTCCTCCCCAGACTCAGGCTGGAGCCGCAGTCAACTGCTCAGGCTCTCCTGACTCTGTGCCTCATGGAAGGTCCACGGAAATACTCCGGAGAAAGTACGCTGGAACCAAATCGGAATCAGGTTTATTATCACTGTTACATGTCGTGAAATTTGTTGTTTTGCAGCAGCAGTACAGTGCAAGACATAAAAAATTACCATAAGTTACAAAAACAAAATACATAGTGCAAAAGAGGAATAATGAGGTAGTTTTCATGGGTTTATGGATCGTTCAGAAATCTGATGGCAGAGGGGAAGAAACCGTTACTAAAACGTTGAGTGTGGGTCTTCAGGCTCTTGTACCTCGTCCCTGATGGTAGTAACAAGAAGAGAGCATGTCCTGGATGGTGAGGGTCCTTAGTGATGGATGCCGCCTTCTTGAGGCACCGTCTCTTGAAGATGTCCTAGATGGCGGGGAGGCTTGCGCCCGTGATGGAGCTGGCTGAGTCTACAACCCTCTGCAGCCTCTTTCGATCCTGCACATTGGAGCCTCTGTACAAGGCGGTGATGCAACCAGTCAGAATGCTCTCCACTGTACATCTGTAGAAATTTGCAAGAGACTTTGGTGACATACCAAATCTCCTCAAACTCCTAACGAAATAGAGCCACTGGCGTGCCTTCTTTGTGATTGCATCAGTGAGTTGGGCCCAAGATAAATCCTCTGAGATATTGATGCCCAGGAACTTCAAACATGGACAAGATCAGGGTATCAAGAGAGATGGAAAACAAAGTTTATTCATTTCCACAGAATCCACAGCATTAAAAGAGCACTCGGCCTGCTAGGTCTGTGCCAGTGTTTATGCTCCACACAGCTCTCCTTCCATCCCTCTTTTCCATTCTTATCAGCAATCCATCTTTCACCCACATGTGCTCTCCGACCTTCCTGCTAAACGCTTTACACCTCAACCTCTACTTGTGATAGCGAGTTTCACATTCCCTCTTTGAGTAAAACATTCCCATTGGGATCTATGGATTATTAACAGACAGAATTAGTTGAGTTAAAAGTATTAGCAAAGAGAAAATAATCCTTTGCCTTCTTCTCCATCCCCAAATGAAATATCAGTGTCATGGAATCATACAACATAGAAACAGGCCATTTGGCCCATTGAATCCATGCCAGACATCAAGTACCCACTTACACTAGTCCCAATCTAATCCTAATAGATGCTGAAGGAACTCAGCAGGCCAGGCAGCATCCATAGAGAAAAGCTGACTGTCAAAGAAGTGCCGTGACCCGAAACGTTGACCGCCTGCTTTTCTCCACAGATGCTGCCTGGCCTGCTGAGTTCCACCAGCATCTTGTTGTTTCTTCATTCAGATTCCAGCATCTGTAGTCCTTTGTTTCTCTTTCCCATGCTAATCCTATTTAATTCTCCCCACATTCCCATTCCCCAGATTCTATCACTAGGAGTTTGTACGCTCTCCCCGTGTCTGAGTGGGTTTCCTCCGGGTGCTCCGGTTTCCTCCCACATTCCAAAGACGTACGGGTTAGGAAGTTGTGGGCATGCTATGTTGGTGCCAGAAGCGTGGCGACACTTGCGGGCTGCCCCCAGAACACTCTATGCAAAAGATACATTTCGCTGTGTGTTCTGATGTACATATGACTAATAAAGATCTTATCTATCTTATCTACATGTAGATTAATTTACAGTAGCCAATTAACCTACCAACCTATACATCGTTGTGATGTGGGAGGAAACTGGAGCACCCGGAGATGTTCATGTGATGGGAGGGATGGAGTTGGGACTGGAAAGTTAGTCTGTAGGAGGAGGAGTGTTAAGAAGGTACTGACACTACTTCACTTATATAGAACATTAAATAGACATTGTTTAACCATGATAAAAGAGCAATTGAACTGTTGCCCTATGCTTCCTGAGGCTGAGAGCATGGATGACACTGGGTTTCCCATTTGGACACCAGTTCAGAATTCATTTGTGACCTTGAAAGTGGTATAAATTTTACAGCTACTAAACGCAGGAGCAGTTAAATTCAGCAACGCACTGGGAAACCTTTCCTCCTTGGAGAATGATTACCTAATCTGGCATCAGCCGGCTGTAGACTTATTTGAATTTATGAATCTGTACTTGGACACAATGATGTATGACAAACATCAGTTCCAGCAGCTAACTGGCACCAACGATAATAGTGATTAAAAGATTCTGCCGCAGTAAAATACATTTAAAAATCTGGCAGCTATTTTTCCCAGTCAGATCCGGCACCTGTGAATCTAATAACTCTAGGCCAGACAATAGAATAAATGTGGTACAGAGGTTTTCACTTTGCAATCACCATCTGTAATGGCCATTTGCTTTTATAGATCAACCTCTCTGGGCCAAACCCAGAAATTTTTTTTTTGGACATGGTGATCCGATCAGGAACACAAGTTGTAAGCGAGGCCTTAAGAATTATTTAGCCTTCTTTCAGAAATGGATTTCCACAAGTGAATTCTGAACTGGTCCAAATGGGAGACCCAGTGTTAAAACATAGAACATAGAACAGTACAGCACAGGAACAGGCTCTTCAGCCCACCGTGTTGTGCTGAACTGATTGAGCCAGTAATTAAATGTCTAACTAAACTAATCCCTTCTGCCTTCACAGTTTTCAAATCCCTCCATTCTCTGCACATTCATGTGCCTACCTAAGAGCCTTTTAAACTCCTCTATCGTATCTGTCTCCACCACCACCACCGGCAGCCCATTCCAGGCACCCACCACTCTCTGTAAAAAACCTGCCCCGCACGTCTTCTTTGAACTTACCCCCTCCCACCATAAATGCATTCCCTGTAGTAATAGACATTTTGACCCTGGGAAAAAGATTCCGGCTGTCTACTCTATCTATGCCTCTCATAATCTTATAAACTTTTATCAGGTCTCCCCTCAGCCTCCACCGCTCCAGAGAAAACAACCCCATGTGCACGTTCTTGGCCTCAGGAAGAATACGGCAACAGTTCAGTTGCTCCTTTATCATGATTAGGGCTAAAATCAAGTTGCTAGAGGAACAGTGGGTCAGGTAGCACCTGTGGAGGCAAAATGATGGTCGACGGTTTGGGACTGTCTTGAAATGTCAACCATCCCTTTCCTTCCACAGATGCTGCCTGAGCCGCTGAGTTCCTCCAGCAGTTTGTATTTTGCTCCAGATTCCAGCATCTGCAGTCTCCTGTGTCTCCAGCAATTAGGGCTAATGTCCACGACAACAGGAATGTATCCCCTCTGGTCTTGTCCCAGTGTTGACCGGGTGCTGACGGTGGGAGAGTGGGATGTGGAGGGTGGTAGGTGAATGAAAGTGATAGTGGTCCAAAGACATGAGGGTTGGTTGGTCAACTGGAGAGAATTCAATAGGATTAGTGTAGGATAAGCATAACTGGGTGCTTGATGGTCACTGCAGATTTGTTGGGCTGAACTGCTTTATGACTATGAGCTGCATGGTGATGAGAAGCAATGGAATGGGCTGAGGAGATGGCTGAGAGATAGCAGAATGGAATGTGGATGCAGGACAAGGGAATGAGATGGATATGCGGGTGAATCGTTGCATGTTGGGGTTCAGGGGTGGATGAGAGGTAGTGGAATGATGAGGAACATAGGGGAGGGACGGTGGGTTGGGGAGTTAGTGTGGATGAGGGATATTGGGATGGTGAGGTTGAGGAACAGCATGATCAACTTGAGCAATGCCATCAGTGGGCACTTCAGCACATCACCAGCTACTGGGTCCGCTCAGTAAATGGGATGGGAGTTCCAATGGCAGAGCAGAGATAAACCCAGGTTTGTTCTGATGGGCACTTTAGCCAAGTCTATCTTCTGGCCTTCGATAATGAGCAAGCTGAACTCTCAAACTGCCTGCAACATCTAAAACAAACTTGATCAGAATACAAAAGCCTAATATTTCTGCTACTGGAAACCTGAAAGCAAAGCCAGAAGTACACCATCAGGCCACGTGAAGGGAGAAGCTGAGTTAATTTTTCAGGTGATGATCATTATTTCATTTTGACCTTTGACTTGAAATGTTAATTCTGTTTCTCTCTCCAAAGGGGCTGCCTGACTGACCCAGTATTTCCAACATTTTCTGCTTTTAATTCAAATAATGTTTTTTGTCAAGTGTAAATTATTGCAATATCTCAGCGTCCCTTGATGACCTTGCAATGACCTTGTCTCCAATATTCCTTTAATATTATCAATAGATTTTGATATTATCAAGTGCATCCATATTGGCAGCAGCAACAGGGCTCATCAATTGCGTAGCGTGCTTTGACCGAAGATATTTCCATCTGCAATTGGAGAAAGACTGGCATGAACCCAATTCAGTCCAAATGAATGAATGTGAGAAGAACTCAGTGGTGTTTTGCACTAAATCGTACGTGAGCCAATTTATAACGTTGCCAACATACCATCAAGATCATATGGCTTGCTGCCCATATCCCACGGGAACTGGTTCCTTCCAAGCTGGGTCTGGCTTACTGGGTGTGCACCAATCTAACCAAGAACACATTGACGGTGAAACACAATATTTTATGCACTCTGAGTAAATCCGACACTGCAGTTTTTGTTTGAAGCTTCCTCCTGGTGGGCCTACAGCACTGAGCCGTGAGCAAATATAGCCCCTGGACTGGCAGGGTTTCCAGCTTATTATATTTCATGAAATATTCTCGCTAGGCCATCAGTGGCACCCCTCGTTTTCATAATTCATTCAACAATCGCATTGTATGTGTCAAGCAGGAGAACAAGATCATACCAATTGCCCTGTTGCTACTGGAGGTTTTTGTATGTCTGCACATTGCAGGAGGATGACAGAAAAGAGGTTTAATGACCAGTAACAGTGCACAGCCACTGGAGCTGCTTCCCCGTGGCTCCAATGACTCTGGATCAATCCTGACCCTGTCTGTGTGGATTTGTATGTTTTCCCTGTGACCACCTGGGTTTCCCCGGAGTGCTCTGATTATTTGGCTATTGTAAATTGCCTCAAGTGTGTAGATGAGTGGTAGGAACAGGGGGAAGTTGATGGGAGTGTCGGGAGAATAAAATGTGTCAGGGTAATACAAAATGGGTACTTGATAGTCAGTGTGCCAAGGGGCCAGTTTCTGTGCTGTATCGTTTGATGTATCCATGTTATTATAATCCAATAGAACTGGTGTAGTGTGCATAAACATATGATGTGTAGGTACGATGCATGGATACGCACACAGTCTCTCTGTAGATAGTTGGCTGAACGTGTTCTTGCAGCTCTCTGTATTTTCTTGTGTTTATCTTTATACATTCTGTTGCCTGGGTTAGAAATAGCAGAAGCATGCCTAGCCACGTACGTCACAAAACGGTGACCAGGATGGAAGATTGGCAAAAAAAATCAATAAAATCTTAAAGTCTGTTGTTGACCATAAATGAAGAGTTCATTGGTTGAATCTGGAAGTTCAGAACCACTTGTTTTAACTTCAGCCTTGCATTGCCAATTAGTTTAAGTCTGTAGTGAAGAGTGTGGTAGGAGAAAATGATAACTGCGTTAAAAGCACAGGAGAAAATGCATCAGAATGCATTATAATCCTTGAACAGAAACTGCATCACTTTAAGAGTAGGAGCAGGACAATGTAGCTGCCCAGACTCAGACAGGACACATTGGAAGCCTTGATATATATGAGAGCACATGGAAATGTTTTTCAGAGAAACCAATATTATGAAAATTGATGGTGATGGTGAGAATTCGCCTACACAAAACAATGTGGTAGGGTGTGCGTTCTTCTAACAGAAATGGGTTTGGAAAAATATCTGGAATTTCTATTGGGCAGACTTCTTTCTTTGATCACAGACTATTTCTGGTCTTAAATCAGGAAAACCATTAATGATGCTGTTGAGAATGAAATGGTGGTCATTCTCTTACCTCAACATCATTACACTATTGAGTATGGAAATTCAGAGCAAATTGTGACTCGGATGCATTATCAAGGTTACATACTGGGTCCCGTACAACAACAAGAGTTGAGGTTTATTTTGCTATATAAAGTCTCACCAGAAGAACTAGTTTCAGGTAATGGTCAAAAGTATTGTTCATTCGTACTTGAGTTGTGATGAGATAAAATAGAGTTAAGCAAACGCTTATTTCGTCACGTTATCCAGAGTTACATGATGTAGCTCTGTACTGCTGAAGGAGCACTGAAGGACTAGGCAGTACAACAGGTGCTGAAGTTTAACAACCACATCTATTAACAAACTTCTTGTGAAACTACAGAACACCACACCTCACAACAGGTTATTCTCCTGCTGCGTTACTAACATGTGGAAGGCTCAGAACACAATTGAGCTTGGTTTAGCCAAACTTTGAGGGAGAGTGAAAGGCAGACATCTGAGACAGAAACAAGATTATGGCTCAAACTTGGGGAGGAACAGTTTAGACAATGTGTTTATACTACATCTCAAATCTGACACTCAGAAATAGGGTGTTAGAATGATAGCTGAAGTGTGTGGTACAAAGAGATATCTTGTGAAATTTGGAGATAAAATCAGTAGCATGCATGTAAACCTCTTAATCCTTGCAACAGGTAGATAAGAGAAGAGTTATGCAATCATGAAAATATTCCAGAAATTAATCCAGTGGAAACTGGAAGGAATGACACAGGATTCTACTGAATTGAGCCAAGAACTGGTTACAATGCGAATGACAAAGTTCCTTTGAGAAGATCAAAGAGACTTGGAAAACCTGCGAATAGCTTGAGTCCATAAATAATATGAATAAATGAATCACTGTTTCTTTTCAAAAAGGGGAAATCAATGTGGTGAATACTTGTGACATACATGTATGATGTGAATGTTTATGTGCACAAGCGCACTGTAAACATTTCAGCGAATAAACCAGTTGCACATGTTTTAGCAGCTATGTGTGCCTCCTGGGGACTTTCTATGTACTTTGCATTGTTCAGGTTAGAACACAAGCACAGCCACCTACATTACAGCTGGAGATAAACTCCATGAAATGTGCCGTCTGTTTATAATCATGCTTTTCATCTACTGGGGATACCTGATATGCATGTGAGGTTATGATTATCTCCAAACTTATGGCTGGGCTAAAATGCCTACAAGTATTTCTACAGTGGCTGTTCTAGGAAGTCGCAGTACTTTTGTTCAATTTTCTTCACAATTTATCCCAGTTAATTCCAACAATATTGTAGCAACATTCTGGTAGCTGCCACATAATTGCAGCTCCATCCATGTTTTGCCTGTTCCAAGCATGACTATCCCAATGGAGTCATAAAGGACCGGAGACGCTGGAATCTGGAGCAACAAACAAACTGCTGGAGGAACTCAGTGGGTCAGGCAGCATCTGAGGAGGCAGAGGGATTTGACGTTTGAGGTTGAAATCTTGCATTAGGACTGAGAGTGTAAAGGGGAGAGCGCCAGTATAAAGGAGTGAGGGGAGGGGTGAGGCAGGAGCTGGCAAGTGATAGGTGGAACCAGGTGCGGAGGGGGATGATGAGAAGTTGGACCTGGGGTTGGGGAAGGGAAGGTAGAGGCTGAGACAAAGGCTGGAAGCTGATAAGTAGAGACATAAAGGGCTGCAGGTTCTGGAATATGATAAGAAGGTGATTAGTGGAACCAGATAAGGGAGAGATGGAACCCGTTGGGGCAGGGGTTAGGAGACCCAGTGGGTTAAGTGTGTGGGTGATAGGCAGATGAAACCAGGTGGGGAAGGGGAAAGAAACTGGGTAACAGGAGGGCTGGGGGAGGGGGGTTTGGGAAGAAGTGGGAGGAGGTGAGGGAACTTTTACTTTGCCTTTTCTGCATTTGTTCCACTGCATTATTCCAGTAAAGCCCAACATAAAAGTAGCAGCACATCATCTTCCATCTAAAACTAGTGCAGCCCTCAAACTCAATACCGAATTCAACAATTTCAGATAACCTGCCTTTCAAGTTTGTGTTAGAACAGGCCTGAGCTGGTCATCCATCTTAGCTCAGATTTTCTCTCTCCACTGACGTTGCCCGATCTGTGTCTATCCAGCATTCTATTCAGTTTCAGGTTTCTAGAAATTTGTGTTTTTCTGTTTTTTTTTATTCTCTTTCTTTCCCCAACTGCCGTAGTCAATCTATTGAGTCACCTGAAGAGCCTCAGCCTTCATCCTACCACAGACGTTCCATAGGATCATAGGGACATGGAGCACAGAAGCAGGCCCTTCAGCCCACCGAGACCGCACTGACCATCAACCACTCACTTACACTAATCCTGCATTAATTCCATTTTTTTATTTGCCAAACACTCCCATCAATTCTCCCCAGATTCTACCACTCACCTACATTCTAGGAACCAATTAACCTCCCAACCTGCACACCTTTGGGATGTGGGAGGAAACCAGAACTTCTGAAGGAAACCCACAGAGGAAGAACATGCAAACTCCACGCAGACAACACCTGAGGTCGGGATTGAATTAGGGACTCCAGGGCTGTGAGGCAGTGACCCTGCTGGCTGTGCCACTGTGCCTTCCGTTCCCTTTGATCCCTCCACCCTTCTCTGTAACTTCACACACACTTTCTCAAGCTTCTCACTTCTTCAGTTCTGCTGCAGGATCGTTGAATGGAAACCTTTGCTTTCCTCTCCACAGATGCTGTCTGACCTGCTGTGAACTTCACCACTTCATTATTATCAATATTTATAATTGCTTTTTTGTGTTTATTGAAATATTTGTAAGAATTAATTGTATAACCTAAAAGAAAAATACTTTAAAAGCTTGCATAATTTTCAATAGTTTTTAATAGTTTATAATAAACATTCACAAATGACAGAAGTTTTTGATGGCTAACCAGGAGACAGGACATTGCTTAGCCAGTTGTCAACATTTTTCTTGGTTGTTTTATGGGTGGGTTTTGTTTTACAGGTGGTCCCCGGGTTCATAACCCAAATGATTCATTAGTTGGAAATGAACAGCAACATTGTGTAGGACAGGATCACAGGAACAGTTGTAACGGGAGTCATGGAGACATACAGCATGGAAACAGGCCCTTTGGCCCAACTGGTCCATGCTGACTGTATTGCCCACGTTTGGCCCATAGCCATAGCCGGTCCCCATGGAGAGCGAGCAGGTGCAAGTAGAGCAGCCGCCAACTGACCTTACTGACTCAGTGAGTGAGTCTGCTCTGCGCTCCCAGCTCTGCTCGGCTTGACCCAGCCCCCGACTCTTGTGGCTCGGGGGAAAGGGGAGAGAAGGCAGGTGGAATACCCCTTTCCCACCCAGCAGAAGATGCCTGCAACCCCATGGCAGCCGCAGATCCATTCCCATCCATCCTGCCAGTCTTCCAAACACTCGTTTGTATGTACAGGCTCTCTGTCATCCATGCATTCCTAACCCGGCGGGGACCTCTAAGTCCAGCCCATAACCCCCATGGGAAAGGAATTGCGGATGTCCCTACCACTACACAGGACCTCACCACTGAGGAACAGGCTGGTTTCTGTCAGCAACTTGGGGGATGTTGCGGAGCTGATTTGGAACTGCTCTTGTAGGTTAGCATTAAGCGTGGGGATCTCAGCACTGATGGCAAACTGGGTCTTTAAATTGTTGTGGAGGAAAATATTCTCAGGCAGGGCTGTGGGTCAAGAGCAGATGTGTGGGATAATTAGACAGCTCTTTCAATGATCTGATAGATTTTACATTAAACTGCCTTCCTCACACTTGCGATTCAAAAAATCACTGATACAGCCCTCCCCGAGGATTTTTTTTCATAAAATTGATGACTGATGCAGTAATTGTACAGTAAAGAAATCCATGTGCCGTTTTGATTTCATTAGGGATTCTGATAGTGACGTTCTTTCTAAACCCAGCCGAATACAGCAATATTGTGTAATGACTGATCCACGTCTAAAAGCTTTGCCCTGGCATTGAAATACAGCAAAAGAAATCTGGATAACAATGGAAAACACATGGGGAGTGAGTTTCCCTTTAATGTGGGTGATGAATCTGCTGCCCATGTGTTTTAAGTCAAATCCACATGCCTTTACGAGAACCCTGTCACAGTAGGAATGCACTCCATAATACAACTATGCGAAGGTAGACATTTTTGCAAAGAAATCATTTTATGAATGCATTTGCAAAAGTAAAACATCATTAAGCACAGTGAGAGTAATATTGCCTTTGGGCTGGAGAGTAACATTGGATCATTTTACTCTCACTCAATGAAAATAAACATCGGTCAAAGCGTAAAGAGAGGCCGTCAACTTTCACTGTGGCCAAAATCAAAATAATCCTCCCTATTTCTTCTTGTCACCTCTGACTGTGTGAGGGCCGTTCCGTCCTCTGGGCTTTCAAGTCCCACTCCAACGGCTTGAATCCAATAATATAGGCTGATGCTCCAGTGTAATACAAAGGGAGTGGTAAACTGTTGGGGGAGATGCAAAACTGAGGCCCCATCTGCTTTCCTTGTGGACATAACAGATAAAGAGGGGCAGGTGAGGGCATTGTCTCAGGGCTTTGCCCACTATTAATCCCTAAACCAGCATGAGTGAAAGATGTATTTGGCTATCATCAAACTAGTGTTCGTGGGAGTTTGCTGTGCATAACTTGACTGCCAATCATCCCATATTACAATAGCCATTTCACTTCAAAAGTACTTCACTGGCTGCAAAGTGCTTTAATTCTTTTGGATAAGGATAAGAAATGGGCTACAGAAATGAAAATGTTTTTTGCTGTGACTTGCTGTAGCAGTGGCCTGGAGGAAATGGGTTCTAAATGGTGGTCTGCACCACTTCCATGTGAACCCTACGCACCCACTGTCAGTCTGACTCAGAGCTGGTCTATGAAAAGTCTGGGAATGTGGGGTTGGGGGGCAGGGGATATGGAGATATGGCAGCAGTGGATTGGAAGTTTGTTGTGCACTGACCTGACATTCCTTTCCATGCATTGTAATATCTTATTAACTTGTAGGCAACCACCAACCAGTATTTTCCCCTGTACCTCTCCTCACCCTATGCCCTCCCTGTTGTGTGCCACAGAAGTTCCCTGTGGGATGTTAGAGTGAGTACTGTGTTTTGGGATGTCACCCATTCACTGGGCATCATTGACTATGTTGTAGTACTGCGCTGTATAAAATATTTAGGATCTGGTTCTCCAGGTTTGATTTACTTTGAAGATGGAGCAGGCTAGGTAAGCTCAATGGACCATCTGTCTTTTTCTTCTAGCTGTCATGTAGTAAAAAAAGAGTTGGAATACATTGGTCTTTCTCAGGCTGGATGAATGTAATTAGTACTCTAGAGATTGGTTCTTGGCCCTCAGCTGTTTACCATTTACATTAATAATCTGGAGGAGGAAAAGAAATGTAAGGCTTCCTAGTTTGCCAATGATATAAAAATAGGTGGAAGGGCCTGTTGTGATGAGGACATTGTGATTCTATAAGGGAACAGAGATAGACTGAGTGACTGGGTGAAAACCTGGCAAATAGAGTTTAATGTGGGGTAGAGTGAGGTCAGGCACTTCAGTAAGAGTACTCAAAAGGCAGATTATTATCTAGATGGAGAGAGATTGCAAATAAGTGAAGTTCAGAGGGTTCTAGGTGTTCCAGTGCACAAATAACAATAGGTATCTTGGCCTTTATTGCAAAGGCCAACATGCCATTTGGAGTTTGTGGATTGGGAGGTTTTGTTACAGTTGTATAGGGTGTTAATGAGGCCACACTTGGAATATTGTACACAATTTTAGTTGCCTTAGCAAAAAAAAAGGATATTATAGCATTGGAAATTCACCGGGCTTATTCCTAGGATGAGAGGGCTGACCTACCAAGAGAGTCTGGGCAGTTTGTGTCTATATTCCTTGGAGTTTAGAAGAATGAGAGGTGACCTTATACAGACATATAAGATCCTAAGGGAGCTTGACAGGGTAGATGTGAGATGTTTTCACTCGTGGGAGAGTCATGAACACGGGGACATGGTTACAAAAAAAGGGCCGGTCATTTAAAACTGAGGTGTACAGAAATTTCTTTGCTCATTGGGTAGTGAAGATCTGTAATTTGCAGCTCCCAAGGGTGGTAGAGAACAGATCATTAGATATGCTTCAGGTGGAGATAGATAAATGTTTCAAAGATTGAGGAATTCAGGGCGATAGGGAGCTGGCACAGAAGAGGAGCTAAGGCCAGCAGAGATCAGTCATGATCATATTGAATGGCAGGGCAGGCTCAAAGGGCTGGTGACCCACTCCTGCTCCTGTTTTCTTGTGTTCTTGTTGGTCAATGCTTGAAAAGAAACCTCTTGTGGTTCCTGTTCCTCATCACTGCCCACTGAACCCTGCTGCCAATGGGGTCTTGCCCTTTACTTACGTACTCACCATGACTTGGAAGGAGGTCATTCAGCCTATTGCATCTATACTGGCTCCAAGCATAGAAATCCCATCATCTCAATCCTCCTCATCTTATTTCTTTGTACCCCTTCAACCTATTCTCTCTCACATGCCAATCAACTCCTTGTGAGTCTTCTTTTTGGAGTCTTTTTGTTTTGCATTAACCTACACTATAGGGTAATTTACAAACCCAATTAACCTGCATTTTTGGAATGTGGAAGGACACCAGAGCACCCAGAGGAAACCCATATCGTCCAAATTCCACACAGACAGCATCTGAAGTCAGGATCGAACTCAGATACCTGAAGCTGTGGGCCCTGGGGAGACAATTGAATTGGGTTCAACCGTTATGCTTCAATAGTGAGAGTCAAAAAGGCTGATGACACCATCATGCTGTGGTGGGCAGAATGGCCTGTCAGGTAAATGAAGTCCTTAGGGAGCAATATATTTCTAAAAGGAGTGTGCATACTTAAAATTAAACAGCTGCAATTACCTCTCTTTACTGCATGTCACGTTTCAAAGACATACGGGTAGGTTAATTTGGTTTTAAAATGGGCGGCGCGGACTCGTTGGGCCGGAAGGGCCTGTTACCAACGCTGGAAATAAAATTTTAAAAAATTTTTTAGAAAAATTAAAAAAAAAATTTAAGGGAACAGTCAAGAATCTAATCCTACGTTCTATCAAATATTGTGAGCCTGAAATCATTGGAGCTGCTACAGAGCATATGAACAGCTTGTTGTGGAACAGGGTCACAGACCTTTCAAGTAGACCCTTCCATCCAGCACACGGAGTTATGAGCTCTGGCATTTCTAAACACCTGTCGGTGAACAATGTTCTGTAAGTGGAAAGCCTGGGCAATCAGGGGATTTGTGGTCCTATTGGATTCAGGAGGATGTATTTGTGATTGAAGAGGCACAGAGTGCTTAGAGTGCTGACTTCATCGCATTCAATTTCACTGTTTGATTTAGCTATTTCCCACTGTAATCTCCCACACTGAGGTTGCTGTTAAATCACCTACACAATGACTGCCAAGCCCCCAGTTTCTGTGGCAACAAAGTCTTCTATATGACTTCACATCACACACACTCACAGACAGACAGACACACACACACACACAGATACACACTCATGCATGCACAAATGCACATCTACACACACAAACACATCATGCATAACATGCACAAACGCACACACAAAATACACACACCTACATGACGCACACACAGATGCTTACACATGTGCGCAGACACATGTACACCACACACAAAATACACAAACACACACACATGTGTACACATGCACACACATACACACAGAGATGCACACATACACGTGTAGTGTGACACAAGTGACATTTCAAAGATTCAGCAATGTAATTTGAAGAACATTTATCATAGAACCATAGAACAATACAGCACAATACAGGCCCTTTAGCCCATCATGTTGTGCCAAACTTCAAACCACACCTAAGACTATCTAACCCCTTCCTCCCACATATCCCTCTATCTTAAATTCCTCCATATGCTTATTTAACAATCTCTTGAACTTGACCAACGTATCAGCCTCCACCACCACCCCAGGCAGCGCATTCCATGCACCAACCACTCTCTGGGTGAAAAACCTCCCTCTGACATCTCCCTTGAAATTCCCACCCATTACCTTAAAGCCATGCCCTCTTGTGTTGAGCACTGGTGCCCTGGGAAAGAGGCACTGGCTGTCCACTCTATCTATTCCTCTTACTATTTTGTATACCTCTATCATGTCTCCCCTCATCTTCCTTCTCTCCAAATGAGTAAAGCCCTAGCTCCTTTAGTCTCTCCTCATAATCCATACTCTCTAATCCAGGCAGCATCCTGGTAAATCTCCTCTGCACCCTTTCCAACGCTTCCACATCCTTCCTATAATGAGGCGACCAGAACTGGACACAGTAGTCCAAGTGTGGTCTAACCAGTTTTGTAGAGCTGCATCATTACCTCTCGGCTCTTAAACTCGATCCCACGACTTATGAAAACTAACACCCCATAAGCTTTCTTAACTACCCCATTCACCTGTGAGGCAACTTTCAGTGATCTGTGGATATGAACCCCTAGATACCTCTGCTCCTCCACACTGCCTAGAATCCTGCCATTAACCTTGTACTCTGCCTTGGAGTTTGTCCTTCCAAAGTGTACCACCTCACACTTATCCAGATTGAACTCCATCTGCCACTTCTCAGTCCAACTCTGGATCCTATCAATATCCCTCTGTAAGCTTCGACAGCCCTCCACATTATTCACTACACCACCGATCTTTGTGTCATCTGCAAACTTGCTAACCCACCCTTCAACCCCCTCATCTAAGTCATTAATAAATATCACAAAAAGTAGAAGTCCAAGAACTGATCCCTGTGGGACACCACTAGTGACAGCCGTCCAATCCAAATGCACTCCCTCCACCACAACCCTCTGCTTTCTACAGGCAAGCCAATTCTGAATCCACACTGCCAAGCCTCCCTGGATCCCTTAGCCTCTGACCTTCTGAAGAAGCCTACCATGTAAAACCTTGTCAAATGCCTTACTAAATTCCATGTAGATCACATCTACTACACTACCCTCATCAATCCTCCTGGTCACCTCCTCAAAGACCCCTATCAGGCTTGAGAGGCAAGATCTTCCCTTCACAAAGCCATGCTGGCTGTCCCTAATCAGTCCATGATTCTCTAAATGCTCATAGATGCTATCTCTTAGAATCCTTTCTAACAGCTTCCCCACCACAGACGTAAGGCTCACAGGTCTGTAATTCCCTGGACTATCCCTACTACCTTTTTTGAATAAAGGGACACCATTCGCCACCCTCCAGTCCTCCGGTACCATTCCTGTGGACAACGAGGACTCAACGAGGATACTAAACACACACACACACACACACACACACACACACACACACACACACACACACACACACACGAGTTTTAAACAGATACATGTACAAAGAGACACAAATACCTACACATTATCTTACACTCTTTTCAACACATGACATAGTTTCTGGCCCTCAACCTCAGGAAAAAGAGATTGACCTTGAAAGGAACACCATTCAGATTCACCAAAATGATATCAGTATAAAAAGGGACAGATTGTGGACAGCTCGCCTTGACTTGGCTTGTATTGCCATGATTATTAGAAAGTTAAAGGGTGATCAGTTTGAGGTTTCAAGATGACTGAATGGGGCAGATACTGAGAAACCAATTCCTCTGGTGAGCAGATCCCAGCACTCTGTCTCCACTTCGCGCTGCCTCGATAAAACAGCCAGCATAATCGAAGACCCAACCCACCCGGGACATTATCTCTTTTCGCCCCTCCCATCGGGCATTCTGGAAAGAGAAACAGAGTTAATGTTTCAGGTTCGAGGCTCTTTGTCAAAACTGATGAAGAGTCCCTGACCTAAAACATTAGATGTTTCTCTTTCCACAGATGCTGCCTGACCTGCTGAGCATTTCCAGCATTTTCTGTTTCTATTTCCAGAATCTGCAGTTTTTTGATTTTCCTTTATCTTTCAATCTAAGATAAGATAAGATATTTTTATTAGTCACATGTACATCAAAACACACAGTGAAATGCAGCTTTTTTGCGTAGTGATTTGGGGGGCAGCCCACAAGTGTTGCCACGCTTCTGGCGCCAACAAAGCATGCCCACAACTTCCGAAACTGTACACCTTTGGAATGTGGGAGGAAACCGGAGCACCCGGAGGAAACCCATGCAGACACAGGGAGAACATACAAGCTCCTTACAGACAGTGGCCAGATTTGAACTTAGGTTGCTGGTGCTGTAAAACATTACGCTAACCGCTACACTACCGTGCCTGCCCACATTTAAGAAATACTCCAACTTTCTACTTATTCTATCAAGGTAGATGGAACACATTATGTTCCATATCCTTGCCCATCTCACTTAATTGGTATTGGTTTATTATTGTCACTTGTACTGAGGTACAGTGAAAAACATGTCTTGCATATCGATCGTACAAGTCAATTCATTACACAGTGTAGTTACATTAGTCAGTAAAGAGTGCACTGATGTAGTACAGGCAAAAACAATAAAAGTACAGAGTAAAGTGTCACAGCTACAGAGAAAGTGCAATGCAATAAGGTGCAAGGTCACAACAAGGTAGATCATGATGTCAGAGTCCATCTCATCATATAAGGGAACCGTTCAATAGTCTTATGACATTGGGGTAGAAGCTATCCTTAAGTCTGGTGGTACATGCCCTGAGGCTCCTGTATCTTCTACCTGCTGGAAGAGGAGAGAAGAGAGAATGACCCAGGTGGGTGGGGTCTTTGATTATGTTGGCTGCTTCACCAAGACAATGAGAGGTAAGGACAGAGTCCATGGAGGAGAGGCTGGTTTCCGTGACGCACTGGGCTGTATCCAAAACTCTCTGCAGTTTCTTGCAGTCCTGGGTAGAGCAGATGCCGTTTCAAGCCATGATGCATTCAGATAGGATGCTTTCTATGGTGCATCGATAAAAGTTGGTGAGTGTCAAAGGGGACATGCCAAATTTCTTTAGCCTCCTGAGGAAGTAGAGGCGCTGGTGCCGAAGCCTCCCTGTATCTTCCTTACACTGCCACCCAGCTTTGTACCAGAAGCAAACCTGGATCGATCGCACCTGATCCTTTCATCTGTATCATTAATATTTGGGGTTCCAGCACCGAACCCTGATTTTATCCACTCTTTGCAGCTTTCCCCAGTCAAAGTTACCCATTAACTCCATTAGAGGTGTACAAGATGATAAGAGGCATAGATCGAGTGGACAGTCAGAGATTTTTTCCCAGGGCGACAATGGCTAACACAAGGGGGCATCATTTTAAGGTGATTGGAGGAAGATATAAGGGGTAAGTTTTTTACACAGAGTGGTGGGTGCGTAGAACGCACTGCTGGCAGAGGTTGTGGGGCAGATACATTAGGGACATTTAAGAGACTCTTAGACACATGAATGATAGAGAAATGGGGGACTATGTGGGAGGGAAGGGTTAGATAGATCTTAGAGCAGGATAAAATGTTGGCACAACATTGTGGGCCGAAGGGCCTGTACTGTGTTGTAATGTTCTATGTTCTATGTTCAATGTGGCATCTTATTGAAGGCCTTCTGAAAGTCCAAATATACCAGAACTACTGGTTCTCCCAAAGCTAGCCAGCTTGGTCAGCATTAACAAGTTGGGCCGAAGGGCCTGCTTCCATGCTGTATAGATCTATAACTCAGTTTAGCTGCTGGTTATTCACCTCAAAAAACATGTAGCAGGTTTGTTAAATCTGATTTCTCTTTCATCAGGCCAATGTTATTATTTTCCAAGTGCCCTGTCACTACTTCCCTAATAATGGATTCTAGGGGTTTTCCTACTGCTAAGGGGGAAAGGAATGGTGATATATGTCCATGTCAGGATGGCCTGTGACTTGTGGGGAGAACTTTCAGATGACAACGTTTCCCTACGTCGCTTTCCTTTGCTCTTCTAGGCAGTAGAGCTCTCTGATAGGAGGAAGAGCTGTTAGAGTAGCCTTGGTGCATTGCATGTAGTAGATGGTGCAGCCAGCAGCCATGGTGTGCTGGTGATGAATAGATTCCCCTCAACTCAATGCTCAGGTCCCTGGTACCGCTCCCTGCAAAGGAGCAGGACAGAGCAGCGCCTGCTGGTGAAGACTCAGCTGAATAGTGGAGGTGGAGTCTGTCTTAATTTAACGGATGGTGAAATTTCCCCTTTCCATTTTATAAAGGTGCAGCAAAGCCCAGCTTTTGTTTGCCCCTGTCTCTGTGAATGCTGCATCAGGCAAGGTTATTGAGCCGTGGAGCTTGAACCTTAGAAAATAATTGGCATTTCCTTGCTTGACCTGCAAGAGACCAGAAGAGGCCAAAGAGCCGACCACAAGTCTCCTTTGATACTGCTCTGCTTGAGCCTGGATAAGCAAAGGAGCAATCACAGCTCTGGGGTTGATAAACAGACATGGATGGACACCTGCCAAGTGTCAAAGGGGATATAGTCAGCCAATTATTAACTTATACAGCCACAATAATTAGCGTGCAGGGACCCACTGCATCCACTGCTTGTGCTCCTTGCCTTTTCTTACAGTCCTGCTGCTGATTTTCAAAGTCGTGAGTTGAATTTGCCACGTCCCATGGCGTCAGGAAGCAGCTGCTGATGGGAAGTAAGTTTATTCTATATTCCTGCAGCTCACACACAGTGATTTAATGACTCTGGTAATGTGCTTAAGTTGGCAAACACAGGTATAACCTTCAACGTCAACTCTGATTCCCACTCCCGAATACAACTTTCTCCTTCAGTGATTCCGAGCCAATTCAGCTCACAACAGAAAGATCAGCTCACTGATAGCTTTCAGAGCACATTCCATGTTGGTGATATCTGACCTGAAGTGAGGTTGGCGGAACATTGTCAAGGTGTTTTGTAACAGCCTTCACACAATCCAGATCCACAGACATTATTTATTATGTACACATGCCAACCAAGACACATCTACTGAGACTAGTCCCACCACCCTGCTCTCAGCCCAGACCTACAGCACATTAAGTGATCATGTCGATACTTGAAGGTTTGTGCTTTTGCCATCTTTTCAGGCAGTGGGGTTCATATCTGGTGGAACAATTATGCACATGGTCACAGGGAGAACATGCAAGCTCGAGCAGGCACGGTAGTGTAGAGGTTAGTGTAATGCTATAACAGCACCAGCAACCCGGGTTCAATCCCGGCCATTTTCTGTAAGGAGTTTGTACGTTCTCCCCATGTCTGCATGGGTTTCCTCCGGGTGCTCCAGTTTCCTCCCGCATTCCAAAACAGGTACGGGTTAGGAAGTTGTGGGCATGTTATGTTAGCGCCGGAAGCGTGGCAACACTTGCAGGCTGCCCCCAGAGCACTCAACACAAAAGATGCATTTCACTGTGTGTTTCGATGTACATGTGACTAATAAAAATATCCTATCCTATCCACGCAGACAGCACTGGCAGTCAGGATTTAATCTGGGTCATTGGAGCTGTGAGGTTTTGATGAGATCTCTTTTCATTTTTTCTAAACTCTCTAAAATGTAGCCCTGGTTTACTCAGTCTTTCCTCATATGGCTAACTCCTCTATCCCTGGAACCAGTCCAGTGAATCGTCAGTGCCCTCTTTCTATGGCAAGTACATCCTTTCTTAGATAAGGAGAACAGAAGAATACAGAAGTGTGTTCCAGATGTGGTCTAATCAAAACCCAACACAATTGCAATAATACTTTCCAACTCCTGTAATCAAAGTCTAACATACAAATTGTCCTCCTAATTCTTTACTGCACCTATATGTTGGCCTTTAGCGACTTGTGTTCCATTTGATCATCAACATCACTGCACCAAAGTTTCCACGTTACATCTTTCCACCTTATATTCAATCTGGCATTGTTCTTGCCTACTCGCTCAGCTTGTTCTTTTCCACCCTATGGTCCATGTACGAGTGGTACGATGGTGAATGTCTCTCTATCACTAGCCTTGGTTTCTGGATGCATAGCGACTGAATCACAGGATTGTCACAGCATGGAAGAAGACCATTCAGCCCATTAAGCCGATACTGTTCTAACAGCAATCCAGCTGGTCCCAATCTACTGCCCTCTCCCCATAACCTTGTAAAGTCTTTCCCTTCAGAAGCATTTTCCTTTTCAGACAAGTAGTTGAATTGCCAAGGCACAGTTAACTATAGACCTAATGTGGGTAAGTGGGATCAGTGTAGATAAATACAATGGGCAACAAGGACATGGTGGATTGAAGGGCCTGTTTCTGTGCTGACTCTACGGACTCTATATTTACTCAGCTCCATCTTAAAAAGGTACAATGCTTCCAAAACCTGCAATGCATCCTGTAGATCAGCCACTACCCAGCCACAGTGCGTCAGTGATGGAGGAGGTGATGGTTTAAGTTGGTGGTAGGCTTCTCTGTACTGGTCTGTGCTGAGCTTCTTAGGTACATTGTAGCTGAACCCATGCAAGGAACTGGAGAATGTTCTAGCGCACCCCTGGATAACCTGAGAAGCAGTTGACAAAACAATGCCATATTGTTGTCACACGTACAACTGGAAAATGCAGCAGTCAGACATATTGAGGATCTGCAAATCCTTCTGTGCTGGTCTGTACATAGGAGAAGGCTTCAGACAGTACAGTCTCCCAAAACTCCCTGGCCTCCATCTTAGATGACATCAAGGGGGAGAATCCTGACCAGCCACTGACCCTGGAGGAGCTGACGTGCTTCATCTATTCTCTTAAGATGAATAGAGGAATGGAGTTGACGACATAATATTGCTCTGTTTCTACTGAGAAATTTTAGTCCAGCTTTTTTTTCTGTTTGTTTTTTTTTGAAATTTATTTTTTTTCTTTAGCTCAGTTTGGGTTGATATATTGTTTATAATTTTTCTTATTGTTTTGGGGTTATTTTTTCTTTCTTTTATATTTTATAATAAATCTTTTCCTTTCTTTTATATTATATCCATTCACTAACAGATTGTTGGATCTACAGTTTTTTTATACTTTATTGTTCTTTATGATTATCCATGCCATGATTGATCTCCTGATCTCTTTGTATTACATGTACAAACATTGATGTTATATGTTAATCAGTACTAATTTGAAAACTAATAAAAAGATTGAAAAAGAAAGGAAGAAAGTAAGAAAGATGAATAAGACTCCTGGAAGCAAAAAGCTGAGTTGTACTCAGTTCGGAGGGACTGGATGGGCACGGACCTGATGGTACAACGCTGTGCTTTTAGCTGGCAGTCTGACAGAATCCATGACGAATGGTGTCATCACCCTCAACTACAAGCAGAAGGGGCATTGGGAGGACATCAGGAATTGGTTACCATGTCGCTGTTGAATGTGGGTTACAAGATTCTGTCTAAGGTCAATGCCAACTGGATCAAATCAGTTGTAGGACAAATGATCCACCCGGAACAAAGCTGTGCTGTACCAAGCAGGGAAATCTCTAATGGTCTCGCGCTGCTCAGGGATACCATTACTGATATGCCGAACAGGGCTTTGACCAGGAGGAGGCCTTTGACAGCATATTGCACGTGTATGTGATGGACATGCTCTCCAAAATGGGCTTTGGGGATGGAATCAGAAATTGGATCCAACTGCTCTACACAAACGTCAGTTGTGCAGTTCAAATCGATGGGTAGTAAACAGATAGCTTCCCCATCAGATATCTCCAAGACCATGTGGACGCTACAGCCAAGAAAGCACACCAGCACCTCTACTTCCTTAGAAGGCTAAGGAAATTCAGCGTGTCCCTGATGACCCTCAACAATTTTTACAGATACACCATAGAAAGCATCCTATCTGGATGCATCACAGCTTGGTATGGCAACTGCTCTGGCCAAGACCGCAAGAAACAGCAGAGAGTTGTGAACACAGCCCAGTCTATCATGAAAACCATCCTCCCCTCCATTGATTCTGTCTACACTTTCCGCTGCCTTGGCAAAGCAGTCAACATAATCAAAGACCCCTCCCATCCTGGTCATTCTCTCTTCTACCGCCCTCCTGTTGGGCGGAAGACACAAAAGCTTAAGGACACGTACCACCAGGCTCAAGGACAGCTTCTATCCTGCTGTTGTAAGACTCGTGAATGGACCTCTTACAAAGATGAACTCTTGATCGCTCAATCTACCTCGTCATGGACCTTGCACTTTACCTGTCTACCTGCACTGCACTTTCTCTGTAACTGTAACACTGTATTTGGCATTGTGTTTTTTTTCCCTTTTGCACTACCTCTATGTACTTATGAATGAAATGATCTGTCTGGATGGCACGCAAACAAGAGCTTTTCACTGTATCGCGGTACATGTGACAATAATCAACCAACTACCAATTACTGAACGGGCAACCCTTGTACACTCTCCCCTGTCTTGTTTCTGTTGCATAGAAGCCATTGCTAAATCCGTCAGGCAGGACGCAGAGGGGTGACAGTGCCAGGTAGTGAGAGCACTCTGATCAAAGCATCCCTGTACATGGACAATGAGACCATGCTCTTTGGCATGGCGCAGCAGAAGTGTGCTGGGCCCATAACCCAGAGGTCGATGGATCGAAAGCAATCCTCTGCTATTTCCCTTGTTGGCATCAACCATTCTCCATTAGTGCATTTTACGGGCAGGCATGGTAGTGTAACGGTTAGAGTCAGCTGTTACAGCGCCAGTGACCCGGGTTCAATTCCGGCCACTGCCTGTAAGGCGTTTATATGTTCTCCCCGTGTCAGCGTGGGTTTCCTCCAGGTGGTCCGGTTTCCTCCCACATTCCAAAGACGTACGGGTTAGGAAGTTGTGGGCATGCTATGTTGGCGCCAGAAGCATGGCGACACTTGCAGGCTGTCCCCAGAACACTCTACGCAAAAGATGCATTTCACTGTGTGTTTCGATGTACATGTGATGAATAAAGATATCTTATCTTATCCAGCCAAACCACCAGATGTAGAGTGCTCTCGTCTTGCTGTACACTCCATGGGTGAGGCCCATACCCTGCTCCTGTGCCGTGGCAGTCACCCGAGCCATTTTCTGTTTCATCTCGGGATCTAAGATGGAACATGTCCGATGGGTTGCAATGTACAAGTCTTCTTGGAATGGGGGACTAAATGTATCCAACATTGCCCTCATCTTGATGGCTACCTTTGTGTGTGGCTGAATCAAACAGCACATAGAACCAAAGTACTCAAACACCCTCAGCCCTCTACTCTACTCCCTGTATACTCACAACTGCGTGGCCAGATTCTGCTCTAACTCCATCTACAAGCTTGCAGATGATACAACCGTAGTAGACCGTATCTCAAATAATGATGATTCGGAGTACAGGAAGGAGATAGAGAGTTTGGTGACATGGTGTCACAACAACAACCTTTCCCTCAATGTCAGCAAAACAAAAGAGCTGGTCATTGACTTCAGGAAAGGGGGCAGTGTACATACACCTGTCTATATCAACGGTGCTGAGGTAAGAGGGTTGAGAGCTTCAAGTTCCTAGGAGTGAACATCACCAATAGCTTGTCCTGGTCCAACCATGTAGACATCATGGCCAAGAAAGCTCACCAGCGCCTCCAGTTCCTCAGGAGGCTAAAGAAATTTGGTATGTCCCCTTTGACACTCACCAACTTTTATCGATGCACCATAGAAAACATCCTATCTGGATGCATCATGGCTTGGTATGGCAACTGCTCTGCCCAGGACTGCAAGAAACTGCAGGGAGTTGTGGACACAGCCCAGTGCATCACGGAAACCAGCCTCCCCTCCATGGACTCTGTCTATACCTCTCGCTGCCTTGGTGAAGCAGCCAGCATAATCAAAGACCCCACCCACCTGGGTCATTCTCTCTTCTCTCCTCTCCCATCAGGCAGAAGATACAGAAGCCTGAGGGCACATACCACCAGGCTCAAGGACAGCTTCTATCCCATGGTGATAAGACTATTGAACGGTTCCCTTATACGATGAGATGGACTCTTGACCTCACAATCTACTTTGTTTGACCTTGCACCTTATTGTCTACCTGCAATTCACTTCCTCTGTAGCTGTGACACTTTACTCTGTATTCTGTTATTGGTTTTACCTTGTACTACCTCAATGCACTCTACTAACTCAATGTATCTGCACTGTGTAATGAATTGATCTGTACGAACACTACACAAGACAAGCTTTTCATTGTACTTCGGTACAAGTGACAATAATAAACCAATACCAATACCAATACCAAGTGCCACTGTGTTCTGAGGTTCTATCCGTCTCCAGTCTTGCTAAGGATGGGCCTGGCCTCCTTGCTGTGCAATGGTCCATTCAGATGGACTTTGCTGTACTCCCTGTCTTGTAGAAAAGTTCCTTCAGAGAAACACCTTTGACCACACTTCCGTCAGGCAGTGGTCAGCAGGGAACGTCCTCAGGCACTGTGGGAGAAAGACACAATGGATCCAATGGAATGGTTTCCTGAGCGCACTGTTAAAGCCATTTGGCAGAACGCCTCATCACCAGAACTCACCAACAAGCACCAAGACCCTACTCAGCTGACAGTTAGAGGGGCCCTCCCCATCAGATCTTGTGCAGTCCCACGCTAGTGCACATTACTGCATTCCAAATGCACTTCGAAGGCAGGGTAGTATAGTAGTTTAGTGTAACGCTTTACAGCACCAGCGACTCGGGTTCAAATCCGGCCACTGTCTGTGAGGAGTTTGTACATTCTCCCTGTGTCTGCATGGGTTTCCTCCGGGTGCTCCGGTTTCCTCCCACATTCCAAAGACCTACAGGTTAGGAAGTTGTGGGCATGCTATGTTGGCACTGGAAGCATGGCGACACTTGCGGGCTACCCCCAGAACACTACGCAAAAAGATGTATTTCACTGTGTGTTTCGATGTACATGTGACTAATAAAGATATCTTATCTTTTATCACTGAGTCCTCGAGAATGAGGAGGAGACAATTGTCCACCTCCTTGTGGACTGGGCATTTGCAAGGAAGGTCTGGAAAAAGATGCAAGGGTCCTTGTTGAAGTTCACCCCAAGCACTTGCATAACAGAAAACTCCCTGATCTACGGACTGTTCCCAGGGACACATACCAAGAAAAACATCAAGTACTGCTGGAAGATCATCAATTTGGTAAAAGGTGCACTTTGGTCTTCCAGTACATTGAGATGTCCCTGAGGGAATGCTGCTGCCTGTCACATTCCAGGCTATATAAGGACTTGCTAAACAAGGCACTGATGTTTGGTGCAACCAATGGAAAGGTTTTGTGGCGAGGGAATGCAGCTTAAGGTTCTACTGCCATTAGACACTGAGATACTGTGTAATGGCCCCACGAGCACAGTTGCAAGGTATATTGCTTAAAGGGGCCACAGCAGTGGCATTGCTGCTTTGCACGTACAATGCATCAACTTGATGAAACTATGAACATATTGACGACAGCACTATGAATGCATAGACTGGATGACACTAGGAACGTAAAGAAAGCTATGTCTTGTTTTTCTTGTATGTATTTTTATGAATAAGGTTTATTTTTGAAATTAAAAAAAAATCACTTTAATGCTGATGGAGATTCCAGGAGGAGGATGCACCACTTTACGAGCCTCCATGAAATACTTGGCAGAAGTTGAAAGGCAGTGGCTGGAGATTGTGAGGTCTCAGCAGGCAATTCCACAATGAAACGCTAAAAAATAGAGCTATAAACCAAAAC
Source organism: Pristis pectinata (assembly GCF_009764475.1). Taxonomy (NCBI): domain Eukaryota; kingdom Metazoa; phylum Chordata; class Chondrichthyes; order Rhinopristiformes; family Pristidae; genus Pristis; species Pristis pectinata. Next base: position 10,847,382 of record NC_067412.1, on the reverse strand, counting down.
CTTACTGTAATTTTCTCTGCATGAGCATGCAGAGACAATGAGTTATAAGTTAAAGACAACTTCAACTGATGTAACAGGTATCTGTTGGTTAGTTGTACCTATGTGCGCTCCGTATGTAAAACCAGATGAAAGCTTTCATTAAACAAAAAAGCCACATGTTTCATGACTGAAGCAAAAGGTTCACTGGATGTCTCACAGCCTAACACCTCCATGTAGAATGGGATTTACTGAACGTAATTGTTTCTTTAATTAATGTCTACACGATGGATGTTAATAGGTTTCTGTGAGCTATGCCAAACAGAGCCACCCAAAGTGTTAAACTACCTTTCTTCATTAAATGCTGATTAACTTGTTTTTATTGGAAATAAAATTCACTATAAGATCACGTACGTTATGGGAAATGATCAGGTCTATTTTAAAGCTCCAGAAGGTGGTTGTTCTCAACAGTGACCTATATAAAGGAACCAGATACCCATTCCCACATTCCATCTTTTCCTAAGAAGCAAGTGCCACACTTCTGCAGATGTTTGATTCCTTTTACAGATCCCTCAACGTACCTCCTGCATTCTGGCAATTGTCCCTAATCCAGGCAAGATGAATGCTTTAGCCCAATAAATACTGTTCCCATTCAGCTACTGCTAGCTGTTATAATAATGTGGAGGTACTTTAGTTTCACTTAGTTGAATAATTCAGTCTGCAAAATGAAGCAGACACTGAAGAAGTCCTGCTTCTCACAGACTGATGTGTAAAGGTTTAAAATTCCCACAAAACTCCCAGATTAGCAAATTTTCCACTTGAAAATTCTTATCCTTAGATATAGATATAGAACACTACAGCACAGTACAGGCCCTTTGGCCCACAATGTTGTGCTGACATTTTATCCTGCTCTAAGATCTATCTAACCCTTCCCTCCCACATAGCCCCCTATTTCTCTATCATTCATGTGTCTATCTAAGAGTCTCTTAAATGTCCCTAATGTATCTGCTCCCACAACCTCTGCAGGCAGTGCGTTCCACGCACCACCACTCTGTGTGTAAAAAACTTACCCCTGACATCCCCCTTATACCTTCCTCCAATCACCTTAAAGTGATGTCCCCTTGTGTTAGCCATTGTTGCCCTGGGAAAAAGTCTCCGACTCTCCACTCGATCTATGCCTCTTATCATGTTGTTCACCTCTATCAAGTCACCTCTCATCCTCCTTCTCTCCAAAGAGAAAAGCCCGAGCTCACTCAACCTATCCTCATAAGACATGCTCTCCAATCCAGGCAACATCCTGGTAAATCTCCTCTGCACCCTCCCTAAAGCTTCCACATCCTTTCTATAATGAGGTGATCAGAACTGAACACAATACTCCAAGTGTGGTCTGATCAGAGTTCCATAGAGCTGCAACATTACCTCGCGGCCTTTGAACTCAATACCCTGAGTAATGAAGGTCAACACTCCATACACCTTCTTAACAACCTTATCGACCTGCGCGGCAACCTTGAGGGATCTTGTTTATAGCTTTTCTCCCAAAGACCCTCTGCCCCTATCAGATCTCTGGACACATCCTACTCTGTGCTTCTGAGCATACCTGGTTTGCATGGCTGCATTACTGCGAGCGTTGTTGTTAATTGCTCAGGTTGTATGCTGTGGAATTCCACCTGTAAACCTTCCTGCCTCTTCTTTATTTAGATGTACTGCTTCCTCCATCAAGTTTTTGGTGACCTGCTCCGAAAGCTCTTTCTGAGTTTTGAGATCAAATTGTTGTCTCATTTTAATATATTTGTTTATGGTGACACAAAAGAATTCTGCAGATGTTGGAATCTGGAGAATACACCAAAAGTGCTGGAGGAACTCAGCGGGTCAGGCAGCATCCATGGAGGGACAAAAACAGTCCACGTTTTGGGCCGAGACCCTTCATCAGGACTGGAAAGGAAGAGGGCAGAAGACGGAATAAGAAGGTGAGGGGGAGGGGGAGGAGCACACGCAGGCAAGTGTCATGACAGATTTTTGAGCACCTCGACTTGAAAACCATCACCAGCTCTCTCTGCTGCTTTTCGAGTCTTCACAGAAAGATGCCATACTATAGGGTGGAGGACATACATATCTAAAGAAGCAAAAACCCGTACTTATATAGCAACTTCCACATTCTTATCTGGAAGTACTGGGTCACTTTACAACAATGGCATGTTTTTTGAAGTGTTGTAATGTAGGACTTGCAGCAGCCAATTTGCACACAGTAAGAACCTATAAAACACAGAGTGATAATGAGCAGATCCTCTGCTTCAGTGAAGTTGATCGAGGGATAACCACTGACTTGCAGCAAAATCCTGTGCTTTTCTATGAAGTAGTCCCTTTGGGGCTTTTACAAACACCCAAGAGGACAGACAGAGCCTCAGTTTTATGGCTTGCCCAAACCTAAGGAAAAGGAGCCATTTGGTTCTTTGAGCTTCCTCTGCCATTCAATAAATCAGAACTGGTCTGATCATGGCCTCAGCTCCACTTTACTGTCTGATCCCCTTAATCCTTGTCTCCTCCATGAATCTATCCAACCCAGTCTTAAATATTTAACACAGCACCAACAACTCTCTGGTATAGAGAATTCCAAAGATTCATCTCCTCTGAAAAATGGAAATTCCTTCCGTCTAAACCTTGAATGGGCATCATTTGACCCTGAGGCTTCTGCCCCCTCATTCTAGATCCCTCATCAGGAGATACATCTTCTCAATATCTACCCCATCAATCTCTTATTTTTCTGCAGTCCAGAGAGTATGGGTCCTTGCAACTCTATCTTTTGTCTTAAGACAACACCTTCATCCCAGAAACCAACCGCGTGAACCTTCATTGCATGGTCAACAAACACTACAACTGTCCCTCAGTACTGTTCAGTAGGGTCATCCTAGATTTTGTGATGAGTTCCCTGGAGTACATTTTGAACCTACAACTTTCTGCCTTTGAGGAAAGAGTGTTATGAACTCAGCCACAGTTGAAAATCCAAGACTATCTCCTTGCCTGTGCACATTATATATAGCTTATAATATTAGCTGATAGATTGAAGTATTAAATTATTACTTTAGGAAAAATATTTTGCAGACACAAGAGATGATTTGAATCTTCTAACTTAAGAACATGCTTTTTGAAAAGTTCTATTCTTCAGGAGATTAAGTAAGAAGAGTCCATATTGGAACATGAATTGTAGCAGGAACATGTTTTAGGGGGTGAAAGGCCTTTTATCAATTCACATTTTTCTTTTCAAAGACAAAGATCACATCACAGTTTCACACAAGTAACTCAGTTGCCAGGCTGTAGTTAACTAGAGGTAATAAAACAGTTTTCAAACAAGCTATTGCAGTAAGAAAAACTATATTGATTTTCCCAGGCTTTCTACTCAGCTGCCTCATCCTCTTGTTTACCTCCTTCCACCCCTCCTCATTTACCAACAGATCTTTCCTTCACTCTCTCCTTCATGTGTTTCTATTCTAGAGGGCATAGGTTTAAGGTGAGAGGTGAAAGGTTTCATAGGAATCTGCGGGACAACTTTTTCACCCAGGGGGTGGTCCGTACATGGAACACACTGCCAGAGGAAGTGGTTGAGGCAGGTACATTAACAACACTTAAAGGGCACTTGGACAAGTACATGGATAGGAAAGGTTTAGAGGGCTATGATCCAAACACGGGTAAATGGAACTAGTGTAGATGGGCATCTTGGTTGTCATGGACCAGTTGGGCGGAAGGGCCTGTTTCCCTGCTGTTGACTCTAAATGCATCCCCCATTTCATGCAATAACCACAACTGTCCCAAATTCCTTGCAGGATATTGTAGGTATTATCTTATATTAAAGTGTCTAGCTTTGGATTCCCCACAAACTGAGGCACCAGGACAAATTTTCCTGAGAAACATCCATGACTATGTGAAACTGCTGGCCTTCTCCCTCAGTATGTGTTAGGACGTTTGGGATTCCTGCACTTTTTTGGAAGTTTTGCTGACTACACTCCATCGGTGCAGTCATCCTTGAGCCCAGCTTGAAATTCCTGCATTTATTCAGCATTGACACTAGGGAATTTACCCACTGATCTTATAACTGGGGACTACATTCATTTCAATGCAGAGAACTGGCTGCAAGGGACTTTATTAATTATTAATACAAGGCAATTTATTAATGATTTAAGTTCACTTAAATGCTTTTAAATGTTTAATTTTTTAACTTATTTTTATTGGTTTCATGATTTCTTTAATGGTATTTAAATGGTTCTGAATGTCTGGGGTGATCAGAGACATTCAATGTCTTTTGATGAGGTTGACAGCCTGCTGAGCCAAGGAACATGGCACAGCTATCTGTCAATGTTCTGCGCAGCATTTCTGAGTGAGGGAGCTGTTCAGGCCTGCCCACTTGATGGGATTTGTTCTGAAGAGACTTTTGGGACAGCTTTTGCAAGAAGTTGTGGCTGGGGGAATCTTCACAAAGTAAGTATGCATTTAACATTTAAACAGCAGTGAGTGCTCCTGTTCTTTGCTGCCAAGAAGCTCCGAGTGAACTTCCTAACATTCTCTCTTTTTGTCCTCCTTCATAATGTTAAAGGCCTTTAGCAAATTCTTCTGGAGAAAAGAGGCGCAACCTGTCAGACATTCCTGATATTTATAATCTCTCAGTTCTCGTACTAAGCTTGTAAATCTTTCTTTTAATATTTTCCCCCAGTGATCCTCTATTATTAATATCAAGACCAGAAATGTTCACAGTCATGTTATTAATATACAGCCCATAAACAGTCTATCATACTATTTCAATCACTGTGCTGGACTGCCTCATTTGAGACATTTAACTACATTTTATGGCCCATGTTGACTGTACTAAACTAGGAGCAATAATGACCCCCAAATCCAAGACTAATCAGCAAGAGGTGTAAGTTAAATTCATCCACAGGGTTTACCATGGGGGCAATATTGTGCCCCAGGAAACAGTTTGCCAGTTATTAAAATGGAGAAAATCAGCCGATGAAACTGTTATCAGTGGGCCAGTGGAGGAGAAAGGAGGAAGGGATCACTCCATATGGAGGTAAGATATTTAAAAAATATTCTAACTTAACATTTTTAGCTGCAACCTCCAGTCAGAGTCCAGTTTTCCAAAGTGGCTTGAAATGAGCTTTGGGCATTATGTAGGCATTGGGCTTGGCAGGAGCTTCAGATGGATGCCTCAACCTGTTCCCCTGCGTGGAGCAAACTAGTGCACACCACACACCATATTGGACCTATTACCATCCACTTATTGTGTCAAACTAATCTTGTGACATAGATCACCAGTTCTGGGTTAGTATTGGATACTTCATCTCATTTCACTTAATATGGTCAAACCTTCTCATGACATCAATGGGTTGATTTAATTATTTTAGGAATTCTTCATTTATATTTGAATTGAATTGGATATCAAGCATACAGCATTATAATTCTGATGGGAGCTGTATTTTATGTAGAGCCTGACTATGAGAGGTTTCTAAACTGGTTACAGTTTGCTTGCACACGTTAACTTTGAAGAGTCGGTACCTTAAACTAAATCAAATTGTTGCTTAATGTTAAAATAACTTTCATGTTACCATCTTAGAACAGAAAAACACCCGGTACATCAGAAATAAAGCAAAACCTTCACCAGCCTGTAAGCTGAAAGTTGTAATGCAAATGAAGGCCATCCTTTTTGCATTGGGAAATACCTTCTCCATACCATGAAGATTATCACGTTACTTTGAAAAACCTTTTTCCTTTTCTTCCTCTCAGTGACTGATGCTGAGGTAAAGTCCCCTCTAACAGCTCAACCAAATGGTCATTCTTGAAAACTGATATTGAAAAATGATTGTTCAAGAGACGGGGCATCACAATCTTTACTAGTTTTTGGCATGGTTTCGCTTTATTGGAAGTACTTTCCTTCAGGAACTGTTGTACTGTTGTTACGTCATGTTTTTGTCATAGTTGTACATTGCCCTTTTAAGGATACTGTGTGCATTTCCTTTTTAAGACGCTATGTGTGGATTCTGACCATGCTCAGAATCTCAGTAGCAATAAAGAAGGTAGCCATTGTTTACATTGTGCTCAGTAGTGTGTCTGGTTAATTGGTTACAAAAACGGCATGCTTGCCTACATCAGTCAGGACACTGAGTACGGGAGTTGGGGTACCATGTTACAACTGCATAGCTGTTAGCATAATGCAATTACAGCGCCAGCGATCGGGGTTCAATTCCTGCTGCTGTCTGTAAGGAGTTTGTATGTTCTCCCTGTGACTGCGTGGGTTTCCTCTGGGTGCTCCGGTTTCCTCCCACGTTCCGAAGACGTAGGGGTTAGTAGGTTAACGTCTAAGATGTAATTGGGCGGCACGGGCTTGTTGGGCTGGAGGGCCTGTTACAGTGCTGTATAAATAGAGTTTTAAAATTTTAAAGTTTAAACTGTCCAAGTCATTGGTGAGACACTTGGATTATTGTGTACAGTTCTGGTTACCCAGCTATAGGAAGGATGTCACTAAGCTGGAAAGGGTACAGAAAAGATTCATGAGGATGTTACCGGGACTGGAGGGCTTGAGTTATAAGGAGAGGCTGAGTAGGCTGGGACTTTTTTCCCTAGAGTATAGAAGGTTAAGATAAGATAAGATATCTTTATTAGTAACATGTACATCGAAACACACAGTGAAATGCATCTTTTGCTTAGAGTGTTCTGGGGTCAGCCCGCAAGTGTCGCCACACTTCCAGCGCCAACATAGCATGCCCACAACTTCCTAACCCGTACATCTTTGGAATGTGGGAGGAAACCAGAGCACCTGGAGGAAACCCACGCAGACACGGGGAGAACGTACAAACCCCTCTCAGACAGGGGCCAGAATTGAACCCTGGTCGCTGGCGCTGTAATAGCATTATGCTAACCGCTGCACTACCGTGCCTGCCTGGAGGTAAGTAAAATCATGAGAGGAATAGATAAGATAGATGGTCACATTCTTTTCCCCAGGGTAGGGGAGTCTGAACCTAGAAGGCACAGGTTTAAGGTGAGAGGGTAAAATTTTAACAGGGACCTGAGGGGCAACTTTTTCACGCAGAGGGTGGTGGGTGTATGGAAAATGCTGCCAGAGGAAGCGGTTGAGGCAGGTACAAGTACAATGTTTAAAAGACATTTGGACAGGTACATGGATAGAAAAGGCTTGGAGGGATATGGGACAAATGCAGACAAGTGGGTCTAGCTCAGATACACACCTTGGTTACCATGGACGAGTTGGACGAAGGGCCGATTTCCTGTGGTATAGTTCTATGACTTCATGAATATAAAGGTTGAAATAGCCAGAGTTTACAGGGACCATTGTATTGCAATCCAGCAGAGAAAGCTTACCCATCCAATGAAACCAAAGCCCATTACAGCTTGATGTTAGATTGTTGTAATCTGGCAGAGCTGGGGTTGTCTTTACCCACTGAGGTGCTTAGGAATCAAAGACTCTGTTTTTATTTAGATATCTCATAACCACAGGAACACAAAACCATTTTGTGCAACTTTTCATCCTTCATTTTGTTCAACTTTTCAACTTTGTCCATCCTCCATACAGGAAAAGAAATGGTGAAGAATGCTCAAGTGCTCAAGTCAATGTCATGACAATGTCAGTTCCTATTAATCATTAGCTCTCAATAATGCCTCTGGTAAGGTTTGCATAAAACAGTACTTTGCTATCTTTATCCTGTCTCAGTTAGCAGAAGAACTGATTGACCCAACACTCAAACTTCCTTTACATTGATATAAGCAATATGTTGGACTGTTTATGCAGATTTGACATTGGTTAATTCATTCAGAACACCAGGAAACTACAGGGCAATACAGCACTTCTGGAAGTGCAGACTCATTGTGCGGACTAGCAAGCCCTTTCTCTCCCTCGATCTGCAAGACTCTTTCTCAGGCTCCAGACTTTATACTTCCTGCTGCACTAAAAGCTAAAGGTTGTAAATACTGATGCTTTATGATGGCTATTAAATTGTAATGATTCACTATTCCCATTCTCTTAAAGGCTGATGTTTGGTGCAGCATTTAAACTCTGCACCTTGTGATAGTTTCTTTGACCCAGTTTAGTATTTGGGAGCCTGCTTTCAACTCCTGGCAACCTTTGGATCTATGAATGTCTTACAAAAATCTTGGTTTGAATTACAGGGCCAGGTCCAGATGAGGTCCAATTGCTAATATTTATTTCTTCCACAGTACCTGTCATGTTTTTATTCAGTTTTAAGAGGATACAAATGCAAAAAAGACATGATTAGATTTAAAAAGAGGTCAAACACAGGGATTAAACTGAACTCTTAGCCACATAATGCCCTTGTAAAGCACTTGGTGACTTCTCTGCTAAGTTAAAGAAAATAAATGGAAGCTGTTGCTGTTGACAGTGGCGATGTCAAGATTTTCCTCATCAGCACTCCCTTCAGTCTCCCAGTCTTTCAGTCTCTAGACTGTCCAGTCTCCAGGACTGGATGAGCAGAAATTTCCTCGAATTAACTATCGGAAAGATGGAAGCCATTGTCATCTAAGTCCTGGGACATCTGCTCCAGAGACCCTCGCCCATATTGTTGCCATACCTAGGTGGAATTTAGAATGTAGAACAGTACAGCACAGAAACAGGCCCTTCAACCACAATGATGTGCCAAACTAATTAAGCAAATGACATCTACTCCCTTCTCCGTGTACATGGTCCATGTTGCTCCATTCTTTGCATATTCATGTGCCTATCTAAGAGCCTCTTAAACACCTCTAATGTATCTGCCTCCACTACCACCCCTGGCAGCGCATTCCAGGCACCCACCACTCTGTGTAAAAAAAATTTGCCCCGCACATCTCCTTTGAACTTTCCCCCTCTCACCTTAAACACATGCCCTCTAGGATTAGACATTTCGACCCTGGGAAAAGGATACCGGCTGTCTACTCTATCTATGCCTCTCATAGTCTTATAAACTTCTATCACGTCTCCCCTCAGCCTCCACCACCTCAGAGAAAACAATCCAAGTTTGTCCACAAGCAATATCCTTTTCTCATTATTGTCGATCCATACCAGAGGGCATGCATTTAAGGTGAGAGGGGGTAGGTTCAGAACAGACGTGAGGGGTACAGTTTTTTTACTGAGAGAGTGGTGGATGCCTGGAATGCGTTGCCTGATAGGGTGGTGGAGGCAAACTTATTGGGGGCTTTTAAGAGCCTCCGCTGCTCCAGAGAAAACAATCCTAGTTTGTCCAACCTCTCCTTATAGCACATGCTCTCTAATCCAGGCAGCATCCTGGTAAACCTCTCATGCACCCTCTCTATAGTCTCCACATTCTTCCTACAATGGGGCAACCAGAATTGAATGCAGTATTCCAAATGTAATCTAACCAGAGTTTTATAAAGCTGCAACATAATTACCTGATTCTTGAATTCAGTGCCTCAACTAAGAAAGGCAAGCATGCCGTATGCCTTCTTTACTACCCTATCGACTTGTGTGGCCAATCACTTTGTTCAACAAAATGAAGGCTGAATTCTGACGGCGTTCATAACAAGGAGAAACATTTAAAAATAAATGCGGGCAAGCTTATAATCATTACATGGAAAAGGAGGAAGAGGAGCCCTGACATTGAATGGGATTAGGGCAGTAAAATGAATGATCAAAGCACAGAAAATTGAGAAGAAGAATCAGTTTGGGTGGAGCTAAGATAGAGTAAGTGGCAGAAAATATTAATGGGAGCTAGCTAGAGGTCCCAAATAGTAGTGGTTATCTAGAACATTGTATGAATCTAAGTAGGACTTGAAGAATACTTAGACCAACAAACTCAGGAGCATTCCTTCTGAAACCGTGTTCTCTTCCACTCTGAGCATTGTTAGCCTTTACAACATTGACATCTTTTTCCAAAGACGTAAGGATTAGGAAGTTGTGGGCATGCCATGTTGGCACCGGAAGCGTGGTGACACTTGCGGGCTGCCCCCTGAACACTTTATGCAAAATATGCATTTCACTGTGTGTTTCGATGTACATGTGACTAATAGAGATCTTATCTTATCTTTAGGTGGAACATTAATGCACTAATATTGGGGGATCTTATATTGCATATTGTCTGAGCAAATCATATTAGCTATAATGGTGTGGTGGATGATTCATGAAGCATATGGGAGATGGTTTTCTAGATTAGTATTTGAAAAGCAAAAAGAGTTTACAGCATTTTTCAAATTTTATTCTAGATCAATAGGTTGAAGAACTAATGAAGTAACTGGCTATTTTAGATATAGCATCATAGAATGATGAAGGATTAATTAATAATAGTGTTTAAGGAGCCTTTAAGGGAGAATAATCAGATACAATTTTATATGAGGATTGAAAGTTGTTTAGTTCAATTTGAAGATACAAGAGTTTCTGTAGATGCTGGAATCTGGAGCAACACACACAAAATGCTGGAGGAACTCAGTAGGTCAGGCAGCATCTATGGAGGGAAATAAACAGTCGAAGTTTCGGGTTGAGACTCTTCATCAGGACTGGAAAGAAGAGGGCAGAAGCCAGAATAAGAGGGTTGGAGGAGGGCGAGGAGCACAGGCTGACAGGTGATAGGTGAGTTCGGCTGAGAGGAGGAAGGTAGGTGGGTGGAGGAGGGGGGAGATGTAAGAAGCTGAGAGGTGACAGGTAGAAGAGGCAAAGGGTTGAAGGAGGAGGAATCTGGTAGGAGAGGGCAGTGGACCATGGAATTAAGGGAAGGAAGTGGGGAATAGATGGGCAGGTCATGAGGATTGGGGAGGGGAAAGAGAAGGGTGAGGGGGCCACAGGAATGAGGGAGGACAGGGGAGAGGTTACCAGAAGTTAGAGAAATCAATGTTGAGGCCATCAGGTTGGAGACTACCAAGACGGAATATGAGGTGTTGCTCCTCCAACCTGCAGCTGGCCTCAACGTGGCAGTAGAGGAGGCCATGGATAGACATGTGCCCAACTCTTTCTCCGCTACATTGACGACTGCATTGGGGCTTCTCCCTGCACCCGTGCTGAGCTCATCAATTTCATCAACTTTGCCTTCAACTTCCACCCTGCCCTCAAATTTACTTGGTCCATCTCCGACACCTCTCTCCCCTTTCTGGATCTCTCTGTCTCCATCTCCGGAAACAGATTAACCACAGACATCTTTTACAAACCCACCGAATCCCACGGTTACCTTGAAAGGATGCTATCCCTTTCTCCTAGTTCCTCTGCCTCATCTGTTCCCATGATGAGGCTTTCCATTCCAGGACATCGGAGATGTCCTCTTTTTTTCGGTAAACGGGGTTTCCCTTCCACCACCATCAATGCTGCTCTCACCCGTGTCTCCTCCATTTCCCGCACGTTTGCCCTCACCCCACCCCCGACGTCACAGGGACAGGGTTCCCCTTGTCCTCACCTACCATCCCATGAGCCTCAGCATCTGACATCTCATTCTCCACAACTTCTGTCACCTCAAATGGGATCCCACCACCAGGCACATCTTCCCCTCCCCCCTCTGCCTTCCACAGGGATCGCTCTCTCCGTGACCCTCTTGTCCACTCGTCCCTCCCCGCGGATGACCCTCCTGGCGCTTATCCCTGCAACCGCACTAAGCGCTACACCTGTCCCTACACCTCCTCCCTCACCACCATTCAGGACCCTAGACAGTCCTTCCAGGTGAGGTAGCGCTTCACCTGTGAATCCGTGGGTGTCATTTATTGCATCTGGTGCGGCTTCCTCTACATCGGTGAGACCCGATGCAGATTGGGTGACCGCTTCGTCGAGCACCTTCGCTCCGTCCGCCGCAAAAGCCAGGATCTCCCGGTGGCCGCCCACTTCAACTCCACGTCCCACTCCCATACTGACGTGTCTATCCACGGCCTCCTCTACTGCCACGTTGAGGCCAGGCGCAGGTTGGAGGAGCAACACTCATATTCTGCCTTGGTAGTCTCCAACCTGACGGCCTCCACATCGATTTCTGTAATTTCCAGTAACCCCTCCCCTCTTTCTCCCCCCCCCATCCCTTGGTCTTCCCTCATTCCTGTGGCCCCCTCACCCTTCACTTTGTTTGTTTTCCCCCATCCTCGTGACCTGCCCATCTATTCCTTCCCTTTTTTCCATGGTCTACTGCCATTCTCCTACCAGATTCCTTCTTCTTCAGCCCTCTGCCTCTTCTACCAATCACCTCTCAGCTTCTTACATCACTCCCTTTCATCCTCCCTTCCCCCACCCACCTACCATCCCCCCCTCACCTGGACTCACCGATCACCTGCCAGCCTGTGCTCCCCCCCCTCCCCTGACCTTCTTATTCTGGCTTCTGCCCTCTTCCTTTCCAGTTCTGGTGAAGGGTCTTGGCCCAAAAACATTGACTGTTTATCTCCCTCCATAGATGCTGCCTGACCCGCTGAGTTCCTCCAGCATTTTGTGTGTGCTGTTCGTTTGATTTGAAATCACCTCAAAACAAAGAAAATTACAAAGGTATGATGCATGAGTTGGGTTTGGTAAATTGGGAAGCTACATTAAAAGGCCACCACTTAAAGATTGAAAATATAGTTTACAACAAGTATGTATTCCTTTAAGACACAAAATTCTGATAGAAAAAGTGGTCCAACGATGGCCAACATATTTTGTTAATCAAACAGAAAATTTATAACAGAGATTGGAGATTGGGAAAATTTCAGTGTGGAAGATTGGAGGACCAAAACATTGCTGAGGGAAAGGAAAAAAGAATATAAGAATGATCTAGTGTGAAGCATAAAAATAGAACTGTAAAGGTTCAATAGATATGTAAAATAGGGAAAGATCAGCAAAAGTTTATGTGGGTCCCTTACAAAATGGGACAAGATAAATTATATTGGGAAATAAGGAACTGGCAGAGAAATTAAACAAAATTTTTGTGTCTGACTTCATGGAAAGAGCTTCATGAAAATCCCCCGGGAAAGTGTGGAGAGCAGCAGGTCTAGAGTGAACAAAATAAATTAATATTTGAGTATAAGACAAATTAATGAATTGAACACTGATAAATCCTCAGGATCTAGTGATCTGCATCTCAGTATCTTGAAGGAGAGAGAGACAGAGATAATGGATGCACTGATAATCATTTTCTGAAATTCCACACATTCTAGAATGGTTGGAAGGCAGCAAATGTAAGTTCAGTTTTTAAGGGATAGAGAGAGAGAGGAAGAGGGAGAGGGAGAGGGAGGGAGGGGAAGGGGGGAGAGAGAGAGAGAGAAAAAACAAGCTAGACTGACTTCAGCTGTAGGGAAAATGTTAGAATCTATTTTTAAAGAGGTGGTGACAGGACACTCAGTAAAACATAATGAGATTGGTGAGAGTCCACATAAATTTATAAAAGGAAATCATGTTTGACCAATGTTTTAGAGTTTTTCTGAGGTTGTAATTAACAGGTTGGGAAAGGGGAATCAGTGATGTGGTGAAGTCCCATTTTCGTCCCCCCACATTTCCATCAACTGCCCCCAGATTCTACCACTCACACAGTAGGAGCAATTTACAGTGACCAATTAACCTCCCAGCCTACATGTCTTTGGGATGTGGGAAGAAACAGGAGAACCTGAAATAAAACCCAGAGGGAGAATGTGCAAACTCCACACGGACAGCCCCAGTGGTATTGGTATTGGTTTATTATTGTCACTTGTACCGAGGTACAGTGAAAAACTCGTCTTACAAACCAATCGTACAGGTCAATTCATTACACGTTGCAGTTACATTGAGTTAGTACAGAGTGCATTGATGTAGTACAGGTAAAAACAATAACAGTACAGAGTAAAGTGTCACAGTTACAGAGAAAGTGCAGTGCAATAAGGTGCAAGGTCACAACAAGGTAGATCGTGAGGTCATAGTCCATCTCATTGTATAAGGGAACTATTCAATAGTCTTATCACAGTGGGGTAGAAGCTGTCCTTAAGTCTGGTGGTACGTGCCCTCAGGCTCCTGTATCTCCTACTCGATGGAAGAGGAGAGAAGGGAGAATGACCCGGGTGGGTAGGGTCTTTGATTATGCTGGCTGCTTCAGCAAGACAACGAGAGGTAAAGACAGAGTCCAAGGAGGGGAGGCTGGTGTCCGTGATGCACTGGGCTGTGTCCACAACTCTCTGTAGCTTCTTGTGGTCCTGGGCAGAGCAGTTGCCGTACCAAGCCGTGATACATCCAGATAGGATGCTTTCTATGGTGCATCGGTAAAAGTTGGTCAGGATTGAACCCAGGTCACTGGAGCTGTGAGGCAGCAGCTCTATTAGCTGTGTCACTGTGCATCTCCATCTTTCTTCCATTATTTTTATCCTTGAAGCCTTTGACTAAGGTTTTGGTCATCATATTTCCCAGTGTGGCTTGGCATCAATTTTTGGTGTTTGATAATGTTCCTGCGATGCATTGTGAGATAATTTTCCCACATTGTGTTCTTGCCGTTGAGACGGTCATCAGTTGTGGGTTGTGGATGGATAGGGGTGGTGAACTGTAGGACAGAAGTCTACCTTACCCCACAGAAACAGGGCTCTCAGAAAATGGGAGAGAATGTATAAAGATTTTTATGCTTTAAAAAAAAGACAGTGAAAACCAGTTGTTTACTGAAAGAAGTTCTTTAAATCTTGACATATGCCTTCCAGTAAATCAAGATCAAAGGCCAAAGAAAGAAAGTCCAGATGAATGCTTCATAACACATACTGTATCACTGCCAGATTTAAATGCATCTCCCGCTAATCAGATACATCTTACATTACTAAAGTAGATCATCAACTTTTAAATGTCTTTTGTTTTCTTTCCAGCTATTTCACAACACTGTCTAAAATAAAGGGCAGATAGCAACACAGTACTTATGTCATTAGTGAGGTTGTTTGAAAACATGTTCGTGCTCTCTCTGCCTTCCTGTTTTGGACGCTGTTAGGACTGTCTGGTCTCCAGACACCAAACCTCTCTCCTCTCACTTTACTGTCACGGAGAGAGGGATACTAAACATGCTAGGATAATGCTACATGAAAAACTGCTTCTAAATCGTGATATTCTGCTTCAACATCAAACCAAGGCTATTTCTGCCAATCCTGATGGGTATCAAGCCTCTCCTAACACTGTATAAATGGAAGGGATCTGTCCAGTGAATGAAAATCAAAAAAACTTTAGATGGTAGAAATCTGAAATAAGAAGGGAAAATGCTGGAAACACTCAGCAGGTAAGGCAGCATCTGTGGAAAGAGAAACAGAGCTAATGCTTCATGTTGAAGACTCTTCACCAGAACAAATGGTTCTCATAAAAGGTCCTTAAGATCTTTGTCCTGAAATGTTTCCCTTTCTGCAGATGCTGTCTGACCTGCTGAGTGTTTCCAGCATTTCTTGTTTTTTATTTTGTATTAGAGACATAGGTTAATATGAATCCCACTACCAACCCCATCAACAGTTCTCCTGGTTGTTCATCCCTTTTCTGGTAGTTTTCTGTGCACAAATTCCTGTGTTTTAGACAAGGTCATGCCCTAAAATTATTTCACGAATTGCATTAAGATGTTTTGCCTTTCATTTTTCTAATCTGTGTACATCAACCCACCAGACAAAGAGAAATAATCTGCAATCCTGCCTTCATTATGGAGGCCAGAATCCTTGTAATTGTTCTAATAAATGGGAAATGCAGACGGATCTTTTCCACTTGCAATACAAGAACTCGATGGGTCAACATTATCTACAATGTAGAGAGTTGTTCCAACCTTCCAAAGTTTTGAGAGTAGATTGACTTACTATGATCGTGAAATGAATTCCTACACTTTGCTACAAGGTACCTTTGGTATCTAAGGTATCTAAGTTTTGGGGCTTTCTATGTAACAACATTCTGGCAGAACCTTCACCATATAAACTACATCAGTTCAAGAAGAGTTGCTACAATCTGGAATGTACAGTCTGAAAAGGCAGTGGAAGGAAATTCAATAGTAACTTTCAAAGGGGAGTTGGAGACATATTTATAATCCGAGAATGAAATGGCACAGAAGGAAATGATCCTGCCCGTCATCCTGACACTTTGAAAGAGAGATCAAATTAGTCCCACTCTCCTTGCGCTCATCCCCCCACGTGTTCTGAATTTTTTTCCCCTTCAAGTCTTTATCCAGTCCCTCTCTTGTAACTTGCTAATGAATCTGTTTCTATCTTTCAGCGTGTGCATTCTAGATCGTTTTCATTGCTGTGTCAGAACAAATTCTCTCATTTTCCCTCTGGCTCTTTGACTAATTAATTTTAATCTGGATCCTTTAGGTACCGACCCTCCTGCCAATGGAAAGAATTTCTTCCTATTTATTTCATTAAAAGTCAATATTGTTTTGAATATCTCTACTAAATCTCTCAGAAAGGAAATATTGCTGGTTATTGCAAAAGGGAGAATAAAGTGGGGTTCATTGGATAACCCCATTGATGCAAGTACAATCTCAAATGCCCACCTTATTATCATCATGATTCTGCAATCTTTTGATAGAGCAGTTATGGCCCACATCAAATCCTGCCTCAGATCCAGAGGTGAGGACATTACCGTTAGACACAATTGGTCACCTTGAAACTCCATATGGCCCCACATCCATGACCACTTTCACTTCAAGGAGTCCGTCAACAGTGAAGATTTTGACTTCTAAGGCAACAATGGAGAATCTTTCCATACCTTCTAAACACAATCCTTATTCTCTCCATTTCTTTATTCAACATGGTGGAACACTGCCAGCTGCCAACTTATACTTCTGTCATGTGATGCAGAAGATGGCAAGAACTTTGTAATCAGTTTAGAATAGTGATATTATAAATTTTACTTAGCTTATTAACACTTTGTGATATGAGCAACTAATATAGTTAAAAACCACTGGTGCGGTAATGATTAATGCGTTAAACAGCTTGATTAAAACTTGTTTGCTATTGTGATTTGTCACATGACAGAAAGAATTTGGCACATGACAGGATATTGATCAGGTGTATAAAAGGAGGAGATTTTCTACTGATGGAGAGGACTCGGGATTTTGAGTTGTGCCAAGATCAAGAAACAGAAAAAATACTCATATTTTTGCTGTTGCCAGGAATCCAGGACAGCAGAACACCGTTTTGCTTGAGAGTTGTTTTGTTTTGTGGATCAATTGAACAGACATTCCTTTTGAATGGTGTTAACGGTTATTGATGATTTGTACATTTACTATTGCTTTAGGCCTCCACTAGTTGTGGGCCCAGGAGAGTTGTGTTTACTTGAATAGTTTAAGCTGTTGGTTCTTGTTACTAACTGTACAATAAAACAATTTTCTTGATTGGATCAGAAAAATAAACCAGTGTTTTGCAGCAACTTCTTAAGCTGCCTTTTCACGGGTTAAAACCTCATTAATAATGAGGCCCCAGCAGCACTTGAAAATGGAATTTTACCATAATACTCAATAAAATATTTTTAATGCTCTTATCACTGCTACTGATCTATATTCTTATCCCCACTGCAACCACCCACTCCCAGCCACCAATCCCATGAGAACTTTCCATGTTATTTGGAATTACTGGAGAAATAAAATTAAATGATTAGCTTAAAAAAGACTTGCCTTTGAAATATGGCAAAGTTTTAGTTAGTGAGGGACTGCTCTGTTGTATCTGCAGCCTTTCCGTTGTGTTTTAATGGCTCTAATTATTTTAGACAAAGATCAAACTAAAAGGGAATTGAGCAGCTCATTACCCAACCGACAGACTGTGCACTTGGGGAATCAGTAGGAACCTTCTATCTAAAAAAAACTCAATAAAAATGAATGCACAGAAATATTCCATTCAAAAGCCACTGACTGTCAAGAGCATTTTTTCCCCAATTATTTTTCCAGTAGAAGCTTATAATTCCATAGTTTTTTTGAAAGTGACAAAACACCCCAAAACTCTCATCACAATGGTGACGCGCTTAACTCACATCTGTGAGGACAAGGAGGGAAAGTTAGGGCACAATAATCAAAGAGGTAATGAGGTCCTGGGGGAGAAATGGAACAAAGTGCAGGATCATCGAGTAGGACCTCCAGCAGAGTCAGGGAAGATAGCTGAAGCCTCCTTCATCAATGACGGTGTCAAGAGGGCAGTAGAAATGCTTGGGAGTACATTCTGAGAGAACGCAGATGGGAGTGTGAGCCCAAAACACAAGTTGTAAATAAGGACAAAGGTTTGTGTTCCCATGAACTGGGGAAGTGAAGAGTTCATCAAAGGTGCCTGGACAGAGGTGATGTACAGGGCTGGGAAAAGGTGCAATGAAGCACGACAGAGGTGTCATTTGGTAGGAGTGTAGGGTGTGGTTTTAGAAATCAGCAGTGAAACCGTAAACGCTGGTGTCACCGAAAATGTAGAAGAGTACCTCAGGGCATTGGGGGAGGCAAGGACAGAGGCTGTGAAGACATGGATTGGAAGGGATGAAGTAAGAATTTCAACAGCATTTGATTTAGGGTCAGAACTGGTGTAGTTCCACACAAACTGGTGACATTTATGACTCAGATGAAAGAGAGCAACAGCTAGACCCACAGAGCTGATCTGTGAAATCTACAAAACTGTACCTAAGAGAATAGAAAAGCAATTAATTTATAACCATCCAACGGCATCAATGAGTGTCACAGATTTTCAGCAAATTTTTATCTTAGTGTGACATAATTTAAAATGGCTGGAAAATCACACTGTGAGAGAACAGACCCTCGGGTGTAAAAGCAGCATTTTCCTAAAAAAAGTATGAAGAGGAGGTAATGCATTCATAACACAAGAAAAATTGAACCGTCGTACTTCACCCCTCCTTAGTCCACTTATCATCTCGGGCTCCTGCCTCACCACTCCACCTCTCCTCTTCATACTGGCCATCTCCCCTCTCCACTCTCAGTCCTGATGCAGGGTTTTAACCCAAAACATCGACAGTTCCTTCCCCCTCCACAGGTGCCACTCAAACTGCTGAGTTCCTCCAGCAGATTATTTTACTGCTCCAGATTCCAGCATCTGCAGTCTCTTGTGTCTCCAAAGACTGAGCCGTATTCACTCGAGTGTAGGCTGAGGAAGGTGTGGCTATCTGTTCTGCAAGTAGTACATGAGGAACTGCCCAAATTGTGTCTGTGGCTACCCAAGCCAGACCATTGCACACAGTCTCTACTCCTAGGATAAGGGACACATTTCTAGGCCATCACAACCACTCACCCTGCCTCACCTATAGGCCGTGTTAACCTAGGCATCAAACTATGATTAATTCCCCAGTCATACGTGTGAGAAATGTTAGAGTAAGACTGAGGCTCAACTGCATTCCAGGAATTAATGGTGAATTCAGACATCCCACATTCAGGAAGTCTCAGTAAGCAGACATTCACTTTTAACCTAATCCAGCTGTAGGGTCAACAGTGCATAAAATTGCACTGGGCATAAAATCAGGCATTCGAGCTGCCACTTGCTGGGCATATTTGGTAGAAATGTGAGACTTGAACTCTAGTTGTCCAGAGCAAAGGAAAGTTCAATCTACTGACCCAACTAGCCAAAGTGGGGTTCCTGCAGTAACACACAAAAAGTGCTGGAGGAACTCAGCGGGTCAGGTAGCATCCATGGAGGGAAATAAACAGTCAATGTTTCGGGCTGAGACCCTTCATCAGGACTGGAAAGGAAGAGGGCAGAAGCCAGAATAAGAAGGTAGGGGGAGGGGGAGGAGCACAGGCTGGCAGGTGAGAGGTGAGTTCAGGTGATAGGCGAGTCCAGGTGAGAGGGGGAAAGTAGGTGGGTGGGGGAGGGGGAGAAGATGTAAGAAGCTGAGAGGTGATAGGTTGAAGAGGCAGAGGACTGAAGAAGAAGGAATCCGGTAGAAGAGGGCAGTGGACCATGGAATAAAGGATGGGGGAGGGGAGGAGAGGAGATGGACAGGTTATCAAGGTGGGGGAAGGGAGCCACAGGAATAAGGGAAGACAAAGGAGTTGGGGGGGGGGGGGAGGAAAAAGAAGGGGAGGGGTTACCGGAAGTTAGAGAAATCCATATTGAAGCCATCAGGTTGGAGACTCCCAAGATGGAATATAAGGTGTTGTTCCTCCAACCTACACCTGGCCTCAACGTGGCAGTAGAGGAGGTCATGGATAGACATGTCAGTATGGGAGTAGGATGTGGAATTGAAGTGGGTGGCCACCGGGAGATCCTGGCTGTTGCGGCGGACGGAGCAAAGGTGCTCAATGAAGCAGTCACCCAATCTGCATCGGGTCTCACCAATGTACAGGAGGCCGCACCAGGAGCACCGGATACAATAAATGACACCCTCGGACTCACAGGTGAAGTGCTGCCTCACTTGGAAGAACTGTCTGGGACCCTGAATGGTGGTGAGGGAGGAGGGGTAGGGGTTCCTGCAGCTGATAAGCCTGTCCCATTGCCTCATGAGATTGGGGTGCAGAGCTCATTGAATATCACTATACAGTGGTATACCATGGAAACAGACCCTTCAGCCCATTCAGTTCCACTGACCATCAAGAACCCATATTCACCAAGCCCACTTTATTCTTCCCACATCCCCACCAACACCTCACCCCCCCAGATTCTACCACTCACCTACATACAATTTACAGTGGCCAATTATCCCACCAACCCACATATCAGAGCATCCGTGGGAAACTCACACAGGCAAAAGGAGGACATACAAACTTCACCCAGACAGCACCAGAGGTCGGGATCGAACTCAGGTCCCTGGAGCTGTGAGGCAGTGACTCTATTAGCTGAGCCACCCCTTGTGGTTACAGTTACCATGTTGGCATCTATGAACCTTACTTTTAATGACTGAGGTGGGTAACATGTAGACTGCTGTTTTGACTGAATAGTTTAAGAAAGGCAATGGGTCACACTTCCAAGTTACATAAAGGCAGACTTAACTTGGATGTTATGTGTTTTTTCCCTTTCCAGGAAAAAGGGAGACACGGGAACAGGCCACTAGATCATTAGATTTGGAATTGGATTTGGAATTGGTTTATTGTTGTCACATGTACCAAAGTACAGTGAAAAATTTGTCTTGCATAGGAATTCCTTCAGTGAGTTGGACCTGTTTTCAGCAGAGGTGCACATCACCTGGTACAACCTTGCAACGTGGATCCAGCCCAGTGTGTTCCACTAGTTTCAATCACCCAAGGCAGTTGGAGAGGGATTTTCCAAATACCATTTCCCGATTGGCCCAGGGTTTTAGCCTCTCCCAGAAGGAGAGGTCTGGAGAGAAATGGTGGGCACTGGTTTTATCCTGGTGCATAAAGTATAACAACTGTGAGGTCTGCATACAACTTTTCCCTTAATATTCATGCATTCATCACATGCTTGACACAAGTGCAGTAATGATCCTCTGCCTGATTGTGGGAGTATCCACACCACAGGGAATGCAATGATCAAGAAGGTAGCTCGCCTCCTCTTTCACAAGGGCAATTAAGGATGGACAATAAATGCCTGTCTCACACTTTACACCCACGTCCTGTGAATCACTTAAAAAATCTGGTATCTGTCAGCAAATGCAACAGTGATATAGTCAAATAAAACAAAACAATGGAAAGAAGTCATTAAAGGAAGAATAATTGGTGCTTTTCTGTTAAGTTTCCCCTTTGTGTCAAACCCAATGATATTTCCTCCTTTAACATTGTCCCATATTATCAAGTGGAAAGAGATTTTGCTTTCATTTGCATCATTATATTTGCGATAATTATTTACATGGATGTATCGACTGCCCCTTGGGGTCTTATGAACAGCACCTGAAGAAACTTCATCTTGACCCCGTACCAATTATCTACATTGGAAATAGTCCCAATATTTGGCAGTTTCTCTGCATTGCTTTCAGAAGAACCATCGTATAAAGAAACTCACCTGGGTTCCTTGGAATGTGAGATCTTTCTACATTCCATTCACGTTCCTTCAGAAGGACCCACAGTACTTTGAGTTCAATTAAGTGTTTTTTTGAAGAGTAGTCATTGCTTTAATGTAGAAAATGCAGCAATGTACACATAGCAAGCTCCCACAAAAATGCAATGCTTTAGTGGCTAGATTTATCTTTTCTTCAGAATGTAGGCATGTAGGGATAACACTATTGTCAACTAGAATGATTGAGCACTTGTACTGTCTATCAAGCTTGGTGGTCTTGATGTAAACAAGATGACAGAAATTGATTCTATGCATATACTTTTTATGTTACTAGCCTCCACTCATTGGGTTTCTGGATAAATTATCCTGCTTTTATTGGGAGAAGGTGCTGTAGTTTCTAGGCTTCTGTTTCCTCTGCTCTTTAAGTAGCCTTTCTATTTTCTGAGTAAATAGATATTGTTAACTATACAGGTAATCGTTTGCTGTGAGCTCAGATATACATTCAGAATTGCCTTCAACTGTAGGTTTTGTTAGTAAACTTTCTGTTTCCGAAATGTGGATATTTAATTATATATTGACCTGGAGTGTTAAAAATACCAAACTGCTGAAGGAACTTAGCAGGTTGGGCAGCACCTGTGGAAGCAAAGGGATGGCTGACATTTTGAGTAAAGACCCTGCATCAGGACTGATTGGCCTGGATGTTGCTCTTCCTCAAAGTATTGCCATTGGATCTTTTTTGAGAAAGCAAACCAGACCTCATTTTAGCTTGCCATCCAGAAGGCAACACTCTTGACAGTACAGCAGTCCCACGACGTCACACTGGGGTAGCAGACCATGTCGTTATGCATACATTTCTGGAGTACGATTTGAACATTTGGACTCAAGGGCAAGCATGCTGCCGACTAAACCACAACTGACAATCGGAAGGAAACAAGGAAAACAAATGGCTCTACCTTTTGGAAGTGCTGCCAAAGTCCTTTTTTGACCTGGAAATTATCAACCTTGACATGGGTTAACCACAGTCCTTCATTTGTGTCACTTTTACATCCTTTATGACCAAGTAAGTCACATCCACCTTCTTCTTGTACATCTGCCACATTCGTATTCCCATTGCCATTGTGATCTGTAATACAGAGTGTATACAATGAGACTGATTGATCATAGTCAACACAAGGTAGTGCCTTCAAAAACCAGCCATTGAATAACTACCCTCAGCACTGGAACTTCAGCTTAGATTTTATACCTACTTTTCAGGAATAGGGCTTGAACCTACAAGTTATCCACTAAGCCACAGCTGATAACAAAGAATATGTGAAGCAAAAGCATGTGTTGGCCAAATGCCTCCTTTGAGCATTGTGTGGTTTGGCCTATAAGTGACGCTAAACCTACAAAAGGCAATTAACACCCAGCTGCCCTCTGAGATGTTGTAGTAAGTCATTTCAATGGTCAATTAGGATGGACATTGGATCAAAACCTGCTGCTACTAGTGAGCCACCTTAGATAAATGCAAATTTATCTTCTCCGGGTCCGTTGATGTTGACATTGCCAAAGTTTTTGGAATCCTTAGTAATGTACTTATCCACAGCAGTGGGGGCTAGTATGCAGAATACTGCTGTGTGTTAAACATCTGAAGACACGTTAACAGCCAGATAAGGCAGGTTTTGCCACATACCAAACCAACAAGTACTTTGAATGTTTCTGGAGGTCCCTGACAGGCAGAAACATCCAAAAACATTCTAAGACTACTAAATTATTAAAAATAAGATTGATGCTATTGTTGGATTTGACTGTTTTAAGTAGTTTCTTTTAATACGTATAGTGTTTAATACACCTCAAGTGGCTGTACAAGGAATGGCCGTTTCTTAGCTTATTGGTTCATCCAACAGGTGAATACGTGTTTTCTCATTGGTTGGTTTTGCCACAGGTATCTAATAGGTTTTCTGATTGGAATATTGTTAGCTAAGGAGTACCTCTTACCTCAGGTATAAAAGGTGTTGTTTTTTTGTTAATCACTCTCTTGCTTATCTCTCTCTCTTGCCTCTCTCTCTCTCTCACTCTCTTCCCCCCCCCCCCCAGCCCCAGCTCATTTTTGGTTCCTTTGTCTCGGCTCATCTCCCAGTAGTAAAGCTGGTGCCATGTGCTCTGTGACTGTTTCTTCATTTTAAACTTTTCCAATAAAACTTTGTGAAGCACCAAGTTGTTTTCAGCTCATTCCAGGACTCCTAAAAGAACCTGCGGATTCAAAAATAATTGGATCCGGCACTATAAAACATATTCTTAAAAATGAATACCTTCAATATAAAAAAATGAATCAAAGCACCTTGAAACTTTTAATTAAACTCAATTAATTCCAATAAATGGAATTCACCATTACTTACCTTTCCCCTCACAGCCATTCCTCCCCATTGAAATGAATGGGATCACTATTTCTGATGCCACAGTGTCACTGCTGGGAAATTTGCAACATGTCATTGGAATGAAACATCCGATCCAAGGAGAGAAAAGCCCAGTGTGGAGTGGCCAATAGCTTAGGAATTCCAGTGATGTTTGCATTACAATGTGGATTTGCCAACATTTTGCAACAAGTTCCACCTATAAATGCTGCCTTTGCTCACAACCCCATATCCCATAAATAAAAAAAACTTTGCATTAAAGAGCCAAGGACTTTTCCTGCAAATAATTAATCAGTTCCTATAATATGGGTCGTGGTGATGGTTCAAGAATATTAATGAGAGATTCACAAATAATTATTCTTGGGCATTAACCTATCAGCCACCGTTTGAAGTGAATCCTTTCAACCATTTGACAGTAGGCTCAAGCTGAAGTGCTGGTGAGTGAAAAAACACACTGGTAAGTCACTTGGTCCTCCAGAAGGTCACATTTTCTGCAGGAATAACCTGAAGTAAAGTTGAATGAGTGGGAGGATGGTGGTGTGATTAAAGATACAGAAGCCTCGCACTTCCAGTCTTCCCTCCAGTAATTATCCCCAAGCCCAAGAATTCTAATAGTCTGTCGCTTTATTTTGATATGTGACTGGCAAACAAAGCAATTAAGTGTAAACTTGGGGGCATAAATATAAGATAGTCACTAATAAATCCATTAGGGAATTCAGGAGAAACATTTTTATTGAACTCGATCCTACATGGAGTAGTTGAGGTAAATAGTGTAGATGCACTTAAGGGGAAGTAAGGTAAATGTATGAGGGAGCAAGGAATAGAAAGTTATGCCAATGTTAATTGAAGAAGTGTCAGAGGAGGCTGCTGTGAAGCCTTAAATTGACTGGTCTGTTTTCCATATTGTACATTGTCTGTAATATCATGCATTGTACTTAGATGGAATTATAATAGAGGTAAACAGACCATGCATCACCTCAAAGGCAGATCAAAAAATGGTAAATCCAACAAACATGATGAAAGATTCATTACATTATAAAACACATTGAGTTAAAGACTCAAACGGCTCACTTCTTGTATATTTTCACCAGCAGTGATTTCTCAGTGAATCATGTACAAAGTTATTAAGGGAACTATTGTCAACATCACTGAAGATATTCTGAAACATCACCTAAATAAGCCTCACAGGGATTTTGATAGACTAATGAAGGAGAAACAGGCAAGAAGGTCTGTAACCAAAGGAAGTGGATTTAAGATAATTTGCAAAAGAATCAGAAGTGAGGAGATTTACTATGCTGCAACAAGTTGCAATTTGGAATGCATTCACGAAAAAAGCAGTAAAAAGATTCAATTGAGGAAGATTTCATTTCAAAAGGGAATTGGATCAATAGTTGAAAAAGAAAAAAACTGCTATGTCCCAGGACTTAGTAGGGGTGTCCGTGAAATTAAATAAAATATTCTTTGGACCACACTCACAATGTGGTCTCCTCGATGTTGGAAGAAAAACAAATGTAGATTTGGTGACCATTTAACAGAACATGTTCATTCAGTCCTCTAGTGTGACCCTGCTCTTCGAGTTTCCTGTTATATTAATTCTCCAAGCCACACCCACTTCTCTGTCCTTGGTCTCTTGCACTGTGATGTTGAAACCCAATGAACATCCCCTCATCCTCCAGCTGGGCATATCACAGCCTTCCACAACTTCAGATAAACAGACTTTTCCAGCATTGACTGGTACTGATGAAAGATCATCAAGATGCGACAGTGTCTTCTCTCTCCATAGATGCTGTCTGACCTGCTGGATAGCTCCAGATCTTTTATTCCGGATTTCCAACATTACTGTTCTTCATTTCCTTCAAATAGTTCATAGAGTTATACAGCACAGAAACAGGCCCTTCAGCCCAACTGGTCCATGCCAACCAAGGTGCCCCATCCAAGATAGTCCCATTTGCCAGCATTTGGCCCATAACCTTCTAAACCTTTCCTATCCATGTACCGTCCAACTGTCTTTTAAAAGTTGTTATTGTACCTGCCTCAACCACTTACTCTGGCAGCTCATTCCACATACAGACCATCATTTGTGTAAAAAAGTTGCTCCTCAAGTTCCTATTAAATCTCTCCCCTTAAACCTATGCCCTCTTGATTCCTCAATTCTGGGAAAAAGACTGAATGCATTCACCCTATCTATGCCCCTCATGATCAGTTGCAATCAACAAATCTTTACTTTCCTCTCTCATCTGGCACCACCATTAATGTCATTCAGTTTCTTTGGCTCTCCACCCTGTTCCATTAGAGTGCCCAGAGTCACATATAGACCAGGTCAAGAACCAAATGTTTTTTATGATATAAAAACAGAAAATGCAGGAAACAGTCAGCAGGTCAGACAGCATCCATGGAAAGAGAAATAGAATTTACATTTCAAGTTGAAAACCTTTCCTCAGAATTTGGAAAGAGAGTTCATTTTAACTTACGAAAAAGGCGGTGAGAGGAATGGATAGAACAAAGGAAATATCTGTGATAAAGTGAGACCAGGTCAATTGGGCAGTTGGAGGCTGATTATGCTTCTCTGTCTGTGTTATATTTTGCTAATAGCAAGGCTGTGGGTTGTACTCAGCTGATCAGGCTACACTGATGGAAAGAGAAAAACTGAGCCAAAATCTCCAATGGATGGCTAAGAGAGATGGAGATAAAGTGAGTTAAATTGGAGAAATCGATACTGAGTCTGGAAATGTGCTGGGCGGAAGATGAGGTGTTGTTCCTTCAGCTTGAATCGGGCCTTTTTATGATGGTGCAGGAGGTCAAAGTCAGAGTGGAAGTGAGGGGGAGAATTAAAGTGACAGGCAACCAGAAACTTAGGGTCACTTCACAAAGCGATGTTGGTTTTTATGACAATCCATTAACTACAGATCACTGAAACCAGATTTTTAATTCCTATTTTTAGTTTATTACTAGGATTTAAATTTCTTGTGGTCAGATCTGAACTCATGTCTCCAAATCAATAGTCCGAGCCTCAAGTTACTAGTTCAGTGATTTAACCACTATTCTCCTGTAGCCTTGAGAGGAGAGGCAGCTCAGATGCTTCATATTTATATAGTTTATGATGAGTTGGGAAATGTGTGGAACATATTGCCCAGGGAACCAGACAGTGTGGGATCAAAAACAGAGAACCGGCTGGATACTTAAGGGAGAGGGCAATATTGAGAGTTACACGTATTTGAGACCAAACAGATGGTCTTTGCTGCCCTGTGTTTTTCCACGGTCTCAAGAACATGGCGTTTATTCAAAGAAAAAAAGCAAGACTTGGACTTAATGCTTTATTTAATGGACAACGTTTGTTTTCGCTCTGGTGACTTTGAACTAATCTCTGCCTGTCTAACTAAAGCCTCCTGTCATCCATAGCGAGCTTGTCATTCTAGGGGTGGTCGTAATAGAAATCATCAGCTTTTCCTCTGAGATTTTTTCATATCTTCATGCTATAAAATGAAAATTCCAATTGTTCAGTGTGGCTGAAATTGCCACAACTTTTTCTGTCACTGGCGTGAGAGTTCAATATGTAGGAACACTTACTTTGTTCCACAATGCAGGTAATGAACAATCAATCATCGGAGGAACTGCCAGAATATTACACAATTAGGATGTTCCCAAGGAATATCAATAAGTCGCTGGCCAATTTTGACTTAAAATGTTGGATGCTCTAAAAACTGTCACTTTTAAGTTATGAATATAAGTTGTCTTTTATCCATTGTATAAATCTTCATTAGGATTTTTTATATGAAAAACATACACATCTCCCAAATGTCTGCATTGAAATGATGATCACTATTTCCTATCAAGTCAGCATGCTTTGCCCTCCTCTCACACTTACAGTCCTGGTCTGCTGAAATTATCAACAACAACTTGATACTTTTGTCACCATACAACATAGGAGGCTTTACAGCCCAATAAATCTATGCTGGCCCATGAATCCGTTCCCTAATTATTTCCCTGTAACCTATTCGCCAACATATGACCATTAACAATTTGCCCCAACAATTCTCCCAACACTTATCTGCACCAGGCATAATTTACAGTAGCTAATTGACATAACAATCAGACTACTTTGGGATGT
The DNA here is from genome assembly GCF_009764475.1 of Pristis pectinata. Classification (NCBI taxonomy): domain Eukaryota; kingdom Metazoa; phylum Chordata; class Chondrichthyes; order Rhinopristiformes; family Pristidae; genus Pristis; species Pristis pectinata. The sequence goes on along the minus strand of NC_067412.1, from coordinate 10,819,122 downwards.
AGGAAGGAACTGGTGCACCTGGAGGAAACCCAAATGTGCAAATTCCACACAAACAGTGCTGGAATTCACAACTGAACCTGGGTTACTGGAACTGTGGTACAGTAGCACCAACTCAGTTATCCTTATCACGGTGATACAAACAGGACCATTACTATTGCACTTTAGCACCAAGCCATGTACCATGCCAGGTGACCTAAATCTTATGCAAAGAAGTAGATTTTAAACAGCATCTTAAAGAGAAAGATCCTGAGAAAAGAGAAAGCCAGAGAAAATCTGCTTCCTCATCGTATGACTCTATAAAGGTACAAAGAAGCTTAGGGAGGCAATTCCAGAGCTTAGAGTTAGCATGGTCTCCGGTGGTGGAACGATTACAGCTGGGGATGCTCAAAGGGCCAGAATTGGTGTAGTGCAGAGAAATCAAGAAGGTAAAGAGATGGAGGTGGGAAAGGGGGCTAGGTTACAGAGATAAGAGGGGCTGAAGTCACAGAGTTGTGAGGAAGAGTTGACTTGGGCCTGATTCTCGTTCCAAGGATGCTGCCTAACCTGTTGAATTTTTTTTCAGCATATTTTGTTTTTATTTCAGAATTCCAGCATCTGCAGGTTTTGCTTGGTTTCATTTACTGAGGCCAGAGAGGACTCATTGAAGTTCCAACTTTGGAGATGATTCAGTGTTTTTGAACTGCTTAAAATAAGGAGCTGCGCGAAATGCTTCTTCCAGACGCACCGATTGAAATGCACAGAAATAGCCACAAGTGTGTTAACGTTAGCACTTGTTTGGCTCCTGCAGGATGCAATATATTATGTAAAATAACAATAGGGAGAGTGGGAATTAAAGCTTGCAAGCACATTCCAAGTGGCATCATAATTAGAAACCTTTGCTCCCATAAGATCATTTGAACTTTTTAATTTGTTTGCAATATACAATGGTTTCTCTATACAAATACATCATCTTGTCAAGAAATAAATTAATCTCTTTTTAATGTTATATTTTTTGCCTTGTTCCCAAAATATTTGCCTCTGTTGGTGACTCCAACATGTGGTGTTGATAATTGTTCCTATTTAGTTCTGATACTTCAAACTGAAAAGAACCAAAGATTGGACGCTTCCTTTTAAAATGCAAACTGCTAATAAAACGTCTAACCCTTGACTGAGAAGCAGTCAACCCCTTTTTCTTTTACCAGCTATAGTCAATATGAGATCTGGGATCAGGTCTTAAGGGTAGGAACACAAAGCAGTGATAACCGTGTGGGTCTATATAAACATTGATGAGAGCCAAGTTGGTATGGGAAGAATCTTGTTGGCGTAGGAATGGATAGGATGTGGAATTCCTGTTTATTTTACTAAGGATGTGAAGGGCAGCTGGGAATTGATTGAAATTTTTGGATTGCTGAATTGTAACCAAGTTCTCTTTGTCGTACAGATGAAATTGATCAGCCAATGTGGCATACCTCAGCCTCTGGAATCCATGTGTAATATGGGGAATAGTATACACCATGAATGGGAGAAAATGAAGAAAAGTAATGTATTCATGAGAATGTTGTAACAAGGCAATTTCTCATTGAGCTTTGAATCAAAGTATTGGGAAACAAATAGTCTCCTCCTGGGGTGCATCAGTTGGACCAAGAGTCAAGCTCCAATATCATAGTCGTAGATCATGAAGTCTAAGAGTCACACGGCACAGAAACAGGCCTTTTGGTCCATCATGCCCATGTTGACCATCAAACACCGATCTGTACTATTCCAATTTACCAGCACTTGGTTTGTAGCTTTCTATGCCTTAGCGATTAAATGGTCTGAGAGCATTTGCCTGACCATCTACTCAGGAAGTGCACTCCAGATTCCAACCACTCTTTGGGTTAAAAAGTTCTTCCTCAGATCCTCTCTAAACCTCTTACTCTTTAATCCATGCCCTCTACTTTTATCATAAATCTCAGGTACAGAACATTTCATTAATATTCTGATTTTCCAAGCACACATACTCACTTTCACAGATTTCAACTCTCATATGAATTTCATTAATCAGACCACTTATATAATAGTTAACAATAATAACAAAACCATTATGTTAGAACTTTGCCCATGATAGATTAAGGATCATTTTTGTGGACTAACAGATCTTCATCACTTGGACAATCCCAGTGATAACATCTGGTGAGGGAGCAAATGCCAAGAAGTACTGAGATGAATGATAAATTAGCCAAAGGAGCTGAACACATCTATAAATAGCTTGCTGCAACAGTGAGAAATTCAGAGTAGTAAACAGAATCGAGTGCCTACACTTCAAGAATCAGATTGTCAAATAAACAATGCTTCACTCCTGACCTTGGGTGCTGTTGGTGTGGAGATCGCATGCTCTCCCTGTGACGATGTGAGTTTTCTCTGGGTGCTCCTGAAGACGTGCAGGTTGGTAGTTTAAATAGTCCTGTAAATTGCCCCTACTATGTAGGTGGGTGGTAGAATCTGGGAGGTGTTGGGGAGAATGTAAGGAGAATAAAATGGGTTTTAATGTAGGATTAGTGTCATTGGTTTATTATTGTCACGTGTACCGAGGTACAGAGAAAAACCGTTTTGCGTGCCATCCAGACAGATCATTTCATCACATCAGTACATCGAGGTAGTGCAAGGGAAAAGCAATAACAGAATGTGGAATAAAGTATCGCAGTTACAGAGAAAGTGCAGTGCAGGCAGACTATAAGGTGCAAGGCAAAGATGAGATAGATTGTGAGGTCAAGAGTCCATCTTATCATACAAGAATGACTAGTTGTTGGTTCACGCAGACTTGGTGAGCCAAAGTTCCTGTGTCCATATTGTATGAGTCTATGACACAACGACTGTGTGTTTGTCCCTTTGGAATGCAGTGGGCTTTTGGAATTTTAGAGGCCTGAACTTAAAGCTACTATCTCAATATGCATATGTCCAATATCTGAACAAGTGATTTAATTGGCATTACAGCTTCAGGCATTTATAACTTAGTAGAAGCACAAGGTTTAACATGCAAAATGATGACCCAACATTTTTTTGCCAACCTCTCATCGTCCAAGACATTCTTCAAACCCAGCCACAGCCACCTCCAGCCAATAATAGCAAGGTATATCCATGCAAATTTCTTCAATGTTCCAATAAACTCTTAATGAAGTTTCATTTTGCTGCTGATGTATCTAGCTGAACTGCAGCTGAGAGTGTACAGAAGTGTGGGTATGTCTGGCTAAGGTTTGCAAGAGTTGAGGAAATTCAGACAACTGAAACTTGAAACAGTCAACCAAAAGTAGACACCAGCAATCTGAAATAAAAACAGAAAATGCTGTAAGTGCTGAACTAGTCAGGCAGCATCTGTGGAGGTAGAAACAGTCAAGAAAATTCATCAGAGAGATGGAGACACAAGAGATTGCAGATGCTGGTATCTTGAGCAAACAACAAGCTGCTGGAGGAACGTAGTGGGTCAGGCAGTATCTGAGGAGGGAAATGGTCAGTGGACGTTTTGGGTCAAGACCCTTCATCTGGACTGCAAATTCATCATCTTGTTTCTCTCTCCTCAGGTGCTACCTGACTCACTGAGCATTTCCAGAATTTTGTGTTTTTATTTGAAACAGTTAAGCCATTTTCTCCATTCTACACACGGATTATAAACTGGATTTGGTATGTGAGAAATATTTCACAAATGATGAAATGATACTTAAAATTAAACTGGAAACATATGTTTTTTTTAAGCTTGTAGTTTAATTGAACAATTTTTAGAAGGCAAAGAAATCCCTCATATGTCTGTGGCTCTGGGATGTACATTTCAGCTCTAAACTAAAATAGTCTCCCCCAATGTGTTGGGATAAACTTCTGTCAAGCTAGCTCATCAAGGGATATGGAGCAAAGGCAGACAATAAAATGGAGTTGCAGATCAGACCAGATGAAGAGGCTCCAGTGGCTAAGTAACCTCTTTCTGTTTCTATGTTCTTATTTTGTTGATAGGGTGTGGAGACTAGTGGCAAGGCCAATATTTATTGGATATCCCTTTTTGCTCCTAGTCTAGAGCCATTTCAGAAGGGAGTTAAAACTCAACCCAACTGGTTGACCATTATGCCTGAAGTCACGTATAGGCCAAACTAGGCAAGGACAGAAGGATTCCTTCCCTGAAGGATGTTAACGAACCAGGCAGGTTTTTACAATAAAACACTATTTACAAAACAGTCTCTTTATTTAATTCCAGATTTTATTTGGTTTACTTAAATTTAAATTCCCCAGCCACCATGTGGGAATCGAATACAGGGCCCACGTCAAGAGTCCAGATGACTTGATACTAGTCCAGTAACTTAGACAACCGCCCTGCTATACATATGCCATTGTTCACACTCGTATATCTGCATCAGAATGTCATGTGAACATAAGAAACAGAAGCAGGATAGGCCACTTGGCCCCTCATGCCTGCTCTGCCTTCAATAAGATCATAGCTGATCTTTTACCTCTGTGCCATTTTTCTGTACTTACCCTCTGCCCCTTGATTCCATTAATATCCAAAACATCTTTCATGTACTCAGCAACTGAACCTCAACTGCTCACTTGTGTAGAAAATTCCAAATATTCACTATCCTCTGGGTGAAGAAATTTTTTCCTAGCCTAGTCATGAACGGCCACCCTCTTACCTTAAGACCGGGACCCCTGGTTCTTGGCAAGTCATCTGTGTCTACTCTACTCTCTGCAGCTCCCCTCCAAGTGTGACTGGTTAGTCAGTAAGTGCAATACTGAGGGAGTGTCACACTGCCTAAGTTTTGATTTTGGATGAGATGTAATTGTTGCGTTGTCTGCTCACTTGAGAGAATGCACAAGATGGATTATAGAGGACCAAGGACTTCACCAGGCCAACATATATCCCTCAACAAGACCATGAGAGAAGCATCTGGTTATTCAACTGATCTGTTTTTTTCCACATTTTTGTATGTAGGTTATTTGCCCATCTTACAGCAGTGACATCAATATTCTGTGTTATGACATTGTAAGCACATGAAAGATGCTACATAAATGCAAGTCTTTTCTTTATGAGACTGCAGTCATCCTGAACTGAATTGCAACACAATTTCATGAAGACATATGATTTCAATTACTGTGCAAGGACACCCACAGTCACTGATGTACATCTGCAATACATTACACCAAAATTGCATGATTTGCAAAGTCACTTGAAACAGAATTTTATTATTTCATTGATGTTGGGGCTGGGTTTTAAAATGTGTCTGAAACAATTATTTTGCCATAATTCTGGTGGTTGACAAAAATTGAATTGTTTTCATTATGACATAATTCTGAAAAATGATTTCAGACCTTTTTGTTTTAATAGGACAATATCCTTCTTGTTTTGATCATTGTTGACGAATACCACAGAGCCTATCAAATGCATCCTCAATGATTACTGCAAAAGTGTTTCTGATTTGGATGGTTAAAGCCATCAAGCCTAATTGTAGCGCACTGTGCAGCAAATGTGAGCAACCATTTGCAGAAGGCTGCTTTATATTTGATCTGGCTTGCATTTGGCCATCAAAATCCACTCCTGAAAAATTCACTAAGATCTTAGAGCAGGTGCATAGGAAATTTACTGGAATGGTGGTAGGGGAGAGAAACATTTATTTATTCATTTTTTAAAAAAAAATAAGGATATCGCTGGCAAGGCCCAGTATTTAATTCCCTTCCCTAACTGTCCTTCAGGAGGTTGTGGAGAAGAATCTATTTGAACCCCAATATTGGGTAGGGAGTTCCAGGAATATATTTCCAAGTCAGGGTGGTGCACAACTTGGAGGGGAACCTGCAGTCAGTGGTGTTCCCCTGTAGATATCACTGGCTTGGAAGTGCTGTTGGAGTAACCTGGGGGATTAACTGCAGTATATCCTGTGGACAGTCAGCATAGGTCAGTGATGGAGGGAGTGCATGCACAAATCAAGCAGATTATTTTGTTCTGGATGGTGTTGGGGTTCCTGGTTGTTGTTGGACCTACATTTATCCAGGCAAATGGAGAGTATTCCACTGCACTCCTACACCTGTACCCTGCGACAGTCCTCCCCAGGTAATGAACATCTGACTTACATACAGCACGTACATATGGACAAGTGTTTGGAGACCAGGAGATGGACCAGCCAGCTCCTGCAGGGATGCAGGTAGCTTCTGCTGTGTGAGAACTTGGTTCATGGCAATATTATTGCACCTTGCAGGGAACTCTGGTTGAGTTAATCACCCTAGTTTAACTGCCCATTGCCCTAGGCTGGCCAATGTATTCATTCAAATATATTGCTGGGCAGCTGCATTTCCAACTCATGAACTGTTCAGGGCATGAATGGCTCTCAGTAACAGAACCCTCAACCTGGGGAGGGCCTGTAGATGGTGGAAAAGCTTTGTGTCAGAAGATGAATCACTCACTGCAGGATACCTGACCTGCTCTTGTAGACACTATTATGTAGATAGTTCAGTTAAATTTCTGGTCAATGGTGATGCACAGGAATTAGCATTGGTTTATTATTGTCACTTGTACTGAGGTACAGTGAAAAACTTGTCTTGCATACCATTTGTACAGATCAATTCATTACAGTGCATTGAGGTAGTACAAGGTAAAACAATAACAGAATGCAGAATAAACTAACAGCTACAGAGAAAGTGCAGTGTAGGTAGACAATTAGGGGTAAGGTCATAACAAAGTAGATTGTGAGGTCAAGAGTCCATCTTGTTGGTGTTAATTGATGTCATAAGAGAGGCTGATCTCCCTAGAGCAAAGAAGGTTAAGGGGGAAGATATATTTAAGCTGTACAAACTTATGAAGTGTCTTGATGGAGTGTACAGAAGTGTTTCCATTGATAAGAAGATTGATAGAGTCAGGTTTGAAATAAGAACCAATTAGGAAATAAGATACTGACTATGAGGGATTGTTCTACTTACATCTGGAATGCACTACCCGAAAGGGGGATGGTGGAGGAAGGTTCAAAAGTAATTTTCTAAAAAGGAATTAAGCAACTAGTCAAATAGGGGGGAAAAGCATCAAGGATTTAAACAAAGAAGAGGGGTGAAATTGATGGTATCATGGAGCCAGTTCAGACATAATGGGCTGAATAGTCTCTTTCTTCTTTCTTTGTTGTAAGATGCCACAAAATTTATAGAAAGGTGGTTTCAGTTGTTGAGCAAATCTGTGGCTGATTTAATTGTCACGTGTGAATAGCTTAGAAATTTTAGCATAATTTAGCAGTGTGGCAGTAACACTGAGGACTGGAAATTGTTTTGCACCTTGTAAAGCACTTAAAAACAATATACAGTAGACTGACCCTTGGATGGGCTTTGGAATATTCTGTAGGTCACGAGGCCTGAGCCATCATGTGCAATGGAATCAGCCCTGCACCGCTGATGGAGACTTGGTTAGGTCACAGATCACGGGATAGGCCCAAACAGGAGAAGGGAGGCTTGGAGCTCAACTGGAAGGGATTGGATCCTTGGAGTACAGGGGTAATGTTAGCAGGTCAGGGTCCAGTTGTTAGGGCCCAAAGTAGAGTTGCAGAGGTATAGATTCGAAGTCAATCTAAAATCTTAAAGAGGCTCCACTTCAAGATGCCCCAGGCATTAAATTCCACAGTGAAAGTCATGTTATGTGAGTTTGCCTTTAAGAAGTGCAAAAGAAGGCTTCGCATGCTTGTGAAGGCCTGTTTCTGCATGATTTGCAGGAGCAAATGAATTTTAAAACACTAATATACAACCATGCACTGAATGCTGTTTAATTCTACCTCACATCTTTGTACTTAACTGTATCATTACAAGTGCTGTGGAGTATGGTTTAATATCAAAGGCAAAAATGTTGTACTGCATGAAAGAATTTCTAGGCCAAGATGTTTGATTGAATTGTAGATTTATAAACTCCAGGGCTCAAGACTAATTTTCCCGCTGATTTGAGGGTCTCCAGTCAGCACCTGGCCGAGAGATCAAGCAGTTCAACTATCTGAGGCAGGACTGTAGGAACATCAATGAACTCCTCACCTGCTTCTTTTGAATCCAAAAGGCCTCCCTCTAATTCTGCTCTGTAATATTCAGGCTTCAAAGTTAAATAAAGCGTGAAAGTTCTGAGGCAGGGCGTGTATTTTGAGAGATGCCACATTCCGAACACTTATTAAAACACTCAGGGGGATTGTGGGGCACAAGTTCCTTTGTCCTGAGGGACACAGGGTTGAAACTAGGTCAAAAATAATGGGTAAAAAGTTACTAAGGATCTTAATAGCAAATGAGCGTGCCCCTTCAAATTCTTGAGAGACATGAATCCACAGCATAAAACTGACAATAGTCTCACATTAATTATACAGTCTTGTTCAGGAAGGCCATACAGCTGAGAGGCGACAGAAATAGGAATTAAGACGTTCTTACAGCAGGGGGTGCTCTTCAGCGATTGGATTGATTTACGAGCACTCTCTCTATAGCGTCAAATCCAATAACTAGCTATGGCGTGCTTTATGCTGTTATTGGGTACAGTGACGCAAAGCTTCAGCTCCCTTCACTACCTCCGTGCAGCTCAAAGAGCACACATTTGAATGGGATGTCACACTGAGAATTAAAAGCCGGACGAGCAAATGAGACAGGGATGGGAGCTCCATGACTGGAAGTTGGGAAAGGAGCGGTTGGTGGTTGAGGGGATGGGGGGAATCTTCTGGGGATACTGAAGTGGGGGTGGGGGTGGTGGGGGTGGTGGTGGTGGTGGTGGGCTTCAAGGGGCACATTTTTCCCCCCCACCAAGGAAACCCATGAGCTACAGGAAAGGCACTTCTATCCTAGAGTCAAAGAGATTCATAGAGTAATACAACACAGAAACCAGCCCTTCAGCCCATCATGTCCTTTGTACTTACCTACACTAATCCCATTTACCTGCATTTGGTTTGTAGCCTTCTTTGCCTTGGCAATTCAAGTGCTTGTCTAGATGCTTCTTATACATTGTGAGAGTAGCTTGCTCCACCTCCTCCTCAGGCAGTGCATTCTAAATTCCAACCACTGTGTGAAAATAAATCCCCCCTCAAATCCCCTCTTCATCTCCTCTCACTCTTTTGATTAAGACACCCACATCAGGGGTAAAATATTCTTACTATCAACCCTATCTATCCCCTTATAATTTTGTATACCTCTATCTGGTTACCCCACAGCCTTCTCTGTCCCAAGGAAAACAAACCGAGCCGATTCAATGACTTCTCATAACTGAGCTGCTTCAATCCAGGCAACACCTGGTGAAGCTCCTCTGTACTCTCTCCAATACAACTACATCCTTCCTATAATTACACACTGGAACACACCTTCCTCTGAGATCTGCCTCAACCTGCCAGCGAGTAAGCCCACAACTGGGAGCGCAGTGTAACAGTGCCATCTTCCATTTCCCAAGAGCTGGGGAAATCAGTCAACCAAGCTTGTGCCAAGTTTAACCTGTTACAAGGATGATGGCCCCACTAAAATGAATGGGAGAGATTGGGAAAATAAATAATATTCAAATCGAATTGAAATGTTCTAATGTTTACAACTACCTTAAACGTATGTGTTTGCTAATCCCACTTTTAAATTTCTAACCATTTTAGATTTGCAAACTTACTTTCTTATTTTTAATTACTTTTTAAGAAGAATTTTTAAACACAGCCTGAGTGAATTTGAAATATTTGTAAACATCTTTAACATTCAGCAACTTGGACAACTTTGGCAGCCGAGGGCAGGGCCTCGCTGGCTGTCAGTGCTGTTCTGTGAGTGCAGCTGGTCATTTCCACAGGAGAAACATTGTTTCAGAGCACGCAACCAGCAGTCTCAAGGCAGTGGAAGATCAGCCCCATTAACTGCTGTAATGTGGTCATGTTTTGTATTCCAGTTGCTTACATTACAGATAATATGAGAGATAATTAAGTATTTTATGATGTTTTTGAGAATGCTCCAACACTGCTTGAATGCAGCTGCAGCCCCACCGCCCCTATGCCCTTCATCCTCATCCCCCAACTTTACATAGGTTCCAGTGCCCTTGGACTAGGCTGAGGGTGAAGTTGCAGTTGTGGAGTTGAGGGGGACAGGTCGACTAGAATCCAGTGCAATATGTAAAGGGTCTATGAGGGCAAATAAACATTGTGGAGCAAACATTTGCACAGGAGAGTACAAGTGGGCAGATACATAAGAGGGACATTGAGTAGCTTAACTGTAAATTTGATACTATGCGTATAAACCTGACCCAGATCATATTTTATTGTGTGGAACTAGGACTGGAAGGTTCAACAGGTTTGACGTTCAGATTTGGCTTCCGAAGTAATCAAGGGAAACACACAGGCCTCTGCTTTTCCAGGGCTAATGATGGCAACATTTTTGTATGTTAGTCAACAACAACCAATCCTTGGAGCCTTGACATGAAAAGTTAATTTAACACAAACCTAATCTGAACTACTGTTGTTTGGTATGCTGATTGATCATTCATAAAAGACAATATGTTCCGAGATCTACTGCAAGCATGGAAAGAAGTACAACAACTTAGATCTTTTGATATGGTAAAACATCCCAAGGAAAAGCAGCCAGCGTGATCAAAGACCCCACTCACCCCAGACATTCTGTTCTCCCCTCTCCCATTGGGCAGAGATATAAAAGCTTGAAAGCACATACCACCAGGCTCAAGGGCAGCTTCTATCCTGCTGTTATAAGGCTATTGAACAGTCCCCTAGTATGTTAAGACAGACTCTTGACCTTACAATCTACCTTATTGTCTACTTGCACTTTCTCTGTTGCTGTGACACCTTATTCTGCATTTTGTTATTGTTTTGCCTTGTACCACCTCGATGAATTGATCTGTATGAAGGGTATGCAGGACAAATTTTTCCACTGTCCCTCAGTACATATGACAATAATTAACCAATTCCAATTATCAAACAAAATTTGATGTGAGCCACACAGAGAGGAATTAGGACAGGTAGTCACAGATACTGGTTTTATGAATTTTAAGAAGAGTGCTAAAGCAGGTGGAAGAGGTAGAGAGACCGAGAAGTGTTGGGAGGGAATTGTAGAGCCGAGGGTCTTGCCAGTTGAAGGCATGACTGCAAGAGTAGGATACTTAAAATTAAGGATGAGCAATATTTTGCTTTTGAGCCCACAACCTTCTGACTCAGAAACTAACCAACTACTGAACAATCAATAACAACATACTGGAAGCTGCCAAACCTATGTCTGAATATTTACATTGGGATCCTCTGCAATAGGGAATGCATACATATCACATCTTAATGTATCTAATAGGAAACCCATTTATATGGTGTCTTGGGTGACAGATGCAAGTAATAGAAATTCATAAAACTGAAACTATTACAATCCTTGAAAAGCATGGGCTGTACCTCTGGATAGATGAGGTTTCCAGATATATTGTTGATCATACAACAGAAAACATTTCCATTGTCAGCCTCGACCACATGTTAGGAGGCCACGTGCTTAGCAGGCAGAACATCTACACACCAAATGGATAAATGTAGCTTCTGATTTATTGCTAAAGGTAGCGAATAGTTATGTGCAGAACTCAGCACTTGCAAGTTTAACGATGCAGGCCAATCACTTTGATACTGGTTCATTCGTATTTGAAAGCTAACCCAAATTCTGAATCTGATGCTACCTCAAATTCAATTGCGACTTTGCCAGCTGAAGGTACAGAGACTGACCCATGGCAAGGAATTTCAGGGCCTGTTTCCAGCAATAAAATCAAAGTAATGTGCAGTGCTGAGACAGAAACCAGAGTGCCAAATCAGCAGATGCTTCACAGGAACAACGAAACAGTACTCTGCTGTCAGGCACTGAACCACCCTGCAGCTCAAACCTATTCTCTTTCTGCTTTTAAAAAAAAAGCAATATAGCTTTTAAAGTGATTGGTACTGACTTCCATATGTTATATCATGGGTAACATTTATAAGGAGATGTTTTTAAACTAATTGAAAACTAAACTATTTAACCAGTAAAAATTAATACAGCCTTGAGCCTTAGCAACAGAACACTGAAGACCACCTCTTGCACCACCATGGACTTGTCTCCATTGTATCTTTTCTTTTGCACACTTTTCCTCTCTCTTCCATCTTGTATAATTTATATTCAGTGTTGTCTGTACCCACGTGTGATGCTGCTGCAAGTTTTTCATTGTACCTGTACTTCACTGTACTTGTGCACATGACAGTAAATTGACTTGAGCTGTTAAGTGTGAAAAATACAAGTTGAAGCATATTGAGTTCTGTTCGTTTGACATTGGAGATGGAATCAAGACACTGGGGAATGAGGAGAGACATTAGGTACCGAATTTAAGAATCGACATAATAGGGTTAGATCATTGGAGCCAAGTCTGGATGCAGGGTTTCAACCCGAAACACAGACAACTCCTTTCCTCCCACAGATGCTGCTTGACCTGCTGTATTCCTCCAGCAGATTGTTTGTTGCTCATGATGCAAAATATCATCGAGCATAAACAGAAATGCAATGTGGTTCACTATTAGTGCTTGCAGTGTCTATCAGCTGAGAAGAGTGCATGCCAAGTGAAACAAAGAAGCAAGCACGAGCTTCTTTCCACCAGTTATTTTTTTCCTTTACTATTCCTAAGGGCAGGCACAGTTGTGTAGCAGTTAGCATAATGCCAGCACCAGAGACCCAGGTTCAATTCTTGCCACCATCTGTAAGGAGTTTGTACGTTTTCCCTGTGTCTGTGTGGGTTTCCTCTGGGTGTTTCAGTTTCCACCCACATTCCAAAGACGTACAGGTTAGGAAGTTGCGGGCATGCTATATTAGTGCCAGAAGAGTGGTGACACTTGCAGCTGCCCCCCAGAACACTATGCAAAAGATGCATTTCACTATGTTTCAATGTACATGTGACTAATAAAGATAACTTGAGTGCAAGCTTACCATACTGCACTGGTGCTGATGCATTGGTGGTCAGCTGTCATGTGAGATCTGTACACAGAGGGAAGACAGATTGGAAAATTGATGTTCCTTAAGAAAACAGTGACAGCTTCCATAGGATCTGAAGATCAGTGTCAGCTTATCATTTGCTCTCAGTCTGGCCCCATATTGTGACACTATTCCACAAAGTTTGGGGCTCAGAACGGACCACTGGTACCAAATTGAACTCTGAACCTTTTCCCAGTCCATCAACCACACCATAGAAGAAAGGTTGATCAGCAGAGTTTGAATACTAAACATTCTTATTCTATGTTCCCTTGTATGCACGACTTCACTCTTGTGCAAATAATGAGGATTTTACATAAACACATGTTATTGATGGGACATTAATTTTCTTTATTTCTAATGGAGTATCACCTGGGTCAGCGTTCACCCAAGGAATTTGTTAAGGGCTTCTAATTGAACATTGCTGGCATAGCAAAGAAGGCCATTCAGCTCAGTCTATCACAATTCAATGCATCAATGATTCTATTGCCAATGGAAACTTTTACCTCAAGGAGTTGGCACATTGAAGCCAAGCAGCAGATTTGCAACACTCAAAAGGATCCCCACATCACTGATTCTTCCAGTGGGAGAGATGTCAGATCTGGTGTGGTATCAGAGTGACTTCATTGTAGCAGTTAGCATAACGCTATTACACCAGTGACCTGGGTTCAATTCCAGCCACTGTCTGTAAGGAGTTTGTACATTCTCCTCACATCTGCGTGGGTTTCCTCCAGGTGCTCCGGTTTCCTCCCATGTTCCAAAGACGTGCAGGTTGGGAAGTTGTGGGTATGTTTTGTTGGCACCGGAAGAGTGGTGACACTTGCAGGCTGCCTTCAGAACATTCTATGCAGATGTATTTCATTGTTTCGATGTACATGCGACTAATAAAGAAATCTTATCTCTCACTTGAAGATGCTCCTTTGATTAAGGTTTATGGCTTCCTAACGTCTCGTAGAATCAGAGCAACACAGTAGAGAAACAGGACCTTCAGCCCACTGAGTCTGTGCTGACTATCCAGTTACATTAATCAAACCCTAAACTATTTTATTCTCCCCACGTTCTACCACTCACCTACACGCTAGAGGCAATTTCAAGTAGTCAATTAACCCATGGGTCTTTGAAACTGGAGCACCTGGAGGAAACCCACATGATCACAAGGAGAACTTGCAGACTCCACATAGACAGCACTGGAGATCAAGACTGAACCTGTGTCACTGGAGCTGTGAGCCAGCAGCTATGTCACTGTACTTTTTAATTTTTTTCCTGACTACACTTTTGTGCATGTTGTTAATGCGAAAAACAGTTGTATTTATTATGAGCAGCAATTACAATTCCGAAAATTGGGGTCATTTTAACATTGAGCAAGGAAGAAGAGCAGTCATCCAATTTATCCCTGGCCTGAATCTCCATTCCATTGACTTGCATGGGAAGATATTCCTGCACTGGCAATGGACAACTGATGTAACATTGCTCATTTTAAGCCCTCTTCCCCCATGTCTCCCATAAACAATGATAGTTATCTGCCTTTATCTCAAAGACCCATATGTTGGATGCAAGTGGGAAAGGACCTGCTGGCAGACTTAAAAATGAATAAACACACACCTGTCCACAGACAGACAAAAGTGGACAGAGCTCACCCCTTTGACTAAACCCTGCAGATTATACACAGCTTTGTGCAAACATACCATCATTTTATAACCTCAAATTAGCTTGAGGAAAAAAGTCCCACCATTTATTGCATTGAGGAGCTATGTTGCATTGAAGCCTTTAGCCTGGGGCTCTGCAATACTTTTGTTTCATAAATCGTAACAGAGCATGGGATCTATTCCTTTATCAGCTTGAGTTGAGATAAAGAGAACATGAACTCTGGAAAGCCACAGAGAATATTTATCGAGAATGGGTGGATGAAGGCCCCACAAGTGCTTGCAATATTTGACTCTTGCCAGTAGTGGAGGAAAGAACGTGCAAGTTGCCCCAGGGCAAACTGAAATTACAGCTTCCTGGAAAGATATCCACTTAAGTCAAACCGCAGTTAATGACCTTCTTCAGGCTGGTTCTCATTAAGGTGAGTTTCTCATCATTGTAAATATGTCCAGGGATGATTTGCAGATGTTGTGGTTCACAAAGGAAGACAATGAAGCTGTCATATTGCAGAGGGAGGGATTTAAAAAATCCTCCTTCCAAAAAAAATCCCTGCCTCCCTGTTCTTTAATCAGCTACTTTTGCCCTGAAAACATCTTGTATGGACAGTGGTGTCCCTTTGCCGCCTCCCCCCCCCCCCCATTGCATGTAATGATGTCAGTCAGCAGGCAGTCCATGCACTGTATTAGTCACAGCCACATGTTGGAGCCCTGTGCATTGGGAGCCATTCTGCATTGGGAGCAATTTCCATTTTTGTCCTGGCTTTCTCATTAAAAGATCAAACTGGGAAATCTGCACTGGCCCACCAGCCTTACAACACTGCGGAGGTTCAGGTGGCACCACAAGTCAACAAAAGTAAAGCAGACTTAGTTTGCATTTTGCTGGATGCTCCTTAATAAATACGATTAGATGCAAGGGGTCATTAGCACTTCCCCTTTGTCCTTTCAAAGGCAGCCAGATTTGTTTTCAGGGGTCAAAGCCCTTGGCTACACTAATGGGCCTAGGCCACTGTGAATGGGACCATGCCAACAGAGGGAGGTCATTAGTGAGGTAGTTGATACTACAGCAGGGTCCATTGGTCCAATGGGTGCAAGGGGAGACACAGCTGATGAAAGTTGTCTCCACTTGCACCTTGCTTCACATTGATTCCACCTCTCCAGCTTGGTTGTCTAAGAGCAGGTGTCATAGGAACAACATCAGGCCATTCATCCCTTCCAGCCTGTTCCACCATTCAGCATCTTAACTCTTTCCATCCAAGGTGGCTCAATTCCTATTGTGAGTAAATGGGAGTAGCTCAGGTAGGCAACTTGGTCAGTATGGATGAGCTGGGCCAAAGGGTCTGTTTCCATGCTGTATAACACTATCACACTGACTCTAATATCCTACCTGAAAACAAAATCTATCAGCCTCAGTTTAGACACTTGTAACTACTCCTTACCACTGCCCACTCCCATCTTTGGTAGAATTTTGGGGATAGAGCCTGATGTCCTCGGACTGCAGCTTTGAAAAACTTGGATGTAGTTTCTCTCCATCTACCCTATTATGTCCTTTAAATACCTTCGGCAATTAGATTTCACCTTTGATACCAAAGGGAAAACAAATCTAACCCCTGCAATAAGAGTCTTCAAAAAAAATGGCATCATTTACATTGGAGTTATAGCCCAGGTTACCCTCATTAATGTGAATGATGGTAAGGGTTAAGTCACCATAGTATAAGTGCAGTTCCAGAAAAATTTGCCTAGGAACAGGTATTCTGAATAGAACACTTTGGCACAGTACAGGCCCTTCAGCCCACAATGTTGTGCTGACATTTCATCCTGCTCCAAGATCTATCTAACCCTTCCCTCCCACATAGACACATGAATGATAAAGAAATAGAGGGCTAACTAAGCCTCTTAGATGTCCCCAATGTATTTGCCCCACAACTTCTGCAGGCAGTGCACTCCACACACCCACCACTAAAAAAAAACTTACCCCCTGATATCCCCCTTATACCTTCCTTCAATCACCTTAAAATTATGCCCCCTCATGTTAGCCATTGTTGCCCTGGGGAAAAGTCTGACTGCCCACTCGATCTATGCCTCTTATCATCTTGTACACCTCTATCAAGTCACCTCTCATTCTCCTTCTCTCCAAAGAGAAAAGCCCTAACTTACTCAACCTATCCTCACAAGACATGCTCTCCAATCCAGGCAGCATCCTGGTAAATATCCTCTGCACCCTCTAAAGCTGCTACATCCTTCCTATAATGAGGTGACCACAACATGAACCAGAGTTCTATAGAGCTGCAACATTACCTTGTGGCTCTTGAACTCAACACCCCAACTAATGATGGCCAACACACTATATGCCTTCATAACAACCCTATCGACCTGTGTGAATACCTTGAAGGGCCTATGGACATAGACCCCAAGATCCCTCTGTTCCTCCACACTGCTAAGAGTCCTGCCATTAACCTTGTATTCTGCCTTCAAATTCCATCTCCTGAAGTGCATCACTTCACACTTATCCAGGTTGAACTCCATCTGCCACTTCTCAGCCCAGCTCTGCATTCTATCAATATCCTGTTGTAATCTACAGCAACCTTCTACACTATCCACAACACCACCAACCTTTGTATCATCAGCAAACTTACTAACCCACCCTTCCACATCCTCATCCAAGTCATATCAATAAAAAAAAAATCACAAAGAGGGGTCCCAGAACAGATCCCTGCAGAATACCACTGGTCACTGACATCCAGGCAGAATACATTCCATCTACCACCACCCTCCATCTTCTAATGGGTGAGCCAAATCTGAATCCACACAGCCAAGTTTCCCTGGATCCCATGCCTCCTGACTTTCTGAATAAACCTTCCATGAGAAACCTTATCAAACACCTTACTAAAATCCATGTACACCACATCCACTGCTCTACCTTCAATGTGCTTTGTTGCATCCTCAAAGAATTCAATCAGGCTTGAGGCATGACCTGCCCCTCAAAGCTATGCTGACTGTCTTCTCCAAATGCCCATAAATCCTGTCTCCTAAGAATCTTCTCTAGTAATTTACCCACCACTGAAATAAGACTTACTGGTCTGTAATTCCCAGGGTTATCCCTACTCCCTTTCTTTAGCGGATGAACAACATTTGCCACCCTCCAATCATCCAGCACTACTTCTGTGGTGAGTAAGGACACAAATATCATCGCCAAAGGCCCTCACTTCCCATAATAACCTTTGATATATCCCATCCAGCCCCAGTGGCTTATCTATCCTAATGTTTTTCATAAGTTCCAGCACATCCTCTCTCATCACATTGACATGTCCTAGCATATCAGCCTGTCCAACACCATCCTCACAAACGTCAAGGTCTTTCTCTGGTGAGAAGTATTCATTAAGAACCTGCCCTACCGCTTCCAACTCCAGGCAGATATTTCCTCTTATCCCTGATCAGTCCTACCCTCACTCTAGTCATCTTCTTATTCTTTACATACATGTAAAACACCTTGGGGTTTTCCTTGATCCTACTCGCCAAGGCCTTCTCATGCCTCCTCCTAGCTCTCCCAAGTCCATTCTTAAGGTCCCTCCTGGCAACCTTGTAACTCTCCAGAGCCCTGTCTGATCCATGTTTTCTAAACCTCAGGTAAGCTTCCTTCTTTCTTCCTCTTGAAAGGATATTCTACATCTCGTCAACCACAGTTCCTTCACTCTACCATCCTTACCCTGCCTCAATGGGACAAACCTATCCAGAAGCCCATGCGTATTCCTTAAACAACCTCCACATTTCCACTGTGCACTTCCCCAAGAACATCTGTTCCCAATTTACACTCCCAAGTTCCTGCCTAATAGCATCATAATTCCCCCTCCCCCAGTTAAATACTTTCCATATCATCTGCTCCTATGCCTCTCCAAGGCTATGGTAAAAGGTCAAGGAGTTATGGTCACTTGATCTCTCAGATCAAGAGATCTGAAACCTGATCAGGCTCATTGCCTAGTACCAGGTCCAAAAGGGCCTCTCCTCTAGTCAGCCTGGCCACATACTGTATCAGGAATCCTTTCTGGACACACTGAACAAACTATCCCATCTATCTCCTTTACACTAAGGAGGGACCAATCAATATTTGAGAAGTTGAAATCACTCATGACAACAACCCTGTTATTTTTGCACCTTTCCAAAATCTGCCTTCGGATCTGCTCCTCAGCATCTCTGTTGCTATGGGTGGGGGGTGGGGTGTAATCTGTAGAATACTCCCAATAGAGTGGTCACTCCCTTCCTGTTTCTGACTTCCACCCACACTGACTCAGTAGACAATCCCTCCAGGACATCCTCCCTTTCTACAGCTGTGACACTGTCCCTGATCAGCAAAGCCACTCCCCCACCTCTTTTACCTCCGTCCCTGTCGAAACATCTAAGCCCCAGAATATCCAGCAGCCATTCCTGCCTTTTTGACCACCATGTCATAGTGCCACATACATCTAAGTTCATCACCTTTGTTCCTGATATTTCTTGCATTAAAGTAGACACACTTCAGCCCATCCAACTGACCGCAATTTTGCCCTTTCAAATACCTATTCTTCCTCGGTCTTTCTACACTCCACATCCACTTGTACACTAAATGAACCAACCTCTGACCTATTACTCTAGTTCCCATCCCCCTGCCAAACTAGTTTAAACCCTCCCCAACTGTTCTAGCAAACCTGCCCACAAGAATATTGGTCCCCCTCCAGTTCAGGTGCAAGCCATCCCTTTTGTACAAGTCGTACCTTCCCCAGAAGAGATCTTAATGATCAACAAATCTGAAACCCTGCCCCCTGCACCAATTTCTCAGCCACAGTCATCTGCCAAATCATCCTATTCTTACCCTCATTGGCACAGGCAGCAATCCAGAGATTACTACCCTTGAGGTCCTGCTTTTCAGCTTACTACCTAGCTCCCTATATTCCCTCTTCAGGACATCATTTCTTTTCCTGCTTATGTCATTAGTACCAATATGTACCACAACCTCTGGCTGTTCACCCTCCCCCTTCAGAATGCTGTGGGCCCATGTGGGCCCATTCCGAGACATGCCTGATCCTGGGAGGCAGCATACTATCTGGGAGCCTCCTTCATATCCACAAAATCTCCTGTCTGGGGCCCCCCCCCCCCCCCCTTACTATGGAATCCCCTATCACTACTGCCCTCCACTTCCCTTCTGCACCACATGACCAGGCTCAGTACCAGAGACCTGGTCACAGTAGCTTTCCCCATTATTGAGAGGAATGGCCACAGGGGTACTCTGCACTACCTACCTATTCTTTGTCCTTCTCCTGACAGTCACCCAGCTACCTGCCTCCTGCAGTTTAGGATTGACTGCCTCCCTGTAGCTCTTGTCTATGTACTCATTATCCCACAGGAGCCAAAGGTCATCCAACTGCAGCTCCAGTTCCCTAACACAGTCTGTAAGGAGCTGCAGCTGGATGCACCTCATGCAGGTGTAGTTATCAGGGAGACTGGTGTCTCCCAGAACTCCCATATCTCACAAGCTGAACACACCACTGACCCTGGAGCCATTGTAACTACTCTGGCCTGGCACTAAAGGAAACACCAAAGAAAGAAAGGAACTAACCAAAGACTTACCTTTACCTCATCTCACCAAAACCTCAATACCACCCACTCTAACAATGACCATAACACTCATAACTGCCTTCCCTTTATTTGCTGCTGTTAATAAGCCAATCAACTGCCAACAATTTGCAAATGTACCTCGTTTAGACTCTTGCAAGGTGGAACTCACAAGCACAGGCACAGAGACTCACCTCTTTTCAAAGGTCCTGCTCCAAATCTGGCTCCAACTCCTGACTCTGCAAGGTGAAACCTTTCCATATAAATGAAAAGGCAAGTAGCTGCTAGCTGTTTTGCATCACATTCACTATTTGGAGTAATTCTTGGTCAGCAACAACTTGCATTTATATAGCACCTTTAGAATAGTAAAACATCCCAACATGATTCACAGAAGCTTACTGAGATAACAGCTTCATTGAGTTAGACTGCATGGAAACAGGCCCTTTGGTCCAACTCACCAAAGCCGACTATTTACGCTAAACCTATTTGCCTGCGTTTAGCCCATATCCCTCTCAAGCCTTCCGACATACGTACATCTGCTAATGGCTTCTGAATGTTGCAGTTGTTTCTGTTCCTACCACCTCCTTAGGCAGCTTGTTCTGTTTGACCACCACCTTCTGTGAAAAACTTGTCCCTCAGGTCCCCTTTAAATCTTTCCCCTTTCACCTTAAACCTTTTGTCCTCGAGTTTTACACTCTCAAAAAAGAATGTGACTATCTATCTATGCCCCTCGTGATTTTACAAACCTCTATAAGCTCTCCCCTCAGCCTCCTAAACTCCAGGGTAAGCAGTCCCAGCCTATCTAATCTCTATCCTGTCAGACAAGAACAAATAACTAAACACTTGGCGAGAGACTTAAAGTAGCTTCTTATATGAAGAGGGATAGATGGAGGAACATAGGCGCTTGTGGGGGGGGGGGAATACACGATCACTCTCTCCAATTGCTCCTCTCCCAAAGACGTCAACTTGAGATACACCATTGTTTCAAAGATATGATTCTCCAACATAGTTGCTCCATTTTACTGACAAATGGAAACAGACAGGTCTACACACAAAAAGGCAATCCTTTACCACCCATCCACAGACCCATGTTTTCCAGTTGAATTGATGGGCTAGGGATAACAAGATAGAGGTTGTGGCTCTCAGCTGGAACACCCTTTTGGGGTCAGCTGTATCTGGACAAACTGAACAAACTCGGACATCTTGCACATGTGCCTGTCTTAACATAAAAGTGAGTGGTGCACTTGTCAAAGATGTTAATTAGGTGTCAGCCCTGGATCAGTGGGGTTTTTGGGTTCCTGTTCTGGAAAATAGACCACAAAATCTCAGCTCACACTTTACAGAAAAACTTGGATTGCAGCAGTCTCAGTGATGCTGGAATTTGGATGGGACCTTAACCCTCCCTGTCCTCTCAGGTGAACGTAAAACACCCCATGATTTTGAAGAAGAGTTGGGGAGGTTTCCCTGATATCCTGGACACAATTTTACTAGAGCATTTATGGGAGCTTGCTGTGAGCAAATTGGCTAACCCCAAGACTTGTGCAGGTAAACTGGAGGGGTGGGAGCAGGCTTACAGCACCTCCCCCTCTAATTGCCATTAAGCACATAGTCTCACAGCATAGAAGGAAGCCATTCAGCCCATCGAGTCTCTGCAAATTCTCAGAGCAATCCCATTGTGATGGATATTCACTTTTCAGGCCCCAGAAAGGCTTGTGGCTAACCTCAGCTTTTTAGCACAGCAGCATGACCTGTCCAAAGGTCAAGAAGTGTTTGTTCATTAAGCTAAAATCCCTCTGCAAAAACAGTAGCAATTATCCAAGGCTCAAGATGTTTGTTGTTTGCTAAATTAAACTTCTCACCAATACTCCCTGCGCAACCTCTTAACATAAACAAGAGAACAATGGGATCCACGTTTACTTAATTAAACACTTCAGTCACCTGGCCTGAAAATGTGGTTGAAAAAACATCACAGGCCAATGTCTACTGAGTGAAAAAACAGTATAAATGTTAGAAAGCAGTCAGGGGGTAGGGGGGAATGACAGAGAGGAGGGGGTTATAGAAAGATCATCTAGAATTCATTCTTCAGCCTTTGGTTTTCGTGATGGATGACTTGTTTGTCTGCAACTTGTTGGTATGACTTTTTAGCCTGTAAGAATTATACTTGTGTTTGGAAATCCATTGTTAAGAATTACTTATTAGAATTAAATGCGTCTCATTTAAAATAAAATAAACTGTGTTTCAACTGCTTTGTTAGCTGGAAGTATCTTCTCCTTGGTTGGGAGGAGTGACTCACCACTCAAAATAGTGATTACTGGCAGCTAGACCTTTCTGTAGAGACTAAAGTAGTGAAGTAATCTAGTCCCTGAAGTGTAGGTTGATACAGTATAATCTCCCTACAGTGAGGGTACTGGTAGATACTTATGCCAGATAGAACTTAAAGTCTTGATGAAAGTTTAGAGCTCTCGGATGGTACACTCAATATCATCACACCATCAGTCCCAGTGCCCGATTTATTTCACTGTAACCTACTCCCTCTCACATCCCCATCAGCTCCCCACAATCCTTCTATCACCCACCTACACCAAGTGGCCACTTAACCTACCCAGTCTGTCCTGGGATGTGGGAGGAAAATGAAGCACCCAAGGGAAACCTATGCAGTCACAAGGAGAATGTGCAAACAGTACCAGAGATCAGGATCAAACTCAGGTCACCGGAGCTTACATCTGCAAACTTAGCTCCTGTACCACTATGTTACCCTCAGGTGCTCATTAAGATGCATGTGTCGGAGTATTTGTTGCGTGTCTGTGTGTGTGCATGTGTGCGCACCTCACAGCTCCAGTGACCCAGGTTAAATCCTGACCTTGGATGCTGTCTGTGAGAAGCTTGCATGTTCTCCCTGTGACTGCATGCGTTTCCTCCGGGTGCTCTGGTTTCCTCCTGCATTCCGAAGACATAATTGGTAATTGGTTTATTATTGTCGCACAGACCGAGATGCAATGAAAAGCTTTTGTTTGCATCCCATCCGGACAGATCATTCCATACATAAGTACATCAAGGTAGGACAAAAGGAAAATATGAACAGAATGCAGAATATAGTGTGACAGTTAGAGAGAAAGTACAGTGCAGTGCAGGTAGACAAACAAAGTGCAAGGGCCATGACAAGGTAGACTGAGAGATCAAGAGTTCAGCTTTAGCATATAAGAGGTCCGTTCAAGAGTTTTATAGCTGTGGGATAGAAGCTGTCCTTGAGCCTGGTGGTAGGTTAATTGGTCACTGTAATTTGCCCCTAGTGTGGAAGTGATGGGTAGAATCTGCAGGGAGTTAATGGGAATGTCAGGAGACATTCCCATTAACTAATGTAGGATTGGTGTAAATGGGTGCTTGAGGCTGGTGTGGACTGATATGCTGTATGTCTCTCTGACTCTGTAAGAGTAGGTAGATTATGCTGAACTGTATACAACATTAGTTAGACAAGGTTTAAGTGCAACTTGAGTTCTGGCCTGTGATTGCTATGCAGAGAAGATAAATGCTTATGTCGCCATAAGTGGAAATTGTTGGATTTGAACAAAGATTGGATAGGCAGAGCTTGTTTTCTTTGGAACAGAGGAAGCTGAGGGATTTAATTGAATTGTATGAAGTTATGGACTGTGGAATCTGCTGAGTGGTAAACTCTGCCAGTCCATCACAGACTCATCGCTTCCTTCCACCCAGTCCATCTTCATAGTACATTGCATTGGGAAGGCTAAAAGTATCGTCAAGGATACCTGCCACCCTGGCCATTCCCTTTTCTCTCTTCTACCTTCTGGGTGAAGGCACAGGAGTTTGAAAGCCCAGATGTTTAGACTCAGGAACAGCTTCATCTCCACGGCTGTCAGACTCCTGAACCAATCACCTCTTTCACATCCCCTTCCTGGTGGTGCTGCCACGTTCTCGAATACTTAATTTTACCTCTTCTGTTATCATCACTTTAGCATTTCTTCTTGCACTGCCTCAGTTTGCACGACTATGCACCATTCTGTTGTTTTTGCATTCATTACTGTATTTATTGTTGTATTTACTATTACCATGTAGATTCTTTACTTTGTGAGCTGGACACGAGCAAGGAATTTCATTTCACCTTGGTGTATGTGACAACAAACTAAACTAACTAACTAACTATTATGAGGCATCTATATAACATAAATAAGTATGGCCGTTCTCCCTTAGTAGAGAGGGTAAAAACAGAGGGGGGGGCATAGATTTGAAGTAATTAATAGGGTGATTGGAAGGAAGATGAGAAAACAATATCCAGAAGATTATAGATGTCCAGAACTCACTGTTTGAAAGGGAGGTAGAGGAAGATACCCTCATCGTATTTATAGAAATATTTGGATTGTACTTGAAGAGACTTGATTTGCAGATGTATAGACCTGTTGCTTGAAGGTGGAATTAGGCGGGCATGAACATGGTGGGCCAAATGGCCTCCTTGAGTGTCATAAATTTTCAATGATTCTATAAATACAACAAATGATCCACTTCAAAAATATTTCATTGGCTGTAAAGTACTGAGGACATCCTGATGTTACGAAGACAGCTCTGAAGTGCAAATTTGTCTTGCAGTAAAGAAAGCCAAGGGTTTTCATTATAAATTGCCCATATCCAGAGGAAAAGATTTCCCACTTTTACATCAGATATGAAACATCTGCATCACAGAGCATTTACAATGTCTAAATGCACATTCTGTGAAATTCAGTCTTCTTCATTTCCACGGTAGTTGGTGATGAGAGTATCTAAATTTGGGCAATGTATCATTTGTCATTAAATCACTACATCCTTTTATCAATTTCACATTTTTTCCTCTAGTATACTTCTGTTTTCAAAACTGAATATTTTCCCCATGAAGTTACTTTGCTGAATAATACAGTTGAATGACATTTTAAATATGATTAAAATTATGTATTTACTATGAACTATCCTGCAAACATTTCACTTTCAAATTACTTTTAAAGTGAAACTTTGCTATTAAATGAACCCACTGGATCATTATGTCAATCTCCCACACAAACACTACAAGTAATCCATCACAGAGTAGAGAATTAAAGTTGCAAAACTTACACCAGAAAGAATTACAAGTCTATTGTCCTGTTTGTAATGAAAAACACTCTCAGCTTCATATACAGAGACACAAGAGATTCTGCAGATGCTGGAATCTGGAGCAACATACACAAAATGCTGGAGGAACTCAGTAGGTCAGGCAGCATCTACGGAGAGAAATAAGCAGTTGACGTTTCGGGTCGAGACCCTTCATCGGAACTGGAAATGAAGAGGGCAGAAGCCGGCTTCTGCCCTCTTTCTTTCCAGTCCCGATGAAGGGTCTCGATCCAAAACATCGACTGATTATTTCTCTCCATAGATGCTGCCTGACCTGCTGAGTTCCTCCAGCATTTTGTGTACGTTGCTCAGCTTCATATATCTATATCTAAATCCATCATAAAATATTTTCTTTATGATTTACAGGATTTATGACAAGTTCTATTTTTATCGATGCACTTAAAAACATTTTAAACTTTCTGGCAATCCCATGCAATCTTAGTCCAATGAACCTTGAGCCAAGACACTATTAATCTTGTGAAGGCAAGATTGGATGTCAATAATCTGTAGCAGCTTGTGTCTGTTGGCAGTCCTTTCATTTCTGGGCAAGTAGACTATGTCGCAACCCATTGTGGGGTCTGACCCCTTAAAAATTCTCCTTCTTTCCCACAATATCCATCCTATGTGGAATCTTGAATACCAAGAAAGGTTAGCCGAACCTTGACCTTGAATTGGGTGTATGTGAAACCCTGATGGATTATACGTGACGTGACTTAAACTGGAATTCTGTGAGCATTTCAAATGGGAGTTAAGGTCGGCTGTTAATGAGGACTTTTTTTTGCTGTGGGAATTTCACTGTGTTTCTTGTTACTGTTACTGAGACTATTTTATAGTGGTGCAACCAGGTTGAAGTCTGGCTGCCTTCTTCCCACTTCCAGGATTCAGTTCCTGTCAGCCACAATAGTGAGAGAGTAACATAGAATGTGGAACAGACAACAGTACAGCACAGGACAGGCCCTTCAGCCCACAATGTTGTGCCAAACTAATTAAACCAATGACTCCTAATTAATCTAATCCATTTTCCCCACACATTGACCACATCCCTCCCTTCTCTGCATATTCATGTGGAATGAAAACCTTTCAAATACCTGAGGTCATAAACATTGTTTTCCCCAAGAATTTAAGAGTCGCAAAAAAGTACTGAAATATTGTTAGCAGTCTTGCAGGTTAAGTAAGCTTCTGTGATTTTATTATTCTGTTGTTCTGTTTTCTGCTGACTGTTTCTTTCTTAATAAACTGTTACCTAGTTTACACCATATCAGGGTTTCATTTTCTTATCTATTGGAAAGGTTCTGGGCTACAATTTACAGCAAGATTATCAGAACCTTCATGAATTTAGGATTCATCCCAAGAATTGTATCTCTCAACTTTCCTCATACATGAGATCATATTTCATTTCAAACAACATATAAGCTTGCCTTGGTAAAGTGCAGCTCTTGGAATTGTACACAAGAAGCTGGATCTGGAGAGGACCCAAATCATAACCAGTGTATAGCAATAAAACGAAAAAGTATTCTTCCTGGTAAGTAAAAGTCAGAGTTCCCGAAATTCTGCCATCTCCACTAGGGACTTTTTTTCATTTGTGGAATGGAGACAATGTTGATAAGGCCAGCATTTATTAAGCATCCTTTAACAGATCTTGAAATGAATGGATTGTTCAGGCATTTCAAAGGGAATCTAAGAGGCAACCATAAATATGTTCCTGGGCCTGAAATCACATATAAGCTGGCTAGGGACAGCAAGTTCCTTCCCTGAATGGATTCTTGGGATAATGTAGTAGTTTTCATGGTCACCATTACCGATTATAGCTTTTTATTCCAGATTCTGGATAGGCCACATCTGCTTTCCCTGGGGCAGAGGAAGCTGAGGGGTGACCCGATGGAGGTATATAAGATTATGATGGGGTTAGATGGGGTAGAGAGGAAAGATGGTGATGGTGTCCAAGTCAAGGGGCAGAAGTTTGAGGTGAGAAGTAAGCCATTTAGAGAGGATTTGAGGGTGAATTTTTTCACAAGGAGGGTGGTTGGGGGTTGGAATGTGCTATCTGAAGAGTTGGTGGAGGCACGGACATTCATGACATTTAAGAAGCATCTAGGTAAATAAACGAATTGCTAAAGCATAGAAAGTCATGGACTTAATGTGGGTAAATGGGCTTAGTGTAGATAGGTACAATGGGCAACATGGACATGATAGACCTAAGGGCCTGTTTCTGTGCTGTACAGCTCTATGACTATTCACTTAACGACCTGAATTTACATTCCCAAACTTCCGTGATAGGTTCCAATCTCCTGATCAAGTATCCATTCTGGCCATTCGTGTCCCACCATAGCATTGTATCCCTGGTATGCAGCACTAGTAAAAAGTATGAACCAGATCTCCTGCAATAGATAATTCAATTTGCTGGTGATGTATAGGTAGGTATAAATGGAAGGAAAATGATATCTCTCCAGAGAAACATTGATCAACAATGTTTTAGGCCAAGATACTGCACATATATTTTAAAGTGGATAGATATAAATTAAATCACTTAAAAGGGTGACAGTGTGCAATGGGTATCCCTTGGTAGGGGCCAAGTAGGGAAAGGATTTAGAAGCGGTCATGGGGATAATAATTTCAGGAGGAAGCTGGGAAATGGGATTAGACATTCCGGATGAAAGTATAAAGAGTGTGGGTGACAAATGAGAGATACAAATCAATGTTTTTATACAAGAGTGAAAAAGAATTCTGAATTTATACTCTGGTTAGGTCCCTGATAGTGCATTGTGTGCACTTTTGGGCATGTCATTATAGAAAGGACATCAGGTAGATGCAATTATATCAGAAACAAAAGGTTAAACCCATGAGCAGAGGCTTGAGATACTGGATCTATTTTCATTGGAGTAGAAAACATTAAGAGAAGACTTAGTGAAAAGTTAAGGATTAAGTGAAATATTCTGATTATGTGACTGAAGAAAGTATTTTAGGGTTCCTTAAAATACAAGATATGAGGTGGTGTGGGTTTAGTCCTGGCGATGGACATTTGGGAACCTTAGGAGGAAAGGGGTTGATAGGTTAATTATCTTTCCTTGCTTCATGTTCCATTATGTTACCTCTGTGTAAAGGATCTAAGGAACTCACCAGATTTCTCAATGATAAAGGCAGCACAGAATCAATGTAGTAAATGTCCTCCCTCTGTACCATATCACTTGTGTTTATCTTTCCCTCCTCCAATCCAATCACGTCAGCTCGCCCTTCAATTATTTTTAAAGGTTATTACAGAACTAGAGTTCACATACAGCCATAAAATCAATAAAAAGCATAGTTGTATCCATCAGCTTTAAGTTGTGCATCCTTCATATCTTTGATAATATGACATTTATATCCAATACTTATTAATTTTCCTTTATAAATTTAACGTCTTCAATTATTTCCATAAAAAATGAAAAATGAATCAGAGTCAATCATGACCATAGTGTCTGCTTTTAACCTTGTGTTTCCTCTGCATACAATGGAGTCAAATCCCTTTATATGACAAATCTTGTTGCCTGTTATTACAGAGAGGAAAGCCTACCCTGAATGTTATTGGGCTAAAGATTCTGCTGATGTGAGAATCTGGAAGGAAAATATTATTTCAAAATGATGAAGATGGGTGGATGGGTGGATGGTGGAGAATAGTGCAAATCATAAACACTTTACAATAAAATTGGAGCTCTGGTTCTTTCAGGTAATAATAAAAGACTTGGAGAAAGCTCTCCATTTTTGTTGACTAAATTATAATTCAGCTGAATCTGTTCCTTCATTACATGGGGGACGGACAATTCTCTGCAAGGGTCTCATGGGGGATTGTCTTTATACAGTGGCAGGACCTCAAGCTTCATTTACATAGCAAGGTGGAATTAAATCTAAAGTAACTAATTCCTTTTAATTTGCTCCCTAGTGACTCAGGAGACAATTTATTCTTTACACGTCTGCAGTTTTGATCCCACCCCGATAAGGAGAAATCACACCAAAAGGTACCAGTGTTGGTGGAAAAACAAGCACCAAAGATAAATGTTGCTTTATTTCCACTAGTGATGTGAAAAGGCAAGGTCTTGTCTCTTTATTTCAGTAAGACTGTTTAGCTGTTATTGGCAGCTACCTGCTATAACTGTCTTTGTAAAAGCTCTCAAACATTAGCTGTTTAATACCAAACACAACCAAACCTAAAATTTTCACGACACTGTCAGTTCCACACACCCATCATTTCAGCATTAGTATGATTATTTTTCAGCCCTTTTTGTGGGATTCAGGCCAATGAGATTGAAGGGTTGTGGCCTCCTTCCTGGTTAAATTTCAGGGAAGCAGAGATTCAACATTCAAAAAACACGCTCAGGCTGAGCTTTCCAGGGGGTTTGCAATGTGACATTCCATTCAACTTTACGTATTGTATGTAAACATTAACGGTAGATCATAAAATTATAGAATCACAGAAACCAATGACAGGGAAAGAGACAATTTGGCCCATTGTAGCTGAAAAAGAGTTATTGGGACTGATGTCACAACTGTGCTTTTGGACTGTGAGCTGGCACTGTGGCACATCAAGACCTCACCTGGGAACCTCTTAAAGGTAATGAAGGTTTCTGCCTCCACCGTCTCTTCAGGCAATTAATTCTGAACAATCACCATTCCAGTAACTCATGTCAATCTGGGCATCTGGTGCTATCTATGTGCAGTATGATGACATTAATCATTGAATATTTACAAAAGATCGAAATCCATCCATGGATTTGATTTACTGAACATTGGTTGGCATTTTTCTGTACTTACAATGAATTACGAGGAACTTGCGACACAGACTTTGGCCATTTGGCCCATTTGAGCTTTGCCAGTCTACAAAAGTCTCCTCCTTCGTTTAACACCACCAGCCTGTCCTTTATTCCTTTCCTCCTCGTATGTTTATCTCATTTCTCATGAAATGCATCTTTACTATGTCCTTCAACCACTCCCTAAGGGAGCAAATTCCACATTCCCATCACTCTCTGGACAAAGACGTTTCTCCTCAATCCCCTATTGGAAGTATGGTATTACTTACTATTCAATCCTTTGACTAGTGTTGGACCCCTCCCATGGGTCAAAACTTGGTCTTCATTTCTACTTAGCTAACCCCTTCATAATTTTCATAGCTTTACATCCTGCGTATGGGCAAACTTCTCCCCTTCTCTTCCCTGGGTGAGAAATTGTAGTAAATTTAATGCGTAAAGATTGAGACATGCACTAGCTTAGGTTTCATCAATGAAATATATTGCAACCCATTCTAAAGTGCCTGTTGCTGTGAAGGTTACACCGAAACAACATCCTGCTGCAATATTTTGCAACAGGGCATTGTGTCACAACAGTGAAACATTGGATGGTGCCTTGGGTCCTCCCACAGCACACCTTCCTTCATTATTCTTGCTGTGCTGTGGAGTCTGGTCAAATAGATATGTGAGAAAATGATCCCAGGTCTAAGAATTCTTCCTCTGGGTGCATGACTAGGGTAATCCTGACTTTAAGCAGAGGTGTGGAATGGGCTTCTGACAGGAGACATCTTGTTGTCCTGTTTCCATAAATTTTAGAACAAATGACCAGAAGCTTGCTTAAAGGAATGGGTTTTAAGGATGATCAGGATATGATAATAGGAAGTTGGAGGGATTTAAACATAGAACATAGAATATTACAGCATAGTGCAGGCCCTTCGGCCCATAATGTTGTGCCGACATTTTATCCTGCTCTAAGAACTATCCAACCCTTCCCTCCCACATAGCTCCCGATTTCTCTATCATTCATGTGTCCGTCTAAGAGACTCTTAAGTGTCCCTAATGTATCTGCCCCCACAACCTCTGCTGGCAGTGCGTTCCATGCACCCACCACTCTCTGTGTAAAGAACTTACCCCTGACATCCCCCTTATACCTTCCTCCCATCACCTTAAAATTATGTCCCCTCGTGTTAGCCATTGTCGCCCTGGGATTTAAGGACGGAAATCCAGAGTCTAAGAGGCCAGGTAGCCAAAAAGACAATGGTGATGCAATTAAAAAATGGGGTTAAATAGTGCACATGCTAGATACTGGAACTGGAAGGGCACAGATATCTTGAGGTATTGCTGCCCAGGCGGAGAATACAGAGACAGAGAAAGTTGAGAAAACTAAACTAATGAGAATCTTCAGACTTAGGAGTTGTTGGACTGGGAGCCTGTGTAATTTACGAAGTAAAGAAATGAATTGCTCATCAGTAAAATATCAATTTTTACAAGTATACTTCCTTCCACTCATTGGATCACCTTGTTGCAATAAGGTAAACTTTGATGGTGCAGCAGTATAATGAGTAGATCTGCAGAGAGCAGAAAGCAACAAATCACCAGGGCAATACACAAAAAATGCTGGAGGAACTCAGCAGGTCAGGCAACGGCTATGGAGGGAAATAAACAGTCAACGGTTCGGGCTGAGACCCTTCATCAGGACTGGGAAGGAAGAGGGTAGAAGCCAGAATAAGAAGGTCAGATGAGGGGGAGGAGCACATGCAGGGAGGGGATAGGTGAGTTCAGGTGAGAGGGGGAAGGTAGGTGAGTGGGGGATGGAAAGAAGATGTAATAAGCTGAGAGGTGATTGGTAGAAGAAGCAAAGGGCTGAAGAAGGAGGAATCTGGTAGGAAAGGGCAGTGGACCGTGGAATAAAGGATGGGGGAGGGGAGAAAAGGAGATGGGCAGATCATCAAGATGGGAGAAGGGAGCCACAGGAATAAGGGCAGACAAAGGAGTTTGGGGGGGGGGGGGGGTGGTTACCGGAAGTTAGAGAAATCGATGTTGAGGCCATCAGGTTGGAGACTCCTAAGGCGGAATATGAGGTGTTGTTCCTCCAACCTGCATCTGGCCTCAACATGGCAGTGGAGGAGGCCATGGATAGACATGTCGGTGTGGGAGTGGGATGTGGAATTGAAGTGGGTGGCCACCGGGACATCCTGGCTGTTCCGGCACCAGGGCAGTTCCTTTTACATCTATCCTGAGAAATCAAATAGTGACAGAACAGGAGAACAGGATGGAAACGTTTGGGTAAACTTCCTGAAAATTAAACTTGATGCCCACATTTCTGTAAGTGACACAGATTGATCACATGTAAATAACTTGTAGATAACTATCCCCACTCACTGTATTTTCTGGAGAAATTACCTTGCTTTTACAGGGTGCAGTTGTCAGTATTTTTGCTCTCCTCTTTAAATAGATGTCTACTCACTAACTTGAATTTGACTGCTGTAGTGTAGATGGTTTGCTGTGAATCATACCTCACATTCAGCCTCCAATTCATTGGCTACCACAGTTTTGGCAATAAATACACTGAAATTTTATTCCAACATAATAAGACAGCATAGATCTCTTCTCTGCAAACATCTCAGTAATTGGAAGGAACAGATCTGACAGAAGTACCAGCTCCTGGGGACATTCCTGTCTTACTGATGCCTTTGGGACACTCTCTCAGAGAATGGGGTATTTTATTTGCCTGAGGTATTTTCAGAATTATCATTAGGCAGCAGGCTCTGTAAGTTAGACACTGTTGGTCAAATGAGCTGTATTGATCATTTCCTTTTCTCTGATTTCCTCAGTTGAATGCTTTCTCTTTGATAACAGTTTGACTCCGTGTAAACTTCCCTGTGCCCAGAATACAGGAGAGAGGGTGAAAGATTTCTCTGTACCTGCTGACTTAACCCTGCTGGAATCCAAGAAGGGTATTGACACCTTGGTGGGAGGGGGGTGGGGTACAGTCTCGTTAAGGTTTGAGAACTGCATAATTTATAGCACTTTGACCTCACAGACTTACAAATTATTAATGTTATCATTAATAAGCATAGGTTTTTTAGTACAGAAAGATGTTGTTCAGCATATCTTGTCTATGTTGGCTCTTTAAAAGGGCTATCCAATCACTCCCATTCCTTTGGTCTTCGTAAATAGCCTGATAATTCTTTTCAAGTGTAGATAAATTTCCATTTCTGTACTCTTCCATCAATGGAAGACATGAATTGCTACATAGAGAAAGAGTTGTACTTATGTAACACCTTTCAATACCTCAGGACATCCCAAAGCACTTTACAGACAATGGAATACTTTTTGAAGTCCAGTTACTTTTGCAAAGTACATGACAACTAATATTCAGACAGTAAGCTCCCACAGATCGGAACATAATTGTTTAGGTTGAGAGATAATCAACCAGGACACTGCCCTCTTTGAAACATTTTTGTGAGACCTTTTACACTCTACAGAGTTGGGAGCTGGGGCTTCGATTTAAAAGGTGGCTCCTATGAGATTGCAGCATAACCTCAGTTATGCACTACAGTGCCATCTTGGAATAAGACAGACAGTGGAATATGAAACAACAAACCTCCGTTTCAGATGACAAGCATAACAGAACCCTGGCTGACCCATGACGCAGATACTACACATTTTCTAATGCAGGCCAACCCCGCATTATGCGGGGGCTGTGTTCCTAGAAAACTGTCTGGATCACAATTTTTTGTAACGCAAAACCACATCATCTGCACATGCATCAAGAAATGCGAGTTGAAAAAAAAAGTGTTTATTTTTTCTACATAAATTCCATGGCAGCGAATTTTTATTCCGCATCTCAGATTTTTTAGTAGTGATTTGTGAACTCTGTAAGGGCAAATTTCCATTAACCAAACTGTTATAATGTTCAGGTCACCTGTACTAGTAAAACCTGGCTGTTGGGGTGTGGACCAATTAAGCAACACACTAGACCAACAAACATCAGAACAATTTCCTCACTGTACAGCATTAAGAAGTTTGACATTATGCTCATTATCACAAGCTTTCCCAGGTTGGTATTTTAATTGTTTTCTTCCTGGCATTCATATCTTCCTTATGAAAAGGTGGTAATGACGTAGTACAAGTACAAGTCTCCCTTATGTTCTTCACCAGTGGCACAGCAATTAAATTCATGAGATGACATCCTATCATCCTGGTACCTAAGAAAAACAAGGTAACATGCCTTAATGACTACTGCCCAGTGGCTCTGACATCCACCATCATGAAGTGCTTTGAAAGGCTGGTCATGGCACGCATCAACTCCAGCCTTCCAGACTACCTCGACCCACTGCAATTTGCCTACTGCTGAAACAGGTCTACGGCAGATGCCATCTCCCTGGTCCTACACTCATCTCTGGAGCACCTGGACAGTAAAGATATCTATGTTAGACTATTGTTTATTGACTTCAGCTCTGCCTTCAATACTAAAATTCCAAGCAAATTCATCTCCAAACTCCAAGACCTGGGACTCAACACCTCCCTTTGCAACTGGATCCATGACTTCCTGTCCAACAGACCACAATCAGTGAGGATAGACAGCAATACCTCTGCTACGATTAATCGCAACACTGGTGCCCCACAAGGCTGCGTCCTCAGCCCCCTACTCTACTCCCTATACACTCATGACTGCATGGCCAGATTCTGCTCCAACTCTATCCACAAGTTTGCAGATGATACCACCGTAGTGGGCCGTATCTCAAATAATGATGAGTTGGAGTACAGGAAGGAGATAGAGAGCCTAGTGACATGGTGTCATGATAACAACCTTTCCCTCAATGTCAGCACAACAAAAGAGCTGGTCACTTCAGGAAGGGGGGCAGTGCACATGCTCCTGTCTACATCAATGGTGCTGTGGTCAAGAAAGTTGAGAACTTCAAGTTCTTAGGAGTGAACATCACCAATAGCCTGTCCTGGTCCAACCACATAGATGCTATGGCCAAGAAAGCTCACCAGTGCCTTTACTTTCTCAGGAGGCTAAAGAAATCTGGCATGTCCCCATCAACCCTCACCGATTTTTATCGATGTATCATAAAAAGCATCCTATCTGGATGCATCGCGGCTTGCTATGGCAACTGCTCGACCCGTGACTGCAAGAGACTGGCAGGCACGGTAGCATAGTGGTTAGCATAATGCTTTACAGTGCCAGCGACCTGGGTTCAAATCCGGCCACTGTCTGTAAGGAGTTTGTACATTCTCCCCGTTGTCTGTGTGGGTTTCCTCCAGGTGCTCCGGTTTCCTCCCACATTCCAAAGACGTACAGGTTAGGAAGTTATGGGCATGCTACGTTGGTGCCGGAAGCGTGGCGACACTTGCGGGCTGCCCCCCAAAATCCCTATGCAAAAGATGTATTTCACTGTGTGTTTCGATGTACATGTGACTAATAAAGATCTTATCTTATAGAGTTGTGGACACAGCTCAGCACATCAGGAAACCAGCCTCCTCTCCATGGACTCTGTTTATATTTTTTACTGCCTCGGTAAAGCAGCCAACATAATCAAAGGCCCCACTCACCCCAGACATTCTCTCTTCTCCCCCCTCCCATCAGGCAGAAGATACAAAAGCCTGAAAGCATGTACCACCAGGCTCAAGGACAGCTTCTATCCTACTGTTATAAGACTATTGAATGGTTCCCTAGTACGATAAGATGGACTCTTGACCTCATAATCTACCTCATTGTGACTTTGCGCCTTATTGTCTATCTGCACTGCACTTTTTCTGTCATCGTAACACTTTGTTCTGCATTCTGTTATTGTTTTAGCTTGTGCTACCTCAATGCACTGTGTAATGAATTGATCCCCAATTTACCAATTTACCAATTTAGTGCTTCTACCTTACTACCCAAGGACCTCGTTCAATCCTGACCTTAGGTGCAGTTTGCATGGAGTTTTCTTGTTCTCACTCTGACTGTCCTGGTTTCCTTCTGGATCCCAAAGATTAATTGGTTAATGGACTGCTGTAAAGTAATCCTCAATGTTAGTAACAAAAGAATCAAAGGAGAGTTGATGGGCACATGAGAGAGAATGGAGTTGCAGAGCTGGAAGGAAAATGAGGAGGGGAGAATGGCTCGGATAATATTGCTGAGCTGGCAGCCAGTATAGACCCAATGGGGTGAATGGCTTCATAGTAAATGAATATAACCAAGTTGTCTAATGATCAGGTTGCTGGCTTGCCCTAGAGCCAAGCAGTTAATCATGGTACTTGGAACGGTAAAGCAAGACTGTACATCAAATCATCTTAACGTGGCAAAAACATATTATTTTAAATTTAGGACACATAATATTGCTCTGTTGTTCCATCATTCTGCACACTAAACATTTGCAGCAGATTATCTATCTCACTGATCCAGACACTTGATAAATCTTGTCACAAACCTATTTTCCAGATAGTTATTGAATGGACTCATTTTCTTATCGCTGTGGGTTTTTACCATTTCACAGATTAGGAGCTGTTAATTCTGTGAATGTATCCTCAGGCAGGATTCTAATCAGCGCACCACTCTCAGCTTGCAATTGACTGGGAGATCTGGTGACATGGCAGCTGAGGGTTGATTAGCACGGAGCGTTGTGGCACCAGATAGCAGGATGGCAGGATGTGTCAGCACTGTGGAAATCTGTTCATGCCTTGTATCTGCGTTTGTGATTAGGGATTTCTTTGAGGTGCAGCACTGTGCCACCTGGTAGGTAGAGCAGCCAGGTTTTTACTGGAATATTAGCCTTGGCTGTTACTATGGTGGTAATGATAATATCTGCTTAATTGAAATAAAAATGGCAACAGACACTTTGCAAGTGTTCAAAATGGTGACATTCATATCAAGGTGTTTTTAGTTTTGTTCTAGGGACTAGATCAAGAAGACAACTTGGTCGGCATTGACGAGCCTGGGATGAAGGGTCTGTTTCCATGCCGTATAACTCGATGATTCTATGACTCTGCAGACAGGACAGCAGGTCAGGATTGAGCCCTGGTCACTGGTGCAGTGAGGCAGCACCTCACTCCTGGCTGGTGCAAGCAAACGCAGCCCTGTGCAGAGTGCTTTCTGTGACAGGTGGATAGTTGGGATGCCCTGGGAAGAACTGACTGGTGGGCCTCCAGCCATATTCAGCCAAGACAACAACACCAACATCCACTGGTAAAGCACCTTCAAGTGCAACAAAAGAAAATCCCCAAGGCGTTTCACTGGACCATTACCAAACAGAAATCTGATGTCAGGCCACAGAGAAGATGTTAGAGCACACGACCTGTCCAAAGAGGCATGATATAAGGTGGAAAGAAAGGTACAGGGGTGGGGATATTTAGGCAGGGATTTCCAGAGCTCCAAGCTTTGGAAGTTGTAAGCATGTCCACCAGTGGTGGAGAGATTAAAACCAGGCATGAACAAGAGGCTGAAGTTGGAGGAGCTCAGATTTCTCAGCAGGAGGAGATTAGAAAGAAGAGTTGAGACCACAGACAGACTTGAAAATAATGGTGAGAATCTACAGCTAACAGACAAGTAAAAATGCCTTCATATAGCACATTGTGTCATTGTCCATTGTCCTGAGTGCTTTGTGAGCACTGAGGCTGAGCTGCAGGTGAATAAGCCAGGCTACACTGCCGGTGGTGAAGACCATCTCATCCACCTTCTCATCACTTTGAGGCTTCGATCTTTATTTAAATTTGCTGGCAAGCTGCAAGGCCACAAACAGACTGAACTAAGAACTCAAGGATGACCAGGAGTCGAGTGCTCTAGAAGGTGGTGTCATGACAACCAAGGGTGTTGGACCGAGCGCAGAAACTGCACCAGGTCCCTCAAAAAAAAAATTCGACACTTGCCATCTGAAGTCAGTATCCAGCCTAACTATCCAGCACAGTGTTCAGGGAGTGCAATACTGTTGAATGTGCATTTTTTCTGATGAGACCTCTTGGGAGAACAAAACGATCTGAAGGTGCTACTTGAGAACAAGCAAGGAATCCTGCATGCAACCATTCAAATCAGTAGTCTGGGCAAGTATTTCTTGTTTTGGGGACTTCTGCACAAATTAGTTGCTAGATTCTTTATATTAGAAAAGTGACAATGCTTCAAAAGTACTCTAAAACATTTTGGGTTTTTCCTGAAGTCAAGCAAGGGGTTTTGTGAATGGAAGATGTATCTTAATGCATACTCCATGACCATACCATTCTCATTAGTTTTGCCATGGCATTGCTAATGAAAATTCAACTGATACACTATTTGGTTTCCACAGGAGGTTGTCCACATTGTGCTTCCAATGTGGACATAAGATTAGGATGATTGTTCCCTCAATACCACAAGCCAACTGGTTGGATCTCTCAACTCCATTGACATTTAATTGCGGTTGATGAGGGAATTTGAAAATGGGTAGGTTTTTGAAAATACCTCGTTCCGAGTCAGATGAAATCCAATGTGAAGCAACTCCGTAAAGCAGCCAACATAATCAAAGACCCCACCCACCCCGGACATTCTCTCTTCTCCCCCCTCCCATCAGGCAGAAGATACAAAAGTCTGAAAGCATGTACCACCAGGCTCAAGGACAGCTTCTATCCCGCTGTTATAAGACTATTGAATTGTCCCCTAGTATGATGATGGATTCTTGACCTCACAATCTATCTCATTGTGGCCTTGCACCTTATTGTCTCCCTGCACTGCACTTTCTCTGCAACTGTAACACTCCATTCTGCATTTTGTTATTGTTTCCCCTTGTACTACCTCAATGTACTGTTGTAATGAAATTATCTGTATGGATAAGATAAGAGATACGATATCTTTATTAGTCACATGTACATCGAAACACAGTGAAATGCATCTTTTGCGTAGAGTGTTCTGGGGGCAGCCTGCAAGTGTCGCCACACTTCCGGCGCCAACATAGCATGCCCGCAACTTCCTAACCCCTACGCCTTTTGGAGTGTGGGAGGAAACCGGAGCACCCAGAGGAAACCCACGCAGATACGGGGAGAACGTACAAATTCCTTACAGACAGTGGCCAGAATTGAACCCAGGTCGCTGGCGCTGTAATAGTGTTACACTAACCACTACACTACTGTGCCTGACATCATCAGGATGGCATGCAAGACAAAGCTTTTCATTGTACCTCAGTATATGTGACAGTAATAAACCAAATTACTCTCTTTCTTTCTTATTTTCTTACTGACATTGAACAGTAAATCTTGAACCATGATCAGCAAATTATATAAACAGCTAAAGCCAGTAATAGATAGCATCCATGTCTACCCGGGCATGATGGAGTGTTACTTGGAGGGGAACATGCAGGTGTGCAAGTTTAGCAGGGCTATTGGAGTTGCCTGGGCAAGTGTCCATGGGCATATTGTAGATGGTACACTCAGCAGTTGTGTACTAGTAGTGGAGAGCATGAAAGTCTAGGGTGGTGAATGCATCTATTTTCTTCTCCAGTAGAAGATAATGTTAATAGTTATTAGGACAACACTGTAAGAAGCATGGCCTTAAAAAAGAAACCATGCATGTCTCAAAGTCCTGTGGGTTGGTGGGTTAATTGGCCACAGTAAATTGAACCTAGTGTATAGATGGGTGGTAAAAACCAGGAAGGAGTTGATGAGAATATGGGGAGAACAGGTTGCAGGGATAATTTGTGGGGGAATTGGATTACTCTGTGAGCTGGCATAGACTTGAATGGCTAAAGTGGCCTCCTTCTATGTCATAAGGGAAAATGAGTACAAATAAAGTTCTACAGTGTGGAGAAATGCATCCTTTATCAATATTCTGATTTGCTTTCTTGGTATCTTGCACAACACTCAGATGTGATTTCATTATCGATCTAGAGAGCTTATTATATCTTTCACTTGTTCTAAGGTCCTTAGAGTAGGAAAGTTGTCTGTCAACTTTGTATTTTTACAAAGGTCAGCTCTTCCTGTACACTACCGGATGATCCAGTTGCAGCTTCATGCCCAGTAATGTCTCAAAGCATGACCCTTGCAGCATGTAACATTAAGTCAAGGGGTTTGATGCTGATGAATGTAAGAGAGGCCGGGATAAACTCCATGGATATGTCGGAATGCTCTTCACTTCCCAGCATGGATGTAGTTATGACAGCAGCCAAAGAACTCAGCCCAAGACCAGCAAAGAGAAGCCACCAGCAACTTAAACCATCACTTCCACCATTGCTGGTGTACAGTGGCTGGAGTATGAACACTCTATAGGATGCACTGCAGGCTCTGGTAGAATAGCAATTAAGTTGCACAACCAGTATTCAGAGGCTTATGCCATTGACCTGCATCACAGGGTT
Organism: Pristis pectinata; assembly: GCF_009764475.1. Taxonomy (NCBI): domain Eukaryota; kingdom Metazoa; phylum Chordata; class Chondrichthyes; order Rhinopristiformes; family Pristidae; genus Pristis; species Pristis pectinata. The sequence continues at coordinate 10,778,790 of NC_067412.1, read as the reverse complement.
TTAATCCCATCATGGCAACAGGGAAATTTAAATTCAAATAATTTAATACATTTTGGCTAAACAAATCCAAAGGTGACCATGAAATCAGTGGATTATTTAGAAACGCCATCCGTTTTGTTAATGAACTTCAAGGAAGGGAATTTACAGTCCTTACCTGGTCTTTTTTATGTTTGACTGCAAACCTGCAACAAAGTTGTTGACTCATAATTGTCCTTTGGAAAGGCCTGACAAGCCGCACAGTTCTGGGGCAATTAGCCAGAGGTGGTCATATCCCAGGAATTAAGAAGTGTGGGAAAAATGCCCATCAAGGCTTCAAAGGCACCCCGAAGGACATCATTTCTACTGACTGGAAGGACAAAGACAGTGGATACATTCAACTTACCTAACTAAATCTCTGGAACTGCCTATTTACCAGCACTGTGAGATGTCTTTACCACATGGACTGCAGCAGTTCAAGAAGAACCACCACCACCTTCCCAAGGGCAGCTCAGGACAGGTGATATATGCTGATCTTGCCAGTGACATCTGCACACCATGACATTTGAATAAAGAAAATACAGCGTGAGTATCAAATCCAAAGGTATAGATGCAAATACAGGAGTGAATTGCAGTCACGCAATTAAATGATTACTTAATGAAAGATAGAGAGGTCTATAAATTAACCAGAGGTACTACAGGGGAAGGGCAGATATATGGAGTTAGGTCACACATCTGACTTGTTCTTATTGAATGGTGGGAACGGGCTTGAGGAGTGAGGTGGCCTCTTCCTGTTCCCATGTCCTGACATCAATTCCTATTTTAGATTATTAGTAAAGTGAGGTTTCAGTGTGACCTTTGAGAGAATAGAGTCACATGAGCATACAAACGTACGCATTAGGTGCAGGGTTAGATCACTCAGTCCCTCGAGTTTGCTCTGCCGTGTAATAAGATAATGGTTGATCTGAGTGTAACCTCAACTCTGCACTCTCGTCTTCTCATTGTACCCTTTCAGCCTTTAACAAGAATCTATCTACCTCTGCCTTAACAATATTGAAAGTCTCTGCTTCCACCGACCTTTGAGGAACTGAGTTCTGAAAATTCACAACCCTTTGACAGAGAAAAAAAAATCACGTCATCTGTGTCTTAAATGGGCAACCACCTATTTTTATATAATGACCTCTAGTTCTAGCTTCTTTCACCAGAGGAAACATCCTCTCCACATCTACCCTGTCCAGACCTCTCAGGTCATTATATTTTTCAGTGAAGTTCCCTCTCATTCTTCTAAACTCTGGAGGATATAAGCCTAAGTAGACATAGAACATAGAACATTGAACAGTACAGTACAGGATAAGGCCTTCCAGTCCACAATGTTGTACTGAACTAATTAAAACAAGTAATTAAAGACCTAGCTAAACTAGTCCCTTCTGCCTACACAAGGTCCATACCTCTCCATTCTCTGCATTTTCATGTGCCTATCTAGGAGCCTCTTAAACACCTTTAAATCGTCTGCCTCCAACACCACCCCTGGCAGCGCATTCCAGGCACCCACCACTCTGTGTGTAAAAAATTGCCCTGCGTATCTCCTCTGAACAGACCATCTCTCACCTTAGATGCATGCCCTCCAGTATTAGACCCTGGGAAAAAGATACCAACTGTCTACTCTATCTAGAGCTATCATTCCTTTTATAAGACAACTCATCCGTTCCACGTGTCAGTTTACATAGAGCATTACAGCACAGCACAGGCCCTTCGGCCCACAATGTTGTGCCGACACTTTATCCTGCTCTAAGATCTATCTAACCCTTCCCTCCCACATAGTCCCCCATTTTTCTATCATTCATGTGTCTATCTAAGAGTCTCTTAAATGTCCCTCATATATCTGCCCCCACAACCTCTGCAGGCAGTGTGTTCCATGCACCCACCACCCTCTGTGTAAAAAACTTACCCCTGACATCCCCCTTATACCTTCCTCCAATCACCTTAAAATTATGTCCCCTTGTGTTAGCCATTGTTGCCCTGGGAAAAAGTCTCTGAATGTCCACTTGATCTATGCCTCTTATATAAACAACCTCATTAAAAAGATCATTACGCCATTCAGTACAAGGCCTAACTTGCTGAGGTAGGATTAATTACAGCAAAATCCTGAAACTTGCAAGAGGGATGGGAGTGAGCTGGCTGTTTACAATGCTATGAGACCAATACACTATATATGGTATTCTAGATTCTCGCCAATACTCTGTATTTGTAACATGTTCTTCTGCATCAAATGGGGCCAGAAAAGGTTGGACTTAGAAGTCAACCTATCCACACTACTGTCACATAACCAAACAAAAAGCAAAGCAGCAAGAATGGGTAATCAGGAGCAGAAACCATGTCACCAACCATTAGAGCTGTGTAGTTAGAATACTGAAGTACTCTAACAGATGATGGGAAACTGCAGATGCCGGAAATAAAAACAGAAAGTACTGCAAACACTCAGTTGGCCAGGCAGCATCCGTGAAAAGAGAAACAAAGTTAACAGTGTAAGTTGACGAAGGACCTTTGACCTGAAACGTTAACTCTGTTCCTTTATCTACAGATGCTGCCTGAACTGTAGAGCGCTTCCAGTATTTTCTGCTTTAATTTGTCCAAACAGATATTTGCACATAAAATGTTTCTCAACAATAATGAGCAAATGAGGCTTTTGCCACCTTCTTCTTAGGCAGCCCCTTGTGGTCAGGGATATCTTGCATCCACTCCACTAAAGAAGCTGGTGAGGCCCATGCAGGATACGCAGATCCTGCAACAGGCAGGTAAGGAGATGCTTAATGGGGTAATTTGGGATGTAGTCTGCTCCTTCTACTGTTTGCATAGGGCTTCTCTACATATTTCTGTTGTCGAGATTCAAGATGCTCTGTACCATCACAAATGCTCCTTCTCCATTTTGTGCAGCGCCAGACCTGGGTGTCCCAAGAACCAGTGAAGGTGTTACAAGGAGAACGTGAGAATATCCCTGAAGCTTTCTTATTCCTTCTCTTGCCCGTGATAGAGCTAAGAGTAGAACATCTGTTTCAAGAGTCTGGTGTCAGGCATGCAGAATATGCAGCTCAGCCATTAGAGCTAGTTGAAGGTGATCAGGGCGACAGTGTTGGGGATGTTGGCCTGGGAGAGGGGTCTGGCATCAGCTTGCCCACCCTGCCTGTGGATTTGGAAGAGTCGGTGGAAATGACATTGGTGATAGTTCTCCAGTACTTTGAGGTCCTACTGTAGGTTGTTCATTCCTCCAAACCACATAGGAAGGATGGGCTTGCTGCTGCTCAGTAGACCATAGATTTTGTGCCATATCTGAGGACTTGTGAACAACCTTTTATTTAACTGGCTGAAGTCTGTGCTGGGAACATTAAAAGTTGAAGGCATCTCTGAGAGGTGTCTGCTAAGGTATGGGAAATGATCTGTGTTTTCCACAGCATTGCCGTAAATCTTGATTGTTGTGCAGCGTAGGCATGTTGGCAGCGGACATTTGTCTTCCAGATGTTTAGTGTAAGGCCAATCCTCTCGTACACTTCGGTGAAGAAATCAACAACAGTTGGGAACTCAGCCTTGGAATGCACACACACGCAATCAGTTTTTCAATCAACTGGTGAAGGACTTTCCATTAGTCTTCCTGTCAGTTTATGAAATGGGTCTTTGCAATAGAAGAGAAAAGCAGGAACACTTCACAGCTTCCCCATCTGAGCCTAGTGTGCACAAGTTTGGAGGAGTTTAAATGAATGAGATTGAATTTTTTGTAATGAATATTTACGGTCATTGCACTTGGCTGGGGCCTCAGAGTAATTTATCACAATTTGATGTGTGGATCTCTGTAAAATTAGCAGTCATGCATTCTGCATTTTAATACAATCCCATTAGTGCAAATAGGAGGGCAATGCTCAAGAAACTAGAAGGTGAGTCTGTGCTGAATCACCAGCGACTTGTCACAGGTAAGGTAGGGAAGAGGAGCAATATGTTCGACAAGCCTCATAACCTTAGTTGGGAATTCAGCTGAAGCAAGTGATGCCAAAATAATCTAATTAGCATCAACTACACTTTTTGAGTTTATCTCATAAACTCAACAACAGCAGTCACAACGTACATTTATATAGCACCCTCAGAATAGCAAACATCCTATAACAATTTACGGCAATGTTAATCAGTTGAACTTGATGCCAAGCTACATCAGGAGATTTAGGCAGAAGACCAAAGAAGTTGGTTTTAAGGAATATCTTACAGGAGCAACGGTAGAGAGATGGAGAGATTAAGGGAGAGAATTCCAGAGTTCAGTGTTTGATAACTAAAGGTACCACTGCCAACGACAGAGCAAGTAAATTTGCGATTGATCGGAGGGATTGTGTCGATATCCTGGAGGATGGTAGGGCTGGAGGAGATCACAGGGTGAGGGAGACATCAGGTCTTGGAGGGATTTGAAAACAAGGATTAAAATTATAAAATGAAAGAGTTGTTTAACTTGAAGAGACTGCAGATGCTGGAATCTGGAGCAAAAACCAAACTGCTGGAGAAACTCAGCGGGTCGAGCAGCATCTGTGGAGGCAAAGGGGGTAGTTGTAACCCTGCATCAGAACTGAGAGTGCAGAGGGAAGATAGCCTGTATGAACAGGTGAGTGGGAGGGATGAGACAGAGGCTGGAAGGTGAGAAGTAGAACCAGATGAGGGAGGGATGATGGGCAAATGGAGCCAGGAGGGGGAGGGGATTGGAAAAAGTAGGCCAAGGGGACAAGAAACCGAGGTGCGTAGGTGACAGGGAGACGGAAATGGAAAAGATGAACAAAGGGGGAGAGAACCAGGATGGATCAGTGGGAGTGGGAAAGGAACACAAGGGGAGTGGGTCACCTGAAATTGGAAAAGTCAATGCTCATACCCTTGGCTTGTAGGCTGTCCAAGTGGAATATAAAGTGCTGTTTAACTTATTGAGAGCACAGTAGCATAATGTTTAAGTTACTGGACAAATTAACACCAAACTCAACTCTTAATCTGAAGATATAAATTGGAATTCCGCCAGGAAAACTAGGGAATTTAAATTTAAGTGATTAAGTAAATCTAGAGCAAAATGCTAATACCAGGAATGGTGACTCTGAAACTGCTGGGTTGTTGTAAAATCCATCAGGTCACTAATGTTCTTCAGAAAAGGACACCTGCTGTCCTTACCCAAGCTGACTGAAGTGGTTCAGTTAGCTACTCAGTTCAAGGGCAATTAGGGTTGAACAATAAATGCCAGTTTAATCAGTGACATGGGCAGGTTTTGGATGAGCTCAAATTTGCAGAGTATAGAATGAGGAACATCAGCCAGGGATGCTTTGGAATAGTCAGGTCCAGATGACATAGTCATGAACAATGGTCTTATCAGCAGATGAACTAGAGTGGTGGAAAGTGATATTACAGGCAATGTAAAGACATGAATAACAGAACAACTACATGTGATATCTTTCATGTGGATTCGACCACTAAATAACAAAATACAGGAGTGGTGAAAGACACAACTTCTGCTGTTGTACTCATTAATGTAATCCTTAGTTTGTCAGTTTAAACTTTAGTTTAACCTATACTTCATGTAAACTCTAGGGAAGATCCTCACTAGTTTTAGTACTTGTTCTAATTTGACACTGCTTTTACAAAGGTAAAGTAACATTATTCCTTTCAATTTTTAAGTTTCTCTCCTTCATCTTTGTACTTGTCAATCTTCAGACTGTCCGTGTTGAACTCTGTAACATGTATTCTACACAGTCTCCAGTGTGATGCTCATTTACTCTTAAGGTCACAGACTCACATTTTTTCAATTCCCCTGTCTTGTCTTTGGACTCAACACTCAACTTCCTGACTTCCAGGCTTATTCACCCATCTGCAGACGAAGCATCCAACCCTGCCTCACACAGAGTGCACCCTCGCTGACGCCCAGATCTCCAGACCCACATTCCCTACATTTCCCAGCTTCTAGATTGACTCCTGCAATTCCCCAAGTCCCGCCAGTCTTTCGGCTCTTATCTTACAGTCCCCTTGCTTAAAATTCCAACTTTACAACTTCCTAATTCCAACCTCACATTCTCAGCTTTAGAGTTTCACGTCCTTTTGCTGTCTGGCATTTCACCCTACTGAACAGAGTGCGCAGATTTGAGAGTTTTGAATATAGAGATCAGAACCAACTCTTGCATTTTAGCTAAGGAATTTCTATGGTCACTCTTCAGCTTATACCAGATTGTAGTCCAAGCATTTAAACACATTGATTTTGTAATGCTTTTGTACCATGAGTCTCACCCACATCACTCCACTGTTCTCTCAGAATATAGAACAGTGTCAATCATTAATTTAAACTGTCCATTATTGATGGTATGCACCAATACTGGAAAATCTTACTTAACATTTATTAACCCTTACCAAAATTATTATATATTGTAAAACATTAATTCACAATTATTTATTTTTAAAGGGCATGACATCACTACATAGTGTGTAGTCTATATTATTTAAATCAGGTACCTTCCCAAAGGTGACTCATATTTGGTCAAATGTTTGTACATATCTCCAATTCAACAATCAGGACATTAATAACAGCTCAAAGCTTTCTGATTTGATTTCAATCTTCCTGCATACAATATCAACAAAATAATATTTCTGATATAGATAAGCTCCATATATTTCCTGCTTCATACTAAAGGATATCATCTCTATAACCATACACTTGTAATGCACTGTTTTAGAAAAAACTTATTACTGCACTTCATAAAAAATGCGACTGGCATATTGCAGGAGATTTCTCTTTCACAAAATTCCCATTAGTTTATCCTGAATGTAGCTGAAGGAGAAAGTTATGTGAAAGTTAACACAGGTAAATAACATTGTGGCAAAAAAGTAAATGTTCAAAGTATACAAGTTCCATTTCATATTGGACATGTCTTGAATAATGGACAATGCACTATTTTTCTCACATGCAAAATGCTAAATTTAAAAAGGCATAAGTTGTAACTTTACTCTTGAAATTTATTAATCAAAAATGTCTTTATGTGACAAAGCCCCATATTGCAAAAGCTGTGATGTCTTATAGATCAATATTAAGTTTAAGAAACAACTTTTAAGATGTTTAAAACATCCCTCCAGAGCTCTTAATTTCAGGCTTTTTAACTGGATTTAATTATGGCCAAGTTATGGATAATGATTTGTTTTACTTAGGGTGAAATTTGCTCAGAATTGGCTTTTCAACAATTGGGGCCTCACATTTGTAAATCTAAAAATCTCAATGTCTCACTTGTACCTTACTGAACAACAAAACTCACAACCAGTGTTGATGGGAATGTGTAGCTCAACAAAGAGAAATCTGTGCACAAGTTTTCAGTTAGACACAACAGTGGGCAAATGAAAACAATGATCCAATACAAACATATCCATGGAAGAAAAGAGTGGGGCAGCGAATCCAAGTATCTTTTGAAGGTTTCTCTTTGGCCATCAGGAAGTGGAGCCTTTGAATTTCCATAGGGAACACAGAAGAAATGGTTTAAGTGGTTAGATATGGTGCTTCATACTACTCCCAAAAGGGTTTTACTGATTCCTCATTGAAGACAAAGCCCCTTGGAAAAATTAGTCCCTGAAGAGCAAAGCTCAGCCCCTGTGCAACTATTGTCTGCCAGTTGTAATCACCTTTGCGCATTTGCTTCCATTGAATCTAACTGTACGGGTCAACTCATACTTGCTCTTAGCACTAGCAACCAAGACTAATTTTTATCAATGTTCCTGGTAGTGTATTCCACATACTAACAACGTATTGCAAAAAGAACTAAAACTCTCCCTTGCATCTTTTGGCTATGTTCTCCATTTTAAATTCTCTACTTACCAATTCACTGAAGAGTGAAATCTTAACTTCCCTTTGCGGAGTTGTTCATAACTTCTATCAGGTCCCTTCCTGGCCTTCTTTTACTAGTGGAAAAGACTCATGTCATCAACCAATTTCTGGAGATTTTCTCAGCCGGTATATCATTATGTAAAGCTGCTGGAGGAGCCAGCTATTGTTAAAAACACATCAAGAATTTCTGGCTGTAATGTGGTTAGTCACAGGCAGAATGTTTCCAAAGTTTGAATTGCAGCAACAAGGAGGAATTCAATGAATCAAAAGTACTTCGAGGGTCTTTGATATCAGTGCTTGGTACAGTTCTCTGAATCCTGTGATGTTCCTCACTTTGATGTAGCTGGACAAACACACAGGGAATGCAACAATAAAGATTTCCACTGACTTAAGTGTAGCAAGCTGCAATAAAGTACACGGCTTCTGATTCCAATGGAGCTTTATCATGCCCGATGTGTACCACACCCTGGCTATTCCAGCGTGTAGAAAATCCATTCCTCTGCACAGATAATTTAGGAAATCTCCATTTATAAAAACGAAGAGTTTCCTGGGTGTGCAGTGTACATTTAAAAAAAGAGAGAGGTTCTGCTGAAACCATTGAACAATTTGTTCTCTTGCCGCAAGGGAGCACTCCTTGTGGAACCATCTTACCTACCGCATGATGCGCTGTGACCAATACAGCTATGTTACACGGTTCGAAAGACTAACGTTTGACCTTCACTCGCTGTTCCACTCTGAATGAGGGAAAAGAGGACTTCAGTAATTTTTTAAAAATAATAAAGGAAGAGAATGTCTCAGAAAATTCGCAGATAGGACCAGAACAATTCTCCCTGGCTTCGGAACTAGGTCGAAAAATTTGCTCTTGTTTTGTCCGTCTGTTCCATAACATCATCAGAGTGCTCCTATTGTGCTTAACTCCTTTTAGTGATCTGCAGAGCAAGAGGGGGGTCCATTTAGCATGGCTCTCAGCATCTCAGGGACTATTTGAAATGATGCCCAGCTGAGATCTAAAATGGATCCCGTCACGCTGAAGAGAGGAAGTTGCAGAGGCGCTGTGCAGGGCGCTGGTCTCACACTACAGGTTATTGATCACAGCAGCAGGTCTGGTGCAGAACAATGAGACTGCATGAAAACTGCAATATTACTTGGGCGGGGTGGGAGAAGAAAGGGAGAGAGGGAGAGAGAGCGAGAGAGAGAGAGAGAGAGAGAGAAAGAGAAAGGTTCGCAATGGCTCTCCACCAATCAGGACCTTTCTTTATCCTCAGCCATGATTGAATCTATGGGGAGAATACAGACAGGAACAAATGGTCCCACATTGATAGCTTTAATAGCAGCAGCCAATTTGCCAGATCAATGTACTCTACACGGCACATTTAGATGTGCTAAACAGATTGGCTTGAAATAATGTCAGCGTCAAGTTTAATGGAATACAGTGTGATATAAATGCATTCGCCAAAACATAATCCAGCAAAAACGAGACGGCAGTTTGCTAGTTTTATATATCTTTTACACTTCCTTCGCACACTTGCAAATAGGCTGGCTCTTCATTCTGAAAGCCATCCCTAAAATTAACTTGATTCATGAAAAGCAGGTTTCTATGAGTTGTTTTAATAATGAGGTGGGCCTACTTGGGTCTTAGCACATGATTAATTCCTTTGGTGGACTGGGTGCAATTGCAAAAAAAAATTTGTCGCACACAGTCTTGTTAAAGATGGTCCTAAAATATAGCATTGAGATTGCAAGTACCAGTAAATATCAGAATCCTCAAATCGTTGTGTTCTTTGTTATTTAATATACAACCTTATGATATGTTCCAAAGAGTAGAAATATAACATTAATTCACACATTTCTAAAAGAATGGCTAATTCTGCTTACTGGTGACTGCAAGCCTATTAAGACTAAGTCAATATGGGTCACTGCAGGCATCAAAATAGTTGAAGACTTGTTGCACAGAGACGAAAGGGTCTGAGGATTCCTAATGTGGTTCTATTTTTAATTGAAACTTTGTTGACATGTATGCAGCACATGAACTGACAAGCTTGAAAGGGGGAAATATCAGTCCGAGATAAAAAAAATGAAAAGTTAGTCTACCTTCCTACCTAAAATATCAATCTACATTGAAAGAAAGGGATCTTAACAGCTTTATTGAAATACATGTAGCTGTCATGTTGATGTCATGCAGTTTTGCCACATTTTTTGATGAACAAAATCAAGAGTGGATTAGCCACAGTGGCTTAAGAGATTTAGCAGCTAGTGCTTCTCTCCAAAAGTAAGCTGTGAATGGCCTCAAAACCAGAAGACAATGCAAATATAAAGTAGCCTTCAGTTTACGTGTTGGTTAAAAGGAAAATGTAACACTGTCAAAATGATGAAAGTTGAATTTGTGGAAAAGTAGGTCTGAAACTGTCACTGGAGGTTAATTATCACACCAGAAGACTTCAAATTGAGAGCGTGTGAAAAATTATATATTTTAAAAAAAATTAACAGCAGCGAGTCTGGTGTTCCCCATCACAGTGGGAAACAGATTGATCGCTGACAAAACAAGCACATAATTCTCCATCGCTCTTTTCAACCAATAGTATATATATTATATATAAAGGTTCACAAAGACGGATTATGTGTGGTTGGAAGAGGAGAGCTTGGGCAACAAGAAAGAGCTCGGAATGCCAATATCGTGTCATCTTCGCCGTGCGCAATATGTATTTCTTTTCTGCTACACTACACTTTTTTTAAAAAGGAAAAGTAGATTAAAAAAAAAGTTTTTGAAATCCTTATTTTCAACGGCCGATCGCGAAATCACGCCCCAGGAAGCAGCTGACGGACTGTGGTCAGCGCGTTAGCAAGCGCTGCCATTTTTTCTTGTTGTAAGAGGCAAGAAGCGGATCCATTTTTGTTTTATTATCCTCGCTGTTTGTCAGGGCACAATCTCTTTCTCTCTCTCACTCTCTCTCTCTTTCTCTCTCTCACCCCCTGCTTACTCCCTCCGTCTCCCGACTGACATCACATTGCAGTATCGACAGCTACATGGATCGCACAGCAGGAGGGTCTGGTGGGAGGGGTGGTGGTAGTGATGGGGGTGGGGGGGGGTGATCCCTAGAATATGGAGCCCATGCTGTTCTGCGCCATCCTGCAGGTTTACTACAAGCATCCCTTCCCTCTATTTTAAAAAAAACCTAACACAACTGCAAACAAAAATTCGTCCCAGCTCCATGCCTTTGATCTGTAGAGGCTTCCATTTACAGCTTCTAAATGGGGGCTTTTGAAATATCTTTCATCAGATGTTCCAAGTAATGAGATTTGGAATACTATGATCAATGTAGGCCCTCTTCTTTTTTTCACCCACCCTTTGAGCTGAACTGACTTTGCCGCTCAATGCTTTCCACATCTGAGAACTAGAAAATTATCGGAAGTATATAAGAGCCCAGCTGGAGTGCTTTGATGGCACGATTTTTTTTAACGCAATGTGATTCGAAATGCTTGCGATGATCGTTTCAAAAGAAAATAAAAAAAAGGTACGGTTTTCAAAGCGAAGAGGTGGCGGGGGGGTGGGTGGGATGGGGGTGGTTGTCTTAAAAGATCAATCTGCTTTCCACTCTCTTTGTTGTTGTTGTTGTTGTTGTTGTTTCGGAGAGCAACACTGGAACAATAAAGGGTGAAGGGACGGATCGAGCGGTCCGAGCTTCTCACCTGCCTGTCCTGCTGTCTTCGTCCTTGCTTCTGGCTTCCGTGTTCCGCCGTGACTGCGCAGGGTGCTTCGCTCTTTTTCCCCCTCTCTCTTTCTCTCTGTCTGTCTGTCTGTCTGTCTGTCTGTCTGTCTGTCTCTCTCTCTCTCTCCACTGTCCTAACCACGTCCTCCGGTACTCCTGAAGAAGTCTCTCTTTCTAAGTGCCGTGTTGCTGGAAGATGTGCGTCTCCTTTACTTTCGTGGTGCAGCTTCAGACCCACCACCTGATTGGACGATGCAGAGAGCAGATGATGGTCCTTAGAACCCCATCGTAACTATGGTAACAAACCCCTTAGGCATCATAGATTTTTTTAGTAATAATTGCAGTGTAAACAAAATATGCAGGACGTCTTTTGTCCAGTCAGTTTTTTTTTGTTCAGGGGGAGGGGTGACATCGATATACAGAAAGGGGACATTTCCATAAGATGGCCCCTGGCCTTAAACCAACAGTTGTGCACACTTTGTAAATGTGTGATTGGAGGGAGAGGTACTCACTGGATTAAGAACCCCTGCTCGATTCGCATGCCTGCCTCATCCTCCTCAACTTCTGTTGATAAACACACCAAAATAATCCACAACTTTTCTTTCCACCCTCCCCTCCCCTCCATCCCCACGGCCACAACCTCTTCCAATGCCCAACCCCCAACACTTATCCCCACCTATAAGGTTTGGGGAAGAGGCAACGAAATTGCCAAAAGGAGTAAGAAAGAAACGAGAAAAGCAAAATTCAGCGATGGACATGAAAAAAAACTCGGGAGAGAGAAAGAGAGAGAGAGAGAGAGAGAGTGGGGCAAAGTATTCCCTTTGTAAACTGGCTGTTATCAGCTGCTTACCTATCATATGAATTTCACACTTGCTTGTCGTTGGCTGTGAAGGGTCAAACACAGCCAAACCTTCCCACAGAGAGTGGCAGTTTCAACGCTGGCAGCAACCCCCTCAGCATCAGTGGTCGATCCCCCCACCCCACCCCCCCCGCCCTGTCCCGCTTGTTCCGTCCTGTTGTTGGGCCCAATCAATACTCGCTCCCCTCTGCCATACCAACCCCACCCGCCAGCCCAGACTTGGCCAGATACGTGCTTCATTTGAAAAGCAAAAAAAAATTAAAAAGATCCGACTCAGACAGCTGTGTGCATCCGTCTCCCAGAGACACCAGCAACACCACACCCCACCCACCAGCACCCCCCACCCGATCCAAAAAAATGTAATTTATGTTAAATCTACATAATCAAAGGGGTTAATTTGCCAGGTGAAGCACGAGGTTTTACATGAAAAACACCAGCTGGCTCTCACTTTGAGAATAATCACAATCACGAGAACTGCTTTGTCCTCACAGACAGGAAAGGGATCTCCAACTTCAAAGGTTTGTATTTGTTTTTTTTATTTCCATAATCACTTTGAGGTTTTACTTCATGACAGTGACCAGGTGTTGGTTAAAAACAAAAGAATAATTTCTGCACTTGCACATTCACGCAGAAAGTCGGCTGAAGTTTTAAAAAAATAAATCTCAGTCCCCAACTTTAAAGGATGGGCTCCAGGAATACCTCTGCCTTTCCTGGGGAATTTTTTTGTCCAGTTTTAAATATTTGCAAAGTATTTTGCATTGTGCAAAATTGTGCAAAAGCTGCGCAAGTGGACATGGGATGTCGAGAGAAGGTAATTAAAAAAAAAATATATAGTTGGCACAGTCCATACAGGTTTCGGTCACATAGGTCGTCCAAACTGTGAGATAATTGGATAATTAATTGTTGATTGTCACATGTACTGAGATACAGTGAAAAGCTTTGTTTTGTGTGCAATCCAGACAGATCATTCCAATCATCAGTACATCAAGGTATTACTAAAGGAAAGACAATAACATAATGCAGAATATTGTGTTACAGTTACAGAGAAAGTGCGGTGCAGGCAGGCAAATAAGGTGCAAGGGCCATGATGTGCTAGATTGAAAGATCAAGAGTTCATCTTTATTGCACAAGAGGTCCGTTCAAGATAAGATAAGATTCCCTTATTAGTCATATGTATATCGAAACACACAGTGAAATGCACCTTTTGCGTAGAGTATTCTGGGGGCAGCCCGCAAATGTCGCCACACTTCCGGCGCCAACATAGCATGCCCACAACTTCCTAACCCGTACGTCTTTGGAATGTGGGAGGAAACCGGAGCACTCGGAGGAAACCCACGCAGACATGGGGAGAACGTACAAACTCCTTACAGACAGCGGCCAGAATTGAACCCAGGTCGCCGATGCTGTAATACTGTTGTGCTAACCCCTACACTACCTGGCCTGTCCATCTTATCTTATCTTATGTTTGTGGTACATCATTATTGGAAATAAATTTAAGATACATTTACCCCAGCCTAAATGCCTTATGCACTGGCCTGATCTCGTTCTACCTCACACACATTGCATTTGCAGTACTCCATTTACAAGCGAGAACTATATGGGACACACAATTTACTTACAAGGAACAACACTGCCATGGCCAACAATATTGTCTCATCACAGATAATGTCCCTTTCTCTTACAGTAAACAAACTGACAGAGGCTGCCACCAAGGGCTATCAGATGGACAAGACTGAGGAACTTCCTTCCTTACTATCAGACTAGTGTAGGCAGAAAGAACTGGTTTAGTTAGGCGTTTAATTACTAGTTTAATTAGTTTGGCACAACATTGAGGGCTGAAGGGCCTGTTCTATGTGCTATGTGCTACTGCCTTGTAAACGATCCAATTTAACTAATGAGTAGGGTGCATTTTAAGCCTGATATAAGATAAGATAAGATTTCTTTATTAGTCACATGTACATCGAAACACACAGTGAAATACATCTTTTGCGTAGAGTGTTCTGGGGACAGCCCACAAGTGTCACCATGCTTCTGGCACCAACATAGCATGCCCACAACTTCCTAACCCCTATGTCTTTGGAATGTGGGGTGAAACCGGAGCACCCGGAGGAAATCCATGGAGACATGGGGAGAACGGAGATATATGAGAAAGGATGTGCATTCATAACCTCATATCATCCCTCTGTGACCAATGAGTTATTTCAAAGTGCAGTCACTTTTGAAACATAGGAAGTGCAGCATCCAATTTATGCACAGCAAGCTCCCATAAACAGCAGTTGCTGATGATTGGATAACCTTATTTACTGAGGTTGGTTGAGGACAAATATTGGCTATAAATGTTCCTAAGGGATCCTTTGATCGGGTTAGAGGGCATTCCGAAAGTCGGTACCCTACTCCCTCGTTACTGTATTAAAGTGCTTTAGTGCCTACTGAATGACATGAACCCCACAGCCCTCTCAGACTGTTCCCCCTGATCTCCAGACAAGTCTTCTCAGCCCATGAATCTTTTTTAGCCCATCAATCAGAAATTCAACACCGCTCCAGCTATTTACTAGCCAAAGGGAGGATGATCTCCTATGGTAGGGTAATCCCCCTCCTCCTTCCATACACCCACCCCTCTACATGATGTCCTTGACCACCAACTTACCCAGGTAGCTCAGATTCAGCAGACAAACTCTGAACCAACTTCTCGGACAGATTGAAAGCATGTTCAATGGATGAGCAATCAATGACAGAGGAGTTCACACGCCCTCTATATTGAGATGTATCAATGTGGCGTTGGAGCATATCAAAGAATAAGTTTAATTTTATTCTCTAAACATTGAAATGGATTTGGTCAGTGACTTAACTGAAGATCAAGGAGTCCCTGGTGAAGGGTGTCCTAGTAATATTACACTGACTAATAGGTCTGAGCTGTTTGCACGTTGGTACAGGAACAAGCAGTGTGATGCCACACTTTTTTGTGGGTTCAATTACCATTTGCCTCAATGTCATCACTGCAGTCATGTGTGGCTTATAACTGTTAGCAGAATAACTCCATGCACCATCATAAACATGGCAGGCATCAGGATGTGCCTAGAATGGAACTGTGGACTTAATGTTTCAAATGGAGAGCACCAAAGACCAACAACCTGAAATCAATCAACCAGAAATCAATCAACCAGAACACCCTAGTGAATGTCACGGACTGAGCTAACTTTCAGAGCAGCTTAGATACAGAACTAGATCATTATTGTTAATTATATATTGAACAAAGTATTTATTGGTAACGCCACATTGGTAAATGAGTTGGAGGAGAGAGATAAGAGAGAGCTATCTTTATTATTAACATGTACATTGAAACACACAGTGAAATGCGTCTTTTTTGCGTGAAGTGTTCTGGGGGAAGCCTGCAAATGTCACCACGCTTCCGGCGCCAACATAGCATGTCCACAACCTCCTAACCCGTACGTCTTTGGAATGTGGGAGGAAACCGGAGCACCCGGAGGAAACCCACGCAGACACAGGGAGAATGTACAAACTCCTTACAGACAGCGGCCGGAATTGAACCCGGGTTGCTGGCACTGTAATAGCACAACATTAACTGCTACACTACCGTGCCTGCCCAGGAGAGAGCGGAGCACGCAGCAAACACAAGAAAATAGGAGCAGGAGTAGGCCACCAGGCCCCTTAAGTCTGCCCCGCCATTTAATATGATCATGGCTGATCTATAATGGCCTCAACTCCCCTTCTGTGCCACTTCTCCATAGCCATCTATTCCTCAATCTATTAACTATCTATCAAAGTCAATTTACTCAGAAGATGGAGTCTATTTACAAGATAGAAAACCAAACAGAGATGAGGGCAACTTCTCCCAGTCACTGCAGATGAATAAAGGATGGTTATGGATAATTCACCTGTAACAAATCAATCTTGGTCACTTTCAACAATGTAGTTGCAAGCTCGATTGATGGGGAATTATCCAGTCATCTCCAGTCAGTTGGGGATTTCCTGTTTTGTATTCCCACAGAGTAGGGCGGCCCACAAGCATGAGGCCATCTTCCATCCCAGTGTGAAGGGAAGGTGAGAGGGGAAACGTGCTAGTGTAAGCTGAGACAAGATGAAAAGCTCCAATTAATGTCGAGGAAGATCACACATTTTGAATGCTTGGACAGCAGGGGAGGGAAGAGCTGGCTTGAGTTGGGATGGAAGCAGAAGAGGGGACAATATTCATTTGGAATGGTGGGGTTGGAAATGGAATCTAATATCACAGCAAAACTTGACCTGGAGGAGATAGAGTGCACCCAGATCAAGGGAGGTTGGGTGTGGAGTTGCTGAGGTGACTTTAGATGACATGAAGCTCCGTATTTGTAAGTTCTCCAGATTGGCAAGTTTGAAGAAACATTCACAAGTACAAAACTACAACAAGAGTAACACATGCTATAAGGATACTTACATACGTGAAAAAAAACTGCAGATGCTGGAAATCTAAAACAAAAACAGAAAATGCTGGGAACACTCAGCAGGTCAGGCGGCATCTGAGGGAAGAGAAACAGAGTTAATGTTTCAGGTTGAAGGACCTTCATCAGAACTGAAATACTTCACAGCAAAGCTGCCATTAATAAAAGTAAAATAAAAAGGTCCCAGTCATTGTAATTATGAAATAGTGAAAGGAGCTCTGAGACGTGGAGAAAGGGGCCTGGAGAGGAGGGGACAAAAGGGACAGTCTGCGATAAGGTGGTTGGCAGGAGGGATTGAATGATGGGACAAAGCAGAAGACAGTGACAGTGGCACAAGAAAGAAACAAATGATGTTTAGTGGAGGTGTAGATGGAGAATGTTGCAAGGAACTAGGGAAGTGGAGGTGACTGGATAATTACCCTGTCGATCAAGTTTGGTGGACATGCTGTAGCAAATGTCTGAGGCTGATCTTCTGCACAAAACTTACTTACAATTATCCTTCACTCACTGTGTATTTCTAGAGAGATTGCCCTGCTATTACTAGCAATACTTACTGTAGATATGTCTCATCTGCTCTTTAAATAGACTGTTTTCTGAGGAAATTGAATTTACTTGCTCTACACTGAATTGCTTGCTGAGAGCAATACACCACAGCCTGCCTCCAATTCATTGGCTAACAGTGTTGTTAGTAAATGCTCTCTCTACCTGAAACTGTTGAAGTTAGTGCTGAGTCCTGAATGCTGTGATGCATCTCACCGAAAGATGAGGTGCTGTTCCCACAGCTAACACTGAGCTTCTAAATAGTGGTCTTTCTATACAATTAGTTATCATTATTGTATATGAAGACTTTCTTTCAGATTTGTCAAGTCACCATTCTTGTCATAAAAAATACAAATGTTATGATTTGATTATTATTATATTTCCTGACAATTAACTGAAAAATTTCTAATGTGAAATTTTTGGAAATGAACATTTCCTTCTCCAACAAATCCAGTTTAACTTCACTATGACAGCATTGATCATTAGATGGGCCTACATCTAATACGCAAGTGCTGGAAGGCAGTGGCATAATTTTCAGGTTGGTACTCCTAGAGTTTGCCTGGGATGGAAACAGTTAAAAGTAGTTATTATAATTGATTATTAACATCCAGCTTTTCCAAGTGCTGCACACTACATACTGGTGAGGCTTGACATATTTGCAATCCATCTAGGGTAACACAATATCCTGAACAGACACTTCAGGGTGACAGCTGCAAAGTATCAGCAGCAGGGGTTGAGCTTTTTTTTGCTTTGGGCATGGTCAAGTTCCCAACCTAGGACCTTGTGGCAAAGCAATGAAGCAGTAGAGAACTTTCACTTTCAGAGGCTGGGTAGAGACCAGAACTCCGAGGAGGCCATCAGATAAAGCTGTTGGGTACCAGTTGATGGCTTTTCCAAATGGGGAGCCTGAGCCAAACTTCTAGGAGAAATTGGACCACTGCATTTTGCACAAAGTTGAGGTATAAAACATACTAACAATATTAAATGCTGACCTTGCATGCCAGTAGTGAACCAACCTCCTTTCACTTCCATGATGCTTAGCTGACCCATTCACCACTCTGAAATTATTACTCATCCATTAAACTATTTAAATTAAGTTCTTTTATCTGTTTTAGCAATTTTAGGTAATTGTTCTGAACAAGTGCATGAGTTGCTAATTCATAAGCCATAGCAGAAAGTAACAGGTCGTTATAATGTTGTGTAATGCAATCCTGTACAGAACAAGAATGGATCCATTCTCTAAACCTCCAGTTCCTGCAGATAATACCAAGCACATGATGCTGCTCCTTGCCTGGCTTTCTGGCATTAGTTATGGTGCTATCGTCCAATGTCAGTCCTCAATCACCCCTTTTCTTCCTCTTTTTACCAACTGGTGTCAGGCTAGTTGCACGGGGAGAAGGGGTAACCTCACAAGTACTTTTCTATGAGTGCCCATCCTGACTGACTGGCTCAGGGCTTTATCCAGCACCTCCAGTGCAGACAGTGCGGGAGACAAGATCTGGGGCACATCACACCTGGCATGTTGATAGAATCAACCATTTCAACAAAATAAAATTGGACTTCCTGACATAGAAATTTGCCAAAGGAAACTTTCATTTAGTAAATTTACTTCCTTACAACCTTCAAGAAAAGGAATATTTGCTTTCTTGTTCTAAAAGATAGTTAAAGTGTCACCAAATGTAAATTGATATGTAAAGTGATCTCAAAGAGCTGATCCTTGATTTCAAAGAAGGAAAATCTAAAATAAGTTGCATAACTCAAGTAAATTGAAGAGTTTCATATTGCCTAGGAATCCACCTTCATCTGTAGTGGTAAAACTACTGCAGGAAGACTCTGATAATCTGCTGGTCGATTATTGGGAAATGCTGATGGTTTAGTATCCTGCTCACCAAGCACTGTTTTCTGCACTTCCTTTAGACTCACCAGGATCCCTTTCTCGTGGTCCCTTTAAACTCACCAGGATCTCCAATTTCCTGCACTTCCTTAAACTTACCAGGACCCTATTTCTCACACTTCCTTAAACTCACCAGGACCACAAGGATAGCATATATCCCGCTGTTATAAGACAATTGAATGGCTCCCTAGTACGATAAGATGGACTCTTGACCTCACACTCTCCCTCGTTATGACCTCGCGCTTTACTGTCTGCTTGCACTACACTTTCTCTGTAGCTGTAACGCTTTATTTTGCATTCTGTTAATGCTTTCCCTTGTATGAGCTCAATGCACTGATGTGATGAAATGATCTGTATGGATGGGCATGCAAAACAAAGTTTTTCACTGTACCTCAGTACATGCGACAATAATAAACCAATTTACCAATTTACCATTTCCCATATTTCTGTAAACTCACCAGCATCCAATTTCCTGCACTTCCTTAAACTCATTGGAGCCCCATTACCTACACTTGCTTAAACTCTCCGGGGTCCCTTTCTTGTGGTCCCTTTAAATTCACCGGGGCCCTATTTCCCACATTCCTAGTTCACTGGAAAAAGTGAATTAAGAGTGTGTTGAGGCACTAATAGCAATAATATCCAGTGGTCTGGAAAATCTGCCAGTCTGGTACCACCAAAGTCCCAACAATGCAGGATTATTGGGAGTTCACTGTAATGTTGGAACAGCTTTAGAACCCTGCTCCAAAATTCATTCCATTTAAGTCAGTTACTGGCCCTGCATCCCAGGAACCACAGAGGCAGGGTGAAATGTGCCACTGTTGGTGTTGGTGCTACTGTCCAGTGATGAACTTCTAGGATTCTGCTTATACAAACAGGTCACAGAGCAGTATCTGTGGTTCAGAGTGTAGTACTGCTGCATCTGAGTCCCAGCCCCACACAAAAATTTAGGCTGATGCTCCAAAGTGGTACTGAGGGAATGACAAACTATCTGTTGGAAGAACTCAGCGGGTCGAGCAGCATCTGTGGGAGGAAAGGAATTGTCGACGCTTCGGGTCAAAACCTTACATCAGGATAGTAACAGAGGGATTGCTGCACTGTTGAAGGTTCTGTCTTTCGGATGAGATGTCAGCTGGTTTGCTCTCTCATGGAAGATCCCATGACATGGTCTTCAAGAAAGCAGCGGAGTTCTTTGCAACATCCTGGCTAATATCTCAACTAACATCACTTAAACAGATTATTTGTCATTTTCATATCACTGCTTGTGAGAGACTCCTGTGCACATATTGAATGCTGTCATTACATTATTCTAAAAGTACAAGCCACTTTGTGATGCACTAAAAGGTGTTATATAGAGGGATACAGCACAGAAATAGGGCCTTTGGCCCACTGAGTCTATGTTGACTATCAGCCTCTCATTTACACCAGTCCTACATTAACCCCATTTTTTATTCTCCCCACATTCTCATCAACTCCCCCAGATTCTACCACTCACTGACACACAATGAAGCAATTTGCAGTGCCCAACTAACCTAGCAACTCACATATCTTTGGGATGTGGGAGGAAACTGGAGCACTCGGGGAAACCCATGCGCTCACAAGGAGAACGTGCAAACTACACACAGACAGCACCCGAGGTCAGAAATGAATCTGATCTCAGCTCTGCTAACTACATCACTGTGCCATCCATATATAAGTGTTTTTCTTTCTTTACCTGATATATTTGGGCAGAGACTGCCACTCACTAGGAGAAATAGGACAGGACATGACCAGTGGGTGGTATTTCAAACAAGCGGTATTTATCTATGAAGTTTATATTGGCTGCTATACTACTACCAAGCTTCACCGCTGGCTTTTCATCATAAAAGGAACTGGGCAAACTCCCTGTCACAAAAATAAACAGCAAAACATATCCCGGTATAGTAGGAAATGCAACGAGAGTTCAATTCATATCCTAGCAATGGTTACAACTAATTCAGTCATAACAGCAAAAAAAAACATCCATTTATATAATTCCCTGAATGTAATAGAGCATCTTAAAGTCTATTACAGGAACACTATTTGAGAAATTGACATAAAGCCACATAACAGGACAGGTGACTTTGCAAAGAGTCGTGGTTTAAGAACTGTCTTAAGAAGGAAGAGGCAGGGAGGCAGTGAAGTTTAGAGAGGGTATTTCATTGCATAATACATGCCAGGTGAAGGCATCACCAACAATAGTATATGGGATATAAGCAAGAGAACAAGGAGTAAGCCATACCTTGGGCCTGCACCATCAATCTGATCTGATCTTGACCTCAGCTCCACTTTCCTATCTGATCCTCATAACCCTTGGCTCCATTCTATCCATCTCAGCCTTGTATATATTTAGTGATTCAACCTCCTTAGGTTTCTAAAGTAGGGAATTCCAAGGATTCATTACCATCTCAGAGAAGAAATTCCTTTTCTTTCTTAAATGGTGAATCTATGCCCCCTGCTTCTAGATGCACCCCACCAGAGGAAGCACCTACTCACCACCCACCCCGTCAAACCACCTCTTATTCTTCTCAACTCTGATAAACAAAGTCCAAATTTGCCTTGTAATTCATTATGCCCTATCACTCCAGGAATCTATCAAGTTAACCTTCCCTGAACTGTCTCCAAGGAGAGTATGACACACCTTAAGCAAGAAACCAGCACTATACACACTACAGTCCTTGGGTAAATATGTAAACTTCTCCCAGGTCACATATAATCTTGTCAGAGCAAAACCCTAATAACCTTCACCCCCACCTATTGATTTGATAATAACTCCTGACCCCCATTCTAATTCCTAACCCATCCTGTACTCACCCCAAGCCATTTCACCACACAACTCAGCCACATGCTTGTCTGCTATCCTTTAGCCTGGTATGTTATTGAATTTTCTAGCTACAAGCCCTCATAAAGACCATTTATTTGGCACCTTGAATTGACTGGGCCAATGCAACTATCTCATGACTGTCTAACTAATATGGCTAAGCAGGCACCTAAGCAATTATTTTTTCCTTGTTAGCCGTAGAACGGGGAATGCTAAGTGGATACTTAATGTTACCTAAACAGAAAAAGACTGCAGATGAGTGAAGAACAGAGGGATCTAGGTGCCTTGAGCACTAATTGCAAAAAGTGAAGCGGCAGGTGCAGCAAGTGATTTGGAAGGCAAATGACATGCTGGCTTTTATTGCAAGAGGGTTCGAGTTTAGAAATAGGGAAGCGTTGTTACAGGCTGCACTGGAGTACTGTGCACAGTTTTGGTCCCCTTATTTCAGAAAGGATATACCAGCATTGGAGGCAGTCCCAAAGAGATTCACTAGGCTATTTTGTGGGATGTGAGGGTTGTTCAATCACAAGCAACTAAAGAAATTAGGTCTACATTCTTTGAAGTTTAGAAGAAAGAGGGATGGTCTTATTGGAACATATAAGATCCCTAGGGGCATGACAGGGTAGATGTCAGGATGTTTCCAGTGGCGGGAGAGTCAAAAAAGGGGACATCATTAATAGATTGGAGGGCAGTTTTTTAAAACTGAGGTTTGTAGGAAATTCTTCTTGCCGAGGGTGATGAACTTGTGGAATTTTCTACCCCCAGAGGGTCGTAGAGGCTGGATCATTGGGGATATTTAATGAGGAAGTGGATAAATTGTTGAATGATCACAAAACTGGCATAGAAGAGGGGATGAGGCCTGGGGCAGATCAGCCATAACCATACTAAATGGCAATTTAGTTTAGTTTAGTTTATTGTCACATTCATCAGGGTGCAATGAAATTCCTTGTCCACGTGAAGCTCACAGAGCAAACAGTATATATGGTATTAATAAATACAACAATAATGCAACAGCAAGTGCAAAACAATTGTGGTGCAAAGCTTGTAGTGCAATCTGAAGTAGTGAAAAAAGAAATGCTAAAGTGCTAATAATAGAATAACTGAGAGAGGTAGAATTAAGAGTCCAAGAATGCAGCAGCACTACTGGGAGGGGAGTATGAAAGGGGTGATTGGTTCAGGAGTCTGATAGCAGTGGAGAAGCTTAAGTCTGGACATCTGGGCTTTCAAGTTCCTATATTTTCTCCTAGAAGGTAGAAGAGAGAAAAGGGAATGGCCAG
Organism: Pristis pectinata; assembly: GCF_009764475.1. Taxonomy (NCBI): domain Eukaryota; kingdom Metazoa; phylum Chordata; class Chondrichthyes; order Rhinopristiformes; family Pristidae; genus Pristis; species Pristis pectinata. Next base: position 10,755,395 of record NC_067412.1, on the reverse strand, counting down.
CGTGGCAGACACCCTTGACAATACTACTAGGCTTTAGCAGTAGAGTGACCCACTCCTCCTCTCATTTTCTAATGTTCCAATAAAACCTAAAGGGACTGAGGACCGAGAAAGAATGGGTAGGATTTGTGGAGCCAACAGCTAGCATAGACTTGGTGGACCAAGTAGCCTGTCTCTAAGCTGTGGGTCTAAAGTTAGCTCTCAGTTGAGTTAATGGATTAGCAATCCTGCATCCCACTAGTTGTACCTACTGCTCGCAGCTGCAGGTTGGATTTGAAGGTTTAAAGAGAGGAAATGTTAAAAAAAGAAAAGAAAATAGCTCAAATGGCAGAGATTCAAATAATTTCTGAATGAACAGCCCAGTTACTCAAAGGAAGCAAAGGCAAATCTTTTGGCTGTTACTTGGCTGCTCAAGAGGTGTTTGGTGACGTGTTTTAACTGGTCATAAGCCAAAGCTATAAATAAAGAGGCATGTACGGGAAAATTACAGACTATAACATTAAGTACTGTTTGTGGGTCACTATTTTTAAATAGTGTCCCTACAATACATGATACAATGACACGAAGTAGCAGGGCTGCTAATGGATAAAGAATCCAGAAAGCATCGTACAATAATAAAAGGAGAGGTGAAGCTCTCTGTGTTATCCATCTCAATGCTGGGGTTAGATCCCAATTAGGAAATCACTTGTGAGTTTTGCGAAGTTATTTCTTATGTTCATTCATATCATCGGCTGGATAATGTACAATGCTAAATAAGAGAGTGGGACTCCTTTAAGCTGGTCCCAAAGGAATACTATGGCAATGAATTTATTAAATAAAACCTCCTCCTTATTCATGCTGACAGCAGAAATTGGAGCGGTAGACAACTTTGATTTTCCGACTGATGATTCTCGAGTGGCCCATACTAACATCCTCAAGTCTGAGGCACACCAGTGACCAGTGACTGGCTGATTCTATGATCAGACCTCCGACTCACAGCTGGCAGGAGGGTCGAGGAGCCTGTTGATGTTTTGTAAACCTAGAACTTCAGACTGAAAACGAGCCATTTGACCTCCTGCCAGTGAGCTTGACGTAAGGTTGGAAAATGGCAATGGGAACCTAAGCTACATTTTTGAGGTGAATGCAAACATGCACATATTAAAATAAATATGAAAAGGAAGGAAGTTGCCTTGGATTGCAACACTACGACGCCAAGTATTTTTTAAAAACTGGATGTCAAAAGACGTGGGCTATTACCAACATTTAAACCATGTTGGGAAGATGTGGGAGGACAACTACTAATTAATTAATAGCTTTCTAGAAATGGATGAAGATACACTGACCCTCTGCAAAGTATTCTTCATACACTATGCAAAATATCAGACAAGCTGTTCCATTTGTTGGTTGGGAAGGAGGCAAATCCTAGCAAGCCTGAATCTGATAAAAACAGACCTAGTTTCCTAAGCCAATGTTTTCAGCATATTACCTAATGATCATTACACAACCTGCTTCACACCACACAGCAAAATAGGAAGAAAAAGGTATTTTTTACAGCAACCGTTGGAGCCAAAGAATACCCCAAGGTGTTTTACAGTCAAGGTGTTTTACAGTCAATTTACAGTCAATGAAATACTTTTTTTAAGCACAGCCACTTTTATAATGAAATGCACAAGCTAATTTTTGCACAGCAAGCTCCAGCAAATTGCAGTGAGATTACATAGTACAGGCCCTTTGACCCACGATGTTGTGCCGGACTGTGTAAACCTACCCCACATCAATCTAATCCTCCCCTCCTACACAGTCCATACCCCCACATCTTCCTTACATCCATGTGCCTATCTGAGAGTCTTTTAAACATTCCTATTGTATCAACTCTACCATCACCCCCAGCAGTGTGTTCCAGGCACCCACCACTCTCTGTGTAAAAAACCCGCCTCTGACATCTCCCCTCAACTTTCTTCCACTCACCTTAAACGGATGTCCTCTGGCATTGGCCATTGCCACCCTGGGGTAAAAGGTGGTGGCTGTCAACTCTGTCTGTCCCTCTCAAGATTATATTCACGTTATATAAAACAAAATACTCAACAGCTCAGGCAGTATCTGTGGAGAGAGAAAAAGAGTTAAAGTTTCAGGTTGAACCCTGGTTAAAATTCTAAAGGAAGGTCAATGACTGTAAAGCACTGTGAAATATTTGGTGCATTTTGTATTCTGGGTCCTGATTTCCTTATTACGTGTCTGGAGGATATGATTTGTTGCATATTGTACAGTAGCACAGTTGACGACAGGTCACATTCCAATGATATGTTAGGTTCTGCACTTTAAGAAGTCACTAATATATTGCTACCTATTATCAGATGACTTAATTTTCATTGAGTTTTTGATCAATTCAAGCTTTACTGATAATAATCAGAGATAGCACTCTGAAGCCCTATCCCAAACAAAAAGTTATTAAGAACATAAGAAGCAAGAAGGGAGTGAAATAATTGACTCTTCAAGCCTCTTTCACTATGACCCTGATTGTCAAAAACACAGAGCCAATGCCCAACTTTAAATTTGTAGGCAATATTTATTGTCATTAACATGTAGCTTCAATTTGTTATGGAAACTGAAAGCTGATGCATTTGCCTAAAGTTTTTTTAGCAACCAAGATACTCAATTTTGCCAAACAATGATAACTGAAAAGAAATCCACAAACTGGACTAAGAACAAAGAACAAAAAAAAAGCAGCTCTAAGTATATTTAACAATATTCATTATTTTTCTTTTCCAAAGTCTGTTATGATTGCTTCTGTGTGATTAATAACCAATTACTGTATAAAACTCATCTCATATTCATATCAAACACAACACGTTAAAGACGTATCTGTCAAAAGTTTCACCTTAATGAATTGAAATTCATTAAGATCCAATTGGAATTAACATCCAACTGGAATTGGATGTGGTGTAGAAATAATATCTTTAAAAGTAAAATACATTATTCTAATGGAACCCACCATTTAATAATGGACTTCATTAGTATTCGTAATACAGAAGCAGTTACCCTAATTACAGCAGTGTTAAATCCCAGAACAGCAGTGAAAATGCTACTAAGTTTCCCATCACTACTCAGAATCACTTTTCCCACCTGCTGTTGAAGTGCAGTAATGCTATTAATCAATTAAAGCATCTTTTTCCCCCTTCATCCCAGCTCATGTCCTTCATGATATAAATTGCATGGTCAGATAAACACTGTGAGAGATGGAGTTTGGAACAGTGTCAACGATAGTTCATGAGAGAGTGTATCTGAAGCAAAACACTGAAAATCTAAAATAAAGGCAGAAGACTTTGGAAATACTCAACTAGTCAGGCAGCATCAGAGAAGAGAGATGCAGAGTTAACATTTCAGATTGATGACATTTCATCAGGATTAACTTACAATTGTTTAACAAGAAATTGTTTATAACATAGAACAGAGGCAGAGCTTATTCAGACTTCAAACAGGAACATTTCTACATCTTAAAATATTATTTTAACCAACCGAAATAATATGAGTTAAAGATTGGTTTCAGAATAGCTGTATCTTTGAAAGTGAGTTCTTTATTTCTTGGCAGCCGGGGGTGGCCTATATAAATACTGTCTGGAGTTATCTATTTTTCTATGGCTTAGCTGGGTTAACTAAGATTTTTTTGCTCATATTTATAAGATAATTGTGCCAAACCTGACACAATTTATATCTCTTAATGTCTATGAATTTGCAGAGTTAGGGAAAGTAATATGGTCATTGGCTCTAATCTGAGCCACTCAGAGTAATTGAGTGATAACAAATGGTTGATATTTTAAAGGAAATTCAACAAAAGGTGCATTTATATAGCACCTTTCACAGCCTCAGAGTGTTCCAAAACATATTTAGACAATGAAGTGTAATTAAGGTAGCACGGCAAGTGGGTAGTTAATCCTACTATCTCACAACTCCAGGGGCCTGCAGCAAATCCTGACCTCTTTGTGAACTTCCTCTGTGTGGGTTCCTGCCCACATCACTGTTGCTGGTGCCTAGGTTGATTGGTTACTGTAAATTACCCTTAGTGTAGGTAAGTGTCAAGAGAATTAGAGGACAGTAGGCATAGGGCTACAGGGAAATAAGGAACAGGGATTGGGACTGATGGGATTTTCTCTCTTGGGGGCTGGCATGGACCTGATGGGCCAAATGACCTCCTCCTACAGTGAGATAAGTAAGTTATATGCTGGTGATCTCTGTTTGAACATAGAAAGTAGAGCAGCTAATTGGTCAAGGTCAAGAATCCTAAGTGCCTTTCTGAAGGAAAATTTAAGAATGAATTGGGTACCAGCCTGACTTCCTCAGTTCCCTGTTTCCTCTTCAGCCTGTTTCATGTCAGTTGATCACCAAAAATATAGAGTCATAGAAATGTATAAGAGGCCCTTTGGCCCACCACTTCTATGCCGACCCTTTTGCCCATCTACACTAAACCCATTTGCGTGCATTTGGCCTGCTGTAGAGGAAACCATACTGTGAGCAGCAAATGCAATACACTAGACTAGAAGAATCCGAGTGAATTGCTGCTTCATTTGTAATGATTGTTTGGAGACACCTCACATCTGTATGAATTAAATTCCATCTGCCAGTTCTCCACCCAACTTTCCATGTTATATATGTCCTGATGTAGCCTCAGATAACCTCCCTCACTATCCACGACACCACCAACTTTCGTGTCATATGCAAACATACTAATCTTACCTCCGATGGAGGGCCATTAACTGTTTATCTTTTCATAGACATTCTGTTGAGAGCTTTTGGGAATACTGCTAAGAATTTAGACTCTTGAATGTTACAGAACATTAGAGAAAATACAAAACCTCAGACAGGCAATGATCTAACAGCATCTTGTGTAGCACCTTAAGCTTAGGTATGATGCTCACTGCTGCTTCAGAAGAGTGTTACAGAACAGAAGGTGGCTATTCACTCCATTGTGCTTATTAAAGGAAAAGTAAACTATTCCCACCTCCTCTGCAATGCCTGTCTCATGAGGTGTTTTTTTTCTCTTAGAAGTCACAGTGTTTCCTTCCTTAAACATCATCTGTGGCAAAATATTCCACACTCTCTGCATAAAGAAGTTATCTTTCTTTTTTCAGCTCATTAAATCCTTCTGCATGTCTTTGGTATTGAGGTGGGAGGGGAAGTTCATGAACAGGGCTTGACAAGTTTGGCTACATTTTGTTGCAGCTGAGCCAGCATTTTAACTGCCTATCCCTAGTTGCCCCTGAGAAGGTGGTGGTGAGCTGCCTATTTGAATTGCTGCAGTCCTTAAAGCCTGGGTATAATAAGTATTCTGAAACAGCATTTAACCTGTCAGGGACAGGAGATCATTTATATAGGATGCATAAGGGGAAGGAACATATCCTATCAAGCTTAACACCTCCAGGGAAAAGCTCAGTTAAAAAATCTATACCAGGGTGTACATTCTCTTGTTTTATTATGTTATAAACTCTTGTCAATATTTATAATGGAAATTTCTATGTAAACCTGTCATCCCCTTTGTATGTTATACAGTCCACGAAAGTGGGTGATGTTGTAGATGTTATCTGAGGTGTGATCTTGTAGAGGTGTATAAAATTATGAGCATAGTTAGGGTGAATGCCCACAGTCTTTTTCCCAGGGTTGGGGAATCTAGTGGGCATAGGTTTAAGGTGAGAGGGGAGAGATTTAATAGGAACCTGAGGGGCAACTTTTTCACCCCAAGAGTGGTCAGTATATGGAACAAGCTGTCAGAGGAAATCATTGAAGCAGGTACGTTAACAACATTTAAAAGGTACTCGGCAGGTACATGGATGGAAATGGTTAGAGGGATAGGGGCCAAACACGGGCAAATGGGACTAGCTTAGATGGTAATCTTGATTGGCATGGACCAGTTGGGCCGAAGGGGATGTTTCTGTGCTGTATGACTCTGTGACCTTGTGGTTGAATCTTGTATCGGGATGGAGACACAAGAGACTGCAGATGCTTGAATCTGGAGCAACAAACCAAATGCTGGAGGAACTCAGATGAGGAGGGGTGATAGGCAGATAGGAAGATCCTCACCTGGATCCACCTATCACTTGCCAGCTCTTGCTCCACCCCTTCCCATCACCTCGTTATACTGGCTCTCTCCTCTCTATCTTTCAGCCCAGATTAAGGGACTCGACTCAAGACAATGACTGTCCATTTCCCTCTACAGATGCTGCCTGACCTGCTGAGGTCCTCCAGCGCTTTGTGTGTTGAATCTTGTATCTGGTAGGAGTGAGAATTGTGAGCAAAAGATTTTTCTTTTAAACTATTTCATAATTCCTCACAACATAAAAGAAGGCCATTTGGCCCATTGACTGTCAGGGCAATCCCATCCCTTTCATCCCCCCCTTCTGTTTTCCCATAACCCATTCTCTCTCCTATTAACTTGATTATCCCCGCACCCACTTCCACTCGAGGCAGACAGAGGCCAATTAACCTACCATCTTTGGAATGTGGGAGGAAACTGGAACATCTGGAGGAAACTTAAGTGTTACAGGGCAAGCACCACACAGGGAGCACCCAAGGTCAAGATCGAACTCAGGTCACTGGAGCTCCGATGCAGCAGCACTACCTGTTGCGCTACTGCATCACCCTACCCATGCATTAGATATCGCATAAGGCATCAGAATTTGCTGTCAAGATGTTGGTGAAGATTATGGCTTTCGGCATACTAAAGCATAAATGGTGCAACTTCAGACAAGAAACAACCGGACAAATGATGAGGAGTATTGACATCCAACCTGCAAAGCTACACCACTGATTTCACAAAAAGTGCTGGAGGAACTCAGCAGGTCAGGCAGCATCTATGGAGGGAAATAAACAGTCGATGTTTCGGGCTGAGACCCTGATGAAGATTGATGGGTTGATGGATTGATGAAGATTGATTGATTCCATAGATGCTGCCTGACCTGCTGAGTTCCTCCAGCACTTTTTGTGTATTGCTCCAGGTTCCAGCATCTGCAGAATCTCTTGTGTCTCCACCGATTTCACCACTTCCAGGCATGGGAAGGCTTAGCCTTTTAGAACCAAACTTCTTCATAGAAGGACATGAAAGTTTGCAATTCCCTGCCCTAGAGGGTGGTAGATACTCAGTTAGTGTGTATATTCAGGGTTGAGGTCCACGGGTGATCTGCACTCCAAAGGAATCATAGAAACTAGGGCACAGACAGGATAGTGGACTTCAGGTATAGAATCAGCCTTAAGTTTGATCAGTGGCCCAACAGGTTTAAGGAACCATATAGGGTAATAAGCCATATACAGGTCTCCTGCTTAATGTTCTTATAAGTGTCATAGAGTTGTTATATTTAGGTGTGCATGATCTAAACTCAAGTTCAACTTGAACTACTGCAGAGCTTTTCCTCACTCAGCTATACAGAGAATTAAAGGTGGTTAGGAGTTTATTACAAGAGTGGAATATAATCAAAGGGGAGCTTGCATGACGGCTCAAGCTGCGAAATCCCTTCACTGCCTTCTGGAGAGCATCCAAGAAACTGACAAGCCATTCCTTGATCAAGCAAAGCAGAATATCCAAACCTCCTTTTTCACCGCATTTGTTAAGAGAAATTCATTTTAAAGATAAGTTAATTTTGAAGTTGGCATCGCTCTGTAAAATTCCACAGCAGAAAGAACAGATCTGACAACTGGATCTAGTCTGGGCCAGCAGCACTCGAAAGGAAGAGGTCTGTGCTGAAAGAAATAATATTTAATTTTCTGAACTATAATACTTTTCCGTGTGACTGTATAAATACCAGTTGATTTTATTGGCGTGCGGATAGGAAAAAAGAGGTCTGTTGGTAGAGTGATGCATTGGTGTGTACTGTGATAACTTGTTCTTTCTATGGAGGCCAATGCCTCATGATAGAGTCAAACAGGTACCAGTGTTGGCTCCAATGTCATTCACTGAGTCACAGAAGAACCATTCACACTTGGACTGCTCTTCAGAAGCTTTTCCCTTTTTGCTAGCCCAAGCGTCACTGAAGTGGTTGGAGCTGGGAACTCAATGGATATTTTGACTAGTTTGCACAATTGGCCATTTGTTAGGTTCAGCCTTAAAGGTCAAGTCACTGCTGGTTAAACTCACAAAGACAAGTGTGAAGGAGGTTTTCGTAAACCAGCTCAATTACTTCAGCCCCGCAACCAAGGGCAACTTGGCTGTGAGTTCATTTTGTTGGCTAAAGGCCAATTCAGTAAACACTTTTTTTCTTTTCCTCGGCTTTATTGAGCCAAGAAAAGCTTCATTCGGAGAAGAAAACTGGCTCTGAGACTTTGATTCCCCCGCCTTAAATCCTGTGAGTCAAACTATTTTGTTTCAAGCAGCTGGGTCACATGACTCTGTGAAGTTTTATTTGAATTAAATGGCCACACACAATTCATACTTTGGTAATGATAGATTACTGGGCTTTAAGAACAAATACAGAAAGCCAAAATTGGCCCACACGCAGGTAATTCTCATTTGAGGAGATATTAAGTTACTTGCATTTCACTGATTGGAGCTTCAGCCCCATCTCTTTTCCAGTAAACAATATATCAGAGATAGGAAAATTCAATACTTTCCAACAATTTTCCTTGGACCAGCTTTCAAAATGGATCCCAACCCTCTTATCTGTAACTTAGTCTGCCAGAGTAGCAGTGGGACATATTCTTAACAGAACCTCCCAAACCTACAACTTCCAATATGTGGAAGGAGATCAACACTTCCAAGTTTACCATCAGATCATGTGCCATCCCAGCTTTGACAATCATTGCCTTTCCTTCCCACCTTTGACACTACTTACCTTTCCTTCATGCCATTGAGCCATAATCTTGGAACTCCCAGTCTATAAAACCGACAGGACAAATGATGCAAGCTCAGTCTAGAGAGTCTAAAGAAATGGTGCTCAACATCCAAGCCTCAATGGTTCAGATCTCCAAGGTCACAGATTCCCAGCTGCATATCTTATAGCAGCTTACTGTCTGAGGTCAGCTCTTCTTCAGCAAGGCAATACCAGTTGGAGAATCGAGAACTTGGGGCATGGCCTCAGGATAAAAGTGATCAGCTATTTATCACTGAGATGTGTGTTGTATTTTAGGAGTTGATTTAGTTGTAATGCTGTTAAGTACTATACGTAAAAGTGTCCAGAAGTCATTGGAAGCTTTGAAATAAAGGTGTGCACTGTATTGCAGATTAACAATGATTAACACATTTTAATGATTAAAATATTAACAATGATTAAGACCTTTGTGGTGGGCTGGACCAGAAGATTACGTCACATGGGATCCAAGGTGAGATGGTAAATTGGATCCAACATTGGTTTAGTTATAGAAAACTGAGGAGAGTAGTAGATGGGTGGTTTTCTGACTGGAGGTCTGTGACCTGTAGTGTTCTGCAGGGATCAGATTTGGGACCTCTGTTGTTGGTAATATGTTGATGATCTGGATAAAAATATATGTGGTCTGATTAGTAAATTTGCAGGTGACACAAAAATTGGTGGAGCTGTGAATGATGAGGAAGGTTTGTCAAAGGATCCAGCAGGATATGGATCAGTTGGAAATTTGGGTGGAGAAACTGCAGATTGCATTATTTCTGGACGAGATCAGATAAGATTAAGATCTCTTTATTAGTCACATGTACATTGAAACACACAGTGAAACGCATCTTTTGCGTAGAATGTTCTGGGGGCAGCCCGCAAGCGTCGCCGTGCTTCCAGCGCCATCATAGCATGCCCACGACTTCCTAACCCGTACATCTTTGGAATGTGGGAGGAAACCGGAGCACCCGGAGGAAACCCACGCAGACACGGGGAGAACGTACAAACTCCTTACAGACAGTGGCCAGAATTGAACTCGGGTCACTGGTGCTGTAATAGCATTACGCTAACCGCTACACTACCGTGAGAGGTGTTGCATTTGGGAAGTTAAGTGCAAGAGGAAAGTATACAGTAAATGACAGGACCCTTAGAAGCATTGATGGAAAGTAGGATCTAAGGGTACAAGTCCATAGCTTCATGAAAGTGGCAACACAAGTGGATAGGGTGGTGAAGAAGGCATACGGCATGCTTGCTTCCATCAGTTGAGTCATTGAGTAAAAAAGTTGGGAAATCATGTTGCAGCTGTATAAAACTTTGGTTAGGCCATATTTGGAGTATTGTGTGCAGTTCTGATTGCCACACTGTAGGAAGGATGTGGAGGCTTTGGAGAGTCTCCAGAAGAGGTTCACCAGGATGTTGCCTGGATTGGAGTGTATCAGCTATGAGAGGTTGGACAAACTTGGATTGTTTTCTCTGGAGTGTTGGAGGCTGAGGGGGTGACCTGATAGACGTATATAAAATTATGAGAAGCATAAATAGGGTAAATAGTCAGAGTCCTTTTTCCCAAGGTGGAAATGTCAAACGTTTGAAGGCACAGGTTTAAGGTGAAAGGAGAAATGTTTAAAGGAGGTTTACGAGGCAAGTTTTTTTTACACAGAGAATGATAGATATTGGAATGCATAGCTGGAGAGGTGGTAGATAGCAACATTTAAGGGGTGTTTAGAGAGACACATTACCAGGCAGACAATAGAGGGATATGGACCACATGCAGGCAGATGGCATTAGTTTAGATTGGCATCATGGTCGGCACAGACACAGTGGGCCGAAGGGTTCTATGTTCTGTGTTCTATGCCCTGTGTGTTTCCATCCACATTTGTCATTTCATCATATACTCACGTGACTCACTCACATATTTACATACAAATATACCATACTGTTCTCCCTCCTTTGAAAAAATGGACCAAAGGCCCTGTTTCCGTGCTGTATAATTCCATGACTCGATGACTCTATCGATACAATGATTAGAAGTTCAGTCTGTTTTCTTGGATGCTTAGCTGTTTCTAACTGCATGCAAGGCTTTTGGATTGCAGTTACTTCTTGACCTGAAGAAGTATTTTTTTGAACATAGAACATAACAGCACAGTACAGGCCCTTCAGCCCACAATGTTATGCTGACATCTTATCCTGCTCTAAGATCTATCTAACTCGTCCCTCCCACATAGCCCCCCATTTCTCAATCATTCATGTGCCTATCAAAGAGTGTCTTAAATGTCCTTAATGTATCTGCCTCCACCACCTCAGCTGGCAGTGCATACCACGCACCCACCACTCTCTGTGTAAAAAAACTTACCCCTGACATCCCCCTTATATCTTCCTCCAATCACCTTTAAATTATGTCCCCTTGTGTTAGCCATTGTAGCCCTGGGAAAAAGTCTCTGACTGTCCACTCGATCTATGCCTCTTATCATCTTGTACACCTCTATCAAGTCACCTCTCATGTCATCTCTTCAATAGTTGGTTCTGCGTCCACTTTTGACACAAATTCATTATCACATGTTCAGCCAGCATCTTCTGATCGGTTGTAATTTTAATCAACTTGGACACTTCTGAATTTTGCTCCAATTCGAACTAGATATGGTTCAGCACAGAGGCTTGTGTTATCTCAGCAATATCTCATACTTCTTCATTGGCCTTAACAATCTCACTTTCTCATGTTTTCCAAGTTGCTTCTCTTTGCCTCTTCCCAATGAGGTATTAGGATCATGAATCATACTTTTATTTTGGCTTCAACCACTGCCTCTCCGTGCTCTCCTTCAAGCTGGGCTCTACCAAACTCAAGCATATTCAAATTTTGCAAAGCATCAGCAGCTCTGCTGGGTATAATCCTCTGATAGAATGTGGTGCTGTATGACACTCAAAGAGTTAATTAAAGAATGATTCATAGACACACTTAAGGCTTTCCAAGGCTTTCTTAAGAAACATGTACAAACCTTTCAGTCATGTCATTGGAGGCAGGATAATAAGGGCAAATTAATGAATGGCTGATACCGTTACACTTCATGAAGTATTCAGACAAAATGACCTGAATTAAGCTGCATCCTTTTCAGATATTGGGTTGTAAAATTTCAACTCGATTGTACAGTTATGCTGTTGTGCATTGTCCCTTTAGAAAGAGTGACGATAAGGACTACAAAGTTGTCATTAACTTTCTGACAAAAAGCAATACAAATATCCTGAATTCTGAGGTACCTATGGTGGTTTCGTTCTGCACTTTTCGACAGACAATTAATGTTGACATTAAACCTTCTGTATCTTTGTCAGTACCGGGCTAATATACAATGTATGCGGCAATTGTCCTTACATAAACTGCCTGTATGATCTGACTGCAGTTCCCCTAAGATTCATCTTCTCAGGACATTGGGGATGACTATTCTGTCTCACTTCAGACATTCTTGATCTGTGGACAATTTGAATCTTTTGTTGTGATCTGGTGGTAGACCCACATTTGGACAATCATCTGAGTTGGTCCAACTTCTTAGTGTAACTTGATAGACTCATTTCAGAAGTGTACCTTTCTGTGATGCCTCAACAATTCTTGCATCCATGACTGGCAAGTCATCATCCGCCAGGTGTGAAGTATAAATCGTTTTTTTTTCCACACTACTCATGTTAGGTAACGCAACTGCAATTGGAAAACTAATACCCATTTGCCCATTCCTGCATTCTATTGGAATTGTTGATTTTGGACCTAGAATGGTTAAGAGGGGTTTGTGATCCATTACCGAGATGAAAGATCTTTCCAATAGGAACTAACGAAACTTCTTCACGCAAAAACAAAGATTGTTAACACTTCTTTCTCTATCATTACATAATTCTGTTGGCCTTTATGCTTCTGAGGTAGTCCCTCAGGGTCAAGGATGACGATTCCATTCTACTTCTATTTAAAGTATGAAACACAAGTGCTTCTCCTGCCATCATTTGTGTCGAGATTGATAACAGCACCACTCCATAGTCTGAGGCATCACAAGTAAGCTTCAGCGTCCTTGTCATATTATAATGCATCAAAAAGGACTCTCTGCTTAAAAGCTCTGCCTACATTTATTATAGCTTTCTGTTGATCCTGACACCATCTCCATTTTTCATCTTTTTAAGTAGCAGTGTGAGGACCCTTGCTGAATCTGGTATAAAGCTGGAGTTATGTTGAATCACACCTACAATAAGGATTGACGTTCAGCCCCATTTCTGGTCTTCTTGCCTTAAAAATAGTTTCAACTTCATCCTTCACAGGTTGTAAACCATTGGCATCCAATTTCAAGCCCAGATAAACAATTTCTGGTTGAACAAAAGCATATTTATTTTATTTAACTTTCATGTTGTGGTAATGTACTCACTTGAGAACTTATAAAGACCAAAGATTGAGCAAGGAGCTGTAGTAATGAGAAAATTATTCTGGGGCAATGGTACATTTTCTTTCAGTGATAAGCTGGCTTTGTGTGGCAGTTTATATAAGAGTACACACCCTCAGCACTTGTGTCCTGTAAGGCTGGATCCTTAGCCCCGTAATTTACTCCCTATACACTTACAACCGTGTGGCCAGATTCTGCTTTAATTCCAGCTGCAAGTTTGCAAATGACACCATCATAGTGGATCAGATCTCAAACATTGATGAGACAGAGTACAGGAAGGAGGTAGAGAGACTGGTGGCATGGTGTCATGACAACAACCTTTCCCTCGATGTCAGCAAAACAAAAGAGCTGGTCATTGACTTCAGGAAGTGGGGCAGAGTACATGCTCATCTATATCAACGGTGCTAAGGGGGAGATAGTTGAGAGCTTCAAGATCCTAGGTGTAAGTATCACCAATAACTTGTCCTGGTCCAGCCATATAAATGCTATGGTCAAAAAAGCACACCAGCACCTCTACTTCCTCAGATGGCTAAGGAAGTTAGGCATGTACCAATGACACTCATTAATTTTACAGATGCACAATAGAAAGCATCCTATCCGGATGCATCACAGTTTGGTATGGCAACTGCTTGACCCAAGGCTTCGAGAAAACACAGCCCAGTCTATCACGAAAACCAGCCTCCCCTCCATTAACTCTGTCTACACTTCCTGCTGCCTCACAAAAGCAGACAACATAACCAAAGACCCCTATCACCCCAGGCATTGTCTCTTCTCCCCCCTTCCATCAGGCAGAAGATACAAAAGCTTGAGAGCACGTACCACCAAGCTCAAGGACAACTTCTATCCTGTCGTTATAAGACTCTTGAACAGACCTCTTGTACAATAAAGGTGAACTCTTGATCTCTCAGTCTACCTCATAATGGCCCTTGCATCATATTTAGCTACCTGCACTGCACTTTCTCTGTAACTGTAACACTATACTCTGCATTCTATTATCGTTTTTCCTTTTGTTTGACCTTGATGTACTTACGTATGGAATGAGCTGTTTGGATGGCATGCAAACAAAGCTTTTCACTGTATCTCGGTGCATGTGACAATAATAAACCAATTACCAATCACCAATTACCTCGTGTGTACTTGTGAATATATAATTTTATCTCACATTTACTTGAGTGTACATATGTGACAAGTTTATTTTTGTGAAGAACTTAGCTTTGGCTAATTCCATCTGGAGATCTTGAGATGTCAATAATGGGTACTAGTCATTAACTTTCTCATTAAGGATCTTATAGTTGTTACATAATCCAGATTCCATATCAGCTCTGGTTACAACCATGACTGGAGCTGCTCCTTTGTTTTATGTTGTTTTCACTGTTTGACTAGCTCTTCTTCCAGTCAATGTTGTGCTGGTTGAGGTTTATAATACACTGCTTTGGCATTAGCCTTCACGTGGATGTCTGCCTTATAACCGATATCACCAGTATCCTTGAAGATTTCTTCATGTTTGTCTACTAGCAGTTTCAAGCATGATTTCACAGTATTTGCATGGCTACTAAACAAATTTCTCCCATTGATCTTTAATCTTTGTAACCAATCTTTGCCAACTAGTGTCAGTTGCACTGCATAATCCGCTATAACTTGGGAATTTCAACCATTGACCATTTCGAACACACGTTGCATTGTTTCAGACCCAATACCTTCTGTACTTCACCTGAGTATGTAGAAAGGTACTGTAGGTCTCTCTGCCTGTGATAGAATAATCTGCTGTTGTATCACTATTCATTTCTAAAGCCTGGACACTTATTTGTACTTTGAAACCTTGCTGCTTCCTGCCTTTTCCACCAGTAGTAAGGATGCTGCCTATTGGAAACCAGATTATCATTTGGCTGATGAGCTCTCATTAGGATGAATAGCACAAGGTTTGGACCTTCATGCTGTCAGAATGTGCCCTTCCTTCTCACTCAGAAACACTTCGCCACCTTAAAGGAACACACCTGCAGTGAATGGCTGCCATTGCATCTGTAATAATAGTTCTCACCTCATGTACTTATTTAGTTTCAGGTTGGAACCTTCCAGTTCTAAACCATCATCATATCTGTGCTTGGCAAGGGAAGAAATTTTTTGGCATTTTTTTTTGCTGTCATTTCCATTGCAATCACGCAAGCCAGATCCAATGTGAGACTCTTTGTGCTGAATAATTTGGTCTGTATCCACACATCATTGAAGTCGTAAAAAAATCTAAGCCACAGTGCCCGGTTTAAAACAGAACATTGCAGTGTGTCGCTAGAACTTTCAATGCAAAATTATAGTTACTGACAATTTCCCCTGTTCTTTGATTCCTCATGTGGAACTTATAACTCTGTGCAATTCCAAAAATAATCTCCAAATTTCTGCACCACTTTTGTCTTGTCTCAGAGCTAATCTCAACTGAAAACCATTTTCATGCCGCATTCACTCCCTGTGCATTTCCAACATGATCATAGAGTCATAGACTCTATTTTGAGAATATTATTAGGCACAAAGGGATACTTCCATTCTTTCCCCGTATACAGAGAAGGACTCGGTATTCGAATGCACACACCTACATGGTCCATACAACCTTTCAACAGTTAAGCCACCATTTAAAGTGGAAATCCAAAAAGCTGCAGATGCTGAAAATCTAAAATAAAAACAGTAAATGCTGGATATACTCAGTAGGTCAGGCAGCATCTGTGGGAAGAGAAAGGGAGTTAACTTTACTGGCTGAA
This sequence comes from Pristis pectinata, assembly GCF_009764475.1. Lineage (NCBI taxonomy): Eukaryota > Metazoa > Chordata > Chondrichthyes > Rhinopristiformes > Pristidae > Pristis > Pristis pectinata. The sequence continues at coordinate 10,739,441 of NC_067412.1, read as the reverse complement.
GACCCCTCGTCAAGAGTCTTTGACCTGAGCCTTCATTTTAACCTCTTTCCTACCTAAGTAGTGACATGGCTGCACACAAGCTTTCTCTGCACTCTGCTCACTCCTGTGTGTTTAATTCTCCCACAATCAGAGTTTCTATTTGTCCTTTTTTTCACTTGCTGCCTGCACAGATGTACTGACTTGTTGCCTACTTAAGGAAACTTCAACAGTCGTGCCATTACCTCTCCATCATTACAGAGTTATAAGAACATGTGGTGAGTCCCAGCAGCTACAAATTGTGTCTTCAAACCACTTTTTTCCTTTAAGCCGATATGCATCAGGTGATGTGACTTCAGATTAATTAAATCAAAAAGGTTGCTTTCCTACCCCAACTTGCTTTAAAGGCAAAAATAAATAATGAGCTGTACACTGACTGGGGGGAGGCAGACACTGATACAGATCCCAACATGACCCCAAAAAGCCCATTTCTGCTCCTCACACTAAACAGGTTTTGATCATGTTAAGTTAACCCATCACCTTAAAATGATCTAAAGCAGATCCTCCCATCACACTGGAGACTTCTAGGCTGAAATAATGATTGTTGAGCTCTGTGAAAACAACAAAGAGTTTGACAACTTGCTCTTCAGGTTATTTCAAAACTGGCGGCAAGGTAATCGGTCCAGTCTTCCCTTCCCACTATCCTCCCCCCTGCGTATGATACTTTACCTTGCAACTGCAGACAATAGAACACCTGTCCCACAGGGAAACCGCTCAACACATCATGGAAACCAGCCTCCCCTCCATGGACTCTGTCTACACTCCTCGCTGCCTTGGTAAAGCAGCCGGCATAATCAAAGACCCCACACACCCCAGACATTCCCTCTTCTCCCATCAGGCAGAAGATGCAAAAGCCTGAAAACACGTACCACCAGGATCAAGGACAGCTTCCGTCCTGCTGTTATAAAACTATTGAATGGTTCCCTAGTATGATAAGATGGATTCTTGACCTCACAATCTACCTCATCATGGCCTTACACCTTATTGTCTTCCTGCACTGTACTTTCTCCAGTAACTGTAACATTTTATTCTGCACTTTCTCTGAAACTGTAATACTTTTATCTGCATTCTGTTATTGTTTTACCCTGTACTACCTCAATGCACTGTTGTAATTAATTGATCTGTATGAATAGTATGCAAGACACATTTTTCACTGTACCTCAGTACAAGTGACAATAATAAACCAATTTACCTTTCACCTCTTCCCTTCCCACCATCCAGTAACCCAAGCAGTCTTTCCAAATGAAGCAGTGATTCACGTCTTCCAATCTGATCTACTGCATTTGGTTTTCACAATGTGGTCGCACTTCCAATCAGAAACCAAACACAGATTGGGTGACTGCTTAGCAGAGCACCTGCATTCAGTCCACAGGGGCGACCTTGAATTTCCTGTTACTTTAACTTTCTGTCCCACTCCCACTCTGACCTGTTGGTCTGTGGCCTCCTGCACTGTTACAACAAGGCCCAACACAAGATAAGATAATATAAGATAATATTACTTTATTAATCACATGTACATGGAAACACACAGTGAAATGCATCTTTTGCGTAGAGTGTTCTGGGGGCAGCCCGCAAGTGTTGCCATGCTTCCGGCGCCAACATAGCATGCCCACAACTTCCTAACTCGTACGTCTTTGGAATGTGGGAGAAAACCGGAGCAGCCGGAGGAAACCCACGCAGTCACGAGGAGAATGTACAAGCTCCTTACAGACAGTGGCCAGAATTGAACCCGGGTTGCTGGTGCTGTAAAGTGTTATGCTAACTGCTACACTACCATGCCTGCCCAGACTTCAAAGTCAAAGTCGAGTTTATTTCCATATGCACAAGTACACGTATGTACAGGTGCAATGAAAAACTTACTTGCAGCAGCACCACAGACACATAGCATTAGAGTCATAACATTCACAAGAAAAACATAATTTAAACATAAATGATACAAAATTATACAAGAAAGAACATAATTAGAACAAAAAAAAACAAATTCCATTGTAGTGCAAGGTGGTCATAGTGTTGCTATACTGAGGTAGTGATTAGGTTTGTGCAGGTTGGTTCAAGAACCGAATGGTTGAAGGGAAGTAGCTGTTCTTGAACCTGGTGGTGTGGGACTTGGAAGAATGTAGCTAAGGTAGAGGGTTATAGATATGGAGGAGATTACAGCGATAGAGAGAGCTGAGGGATTTGAGAACAGATTAATTCTCAGTGAAAAATACCAAGGAATTATTTGAAGAATTTGGCAGCCCAGCCCATATTAACCAGACATTAAAAGTCTCCAGACTGAGGAACATGAGCACTTACACCCTGCCGATGATCAGCCTACACTGAACACAGCTCAAAGGCTGGCACTTTGTTCATTAGGCAGACTGACACGCCACATGTCCGTGCTTGTGGCACGTGCTGTCGGAGCTAATTTTCTCCTTATCAGCCTCTCTGCTGCCCAGTGGATGTAAGCCGAGTCGCAGCGAAACCCTGTGACAGGCACACCACGTACAAGGAAGAGATTGTGTTGGCAGGAGGCTAAGCTGATATCAAAACCATAACGCCGTCCACACTCCCTGCCTGCCTGCCTTCTGACTCAGTTGGTCTCTGTTATCTTTCAACAATAAGCACATTCACTTCCAAGCAAATGTGGTTTAACCCATAATGCAGAGTAGGCAGTGTAAACATTCCCCCAAAAAGCTGACTCCACATCAGACAAGTTGGTTCCAATTAGGGTCAAACCTGTTGGATTGATCACATACACACTTAGTTTCATAGAGTCATACAGCTAGAAGGTGGACCTTTGACCCACCAAGAAGTGGCTGACCATCAAACGTCCATTTATACTTATCCCATTTTTTATTCTCCCCTCATTCCCATGATTTCCTCCCAGATTCTACCACTTACCTACACACAGGAGAAACAGGGGGATCTTGGGGTCTACGTCCATAGATCCTTCAAGGTTGCCGTGCAGGTCGATAGGGCTGTTAAGAGGGCGTATGGTGTGTTGGTCTTCATTAGTCAGCATATTGAGTTCAAGAGCTGCCAGGTAACATTGCAGCTCTATAGAATTCTGGTTAGACCACACTTGGAGTATTGTGTTCAGTTGTGGTCGCCTCATTATAGGAAGGATGTGGAAGCTTTAGAGAGGGTGCAGAGGATATTTACTAGGATGCTGCCTGGATTGGAGAGCATGTCTTATGAGGATAAGTTGAGCAAATTAGAGCTTTTCCCCTTGGAGAGAAGAAGGAGGAGAGGTGACTTGCTAGAGGTGTACAAGATGATAAGAAGCATAGATTGAGTGGACAGTCAAAGACTTTTTACCAGGGCAAAAATGGCTCACACGAGGAGGCATAATTTTAAGGTGATTGGAGGAAGGTATGGGGGGATGTCAGAGGCAAGTGTTTTTACACAGAGAGTGGTGGGTGCATGGTACGCACTGCCAGCTGAGGTGGTGGAGGCAGATACATTAAGGACATTTAAGACACTCTTTGATAGGCACATGAATGATGGAGAAATGGGGGGCTATGTGGGAGGGAAGGGTTAGATAGATCTCAGAGCAGGATAAAATGTCGGCACAACATCATGGGCCGAAGGGCCAGTACTGTGTTGTAATGTTCTATGTTAAAACAAGGGACAATTTACAGTGACCAATTGACTTACCAACCTGGACGTCTTTGGGACGTAGGAGGAAACCAGAGAACCTGAGTGAACCCCATGCTTTCACAGGAAGAATATGCAAACTCCACACAGACAGCATCTTAGGTCAGGATTGAACCCAAGTCACTGGAGCTATTAGGTAGTGGCTCCACTAGCAACACCACTGTGCTGCTTAAAAATTCTGATTATTATACCTGTAAAGTGGCTCCTAGTGGTAATGTTATAGGCTAGGTAATGGAGAGAATAAAAAAATCCTCTGCAGGTCAGGCAGTATCTGTGGAGAGAGAAGCAGAATTAACAGGCTGATTATTAAAATGTCAATCATTAGCCAGTGGGGTTCTAGACTAAGGAGCACTCTCTGGCCCATTCCATCTTGCCTCAACCCCCAAATTGCCTCCCCTCCATTGACTCTGTCTACACCTTCCACTGCCTTGGGAAAGCAGCTGACATAACCAAGGACCAATCCCACCCCAGACATTCCCTCTTCTCCCCCCTCCCATCGGGCAGATGATACAAAAATTTGAGAACACGTACCATCAGGCTCAAGGACAGACATTATAAGACTATTGAACAGACCTTTTGTATACAATAAAGACGAGCTCTTGACCTCTCAATCTACCTCATCATTTTTCTGTACCAGCTCAGTTCATGACTTAACCATTCAGGGAGCAGCATGCAAAATGACGCCAGTCAAGGAGGCCTCCCAAGGAGAGGTAAGTGGCTCCACGTGTAGGCAGTGGGACAGAGAAGGGAACTCCCAGTGAGCAAAGCCCTGTCAACCCTTTGCAGGCAAGTGACTGAATTTCCAACTGCACAATGTGGATGGGTACAAGAGATGGATATCTCCCAGCTCAACAAGTGAGATGTCCTACCACTGACCCTCCAGACGGCAAGAAGGTCAGTGTTGGAGTTACAACTCCAGAGTTCTGCTAGCGGGATTGCTTTGGGACCTAGTTCAGAACTCCTCTTGTTCTTTCCTATTGAACCAAATTGCCAGCATTTTCATTACCGATCTCCTGTACACTCTGTAAAATAGAATGAGTTTTGATCAGAGACACAAGAGACCGCAGATGCTGGAATCGGGAACAACAAACAATCTGCCGGAGGAACTCAGTGGGTCGAGCAGCATCTATGGGAGGAAAGGAATTGTCGATGTTTCGGGTTGAAAGCCTGCATCAGGACTGCAGGGTCTTGTTTTGATTGAACAAGAAGCAGTTTCTCGTCCTATTTACCAGCTCACTGTCGTGTTCCTTTCCTCAATGTGGTATGGGGTCATCGAGCCAGTGGCAGGTGCACATCTCAGCATTTGAGACAGATAATTAGCTCCAAAGATTTTCTGGAGTGTTTATAGAGTCTGTTTGATCTTCTTCAGTGCCACTGACTGATGGATCTGTACAGCTTCATATCTGTGAACGGACATATTCATACATTATCTTGTCCTAAAACAAGCTAAGGAAACAAGCTGGATACCATCAGCTCAACACCACCCTTGATCGTTCTGATTGCGGATACTTTCAGGGCCTTAAACTGCATCTGCTATTGTTCTCTCTTCACGTAGAAGCCACGGCCAAGAAAGCTCACCAGCGCCTCTGCTTCCTCAGGAGGCTAAAGAAATTTGGTTTGTCCCCTTTGACTCTCACCAACTTTTACCAATGCACCATAGAAAGCATCTTATCAGGATGTATCACGGCTTGGTATGGCAACTGCTCTGCCCAGGACCGCAAGAAACTGCAGAGAGTTGTGGACACAGCCCAGTGCATTATAGACACCAGCCTCCCCTCCTTGGACTCTGTCTTTACCTCTCGCTGCCTTGGTGAAGCAGCCGGCATAATCAAAGACCCCACCCACCCAGGACATTCTTTCTTCTCTACTCTTCCATCGGGTAGAAGATACAGGAGCCTGAGGGCACGTACCACCAGACTTAAGGATAGCTTCTACCCCACTGTGATAAGGCTATTGAACAGTTTCCTTATACAATGAGGTGGACTATGATCTCACGATCTACCTTGTTGTGACCTTGCACCTTATTGCACTGCACTTTCTCTGTAGCTGTGACACTTTACTCTGTACTGTTATTGTTTTTACCTGTACTACATCAATGCACTCTTGATGAGTGCATCAATGACATCAATACATCAATGACTTCAAATACATCAAATACATCAATGACTTTGAAAGCTGCTGATGAATTGCATGTCTTTTTTTTCAGTTTCTTTGTAAAGTAATTCTGCATTACAATTTTACAGTAATAATGTTGAGGGCAGGGTGGGAAGGGGGAGGTACAGAGGCAAAGATTGTGAGAAAATCTACTTCATTTTGAAGAAATAGGAAATTTATAAAGAGTACAGTTGGCAGAAATAACCAATGCTGAAATCAATGCAGGAGGAAACCAATTGGAGAAAGGAGTAACTACCTGTTCAATAAAAGGGTCAGTGCCAATTTGATTTTATAGTGAGTGTTACCTGCTGTGTTAAGGAAGAAAATATATTCCTCCATGCACAGATATGAGAGATTGCAGTGAAGCAAATAAACTAGAGTGTGGCAGTGAATTCATTGAATCGCCAGAAACAGAGGTATTTTCATTTACTCCGTTCTATCTCCACATTGACTGGGAAGCTTCAGATTATTGGTGTGCCTGAGATCTGTCCAGTGCTGGAGAATAGAAGCTGGCTCATGAGAATGAGATTGGTTACTTTCTCCAATCTGCTTCAGATTCTTTCTGTTTTTCTTGCAAGATGGCAAAAGAGAAACTTAATTTGAAAAGAAAATCTTTCTTAGTCACAGAAAGCTTATTGAAAACAGGCCTCCCTCATTTTTCTCTCTCTCTCTTTCTCTCTCTCACATGATCTCTTTTTCTCTCTCACTCGCTCTTTCTCTCTCTCTTGCTCTCTCACACTCTCTCTTTTTCTCTCTCTCTCTTTCATTCTTTCCCAGATGCCTGCAGACACAGTGGTCTCATATTCTCAAAGCCCTTGATCTGGTCTCTGGCAGGACACAGTCAATGGTTCATTGCTAGTGCACCAAAAGTTGCTGTTTAAAGTGTTTTCTGCCCTGTAGTGCTTCCTGAGAAGTGTCACAAAGTTGCTCTTCCCCCAACTATCCCCCCAGTCTCCAACCCCTCTCTCCTCTTCCGAGGGCAAAACGTGCAGCCATTGTCTTGCTCCTTGGCTCCTTGCCTGCCTGTGCCTACATGACAACAACAACTTCCATTTATATATCACCTTTAGTATGGCCTAACAACTGAAAAGAACCCTTGAACAAAATTTGTCTCATAAGGAGATCATGGGGCAGGTGACCTGACACCCTGATCAAAGGTGTTTCTTAAAAGAGCAAAAAGAGGTTGAGAACACAGGAAATTCCAGAGACTGGGCCCAAGGCATGGTCAACGCATGGTGAAGTGACAAAATTCCAAAGGGAAAGGATGGAATTGGAGGAGTATAGAGATCATAAATGGTTTCAGGACTAGAAGTGATGACAAAAATAGGGGCCAAGTCCTGATGAAGGGTCTCGACCCGAAACGTCGACTGTTTATTTCTCTCCACAGACGCTGCCTGACCTACTGAGTTCCTCCAGCACTTTTTGTGTGTGTGTTGCTCCAAAGATAGGGACCCACTGGGTTGCGGAGGAGGGATATTGTAACCATCTTTGGTCTGATCTTTGCCAACGTTCCTGAACACCATCATCTGGGAACCTGGCATAAATCCATCCCCTCTCCAGAATCAGGTGCATGCCAAAACCACTGCGGCACTGCACCACCTGAATTGAGTGATCCCAAGCTCAGCACAGACTGGGAAGAACTTCCGGGATGTATTCTTGCCTTAGCCAACAGAAGCATTGAAAAGAAGCCAAATGTTTATTCCCATGGTGTCCATTCTGTGTAATAAAGGCAGCTGCCTGCAGGTCTTTAAGCTGAATTGATTATGGCAATCTACCCTCGAGAATCCAAACACTCCCTCCAGTGTCGGTAGGAAGGACACACATCATCGTCCCTCATGACAAACAGACCTTTTTATTCCCCACAATGTTGTGTGGGAAGTAGAATTCCATAGAAATAGGAAGCACATGTGGCTGTTAATTTCTTTTTATGGAAAGTCAAACCCAAATAATATTTATGCAACACAACTTTAATATGAGTCAGCTGCAGATGCCGTTCAGTTGCAAGTGTGAATGGAGCTCAGGGCTGCTGTGCCGCATATCTCCCCTCTCCCTTCAAGTCCACACTTATATGCGAAAACAGAGAGGGGTGGTGGGTTTTGTTGATGGAGTGATGGGTGATTATGCAGAGGTAGCGTAGGTAGGTATTCCTGCTGAAGCTTCTCCTGACATCAATTATTCACTGCTTGTGAGCTCTCATGCAAGAATTTAACATGGTACAGACTTCTCCCTTCCCTTGCCATCTGTAGGGGATTAGGAGCTAGCAACTCTGTTGCAGAAAAGCACAGGATCTCAGTCTACACCGTCGAATTTGCCATTCTGCCGAGCACCTTCCTTAATCTGTTGGCTTTCCAGTGAGCAGAAACCCCTTCAAAGGAACCTCATCCACACCCAGTCTCAGCCTGGTTACAAGATCACTACAAGGGGCTCTCTGGGTGAGGGGGTTAAGTGTTGTGGACTTCTGTCTTTAAAGGATCAGTGAAGACAGCTGTCACAAATAAAAAGAACATACTGGAGTGGGATTAAAAAGTTTAAGCACTTGTTAAAAGCACTTTAGAAAATTGTTTTCAATGGTGGAAAATAATTTCAGTTACGTTCAAACCTGTCCAGTGGATACATTTATGATTGCTTTCTGTTGGCTGCAATCTGAACTTTGGAGATGAGGGAAGATCATGATGTGAAATCACAGAATTAAAGGGATTTTATGACACAGAAGGAGGCCATTAGGCCCATTCTAACTGTGCTGGTTGAACATAAACTCTCCACTTCTACCACTAGGTTATGATTCCATCACTCTCTGGTCATGGTTATAGAGCCATACAGCACAGAAATAGTCCATGCCGACCAAAGTGCCCACCTAAACTAGTCACACTTGCCCTTAATTGGCCCATATCCCTCTAAACCTTTCCTATCCATGTACTTATCCAAATGTCTTTTAAATGTTGTTATTGTACCTGCCTCAATTCCTTTCTCTGGCAGCTTTTTCCATATACATACCACCCTCTGCATGACCGAGTTGCCCCTCGGGTCCCTTTTAAAGCTTCTTACTACCTTGATGTACTTATGCATGGTTTGATCTTCGTGGATGGCACGCAAACAAAAGCTTTTCACTGTATCTCAGTACACCTGACAATGATAATACCAAAACCAATACCAATTTTTGTACAATCTGAAGTTTTCCTCCTCACTATCAACCACACTGCCAACCATTCTCCCTCAGTAGCAGACTACCCAGCAACTGCCCAGTTTTCTATGCTCAAGTCTCTCGAGTGGGAATTGAACCAACAGCCTTCTGATTCAGAGGCTTGGATGAGCCATGTTAGTAAAAGGGGTTGAAATAGGAGTGAAATTCCAAACAAAGAGAACAAGTACTGTAAGATCAATTAAATTAGTTTGGCAGGAGGATGGGAACCAGAGCACTGGGTCAGAAAGTGGAGGGATTGAGAGGAGGGAAGGTGTCAAGGCCAGTAAAAACAGGCAGGAACAAAGTAATAGACACGATGGGATGGACAGTTTGAAGTGTGTGCATCTGAATGCTAGGAGTATTATGGGTGAGGGTGATGAACTTTTTCCATATACATACCACCCTCTGCATGACCAAGTTGCCCCTCGGGTCCCCTTTAAAGCTTCTTACTACCTTGATGTACTTATGTATGGTATGATCTTCGTGGATGGCACGCAAACAAAAGCTTTTCACTGTATCTCAGTACACCTGATGTTGTGGCCATAACAGAGACTTGGTTGGGAGAGGGACCCGAACAGGTGTTTAATGTTCCAGGGTTTTGATGTTTTAGAAAAGATAGAGAGGGAGGTAAAAGTGGGGGGGGGGGGGGGGGGGGGGGAGTTGCACGACTAACTGGGGACAATATCATAGCTGCACTCAGAGGGGACATAATGGAGGGCTTATCTACTGAGTTTATCAAAAATAAGAAAGCTGCAATCGCTCTGATGGGATTATACTACAGACCTCCCAATAGCCACTGGGACATTGAGGAACAGATATACAGGTAGATTAGGGAAAGGTGTAAAACTAATAGGGTTGTTATCGTGGGGGACTTCAACTTCCCTAATATAAATTGGGACCTCCTTAGTGTAAGAGGTTTTGATGGAGCAGAATTTGTTAGGGTCATCCAAGAGGGTTTTTTAAATCAATATGTAGATAGTCCAACGAGAGGAGGCACCGTACTGGATCTGGTGTTGGGTAACGAGCCTGGCCAGGTGACCGACCTTTCAGTGGGAGAACAGTTAGGGAACAGTGACCACAACTTCTTAAGTTTTAAGGTAGCTATAGATAAGGATAAGTATGGATCTTGCCGGAGAGTATTAAATTGGAGCAGGACAAGTTACGAGAGCATTAGGCAGGAACTAGGGAGAATTAATTGGGAACAGCTGTTTTTGGGTAAGTCCACATCTGACATGTGGAGGGTGCTTAAAGACCAACTGCACAGAGTACAGGACAGGGATGTGCCATGAAGAAGGAAAGACAAGGGTGGCAAGGTAAGAGAACCTTGGATGTCAAGAGAGGTGGTGAATTTAGTCAAGAGAAAAAAGGAAAAGTATGTAAAGCTTAGGAAGCTAGGATCAAACAGAGCACCTGAAGATTATAAAGGAGCCAGAAAGGAACTCAAGAAGGGAATTAGGAAAGCCAGGAGGGGCCATGAAAAGTCCTTGGCAAGTAGGATTAAGGAGAATCCCAAGGCATTTGATACATACATCAAGAGCAAGAGGATAACTAGGGAGAGGGTAGGACCACTCAAGGATAAAGGAGGGAACATGCGCTTGGAAGCAGATGATGTGGGAGAGGTCCTTAATGAGTACTTTGCATCTGTATTTACTAAGGAGAAGGACATGGAGGACAGGGAGATCAGTGTGGAGCATACTTATATGCTAAGGCATTTCGAGATAAAGAAGGAGGTAGTGTTGGATCTCTAAGAGAATTAATTGGTGTTGGTATTGGTATTTGTTTATTATTGTCACTTGTACCAAGGTACAGTGAAGTTGTCTTGCATACCGTTCGTACAGATCGATTCATTACATAGTGCATTGAGGTACTACAGGGTAAAAAGAATAACAGAATACAGAGTAAAACTATCACAGCTACAGAGGAAGTGCAGTGCAGTTAGACAAGGTGGATAAGTCCCCAGGGCCTGATGGGATATACCCCAGGTTATTGAGAGAGGCAAGAGATGAGATTGCTGGGGCCTTTACCAATATCATTGTGTCCTTTCTAGCCACAGGCGAGGTCCTGGAGGACTGGCGAATAGCTAATGTTGTTCCATTATTCAAGAAGGGAAACAGGGATAATCCTGGTAACTATAGGCCAGTGAGTCTCACGTCAGTGGTAGGGAAGTTACTGGAGAGGAATCTTAGGGATAGGATTTATGAACATTTGGAAAACCATAGTCCAATTAGGGACAGTCAGCATGGCTTTGTGCAGGACAAGTCGAGCCTTACTAACTTGATTGAGTTTTTTGACGAGTTGACGAGGGTGATTGATGAAGGTGGAGCTGTGGATGTTGTCTACATGGACTTTAGTAAGGCATTTGACAAGGTCCCTCATGGGAGGCTCACCCAGAAGATTAAGATGCATGGGATCCATGGTGAATTGCCTGTTTGGATTCAGAACTGGCTTGCCCGTAGAAGACAGAGGGTAGTGGTCGATGGGACTTATTTGAGCTGGAGGTCTGTGACTAGTGATGTTCCTCAGGGATCTGTACTGGGACCTCTGCTGTTTGTGATGTATATAAGTGACCTGGATGAAAATGTACATGGTTGGGTTAGTGAGTTTGCAGATGATATGAAGATTGGTGGTATTGTGGATAGTGTAGAAGACTGGCAAAGGATACAGCAGGATATTGATCAGTTGCAGATATGGGCGGAGAAATGGCAGATGGAGTTCAACCCGGCCAAATGTGAAGTGATGCTCCATGTAAAGAGATCAAATGGAAAGAGGCAGTGCACTGTTAATGGCAAGACCCTTAACGGGGTTGATGAGCAGAGGGATCTTGGGGTCCAAGTTCATAGCTCCCTGAAAGTGGCTACATAGGTTGATAGGGCGGTAAAGGCGGCATATGGCATGCTTGCCTTCATTAGTCGAGGTACTGAGTTCAAGAGTCAGGAAGTTATGCTACAGCTTTATAAAACTTTAGTTGGGCTGCATCTGGAGTATTGCATTCAGTTCTGGTCGCCCCATTATAGGAAGGACATCAAGGCTTTGGAGAGGGTGCAGAAGAGGTTTACCAAGATGCTGCCTGGATTAGAGGGCATGTGCTATGAGGATAGGTTGGACAAAAATGGGTTGTTCTCTGGAGCGGCGGAGGCTGAAGGGAGATCTGATAGAGGTTTATAAGATTATGAGAGGCATAGATAGAGTAGACAGCCAGTATCTTTTCCCCAGGGTTGAAATGTCTAATACCAGAGGGCATACATTTAAGGTTATAGGGGATAAGTTCAAAGGAGATCTGCAGGGCAATTTTTTTTTACACAGAGAGTGGTGGGTGCCTGGGATGTGCTTTTTGAGGTGGTGGTAGAGGCAAATATGATAGAGATGTTCAAGAAGTTCTTAGATAGGCACATGAATGTGAGGGAAATGGTAGGATATGGACATTGTGTAGGCAGAAGGAATTAGTTTAGTTGGACATTTTATTACTAATGTAATTGGTTCAGCACAACATTGTGGGCTGAAGGGGGTCTTCCTGTATTGTACTGTTCTATGTTCTAAAATTTCTAGTTTTCGTCAAATCATGGCATGTTACATTAAAAACAAAAAGTGCTGGAAATGCTCAGCAGGTCAGGCAGCATCTGTGGAAAGAGAAACAGAGTGAACGTTTGAGGTCCAAGACCCTTCATAGGAAATGAGAAAGCAAAGTTAAAAAGCTGGTTTTAAGTTGCAGAGAAGGTGGTGGATGAGATGGATAGGACAAAGGGAATATCTGTGATACAGTGAGACCAAATCTAATGGATTAATGGGGGTCAGGTAGAGGATGATTATGCTTCCTTGTATGTCTTATGTGTTGCAAATAACAGGGCTGTGGGACTTATCCTGCAGGTCAGGCTGTGCTATTGGAGAGAGAAAAACTGACCCAATATCATAGATTGATTATTGCAGCACTTTAAAATCGAACATTGCAATTGCAGTGACTGTCCTCAATTAGTTAATATTGAAAAACAATTTCCATTACATAGGTTAGTAAAACGTAAAAGTCGCAGAGCACATCACTGGAATATTATTAAACAAGATTTGATAACTCACCCAGGAGATATTAAGACTGATTCCTGGGATGTGGCAGGACTGATGTATGAAGTGAGATTGGGTAATTAGCTTTATATTCATGAGAAGATTGAAAGTGGATCTCAGGGAAACCTACAAAATTCTAACAGGACTGATGCAAGAAGGATGTTCCCTATGGTTGGGAAGTCCAAGACCAGGGGTCACTGTCATAGAGTCATAGGGTCATACAGCATAGAAACTGGCCCTTCAGCCCAACTGGTCCATGCCGACCAAGGTGCCCATCTAAGCTAGGCCCATTTGCCTGCATTTGGACCATATCCCTCCAAACCTTTCCTATCCATGTACCTGTGTAAGTGTCTTTTAAATGTTGTTAATGTACCCGCCTCAACTAATTCCTCTGGCAGCTCATTCCATATACAGACCAACAGGTTGCCCCTCAGGTTCCTATTAAATCTTTCCCCTCTCAGCTTAAACCTATGCCCCCTATTTCCCAACCCTGGGAAAAAGACTGTGCGCGTTCACCCTATCGATGCCCTTCATGATTTTATACACCTCTATAAGATCACCCCTCATTCTCCTACACTCTGATGAATAAAATCCTAGCCTGCTCAACCTCTGTCTATAACTCAGTCCCTCAAGTCCTGGCAACATCCTTATAAATACTTGCTGCACTCTTTCCAGTTTAACAGCATCTTTCCTTTGGCAGGGTGACCAAAACTGAACACAATACTCCAAATGTGTCCTCACCAACGTCTCGTACCACTAAGGATAAGGGGTAAGCCATTTGTTACTGAGATGAGGGAAAATTTCTTCATCCAGGGAATGGTGAATCTGCGGAACTCTCTGCCACAGACAGCAGTTGAAGCCAAATCATTAAAGAAATTCAAGAATAAATTGGACATTTTCCTGAGGACTAGAGGGATCAAGGGATTATAGAGAGAAAGCTGGAACAAGGTATTGAATTTGGATGATCAGCTTTGATCGTATTGAATGGCAGAGCAGGCCTGAACGATCAAATAGCCAACTCCTGCTCCTATTTTGTTTTATGTTTCTATGTTTCTAATACACATGCTCCCAATATTGATCAGCATTAATTTTTTTTGGTTTTGATAACACACATCTAAAATGCCTTGAAATGTATTTGCTTTATTAATGGTGCTACATAAATGGAATAAAAACAGAAATTGCTGAAAAATTCAGCATGCCAAGCAGAATTCCACAGGGAGAGAACAGTCACTGTTTCAGGTCAATCACGCTTCATCAGAACTAAAGAGGTGGGAAAACCTATATTAATGGAAGTTGCTGTTGGTCCTCAAATAGGTTTCAAGGGTTTCTTAAAGAGAGAGAGAGAGAGAGAGATTTTGGGAAGGAATAGCAGGATTTGCGACCTTTGGCAATTGAAGATACTGCCAGCAAAGGTAGACTAATTAAATCCAGAGTTAAACATGCGGTAGAATTGAAAGTGACCGGAGACCTCAGTGGAAGTCTGGAGGAGATTACAGAGGTAGGCTTTGAACCTGTGCCTTTTAAGTCTGAAGTCAGCCTCATATAAATGGGTAGAGCTAACAATTATTGAACCAATCTTTCTTCTTGGCATTCATGGCACTATTCACAGTATCTCTTACTGATGACTGCAAGGATCATATTTCTCCTCTCTTCCTGGAACAATCTTGCTCAATCTTTCTCTCAGCATGAGGATAACTCACATGACAATTTGTCCTCTGTGTAATTCAACTTTCAACCCCTAATTTCCCCCTAACTTGATAAAATAATTTACCAATGCAACAGATGTTTACAACGATAACAAAAACACCAGTTATAAAAAGGGTGACATTGATTTTTACAGTTTCAGATGGATCCGCACAGACTACATTTGAAACCTTCAACTGAGCAAACCAGATTTTAAGAATAAATCTTATGAATGATATTAATGACAAGTAATGCTAAATATGGACAGGAAATTAAGGAAACAGATTGTAGAATTTTTTTCTCTGAAAACCTGCAAGATTTCCTTGTTCTGAGTGATTTTCTGTTCTCACATATTTTCCTTTGAAAATTCAAATGACATCCAATGGAAGCAGGGAGACCACATGTCAGTTCTCATTGGTGAATCAGAGGTGGAGAGAGTCAGCAGCTTCAAATTCCTGGGCGTTAACATCTTGGATGACCTGTCCTGGGCCCAGCACATAGATGCAATCATGAAGAAGGCACACCAGCACCTCTACTTTCTTGGAACCTTAAGGAGATTTGGCATGTGACCAAATACTCTAACAAACTTCTACAGATGCACTGTTGAAAGTATCCTGACCGGTTGCATTATGGTCTGGTACGGCAATTCCAACACACAGGAATGCGGGAGGCTGCAGAGAGTAGTGGACACGGCCCGGTCTGTCACAGGCACAGGCCTCCCCACCAATGACAGCATCTATATGAGGTGCTGCCTAAAGAAGGCAGCATCTATCATCAAGGATCCCCGCCATCCGGGTCATGTCCTCTACACACTGCTACCGTCAGGCAGGAGGTACAGAAGCCTGAAGTCCCACATCACTGGGTTCAGGAACAGCTACTTTCTCACAACCAACATGGTCTTGAACTAACCTGCACAGCTCTAATCCTACCTCAGCAGTGGAACACTACAGACCACCTCTTGCACTACCATAGACTTATCTCTGATTGTGTTTTTTGTACGAATGTCTTGTTTTGCAGTCTTTTTGTTCACTGTCTGGTATAATTTATGTTTGATTTATGTTCTGTGTGTTGTCTGCATCTACGTGCCTGTGATGCTGCTTCAAGCAAGTTTTTCATTGTACCTGTACCTCACTGTACTTGTGCATATGACAATAAACTTGAATTGACTTGACTTACCCACACATCAAAATAGGTCAGCCATCCAAATGTTTGCATGTACAGATTCTGATGATGTTGCATTTTGTTACAGTCTAGTACAATACAGCAGGAGACCATTCATCCCATCAGGTCAGTGCAGGCTCTGTTGAAAACCCATTCCACTTGATCCTGTTTCCCAGTCTTTCCTCAAATTCCTGAAATTGTTCCTCCTTCATCCTATTTAACTACTTATTGAACCTACTAACCCAAGATTTAAAAAAATAAAAGACTTAAAAGCGTTGTGTCAGATCTGAAAGATTAAAGAATCTCTTCAAAAAGGCTGATATGGACTTGATAGGCTGAATGGTCTTTTCTGCATTAATAATGAGTTCGATCTTGCCAAAGCGTCATGACCATTTCTGCATGAACATTTAAAAACAGAATAGCTACTAAAACAATGAGAGTGAAAGAGCATTAGATACAGAAAGCACAGAAGGAGGCTATTTGGCCCATCAGGTCTATGCTGGTTGCCAGTAGAGCAAGTAGAGCCTACTAGCACACCTGACCTATCACTAATAAGATTGGCATCACCTTGATTGCAGTTCTGTGACTTATATATTATTGCATGTTGACAGGTTGTGGTAAAAGGCAGGGATCCTGCTCACACCTGCTCCCATTGTTACAGCTACCACAGGGATTTGCTTTTCATTTATCACAGCTCTAACTTCATGGCAGAACATCTGATCAGCAAACTTGGCCCACTATATAGCCCGAGGCTCTGTTTATTTGCAATTCAAACACAGCCACTTGGCTTTATTCTAGAAACCCCTACCCTTTGAACAACACTTCACATGTGGGACCACCATGGTACTTTTATATTACATCTACCATCAACCTATTACGAGATCCGATGTAGTTTAATATTATCTGCTCAGAGTGCTATCATTAACTCTATGGGAAACCCATTACTTAGTTTTGTCTACCCGTGAAATGATTATTGTGCTTGAAGACCGGGAGCTGAGAGTTCTTTCCTTAGTAGATAAAGGTTTTATTCAGAAGCATGGACAGAACAACCAGAGTATGTAATGAGAATCTCACCCTATAACTCAATCCACTCCACTCCAGACCCCTAACCCTCTACACTTCTAAGTTTCTGATTTGAAAATTAAACTAAACTGCAAATGCTGGGAATAAAGACATTTGGTATGTCCCCTTTGACCCTCACCAACTTTTATCGATGCACCATAGAAAGTATCCTATCTGGATGCATCACAGCTTGGTATGGTAACTGCTCTGCCCAGGACTGCAAGAAACTGCAGAGAGTTGTGGACACAGCACGGCGCGTCACGGAAACCAGCCTCTCCTCCTTGGACTCGTCTTTACGTCTCGCTGCCTCGGTCAAGCAGCCAGCATAATCAAACACCCCACCCACCTGGGTCATTCTCTCTTATCTCTTCCATCAGGTAGAAGATACAGGAGCCTGAGGGCACATACCACCAGGCTTAAGGACAGCTTCTACCCCACTGTGATATGACTATTAAATGGTTCCCTTATACAATGAGATGGACTCTGACCTCGCAATCTACCTTGTTGTGACCTTGCACCTTATTGTCTAACTGCGATGCACTTCCCTGTAGCTGTGACACTTCATTCTGTACAGTTATTGTTTTTATCTGTACTACCTCAATGCACTCTGTATTAACTCAATGTAACTGCACTGTGTAAAGAATTGACCTGTACAATCGGTACGCAAGACAAGTTTTTCACTGTACCTCGGTACAAGTGACAATAATAAACCAACACCAATACCAATCTGAAACTAAAACTACAACTGCTGGAAACACTCAACAAGTCAGACAGCATCTGTGGAAAGAGAAGCAGTGTTAACAGTAAAACATGGGGTTAATGTAGGATTATTGTAATTGGTTGGTTGGTGGTTGACACAGACTCAATGGGCCAAAGGGTCTGTTTCCGCACCGGATTTCTTTCTGACTTTATTAACTCTGCTTCTCTTTTCACAGATGCTGTATGACCTCCTAAGTGCTTCCAACATTTTCTGTTGTTATTTTAAATATCTAATTTGCTGTTGGATGCTTAAGACTCCCTTTGGAACACTTCTCTAAGGAATCACTGCCAAGATGGGTTAATCAACATCTTAAATTGACAAGATGTGCAAGCCCTAATGTAAATGCAAGTCTTTCTTTTAATTTTCAGTGTGAATTGAAATTGTGGTGTAATCAAGGTTTGTTAATGTTCTGTTCATTTACAGGAATGACTATCATTGATTGATTGCCCATCCCTAAGTGTCCACTTTCAATGATTTATGTACAAGGACAATGAGGTCCCTCCAACCATCAACAATCTCTCACCATTGTAGCAATATTGATACTGAAAAAATCTGTGTATGTGTGCGACATTGTGCACTTGTGTCTGTATGTGCCTCTGTCTGTCCATGTGTGTATGCTGATTTTGAATGATCATCATCTGATGTGACTGTCCTCCGCTCACTGCATTTTGTTGGAGAAATCACCCGGCTGCATTCAGGAAACCTGGCTGCAGTTGATGAGTTTCTACAGAGCATCTGTTGTCGTAACAGAGTCTGGGTCACGTAGTTCCTAAGTAAATGAGACCTACAAGGTTCTTCCTACCTCCCACTCAGCAGCTTTCCCAGTATTTGCATTTTGACAGGCTTGAGGGTTTTCAATAAGCTTCAGACAGATATGCTTAAGGTCCAACCCACAGAACCCAACCACAAAACATAACAGAGGTAGAAAGCTACTTGATAAGCAAGGGGATACAAGGTTGTCGTGGTTACAATCAGATCAGCCATGATCTTATTAAATGGTGGAAAAAGCTCAAGGAACTGAGTGGCTTCCTCCTGCTCCCAGTTTGTCAGTTCACACGAATACTTCATTGGCACCTCAACCATTGCACTAAACAGTCATTTCCTCCACCGTAGCTGTAATGTGACCATCTACAAAATGCATGGACGTTCCTTGCCAGGAAGGGACATCCCACACTCAGGAAGGGAGGTCAACAAATCCAAGAGAACATCATCAGCTGCACTTCCCACCACAGATCAGATACCTTACTTCATTGTCACTGGGTTTAAATGTTGAAACCCCCTGTCCAACAGCACTGTGGGAGGACCTTCAACAGAAGGACTGCAGCTGTTCTCCCCACCACCTTCTTAAGGGCATTAGGCGGGGTCAATAAATGCTTGTCAGCCAGCAATGCCCAGATCCTGTATAATGACTAAGTTTAAATCACTAAATGCAATTCCCATTGATTGAACTGAAAAAAGGGGCTGAGACAGCTGAGTGTTGGGGGCACAGATCATGGTTCATTACCAACTCTGAGTCAGTGTGAAGAATGTGGACAGATCTCATTATGTCAACAGTTCTATGTGGATGATGGTGAGTCTAATAATCCAACTTCCTCAGCAGTTTCAGCAAGTGACTGCGGTGAAGCAAAGTTATCTGTTGCGTATTAAGTTCAAACTCTTCTAGCACATGACTAACATTCAGTTGTTTGTGACTGCTCTTGTTCTTGCCTGAACCTACATCAACACACACGCATACATGGACACATGTGCGTGTACATGCATGTACAAATGATACATACACACACACACATTTTTCTCTTAGGCAGTCCTTCGTCACCTCATCGGGATCAATGATGACTTGCTTCCCTACAGGTTCTGAGGAAGCCATTGAGGCCAAAGTGGGAACGGCAGATCATTCCACAGATGAGGCAGGAGCTGGCTCACTCCTTCCCATGCACACCTCCCAATGCACAGCCTTGAGGTTGTCAATAACATCTGAATGCTCCTTGGCCATTTTGAGCAGTAATGGACTGGAAGTTCTCAGGAATCAGTGGAGACGATGCATTTCCTCATGGAAGCTTTGAGCATGCACACACACACACAGAAACACTAGCATGTGCACACACACACACACACACACACACACACACACACACACACACACACACACACACACAGCAACACAAGTGCACACACAGATTTCTTTCAGTGCCAATATTGCAATATTGATATAATGGAAAAAGCAGTACAGCAAAATCAAATGTCCAGGTGAAAATCAACAGAAAAAGGCACAAAATACAGAAAGAGTGTGAAGATCAACAGACCACCAATATTACCGGGGTCCATCATTCCCTCTGTTGCTGGGATCTGTTGCAGTCAGTTCCAACCTGGTCCAACTAATTTCTGAAAGTTTCTATTCTGTGGCTGCATGCTTATGCTAATTAAACAAAATGAATCTGTTAAAACTCCTTGTGGAATGAAACATATTGCAATTTATTCACAGAAACTCTGTCTTATTGACTGCAGAAAGAATTAAAGTTCTGACTGCTGGAATAGTATCGATGTTGATCCTGTCCAAGAAACAGTTTACACTGGGGAAATTCAGGTTCACCATTAACTCGGTTTGAATGTGAAGTAGAATTTCTGTATCTGGAGACTGCAAGCTTTATATAATCTCATTCCAAACCTATGATCCCATTCAGATTTCTAATATTGAATAAGATGGTCAAAGAATTAACCATGAACCCACCAATTAATTTTAAAAAAACCCTTCCAAAACTCAACTGATACTATCAGCTTTTGAAAACTTAAGTATGACCCCTTATGCACAGACTTTTCTCATTTCAAAAGATTATTTTGTTAAATGTTGCAGATGCTTAAAGTTTTTCCAAGTCCAAGCTACAAAGAAAAATGCTTCCCTAATATAGTGCAGCTTTAATATCGAGCGACAGCAGCACCAGGTTTAATAGCAACAAATTAAGAATGAAGGACGAACCAGGGCCTCAAAGCCAACCAGATGTTCTATCTCTCCACTGCACCATAAGCAGTTCATCTGGTTTTGGGAAAGAGAGGCAAACAAATCTGCCTGAAGCTGAGATGCATTGGTTTGATTGATGAAACTACCTCTTCTTTAAGACTATACATGCATTACCATTCACTTTGATTCCTCTAGTGTTACAATCACTGGCTTTCTTGAAAAGCCACCATTATCTGATTAGGGAGTTTGAAAGGTTTCACCTTAGGTGAACCCAGTTCATCAAAGTGCTGCCTTGACTCCCACATTACAGAGGTGACTGTCTTTCAGAATTGGTTTTGTGGTGTTCTGAGGTTGAGAAAAGTTCTATATGAATGCATTTCTTGTTATTTCTTTCCCATTTTCTTTAACATAAGAACAGGAGTGGATCGTACAGGTCCTTGAGCCAATTCTGCCATTCAATAAGATCATGGCTGATCAAATTGTTGGCCACTGCTCCATTTTCCATCCTGATTGCTGTAACACTTGATTCCTTTAGTCCAAAAATACTTCAGCTTTGAATGTACTTAAGGACTGATCCTTCACAGTTCTCTTGGTTACAGAGTTCAAAAATATTAACAACCCTCTGAAAGAAGAAATCCATCTTTTAAATACTCTGAAACAGTGCCCCGGTTCAAAGTTCCTCATCAGGAGAAACAACTTGGAGGCATCTAACCTGTCAAAACCCCTCAGAACCCTACATATTGAGACATGCCCTCTTCCCATCGGCGAGGAGGTACAGGAGCCTGTAGACCCACACTCAATGATTCAGAAACAGATTCATCCCCTCTGCCATTAGATTTCTGAATGGTCCATGAACTCATGAACACTACCTCGTTATTCTTTTTTTTTGCACCATTTATTGATTTTTGTAATTTATAGTAATTTTTATATCTTTGCACAGTACTGCTGCTGCAAAACAACAAATTTCACATCATCTAAGTCGGTGATAATAAATCTGATTCTGATTCTATATTTTAGTAAGAGAGTATCGGCCATCCCAGGAGTCAACAGTGTACTGAGTTTTATTTTCCTGCTTTTATTTTCTCTATTTCTCACCTTATTTCTCACTTTCTTTCTTTCTTTCTTATGATGATTTTCAGGCACACCATGGGCTACTTGAAAATACAGGCGTTATAGACGAACTTTCATTTAACTTTCGAAGCGAATGGTACTTTCTATGTGATTAACAATATTCCACTTCAAACCCTACCTTATAGGCCTTTATAGCAGCTGTAATGATTGCCACCAGTCGCCAGTGTGTCACCCCATACCACCCCATACCACCCCCCAGAGTGTAGCTAAATCAGAATGTGCATTTATTAAGCACTTCAAAGCTGTAACACTTGCCAAGAGACTCCAAAAAACATAAAGTGAAGTTGAAAAGGACAGAAAGATGTGTTATTATGTGTTATTATGTAGTTATAATAAAGAACTACAGTTCCCAGTAGGCAATGCAAGGGGTCACATAGGGAAACAGGAAGTGGCTGGAAAGAGCAGGAAAAGCCATGGTTTGCAGCTTGTGGTCGTAGATCCACGCAGTTCCTCCTCAGAGGAGTCCCTCGCTCTGTCGGGATCTGGTATGAATGTGGATTTACTTCCTCTTGCACAACTCCTTGCATGGACCATGTGCCAGAATCATGATCTCTGATTCGCACTTGATCCCCAGGCTTCAAGACTGGTAGGCTTTTTGCTGTCTTGTCGTGTTTCTATTTTCCTTTCCCTTCCTCTTTAGCCTGTTTGACCTTGTGTGCTCCTTCAGGTGTCAACAGGTTTTCATGTATTGGAAGGTTAGTGCGTATGCATCGACCCATCAGCATTTGGGCTGGTGAAAAGCCGTTCTGCAGTGGCGCACTTCTGTAAATCATTAGACTTCTGTGGAAATCCTCTCATCCATCTTGCGCTTTCTTCATGAGGCCCTTCACCACCTTAACTGAACTCTCTGCTAGGCCATTAGATTTTGGGTGATGTGGGCTTGAGGTTATATGTCGAAAGCCCCCAAACATTGGCAAAGGATTCAAATTCACTGCTCAAAAATTGTGGACCATTGTCTGATACTACTTCACATGGAACTCCATGCCTCGCAAACTCAGCTTTCAGGAACGTGATAACTGCTTTGCTGGACGTTGATTGCAGTGTCGCAACCTCTGGGTAACTGGAAAAGTAGTCTGTTACAACAATATGGCTCTTCCCATTACAGTCAAACAAATCCACTCCAACTGAAATATGGCCTGTCTGGTACAGGGTGTGGTGTAAGTGGTTCTGCTTGCTGCTTTGGTCTGTAGGTAAGGCATATTTCACATGAAGCAGTAGTCCGGCTGATGTCTTGGTTGATTCTTGGCCAGTACATCACTTCATGTGCTCTACATTTACATTTTTCCTCAAGATGCCCTTCATGTATCTTCTGGAGCATCTCCTTGCATAGTGACACTGGAATCACAAACCTGTTTCCTTTGAAAACCATATCTTTCACTACTGACATTTCAGCTCTGCATGCCCAATAATCCTGAATACACATTGGACAGTCATCCTTTGCTGCTGGCCATCCTTTCTGTATTGTATCCTTGAGTACTTTCATTGTTTCATCTGCCTCTGTTGCTTTCCTAATCTGCTCTGTTCTATCCGGAGATACTGGAAGAGAGGTGACGATCATGTCAACATAGGCCTGTATGTCTGCATTAACCTGTTGATCACTCTTTTCTGTCTGGTCGACTGCTCGAGACAGAGCATCAGCAGCAAACATATATTTTCCCGGTGTGTAGATCATCTTCACATCATATTTCTGCAGCCTTATCAACATGCGCTGTATCCTCATGGGACAATCATTCAGTGGTTCGGACATAATTGAGACCAATGGTTTATGGTCTGTCTCCACTCCAATAGCTTGCCCATAGATGTACTGATGGGACATTTCACATGCATATGTAGTGGTGAGAAGCTCTTTCTCTATTTGTGCATAGTTGGCTTCCACGCTTGTTAAAGCCCTTGATGCATAGGCCACAGGTTGCCATTTGCCATCATGCTGCTGCAGTAGTACTGATCCAAGGCCGTGCTGGGACGCATCAGCTGATATCCTGATACTCCTTTCCGGATCATAAAACTTCGGGACGGGCTCTTCAGTTAGGATTCTTTTCAACGTCTGGAAACACTCTTCTTGCTCATGAGACCAAATCCATTAATTTTGTTGCTCAAGGAGTGACCTAAGTGGTGCTGTCACTGTTGACAGTCGAGGGATGAACTTAGCCAGGTAAGTCACCATCCCTAAGAAACGTCTCACCTCCTCTTTGTTTTGAGGCCTCTCCATTTTTTAATGGCTGACATCTTTCTTGGGTCAGGCTTCACTCCCTCCTCAGATATAACATCTCCGATGAAGGTCAGCATCTTCACACCAAGCTCACATTTCTCTTTATTTAATTTCAAATTGACTTTCCTTGTCACGTCAAGCACTTGTTTCAGTCGAGTATCGTGTTCCTCCTTGGTGGACCCCCAGACGATGATGTCATCCATCATTGGTCTCGACACCAGGTATGCCCTCAAAAATCATGTGCATGGTTTTATGGTAGACTTCTGGTGCGGACAGGATCCCATATGGCAGCCGAAGATAGCGATATCTTCCATGCGGTGTGTTAAAAGTACACAGTCTCGAACTTGCCTCATCAAGCTTCATCTGCCAAAACCCAGACGATATGTCGAGCTTGCTAAACCATCTGGCACCTGAAAAC
This sequence comes from Pristis pectinata, assembly GCF_009764475.1. Taxonomy (NCBI): domain Eukaryota; kingdom Metazoa; phylum Chordata; class Chondrichthyes; order Rhinopristiformes; family Pristidae; genus Pristis; species Pristis pectinata. The sequence continues at coordinate 10,714,998 of NC_067412.1, read as the reverse complement.
CGGGACGTGATCTCCTCCCATGTTGGCAATTTAAAATGCTCTCTCTTGATAGCTTTATTTGAGATCTCTTGGGTCTAGACATATCCGCAATGCTCCATTTTTCTTTTGCACAATGACCAGTGAACTCACCCAATCTGTTGGTTCTTCAATTTTCTGTATGACATTCATCCGTTCCATGCATGCTAGTTCTTGTTTAAGTTTATCTCTAAGTTGAAATGGAACTTTCCTGCATGCATGGACAACAGGAGCCACTGCCTCATCTATGAATTTTGTGTACACCAGGTAAGCATCCGAGCCCCTCAAAGACATCTGCATACTCTTTGGTATGTGAAGCTACTATGAAAACTAGGTTGAGCTTTTCACATGCACTCAGACCTAATATTGGCTGTACTTTCTTTTCTACAATCGGTAGCTATGATTTTAAGTGCTGCCCTTTGTGCTTAAAGGTCACTGTACAGTCCCCTTTTACTGGAACTTTCTCTCCAGTGTAGCCTGTCACTTTTAACTTCACAGGGTAAATCTTACTCTTTACTTTGAGAGTCTTATAATCATCCATGGATAACAGATTCACCTGAGCTCTGGTGTCAAGCTTGAATGGAATTACTGTCTCATTCACAGTTACTGGAACAATCCATTCTGTTTTACCAGCAGCCACAGTCTGTACAGAATCCACAAAGAATTCCTCCATTTTCTTATCAACTGTGTGTACCTTTCTCTTGTTAGCCCCAGCTTTGCAGCACCTTGCAAAGTGATTCTTCTTCCCACAGCTATTGCAGGACTTCCCATAAGCAGGGCACATCTTTGGAATGTGTTTACCTCCACATCTGCTGCATTTGCTGTTTGCGCCTTCCTCTTTGATTTGCTGTTGCTTTCGGAAATGCCTTGGGAGTTGCTTCTCTGCTTTCACAGCATGTACTGTTGTGTCTGCTCTGTACAGCTCCTTAGCTTGTGCTTGTGTGGTTTCTGCTGACCAACACATACTGCAAAAGGTTAGCTAGGTTTTGGGCATAACAGATTTAGGGACTGTGAGAGGTTATAGGTGGGAGTTTCAGTGCTTTGGGGCCTAGAAAACTCATGGCACAGCTGTGAAAGGTGGCGTTGGAACTGACAGATGAATGAGAGACCAGAGTTGGAGGACCAGGGTTCATGGAGTGGCATTGGGCTTGAGGAAGTTATGATGCTGAGGTGGAGATGTTTGAAAACTTCAAGTGCTTAGGTGTAAATATCACCCATAGATTATCCTAGTCCAACCGTGTAGATGTTATGGCCAAGAAAGCACATCAGTGCCTCTACTTCTCAAAGAATGAGGAAATTCAGCATGTCCCTGTTGACCCTCACCAATTTTTTTAGATGCACCATAGAAAGCGTCCTATTCGAATGCATCACAGGTTGGTTTGACAACTGCTCTGTCCAAGACCGCAAGAAATTGCAGAGAGTTGTGGACACAGCTCAGTCCATCATGAAAACCAGCCTCCCCTCCACAGACTCAGTCTACACTTTTCACTGCCTCAGAAAAACAGCCAGCATAATCAAAGACCCCTCCCACCCTGGACATTCACTCTTCTTCCCCCTTCTGTCAGGTAGAAGATAAAAAAGCTTGCAAACATGCAGCACCATGTTCAAGGACAACTTCTATCCCAATGTTATAAGACTCTTGAATCTACCTTTTGTATGTTAAAGTTGAACTCTTGACCTCACAATCTACCCCTTCATAGTCCTTGCACCTTATTGTCTACCTGCACTGCACTTTCTCTGTAACTGTAACTGTAACACTATATTCTGCATTCTGTTATTGCTTTTCCCTTGTATTACCTCAATGTACTTATGTTTTGAAATAACCTGTATGGATGGCATGCAAAACAAAGATTTTCACAGTATCTTGATACATGTGATGATAATAAACCAATTCAATTCAATTCAAGCAGACTATTGTCTCCTGGTAACCCTGGTGACTTCTTCTCAGAAACTCATAGAGTCATTGAGTGATGCAGCACAGAAATAGACCCTTAAACTCACTCAGACCAGGCTGACTATTGAGCATCCATTTACAGTAATCCTACACTAATCCCATATTCCCATCAACTCCTCCCAGATTCTATTACTAGCCTATACACCACAGCAATTGACAGTGGCCAATTAAATTTCCAACCCGCTAATCTTTGATATGTGGGAGGAAACTGGAGAACCCAGAGGAAATCTGTGTGGTCATAGGGAGAACGTACAAATTCCTCACAAACTGCACTGGAGGTCACGATTGAACCCAGGTCACTGCGGCTGTGAGGCAGTGACTCTACTAGCCACACTACTGTGCCGCCCACTCTACATTCTTTAGCCCACAATTTCCTGCCATTGGGTTCACCCACAATAGCTGCAGACCTACGCAGTAATTTCGAACTTGCCTTTTTCAGAACTGCCAGGGTCAATTTCCTGCAAAGTTCTGGCCTGATCATCAATGTGAAGTCCTGCATGTACAAACATCTGCCCATAAAATGGCTGAGAAGATTGTACACAAGCCTTCTGACTTAGCCTGCTGTCAAACCTGTCAAAAACCAAGAATGCTTCTGAATGTCACACACATTCAAAACTATCAAAAATTCAACAATTAAAACATCTAAAATTATTTTAAAACTTAAAAAAAAATAAACTAAAATGCTTAAAACTATTGAGAACACTAAACAAATTACAGACACTTAAACTAAGTTCAGTTCAAAGTACTTAAATTACCTTGGTCCCTCACAGCTATTCCTCTCCATGCAAACAAATGGAAATGCTGTTTCTGTTTAGGATTAGTGCGGAGTTCTCCAGCATTAGAGCTGTGGAATTCCTACAACTTCATTCTCTGCTCTGAGGAGTCTGACATTGGAATGAAGTCAGGAAAATATAAGCAAAAGGTGACGAGTGGGCTTGAGACTTTGACTTCATGCACGCCTATACAAGTATCCCAATTTTGAGGGAACTTACATATGGAAATGCTGGCAGTTCTATACAGAACAGTAAATTCTCATTGATTAATAATAACCCATGCTAAGTATCAGAAATATGCCCATCAACCATCCTACATAGCCATCTCCACTACCACTTGTGCATAGCAAAAGCAGTGTGCACCATCTCCAAATTGTACTGAATGTGTTCAGCTGGGCTGCTTCAGAAGCACCTCTGAAACTTGAAACCTTTGCCACTAAGAAGGGTAAAGGCAGTAGGTGCACATGTAGGCTCCCCTCCACGTCCTGCACTACCCAGATTTGGAAATACCTTCCCTTTTTGCTGGACCCCAACAGCACTTTGGGAGCACTTTAGAGTCAGAGGGCTGTCAAAGAGTCGTATATCCATGCAGCCCAGAAGCAAGCCATCCAGCCCATCAAATCCATACTGGCCATCAGATATTTATCCAGCTCAAGACATACAAGTACTCCCTTGACTTTTTGGAGGAACATGTTGGCCCTGAACTTCTGTTCTTTTATTTCTGACTGACTCCCACTAGTTGCACGTAGACTTATCTACAGCTAACTGCTACAAGTCCACTTTTGCCAGGTACTATCTTATTATATTGAAGTCAGCCTTCCCCCAACTCAGGACCATAATTTCTGGTCTATCTTTGTTCTTTTATGTAAGTAACCTTAATGTTTTCAGAGTAATGGTCACTATCTGCAAAATGTTCTCCCACTAACAATCTATCCATTTGTGAGCCTACATTCCCATTGATTAGATCCAGTATCAGCCCTCTCTGGTGGAGCTACTTATGTAATGGATCAAAAAACTCACCTGGATTCACATTCTGCCACTTCTAAGCTTTTAACGTTAAAGTGATCCCAGTCACCGGCAAGGCACAGAGTCATACAGCACAGAACCAGGTCTTTTGGCCCACCATGTCTCGAATACTAGAGGGCATAGTTTTAAGGTGAGGGGGGAAAGTTTAAAGGAAATGTGCAAGGGCAATTTATTTACACATAGAGTAGTAGGTGCCTGAAATAGTGGTGGAAGCAGATATGATAGTGGCTTCAAGAGGCTTTCAGACAGAGTATGCAGGGAATGAAGGGATATGAATCATGTGCAGGCAGAAGGAATTAGTTTAATTTGGCATCATGCTTGGCACAGACATCGTGGGCCGAAGGGCCTGTTCCTGTGCTGTACTGTTTTGTGTTCTATGTTGACCAGCAAGTTCCTATCTACTAATCCGGCATTTCAGTTGGGGACATCTCCAGTATTTTGAGAAGATGGCTCATTACCACCTTCTCAAGAGATTAGTGGTGACCTTACTAGCAACACCCAGATCCTGATAAATGAATAAAAATAAAGGAATTATTTGTGTAGTTGCTCCAACGTGGATACTGGAAGCAGCGGTCGTACCTTCTCAGCATCCTACTCCTGTACATTGAGCTCACACAGGCTTTGGTACGGGAGAGGAATCCGTGAGGGCTCCAGAATGTTGGACATAGAACTGTAGAACTTTGAAATTCTATGTTCTTTCCATTCTCTTTTCCATGGCATACAATAATTTATGAGGCCTCCAATCACCACATCTGTAACTGCCAATAAAAATGTAGGGGAAAGCTCATCGAGTTTTATTTGGTGAAGAAATATTTAGATCTATCTGCAAGTGTGTGAGCTGCATGTGAGTTGTCATGTTAATCTCAGGAAATACACTCTGTGTGATGCAAGTGTACCACAGGCTGCATAAGTATTTTACACAATGCTCTAAACTGGGGCATTACTAAAGAGGATTGTCATTAAAGCTCCAAGTGGTTTCAGATTTTCTCTGTCTTATTTTGCACAATCTTTTTCTCATTCACTGTCTGGTTTAATTTATAGATAATTTATGTATATTTATATTCTGTGTGTTGTCTGGACATGTGCCTGTCATGTTGCTGCAAGCAAGTTTTACATTGTACCTGCACTTCACCATACTTGTGCGTATGACAATAACCAATGAAGTGGCATGGTCAGAAACCAGATCTGGTGAACGGGGTCAAGTGCGTGGTCAGTGTGGGACACCTGTTCCAAGCTGCCAATAGATGTTGCCACAGGATAGATGCTTGTTCACTGAAGTAATCATTCCCTCTGCTGAATTAATTACATTGTTCAGGAGCCTTTGTAAGGGCTCCTTGTGGCTCATCTGGCCTCATTCTCACTTTTGGGTTAGTAGGTTGTGGGTTCAATTCCTATTCCAGAGAGAATTGGGTGCAAAAATCTCAGTTGATGCCCCAGTGAAGTACAGAGGGAGTGCTACCCTGTTGCAAATGCTGTATTTCAGATGGGATCCTATGTGCACTCTCAGCTCATTGCAAAATATCTGGTAGCACCTTACTGAAGAAAGCAGGTGCCCAATACAATAATCACCTCCTAACCACCGTACCAAAATAGATCATCTGCTTTTTGCAGGGCCTCTTGCAAAAATTCCCTGCTGCATTTCTGAGACATCAAAAGAAATTACACACAAAATAAATACTTAACTGTTTGTAGAATGCTTTAGGATATAACCGGTGCCCCATAGATGAATGGCAATCCTGTCAGAATCAATCTAAGCCAAATTCCTACTCCCACCATCTCCCTCAACTCTATTCAGCCACTTTCCCTCTAATTGTCTGCCCAGAAACTTGGGCTCTTCCAGCACTTTGACATTTCCTTCTACACAAGGAAGCCATTTGATCCCGTTGGAAAGAAACTGATCAAATAATCTGACATATTCTGGGATTTTTATGGTAAACATGAGAACATAGATTTATAAGAAATAAAAGCAGGAATAGACCATTCAACTCGTATGCCTGCTCCTCCATTCAATATAATGGCTAATCTTTCACCACAGCACCACTTCCCTGCACTAACCCCATATCCAATGGTTCCCCTAATATTCAAAGACCTCTTGATCACTGTCTGGAATATACCAACCAACTGAGCTTCTACAGCCCTCTTGGAGATAGAATTGCAAAGATTCTGTACCCTGGGTGATGGATTTTCTTCTCACCTCAGAATTGAACGGCAAAACCCTAAGTTTGAGACTGTAAGCAGATCCAGAAAGTCCAGCCAAGAGAAACATCTGCCCTGTTGGTCCCACACATAATCCTGTACATTTATTGGCTTTTGATCACTTGTTTTTAAAACCATTGCTAATTTCTTTAAATACCTCATACATTCTAGACTTGTTCTCCACTGGTATTAGGAGATTTTCTATGTATTCTTCCATAAAGACAGACACAAAATATTAACTTCTCCATCATTTCCTTATTCCTCAATAAAATTTCTCCTGTCTCAGTTTGCAAGGGACCTACATCAACTCTAGCATATCTTTAGTGTTTATCACCAGATTTCACTCATGCAACTTTCTTATTCCCTATCAAAACCTTGGTCCTCCTTTGCTGAATTCTGAAATTTTCCCTATCCTCAGCTACATGGCTTATTTGACATTTAAGCCTTTTCCTTTGATCTAATGTTGCCTTTAACTATCTAAGAGCAAAGTTTGAGATCCATTGGAGGATAAAAGACCTAGACATACAGTATAAATTGTCCCTGAGTTAGAGTGGGCTCTACAAACATTGAATTACTGCTTCTTAAAGTCTTACAAAGCCTGGAACTCACTTGAAGCTACTTATTGCTAAAAACGTTATATAACAACAGTTAGCTGGTGCACTCTGCTTTCAAAGCTCATATCCATTGAAATTTCAAGAGAGGTGGACACTATGTTGTGGGTTTAACCAAGGATAAATTTCTACCCCAATCCTTTCAACAGATCATAAGAGATAAGTGGATGCCATTTGGTTTCTCCTGCCTTGCCTGTCATTCAATAATGCCATTGCAAATCTTTTATCTTAGCACCACTTTATTGCATTAACTATCAAAAAATGCGTGTACAGTACAGACCAGTTGCACTTCTGCAGTAAAACTCAAATTAGTTTCTTTATTTTAATAATTCTACTCCATAACCTCTCATTTTATAGCTGTTCACAGATATTTCTGTAATTGTCAGTGAAGTGGTGATGTGTAGGATTAGAACTGTAAAATCACGTGGTTTCGTTCTGTGATAGTTAATATATTTTAACTTGAGTGTTTACCACATCCCTTATCTTCTGCTTTGATATCAGAAACATGAAATATTCTAGTTTTCCTCTGTGTGATTTCTTTTGTGTGATTTCCGCCATCGAGGACATCTTCAAGAGGCAGTGCCTCGAGAAGGTGGCATCCATCACCAAGGACCTTCACCATCTGGGACACGCGCTCTTCTCAATACTACCATCAGGGAGGAGGTACAGGAGCCTGAAGACCCACACTCAACGATTCAGAAACATCTTCTTCCCCTCCGCCATCAGATTTCTGGACAGTCCATGAACCCATGAACATTACCTTGTTATTCCTTTTTATTGTACTATTTATTTATTTTTGTAATTAATGGTAATTTTTATGCTTTTGCACTGTACTGCTGCCACAAAATAACACATTTCACATCATATAAGTCAGTAATAATAAATCTGATTCTGATTCTATAGGATTATATTAGCCTTATCAAGACCTGAATTAGCACACAAAATAGATGATCAGGTTGCTTTCTGAATTACCATGTGACTAACTTTGCTATGTACATACTGCCTGCCGTGTCCTCTATATTACAATGGTGACTATGCTCCATGAGTACTTCAGTGGTCCTTAAGTGTTTAGGGATATCCTGAACCCATGAGAGGTTCTATGTAAATTCAAGTTACCTTTTAAAGGCAGTGGCCTGGACAACTAGGGGACACCAAGACTAAACCCACTCTGACCTCCCAAGAGAAGTCAAGGATGTGAGTCCACTTTGATGGATAGGAAACTGGAAAATGAAGCACAGCAATGTGCAGCCTGTCACTGACAAAACCAGATCCATATTGCAAAAATCTGATGATTGATTTCTGCATCTGGATGCAAACTTTGTGTGTTTGTGTTTGTGTTTGTGTGTGTGTGTGTGTGTGTGTGTGTGTGTGTGTGTGTGTGTGTGTGTGTGTGTGTATGTGTGCATTTATGTGTGGGGGTGATTGTCAGTACATGATCTTATGAGTGCATGTGCACATGAGCATGCCTATGTAGATATAAATTGATAAATTGGTAAATTGGTTTATTATTGTCACATGTACTGAGATATCTGAATATAAGTACATGAGTCCATGGACACCAATGTACAGATACATATGGATGTGTCTTTGTGTACATTTGTGTGTGTGTGTGTGTGTGTGTGTGTGTGTGTGTGTGTGTGTGTGTGTGTGTGTGTGTGTGTGTGTGTATGAGTGTGTGTGGGTAAGCATGTGTACAGGTGAAATTTGACATCAGAAACAAACAGTAGGCCACATCTTAAGTTTTAAAAGATTTAAAGACATAGTAACTCGTCTATTGGTTATATTTTGCCCTTTTAATTCAAAAAAATAATTGAAGATTTTTGAAGATGGGCTGTTTAAATACACAGCAAAGCAGCACCAGAGATGTTTCAGGGTTTTCTTCATTTTCTGTTCAAAGTCCACTTTGCCTGGGACCCTTTAAGCTGAACAAAATGCCGGTGAGTGTCAGAGTTTAAAAGCTTGATGTTGGTTTGTGGATGCTTCAAGCAAGGTCGAGGTTTCAGGACACCTTGATGTCACCACAGGCAACACAGAGCTGGTTAATTAAATAATTGCTGCAAACTCCTTCAACTCCCACTCATGGACTAAACACCATTTAAGTGGATGAGTTAATTGCTGTCGTTTAATTAACCCCACTAAATTTTTTCCCATCAAAGCTCACTAACACGGTATTTTTTTGTCCTTTTCCAAAAGAGGTTTATTCAGTGATTACAACATCACACTGTTACAATACTACGGTATTCCACAATTCATACTACTTACAGTTTTAAATTATAACACAATTATCTCTATCCAGAACGCACTCGAGCCCCTGTGGGGCCCACCAGTCCTGGAAATCCCCCAATGTACCAATGGATACTGCATGGTCCTTCTCCAGGGACACACGGGCACAGACGTAACCCAGGAAGAGGGGCAGGCAATCGGCTTGGGCAGAACCCTTGACTGCCCGCCGCCTGGACCTGTGAATGGCCACCTTGGCCAGGCCCAGGAGCAAACCAACCAGGAGATCCCTGACCGACCCACCCCCCCCACCCCACCACTCCCCCCACACCAGGTGACCGAAAAAGGTGCTTGGGGCTGAAGTGCTGCCAGAACTTGAGGAGCAGCCCCTTCAGAAAATCAAATAGAGGCTGCAACCTCTCACACCCTATATATACATGATACACCATCTCCTCCTGGCTGCAGAAATGACAGGCAGCTGGGGAGTCCATAAACCGGCTTAAGAACCTGTTGCACGGTACTGCTCTGTGCAACACTTTCCCGCCCACCCACCCCCAGGTCCCCATTGCAAAGGGGAGGACTCCCGCATAAAGAGACCTCCATCGGGGACCTCCCTTATTGCCAGATGGCAAAAAGGACCGCCACGGCTTGTCCGGATGCCAGATGAGGGCAAGGAAGTGTGAGGTGTGCAGGACCAGCCCGTACAAGAATCGAATAACCACACTTAACAGGATTTTGCTTTAAGTTCATTGGTTTTATTCTATGATTTTTTTTCCTGGCAGATGGAAAGTACTGTGGTTAGTTTCAGATTATCCCACTATTTTCTCACTGCTTGAACACTTGTCCATTTCTGACATTAAACAAGAGCATTAACACGTTGCATCGTGGAGAGATTTCAGCCAAGTTGTTGGTTATTGGCGGGAGACTGTGGGGGATATGATGATCAAGAGAATAGCTGACATTGGCTGTAAAAGACTCTAATAGATTTAGTAAACTGGATTAGATTCATATTATACATGAAAATAATTGAAGTTGCTGTAAACTGTCAGTTAGCCTGACAAATTATACTATCTTCTAGAGAGGCGTAAAGCCATAACCAGGATGTTGGATGTTGAAGCAAATCAGACACAACATTCTAGTAATTCCATGTAATATCTGTCTTAAATCGAATGGTGACACCATTCTTAATCATAAATGCAAGCGGCAACAAAAATTAAAACAGTTCCACATGGCACTGCCTGCAGCGACACAGAAATTTCAGAAACCCTCACCAAATTATGCAACCTAATCCTTCAGTTCAGATAGCCTCCTATGTAATGAATGACATTTCCATTTTCCTTGCAATCAATTCCGTGTGCCCAGAGGGATGATCTCTGCTTCAGTCAGATACTGTGGCAGGCCAATGTTTTTGGCTTTCAGACGGAAATTTGCAGAGCTACTTTTCACAGTTGAGGCCTTTGGCTTGTTATAAGGATTGAAAAACCCAATTAGTTGAAGTTAAGATAAGCCTTCAATGTCAGGTCTGTCGGCATGAACATTGAATTCCCCAACTTCCGGTAACTGCTCCCCCTCTGTCCCTTTTCCCTTTCCCCTCTCCTCATGATCCCATCTGGCCCCCATCACCATCTCTCTTCCCCCTCCCCCACCGTCTCTCTGCCCATCACCCACACAATCCTCCCACCGGTTCCCCTCCCCAACTCCCTCCCTTGATTCCATGCCCCACTGTCCTCTCCAATCAGATTCCATCATCTTCGGTCCTTTGTCACTTCCACCCATCACCTCCCTGCTTCTGACATCATTCCCACTCTCCCTCCTCCCTCATCTGCCTATCACCCCTCCTCACCTGCCAGCTCTTGCTCCACCCCTGCCCTCCACCTTTTTATAATGGCTATCTCCCCTCTACCTTTCAGTCCAGGTGAAGGGTCTTGATCCGAAACATTGACTGTCCATTTCCCTCCATAGATGCTGCCCGGCCGGCTGAGTTCCTCCAGTGACTTGCGTGTTGCTTCAATGTCAAGTCCATGTCTAACTCCACTTCTTCTTTCACCAACACTGATGTATGTGCATTGAATGTCGGCATGGGATAAATTCCAGTGCTCCCATTGCTATGTTCCATTAAACAAGGCTAAATGGTAAGTCATGAACAAGGGGACAAAATGAGGGGCCAGTCATTTAAAACTGAGGAGCATCGAAATTTTTTTCTCTCAGTGGGTAGTGAATCTCTGGAATTCTCTGCCACTAAGGGTGGTGGAGGCCAGATCATTACATATAGTTAAGATGGAGGTAGAGAAATATTTGAAGGATCAAGGAATTGAGGGTTATGAGGAACTCACACAGAAGAGGAGTTGAGGCCAGCAGAGCTCAGCCATGATCATACTGATGGTGGGGCAGGCTTGAGGAGACTGGTGACCCTCTCCTGCTCTTATTTTCATGCGTTCTTGTGTTAAGGTCTAGAATTTCCCTGGGTGTGTTAGGCAATTGAAACACAAGAGACTGCAGATGCTGGAATCTGGAGCAACAAACAATCTGCTGGTGGAAATCGGTGAGCCAAGCAGTGGCAATTGGAGACGAAAAGGTCAAGAGAGGGTAAAAGGCCCGAAGGGGGTGTCCCAGAGGAAGGGGAGGTTTGGAGACGTGAGGAGGGGTCATCAGTGGCGGGGGTGGGGTGGGGGGTGAGGATTTCTTGTCTTGGAGATAGACACAGAGGTGGAGGTGATGGAAGAAGAGCTCGACATCAGCTTGTTGCTTAGAGTCATAGAGTACTACAGCACAGAAACAGGCCCTTCAGCCCATCTAGTCCATGCCCACCTGATCTTCTGCTTAGTCCCATCTATCTGCACCCGGACCACTCTATAAACGTATAGACTGGACAACACTAACGCTTGTGTTCGACAGTTGCTGTATTGCATCTCAACAACTGTTTCCCAAGCTGAAACCGTCATAACCTAATGAGCTGGCCTTACACAAAGTGAGATGCCTTTGTAAGTGCAGTGTCAGCGCAGAGTCAACAGGAGAAATCAGGTAATTCCAATGCTGTGGACCTTGTGGGGGAGAGAGGTACATGTTGGCGTGAAGGGTTGTCCATTGAAAGTCGACTGGGAGAGACAAGAAGGAGGTGAGGGTGGGAGGTGGCTGCCAATCATCAGTGGTGAGGGGAGTTGCTGGCGGTTACTGGTCAAGGTGAGGGTGTCATCTGATCTGTGGATGGAGATGGGTGGAACTGAGTGGCTGGTGGGTGGGAGGGTCAGGTGATTAGTCAGTGGAGGCAGTCCGGTCAAGTGGCTGGCAGAACAGTGGGTCAGGAAGTCCGAGTGATTGGCTAGTTGGGTGTTTAGGTTGAGCTTGGGATGGATGGGTGGGTGAATGGGGAACACATGGGAAAGCCAGGAAATAAATATCAAAGAGGGGGTTTATGGAGGACCCTGCATGCTGTGCAGACACAAAAGGCATGGAACACAGGAGATGCAGTCCATTACATTGCAAGTGAACATCCGGGAGCTGATAGCTAAATGTGCAGTACACAGTGTTAGATCTTGCTGTGCATACCCAGAATCTTCTGTGCATTACATTGCAGGTGCCTAGGGGAACCTGGAACTAAAACTGTAGACTTTGTAAGCCATACTGTGTACCATTCATGTTCAGGATTTAGTTTTCATAGAAATTTGATTTCACAGTGAACAATCTAATTCCTAAGCATAACTAGCTCTGAATGAATGTTAGAGAAATCTGCATCTCCCCGTTGCCAGTCACTTCAACTCCCCCTCCCACTCCATCACTGATATGTCAGTCCTCGACCTCCTCCACTGCCAGGAGAAGTCCAAGCGCAAACTGGAGGAACAGCACCTCATTTTCCGTCTTGGAACCTTGCAGCTTAACAGCATGAACATTGAATTCTTCCACTTAAGTAATCCCCACAACCACCAACCACTGCCCCCCCCAACCCCCTTCCCAACTATGCCTTTTCTTCCCTTTCCTAGCCTATCTCTTTTTACTACCCCTCCTTTTCTCCCCCTTACCTTTGACCCATCCTCCGGTGGATCTGCTCTCCCCTCCTCCCCCGCACCCGCCTTATCACTATCTCTCACCTGCATCTACCTATCGCCACTCTGTGCCCACCCCGCCTACCCTTTTTTGTCCACCTATCGTTCTTCTGCTTTTCCTTCCTATATATTGGGCTTCCCCTTTTCCTATCTTCAGTCCTGAAGGAGGATCCTGACCCGAAACGTTGACCGCCTGGCCTTCTTCACGGATGCTGCCTGGCCTGCTGAGTTCCTCCAGCATCATCGTGTTTCTCATCTGAATAAACGTTACTGGGCTGTTCATACTGCAGAGAAGATGAGGCAGCACTCGAGTGGGTAGGCTTTGGTGATGTCAGTAGAGGGGTAAGTAGAACATTGATAATCACACCCCAGCAATTCTTCAGACTTGTGCCTCAGGATCATTGCCAATCACTCAAGAGAGAAAATGGGACCTCAGTTTCATATCCTCGATAAAAGGTGTCACTCCAACAGAGTGGCACTCCCTCAGTGCACACTAGAGCACCAGCCTAAGTTTTTGCGCTCACGTTTATAAGCGGGATTAAGTGGAAAAAATAGAGAGTAGGGAGTGGGAAACTGAGAGTGAAAATAATAATTAGATCTTGCCTCTGATTGGCAGTTTTTTTCAGCTACTAATCATTTAATATAAAAATAACTATCCATCCAGTCAGCATCCACTCATAAACGTTCCTCAGGCTTACTGCAATATATTTCAATGCTGCACTTGTTTCGGTGATAATTACTGATTATTTAGCAAGCACTTTCATTTAGACTGGTTTACAGAGAAGTAGACTTATGTTTAATACATAAGTGATGCCATTATTGGATACCTGTTATCTATTCAAGTGATCATTGTCTGACATTTTCAAATGCACCCTTCTCCAAAAGAATTAAAATGCTGCACACTATCTTACTGCCCATTAAAGGTTCCATTTCCTACGTCACAACATTGGTTGAAGTGAGTAAACAGTGTTCAGCAGCATTCTTTGTGGGTTTCCTCCGGGTGCTCCGGTTTCCTCCCACATTCCAAAGACGTACAGGTTAGGAAGTTGTGGGCATGCTCTGTTGGCGCCGGAAGTGTGGCGACACTTGCGGGCTGCCCCCAGAACACTACGCAAAAAGATGTATTTCACTGTGTGTTTCAATGTACATGTGACTAATAAAGATATCTTATCTTATCTTTCAGTTCTTAGAAAGATTTATTTTGGGATATTTAAGAGTTGTTTAGCGAAATCTATGTGTTATTGATTATGTGATTGAACAGGAAATTAGTAACCTGTGAAAAGCACAATTATTTTTCACCCAAGCTAATTACTCACACTTTCTAAAAGAAGGAATTCAAAGTTTCCCCACTCCACTGAACTCTATTGGAGCAGATATCCAGCTTAAAGAAGATGCATTGACAATGGTTATGGGAAGGCAGAGAGATGTGCAGAAATTCAAAATGTATTGTATCTGTATTACACATATGCATTTCATTTACGTGCAAGCAAGGATACAAAACCTTAAGGTACAATAATTACTGGAGGAGTCCCATATATAGTAGGGATGCTAGGGTGCCAGGAAACTATATTCTCAGCCTGGAAAGTCCACAAACAGGGGACAGAGTCTCAGAACAAGGGATCAATTACTTACGACTGAGATGTTAACCTTATTTACACAAAAGATTTGCAAATGCTTGGAATTATGTCAGAGTGTTAAGGATGTTCACCTATTGAGAGTATTCAGCTGAGGTCAATGGATCTTTTACATCAAAAGAATCAGAAGCTGTGGAATCCGATGGGATAGTTGGCTTGAGACACAGGACTACCTCTGATCTTATTGAATTGCAACATATTTTTGAGGATCTAAAGGGTCTACTCTTGCTTCTCATAAAGAGTCAAGGAAACAGGCCCTTCGGCCCAACTCGTCCATGGCAACCAAGATGTCTATCTGAGCTAGCCCATTTGCCTGTGTTTGGCCCATATCTCTCTAATCCTCTTCTATCCATGTACCTGTCCAAATGTCTTTTAAACATTGTAATTGTACCCGCCTCTTCAGCTTCCTCTGGCATCTCAGTCCATATACTCACCATCCTCTGTGTGAAAAACTTTCTCCTCAGATCCCTTTAAAATCTTTCCCCTCTCACCTTAAATCATCTACTTCTATATTCCCCTACCCTGGGAAAAGGATAGTGACCCTATCTACGTCCCTCATGACTTTATATATCTCTATAAGGTCACCCCTCAGCCTCCTGCACTCCAGAGGAAAAAATGTCCCACCTTATCCAGCCTGTCCTTATAACTCAAGCCCTCCAGTCTGGGTAACACCCTTGTGAATCTCTTCTGCACCCTTTCCAGCTTCATGTCATCCTTCCTATAGCTGGGAGACCAGAACTGCACACAGTACTCCAAGTGTGGACTCACCAACAACTTGTACTGTTACAGCACGGCGTCCCAAATCCTGTACTCAATGCCGTTCTATTCTTATGTACTAGCAAAAGGGAGGTCAAGTGTTAATTAATTTAATTTAAGAAGGAAATAACCTCCACCTTACAGTGGATAATTGTGGTGTGTTATTGTTATCACAGTGTGAAAGGGGAGGGAAGGAAAATACGTCTAGTTGGAGGGATTGTATCCGCCAAGGATCAGCTGGTACTATCTTGGATGAACCTTCTGTGCCCTGGTTCTTATCATACTGCTGCCTTTGGGAGACTGCTAAGTTCAAAGTATCTCTACAATTCCATGACATTGTTTTGCATCACTTCCTGAATCAAGAGATAAACTTTTCCCATCCCCCAGATTTTTAAAAATAAACTTTAATTTGTGTTAACATGGCAGGAATACTACGTTTTACAAAATGGAATATTCTGATCAACTGGAGGAAGTGACGTAAGAGAACATGATCGGCATTGCTCTGAAAAGTAATAGGATGAGGAGCCCCTTTTTCACATAAACAATACACTACCTTTCAACTTAGCTTTCAAAAACAAAACAGCAAAGCTAACAGTTGTGCTTTTCATTTGAATATGCAGGTGTAAACTGTTACCGTGCTTCCTTGATATGTGTGATTAATTAGACAAACACACTGCCACAGGATGTAGAACAAATGACTGCTTTCTTTACTACCACACCCTAGATGCTGGGCATACTCAGAACTATGCACAGAAATGATGAGGAAATAGGCAGTGTTCTTAAAAAGGAAATGTAATACTGCAGCTTTGCAATAGCAGCACTATAGCAGGTATCACTGCAAAGACCAGTCATTAGAGTCATATAGCTTAGAAGCAGCTTAGACCATGTCCATACCGACCAGTAGACATTTGTCTATATTAATTCCATCTTCCAGCACTTGACCTGTAGCCTTCTATGCCTAGGCGGTTCAAGTGCTTATCGAGACACTTACATGCTGTCAGTGACTCTGCTTCCGACACTCCCTAAAGCCCTGCATTCCAGGTACTCACCATCCTCTGGGTGAAAAAGATCCCCCTCAGATTCCTTCTAAATCTGTTACCCCTTACCCTAAATCTATGTCCTTGAATCTAACAGTCCCTGAACTGCATCATTTCAGAGGGTAGTGAAAAATCTTGAGTAACATATTGGCCGGAGCAGGTGAATAACATTGGAAAAGGAAATTCACAGTCCTAATCTGGCTAGGCCTACTTAATATTTTAAGGTAATCTGTAAGTATCATAGCTAATTCTTACTTTGGGTGGCACAGTGGTGCAGCAGTCAGTACTATTGGGTTTGATCCTGATCTCAGATATTGCCTGTGAAGAATTTGCACATCCCCACCGACACAATATGGATTTTCCTGGATGCTCCGGTTTCCTCCCACATCCCAAAATATGCTGGTTGGTAGGTTAATTGGTTGTTGTAAATTACTCCTAGTGTGGCTGAGTGGTAGGAGAATCAGGTGGGAATTTATTGGTATGTGAGAGAGAGCAGGTTACAGGGATCGAGAAGATTGTTCTGCCATAGACTTGATGGGACAAATGGTCTTTTTCTATGTTGTCAGAAAAATATAAACTATTTATTTTTGAAGAAAATTTAACTTCTCTAGAGGCCAAAATGAGACAAAATCGTGTCTTTGAGTTATTAGTTATCTCAGTTTTACCAGGTTTGCTGATTTAACTACGATGCCACAATATTAGACAACATGAACATAAGAAGTAGGAGTAGTAGGAGGTCACATGACTGATACTTCACCTCCACTTCTCACCCATTGCCCATATCTTTTCATTCCATCAATACAGAGGGATCCAATGTGAATCCAATTGACACATCAGATTCGAGCATCTGCAGTCTCTTGTGTCTACAGCTTATTGAAATGTATTATAGTTTGATCCTAATCATCTTCTTGTTTCACTTAATTTGATGGGTATATTAACATGGTGTCTTAGTGCTCTCGCAGGAAATATGAGTTCAGATCCCACAACAGTAACTGAGGAATTTAATTTTTTGTAATTAATTAAATCTGGAATTTCTCATTACCTGATGACATGCTAACTGTGGATCTACATACTCATGGTGTCAGCTCCAGACCCAATCTTGATTTCTTTGGACAAATATACCTATATGCATGTACACTTTGAAGAAGTAATCATTGCCTGTACAAGTGCAGTGATCAGTTTACAGACCACTTGTGTCAAGTGGCTCCCTGCTGTGCATAGATCAAAGAGAGAGCTGTCCTTGTTTACACAGCTGTACCTTGTGATTTCAAAATCAATCACTGCTTGTAGGTTTCAATACATTCATTTGAAGTAGTTTGTTAGCTAATATCACAAGGTATTTGAATGTTTTAATGTATTTATTAATGCATATTAATGTTTGTAGAACATCATTGGGCATATATATGTTTAATTGAAGGGGTATCTCAGGTACAAAAGAGAGAGCCTTAGTGGTATCTTTTGTTATCCATAAGAATTCCATGCCCCTATCCATCATGGATAACGGATTTAGTGTAGTCTCAATAATAGTAGCCATTAAATTATATTGTTATATAAACCAGCCTATTCATTAATGCCCTTCGAGGAAGGAAATTTACTATCTTTAGCCCATCTGGTTGGTACGTGGCTCAAGAGGCACCAATGGGTCTTAACCACATCCTCAATTCTGGGGCAATTAGGGATGGGTAATAAATGCCAGCGTCATCAACAATGTTCTCAACCTGTGAATGAATACATAATAAAACAATTCTGATAAGTTCGTGCAACTAACTGTGAGTTATGTGCACCTTTAACTAGCCTGGTTTACCCTCTGGGTGTTGATGAACTTGTGGGTGGATCCCTCCACTACAGTCTGGCTTTCCCGGCTCTTGCAATGTTACAGGGTCACAGAAAGCCAATAAGGTATAGGTTGGGATAAAATACAAGAGACACAGGAAAATGGCAGTGAAGAAAATTTTAACTTGGTGGGAGAAAACCCTCTGCTAAATTGTCCAACTGGACTTTGAACCAAGGCAGTGATGTTAAGGACATGTAATATTGACTGGAATGCTATTTAGTTCCTTTTACAAAAACTACCAATGGTTTAGAAGTTATGGAAACTTGAGATTTCAAAAATGGTGAACAGAAAGTGCCCAGAAACAATTGAATGAAGGGCATGAAAGAGTACCCTGTGTTATTGCCTGAGAGAAAAAGGAAGTGGTATAACACCAGTGTGATGCCCCTCTCTATTACTGGTCTACCCTCAAGCATCCACTGCTGTTGGTTGCTATTGTTCATCAGTTCCTGTGAATCTTCATGGCAAAAGGTAGGCAGTTGCTTCTACTCCAACCAGTGCCAATGTTATAGAGCTGTACAGCAGGGAAACAGGCCCTTTGGCCCACTGTGTCCATGCCAACCACCATTACACTAATCCTACATTAATCCCCTCCCCCTGCTGTCAGAGTTTTCCAGGCAACCAATGGGCTGCCTGATTTCCCCCATTCCTCTGGGCACTTCATAGATTCATGGAATGGTTACAGCACAAAGAAGTTTCAGGCCAGTGGACTAACCCTAGAAGGACTGTTAGCTTCTTGCTGATCTGATGGGATTTGAAGCAATTTAGTGTTATTTCAGACTAATACAGTCACATGACAAGTAAACATCTGTAAAGCCATTGTCAGAGCTATTTCTTGTCCTTTATCTGTATCATCGATAAGGTGTGCGAAATATTCCACTTAAGTGACAATGGTAAGTTGAAGGAGCTGGGCATGTAATCTTTGAACAGGAACAGGCCCTTTTGCCCATGATGTCTACACTGAACACGATGCTGAATTAAACTAAATCTCTTCTGCAAGAGATTTTCTTGAGTTGGGTTATTCTCAGAAACTCAGCCCAATCCAAGAATTTACTGTATTACATGTAGCTTCAACTTAATATCTGAAGTAAATATGAGAGAGGCCACAGACGTAAAGCCTTGGCCTAACAATCTGTCTCAATAAGCATTCCACATGATGTTAATCCATTTGGAAACGTTGTGCTGTAGTCAATGACTTAATGTGCAGATTTATCTGCATAGCTTATCACAAAATCGTACACGTTCTCTGAACATGTTCTATGTTATGCTTGGCCAGTTTCACAGCTCTTCATTGCCCTCACTCAGGGTACCAACATGTTCATCCTGCTGGCCACCTGTTAGGCCTTAACTTCCAGTGCACGGCCAATGACCAGTGGTGAGCCAGCAATTCAGTGACAACTGTGATGTACTTTATGTCGCTATTGAAATGATTGAGTGGAAGTACAATAAACAAAGAAAAAAGGAATAATTGAAGGTAACACTGCTTGAGTCCACTCTTTTACTATGAACTTTGAAACATACCATTCAGTCTAGCTGTAGAGTTTTACATTGGCATTTACTTTTGGACAATAAATTGCATGGTGCCTCAGAACAGAAAACCGTGACCAGCCCTGAAGTGTTTCATTAAAGTGTATAGGAAAAAATGTATAAGCAATAGGCACCAAAGAAAACATATAGGGTAATGGTAAACAGATGGGGAGAGATGGCACATTAGACCTGTATGATAGTCAGTAACATTTCTGGTAGCGGGCTTGATTTCAGGCATTGGGAAGTATAATCCGCCAGTCTTTCTGGACCTATCTCTCCTTTAACATTCATTTGAGATGTGTTGTGAATTTTCACATCTGCGCTGCTCTGCATTTTTTAATTCCTGAAGCAACCATCTGGTAACTGTTAACCTATCTACTCAATGCACAGAAAAAATCTGTTTATACAAGTTGGATAAAGAAAATATTTAACCCTTGCAGAACTTTCTTCAACAGTCTTATGCCTCCTATTATGATTCTGTGAAGGAGAATTAACATCACTAAAACCAATCATTATTATCAAGTCACTTATTTTTTGTTCTTTTCTCGTATTGGTTCCCTTTCTAGTAATTAATCTTTCTAGATGAAAAGATGGCTGTCCTATAGTCATGGACCTCATCAACCCTGCTTCTCGCTGATCAGCAGGTCTGAAGCTAATGGGCCACAGCCCAGTTGACCATTCCCATCATTTTATTTGTTGGTTGACAACCTTGATTGAAACCAGGGAATTATATAATCAGGCTGCCTTGCAACACTGGCATTCAGATCTTTGCTTGTTCACCCTCATTGTGTCAACACAACACCTTAAGTAATCAGTTTTTAACTGTGTGTGAGGGCAGGCACAATAGTCTAGCAGTTAGCGTAACGCTTTACAGCACCAGTGACCCCGGTTCAAATCCGGCCGCTGTCCGTAAGGAGTTTGTACGTTCTCCCCGCGTCTGTGTGGGTTTCCTCTGGATGCTCCAGTTTTCTCCCACATTCCAAAGACATACAGGTTAGGAAGCTGTGGGCATGCTATGTTGGCGCCAGAAGCGTGGCGACACTTACAGGCTGCCCCCAGAACACTCTACACAAAAGATGCATTTCACTGTGTGATGTACATCTGACTAATAAAGATATCTTATCTTATCTCATAAGCATAAAAAACAGGCATCTATGCATTTCCCAGTCGGGAGATCCACCCAAAACTAGCCCCCAAGCCCAGTGGAGGTGAGCTGCCTATATCTGAGGTAACCGCCCCCGTCACACCCAGCCCTCTCACCCCTTTATACTTGCTACCTCCCCTCTACACCGATGCAGGGTATCAACCTGAAACATCGACTATTCCTTTGCCTCCACAAACACTGCTCGACCTGCTGAGTTCCTCCAGCGCTTGTTTTTTTTTGCTCCAGATCTTAGCATCAGTAGTCTCTTTTGTCTTCAATAAACCTCTCTTTTGTTGGTGATGGCAAAATCAGGATCTGAAAATCAGCAAAGAGCTCCACATTTTACATCTATTAGCCTAATACTCTAAAATATCAGTTAACCCAAGTTGGAATTGGGCAATTTTTAAAGCCCTCTTGAGATGTGAACCATTACCAAAAGGAAACAATGCTTTTTCTCTCTACATAAGGTGACACATTTCTTCTCAACTGTGTTGCCTCTATCTTCATTTTATTTAGTTCATTTATGAAATGATAGTGTTATTGATGAAGTCAGAGTTTATCGTCCTTCCCTAACGGTTATTGAGAAGGTGGTGAGGAGCTGCTTTCTTGAACTGCTGCAGTCTTTCTGGTGAAGGTGTTCCCATTGTTGGGCAGGGAGTTCTAGAAGGAGCAACAATATGTCTCCAAGTATCAGAACTTTCAAGGAGGCCCTAAGCTTTGGCACAAGCTATGAATTACCTTGACTGTTATTTTGTACAGAAATATACCTCCGAGAAATGAATGGGTGGTCTTTTAGTGAAGTTCCTTAGATTGCTGTCAAGCACAATGAAAGAGCTGGAAGAGGAGTGGGGACTTCCTCTCCAAACTGGACATTATTTATGCCCCAATCAATGGCTAAAAAATACCCCATATCATCTGGTCAATTCCTTATTGTTGCTTATGAGACATTGCTGTGTGTAAACTTGTTATTACATTTCCTACATTGACAACCACCCAAAAGAATTTCATTTTCTGTCGAGGTTTTGGAAGCATCTGAGATTGTGAAAGGTGCTAAATAAATGCAAGTCTTTTATTATATTCTGTTAAATCCGCCAACTCACGCACTTGTGAAAAACATTTTCATTACCATTGAAACATATCCGTCAGTTTTTTTTTCCACTCTTAATTAATGGACTATTCTGTCTGGTAACAAGATAAACTCATGCATAATTACTCAAGGGCTTATTATGAGAGACTCCAGCCCATACCAACCAGAAGTGATCTTTGATGACCCCTGTCAACTTCTCAAGCCCACAGTATACAATTTCCAGCATTATATGGATTTTATTTTCTTTTACAACCAGTTACACAGAAATTTCAACCCAACATCATTATGAAGTATAGCTTTATAACCAGTTATTAAAATCAGGCATTTTGGAGGTTTTATTGACTCGGTGTTGACTGTACAGTGCTGCTGAACTGAGCTTGTTCTAATCTAGGAACCATGGAAACTATCACATGAAATGTCAGTGTCAGATCAGGTTAATGTAGGGTGAAACAGAGAAGTAAATTTGTGACCCAGTTTGCGATATATTGGCCTTGTGTTTGAATCTGGTTCAATTGAAGCTCAGGAGATATACCTGCCCATTTAGAGCAAAGAATGATAATGAATGTGAATTCTGTGCAGGTGCTGTTCTGTTTTGGTCACACATTATCACAGCATCATATTCAGAAATGAAACACCCCAGCTCAGGATGGTGACATTGCCATCTGTGGCTCCCTCATGGTAGGGCACTGGGCTCTACTTTTACTTGCATAATTCAGAGCGGAGGGGCTTCAAGGAAACAAGTCTTTATTTGTGGCAATTGCCTCTCCAACTGAACTGCATTGTACATCCCCTGTGCTGGAATGAGTTGACAGCTGGCTGGCAGTTCCACAGAGAACCACTTCGCAGTGTGTGCATCAGCTCATTCCCGATTTTCCTGTCTGTACCCTCTCACTTGGAAGTATGCAATGCACCCAGTGCAGGCACAACTAACTTTCCACCTGCTTTCTGGACTCTGTCGTGGGTTTAAGAGTCTGTAACTTGCTCGAGTGAGCAGTCAGATACACTTTGTATCAGGTCCCTCAACCTTAATCCAACCATCTAGCGCAGACACATTCATTTGAAGGGATCGCTGAGTTTAATTTAAATGAGGTTTAACTATGATTTTTGACTATTTTTCTTTCTTCTCTGCACATTTATGATTTTTGTTAATTAACTGTAGTTTACTGTGCTTTAGATCATTTTAATACTTTTTATTTTTAAAAATTATTTATCGCAGACTTTTAAACAATAGTGAAACATGCTTGTGTTAGCATGAGCTGTCAAAGGCTGAGGGGTGATGCCAGAGTGCAGGGTCTGGAGATCTGGTCCCTACTCGCAACCTGCTCTGCTCACGGCATAGCTGGACAGCTTAGGCCTTGAGGCCATTGGAAGCTCATGTGACCATGAATAGTTAGTGCAGTGTGGGCAGTGGGTCAGATCAAGCGCAATATTACAATAGTTGGTTTCTTATAGTAATAGTGACTCTGTCATTCCCTTAAAGCACCAGTTCTACCTATACACACGCCACAAACATCTGCAACACTCAGCAACTACAAAAGCACAGGGCCACTTCTTATACTCTGTCAGAAGCTCATGGGTTAGACAGAGGATAAGGAATGGAAGCAGGGGTAGGACATCCAGCCCCTCAAGCCTGCTCCACCATTCAGTTAGATCTGCTTTTGGTTCTAACACTTTCCTGCCTGATCTCCATAACCCTTAATTTGCCCTGGAGCTCTGTCTATCTCAGACATGATGAATCAGACTCCATGGCTAGCTGGGATATAGACTTCAAAAATATACCATCCACTGAGAGAAGTTCCTTCTCAACTCACTTTTAAATGGATGACCCCTTATCTAGGTACTAGATTCCCCCACCATGGAAAATACTCTCATTATATCCTTCTGTCAAGCCCCACTCCAAATCTTCTGTCTTTATGAGATCAACTGACTCCTACTCACCTGAAGTCTCATTCCTGCAATTTGAGTACATAATCTAGGTTGACATTAATGTGTATTAATCAGGGAGTGCAATGCTTTCAGGAGATCAAAGGGGCCTAGACATTGTAGTGCATGAATCACAAAAAGATAATAGGCAAATCCAACTAGTAGTTAAGAAGGCAATCAGCATTTGGCCTTTATTGCAAGGGGGTTGGAGTTTATAAAAGGGAGGTTTCGTTACAGTTGTACAGGGTGTCGGTGAGGCCACACCTGAAATCCTGTGCACAGTTTTGGTCCCCTTACAAAAAAACGTTAGAGTAACAGTCCAGAGGTGATTCACCAGACTAATTCTTAGGATGAGAAGTATATCTTATCAAGAGAGGATAGACAGTTTGGGCTTGTATTCCTTGGAGTTTAGAAGAATGTGGGGTGACCTTATTCAAACATATAAGATCCTAAGAGGGCTTGACAGGGTAGATGTTGGGATGTTTCCATTAATGGGAATATCATGAACACAGGGACGTAGCTACAAAATAATGAGTTGGTCATTTAAGACTGAGTTGTGTAGAGATTTCTTCTCTCAGAGGGTAGTGAATCTTTGCAATTCTCTGCCCTGAGGATGGTGTAAGCCAGATAATCATATATATTTAAGATGGAGATAGATAAGTATTTGAAAGATCAAGGAATTGAGGGCTATGGAGAACTGGCACAGAAGAGGAGTTGAGCCCAGCATAGATCAATCTTGATCATTTGAATGGTGGGGCAGGCTTGAGGTGGCCTATTTCTGCTCCTATTTTCTTGTGTTCTTGTGTTCAAAGGTAGTGCCTTTTACATGACTGTTAACTGTTAAACCTTCTGTCCTCTCAAGTAGACACCAGTGCATTATTTTGAAGTCACAGGGTCCTGGGCAGCATATATCATTCAATCAAAGCTGAAAACGAATGATCATTTATTTCTTTGTCGATTGTGGGAGCTTGTTGTGTTCATACTGGCTGCCACATTTCCATTATGACATTAGAGACTGCACTTCAAAGGTACTTTAGTGGTTATGTAGATTCTTGGTACGTCCATTAAAATTCTCTATAACCAGAGATGCTCAGTCTTCAAGGCTGGAATTGGTGAAATTTTGCACAATATCAAAACAGGTGATGTGGGGATCAGCCAAGAATGCGGAAGGCCATATTCTTATTGGATCATACTGGATGGTAAGTAATCTTAACAGATTATCTGGCCAATTCCTCTTATTCCTTAAATTCTTATGTTCTGAGAGTATGAATGGGATTCTGTAAACACAAACCTTTCATTCCTAATATGTTGTGTATTGGTGAAAAATCTATACTTGCAAAGTAGTGGAGATATTCAATTAGCACTTGCTTGGTGTTAAAGCACCCTGCAGTTGCATGTATTTAATTTCTTATACTTAAAAAGGTTAAAATGACTTTTAAGTTGAGAAGTTTCACTATTTTCCAACTTTAAACGTCTTGGTAATGGAGCACTTTTGGTTCATGTTACATGTTTCCCTTCACCTACTTATACCATGACGAATCTGGTTCATTTCACTGTAATGGGTGGCATGGTTTCTGTTTGTTTTACTTGGCACAGAAGAAAATCAAGCAACGTGAATTAATGGAACACATAAAACACATATGATGTTGAAGTCCTTTCATAAGAGCTAATCATAAACTTTGTTACATTGTTGTGCATGAAGAATGAAGAACAATTTATCAGTTCAATGAAGCATTTGAAAGGAAGAGCTATGGTATAATATTTATATAGCACAAGTTATAACCTTATGATCCTCTAAATCTCTTTACGTACCTTTGAAATGTACTCACTGATGGAATGTAGGAAACACAGCACCCAATTTGCACTTAGCAAACTTCTATACACAACAATGTGATGTTGATCAGATGGTTTGATTATTTTTATTGATGTTGGTTGAGGGTTACAGATCAGCTGACGCTGAGACTGTACATCCCTAGTCTTCTTTGTAATAATGTGTGGGATCTTCCTGTCCACCAAAGAGGCAGGCTAAGCCTTAGCTTAACATCCAATCTAAAAGATGACAATTCTGACAATACAAGCTCCATCAGAATGACACCCGAGATTTTGTGCTCAATCTCCATTATACAAAAAGATTTGCATTTATATAGTGCTTTGCAACCAAAGATATGCAATACCTGCCGCAATATAGGAAACGCTGTAGCTAATTTGTGCATAGTAATCTACCCACAGATAACAATGTACTTAACAATCTCGTTTATCATATTGTCATATGGCATAGAAGGCATTCATTCAACCCATCAAGTCTGTGGAGACACTGCAGATGCTGGAATCTGGAACAACACACAAAGCGCTGGAGGAACTCATCCATAGATGCTGCCTGACCTGCTGGGTTCCTCCAGTGCTTTTTGTGTTGCTCCATCAAGTCTAGGCTGGCTTTGGAAATCTGTTTTGGAAACGTTGATTGAATGACATCGTTCAATATTGGCCGGGACCCCAGGGATATGCACCTCAGGGTGCATACAATGTCTTGGTTTAATATCCCATTCAAAAATGCAACAATACAGCACTCCCTTAGTACTGCACAAGAGTGTTAGCCTGGATTTTTGCACTCATGCCTTTCACATGGGACTTCAAAAACACAATCTGCCTAAAACAAACCTCTACCAAATGATAAGACAAGATATCTTTATTAGTCGTGTGTACTTCAAAACACAGTGAAATACATCTTTTGCATAGTGTTCTGGGGGCAGCCTGCAAGTGTCGCCACGCTTCTGGCACCAACATAGCATGCCCAAAACTTCCTAACCCGTACGTCTTTCGAATGTGGGAGGAAACCGGAGTACCCGGAGGAAACCCATGCAGACACGGGGAGAACGTACAAACTCCTTACCAGGTCGAACCCAGGTCGCTGGCGCTGTAATAGCATTACGCTAACCACTACACTACCGTGCTTGCCTGCTGATGAGCCTCAGCTGATACATTTTGCAGGGTTAATAATCTTCTTAGCTGTCATGTAAGCACATTGTCCACATCCTTCACATCGTAAGATGCTGATGAGTGTCGATGCATTTTGTTGACACACCTGGTAGAAACCAAGCCTAGACCAGCTGGATAATTGTAACTTTAATCTTTAATAAAAATTACATGGTTTACCAGCTCTGCTGGTGCAGGATTATGCATCAGCTGGTCTTGCAGAAGGAAATGGAGGGGCAAAGCTGAATGTTGCAATGCTGGAAACAGTGCAGGAGCTGCTGAAGCTCAGTTTGTGGTGCGGTTCCTGGGAGTCTTGCTTCTGAGCACTAAAGTTAAGCTGGTTCCAGAAACTCAAGCCTCCAGACAATAACGAAGGAACACCTCTCAAAAAGCCCCTGCTTTTTTGGAGAAGAAATTAAACCAAATTCAAGTCTGACCTTTCAAGAGAAGAGAGGAGATCCCATTGCACTATTACAAAAAAAAATTAGGGGAGATCTCCCAAGAGTTCTGACCAATATTCATATTTTAACCAGCACCTAAAAAACACGTTATCCAGTTATTACCACTTGGTGTTTTTTTGGACCTCACTGCATTCAAATTGGCTGGTATTGTGTGTGTGTGTGTGTGTGTGTGTGTGTGTGTGTGTGTGTGTGTGTGTGTGTGTGTGTTTTTCTCTCTCCCTGTGCCTGTGTGAGAGTGTGAATGTGGCCCTCCATAGAGAGATTCTGCAGATCGACTGGGAAGGTTCAGAAATTTACTGGCACAGGTACAGAAGAATCAGCGCTTGGTAATTATTAAACCTGTATCTGTATCCAGCAAGGTGAGTCCTCCCCTGCAATTCAAATTTATCGATTCATTCCTATCCGTGACTGGAAATTCAAACATCCCTTCTTCATGATACTCGCAAGCTCAAGGTTGTTCCAAACAGGGACTCAGTGCGTTCAAGGGTCTGTGGCAGCTGTTGTATTCATGAATGCAGAGTGCAGTACACATTCCAGTGCAATCTGGTGTATGAGCCCCTTCACTGCTTTCAGGCTTGGCAGGATAAAATTTTCATTGGTAAATGTCAATAAAAGTCGGTTTCACTGACAGATCAAAAAGATTCCATCGTTAGTAACCAGAAATCATTAATAATTCACCCATCAGATGCACCTTTTAAAGTGGTCAAAACATCAATTTGTATTTATCAATTGCTACTTCTTACAAATGTAACACAATTATCATGTAACAAATGTAATGTAAATTAAAATAATTTAAAGGAGATAAGATTTATATTATTAATTTTTACATATTTACTTCTTATATTTTGACATCATTTTTTCATTACTAAATTGCCCACAGCCCTGGATTTGTGCAACCCAAAAAATCCACATCAATAACAATCAAAACAAATGCATTAAAATAAACATCAATCTTATCAGGCAAAATTACTAAAAATAAAAATTGAAGCCTGCCTTTTACTAAGAACGTTGTATAAATCACAGTGCTGTAGGTTATTGAATTCAGAGGATCATAATCTCTTTTAGCTAAATGTCAGACCTCATAGAAAGTGGTGATCAAGTCTTACTCATTACGATGGAGATTTTTATCCTGGTTTAGGGAATATTAAACTCACTGAGACTTTCCCAAAAGCTGGAATTTTGGGGAGACTAGAATGGGTGGCTTTACTTCAGCCAATGACGTTCTCTTCCGCCCGCATGAAAACGCCCCCTTGGTTATTGTGCACTGTCTGTTCAAGTGGCTCCCTGGCATCCAGTGACTGTGATGTCATCCGGCTGGCTGTGCAAGCGACCACAATAAAGAATTCTTGTAGACACCAATCAGGGAACATTTTTTTTTACTCAGATCTTTAAACATTATACAGGGGGATAAATAAAGATGGAAACATGCACATACAATTCATGTAGAGACTAAAAACTATAAATAAACATGAAAATTATCTTTCGTTTTAAAATCTCTCGTATTTTGGATTCCACGGAGCGACGGAGGATGAGGGGGGACCTGATAGAGGTATATAAGATGATGAGAGGTATTGATCGGGTAGATAGAGGCTTTTTCCCAGGGCTGAAATGGTGACCACAAGAGGACATAGGTTTAAGATGCTGGGGAGCAGGTATAGAGGAGATGTCAGGGGTAAGTTTTTTACTCAGAGAGTGGTGAGTGCGTGGAACGGGCTGCCGGCAACAGTGGTGGAGGCGGATATGATAGGGTCTTTTAAGAGACTGTTAGATAGGTACATGGAGCTGAGAAAAATGGACTATGGGTAAGCCTAGTAATTTCTAGGGTAGGGACATGTTCGGCACAGCTTTGTGGGCCGAAGGGCCTGAATTGTGCTGTAGTTTTTCTATGTTTCTATGTCTATATTTTGAAATATCCGTGTTAGGGAGTTGCAATAGATTTTTTTTGGGGGGGGGGGACTGACTGTTTTCTCGGCAGTAGTTACGGCTTGGTAAGTAATTATTTAGACTTCATCCAATTCTGTGAAATTTTCTGGGCATTTTGTGTAAGGGCTACTTTGCTGATACCCGAAACTCACATGAATTCAAGCAATTCCTCCTGATTGCATTGGCAAAGGCTACAACACTGCCACCTGTGGTGAAATGGCTGAATCACTGAGTGTAACATTGGGATTTCCACATGATACTGCACTCCTGGAGAAATCCTAAAATTGTTGTCAGTCTCACTGGAAAGCGTGCTGGTGATATTGCAATCATTGATCTTGCAAGATCCAGGCCATTGTCATCTAAAGTCTAAATGATTCCCGAGGAACCATATCATTTTGTGAAGGATGAATTAAGTTGGCAAAGAATCACCAGTGGATCTCTGCATTTAGTCAAATGTTGCACTCAATACTGGCTTAAACTTCCAAAGGCACTTAGATGATAATGGCACCTTGAAGTTAAATTAAGTACAAATGCTATTTGGTATTTATTACTGAGAGCAACAGTTATCTTAAGCAAGCTGAAGATTGTAACACCATGTCCAAATTTAGATCGTGTTCCCAAACCAATCAAACATATCGCGTCATCAGAACACTGCCAATTTCAATCCTTTATCTTGTTGGGGGGGGGGGGGGGGTAGGGTCAGTTGTTCAATATCCAATTGTGTTTTTAAGTGGGATTGCAACAGTAATTGAGCCATTGACTATATTCAAGGCCAAGGTGTTTGGACCACAAAGGAACCAAGGGTTATGCAGGCAGAAGGATAGAAGTAAGACAAAGATCAAATCTGTCATGAGCTTAATGACTGATGCAGCAGGCTCAAGAGACTGTACAACTGACTCCTGCTCCTATTTCTCATGTTCTTATGTCAGGAAGGAAGACTTTCCCACTTGGGTGCATGTTGACTTCTCCAAGACAGCAAAAGGTCTCTTTGTGGTATGAAAAGGCTGGCATGAATAGAAGAGTGAGTACAAACTGCACAGTTCAGTCCTTGGTTAGATAGTTAGTCATGCAAAAGACTGAGTTGTGAACAAGCACTGTTCTAAATGAGCAGTAGCTACATTCAAATCAATAATACAACAACAGATGGAAACCTGCCCATTTCTAGTCAGTTGGCAGACAACTCAGCCAGAAAGGTGAGCACCAGGAATCTAATATGGGGCAGGGTAGGGTAGATGTGGAGATGACGTTTCAGTTGATTGGGATGCCTGGAACCATGGGTCATGATTTCAAAATAAGGGCAAGGGCGTTCAAAATAGAAATGAGAAAAAAGTCTCCACACAGAGGGTAACGAATCTTTGGAATTTTTCACCTAGAGAGCTGTGGAGGATCAGTCATTGAGTTTTGTCAAAACAGGGATTGATTTTTGGACATTAACGGAATCAAAGATTAGTGCAGGAGGTAAAAAATCTTATTGAACAGTGGAGCAAGCACAAGGGGCCGAATGGCCTACTCCTGCTTCTAATTTCTGATGTTTTAATATTTTTATCTGTGTGTGCCAGAATGCAGCCATCATTATTTCACCTTTAACCTGCCGGCTAAACTGGAACTCTTTGTGAATTCGACAGGCTTTGCACTGACTAATAACTTGAGGGGTCTGTGCAAGACTTACCTGGGGTTTTCACCTGCTTTGATCCTAAAGGTGACTTTCTATTCTCTGTCAGGCTACAAGGGAAAGAAACAAAATGGACGCTGGGAATTTTTGCATGCATGGAAGGGCATCCTGAAGACCAACTACAGGGAGCAACAGCCTAGGGCTCTCCTAAAGAGGAGAGTACAAAAGAAGCCAGCAGTGAAATAGATGATGTATCAGCTCTTGTAAGTATTCTGCTTTTTTTAATTAATTTATTGATGTGAATGTAAATTCCCAGGCTGGTATTTATTGCCCATCCATAATTGCCCTTGAGAAGGTGGTGGAGAGCTGCCTCCTTGAGCCACTGCTGTTCATCTGTCAAAGTGTTGTCAGGGAGGGGGAGGTGCCACGATTTAGACTAGGCAACAATCAAGGACCAGTGATATATCTCCAAGTGAGGATGGTGTGTGACTTGAAGGGATGGTATTCCTATCAACCCGCTGCATGTGTACTTCAGGTGATAGAGATCACAAGTTTGAGAAGTGCCCGGCAACTAACTGGTGTATTTTGTAGATGACAGCCACTGTGCACTTGAGGTAGAGGGAACGAGTGTTTGAATTGGAGTAGTATCAACAGAATGAGTCCCGATGTTTGAAGATTTGAAGAAACTGTGCACAGATCAGATCAAATTAGTTTATTGTCACATACACCAGGGTGCAATGAAATTCCTTGCTCGTGTGAAGCTCACAGAGTAAATAGTATACGTGGTAATACTAAATACAATAAAGACAACAACGAATGTAAAAACAGCAGAATAGTGCAGAGACTGTAGTGCAATCTGAAGTAGTGCAAAAAGAAACGCTAGAGTAAAAATAACGGAATTACTGAAAGAGATAGAGTTAAGAGTTTGAAAATATGGCAACACCACATTCTTGAACTCTTAACATTGCGTGGGGATGTAAGAGGGGTGATTGGTTCAGGAGTCTGATAGCAGTGGGGAAGAAGCTGTTCTTAAGGCTGGACAACCAGACATTCATTCTCCTGTATCTTCTCCCAGAAGGTAGAAGAGAGAGAAGGGAATGGCCGGGGTGACAACCATCCTTGACGATGCTGTCAGCCTTCCCGAAGCCACGCACCAAGAAGATGGACTGGATGGAAGGAAGTGACGAGTCTATGATGGTCTGGGCTGTGTTCACCGCAGGTTCCGTCAGTCCCGAGTAGAGCAGTTGCCATACCAGGCTGAGATGCAGCCGTCAGGATACTATCTACAGCACATTACCTCCATTGGAAGTCGACCTGGATATTGTCTCTACAATGGGAGTTAAACTCATGATCTTCTAACTCAGAGTTGAGAGGGTCACACACTGAACCATCTGACACCATAAAAATGGGCAATCATTAGTTTACAAGTCTTACAAAAGAGTGGAGATTCAGCCTATGTATTCCATATTAAAAATTGTCAGTGCGACGGCAGTTAACGGTGCTGTCTCACAACTCCAGTGATCTGGGAGCAACGTTGGACTTGGATGCTATCACTGTGGAGTTTGCACATTCTCCTTGTGACAGCTTGGTTTCCTCTGGGTGCATGAAAACAGGCTGTCCATCCCACAGAGTCCATGCCGACCATTAGAACCTATTTACACTAATCCTACACTAATCCTACTTTATTCTCCCCATATTCTCATCAAATTCCACCCTCCCCACCCCTGACTCAACCACTAACCTACACACTGGGGGCAACTCACTGTCGCCAATAAACCCACCGGCCCGCACACCTTTGGGATGTGGGAGGAAACCAGAACACCCTGGCAAAAACCCACGCAGTCACGTGTAGAACATGCAAACTCCACAAAGGCAGCACTGAGGTCAGGGCCACTGGAGCTGTGAGGCAGCAGCTCTCCAGGTTGAGCCACCGTAATTATACCTCTCATAATTTTATACCCCTCTGTTAAACCTCCTAAAGAAAACAGCCCCAGCCGAGCCAGGTTCTCGTCATTACTGTAAATTCCCCAGTCCTGGAAACACCAGCATCAACATAACATTAGTACTTCCAATGTCAAGTGGCTGTGTGTCCTCCTTATCTCCGAATGAAAACTCTCTGCAGGATAATCATTTTAACAGAGGCACAGTAGCTCTGGAGCATAACCCTGTAACATAATCCCCACCCAGACATTGCCAAGTTTGCTCTCGGTGACAAGAAACATGAGCCGTGTACTCGCGGACAACATTTTCATTCTTAATGCAACAATATTGTTTCACTCAACACAACCAGTGCTCTGTCAGGACTGCATAGCACCGGACACTAGTTAGTCTGGCAGCCGCAGTGCATCTAAACTTCTAATGTGCAAAATTACAAATTGGGAGATTATTTCCCTACTGTTAAATGATAGAAAATAGCCTGTGGGAGAAGCAGTAGAAATCAACCCTCACAGGGACAACACCGTAAGCAGCAACTGATTTTGTGACTTCAAAGTGACTTATGGAAGTTGAGCTGTAAATGGACCCAGCTCTGAGGAACCCTCGTTGTCAGGTTATTCCTTTTGTTGTCGCCTGTTCCCTCATCAAGATATTTGGAACAATCCCCTTGACCACTAATTACTTTAGTAGCAGTCTGGGCTGAAGATCCTTGGAGGAGAAGTGTGGTTGGCGGCGGCAGAGAGGAGAGCATTCTGGTTTTGTACCTAAGATCACCAACTCCCTTCCCCTCTCTATCACACCCTTCCACCCCAAACACCCCAACAACCTGCAGCCACTCACAGATCCTCCACCCCAACCATTGCCCACAGCCTCTAATTTCTGTTACATGCTCGGTACGGCAGCGTGTGAGGGAAGTCAGCCACCAGCTACTTGCTTGAGGGCTTTTTGTTTCCCCTGCTTGATTTTGAACCTCCAGTTGGGCTGCTGATCCTGTCCAGATGGAAAGCATTGCTCTGGGTTCCTTCCAGTCCAGGCTCAGTAAGAGACAGGTGTAGGTTACAGTAAAAGTACACCACTACAACCTCATGAGGTAATGCATTACAGAGATCGCTCAACGTCTCACAGAAATAGAGCCTGACACCTTAGAAGCTGGTATTTCCTTCCTTGGATTTATAAACTTTTATTAGTTTCATCTGGAAGGCTGAAAGGATGTTAATTGTGCTAAATCTCTATTGCAGGCAACTTTTCCATACCTGTTATTCTTTCCCTACTAAACAGCCAACCTCAGTATCAACCAGATTTGAACAGCTGGAACTTTGCTACTGGCTCGGTACAGTGACCAAACTCATACCGGCCCTCCCCTCCCGTAACAACACCCCGCCCCCCAACCCATCACACCACCCCTCCCCTTCCCCAATCCATTCCTATCTCCCATCACCAAATCTCCCACCCCTCCATAACCCCCACCGATCTTGCTCCCGACACACCGTTCTCCCCTCCCCAATCCACTCGCCCTGCCCCCACACATTCCAACACTCCTCCCCAATTCCCTTCCCTCCCCTAGATCCCCTCCTCCCCCATTCATATGCACTCCTCTCTAATCATCAATCCCTTTCCAACAATTCCTCCCCTAATTCCGTCACCAACCCCTGATCCCCCATCAAACACTGCCCTTCCCCTCTCCTCCCCAAAGCCCCCTCCGTCCTCCCAATCTTCCTCCTCTCTCCCCTTTCCTCCCACATCCCCTCCTCTCCACTCATTCCCTCACACCCTCCCCTCACTCATTCCCCTCCCCTCCCCAATCCCATACCCTCCTTTCAATTCCTTCCTCCTCCCCCTTCCTCCATCGCCCCCCCCCCATCAATCCCCTCCGCTTCACTAAACCCCTTCCCTCACCCATTCCCCCTCTACCAACCCTGGGGTCCCACTGCATGGAAGGGAAGACTGAGGGCCCTTTCACGTAACAAAGTGTCCCGTATGGTAGGTAGCAGGAAAATGCTTACTGCGGAGGCGAAGGTCATAAATATAAGGTGGCCTCCAAGAGGGCTCCAGTCCTTTGCCAGTAAGTGTTGCGAATGTGGAGCTGGCCACCACAGAGAGCAGTGAAGTGATGGCCAAGGTGTCTTTAAAGGGGAACTGTAAAGACACAAAGAAGAAAGAAATGAAAGGACAACCTGATGGTGGAAGGGGTGAGGAGATGGTGGAGAAGGGAGGGTTAGGGGAAGTGCATCGACATTGAATATAGAATATAGGTTGGTACAACACAGTAACAGGCCCTTCAGCCCATGATGTCTGTGCTGACCATGATGCCAAATTATGCTAATCCTTTCTGCCTGCACATGATCCATATCCCTCCATTTCCCTGCATATACATGAGCCTCTTAAATGTCACAATCATATCTGCTTCCACCGCCACCCCTGGCCGCCTGTTCCAGGCACCCAACACTCTGTGTAAAAAAACTTGCCCCGTACATCTCCTTTAAAGCTATGCCCTCTAGTACTTGACATTTCGACCCTGGGAAAAAGATGCTCACTGTCTACCCTATCTCTGCCTCTCATAGTTTTATAAATTTCTATCATTGGCATCAAAATATTTCGGAGATTAAGTTCCATTACAGAATGCTAGAAAATGAAGATTTTAACTTGATTTTGTTGAGGAAATAATGACACACTGAGCCTCTCAACTTCAACATGTTGTGCTCATTGTGTGATGCCATGTACCTTTACTCTTATCACACTCTCCTGAACACCTTCTAAGTTCATTTTAATTTAATCATTCATGAGACATGGACATTAATATTGACCAGTGTTTATTACACAACCCTTGTCACCCCTGAACTGAATGGTTTGGTGAGCCACTTAGAGTCATACAGCATGGAAACAGGCCCTTCGGCCCAACTCGTCCATGCCAACCGAGATGCCCATCTAAGCTAGTCCCATTTCCAGAGAACAGTTAAGAGTCAACCACAATTCCATAGGTCTGGAGTCACAGAGGAACCAAACTGGGCAAAGGTGGCAGGATTCTTCCCTAGAAAGCATTAGTGAACTGCATGAAAATTTGCAACAACCCTGTAATTTCATGATTACCCTTACTGATACTAACTTCTAAATTAATAACTTGAATGTAAATTCCACAGCTGCCACAGATGGATTCGAACCTATCCAGCAATACCACAGTCACTCCACAGAAGAACTAATCTCTCTCTCTCTCCTCCTCTCAACATTGATAACAGGGCCCTTTGTTTTGAGCAGCTGTGGGTTCCTGAGCAGGAGA